>NC_012871.2:3861996-5111996 GCF_000003195.3 Sorghum bicolor
TCTGAAGAGTGGTCATAAACATTATTATCTAATGTCGTCCCACCCTTCCTGTAATCAATTGTTTTACTGTCGTTCATGGGGACCATCCCTCTATCTGACTGTACATTTTCTCTCCTGGAGGAGGAGGTTTCTTTCTCATGTCCCGAAGCTGATCCGAGTCCATATGCATTTTCCTCTTTGTATCTCTTGTTTCCTGGTTCTAATGGACTTCCGTCAGCTTGTATCTCCACCCAGAGATTATCTAGCTCTAGCACATCATTCTGTCCTTGATTTTCACTCGAGTCTTTGCGGTGGGCAGTTTCTTTTCTAGTATAGTCCTCTTGTGTTTCTTCTCTTCCATTGGCATATTTGTCCTCCATTATTCTGTAGGCCACATTATCCAACTCAAAATCCTTGTCCACAGGGGTGTCCTGCAACAAGATTTCCAATCGGTTGAAAATAAAACATGTTTTTCTGTACAAATGTAAGACCCGATTACAATTTGCAGGTGTTAATAGGCTAGTTGCCTTAATCTTTAAGCACCTGAACAGAACAATCAGACATGTCCTTGGTTGATGGCCCATCATATGGTGTCCCTAAACATGTTCCCTTTTGTGCCAAATATGTTACCCTGAAATGGAAAACCAACAGATCCCTGTCAACTGTTAGCCATACCTTTGTGGCATATTACCACTTGAGCAACACCACAGAAAGAATGAATAGGAACAGTATAACCACCAAAGTGAACTACAAAAGAAAAGATTAGTAGTTGTACATTAGGGCCAGCGAAAATATAAGGACTAAGGCTTCTTGAAGTCACAAATTGAAATTTTTAATATAATCTGTATATTCTGTAGGCAAAAGTATAAAAATAGGTGAAAGGGGACATTGTGAGCTACCTCTTCTCTGTTTCAGTTCTTGCAACACATGAAATGCCGAATTGCTTTTCATGCCCATTCATAGTTTCTGCACCATTTTGACTACCAGCAACACCAATAATAGATTGTTCAATTTGTGGATCACCCTTCAAGACCTTTGCTGCACAGTGAGGCTCTACAACAATCTGGGGTGATGTGCTTTTTGCACCTACATTGTCAGCTTGCTCACTTTCTGCTCCATACAACCTGTTTGACAATTCTGTAGGTTCTGTTGATTGGTCAGTGTTCTTTCTCCTTTTGCCAGTCATCCTGCCTTTTCTGTTACCAAGCTCTTTTGTTTTGGTGCATTCAGGTGTAGCTGGAAATTTTATATGGTTCCTACTAGCTGTGCGAGTATCCTTGTCTATTTCATGATCTCTGTGAGATATTTAACAGAAGTGAAATGCTGTGAGCAGCAATTGCAGAAAAATATTGGGACAACAAATAAGGAATAACTTACAGGCAGTAAAAGAAAATTGTTTTGGAAAGCTTCCAAGCACGCGGGTTACCATCCTTGTCCTTTGCTCCCAAGGATAGTTCCCTAAAATATACATTAGACGGCATAAAGAACAGAACAACTATACAAACTAAACAATCTAAGCAACCAATCTGGATGAACAGTACCTTGGAAGACATTCCCAGTGATATGCTCTTGGACAGCGCCTACACACTGCAAGCTGAAGTGCTCTTTGAGTCTTGTTCTCCATGCGTCCACATTTGAAACACCAATGTATGGGGCACGGAAATGACATCCCCGCCATAATCCTTCTTTCCAATCCACAAGCTCCATCAGTGGCATTAGGATCCAGTAATTGTGCAATGCACTTAGGGTGGTAAAAATATCCGCAAGATGCTTGATTGCATTGAAACACCTAACAAAATGTACGTTACTGATTAGGACCAAAATATAATTAGCAGGTACTCCCTCCGCTGTCATTTTGGCTTTTCTAAATGCATAGTACTCCCTCCATTCCAAACTAAAAGACGTTTTGGTTTTTCTAGATACATTACTTTTATTATGTATATCTAAACATAGTGTATATCTAAGTGCATAGCAAATGTTATGTATCTACAAAAGCCAAAACGTCTTATAATTTGGAATGGAGGGAGTAAAAGCTATGTATCTAGACATAACACATAGGTGCATAGCAAAGACTATGTTCCTAAAAAAGCCAAAACAGCCTACAATTTGGGTCGGAGGTAGTAAAATATAGGAAGAGAGTGGCTGGGGATAAGGATTCAGAAGAGATGCTGCTGGGTAGTACATGAGGGCATACGTTGCTTACCCACACCAATACAAGGATGCCTCTTAAATAGGCTGCACCTCTAACAACCAAACTAAACAATGTGCAACCTAATAGGCCAGTCACATGTCTCTAAGCCATACAATCCATATATCTATCTAAAGCTCTAGATAGCTAACAATAACTGTAATGTGTACCATGCTGCTACTGCCTTGCCATGCATATGCTGCTGTGCTTGGCCATGTGCCGCTGCAAAGGCCCAATACCATAATATCGGCTTTTGTTTCCACACTAGTTTGGCATTTCATGTGGCATGGAAAGGAATCCTAAAGTTCAAAAACATAATAAAATAAGAAAATAGGAAGACCATAATAGGAAATAAGCAACATTATTCTTTGCCTGCAAATTGTCTTAAATCCCCTCAGCCAGGAGAGTCTTCCTTTGATGGCTGGTGGTCTAGAATTAACGAAGGGGTGGTCGGACAGGTTTGGCAAGTCTAAATTCTATTATAATTCTCAAAACTTGGACCATTTGGAGTCATCTTAATTATTATGTATTTTATGGGACCTCACCAAATTTTGAGAACATCACTGTTGGCTGTTGAGGAGATGAGATTATGGGGTTTGGCAGGGGCTAAAGGCATTTCTTATCTAGCTGCCTTGTCTATTGAGGGGACTCAAAGGTGGCTTTTCCTCCTGGTTGTGGTAGTGCTTTGTGTTGTAACATGGGCGATCTAGTTGTTCGAGAGTGATGGGGTGCTATAGTGTATGTTTCGTAAGGGTTTCTCTACTCGGTTTCATATAATGGATTAATGATACACAGCTGTCCTCCATGTTCAAGAAAAAAAAGTGCATTCTTTTAAATTGAAAAAAAAAAAAGAATTTACTAAGCTTAGTGGCTTCAGTATACCTTAGCATTTGGCCCATGGGATGGCTCAAGCTCTCCACATCTAAAACATTGGTGTTGCTTATTTTTGCAGTTTGCACATAAATAAGTACCAATTCTCTGTAAACAAAAGTGACATGTCACTGATTCAAGCCAGGAAAATGAAAAAGCTGGCAGCACCATTAAGTAAAAACTTCAAGAACCTACCTTTACTTCTGCTGAAGTGTAACCAAGAGTTTCACATTTAGATTCTCTGCCATCTTTCTTTGTGGGATGGAAAGACCTCTTGCATGGACCTTCACAGCTGAATTAAATCGTTGTAAGAATCAAAGTGTATAATCAAACTGATTTAATAAGCCAACAAGAGCTTACAGACAGAAACTTTTATACTACAACACACAATGAACACTCCATGGATATAGTGGAAGGTGTCAAGGGCCTGGTAATCTAGGGTAGGCGGCCCTCGACTACGAAGATCGTAGTCTCCAGCCGTACTTCCGATCCGGAGGTTATACCCCTCTCGGACGACCGGGCTTGAGAGGTTTAGGGAGAAGAGAGAGTTTAGATAATTGATATTGCTTGCTTTATTCCAAAGTCCAAAGCTAGTACATATAGTCCCCCGGCTGGAGGCCGTAAGGAAACCAAACTAATCCTTTCTATAATTTAGGATCTAAACAAATCTTTCCTTCCTATCCTAGCCACTGGGCGCAGCCAGGCCAGCGTGCGCGCCAAGCTGGGCGCGACCTGCACGCTCCTGGTCCCGCCTTATGTCACGGTTGCGCCTACGACGCGCATAGGCTTGGCCCCACATGACATCTCTCGCCCCCTCGAGAGCCAGCTCGTCCCCGAGCTGGAAATCTGGATATGAGGCGCGGAATTCGTCGAGGTCTTCCCAGGAAGCTGAAGACGCTGGTTCTCCTCGCCAAAATACAAGAACTTGAAGGACACCACGGACCCTGCGAGCTTGAGTGACACGGTCTGGCGCCGGGCTGACCGTACCATGTCTGATGTCCGGCAAGGGAGGCGGGGTAGACGGCGGAAGTCCGTGAAACTTCTTGAGGACTCCAATGTGGAAGACGTCGTGGATGCGCGCCTGTGGGGGAAGCTCCAGCTGCACAGCCACCTCATTGATCTTCTGGATGACGCGATAAGGCCCCAGATAGCGAGCCTTGAGCTTGCCCGTGGAGTGAGGCAGAGAAGCCACCGGACGCTGGCGGTAACGCAGCAGGACCCAATCACCTACTGCGTAGGAGACATGTCGATGATGACGATCATAGTGCAGCTTCTGCACAGCCTGGGCCTGCTCCAGTCGGTGGCGCACCTCAGCAAGGAAGGCCGCGCGTTCTTCCATGTCCCTGGCGACGGCCGCAACTCTGGTGTCGCCGGGCTCATAAGAGCGTATCGTCGGAGGGTCGCGGCCGTAAACAACACGAAACGGCGTCTCCCGGAGCGAAGCTTGGTAGGCCGTGTTGTAGACGTACTCCGCCCATGGCAGCCATCGGAGCCATTGGCGTGGTCGGTCCCCGGTAAAGCAGCGGAGATACATGACAATGACGCGGTTTGCCGCTTCCGACTGGCCGTCCGACTGAGGATGGAATGCGGAGGTCATATGCAGCTTGGAACCCATCAGCCGCATGAGCTCACGCCAAAAGGCAGACGTGAACACCGGATCCCTGTCGGAGACGATGGACTGCGGTACGCCGTGGAGGCGGACGATGTTGGTGAAGAACGCCTGGGCCACTGATTCAGCAGTGTACGGGTGGCCAAGAGCGATGAAGTGGCCGTACTTGCTGAAGCGGTCGACGACGGAGAGGATGACGGACTTGCCGTCTACTCGCGGTAGTGCTTCGATGAAGTCCATCCCGATGTCGGCCCATACAGCGGACGGCACCGGCAGTGGCTGCAGCAGTCCGGCCGGTAGGAGATGTTCGGACTTGAAGCGTTGACACGTGGCGCAAGCTCGCACAAATTCTTGCACGATGCGGCGCATGTGGGGAAAATGAAAGTCACGATGCAGCCGGTGCCATGTGCGCTGCACGCCTTCGTGGCCATCGTCGTGGACGGCAGCCACAATTTCCTGGAGCAGGGGCGAGGCGGGCGGAATGTAGAGACGCCCGTCGAAGAGCACCATATCGTCCTTGACCGTCCAGGGCGCTGTCCTGGAACCTGCGCGGATCTCGTCGTGGATGGCGACCAGAGCGGGGTCGACAGCCTGAGCTTGACGGAGTCGGTTGATGAAGTCGAAGCGTGGAGCAGAGATAGAGCGGAGCCCGCCCATGCTGTCCTCCTCAGCATCCCGGCGCGAGAGGGCGTCAGCCACCACATTAGCTGCCCCGGATTTGTACTCCACCGCGAAGTCGAAGCCGAGCAACTTGCCAACCCAATGATGTTGAGGTATGGTGGCCAGTCGCTGGTCCAGAAGAAACTTGAGACTGTGGTGATCAGTCTTGACGATGAAGTGGCGTCCCCAAAGATATGGCCGCCAGTGGCGGACTGCGAGCACAAGGCCAATGAGCTCTCGCTCGTACGCGGCGAGGGAGCGGTGCCTGGGCGCCACTGGCCTGCTGAAGAAGGCGACCGGATGGCCATCCTGCAGGAGTACGGCGCCGAAGCCATATGTCGATGCGTCGCATTCGACGACGAACGGCTTGGCGAAGTCGGGGAGAGCCAAGACAGGAGCCGTGGTGATCGCGGTCTTGAGGGTGCTGAACGCCTCCTCAGCTGCTGGGTTCCAGGTGAAGCCATCCTTCTTCAATAGCGCCGTGAGGGGTGCAGCGATGGAGCCGTACTGGTGGACGAACTTCCGATAATAGCCCGCCAAGCCCAGGAAACCGCGCACTGCCCGAGCAGAACGGGGACGCGGCCACTCGTGTACGGCCTGGACTTTTGCGGGATCCATGGCGACGCCGGCAGCTGAGATGGTATGCCCCAGGTAGGCGACGGCTTCCACCCCAAAACAGCACTTAGAGCGCTTGACGAACAATTGGTGCTGGCGCAAGAGCTCGAAGACGACGCGTAGGTGCCTGAGGTGATCAGTCCAGGAGGTGCTATAAATCAAAATGTCATCGAAAAAGACGAGAACAAACCGCCGTAGATAGGACCGGAGGACGTCGTTCATCAATGCCTGAAAGGTGGCCGGGGCATTGCACAGCCCGAACGGCATCACCAAAAACTCGTAGAGGCCGTCGTGGGTGCGGAACGCCGTTTTGTGGACGTCCTCGGGCCTCATCCGCACTTGATGATAGCCGGAGCGCAGATCGAGCTTGGTGAAGTAGCGCGCGCCGTGGAGCTCGTCGAGCAGCTCGTCCACCACCGGAATGGGAAAAGCGTCCTTGACGGTGAGCGCGTTGAGAGCGCGGTAGTCAACACAGAACCGCCACGACCCGTCGGCCTTGTGGACAAGGAGCGCCGGGGATGAAAACGGCGAGTCACTGCGGCGGACGACGCCCTGCTCCATCATGGCGGCGCACTGGCGTTCCAGCTCATCTTTGTGGGCCGCCGGGTAGCGATACGGCCGCACAGCGACGGGAGCCGAACCTGGCTTGAGGACGATGGCATGGTCCCGAGTACGTGGCGGTGGAAGGCTTGATGGCGCAGCGAAGATGTCGGCGTAGGCGGCCAGGAGCTCATCCAGCAGCGTCCCACTGGCCGCTGCGATGGTGCGCAGACTGGTGACAGATGAGGACGGCAGGCCGGCCCAGGTGATGCTGCGTCCGTCAAAGTGGAAGGACATCGTACGCTCGGCGAAGTTCCACACGACGTCGCCCAGCGTGCGCATCCAACACGTCCCCAGCACCACCTCGTACCCTGCAAGTGGCATGACAAAAAGATCAGTGGAGAAGGCGGTGCCGTTGATGGAGAAAGGCGCGTTCCGTATAACGCCTGGGCAGGCCACTCGTTCGCCATTGGCAACCGTGGCTGTCAGTCGCGGGTGGTCCTGAATCGGTAGGCCGGTGAGGCGCGCCGCGTCCTCGCTGATGAAGCTGTGCGTGGAGCCACTGTCGAGCAGCGCGAGAAGGGAGGCCGATCCTACGGACACCTTGATCTGAATGGTGTCCGAGACCGGTACTCCAGCGACGGCGTGCAGGGAGTAACAAGGTGCTTCGGTTCCAGGGTCCGCCTCTGCGGTGTCTGCTGCTGCGGGCGGGGCGTCGGCGGCATCGATCTCGACCCCGTCCACGAAGAACAGCCGCTTGCAGAAGCGATTGTGGCCCCTGGCGTAGGGTTCGTTGCAGTTGAAGCAGAGACCTTGGCGGCGCCGATCCGCCATCTCGGCCGGGGACAGTCGACGATGAGGGCCCTCCGCTTTGCCCTGCTGCGCAGCTGCTGGAGGGGCTGGCAGGGCCAGCGGTGGCTGTGGGGCCGGCAGGGCCAGCCGCGGCGCCGGCGGGGGCAGCAAGCCGCGCGGGGGTGCCCGGGCAGGCGGTGGCGGAGCCGGCCTGGACAACTCCATCAACTCCACCTGGCGGGCCAGGCTCATGGCCTCGGCGAGGGTAGCCGGATTGTGAAGGCGAACGGCGTGACTCAGGGGCGGAAGAAGGCCGCCGGTGTATAGCTGAACACGCTGCTCCTCCTCGAGGCGGCCTGCTCGGGGCAAGAGGGCCTGAAACCGGTTGGAATATTCGTCGACGGTGTCGGTACGCCGGCACTCAGCGAGCTCGAACATCGGCGCGGAGCGGAGGGGAGGCCCAAACCGAAGGTGCAAGAGATCCTTGAAGTGAGTCCAGTTCGGCGTGCCATCGTCCGCCTGCAGCTGGATGAACCAGAGCTGGGCGACGTCGTCGAGGTGGTAGGACGCCATGGCCACGCGGTCTTCCACTGGTGTGTGGTGTTGGCGGAAGTAGGCGTCGCATTTGTTGATGAAGAGAAGCGGGTCCGTCGTGCCGTCGAAGCGCGGAAAGTCCCACTTCTTGTGTTTCGGGTGGAAATCCTGTTCGTGAAGACCACCAGGGCGGCCATCGCCGCTACTGGAAGAGGAGACGGTCTTCTCCTTGACGGAAGCCACGTCGGCCTTGAGGACCATCATCTCGGCAGCCATGGTCTTCATCTCGGCGAGGAGATCGGCGAGCGTGGGTTCGGCCATGGGGTGCGGGCGCAGGGTGGAGGTGATCGAGGTTGTTGGCGATGCTGGCGGTGTTGGGCGTGGAACGGCGGCGGCGGCGGCGGATCGGGTGGAAGAGGATCGGCTGACACGTGATACCAGGTTGTCAAGGGCCTGGTAATCTAGGGTAGGCGGCCCTCGACTACGAAGATCGTAGTCTCCAGCCGTACTTCCGATCCGGAGGTTATACCCCTCTCGGACGACCGGGCTTGAGAGGTTTAGGGAGAAGAGAGAGTTTAGATAATTGATATTGCTTGCTTTATTCCAAAGTCCAAAGCTAGTACATATAGTCCCCCGGCTGGAGGCCGTAAGGAAACCAAACTAATCCTTTCTATAATTTAGGATCTAAACAAATCTTTCCTTCCTATCCTAGCCACTGGGCGCAGCCAGGCCAGCGTGCGCGCCAAGCTGGGCGCGACCTGCACGCTCCTGGTCCCGCCTTATGTCACGGTTGCGCCTACGACGCGCATAGGCTTGGCCCCACATGACAGAAGGCATCCCCATCTGTCACTTGCATGCAGAAAGTAATAAGCGTTTTTCCTAGTTATGGTTCATCAAAACTTCCACTCACTGGTCTTATAAGTAATTCAGCAGATTTCCACATTTACCCCAGAAGCAAACCCTTAATGTGAAACTTCATAAAGTAAATTCATGTTGTACAAATTCAAGGAGATAACTCATAGCCTATGAACTGACAATGTAAATAAGAGGCACAAGGGATCTTGAAAGTTGAAACACCCAAACATTGATGTGGCATCCCAGTCCGCCCCATATGTGGTTCACAGTTCTTGGGTCCACTCTTCATTGCATCTTTGTCCATAGCTCACCTATACCAATTGCGTTTAAATTGGGAGACAATTTAAGAGAGACTGCTATGATTAGGGAATGGGGCTTAGAAGGATTAAGCAAGGTGGATCTAGCTGCAATTAGGCTGAATTGGTGGCCACTGTTATCTATCTTCCCCTTTGTCCTATGTCTGCTACCTTTTGCTTCTGTTATCTCTTTAGCGTTAACCTTATTTCCCCTTGTGTTAACCTTCTCATACTGTTAGCAACCATATTTCATGCAAGCGTTAAAGTTGTTGTCTTGTTGATCCAAGTGGCAAGTGGTTTATAATTTTGATCATGGCATGGACAAAGATATGGAGCACATGTACAAGAAATGGAATAAAAGGCAGATACAGTCATTTTTGTGCACGTACCTAAGCAATTGTCCTCCATCATCACATATTGCACATATTTGATCGGTACCATCATCATCGCTGTTGTCATCATCATCATCGCTGTTGTCATCACCATCATCACTGCTACCATCACCATCATCGCAATCATCATCACTGTCATCTTTGTTACCATAATTGTTATCATCATTTTTTCTAACACGTCGCCTGCCACTAACAATGAATTGTGCTTCCAGACCTAAGGCCTTTAAAATAGGCCCATTCAAAGGAAAAGTGAAACATGAGAAACCCTAATAAATATATTTTTGAAATTCCCCCTCTAGTGAAATAAGTGTCGTTTTGGGTGCATTCAACCATTTCAACTTCTGATTACACAAAAACTTTTTATGTACTTAGTTTGGGTATTTGAAAAATATTATAAGCAGTGTCTCACAAAATAGTTTAATAGTACTATACTTTTGCTATCCTTTGTCACAAATGTATTAAAGAAATAGTCAAAGTTCTATTTTGGGGACTAAGTCGGTGTCCAAAGCGACACTTATTTGTAGTGGACAGAGTGGAATGAACATGGGAACATAGTAACAAGAGAAGTTCACATTATACATTTGAGCAATGAGCAATAAAGGTCATCTAACTTAATTTGGAACCTCCCAATCAATCTGATTTTATGACAGTAAAAAACTCTGACTCTCAACCATGAACTATGAAGGCTTTCTTGAGTAACTCCCAACAATTTTTTCACCATGCAAGTTGGTGACGCGTCAGTGATGTTTCACAGCCCAGCAACTAAGGAAATAAAATAACAGTGTCCCACAACATCTCTTCTTCCTATCACTCTTCAAAAATATGCATAAATCATGATTCTCACTGTTGTTTGTAAAGCTAACATATTAGATCTTAGCATACCTTTTTAGTTCTCTCAAAGCCATTCTCAATAAGCCTTTGCAGAATCTGCATATATACAAAATAAGAGAAAAATCAGTGCATGCCACTCATCTAACTAGTCTCATGACTCTGAAAAATCAATAAGGTCCAGTATTCAAGACAATGACGAAATTATATAAAAACTTCCACGCAAACGAACTGAGGGTGGTAATGCTAGTTGATGATGTATAGTTTCAACCAGGGGCAGAGGCCCATGGAGGCGAAACTGGGCCTCCCCCCCCCCCCCCCTCCTCTGCGGTAGCATTAGTTTTGGTAGTGTAAATATTAGTTTTGATAGCCTATAAAATATAGTTGTAGTTTCTGCATCTGCACTTAGCTAATACAACAATAGTTTTTACAAATCAGCACCTCCTTGCTTTCGATCCACCCTCCACCGCTGGTTTCAACTTGAAATTAAATTACCATGCTTTCAAAGGCAATACATGGGCCCTCCCCTACTGTATGTATTTCCCTCAAAAAAGAAAGGGAGTAGGAAGTAGGGCAGAAGGGTGAAGCAAATTGTACCTTTGACTTCATCAATGTTTGATCTTTCTCTACAAACAACTTGATTAGCGTATGGTGCTTTATCAAGTCATCCACCGCAGGTTTAGGATTGTATTTACTTCAAAAGACAAAAGAATAAACATTATAAGCACATACTCAGAGGGGCAAAGACAAAGTAAGCATGTAGATGGATACCCAAAAACTTCATCAAGGTGATCCGAAAGGTGATTCAAACAACTTCTTTGCCCCGCTCTCCGAACAAAGTGGAGCATTTGCACCGTAATCAATATTGATCGAACGAACTCTCCATAGCATTTTCGTGGTTTCAACAGCTTTATCCACTTGTGCTGAATGGAAAGCACATAGATTTTGGGCTGCTCACTGTCAAGCCTTACCTTCCAAGCTACCACCTCCTTGTACACGTGAGGACTTTGATCCACAAATCCATGCAGAAAAACATTTTTCCTGGAGAAATCTGCCTCATTATCGTTCTCACCAAACTGGAAAGGCAAGATACTGAAACAAACAGGTTCCCCTTCACCATCCTCAAAGTAGTACCCGTTCACATCCTCAATTTCTGGATCCACTCCATCATCATCATCAGACATTATTGGCCACACTTGATTCAAGCAAGGACAAAAAAGAAATCTGACAGGATGAAGTTCACAATTAAGCCTCATTTTATCAAAGTTGTTACAGCAAAATTGAACACTGATAATTTGCTTTCACAGAGACCAAACAATATGACATTTTGCACACAAAAAATAAGAATAAATAGATACTTTTTATTTAGCACAGAAGTTCAGAACTAACAATAAGAAAAAAATGCAGTGGACAATAACAAATGACCTAAGGAAACATGAGCTTACTAATTGAAATAATATACTGAAAAACAGAAATATGACATGTCGATGTACGGTGATTACCATGAATATAAAAGCACAGAATGAAGTATTTCTGATACAGCAATCTGCGAGGCAACTAGCTTGATAATGTTACTAACAAAGCAGTAATTGCCCAAAAGTTAATACACAGTTCCCCACTAATTTGACATCACATAGCAATACATGGAATATTTAACAATTCAAATGCTCAGCTGTAACTACAGATTCTCGTGAGGGGTGAAAATTCCTACGCCAACCTTCATCAAACTACTGGCAAGGACGGGGCAAAAGATTTGGGGGCATTCAGAATCAGCCAACCCTTAGTGGTCTAAGTTTGCAGACACTCCGCATGAAATTGCCACTAAAGAAAATTGTTACAAAAGCAGTCACACGAAACAGACATTCTGACTTCTTAATCGTGGATAAAGTCGATTATATTTAACACCACCACTGAATGCAGGGGCCGACCCAGTAAAAGACGTGACATCCGATATTTTTTGCAAAGCAATCGAAGTTATAGTAGGCACAATGCATGCATATGCACTTGTAATTAGATTCAGATCCGAATACAAGTAGTATGTTAGGGTTTAGGCGCACGGTTCCACGCAGCAGGAAGGGAAGGCCAAGGAGAGGGCGTACCTACGGATTACGCTAAGGTTTGGGCGCACGGCTTAGCACAGCAGGAAGGGAAGACCGAGGGGAGGGATACCTGGTGGTGCTCGTCGCCGGCGAAGGTGGGTGGCGAAGTACGGCGGCAGCGGCGGCCGGCCCAGTCGTCGGTGGTTTAGGGGAGTTTCGGACTTACGGTGATGAAAAACGACAAAGACAGCAGGCAGTGTAGGGGTGCGTAGAGAAATTTCGAGAAGAAGCGCGGCTCTTTCACACACTTTTTACTTTTTTTTTTTTTTTTGACGAGAAGAGAACGGGAGCCATCGAGAGTTCGAGACCTGTTCAGTTGCCAAAATTTTGGATTTTTTTTTTAACACCGTAGTATTTTCGTTTTTATTTAATAAATATTATCCAATCATGGACTAACTAAGTTCAAAAGATTCATCTCGTGATTTATAGATAAACTGTGCAGTTAGTTTTTATTTTTATTTATATTTAATGCTCCATGTATGTGCCGTCAGATTTGATATAACGGAAAATCTTAAAATTTTTTGGAAACTTGTTTACATAAAAAAATAGATTTTTGACACTATAGCACTTTAGTTTTTATTTAACAAACATTGTTCAATTATAGAGTAACTAGGCTTAAAAAATTTATCTCGCGATTTATAGGCAAACTGTACAATTAGTTTTTATTCCATTTATATTTAATGCTCTATACATATGCCGTAAGATTTGTTTGAAAAATATTCATTGTAATTATAGAACGTTGGAGAATTAAAACAACAAAGTTGATAAGATAAGATAATAATATTTATGATATTAAAGTATTATTATATTATTTATTAATTATATTTTTATAATATATTTATTTAATGTGATATTTTTGTAAATTTTTTTATAATTTTGTTAGAGATATTTTGGCTTTCTAAAATTTTTAAAATAATTTATAATTTAGGATTAAGAGAGTATTAAACGAAGGTTTACCGAAAACAGAGGCGGAGGGACTTTTTCAAAATTTGAGCATGTGCAAATGAATTCTTTTGATTCAAAGATTTTCTCAGTTTGTCTTTTCATTAATCTTTTCCGGGCTCTATTCGGATGGCTGAAAAGAAATTACTGCTAATGTTAACATTAATTTATTGTAAGAGAAAAATATTATTTTAAAATGGTGATAATAAGTTCAAATAAATAGGATAAAAACCAATATGACAATATCCTTCCGTAGGTGGAGCACACGAGCCGTTGCAACTGCAAGTCACAATCATAACACTTGATTTGAGACTTTATTTTAGTGTGATCAGGCTATACAGCTTGAGAGTATATATCTAGTAGACTATTTATATAGATAAGGCTATAATCTATATTTGGATAGTGAAATAAATATCAATCTTTAACGAGTTACCTACCTAGTCCCACAAATTTGATAGCTATTTCAATCCTTCCCTTCCACCAACCTAACTCACTCTTATGGATCAAGTAGAGGTCTCTAACTTTCCATTACGCGCATTTTTTCACATGCTATGCCTTGGTTACTATCAACCTAGCGCTTCTTCCTTGTCTAGCTCCTCCTCTTCCCTAGCGGAACCTCCCTGCCTATCACGCTCTCCGCGTCCGGTGCCTCCTCCTCACCTAACTCTCTTCCGCCTATTTGCTTGACAGAAAAGTTATGGTTGAAAGTACTATTTGCTGATTTATTGTAAGAGAAAAAATACTGTTGAATGGCTGACAGATTCGGTAGATAAGCTCAAGCGAACAGGCTCGAGCCTTATTTAGTTTCCTGGGTGAAAAGTTTTCGGGTGCTATAGCACTTTCGTCTGTATTTAGCAATTATTGTCTAACTATAGACTAACTAGACTCAAAAGATTCGTCCAAATTACAAGTAAACTGTATAATTAATTATTTTTTATCTGTATTTAATGATCCATGTATGTGCCGCAATATTCGATGTACCAGAAAATCTTGAAAAGTTTTTGAATTTCGATATAACTAATCAAGGCCTCCATGTCGTTGATGTCGTCTTCCTCTACCACCATGGTTCACCCCCTTCCCATTCAAATACACTTGGGCCTTATTTAGTTGGTAAAAATTTTTAGGTTTTGCTATTGTAGTATTTTTGTTTGTATTTGACAGTTACTGTCCAATCATGGACTAATAAGGCTCAAAAGATTCGTCTCGCAAATTACAGATAAATTATATAATTAATTATTTTTTATTTAATGTTTCGTACATGCGTCCAAAGATTCGACATGACAGGAAATCTTGAAAAACTTTGAAACTGAACATGGCGGGACTGAAGAAACTCGTCAGCTTGCCCTTTGCCACTGACGTGGTCGACACCGGCCGAATCGGCCACTCCCCTCGTGTGGGGAAAAGAAATAGAAAGAAGACATGATTCCGGGAGAGAAAGTGCGAGAGAGAGAAAAAAATTTGGAAGAGATGAGGTGATTTAGAAATAGTTTGATGTTCCCACAGAAAAGAATATGACAATATTTTAAGTTGAAGATAACAACTTAAAGCAGACCCCATAAAACATGAGGCTACCTCAGCAGACAATGCTGAATTATGCTACCTTTGCCAGATCTTTGGTAAAAGTATTATTTGATCTAAAAATGAAAAGAAAATTGTAATCATGCCGAGACCAGGTTGAAATGCCACAGCATGTAATGAAAAGACCTCTGCTAAAAGACTGAGGTGAATTCCTTCTTTGTTTCTTGATCTACTGTATCCCTAGTTTTTAGTTTTTGATTCTTTTGTAAACTCTAGACTTCTGTCTCTCCTTTTGCAATAAATTTTACTGCAGGGGCGCAAGCCTCTCCAGATTCTTAAAAAAAAAAGACTGAGGTGAAAGTAGCAGCATTCCGAGAGAGACGAATGTAGCTCTTCCAGCCCCATTTTTATATATGTACACATACATTCCACCAGCAGCAGCTTCATTTCTCTTTTTTATCAGGCAGCAAATCACTGCTTCATTTCCCTTTCTTTACTGGGCACAATTTTACACTGCCTGAGAAATCACCGACACCGCATACCAAGTTAAATCACAGCATATTCGTCATCGAAAAACCAATCACTGAAACTGAAAAGCATACAAGCTGCAACAGCAAACTGTAGAATCCAAATATCCAATCCAATATAACCATCTCAATTTCATCCACAAAGATATCGCTTCGCGAGCATCAAAACGAACTGAACACCAGTATGCATCCATGCAACCATCCTCAAAATTCAGGCAGCATACATGAGTATGACATCAACATATCCTCAAAATTCAGGCTTTCAGGTGCAAATCCTGCATCTGGTTCTGACAACTGCCTCATCTCCTCTCCGGACCCTCGCTACCCCTGTTGAAGCCTGCCGTTCCATGCCTGCAGGAAATAGAGAAGGCCGAGTAGTTAACAATGCTACGATTCGGGTCGAGAAATGAATTGCAAGAAGTTAAATTCTTAAAAACTTTCATCATCTGCTAGGTACATGTTCTGCTAGCTTGTCACTCCAGAATTTACACTAACCCAGGAGGTCAGGTTAATTCCAATGCAAACGCAGTAGAGCTAGGATCCCAATTATGCTTTTACTGCTCCTATATCATTATCAGGGTAGCCGTTTCATGAAGCCACCATATGACACTAATATGAGTGAGAAATTCACACTGTAACTCAAAGGTCACTGTCCTTTCTGCACCTACACTTGGTGTTTTCAGTCTTGGGGTTTGATGCCCAAGAAGGAGATCTCATTATGTAAATAATATGAAACAACCAAACACTTCCAGCAAGATTAAATTCTCTCTCATTTTCATTCAACTTGTGAGTACGTTCATTCAGTAAACACACGGCATGAATGAAAGTCAATACTATACGACGTAGAACAAGCACTCTCAAACAAGTTGCACTTTCACTCGCAAAATTTCATCAAGTCAAAGAATACATTAGTTATTGATATAGCTAAAGAGTTAACATAAGAAACAGTGAACATTTCGTTTACTTTCTTTTAAGAACCGGATTGGCAGTAAGCATCATTTTGAGTACAGAGAACAAGAATGTTGCAAGACAGCAAGACAATAATCATCACAGAGCCAGATCAAGAATTGAAAATGTGGGCAAGATAGAACAAACTAGAATACCTGGACAAGGATTCATAGTGCAAGTATGCCGCCAAATCTGAGCTCAGACCCTGGCCACCGCCATCGGTTCTTTGCTGGTGCGACGCTTGGGCATGCAGCTGGCTCAACGACGGTGGCATCGGTGGCAGAGATGAATCCATTTGGTGCCCATTTGTCTGTAGTTGCTGGTCGACGCGGAATGGCGCGGCCTTGGCATACCCCGGCGACAGGAACGCCATTGTGGCGCCGGCGCCGCCTCCATGCTCACCGTTCGCGTAGGCTGGGACCTGCTGCACCAAAGTCGTATCGGGCTGGTGCCTGCCGAATCCAACCGCCTCGGCCAGCTGCTCCTCCTCCAACATCTGTTGCACCGTCGGCAGCTGCTTCTTCTGCACCATCTCCTGCACCGTCGGCTGGTGCCAGTACGGGTGGCCGTGGCCTTGCCCCAGCGAGACGTCGAGCTCTGTCTCGGAGTACTGCTGCGCCACGGGCTGCTGCTGCGCTGCGGCGGCCTGCTGCGTGATCAGTTCCTGCTCTCTAGCGCGCGCCGCCGCGACGAACTGCCTCATGAGCATTTCCAGCTTTTGCTCTCTAGCGCGCTCCGCCGCGACGAACTGCCTCATGACCATTTCCCGTTTTCTTTGCATCTCTGCCATGGCGGACAACTCCTGCGCCTGCAGGATCCCCTGTGCTGAACCATCCGGGGTGATGCCGAGCTCTTTCTGGGCGTGCCGAGCCTCGGCTTGCCGCGACATGATCTCCAGCCGCTTATCGAGGTCTGGGCCGTCTGGCCTAGACGCTTTCTCAATCTGCTTCTGCCCCAGCATCTCCTGCAGCCACGCAGCGTCCGGGTCCTGCTGCGTCATCATCGTCCTCGCGTCCTGCTCCCACTGCTTCCTGATCATTGCCCGCTCGTCCGCGAGCTCTAGGATGGCGGCCAACTCTTGCAGCATCGCCTGGGTTTCGGCGTCGCCTGGGTGGCCGTTTCCAAGGGCGATGTCGAGCCCGTTCTGAGCGTGGTGCTGGTGCGCGCGCGCGGCCAGCTGCGGCGAGTTCATGTCCTGTACTCTGGCGACCTGCCCCGCGGCGACCACCTGCTGGTGCATGTCCGGGTGGCCGTACCCCAGCGTGAGCTCCGTGTCACCGTATTGCGCGGCGAGGTTGTCGAACTGACGAGCGCCGCCGGTGGACGGCAACTCCGCCGCCCCGACCTGGTGCTGCTGGAGCAGCAGCAGCATGTCCTGCTCGCTCGCCACCTGCGACGCGGACGCGGCAGCCATCTGATGGTGGCACGGCGACGCGTGTTGCGCCGCCGCAGGGTCGTGGTGCTGCTGTGCCCAGGCGAATTGCTGCGACATGTTGCCCGTCGTCGTCTTGGCAAGCTCCGCCGTGGAGGCTTCCTCCATCTGCTGCGGCATCTCCAGGGGCCGCCCGTCACACATCCCGGCATACTGCGGGGCGGGGTCTCGGTGTTGCCACGCATTGGCCGGCATCTGCTGCGTCATCGTCATCACGTCCGGCTCCCTCGCGACCCCCGCCGCCGCGTCCCACTGCCCCATCTCCGTCATCACGTCATTCTTCATCATCTGCTCGTTTCTGGCGAGCTCTGCCATGTCCAACAACTCCTGCAGCTGCATCATCTCCTGGGATATGTCGACCGGGTGGCCGTGCCCAAGGGCGACGGCGTGCTCGTTCTCGGCGTGTTGCGCCACAAGGTGCTGCTGCTCGCCCGTGGCGCCGGCGAGCTGCATCATCGCTTCCAGCAGAACCGAGGTGCTGCCCTGTCCCGGCGTTCTGCCCGCAGCAGCATCTCCTGCATGGCGTGGCTGCCCTGTCCCAGCGTGCTGTCCCGCAGAATCGAGTTGCTGCGGCGGCGCGGCTGCCGGGGCCTGCACCGACCTCATCGCCTCCTCCCGCGATGCATCCGCCGATGCAGTCAGCTGCCCGTTCCCGTACACCTCCGGGATGCGCGGCGGCTCTGTGTCCCCGTGCTGCGCGCCGAGGTGGTGGTGGTGGTAGTCGTGCTGCTTTGCGGGCGCCGCCTGCCGCATAAACAGCGCCTTCTCCCTCTCGGCGTCCACCACCGCCATCTGCTGGCGCTCGCCCTCGTCAGGGAAGCCCGTCGTCCTGGAGATGCGCTGCTTTGCGGCCCGCAGCATCAGCATTGTCTGCTCGCTCAAGGTGGGCTCGCGGTGGCGCTTGACGACGTCGATCCCCTTCCCGTTCCCGGCGTGCTTCCCCGTCACCGTCCCCGTGGCCGGCTCGTGCAGCTCCCTCCACCTGGCCTCGTTGGCCATGCGGACGCCGATCAGCCTGGCGTCCTGCTCCCTGGCGTGCTTGAGCGCGGCGTCGACCTGCGCCCGCGCCTCCACCCTAGCCGCGGGCGCCGCGGCCGCGACGTCGACGGGCTGGGACGCGGCCAGGGCGCCGAACTCCCTGGCGATCTCCTCCCGCGCCTCGTCCACCTGCGTCCTGGCCTTGTCGTTCACCTCCTGGAGGATGCGGAGGTAGGAGACGCGGCCGAAGGTGGGGTCAAGCTGCCGCGCCCTGGCCTCCTCGACGAGCGTGGCCGCGGCCACCGCCCGCTGCTCGGGGAGCTCGATGCGCTCCAGCATCTTGGACACGTTGCTGGCGCCGAAGACGCCGTGCACGGCCGCGAAGTCCTCCGCCGTGAAGTAGGGCGCGAAGACGCAGCCCGGCACGCACCTGCGCCGCAGCGTCCTGCACGCCCCGCATGGCGCCGCCACCGCCACCGCCACCGCCTGCTCGTCGTCCGGCATCCCCCGGTCCTCCGCACAGCGCAGCGCAGCGCAGGGCGAGGACTCCGATCTCGGCTTTGCTCCAAGCGTAGTCGATCAGCGTCACCGACCTGACCTCCCAGGCGGCAGGCGATGATCTGGCGGAGGTGTTCGTCCTCGTGAAGGGAGAAAGAGAGAAAGCAGTTGGGATCCTCGGTCAGTTGGCTGGCTGTGGGCCCCACGGCCAGGAGGAAGCTGCGATTACACGAGTGTTGCCTGGGCCCAGGTTAGTTACGGGCGCGGTTAAAAATCTGGATGTTTGTGGATGTTGGATTCATAAATAAATCGTAACAACTGAGGAGAAGTAAGGATAATTCGAATTATGAGTGTACGTTACAAGTAAACGCACGTAATCGTCCACATTTTTTTTTGGACAAATACTACTGCTGATCAATCCGTTGAAAATATTTACAGTAATGTAGGGAGCAGTCCGCTTAAATGGACAAGTTGTCTGTTTACGACTTTACGGTTTACGCACAACAAAAAGTCTCTCCACATTAATAATTCAAGCTACCACGTTAATTTAAGGAAAAAAGAAAGAGCTCATCGATACGATTAATTAGAAGAATACCCCGCGTGTTGATGCGGGAATGTGGTGGATTACGTGATATAATGGTGTGGACAAACAAAACACTTATATATCTTGTTAACGTGGACATTATAATTGTATGACTAGTGGATTTTAGTTGTGTGGGATAGTACATTGCTTAGTTAGACAACTTGCATATTGAGAGAAATATAGTAACTTACTGATGTGGACACTACAATTGCATGAGCTAATTTATTTTTAATTATATGTGATAGTGGGTTGCTTAGTTGGATAGCTTACATATTGAGAGAAATATAGGTAGTAGGATTTAGTTTTATAGGAGTATAAGATAAGATTACATACCACTACATCATGAAAAAGTGCCCCAAATACACACTTATTCCACAGTTACTTGGTCATGCCATTTTCTTAATAAGAAAGACATGATACCGATAAGAACGAAGAAAAAAATGAAGCCAACCACATGTGTACGTCATACTTAATGTGTTTATATTTAATTAACGTTCAAATTGAAATATGATAAAATACGTACAAACATACTTTAATATAAAAATTTTTAAAAATAAAAAACTAATAATCATGTTAAAAGAGATGCAATCCAATACAAGAAGGATAATGCCATATATTTCCTCAAAAAGTTAAGGATTGTTAGTTTTTTTCGAAAATATGACAAGACTTCTCTTTGTTAATTAATCTACCTAGCCAATGCCACTACTAACCCCTCATCACAAAAGAATGTAATGACTTAATGTGAGATAATAAAAATGTAGTACACTTTTGATGCTATAGCGCATAGTGGTGCCAAAAGTGGTAGCAGCTATTGTCTATCCTACCACGTTGATTAGACGAATGCATGCAACAAAAGATCGAAGACATGTGTCTATTTATTACTCAAATTATGATCAACATCGACAAAAACACAATCAGATAAAAGGAAATATGCGGTTCATTTCCATACTAAACTTTTTTTTTTAACTCATATACATGTATATACTGAAAAACTGTGTTCTTGAGCGCATACCCTGTGGCCACAACATTATCAGGCAAATAAAAAAAAGAATCCACATAGCTAATGGGCACCATGACCTCTAGCAATGACAAGAAATGCAAATAAATCCATCATGAGCATGGCATAGTAGGATGCGACTCCATATATCTAGCTCATGACGTATGCAAAATTCTAGATCAAGGAGCGGATGAAGCACAAGGTGGATGCTGCCGAGGACACTGCGGCGGCGCGGGCCGCTGCGGATCACGGCGAGCACGCGCGAGGGCGGCACAGATACTGGACCGTCGGCAGGAGGCCTCGGCGGCCACGGGACTGGCGGGCGACGAGAAGAGCTGCGCGAGCTGATCGAGTGCTCGCGTGGCGGAGCGGCGGGAGTACGTCCAGGGTGCCGCTGTTCGGGACCGCGGTGCCGTTCGGGACACCGGCGGGATCCATATTCGGGGCAACGGCAACGGGTCTATACTTGTCATCGTTTCGGAGGGAGGGTCGATCATGGCGGCGGCAGCACAACCAACTCCGTCGTTCGGTTCTGGGTTCGCCACGCCGGCGCCGGCGATGCAGAGCATGGTGGAAGGGACGCGAGCAGCATCAGTCGGTCCCTCCGACTACCGATCTGGTTCCAAGTAGGCAAGTAGCAATGATGATAACAGCGAAGAAGAAGAAGAAGAGTGGCTACCTCTCTTCTTGCCAAGAGGAACAGAGAGGGGGAGCTGCTAGTGAAAAACAATGATGATAACAGCGAAGAAGAAGAAGAGTAGAAGATCTCCGGTCAAGTGTCTGAAGAAAGCGGCCAGTTGTGATGCGGAATGGGTCTATCTTGTTTCTATGTCTTGTAATCTGGTCTGTTATCTGACTTACCAGAGTCAAAGTCAGATCGGTAGAGATATAGGTTTCAACATCTTTATTCCTATATGTTAGCTTTTGTAGTCGTAAGGTTTCTCTGGGTTCTGCCCATTCTGTCTCTCTATACTGCTTAAAAGACTTTGTATTTCCGTTAGTGATAATGGAAATGAAGTTTACCTCGGTTTAAAAAAAAAGTAGGCAAGTAGCAGGACAATTCGGAAGCTCTGGCCGGGAGATCCGAGAGAACGCCAAATCAGGGTGGAGTTTAGGCTATTTATCAGTCTCAATGAAGTTTCATCAGAGTTTTATAGACATTAATTATGCTAATGTAACAGTATATTAATAAAAGGAGACATTAACTATGTTGATGTGACAGTGTATTAATAAAGAGAGATAATAAGGACACTCAGAGCAAGTATTATAATGGGTTGGAGCATCTCCAACAACTTTATAAAACAACTTGCTATCCTAAAAGATTTGGCAAAACTACAAAATTTTATCTCCAACAACTTTGTAAAACAACTTCCTATTTACTTTGCGAAACTCCCGCGAGCTGTCCTCTCCCGCGCGAGCTGGCCCCGTCCCGCGCGAGCTGTTCCTATCTACTAGCATGAACCGATCGATGGGACAAGGTACTGTTGATGGCCGGCTGGTACTGACTTTGTTTTCGGAGCATCAGCAGATCACGTTTTGGCCAGCCGGTGACCTCGACGGACTACTCCAATGGCAGAAAAAGATGGAACGCCGGCCGCACCTTCACTTGTTGTGACCTCGACGGGCTACTCCAATGGCAGAAAAAAATGGATGGCCGGCCGGCTGGTGACCTCGATGGGCTACTTCACTTGTTGTGGAGGAAGTCCGGCCGGAGCAGACAGCGTCGAGGTGAGTGGAGGAGTCCGTCGCGGCGGCGCCTGCGCGTCGCGGATACGAACAGGCGGACACTCGCGAGTCGCGACAGGAGGTGAATCGTCATTGCCGAGTGGAATTTACTCTCTGGTGGACCTTCTTTTTTAACTTTACTAAGTTGTAATAGCAAATTGTTGGAGAGATGGTTTTTTTCCACTTGCTAAATAAAATAGTAACTTGTCAAACTATAAGATTTAGCAACTCAATTTTACAAAGTTGTTGGAGATGCTCAGGCTAAATACAGAGGTGGAAGAGAGAAGGGAGAAGAGAGAGAAGAAGCAGGCTGTAAGCTTACCGCCAGCTTAGGCACAGGAACCAAGAAACTTTGTGAGAGAGATAAGTGGACCATGTATTAATAGTGAATAGCTAACTATTGTATGGATGGGCTGAGAGAAGACTGCAAAGGATCTTACAGCTAGCAAGTGGGCTGTATTATTAAACTTGCTTTCACAATACAGACTCTATCATAGAGTCTAAAGTTATTTATTACCTCGAACAATGTGGACTTAGAGTCTAAATAAGACTTGGAGTCTTATTTTTTTTCTACCTCTTTCTTCAATAAATATGCTGCCACATCAGCAAAATATCATAAATAATATATAATTAATTGTTTTAGACTCTATGATAGAGTCTTGCATTGTGAGTGCCCTAAGAGTAGCAGAGAGAGTTTTATGTGGATAAAACTCTTCTGCATAAAATTTAGATGTTTTGGAGACTGGGTCATGAAACCCCCACTAAAGGATGGCCTTAGAGCAGGTACAATAATGGGCTTATAGCCAAGCTAATGTTGATGTAGAGGAGAGGAGAGAGATGATAACTTGGCTCTCTTGTAAGCACCAAGCTGGACACGGATGCATAAATAGTTGTGGGTCTAAATAACAAGTGTTGTGAGAAGGAATAGGAAAGAGAAGGTATTTTAGAGACAAGTATGAGACAACTTACTGTATAACTTGGCTCTAATCACTTGACTTATAGCCAAGCACTTGGCTCTATTATTGACCTTGCACTTATGTACTCCCTAAGTCGTTTGACTTTTTTAATTTCAAATTTCATCACTCGTCTTATTTAAAAAAATTATGCAAACATAGTTAAATTTAAGTCATTTTTGTAGAACTTTTATTATAAACCAAGCCACGCCAAAAGAAGTAATATTTTGCATAAAATTTTGAATAAAACGAATGATCAAATTTGGTGTCCAAAAAGTCAAATGTTTTATAATTTAGGATGGATTGAGTACTGTACAATACTTTGTTATTTGTCGTCGAATTAATCCCAAGATTTTGTTTGAGCAATAATTAATCCCAAATATCTGGGTATTGGTAACTTAATGTTTTGTTTGGATGCACATGTATTATCTCAATCTATATATATATTGAAGTCATGTGCACGTATTAACTTGGCATGTATTTAAACAAGGTCTAATGGTGTGTTTATTTCCCGGGGATGGACACGAGTTGAGCTTGAATGGGCCTGGCCGCCTGGCCCATGCGCGTCCTAGTAAGGAAAACAATTATGAAAAAGAATAACTATTTACAAGAGCTGCTTTGAGATCCGTACTATTTTTAAAAGGGGAGTACTTTAGCAATTCTCGATCTATTTTTGTATTATTAAACAAGTAGCTCAAGTAAGGTTTACAGTAAACACACGTGGATGTGGACGTGGGAATGTGGGTAAAAAATCATACAATATAGTTGGCAATGCAACTACTAAAGCCTATCGTAGTCGGATAATGATTATTAGTCCCTCCATTCCAAATTAAGGGACAGTGACCGCATGCAGAAAAGATGATTAATATAGATGGACACAGTGACTGTCAGCAAAAATATTTATTACAGCGCCATGAAGATCGAAAGAGTCTTTTAATCTCTGTAGCCACCCACTTGGAGACATCAGCCTTAGATTTCTTTGGTTCTAATGGATGGCTGCATCAAAGACTTGTTGGTTTCGCTTAGACAAGAATATGTTCTTGTTACCTAGCGTGTGTGTTTTTGTGCTTTAGCTGAACTTTTTGAGTGGTGTTTGGAGATTTGTAATAATTGGCCCGACTCTATTTTTGGATAGATGAAGCCGATTTTATATTCATTATCTAAAAAAACATATAGCAATATCTAGAAAAATTACTGGCTCCCATCAACTTCATGGTTGACGTTTCAGACCATGTTAATGACTTGTTTGCGGCTCTCCTTGGCTCACATCAAGCTTTTATGTTGACCGAAGGAAAATTGTAATACTTTTATGTTGACCGAAGGAAAATTGTAATAATCACAGTTCTTTTTTTCGCGAACATATATGTGCCGGGGCACAAGTGTTTCTTTAAGAGGATATAATAACCATAGTTCCGGTTCCAGCCGTATGCATGTTATCGATCTGATCTGGCCAATGGGCTAGCCAAAGCCATACTGATTATCAGCCTCGCGATCTCAGCGGTCCACCGTTATTTCAAAAGCTGCCCCTCCTGAAACTGAAATAATGTTTATCTCAGCGGTTCACTGTTATTTCAAAAGCTAGCCAAAGCCATACTGATCATCAGCCTCGCTATCTCAGCTAATGATTTATGCGGTGATAGGCTGACTGAAGCTAATTTGTTATGAGAGAAAAATATTATTTCTCGCTTGAACTATTAGCTTGGTTTATTAGCTATAGAATAGTATTTTTCTCTCCGATGTACCTGTTGATGCCTGGTCGTCATTCTTCTCGGATAGTAGTGGTTGCCAATCGAACTCGTTGCTTTCATTTGCTCTACAGAATTAGACACATGTTATATAGTATGCTGCAATCATGTTAAACATGAAATTTCTCTTAATGAAAATATGTGCTCCGCAAATTGCTTCTCCACACACACACAATCCCCACCCCATCCCACCACCTCCACACCCCCACCCACACAAAAAAAAAATATTAGTCTCTATTAAAAGCAGAAATGTTTCTTCCATACGATGATATTCCTTTCACCCAATAACAAGTGTGTTCACCTAAAAATATGTGCCCTGCAAATTTCTTTTCGTGTGTGTGCGCGCGCACACACAAATCCCCCACCCCACCCCGCGCGCACACACAAATCCCCCACCCCACCCCCACTCCACCCCAACGCTCCCACGCACCACCAACCACCACACAAAAAACAATATTTCTCTACTATTTAAAAGTAAAGTGTTAACTTCAAAAAAAAAACCCAAGTGTTTCTTCCATATGACATCCTTTTCATCTAATGACAAGTGTGTCCGAGCTTCTTCTAATGGCTTAGAACCTTGCTCTCCCATGGTCAACCATAACTCTGGTGACACCATTAATTTTTTTATGACCATCTAATGGCTTAGATTAATTTAAAGGGTTCTGTAGGAAAAGATCTTTATTGTTGGAAAAGTGTTTAACTGTCAGCGTAGGTTAACCATTTAGCTACACTCTATCTGTGGGCGATTGTCTTAACTGGCAGCAAAACTTTCGCGGTTAATTTTACCATACGTGGCTATTTCCAAACTGTCGACAGAATCTTGACAAGAGGCTATCTGTTGGGAAAGGTACTCTTTGCTCACTTCAGAAAGTGTCAGCAAAGATGGATCGTGTCAATTAACGTATGCATATATTGTGCAAATATACGTATATGTAGAAATGTAAATATATAATGATAATGATTCAGTTGCGTCTTAATAACATGTTGGTATAATTTGTTTTACTCGTTAATTTCGGTTTCGAGCCACTGTACGTCTGTACCTATATATAATTTGATGTACTTTGGAGCAAATGAATATATAAAGGGGGTGTTTAATTCTTCTTTCATCTAAAAATTTTTAGATTTTGGTCTATCATTTTATATAATAAAACTAAATACTATATAATTTTTTTGGCAAGAAGATAACTATTCTTTATTTTTTAATTTTAACCTTAAGAGACAAAAAAAACCAAAGAGCCTCAAGAGGCCATTATAAAGGTAATAAATTAATAGAATTAAACGTTATTCTGAAAATTTTAATATTTTGTATTGTATCATTCCAAAATAGTTGACATTATTTTGTATTTTGTATTTCAGGGGAACTAAGCATGCCTAAAAAAAATGAAACAGGAGTGTTGAGCTAGGTGACCTTGCGGGCCGCTGGGCGTCCGAATGATTGTTCTTGTTCGCAGTATGCCCACCCTGCTGCTGCTGCTGCTGCCGCTGCATGACTCCGACGAGCACCTGCTCGACGCGATGCGTAGCGTCGATCTGGGTGACGACGGGGAGCAAGTGGGTGTACACCTCGTCGACGTCCTTGTTGGCGCGCTCCAGCCTCCTGGCCATCTCGTAGCTCCTGGCGAAGCCCAAGAGACAGCAGCAGGTGCTCATGGACATGGACATGGACATGGACGCCACGAGGCGGTCCACCTTGCTCACCGTTGCCTCTATCCTCCTCGCCAGCACCGTCCTGACGGCTTGCGCTGTAGTGGCCGTCGTCGTGCTGGCGCCGCCCTTCTTCTCCTCCTCGGCCGGCGATGATGGTAGCAGCTGCAGCAGGTCGCGGAGCCACACCACGCGCTTCGTCAGCCGCCGGCGCTCCTTGTTGTTGTGCCAGGTCTGCTTCACCCTCAAGCACAGGGCGGCCACCACGCAGGCCACCGCACATCCTATAATGGTGATCACGACCAATAGCAGAGTGAGCAACCGCGCTGTGGCCTCGTCGTCCCGTGGACTCGAGGAAGGAGGAGGGGCGGGGAGGCTGCTGCTGTCCGCCATGGTGTGGTTTGTGTTGAATTTGGGCCGGGTTGTTGTGCGTTTTTTTTTCCCCAACTTGTTTCTTTTATTACTTCTAAAATACTCTCGGTTTTGATCCGTCCATCCACGTCCACATAAAGTTTTTTGATTGGGTCCGTCTAATGCAATTTCGGTTGCAAATGTTTCATCTTTTTCAAGTAGACTCTGTTACGTCCACCACATGAGGATAAGAGGGGTTGCAGGTGGATAGCTAGTGCGGGAGAAGGAGAGCTTCAAAAATATGTGGATATATATTCAGATAAGAATTCTATACCTAATAATATAAGGCAACTTCAAGAGACTCTTTATATAGAGATTTTAATTTAATCAAAAATCACTAATACAAAAACGATTTTATCTAAGACTAGCTAGCTAGGGCCTCTATCTGTGACGGTGAAAAGTACCTATATAAAAACTGATGTGATGATTAAGCCATATATTTCACACTGCAATAAAATTGTTAAGGGCATCTTGTATATTTGAATATTGCCAATCGTCTTTAAAAATCAATTTCTAAAGATGGTTGGAGTTTCTGGCTGCAACTAGAAATGTCTCTATTTGTAGAGGCGGTTGCACGAATTTGTTAGCTCGTCTGGTTGTTGCCTAATCGGTCGTGAAGTGCCATTTGTAAAGCCCCTTCCATACTAGTGCACACATGTTTTATGATAAAGAATTGGAATGATGCTTAGAATCACTAACCTAGCTTGGACATGTGTGTAATTACCTATTCATATTTTTAAAATTTAAATAGATACGGGCATCCCACCTGAGTTGAGTCTTGCATGCCATGAATGGACCAATATGTAGAGCTTCTCGCATGCAAGGAAGTGTATAGGAAAAGGGTCGGCATCGAAGAATCTCAAATCAAACGTGAATTTTGTTATGGGTTTGTTTGTATTAACTTCATCATCTATATATATAGAGAGAGAAGAGACTAGCTAATGCACGTGTGTTGCTACAACTAACAAAATTTATTACGGAAACTAATGCTTTGCATGAGATACTTGTCATGCATTGTATCTTGTGCATGCACAATATATACTTTGCATTCTTGTGAATATTAACACCCACCACTTTACAAATGTAGGTACAGATTTATGTCACAACATTGTAATAATCAAATTCAGACACAAGAAAAAATAAATAATGTTCCTAGTGATAAAAGAGAATATCATACTCTAGAACCTCGAATCCCCATTCTGTGTATATGACACTATGTGTGACCTTCTGTAGTCGAGAGTAGAGAAGCATAACATGTGATGGAAGGGGGAGACAAACCATGGGAGGCAATGCTTAACTATATTTTGAGTAACCATATATTCCCTTCGTTCTAAATTATAAGATTTTTTGATATTGCTTTTACTATATATTTAGACTAGACATAGTGTATATCTAAGTGCATAGTAAAAATTGTGAATCTAGAAAAGCCAAAACGTCTTATAGATTAGAATGGAGTAAGTATAATATAAATACATAACATAATATATATGATATGATATTAAATGATAAGATATGATATTAAATGATAAGATATGATATTAAATGATAAAATATAATTTGATTTGATAATGATATCAAGAGAGGAGATGAAATCAAGATAGAAAATAAGGAAGATTTTGAGCATTAAAGATAGAGATAGACAAAATATACAAGCATAATATAATATAATATAATATAATATAATATAATATAATATAATATAATATAATATAATATAATATAATATAATATAATATAATATAATATAATATAATATAATATAATATAATATAATATAATATAATATAATATAATATAATATAATATAATATAATATAATATGAGAGAGATCCCCTTAGATTACTGTGTCACCTATCTCTATAAATTTCTCCTCTCTCCTCGTCCACACACACCTTAACGAAACTCTTTGCCCCTTACCTTCCATTTTTAATAAAACCTTTATCCATGGCCCGAGGTATCATACTGCTCCTACTTGTTATTACCTTCACCGTGGCCACGGCAATGTCATCCCCGTCGATAAGTATCAAACAGAGTTTCATGGGGAAGAGATCCAACTCATTATCATCGTCGATGGCAACACTGGACTCTGATTCTAGCTCTGGTAAACACAAACTCCAACAAGGTTCTCATTTTATACTGATTATTTATTAAAAATTAGTGAGCTTCGAACGAGTAAATGCATAACTTTTACTTTCTACACTACTAATTATCATTATGCTCAACATCACAGTATATTCAACTCCTCGTGAAGGGGAAAAGTCCTTCAAGCCGGAGACATATGCGGTGACCTGGGGCCCCACCAGACCAACAGTCACATGGTGATGTTACTACACGTCAAAACTCCTTTGCACCGGAGGCATATGCGGTGAACTGGGCCCCACCAGACCAACAATCACACGGAGATGTTGCTACAAGTCAACACTCCTTTCCGCCGCAGGCATATCCGATGAAATGGAAGCGATCAAACCAGCATTTGCAAAGTGATATTGCTGCACACCAGAGCTTCTTCACACCGGAGGCATATGCGGTGAACTGGAGCCCACCAGACCAGCACTCCCATGGTGATGTCGTTGCACGCCAAGACTCCTTCGAGCATGAGGCATATCGCGGAATTCTTCCCGTCCGAACGTTCGGACGAAAACCTTCGTCCGATGATTCCCGCTCTTTTTTTTCCGCGCCAAAAGTTGCAGACGCATGTGCGCCTGGGCGCCCGACCGGCAGCAGCAGTTCCCACGCGTACAGTTTATTGGGCATCTTCTTTGACTGTTTCTACTGGCCGGGAGGTGTTCTGGGAGCCCACGTGATGAGGTACGTGGCTTTCTTTTCCTTTTTTTATTTTTTTGTTTTCTTACGTTGCTTTTTTATTATTATTATTTTATTTTGTATTTATTCTCTTCATTTTTATTATACTCTAATTTTTTTTTCTTATTCCTCATATCCTTTCTTTCCTTTTCCTTTTCTTTTATTTTATTTTTTATTTCTCTTTTTAATTTTCATGCTTCTTTTTCTATTTTTTTATTTTGTGTTTTACATATTTTTTATTATTCATTTCACTTTCTTTTATATTTTGTATGTTTCTTTTATTTCTTTTTCTTTTCATTCCTTTTTTCTGATTACTTTTATTTTTTTTCTTCACTTTATCTTCTACTTTTTATTTCATGTTGTTTTCATTATTATATCATGATTTATTTTTCTATGTCTTTGACACATGTGCAGTACGAATCTTTATGTAAGGATTGGGTTTGGTATTTTTAGAAGAATTTTTACGTAATTAACTCCTAGTAAGCTGTTCATTAGTTTTCTTTTTTATTTTTTATATTTCTTTTTCTTTTCTTATTTTTTATTCTATGTTACTTTACACTAATTAATTATTTTATTTTTCACATACATATTTATTTCTTATTTTCCTATATATTTATCATTTGTTATTCATGCTTTATGTTTATTTTCTCTTCTTTGCTTTTCATTTTTATATTATTATTGTTGTTACTATAATTGATTAATTTTAATTTATGCTCTGATTTTTATATTCTATATTCCATGAGATGTTTATATAGTATACAGTTATGTTCTACGATGTTTTTTATGATCATATGGTATATAATATCATGTTCTGTGATGTTTTTATGATGTTCCTGTAATATAAATTTGACATTTTATGTTACTTTTTGTGATGTTCACATGTTATAAATGTGATGTTCTATGATGTTTTTATGTCTGTGGCTGTGATGTTTTATGATATTTTTTGTGATGTCCGTGTAGTATACATGTGATGTTCACGTCGTATATAATGATGTTCTATGATGTATTTCGTGATGTTCATGTAGAATACATGTGGTGTTCTATTACGTGTTTGTGATGTTCTACGGTTCTAGTGGTGTTTACTTACTATATACGTGATGTTCTACAATATATTTAGTGATGTTCACTTACTATATATGTGATGTTCTATTATGTATTTAGTTGTATCTATGGTTTATTTAATGTTGTTCGTGTAGTATATATGTTCTATTATGTTTTCTATGTTTGCACAATGTATGATGTTCTATAATATATTTAGTGATTTTTTATGGTGTATTTACTGTTATTCACTTAGTATATGTGATATTCTATAGTCTATTTTAGGACGTTTAAAAAGTATACGTGTTATATTCATTTTTATTTTTCTTTATTATGTTTTCTCTTATGCTTTACTCTAAATTTTATTGTTATTTACTATTTAAGTTATCTGTCTATATTTATTTTTATATTATATTATCATCAATCTAAACTAGAATATTATTATTCTAAACTGAGAACATTTTTTTATTGAAGACGGAACATTGTTTCTATAAACCTAGAACATCATCTCTGCTCAATAATGTTCTATCTTCATAAGATAAATGTTCGTTAATAAAATATTATCTAAATATATCCATGTGGGATCTTATTTTGAAGGATTTATTGTAACAAAACCGATGGTGCAATCGGAATTTAATTTGAATGATTACTATAAAAGTTATGGCTTTTTTAAAATCTGTTTAAAACTATCTGCAAGCGCCAGTTCAGATGACGTGGGATGAGATGAGTGTGAATCAAAATCTGCCGCGTGCTACTATTGGACTGTAGGTGCTAGGCGGGAAAATCTATTGGTAAACAACAAAAAAATTTGGCGGGAGTCTGCCGGACGACGGAATCGGTCCGAACGCCGGACCCGAAGAGCCCCCGACATATCGGGTGATATGGAATCAACCGACGCAAGGCGATTCTGGTGCACGCACAATTTTTTTTTACCTTATCGTGATGAATTCATATTTCTTGGGATTAACTGAACTATATACCATTTCATGATGACTTAAGGCCTTGTTTAGATCTATTTTTTTTTTGAATTTTGACATCGTAGTATTTTCGTTTTTATTTAATAAACATTGTTCAATCATGAAATAACTAGACTTAAAAATTCGTCTTACAATTTACAGACAAACTATGTAATTAGTTTTTATTTTTATTTATATTTAATGCTCTATGCATGTGTCGTAATATTCGATGTAATAGAGAATCTTGAAAAGTTTTTGATTTTTTATAAACAAGGCCTTAACAAAGAGCCACCATGTATATTGCATTGCAGCAACGGATGCTGCTGCTGTGGCGAGGCCGCCATCACGCGGCGGCCATGGCCTGCATGTCGAGCCCGGGATGCTCTTCACGAGGAAGAGCTTGCTTCCGGGGACAGTCCTGCCGGACGGCACCAAGTTCGGCGGCGGCGACGGCTTCCCCGGTCCCCAGAGGTTCGTCCTACGGGCGGACGCGGACGCCATCCCTTTCAGCTACAGCCAGCTCGACACCATCCTGCGGATGTTCCGGATCCCTCGCGGATCCAACAAGGCGGAGCAAGTCGCCGCCACGCTCCGGACATGCGAGGGCGCCAACGAGTCCCCGTCCCCGGACCCTCACACCTGCGCCACCTCCGAGCAGGCGGCGACCGACTTCGCTGCCGCCTCGCTGGGGGTCAGTGCCAGCGAGCTGGTCGCCGTCGTCACCGTCGTCCACGGGAGGAAGGACGCCGCCAGGTACGTGGTGGCGCCAGACGGCGTCGCGCGCATCGGCAAGGCGGGAGCCGCCGCCGCGGTGCCGTGCCACCCTATGGCGTACCCGTACATGGTCCACTACTGCCACCGGCCGGCGGACGTGGAGGCGCTCCGCGTCGAGCTGACGGGGCTCGGAGGAGACGGCGGCCACGCGGAGGCCGGCGGCGCGACCGCGATCGCCATGTGCCACGCCAACACCACGAGCTGGGACGCCCGATACTTCGAGATGCTGAACGCGACGCGCGGGGAGGAGATCTGCCACTTCATGCCGCGGAACTACGTGCTGTGGCTGCCGGCTGCCGACCTGTAGGCACGCACGGGCACCAGGAACAAGTGCTGAATAAGAGAGAACAGTAAGTGATGAGTATGGATTAGCAGATTGTTTGTGGCTTTGTGAATCAACACAATACAACTTTACATTTTTCCCATGTAGAATGTTCATGAGAAACAATCTGCAGTATATTCGTTTGAAGCTGTTGGCTGATTTATTGTGAGAGAAAAACACTACTGAATGGCTGACAGATTCAGCTGACAAGCCCAAACGAACAAGGATTATTTTTGTCAGTATATCCACGACAGGGCTAAGGAGAAAATAGAAGGTTGGCAGGAGCGTTTGATTAGCATAGCAGGAAGAAGAGAACTCATTAAATCAGTGATTATAGCCCAGCCAGTATATCTAATGACATATATCAAACCTCCAAATAAATTCGTAAAGGAATTTGACAAGCTCAAGAGACGTTTCTTGTGGGCGGGACATGGTGACCTCTCTGGTTGCAAGTACAAGGTGGCATGGCCAATAGTGTAGGCCAACGGAGAATGATGGGCTAGGAATAAAAGACCTTGAAAGCTTTAGCAGGCTTCGATGGCCGTGGTTTGCCTGGGAAGTAGGGAACGACCATGGAACGACCTACAGATTCCGGTTGACAGTGCAGCAACTAAGGTGGAGCTGGGTACGTAATAGGTGCAAGGCAGTGTTCTGGACGTCGAGATGGCTACAAGGGGAGACGCTGGCTGTACTCTACCCGGCCTTATACAAGCATAGTAAGAGGAAAAACCGATCACTATGTTCGATGCGATAACACTAAATAGGTGGATCAGAGATACCGGTTACAATTTGACCCAACAACTAATTGCTGAATTTGTAAGCCTATGGGAAAGAGTTCAAGACGTTGTGCTATCAGAAACACAGGAGGACCGGATAGTCTGAATGCACACCGGGGATGAGCAAATTCAGCGAGGTCAGCGTATAACTTGCAGATGGAAGGATCCACCAGATGCACAACGACTAAACTAACATGGAAAACAAAGGCAGCTCCAAAGTGTAAATTTTCATATGGCTGCTAATGAAGGGTGGAATCTAGACAGCGGCGCGGTTGCAGGTGCGAGATTAGACAAATGAGTATTTTCTGTCAATGGTGCATAAGGAATTTAGAGACTGTAACTCATCTTTTTATAGAGTGTTGCGTCATAAAGAGCGTTTGGGAAAGGGTAGCTCACTGGATTCATGTCCCAAACCTAGCACTGGACAACTGTACTCATACAGACAATTTGCAAGAGTGGCTCTTGAGTATGGCCGATGGACAACCGGCGATCACCAGAGAAGGCGTCAAATCTCTACTCATACTTGTCATCTCGTAGATATGGAGGGAAAGGAACAATAGAGTTTTTAGGAAGATCTCCAGGTCTGTGCGGCAGATCCTTAGCAGCATCCAAGATGAGGCAAGGACTTGGGCTTATACCGGAAACAAAGGCCTGCAACTATTGTTGGCGGCAGGGACGCAGGAAAATATTCTTGGCCAACAATCTGGGCATAGTGCAGTTGCTACCAATCCTAGTATGTAGTCTGTCCTACTAATTTTAATAGGGGTGGCGAGGGGTTCAATCTTAAGCAAAAAGGGTGGCTGGGGCGGGCACAACTTGTGCCACACTGTGTGTTTGGTTCATTTCCTATACAAGCCTGACTAGCAAAACTAAGCCAGGCTAGTCCAAGCCTACCCCTAGCAAGCTAAGACATGTTTGTTTGATTGCGTGCACTGCTGAGCCTGGCTAGGATGAGTTGTTGTTTGGTTTGGATATAATCACCTATGAGTTTACCCTCCTTTTCTCCTTCACAAGTGGACTTAAGCGTGCTCACGGCCGGATCTGCAGCAAAGGAGAAGGTGCTCCGGCAGGGTCTCCATGGTGGCCACGACTACCGGTGACCAACAACAGGGCGGGGTTGCGGGCGGGGAAGAAGCCCATGGCTTGCATCGTGGTCCTTAGTCGCGGAGGAGTACGGTGAGACAATGATGTCAGAAGGTGTTGCGTCTGGGAGGTGAGGAGAAGCAGCACATGGGCTAGCACGGAGCCGACTGGAGTCTGGCTCCAGAAGAAACACCAACCTAATGTTTTTATTTTGGCCTGGCTGTACATGACCAGATAAAGCCTGGCTCCAGAGGCTGGCCAGACAACCAAACAACCAAAATTTGGCCTATCCAAGGAAAAGGCTAGGTTTGGAGGACAACCAAACACACCCTATATGACTATAATAAGCCCCATATTGTAATCCTGTTTATACTTCAACTTCGCTCTTATCAATGAAAGCCAATAACGGATCTTTTGAAAAAAAAATAAATTACTATTTAATTTATGGTTTCCTATTTAGCCGTAAATTGTGAGAAAGTGACTTCCGGTTTCCAGAGGCCATGAATATCCAACAATAAGTCAAACAGATAAGATGGCATTGCAACATCATGACACATGGACTCCAAATGCAATTCGAAGATTTACTATATTCCCTTCTTATATATACTGATATATGCAAAGAATAAAAATGATACGTTCGTCAAGAGAAAATAGACATCCATGTCCACTTAAACATTAAATATATTAACTCAATAAACAAGACCATCCCGATCTTATATTAAAAAAACAGCAATTTTGAGGATGTGCCAGAAGTAAAATTTTATAAACTTAGAAATTGTATACTAGCACATTTTAAACTTTCTACTTTAGAATTTAAAACTTTGTACCATTTCTAACACTAGAGCAGTAGGATGAGCATTGATGTACACCTTTCTTTTCAATTATTTTAAGCTTATGATTCATGGGATCAAGAACATTTGAAACCTAGAATGTACAAGAAACAATGCTCCCATCGCTGAACTAAGTGATTTGACAGAGCTCTGCAAGCAGGCTAGCAGGCCATGAATATCCAACAAGAAGTCAAACAGATAATTAGATGGCATTGCAACATTCTGACACATGTGCCTCGTGATGTTTCAAAACCTTAATATTGGGGGCTACATGGACTCCAAATGCAATTTGAAGATTAACTATATTCCCTTGTCATATATATACTGATATATGCAAAGAATAAAAATGGCACGATCATCAAGAGGAAAGACATCCATCCACTTAAACATTAAATATATTAACTCAATAAACAAGACCATCCCGATCTTATATTAAGAAAACAGCAATTTTGAGGATGTGCCAGAAGTAAAATTAGCTAGAAGAGAGTCCAAGCTTTACAGTATGTTGCTAGTACAATTTCCCTTTACCGATAGTCGATAGAGGACTCATGAGGTAAGACACCGATAGTTCAGATAGGACACGGCCCAACTACAGACAGGCGGAAATAATTCGGATTTCCACTCCGCAATATATCCTAACAAAATACAAGTACATGTCGCTTTCCAATGAACCCAATGTTTCTGAAAATTATGCCTTGGATACAACTACAATGCCAAAGCAATGAGCCTTTTTCTTTGCGAATACGTAAAAACAAGATTTATATTGTTATATATTTCACAAGAGATGATCTCACATCCTCCAAGAAAGCAGCTGCCTCATCCTGCAAAGCAGATGAACAAAAATCGCATAAGTAGTAAAACTAGGAAATAATGCAGATGATCAAAGATGTACCATACTCCTAGTCTATTCAGCACATTTGATAGTCAGCTGAGACACAGCGTCCACCTGATTACTCGTCTTCGCACTTGCAATATTCTCATCAAGAAGTGTTAATATGGATATATTGAGCTCATTCCGCTCCACCATTTCCAGCAACTGCGTAAAATTAGTTAACAACAGCAACCAATTTATTAACTGACCGATCGAGGAGTTTCAGGGGGAAAAAAGTTGAAAGAGTTTTATTTAATCCTTGTATGGATCTTACAGTCGATTTTCTGTCACTTGATTGCAGGATCTTCATGAGCCGTTCTTTCGCCGTAACAAGGTCGTTCTGCAACTTGTCATACGCCTCTGCAATACCAGGAACCGTTACAGTTAGACACGGCTATAATGTAGATTTCACGCTAATGCCGACCGTCAGTGCAGAGTTTAACTGACCAACTCCCTCAAGAAGAACCTTCTGCATCGCCTCCAGCTCGATCAGTCTGTCTTCCATCTCCTGCATTTTTTTGTTTACAACAAAAAGAAAAGATTGATTTCAGCAGAGTTCAGCCGGTTCATCATTCTAATCTGCAGTCTACAAAGGAAGGGTAGGCCTACCGCTGTTCTGGTGACTGCAAATTTGATCTGTGCTATTTCGCGCGAGATATGGCCGAAGAAGTCGTGGTTGAGCCTCGGCCGTAGCCTGCCGATCTCGATCTCGATCTCGCGCGCGTCGGTGTCGAGGAAGAACTCGACGAGGCCGGCGTCCGTGTCCGGGATCACCCGCGCCTATCCTAGCAGCAGTTGGACAGTAGGAACGCGGCCGTCAGGAGCGGGGGTGCCGCCGTCGCCGCTGCCCCATGCCCAGAAAACGGAACGCCGGTAGGTGGGGGAGGAAGACGCACGCACCTCGCGCTCGTTGCGGCGGCGCTCCTTCTCCTCGCGCACCTGGCGCTCGAAGGCCTCGCGCGCGTCGGAGTCCCTCTCGAGGCGGCGGCGGAACTCGAGGCGCGCGATGTGGCCGCCCTGCGGCGCGCCCAGGATGCCCTCGGGGTCCTGCCCAACCCAAAGGCAGTCAGCCGTCTCTCATAGTCAAGAAACGAGTGGCCGCGCCGCTGGGGTAAAACCACCACAGAGACAGAGAGAAGAATTACTACCCATCCGATGCAGGAGATCTTGGCGGGCACGGCGCGGCGCCTCGTCGTGGGGGCACGTCGGGCGGCAGCGGCCGCGGCAGGGCGGGGCGCGAGGTGGGGCCGCTGGAGGATGGCGCCACGGAGGGAGACGGAGGAGGAAGCCATGGCCATGAGCTGCGGAGCAGAGGTGGAGTAGAGTGTAGAGCAGAGAGCAGCAGGGTACGTACGTTATCCGCTACAAACAAAATCGTCACAATCGGCAAGCAGGGCTTTTTTTTGGCTGGGCTCCAACCCAAGAGGATGGGCCTGCGGTACGTGGCCCAAGACAAATGAACTATGCGACAGGCCACATACACACACGATCACAACTCTCTCTCTCTCTCTCTCTGGGGAAAAAGGACGGGACAAGACAGTGTGTGAAACACGCACCTCCTCGGCTTGCCCTTATTGTCTTTCTCTCCTTGCATGCCCATCGCCCACCGCCTTGCCATGGACGGTAGGGTCTTGTTAAAGCTTCGCGGTCGCGAGCGAGACGCTTGCAGCGATCTCTTTCTTCCACTTTGTCCTTCTACTGCTGTTGCCATGGCCATAGGTGCCCCCCCCCCCCCAATCTAGTCCGACCACATTTGTCACCACTAGAACCCTAAAACTACTCTCCCGCCAACCCTGTCTCTCCCGAGCCCCATCTCTTCTAAATTCGTCAGAGTTAGAGAAGAAGGAAGAGAGAGAGAGAGAGAGAGAGAGATAGCAGAAGCTCAATGGAGCCCTAACTGACACACCCGCGTTGAACCCGCCACCATCGTCTGAGTGTTGCATGAAATCATTTTAAAATTCAGACAAGAGCGTTGCATGAAATCGTCTGAGTATTTATCTTGTCTGAATTTTAAGATGATTTCAGACAAGTAAATTGTTACACAAAGATAAATAACAAATCATAAAAGTAACAATTTACTTGTACTAATTGTATAGTACAAGAGTGTTGCATGAAATCATCTTAAAATTTAGACACCTGAAATATAGAAAAAGTAGTTTCCACAAACTTTTTTTTTGACAAGTTGTTACTCCTTCATACAAAGTTTTGGACGAAGTTTTCTACTTGCTCTGCCATTTCGTTTGTGTACAACGAGGGAGGTCACGGGGAAGGAGGTGGCTGAGGTTGATGAGGTAAGAAGGAGGCTATATGCCTATATACGGATCGTTGGATCCTTTTCATTGAACGACCACACGAATTCGAGTGCTGTAACAGATCCTTTTATTGAACATTGCAATGCATCGAGTGAAGTAGAATTTGACGTCAAAAGTGCGCCAATCTTCGTCCATAGCGTATTTCCGATCAGTCGGTGGCGGCGTACAGGTGCGTCGGCAGCCTGGGCTCAGCGACGGCGACGAGCGGCACCTTCCGGCGCGTGGACAGCCCGACGTGCTCCTCCATGCTCACGTCCTCCGGCGCCACCCCGTCCGGCAGCCGCCACGCGAACCCGTGCACCAGGTTCGCCACGCCGGCGGCCACCAGCTTCATCGCGAGGTCGTACGCGGGGCAGATCCGCCGCCCCGACCCGAACGGCAGCAGCTCGAAGTGCGCCCCGCGCACGTCCACGGCGGCGGCGGCGCCGCCCAGGAACCGTTCCGGCCGGAACGCTTCGGGCGCGTCGGGCCACGACGCCGGGTCGCGCGCGATGGCCCACGCGTTCACCAGCACGCGCGCGCCCGCGGGGACGTCGTAGCCGGCCACCACCGTGTCCTCGCGCGCGTGGTGCGGGACGAGGAGCGGGCCCACGGGGTGCAGCCGCAGCGTCTCCTTCACGACGGCGTCGATGTAGGGGAGCTCCGGCAGGTCGCGCTCCTCGACCCAGCGCCCGCTGCCCACCACGCGGTCGAGCTCGGCGGTGGCGGCCGCCATGGCCTCCGGGTGGCGGAGAAGCTCCGACATGGCCCACTCGATCGTCACCGCCGAGCTCTCCGTGCCACCGGCGATGATGTCCTGGATGAAGGCCTTCACGCCGTCTCGAGGGAGCCTGGCCTCCGCCGACTCCTGCGTCTGCGTGCCCTCCTCGGCGTCGGCGCGCTCTAACAGCACGTCGACGAGGTCACTCGCCACAAACTCGCCGCCGGCTTGAGCTAGCCGCCGCCGTTCCTCGTGCTCGACGAGGATCTTCTCGTAGAAATGGTCGTGAAGGTCGCGCAGGCGCTTCATCTTCCGCTTGAAACCCAGCACGTCGAGCCGGCCCAGCAACGGCACCCACTCGCCAATGTTGCTCATCGCGCCGGTCGCCGCGAACGCCTCGTCCAGCGTGCGCCGGAACTCCTCGCCCTCGGGGCTGCCGTAGCAGCCCGACCACTTCTCGCCCACCGCCATGCGGAGGATGTTCCGCATCGTGGCGCCGGCGACATGCTCCCTGACAGCGACGGCGCCGCGGCACTCGAACAGGCCGCGCACGAGCGCGCGCATCTCCTGCGTCCGGACGCGCCGGAACGAGTCGACGCGGCGCGCGGAGAAGAGCTCGGTGGCGCAGAGCTTGCGCGCCATGCGCCAGTAGGCGCCGCACGGGGTGTGCACGATGCCGAGGTAGCCGTAGGAGGTGATCGCGCCGGCGGCGGTGGCCGGGCGGTCGGCGAAGGCGAAGTCGTGCGTCTTGAGGACGAGACGCGCGGTGTCCGCCGACGAGGCCACCACCGTGTGGTAGGAGCCGAGGCGCAGGTGCATGAGCGGGCCGTGGCGCGCCGCGAGCGCGGCCAGCGCGCGGTGCGGCGGCAGCGCGCCCGCCAGCGCGTCCAGGTTGCCCAGCACCGGCCAACCCCACGGACCCGGCGGAAGCTTCAGGGCCTTACGGCGGCGACCGCGTGTTGAGGCGACGGAGCTGAGGGCGAAGACGGCCAAGATGGCCGCCAAAGCCATTGCCATGGTCATCGTTGATGTCAGCTCCATTGTCGGAGAAACAAACCTTCAGTGGTGATCGTGTGATGCTTAACTGCTTACAGCTTCATGGTGGTATGTACTATATATAAAGGAGGGATTTTTATTTTTATTTTGTTAATTAATAAGTTATGTGATTATTTGAGGCAATGTACTGTACGTACGTGTCGGCAACTACCGTGGTGCACGATGCTGCAGGACTTCACAATCTCCAGGCTCTCAGCACAAAAACGATGTGCAGGGATTGTGTGGTCTGTGAATGTTCAGCTAGTCAGCTTACTAGTATTCTTGAAGATGAGCCTTGTCAGAGAATTGGACTTGCATGGGTCGGGTCGTCTGACGTCCTTGGTAGAATTCAACAACGTCTTCACTGTGTATTTTTGTACTGGGAAAAGAAAAGCCAATCAAACATATATGGAGCTAGCGAATAATAGGATACATATACAAAATAAAAGCTAGATGAATGCATGCGTCACCAGTAACAAACAGGTGCTGCTCAGTTCATGTAAACTTTTATGATCTCCTCTCATTAATTAAAATAAATCTTCTACTTATAGGATTCTATTATTAGGAAGATTTTTAGAGTTCCATTCTATTAGGAGGAATGGAGGATTATTAATCACATGAGAACATGTTTTCATGGGATCGTAGTGTACAAATAATAAAAGGAAAAGGTGTTTCATGGTGCATATAAAATATCTTTTGCTTCCTGACAACAATATGCCCTTGGCATTGCAGATTTCTACAGAAACAAACAAGGCTAGAGAAGCATATGTGTGGTACTTGTTGCACTACCATGACCATCTGCACTTGGTTTGGTTTGTTCATACTTCATACCAGTTCATCAATCATCATCACCCATCTGAATACTGGACAGAGTTGCACATCAAGGTACCAAAGGTGGTCAAGACAGGCTAATTCTGGACCTGAAAAAACAGAATAGGGTTCTTCAAGCGGCAAATGTATGGACCACACAATTGTTTTTCTAGGGCAAATGGCAGGTGCTTTGCTGTTTCGTACTTTCTCTATAGTGTTTTTATTATGTTTCTTTGACTGACTAATGAAATAACGGTCTCCTCCAAAGACCAAAGTTACGCAAGAGAAACACGTACTGGGCATTGAAGATGTTAAAACAAAGAAGACTAGAAGTGTGTGTGTGTGTGTGCGCGCGCGTGCGCGTGTGTGTGCGACATGTATTTCACTACCATAACCATCTGCACATAGTTTTATATACAGCCACTTGCAGTCACTGCTACCCTAGATTTGAAGTCACTCCATGTATTGCTTGTAATCAGTTTCAAAAACTAGAGTTGAGGTTTACTGGGGGTTCTTGCTAACCTGGGTTATCATGGCCATCTGTCTATAACAAAACTCTCTTGCTTAATGAAATACGTGCTTCGCACGATCGCCAAAAAAACCATCTGCATATAGTTCAAAGCGATTCCTTCATTCCTTGGATCCATGAGAATATAGTACAAGTTGTTTTCTAAATCCACACACTTAGCTGATCCTGGATCATTTGAAGGCACTGCAAATGCTTTTCAAGGTTTGTGTGAAGGATATTTGTAAAGGACTGCAATAATCAGCTTTGGCCCGTACCGAAGGCCTGCGCTAGGCACGTCATTGGGGGTTCGTACAGATTATTATTGAATCGGATTGTGCTAGAATTACGTCAGCTATGATAAGCAATGCTCCAGACCAATCAGAGATCAGACCTATCATCGAAGAGGTGAAAAGTTAGATGTGTTCGATGAATGGGTGCATCATCCCCCAAGTGAAGAGAGAGTGTAATAGTGTAGCGAATGCTTTAGCTTTATTTGTTAGACGTTGTAAACACTCAGCGTCTTGGTTAGGTCAAACACCTGCGTGTGCTCTGGACCTCCTCAACGACGATTACATTGTAATCTCCTGCTTCTAGCTAATAAAGACCTCTCCATTCGAAAAAGAACCACAATGGTCGGGAAAAGAAAGACCACGACCTTCTACATCTTAAAGTGAGAATATAGGATACATATACAAAATAAAAGCTAGATGAATGCATGTGTCACCAGTAACAAACAGGTGCTGCTCAGTTCATGTAAACTTTTATGATCTCCTCTCATTAATTAAAATAAATCTTCTACAGATAGGATTCTATTATTAGGAAGATTTTTAGAGTTCCATTCTATTAGGAGAAATGGAGGATTATTAATCACATGAGAACATGTTTTCATGGGATTGTAGTGTACAAATAATAAAGAATAAAAGGAAAAGGTGTTTCATGGTGCATATAAAATATCTCTTGCTTCCTGACAACAATATGCCCTTGGCATTGCAGATGTAGCACCCGGTTTTAAGAACAAAACCAGATACACACCATATGTGAGCCCAGAAAGTCAAATCTCACATATAGCCACAAATAGGGGTAATATCAATAGACAATGCTTATATATAACGAACTTAATATAAAGATATGACCTTAGATAGCAAACAGCGGAAAGACACTCCGTTCTTCAGGCGAAAGCTCCAAATCCACAGGGACAACTGACTGGTTGAGCACAAGCCTAAACTCTTTTCCAAGCTTGCAATCTGGTACCCATTCGAGATTTTTATCCAAATAAAATGTAAAGGCAAGCGTAAGTACATCTCGTACTCAGCAAGAATAACATAGGGTTCATGAGGCTCAAAGGCTAGACACTGGTTGAACTGCATGTAGCTTTTAGTTGTCTCAATTTTAGCATATGAGTAGCATCAAGTTGTCAAGACCCAAAATAAACTCATGATCAAGTAAAGTGAATAAAGAATAGCATAAACAACATATTATCAACAATAACTTCAATAATTTGCCATTAGTTATCATTTATTCTGTATTGGTCCAAGGCCGCTCGTGACCGTGAGCACGGCTGATATATCAGTTTTACACTCTGCAGAGGTTGTACACTTTCACTGTGAGTCGTGATTTACCCTTTCGCCCGAGGTCGCGAGTCTCTTAACCCCCTTCCTAGGGAGGCCGACAGGGTTCACTATGAAGCCTTTCAAAGGTTTGTCTAACAAGTTAGGGCCGCTAGGTTTCGTTAGTCAGTCCGTGTGACTCACCCGCAGGAATCCACGGTCTGCTATCCCCCACTTGCGCCACAAGGGTAACCACTAACAAGCTAGAAAAGGTCCTCATACTGAGCTAAAGCCAGAGCCATGTAGCCCTCACAGTTGTACTGTATGTCCCGGATGGTCAGATATAGATAAGTCCTTACGGAGAGAAACTAGAGCACCATAAGATAGCCCAATGCTCCAGCCCTCTTTTTCCAATGTTGCTAAAAAGTCATCTTTTAATGTTTATTGCATAATTCTTTAGTCAAATTACAAGGTCATGGTTTAGTGGAGCACTAGCATAAGCTACCCAATGCATAACCATAGGTGACAAGGTATAAGATCAATACTAGGAAATCCTTATCAAGGGGACACATGCAGTATGAATTAAGTGATTAAAGTTATTAGGAAACAATGATGATCCCATGCTATACTTGCCTTAAAACTCAGATCATTCTTTTAGTTCCAAACCTTCCACAAACTGCTTCTTGATCACCACGTAAAAGCTCACCGACTAAACTCAGTCATCACATCAGCAGCAATCATCCAGAGGCAATCATACAAAGCAAAACAAACCTATAATTAGAACAATACACCAACAGTAGCAAATAAAGATAAAAAGTTTATAAAACAAATCTACATCGCTCTACGATCACACAGACGTAAAGATCACGAAAATCGGAGCTATAACGAAGAAGTTATGATTTTCCTAAGATTTCCTTTAATAAAATAATAGATTAAATCTAAACTCAGATTTAAAAAGTTGAAAACTTGTACTACAGTAGCATGAGACTATAGTTTACGTGAAAACGAATCTAACGCAACTTGAACGGATTAAATCGGAGTTAAAACGAAGAATATATGAATTTTCTAAGATTTTCTTTTAGAAAGACAATTAATTAATTTGAGTCACGGAATTAAAAAGTTTCAAACTAAGAAAACAGTGTTACTAACATGTAGATCTTTTGAATACAAAACCAACGCCATTTGAACGAGTCAAAACGGAATTAAGATAAATATTTTATGAGTAAAACAAATCCAGTGGCAAACTTGTAATTTCCTGAAAACGTATTTGAATTCAACCGATCGGAAATACTTAATCCAATTGAGAAAACGTATTTTGAGAAAGGCGCTTGGACTGCGGGTTAACTCTTTAAAAAGCACGGGGGGTTTTTTGAAAAATTATCGGCCGAAGGGGTATGCTTTGATATAGACCGTTGGATCGCATTTGGATGGTTGAGATTAGATCGGGGGGGATGAGAGGGGAGCGGCCGCCGGAGTTGGAGGTGCCCACGGCGGCGCCATGGCCGGACTCGGCCGGAGTTGTTCGGTCCGGCGATTTAGGGCGGTAGAACGTGAACCGCTTGCACCGGGGCGTAGAGGAGCTTGATGCGGACTTACCTAGGGCAAGACCGAGGTCGGGGAGAGACTAGGGCGTGCTCGCGACAGAGATAGGCAGACGGCGAGCTTCGGCACAGGTTCGGCGAGGGTTAACTACACATAGGAAACACGAAATCGCGAAAGGAGGGGTTCAGCGACTTCGCAAGAGAGAGACGAGGCTCGGCAAGGTACTCACGGTGATCAAAACGCGTCGCGGCGGCGGATAGCTTTCGGGGTGGATCTCGGCGATGTTTTTCTCGGCGAGAGCTTATGCGACCGGCTTGGGGATTGGAGTAGGGGGTCGCGGGGCAGCGGAGGCCGCTATTTAAAGGAGCAAACGTGCGGAGCAAGGATTGCTTGCGCGAATCACGCGCGGTGGGTGCGACCGGACTCGTGTCCTACCCGGACTGAGGTAGGGGACGGTCCTGACCTCTGGGTCCCACCTGGCAGTGACTCAGGGCGCGGGACCTGCTTGTCAGTGGAAGGAGAGAGGAGGGCGCTGGCGCTCAGCTGCTGGGCCGGATGCTGGTGCTTGGGCCGAAACCGAGAAGAAAGGGGGAAGGGGAGAAGCAGGCCGCGAGGGGGGAAAGAGAAATGGGCCGAGCCCGAGACAGGGAGGGAGAGAGGAAATTCTTTTCCATTTTCTAAATTCTGTTTCCCTTTTTCTTTTAAAACAAAACACATTTCAAAACCAAATTTGAATTCCTTTTAAACTTTAGTCAAAACCACTCATCACAATAAACCCAATGCAACGGCATGCATGCTCAAACAAGTTGTTAACTCCTATAGTAAATTTTAATTCAAAGAAAAATATTATTTTTCCTATATTTCATGGGCACAAAAATACACAATTTAACACTTTATCCTGTTTTGGAAAATTGCAAATTTTGGGGTGTTACAGCAGATTTCTACAGAAACAAACAAGGCTAGAGAAGCATATGTGTGGTACGTGTTGCACTACCATGACCATCTGCACTTGGTTTGGTTTGTTCATACTTCATACCAGTTCATCAATCATCATCACCCATCTGAATACTGGACAGAGTTGCACATCAAGGTAAAAAAGGTGGTCAAGACAGGCTAATTCTGGACCTGAAAAAACAGAATAGGGTTCTTCAAGCTTTGAGGGGCAAATGTAAGGACCACACAATGTTTTTCTAGGGCAAATGGCAGGCGCTTTGCTATTTCGTACTTTCGCTATAGTGTTTTTATTATGTTTCTTTGACTGACTAATGAAATAACGGTCTCCTCCAAAGTTACGCAAGAGAAACACGTACGAGGCATTGAAGATGCTACTGAAACAAAGAAGACTAGAAGTGTATATATATGTGTGACATGTATTTCACTACCATAACCATCTGCATATAGTTTTACAGCCACTTGCAGTCGCTGCTACCCTCGATTTGATGTCGCTCGGTGTAATCAGTTTCAAAAACTAGAGTTGAGGACCTGGGTTACCATGGCCATCTGTTTGTAACAAAACTCTCCTGCTTAATAAAATACATGCTTCGCACGATCGCAAAAAATAAAACCATCTACATATAGTGCAAAGCGGTTCCTTCATTCCTTGGATCCATGAGAATATAGTACAAGTTGTTTTCTGAATCCACAGACTCGCTGATCCTGGATCATTTGAAGGCATTGCAAATGCTTTTCAAGGTTTGTGTGAAGGATATTTGTAAAGGACTGCAATAATCAGCTTTGGCCCGTACCGAAGGCCTGCGCTAGGCACGTCATTGGGGGTTCGCACAGATTATTATTGAATCGGATTGTGCTAGAATTACGTCAGCTATGATGAGCAATGCTCCGGACCAATCAGATATCAGACCTATCATCGAAGAGGTGAAAAGCTAGATGTGTTCGATGAATGGGTGCATCATCCCCCAAGTGAAGAGAGAGGGTAATAGTGTAGCGAATGCTTTAGCTTTATTTGCTAGACGTTGTAAACACTCAGCGTCTTGGTTAGGTCAAACACATGCGTGTGCTCTGGACCTCCTCAACGGCGATTACATTGTAATCTCCTGCTTCTAGCTAATAAAGACCTCTCTTCATTCGAAAAAGAACCACAATGGTCGGGGAAAGAAAGACCATGATCTTCTACATCTTAAAGTGAGAAACACATAAACAAAGAAACATGTCATTCATCATTCTGAATTCATAGTTTAAATCCATCCATTTTCCTTGGAATCTAAGTGGTGTGATGTGATGTTTGGCCTGGTTTGAATGTGGTCCATATGTGAAGAGGGAATGTTTCTTGTCATCATTTGCACAGTTGTGAATGTGTTGGATCAATGAGAACATCTGGGCCGAAGTGTATGCAACATCGGGTCCGGTTTAGATTTGACATATGTGTACGCTACATCCACGGGCCACCAGGCAGGGATGGAAGCAAGGGAATTAGAGAGGGGGAAAAAGTAAGAGTTACATGACTGACGAGTAGGTCAAAAAAAAAGTAGAGAACTAATTAGAGGGCTACTATTGGAGTTGAGCCCACTAATAAAGCTCTCACAAGTAGGGGAAACTCAAGTAAGAACATCCCACCGATGCTATTTTCCTTAAATTTTCATATAGGCTGAGAAAGCTGAATTGAAGTTGTCGGCTAGGACTTGTACGGTAGAGTGAGAAAAACCACCCTTTTATTATTTAGGGACTGTTGGGTTAAAGCCATTACAGTTCTTTGAGTTTGGAGAAACGCCATTATAATTCATCTATTCGGATATCTGCCCATTATAATTTCGAAGTCTCCTTCATCTATGCCATTTCCTACACTTGCAGTGTATAAGGGTCAGTCACGTATTGTACTGGGATACATACGGGCGTCAAGTTCCCGTCTCGTCCGTCAGGCCGATCGACTCGCCTACGGACGCCTCACCACACCCGCGTCCCGTGCCTTGGACCTTTGCCTCGCCACGGACCTCTCGACGCTGCACACCGCGGACATCTGTACTCGGAGCTGCTCGCTGCGCCGCTTGGCCGTGCAAATGGTGACCGCCTTGGGGTTGGCCTTGGCTGACGGCGCGGATCCACCACGGACACTACCTCCACCACCCCGGTGTAGTGTAGGGCACGCACGTGCGCGGCGTTGATGAGATGCCGAACGCGGTCAGTGGACATGCTGCCGAACATGGAGCCACAGGGCACCGCAGCGAACGTGGCCGAGGCTCTTGGGTAGAACGACTCACCCATGGCAGCGCCGTCTGTGGCGCTTCCCTGACCCTTGTTGCGCAGAGCAGCTAGGAGAGCTCGGTGCCGCCTGCCAATGTCGAGCACCTTAGTGACGTTCTGCGGCTTCGAGCAAGGGGAATATCGCCTTTACTATAGGTCCGCAGACTCTGCATAAGTTGAGATATGATGACGCTTGCCATTGTTACATAATCTACATGCACTAATCCTGCAATCATTTGCTTAAACAGCTGATAGTACATGTATCATTGTCACAGCATTAGGCTGCGCTTGGGCTTGGGCGGTTGCCTGCTCTGCTTGGGGCGGCTGCGTGCTATGCCTCTGGGAGGGTGGCGGGCTCTACTCTACAGTAGAGTCCATGATGCAATTTCTGAGGTCAACAAGCAAGATCCATAATGTTAATATGTGATGGCCTGTTTCCACGCGCGTAAGCCAGCTCAGCTGATTAGTCGATGGCGGCGTAGAGGTGCGCCGGCAGCCTAGGCTCCGCGACGGCGACGAGCGGGACCTTCCGGCGCGTGGACAACCCAAATTGCTCCTCCATGCTCACGTCCTCCGGTGCCATCCCATCCGGCAGCCGCCACGCGAACCCGTGCACCAGGTTCGCCACGCCGGCGGCCACCAACTTCATCGCGAGGCCGCACGCCGGGCACATCCGCCGCCCGGCGCCGAACGGCAGCAGCTCGAAGTGCGCGCCGCGCACGTCGACGCCGTGGCCGGAGCCGCCGCTCAAGAACCGCTCCGGCCGGAACGCGCCGGGCGCGTCGGGCCACGACGCCGGGTCGCGACCGATGGCCCACACGTTCACCAGCACGCGCGCACCGGAGGGGACGTCGTAGCCGGCCACCACCGTGTCCTCGCGTGCGTGGTGCGGGACGAGGAGCGGGCCGACGGGGTGTAGCCGCATCGTCTCCTTCACGACGGCGTCGACGTAGGGGAGGCTCGGGAGGTCGCTCTCGTTGACCCAGCGGCCGTGGCCAATCACGCGGTCGAGCTCGGCGGTGGCCGCCGCCATGGTCTCCGGGTGGCGGAGAAGCTCCGACATGGCCCACTCAATCGTCACCGCCGAGCTCTCCGTGCCGCCGGCGACGATGTCCTGGACGAACGCTTTCACGCCGTCGCGCGTGAGTCTGCCACTGCCAGCCCCCGGCTCTGGTCTGTTCTCGTGCTCCTCGGCCAGCTGCAGCAGCACGTCGACCAGGTCATCACCCGCCGCAGAGTCGTCGCCGCCGGCGCCGGGTCGGCCTCGCCGCCGCCTCGTCTTCTCGTGGTCCGCAAGGATCTGCTCGAAGAACCGGTCGTACTGCGCGCGCAGGCGCTTCATCCGGCGGACGCAGCCCTGGAGGTCGAGCCAGCCCAGCCACGGGACCCACTCGCCGACGTTACTGACCGCGCCGGTGACCGCGAACGCCTCGTCCAGCGTGCGCCGGAACGCCTCGCCCTCGGGGCTGCCGTAGCACCCCGACCACTTCTCCCCGACCGCCATGCGGAGGATGTTCCGCAGCGTGGCGCCCGCCACGTGCTCCCTGACGGCGACGGCGCCGCCGGCGCACTCGGCCAGCAGGCCGCGCGCGAGCGCGCGCATCTCCTGGGCACGGACGCGCTCGAACGAGTCGACGCGGCGCGCGGAGAAGAGCTCGGTGGCGCAGAGCTTGCGCGCCATGCGCCAGTAGGCGCCGTACGGGGTGTGCACGATGCCGAGGTAGCCGTAGGAGGCGACCTCGCCGGCGGCGGTGGCTGGGCGGTCGGCGAAGGCGAAGTCGTGGGTCTTGAGGACAAGACGGGCGGTGTCCGCCGACGAGGCCACCACCGTGTGGTAGGATCCTAGGCGGAGGTGCATGAGCGGGCCGTGGCGCGCCGCCAGCGCGGCCAGCGCGCGGTGCGGTGGGAGCGCGCCGGCCAACGCGCCGAGGCTGCCGATCACCGGCCATCCCCGCGGGCCAGGTGGAAGGTTCAGTGACGACGACGACTTGGGCCTGCCAGTGCCACTCGGAGTCGGAGAGAGTAGATACCTGAGGACGTAGACGGCGGCCAAGATGGCCGCCAATGCCATGGCCACGGACATTGGTGGTGGCCGGCGTCGGCGTGAGCTTCTTCAGCCGTTGTTGCCTCTGGGACGTGTGTACGGGTGAGTGTAGAACGGAGGTGTTTCGTGGTGGCATATATGAAGAGAGATTTGAGGTACGTATCACGTATGCATTTAGTCGTGCTGGTCATTGGTCAATCGTGAAACCGACTGATATATGATGCATGCAGGATAACAGTTAACGGTCGGTCATGAAACGGACTGATGGGTTGCAGAGAGTCATAGCTGATCGTCTCCAGGACCCCAAAGGCCAGGGACAAGAACAACCTCTCGCCTACCAGCTTTACCCCATGTTCGCCGCCATTGCTGCAGGACCTCAGGGGGGAGCTGAACTACGTACTCCTTGGCCAACTCGACCAAGATGGCCGGCCGAGTGGGTATTGGAATTAAACCCCCTCCAAGCCAAGCCTCAGTAATGAATTGAACGCCAAGCTCAGCTAGCTCTTCACGTTCACGGGACATAAACAATCTCCATATATTAATTGCTTGCCGTTAGAATGACTGGAATGGAATGAAATGCATGCTGCATAGGGTTCCAAAAATAGTTAGGCTCTACTCAACATGATCTTTTTATATCACCAAAATAAGTAGGTTTTTGATGTGATGAAGTTAGATGAAATGTGTGATTAACAAGAAACACATGTTGGTTCGTTACAGTGGGAGATGTCCAATATCACAATGAAAGGAGAAGGACTCGTACAATGGGGTGGGAGGCCATGGCAAAGAGGCCTGGGCGACAAGGTCAAGCATGAGGACACAAAGCCAACAGCAAGGTGACTGCGGAGGAGAGGCATTGGATAGAAGGGAGACAAGAAGTCACGGGAAGGAGTGTGTGGGACGACAGAGAACTATAAAAAAAATGATGGGTTGAGATATCATATCCCTTGTCCTATATTTAAAACTTTACAATATATATAGAAGAGATGGCAGTTTCACTCGATCTCCTACCATATCTCCTTTCCCTATACTTTTTGATTGATGAAGATGCTGGTGGATTTGATATCTGGTGGAGATGCTCTTAGCTCTTAATCATGACAGACTGAATTACATGTTACCACTAGTGCTTGTGCACAAGGGGAAAATGCAGAGATATAACATTGATCAAATTAATCAACTGGTTATAACTTTGGAACTAGTAGAGGCCAGTTTGGTCCGAGAAACTGTAACTTAATCTGGCTCTGAATTATCACGCATCCATGTAAACTGTTCACTGTGTACTCTTGTAGCTGAAAAAAATACTATCAAACATGTGGGTACATGACACATGCTGAGTGGCAGGAAAGCGAAGTCTCACCGGTGACAATGTGGCACTGTTCAGTTCGTGCTCCTACTGTATATTAGGAGGATTATTAGTAGCCACATGGGAACATGTTTTCATGTACACTGCGTTTGTCTGACAAGTGACATGGTCTCCATGGTACACACAGGCAAATAAAAGAGGCATGCATGTCGTTGCCACTGCATGCAGATTCTACAGAAGCAAACGAAGTGTATGTGTGGCATGTACTGCGCTACCATCTGTATGAACAGGTTGCACGTCATGGTGGGAAAAGGACGGTGTCTGCTTCATATTGACACACGGAAGCCTTGGTTGAGAACTGAAGAAACGGCCGGCCCTACTGAAGGTGACACTTCTGAAGCAACAGACAAGCTCATCAGGACCTGAAAAAAAAGGATAGAAGACACTTTCTATTATCTGAGATGCCTGGAATTAATTATTTGGAGATGTTCAAGGGACATATTGTGAGCAGGTGTGGACAGTAAACTTTTTTTTTTGAATAGCGTGGACAGTAAACTTGGGTGGTCAATGGAGAGACTGGCTCATGCCTGAATTGATTATTACTTTGCGGGACATGAAGTGGTGATGGATTAACCCATTCTATTTTAGAGAGAGAGAGAGAGAGAGAAGACGGATGGAAAGATGATGGATCATTTCGTTTCTTCAAACAAATACTCTCCATCCTAAATTATAAGCCATTTCAATTTTATTGGAGAGTCAAAGCATATTAACTAAATTTATGCATCTGCGGCTGAAGGAGACGTTTGCAATGAGCAAGGTGGTGATCATTGCCCGCGGCTGCGTAAACGCAGCTCGATTATCTGAACATCCCAACAGCGCTAAGCTGCTGTTGTTCAGGCTCAGGCCAAGGCGCTGTGGGATCGGCTTATTACTGCCTCAAGTCCTTCTGGGCCGGGCCACTGGATTGTGCCCATCAGCATCTCTTGATCAGATGTTCCCGGCGTTCTTCTCTCGTGACAGCAGACCAAGCATCTCCATTATTAATCGCTAGCGCTGTAGCGCATGGCGGTAGCGGATGGACGAATGCGTCGTGTGCCTACAGGACAGGTCCTTAACTGTATTGCCAGTGGCGGAGCCAGGATTTTACGGCTGGGTATTCCGAGCATATAAAAATTTTTGATGTAAATGTGCAATAGTAACAAGGCTTTGTTAATTTAGTTCCACCCAAAAACTAAAAATATTTTTAACATTTTTATCACATTGAATTTTACAGCACATGTATGAAGTATTAAATATAGATAAAAAATAACTAATTATATAATTTATCTATAATTTATGAGATAATAAATCTTTTAAGTCTAGTTAGTCTATGGTTAGACAATAATTATCAAATACAAACGAAAACATCGTCAAAACAAAATTCGTGTAGAGAACTAAACAAGGCTTAAGCAACGTACAAGATCTGAACATAGTGTCATAGTGCCATTTTCTCTAATAATTTCGATGCAAATGTGCTAGTGTATGTGCTCACCTTGCCTCAAGCAGCAAGCCGGAGGCCGGAACCGAAACCGTGGACATCGCCGGCTGCCGGAGCGCCGGGCTCGCCAGTCGTCACTGCCCACCGGTCGCCGAAGCTAGGACGCTAGGGTCGGGAGTTGGTGCGATGCGGAGCGGTGCGATGCGATGTGAGTTGGGAGACTAGGGGGTTGTTTGGTTGATAGCTACAATTTGCCACACTTTACCTTAGGCAAGTTTGACCAAATTGGCAAGTGTTTGGTTGACAACTAAGCTTAGGCATGATTCTTTTGGACTCCACATGTCATAGAGTTTAAAAGTGTGGCAAGATTTCTTTAGGCATGACAAAGTGTGGCAACCAATTTGTTAGTCACACTTTTTATAGCTTGCCACACTTACCTAAAGTTAGTTGTGGTAGACTATGGCTTGCAACCAAACATCCCCTAAAAGCGACAACCAGGAAACGTTGCCATCTTTTTTTTCTTTACTTTGTTGATTGAGCTGAAAATCACTGTTTTCTGTTGGGCTTTGGGCCAGATTTACACCATGTAGCAACTATATACGTTATACTTATACGTATACATATATGCATTTGTGTTTATTTCCAAAATCTTGGGTATTCCATGGCATACAGGGGAATACCCTGGCGCCGCCCATGTGTATTGCCACTGATCTTGGCCTTTGATCTTCATTTGAGATTTCCTTCAAATCTGAGCAGTAAATATGACCAAACTTTTCATCATCAGAAAGTAAAATATACAACAACTAGGGCGGACGAATGTGTGTAAAGGATAGCTCAGAATCAGGACATCTGCTTATCAAGTTCAAAGTCTGTGTGTTTGGATTTCCAGAAACACTAAGGCCTTGTTTGGATGTAGTCGGATTCGCATCAATCCACATGTGTTGGGGTGGATTGGAGTGGAACTTGAACTAAATTCCACCCTAATCCACTCCAACACATGTAGATTGAGGTGAATCCGACAACATCCAAACAAGGCCTGAAGGTGTTGCAGCATAAACAATTTGTGTTCCACCGCCCCGCACATCATCTTATAGACAGCTTAGATCTGAATCCTGTACCGATTGCTGTTTTCCCACTCTATCATCATAGTACACACTAATGCAGCAGTACACTATACGATGCCTGACATATGATAGGAATATAGGCCTATCAAAACATTGTCATGTTCTCCCGGTTATGCACATACTACAACTTTATTCTGAAACATTCACTGAACAGTAACTTGGCATGTAACATCTGCTTCGCTGACTAATGAGCAAGTGACAAACCGATTATACACGCGACACGCTGCGAAGTACGTCTCCTTTAGTGCAAGCATACATACAAGCATACATTCACTGAGAACATGATCTTGGCATTCAAGCTGTTGAAGACGAGGCGTTATGTAAAGCAGTTGCAGCTGTAGGGGGAAGGGGAACGACGACAGCTCCTTGACTATCTGCATCTGAACCAGGATGCAGATTAGCTGGGGAAGCAGACGACGGTCCTGTTCCATCCCGTGTCTCCAGTTTCTCCATCATGCGTGACACGGCAGCGATCCCAGCATTGACCTCCCTCCTCATCTCTGAGCCAAGGTTCGATATGGTGCTGTTCTGTGTGAACCACCTTTCCTTCCACCCGCGTGTACTTTTCGTTATGGAATCCTTGTACCTGGTATTGTTGATGAGGATGAGAAGTGTGTATGGTTATGTAAGTCAGGTAATGGTTTAGAATTACACAGGTATCTGATTCTGATGTTCATAGGAGTAAAAATGTAGAAATGTACTTTGTAGAAACTGACTGCAGCCGAGATTTGATCGTGTCTGAGAATGACTGCGCTTCAGATGGTCCAGCTTCATCTTGGTTGACAGGCGAAGACTGATTCCAAGAAACACTGATCCAGAGCATCAGGTAGCAAGTGTTAGTTAACCCCATGTAAATGACAAACAAACAGATAAATATAGACAGCACAAATGTAGGCTCATATTCTGGCTGCAGGAACTACCTATCATTTGACCCAACTGGAGGGCTATTAACCGAGGCAGTGTGATTCACAGGTATGTCTGCAGCTGTTTCTTCTGCAGAGTCCACGGTAGGCAATGGCGGAGAAGAAACTACAGTAGAGGCATGTTCATGGTCCCCTTCTTGCTGTGAACGTGAAGACAGAGAACCACCAGGAGTGGCTTCACCAGCAGCTGGAAAGAACAGGACTTGTTGATGGCCATGACCATGAGCTGCAGACCTGCTGCGACGGCCTTCTCTTCTAGCATGGCGGTGCGACCTACGAATGGCGGCAGCAGCAGCCAAGTGCTGTAAGATACGCTCCTCAATTTCAGCATCATCTGCATCCACCGGTACCTGGAACGGAACAGAAGAAACATGGCATCAGTACCTGTGCAGGAATTGAGCACACAATCATGCATATAACCAGATGGCATGCCAATGCCATCACTGGAAGGACACTCTGAATGTGAGCACCTCAAAGTCTCCGAGCAGTGGATGACGGAAAATGGTTGTGGTGCGCGCATGATTTTCTTGTGCGTTCCGCTCTTCCTCGACAGCCTCAAGGAGCTCTTGGCTGCAGTAGGAGGTAATGCGTGTGAGAGTGAGACCAACATGTAAATGAGATTAACCAGTGGATGCATGCATTTGGTGGTGTAGCAGAATCTGTACCTCATAGGGTCCTTCATGCTGATTGCTTGCCAACACATGGGGCACTGGGAGCTTCTCTGGCACCTGTATGCATGATCAATCAGAATGCTCAGAAGCAGTATCTCTCAAGAATAACGAAGAGTAACGCAATTAGTACAATACAAGTACAGTAACACCAATGCTGGCAACTAACTAAGACAAGCTGACAGTGATTCAGAGCAGAGCATGCGACTCGTCCAAACCACATTCACATTCACATTCAGAGTGCGTCGGGCAGAGATTCAGATTAGCACGGCGCGTCGCATTCAGCAGTGATCGAAATTACGAGCTAAAGGTACACGGCCCAACACGATAGAACAACTGCGCGGTGGATTGCAGTGTCCTTGACAGTTGACACTACCAGCTCTGAATGATCATAGCAACACACGGATATGAAAACAAACACAGAGAAACAGCAGGGAAGCAATCAGTCAGAGACAGGAAGAGCGAGTGCTCACCACTCAAGGATGCACTGGAGGTGGAACTCGTGCCTGCAGCTGGTCACCTGCACAGCGCAGACAAGAAGAAGAAGAGAATCAAGACGGACGCCCAAGCCAGGTGACGAGTCCTCTCAGCACTCAGCAGCACGGGAGCAGTGCAGCACGTACCGCGGATGGGTCGCTGTCGGAGAAGGCCTCGAGGCAGATGCTGCAGGCGTCGTCGCACGCGTCCTGGACGCCGCCCTCCACGAAGGCCGCCGCCGACGAGTGCTTCTCCATCTGCGCCGCCGACGCCCCCGCGTCCATCCCCACCTCTCCCTCCTTCTCTCTCTCTCTCTCTCTCTCTCTCTCTCTCCGCGATCAAAATCCGGGAGCCGCGCGCTCTCCCTCTCTCTCTCTCTCTCCCTGCAACACGAACGCCGGCAGCGGGAGGGAAATCGGCCTGGGCGAGTAGTGTGGCGGCTACCCCCAAGCCGGCCAACTCCAAGCAGCACGCAATAGCATAGCGATCGCCGTCGCCCCCAAAATGATACGTTGCTGCTGCTGCTAGAGATAGAGATGTACGTACTAAAGATTAGTAGGCGACCAGGTCCGCCGCGTGGAAATGTGGAACCGATCTCCTCCCGCGCGGCCGGCGACGACCGGGGGCCACGGCAGGCACACCACACCACGCCGCACACGTCCACGGAAAGGGATGGAAAAGGCGAGGAAACGGCCGCCCGCGCCTCGTCCCTCGCGCGGCTGGCTGACGGGTGGGCCCGTTGGTATCTTCCTCTTTGTCGACGGAGCGGGTGGTGGGCCTCCTGTCGGTACGCGCGTTCGTGCCGCTGACATGGTGGGGGCCGAGGTGGGCCCGTGGTGTCAGGACAGGAGGGCGACACGGTCAGCGTCAGCCGTGCAGGAGCCGGTGGTCAAAGAACGGGTCGGTCCGGGCATAATTTTTCAACGGACCGAACCGTGGAGCACGTGACGTGACCCGTGAGATTACAATGGGATTATTTATTATGTACAGTACCAAGTCTGGTTATGACTGGCCTTGTTTAGATGTGAAAATATTTTGGATTTCGCTACTGTAGCATTTTTGTTTGTTTGTGGCAAATATTGTCCAATTATAGACTAACTAAGATTAAAAGATTTGTCTCGCGATTTATAGGCAAACTGTATAATTAGTTATTTCTTTTATGTATATTTAATGCTACATGCATGTGCTATAAGATTCGATGTGATAGAGAATCTGAAAAATTTTGCAAAATTTTTTGGAAACTAAACAAGGCCGAGGCCTTGTTTGATTACCCAAGTTAGATTTTGTCCTATTACATTGAATATTTAGATACATGCATGAAGTATTAAATATAGACTATTTACGAAACTTAAAACATAGCTAGAGAATAATTTGTGAGATGATTTTTAAGTCTAATTAATCTATAATTAGACATTAATTATTATAATTATAGATGTGCTATAGTATCTATTAAGCTTTAGTCTCTCCAACCAAACACTTCCTTACGAGTGAATTGTTATTTTAATTATATTATGTCATATAGTATATATACGGTGGGAATTTTTCCAGCAACACACGCACTACTCACAGTGCCAAAAACTTTCTTGTTCCAAGTTTACTTTGATAATAAAACTTTTGGATCCTTTCTAGCAGCGTCATTCTGTCGATCCATTCGCTGAGAAGGAACATTTTTTTAATAATTGTCGGCAAAAAAAAAACTATTTTGCAAGTCTTTCCAAGCGAAATACTAGCTCTGGTTACTTCGCGTGTTTAGAATTGCTTTGTAAACTTCAGTTTACTAATTTCACCATGGAGTATCTTCATAGAAAAACTTTGAGTTTATAAAGCACCTTTTTGTACAAGTGAGCGGCAAAAGGGAACTGGTGTTGGAGACATATGACTATGCATTTAGATAGCATTTTATTTCAGTAATAGAGTTCTTAGTCCAATTTTGTCACGTAAACTCAGTCCAATCGTTGCGGCGTGATATTTGTAACAAGGTGGTATGATTCCTCTACTTAGAGGATGAATAAGCCCGGATACAATCTTCTATTATCTTAAATAAAGTTTACTTTGGATTAGTCTGCTCACTTTCTATCTTGTGTCTCGTCTATGAAGATCAGTCTGGTCAGCACGGACCCGGCCACTGTCTGCCTGGCCACCATAGCTTCCCCATTAATTACAGCAACGACTTCGCTTTTTCTTGGTGTTTGAATTCAGGCCTTGTTTAGTTCACCCGAAATCCAAAAAATTTTCAAGATTCTCCATCACATCGAATCTTACGGCACATGCATGAAGCATTAAATATAGACGAAAACACAAACTAATTACACAGTTTGTCTGTAAATCGCGAGACGAATCTTTTGATCATAGTTAGTTCATAATTAAACAATATTTGTCAAATAAAAACGAAAGTGCTATAATAGCGAAATCTGAAATTTTTTCAGAACTAAACAAGGCCTCAAGAGAGAGGGTTTAGATCCGGCCTCTACTATTGATCCAAATTCAAAGACCAAGTGGTGGCATAACAACCTCGTAGGGACTCTAGTGAAACAACAAGCAGCAAACTCTGTGATCTCAAACCGCAGAGGGTATGTAATATGTGTGAAGACCAGGATAGTTTCTGATATGTGTTAGGAGTATGTGTGATTCCTGATATCAAAGGTCTTGTAATTTTAATATTCATCAAGGGGTCCATAGCTCAGTGGTAGAGCAATTGACTGCAGATCAATAGGTCACCGGTTGGGCCCTTAATTTTTAAAAAAATATTAAATAAACTGTTCTAAAAACATTTTTGAAATCCATAATGATTTTCTCTCTCTCCCTTTTTTTCTGATGAAAGGAGACTAATTGAGTAAATGCCTGGTTGTGCACCCGTCCCATCAAAAGCTGTTTTAGTTTTGTTTATTGTTATTTGATTTGATACTACATTACTCTACATTTCAACTTAGTCTTGTTCATTTGAGTTTATGAGCCGAATCTGTCAATCATTTAACCGTGTTTTATTCTCAAAACAAATTAGCCAACAATATTTTCTGTCATGGCTTATCAGCCAAATAAGGATAAATAGTACTCCCTATACTTAAGTATACCTGAGGTTTTCTTCTAGACATAAAATTTTAAGTACACCTCAAGTTTTAGACATGAAAAGGGAGGTATAATTAGCACATTTCTTTGTCTGAAACATCAAGAAACACAAGGTGGTGCCAATATATATGTAAATGTAATGTAGGAAATCATGGTGTGTATATGCACGTGGATGTGACCCTACTATGACTACTCTAGATAAGGTAAAAGCACTCAAACCAAGCAATCCGGCATAAAATGTGATAAATAAAAGAGTGATAAATAAAGGAGGTGAGTTTGAAGGCAAACAACTCCCTAGATGAGACGCGTGAAGTATCCCTTTTTATTGATTGACAAATGTCACGCCTAATCCTCGTGAACGCTCCAAAGATCGTCATTTGGTCAGAAAGATCTTCTTTAGAATACCACTACATCATCTGGTCAGTACAACCTCTCCACTAGCTGATTGTTTTATAACACTCCACTCCACTAGCTGTTGGAAACAATTTTACGTACTGTCCTCAGAGCAGATCTTCAGGTCTTGGTATTTTCTGCAAATCCAATTTTAACACCATGCACGATGTTGGATCCTCTGGTTAAATCGTTTTTCAAACAATCAGATCATTTGATCGTTTTTTTTTCTCTAACTCAACCAAGTACTATAAATATCCATACTCTAGTCATCTTATTTTACTTTTGCCAACACCTTCTGCTGCTTGACTTCTCTTATCTTCTTTCACTAACACATCGAATACTCCGATAAGTTAATATTGACCCCCACTGGATTATCTGCTCAAGTCATTGTTCTGTTAGCACCAATGTTTTGCCTCGCACTGTTCCATACTTCTCTCAAGCCATTTCGAATTTCTTGTTTTTATTTTTGTTTCCTCTGAGTGTTTGCCATCTTCTCTCGCTTCTCTACCATTTCTTCAAAAAAAAAATTAAAGGAGGAGGATTTCCCCATTCCCATTGTAACCAACGGGAATACTTGCTGGGCACCGGGTTTGGGCCCGGGTGGCCGAGCTCACAGTTGGAGCATCCAACCAAATTTCTTCATGTTATCATCTATCTTGCTCTTGCGTCCATAGAACCTTATATACACATACTAATAAATATCTTAATAAGTTCTATTACTTTGTTCATTGTCGCCTCAATTACAAAAATCACATGTGCACCATTACATATCTCTTGAATGGTGTATACCCGCTCATAAATTATTATACTCATTGCAAAAAATATTATAATACATTACTCTATATCCTTGAAGGCAATTAGTGATTTTGAGAAAGGTTTATTCTCCCATAATTTAACACAATTCGATATCACGATGATTGTTTTGAGAGTAAGGTGAGATAACATGGTTTCTACAGTACTCCCTCCGTACTGTAATATCGTGCATTCTAGCATTCAAAATATGTCCTAAAATATAATGCGTGTTGGAGGACAAAACCTAGTTTTGCATTGAATACTTTTCATTTATCAATCAATCACCATTAACCACGTTGATAATAACAACTGATTAGGAAATAAAAAAAGAAATATGCATCTTTTATGTTCTCTCTTAATTTATTTTAAAATTTTTAGAACGTACTGTATTACAGAACGTAATGAGTATGAGTCAATTTTAGAGCAACAAACGACTCGGTGATATATGCTACAGCCTGCCGTAATTCCAACGCAGCAGCACTACGCCCAAAAAGGTTGTCACCATTATTTTTTAGTGGACTGTGGACAAGTGATCAAAGGGAGTCCAAAATAAATTTAATCAAATCAGGGTCCATAGCTCAGTGGTAGAGCAATTGACTGCAGATCAATAGGTCACCGGTTCGAACCCGGTTGGGCCCTATTTATTTTTTTCACTTACGGTGAAACCTTTAATATGGAAAATGCCCTATTTTATTTTTTTTCACTTACGGTGAAAATATGGAAAATGCCCTATTTTAATTTTTTTTCACTTGCAGTGAAACCTTCAATATGGAAAACAAAATAATTAGCACATATGCAACTAGCACGGCCTTATTTTAATTTTTTTACACTTGTGAAACCTTCAATATGGAAAATAATAATTAGCACCTCTTCTTTATTGCAAATAGCACACCAAAAACCTTTAGGCCTCGTTTCTTTTTCTCGGATCGGCTCGGAACGAGGTCCATTCCACTCGGATTGGGCCAACATAGAATGAATTCTAGCTCAACACGGAATAGGCGTTCGGTTAAGGCTAACCTAGATTCCAGTCCAGCCCGTTTCGACAATTTGACCCCTCTACAGCCTGGAACCAATCCCCACCTATGGCCCTTAGGAACTGAAATTTAAGCATGTTCGCTTGAGTTTATCAACCAAATATATCAGCCATTCACCAGTATTTTTCTCTTACAACAAATCAGTCAATGGCTTATCAGCCAAACAAACAAGTATACTAGTATTGGAAAATAACAATTAGCACATCCTTTTTATTGCAATTAGCACTCGTCTGAATCAACGCTCAACAACACCCGGTTCATCATGCATTATGTTATCTCTCTCGTTTTTTTTCACTTGCAATACCTTTAATATGGAAACTAACAATTAACACATCCTCTTTTGTTGCAATTCCTGGTTCATCATGAAAGACGTTATCTCTCCCATTTGTTTCACTTGCAAAACATAATATGGAAAGCAACAACTAATACATCCTCTTTATTGCAATTAGAGCATTTCCACTAGATCTCCTTTCTCTTAAAAGTTCTTATAGGGGATTGAGAAAACAGGAATTCTAATTTTAGAGGAAGGTTGCTTTAGCAGATTGAGAGAGAGGAAAAAAACAGTCGTCCTTGCCACTACTCTCATGTCTCTTCTCTATTGGTCTCTCCCATGAATCTATCTCCTTCCTCTTCTCTCTCCCGTGGTCGCCAACGCAGCTCAGCTCAACGCGGTGGCGGAACGAGGTGGTGGTGACCTGCCTGCAGCTCTGCATAGCCACTACAGCGGCCCGCACACTCTCGGCACCGGCGAGAAACTCATTTGGGAACCCAAACCTAAAATGTGTCTCCAATACCATACCTATAGCCCCCAACAGAGTACCATACAAGACCTATTTTGGGTATCAGGAGAGGCATAACCCTATCTCTTCGAGACCCATTTGGAGAGAGTGTTGCCTTTTAGGTCTTGTTGTTGGAGAAGACTAAAAATAGGTATGAAATCTTTTACCTGTAGCGCTACCCAAAGGACAAATGAGTGTTGTATTTTGGGTGACGATTGTTGGAGATAGTGTTAGGGACAACAAAACCTAAGTGCTTGCAAGCTGCAAATGTTGTAAAAAAAAACAGCCTACGTGCGAACTTCTGTGGACCTGTGTGTCAGTGATTGGCGGAGGAAGAAAGGGGACTGTAAATTTTATGCCATTTCCCCTTCTTTGAGGGAAGGTTTTAAGGAATTAAAAAAATATAAAAAAACGATCTGCTGGATCATCTTTTTTTTATCAAAATCCCTTTTGTTGCTAGTTATGGGTATTTTTTTCTCAATTCGATGCTTATCAGCTCGTCATCATGCACTGCGTGTGCGCTCGGTGTACTGTGTAAAGAGTGGTCAGCGGATATTATTTGTTTTTATTATTATTATATGATATATTATTTGGCCGAGGCGCGAGTGGGGACAGAAGAGTCCCTGGGATATCCCCTCGATGCGAGATGTCCATGTCCCCAAAATCGAGTGAACAGCATACCTCTCAACCAAACATGAGACTCCATCCTACCATACCATTATCATTCCTAAACAAAAAAAAAAACACATGGTGATGTCATCTTCCCTGACTGTCTGCGCATTTAGACCTTGTTTACTTCCCAGAAAATTTTGCAAAATTTTTCATATTCCCTGTCACATCGAATCTTTAGACGCATGCATAGAGTATTAAATATAGACGAAAATAAAAACTAATTGCACAGTTTGATCGAAATTGACGAGACGAATCTTTTGAGCCTAGTTAGTCCATGATTGGACAATATTTATCAAATACAAACGAAAATGCTACAGTGTCCATTTTCCAAAATTTTTCGGAACTAAACAAGGCCTATGTTCCGCTTCACTTGCATATGCTTTAAACAAAACTGCAACTCATCAAAACTGAAAACACCACAAGGATTATCATATTCATATTACATGTCAGCTGGTTATCACAACAGTTTCGGCTCGATTCCTTTCTACTCCTTTGATTGTAAAAATAGGATGAATGTTGCAGCTTATGAACAGAGTTACACTTTCGAACAGATACAGATACAGATACAAAGAATTCTCGTATTTCAGCTTTCCCCCCGAAGTGCTTTCAAGCAGTTGTTAGCAGGGGGGCTAACTCTGTATCGCTATGTGAACAATTATTTCCATGCTGATGGCTGATGCAGCTCCCCAGGTCACTCCATCACCTGCCGATAAACCCAAGCTTCTGAAGGATGAAGGCTAGGATCAGCATGACAATAGCGAGGATCAAGCCTCGCCGGCCTAGGAGCCAGTTCTTTGTCTTCTTCGCGACGTCTACCCCTTTCTGCGCTCGCTCCATCCATCTCATCTGAATGCAAAGAAAATGGCACAGTTAATGATTGAAACAGTAAGATTCAAGCTCGTCTCGTGGTTTATTAAACTAATAATATCATGACCAGGCTTCGGTTGAGAATATGTTTCTTACCATTCTATCCAAATCCTCTGGAGATAATGACGACATGGCTTGTTGAGCTTTTGCAGCATCCTCCTTTGACAGTTTCATTCCAAACTGCTCACTCATATTTGCCATCATCTCAGGGCTCATGTTCTTCATCATGGATGTAAGCATCTGTTAAATAAGGAGAAAAGAAAACGCCCAAAAGATGTTAGGACTAAGGATCAATTTTCCTGGCATAATGTTCACAGGAAGGAATAATTTTAAATACAATTTCCTTTGGCTGAGCATTCTTACCTGCCGCATTGCAGGGTCTTTCATAGAATTTTTCATGGTTTCTTGCATATCAGCTGTAGAAGGTGGAAGACTAGAAGACGACTGGCCCATCCTATGGTCATTTGATAGTTCATCAGGGTTCTCCAAAATAGGTTGAGATGATGATCCACGGGCTGAAATACTTGTAGCTCTCGATGAAGGTCCAAAGTTACTATTCTCAGGTCTTCTGGGGGCACCACCAGGCCCACCCATCTGAGAAGCAAAACTCATCATTTTCTGTAGCTCATCAGGAGACATGTTACCAATCATGTCAGATGCCATCTTAAGCATATCAGGAGACATTTCTGGCATATTGGGTCCCAGATTTGGACCAGCGGAGCTAGTGCCATTCAACGAAGAAGCAACTTCAAACATTTTCTGAAGCTCCTCTGGTTTCATTGTACCAATCATATCAGTGGCAGTTTTGACAAGTTCAGGTGACATTCCTTCAATTCCGAACTTTGGCAAACCTTCAGGATCATTGTTGGACACATAATTTTGTGATGACCTAATATAGTTCACCAGGATGAGAACATTATCAATCATCGTATCAAACATTATTCAAACAATACACTACAAACATCTGTGAGAAAATATTAAAAGGATTCATGGATAGAGGACATGCACAAGATTTATGTTATTATACAGTAACATGAGCATATTTAAAGAGCTTAAGCTTTTTAAATAAGATGTGAAATTATTGTGTTAAGCATGAATAGATTGCATAGATAGGTTATAGGCCCATCCAGAAAGCTGACAATAGAGGAAGTAATAGTGGACAACCATTTTACCACTTTGCGGTGAAGAATGAGAACTAATTGTGAACCAGAAACTGAACTTGAAGATCCAACAAGGCATGATTGCTGATGTAGTTCTAAAAATTGTAGGCACACTATGTTTGCCATAACAGAATATGTAAACACGTCTAATCAAAACAACAAAAATGAAGGCATTTGAAGTGTTGCTACATCTAATCAAAACAACAAAAGATGAAGACATTTGAAGTGTTGCTAGCATCAAATGGCACGCATCAACAATTTAGTGCTCCAATTCAGATATAACATGCAGAGAGAGAAGCTGAAAGTAGCATAAACTAAAAGAAAAGGGTCATGTTACCTGATAGAAGCAGGATCATCCCTTGACCTTTCTGAAGATCCTGAGAGCCCAATATTTCCTGCTCCTTCAGGTGGTTGTGAAACAGTATACCCAGGAGTACTCCTTTGACTGCTTGATGGCTGTGAAGCATCATCTTCTACGACTTCTTCAATAACAACACCTTTCCGTGTGCTCACTCCTCCCCCTTCCCGTGAAAGTTTTTCTTCAGCATCTCTGCATCATGAATGGAACATATTACAGTGGTGTCAACTAAAGTTGCTAAACACATTTGTTTACGTCAGGAATAAGGTACAAACTGTGATAGAACATGAGACCTACCTTAGAACCTCAGCAATAGTTTCGTCCTCTGGGGAAATTTCATGGGCTTTACTCAAGTCAGCAACAGCCGCCTGAATGCATTATCAGGATTATTTCAAATATAGTCAGGGGAATTGTAAAGGTTAAAAAAAGATATGCCCCCCAAAAAAGGATCAAAGCAGTACCTCCAACTTCCCGAGTTCTTTATACGCCTGACCCCTCCGATAATAAGCTTTCACATTGTTCGAATCATAAGTTAGAACCTGTAATCCATTTGATATAGATCAGTCAGTATGCCATGTATTAGGAAAACTGCAATGCCCTGGGTGATTCAATGACAACATAATTTTTCTCTAAAAATTCAGAAAAGAATAACAAATTTCTAGCCAAATGTATGGAATTTGTCAATTATTACATGCAGTAAGATATGTAGTGGTATGACGTTTAGTCACACATATTACTAGGTCAAAAACATTGAACTAGATTTATTTTTCCTTCAGTTAGTAATCTTAGGATTAGGAAAGACCTTATTTTACAGAATTCACACATTTTACACCTATAGTTTGCTAAAGCAATAAATTTGCACCAGACCAGAGTGATGAAACCCAAATGATAGAGAAAACCTCCATTTTATTACTAAAACAGTAGGCTATGACAGAAAAAAGAATTTCATCAAGAATGGCAAACTATCTTGTATACTAGGAAATAAAATGGTATCAGATCCAAGAATTTGTTCAAAATGTAAGATACCACATGACCTAAGCATACCTCTGAACCTTCACTTATGCATTCATCAAACTGCCCTGTCTTCAAGTAACAAGCCATCAAATTAAGGGTACATTGCAACTGCAGAGTATGCGCCGTGGACGATGGTATGCTTTTTAAGTTATCCTTGGCCTGATCAAGAACAGTACACAGTTTAACTGTCAGGTCATCTGAAAAGCATATCAACATTATTTTAATGGAATATTGATGCTCAAAACTCACAAGCTTGTATTTGCTAGCAGCATCTGAATACTGTCCCTGGTTATGAAGTTCATTTCCCTAAAGTCAAGAAAAATCAGAAGCGTGATAAAATGGAAATTGGAAACATATATAGAAACATGGAAAACCCTATATGAAATTAACTGCATTAATTGTTTGATGTAGGCTGTTGATAGCAACAAGATCATTGATATAAACTCCATAGGTGCAAAGATACAATAAGTCAGCAAAAAAACAAAAAAAAAGATACATTCATCTAGTGTACTGTACAAGAGCTAGTCAGCACAAAAATTATAAGTATATCAAGATTAACATAAGGAAAAGGTCAGGCCTATCCTTTGTGTGGTTTAATTTCTTAAGTTATGTTTCATCAATAATGTCCAAATCCAGGAAAAACACATCCCCCAACACTCAAGCAAGTGGACAACAAATAGTTTAAAACTTGTCCCTCCATCTAGCAATAAACATGACCGTGTCTAGCCCATGCCATGACATTTTGGAACCAAACAAACACTAACATGTGGGGCCTACCTTCATTTTTATATTACAAAAACTGAATATAAATATTGTTTCAAAGACAGGTGTATCCAGTCCAAATAACACTCACAAATTCAGTTAAAATAGTGCAGAAATATTGTTTCACAGGCGGGTTTATCCAGTCCAAATAACACTCACAAATTCAGTTAACATAGTGCGTTTTCTATGTGATTTTTTCTTGTTTTAACTTTTTTTGGAGGTCTTCTCGGAGCAATGAGAGATTGTTCTGTGTGAGCGAAAATGAAAGCACCGACAGCGACAGAAGTACTAGCATATATTCTACAAGTACATATAATATGAATCATGGAGTTTCATCACAACAGATGAGCTTGCTAATCATAACGAACAACTAACAGTAATAAAATGATATGCACATTTTTTTCCACTAACCTGCTTCTTTAACATCTTTGCACCAGATATCGCATACGACATCTGAGCATCTGCTTGAGCCTTCATAGCAGCAAACTCCTCGGGAGTAGTGTTGGCGATTTTCTCAGTCATATCACGCATATCCTCCGGTCTTGTTTGATTCAGTTGCTCCGCAGCTCGCCTTAAGTCCTCAGGCTTCATGTTCTTCATGCTCTCAGACGCCATCCTCATGAGGTTAGGGTTAGACATCAGCTGCAGTTATCCAAGTAGCCACAAGGACTTTGTCAATTCTTGCATCTATGCACACTTCCTCAGGACATAACAGAAAACATTTAAGTGAAGAAGCGGAAGGGGAAAAGATGCTGGGTGTCTCAAACAATGAGAGTGGATGGACAGTCTGAAATGCTCCCTGAAATGTACTTTCAGTGCTGATAAAACCTAAACTGATGAAAGAGCATTGAAACACTGCACCAACTGAAGCTTAATGCACAATCTGAACAGGAAGCACACACACAAAGCATCTGTGAAGCCCAACCAAACCATTTTAGCTGAAGGAGTTAACCACACAGCACATAAGCCTGAACTAGTGAGCAGAAGACCCGGCAACGACGATCCTATCCAGGCAGCAGCACGCCGCTGTCTATGACAGCAGGAATAAACATTTATTCCGTGGGCGCGTCACCAATCAAGCAAGCCAAACCAATTCAAACGGAACTAAGCCCAGCGATTACAGCCACACTCCTCGATCGACTTCAATTCAACGTGCATGCAAACCTAGACAGCATACTACGCGCATCCGGCACCATCCACATAATGGATGCGTTTCCGGCGCAACCTGTACTAAATACTAAAAACCAGAACCAGGAAAACCCAATCCAACCTAACCGCGCGTTTGCTTCCCAGTTCCCACGATCTAACATCCACCTAGAGCCCCCGAAACAGAAACAGTTGGAGCGCCCGACGCAGCGAATCGGGGACGCGCGGGACGAGAATCGGGCGGGCGGGCGACGGTACCTGCTGTTGCATCCGGGCGATGTCGTCCGGGGACATGCGGCGCATCTGCTCCTGCGCCAGCCGCAGCATCTCCGGATCCATCATCTCGGCGGCGGAGGCGCCGCCCGTGAGATCGAGATCGGAGCGGGCGGGAGGTTGGGAGTTGGTTCTTCTGGCTTCGGCGCCTCGTTTTTTTTTTCTTTTTTTTTCTCTCTCTTCCTCTTTAACGCTGCTGGTCAAGAATTAAACCTCTATTTATTGGCGAACAAAAAAGGGGGGGCGTCATCAAGAAGAAGAAAACGGATTCGTACTCCGTCTCCGTCTGAAGGGCGGGCGAGGCGGGCCGGATTGGGCGCTTGGGCTTCGCTCGGCACAACGAGACAATGCTACAGTCAAATGGGCCTTTTAACATGGTGCGGTGGACCGGGTCGTCGGTCCACTTTAGGGCTTGTTTGGATGTTGTCGTATTTACTTCAATCCATGTGTGTTGGTGTAGATTGGAGTGGAATTTAGTTCAAGTTCTACTCCAATCTACCTCAACATATGTGGATTGATGTGAATACGACTACATCCAAACAAGGCCTTAGTCGACTGGGCAGGCGTGTGGGGGAGGGAGCACGCGCGGCTGGGTCGTTGGGAGGGAAACTCGTCTTGGCCATCAGCACCATCAGGTCTCCCGTGCAGAAACAAGTTGCATTTTTTTTCTTCTGATCGCGCAACTGCGTTCCTGCTACTGTTTGTATTTGTAAAATTCGTTTGTATTTTATTTTATTTTATTGCATTTGTAGAATTCTTTCTAAGTTTATTTATTCTAAGTCAGTCGTTGTTTTTTATTTGTTTGAACACCAAATTTATGTTATTTGATACTCCCGTCCTAGACTAGATGACGTTTTTGGCTCCTAGATATAATGTTTGACATTTGTCTTATTTATTTTTCTGTGCAAATAATAAAATGAATAAATCATTATTAAAGTATCCTATGATAAAATAAGTAATAGTTATATAAAAATTCTGAATAAGACAAGATGTCTAAAAGTAAAAAACATCATCTATTTTGGGAGAGAGGAAGTACATCACAATATATTATAGTTATGAGATTATAATTGTTTCATGTTACACATATTAGTATCAAATTTAAAATAATTTGACTTAAAACAATTTTAGAAGTTGCTTTATTAGATCGTTATATCATGCTCGCATAATGTTCCTTTGAACTTGACTATTCATCCAAACATGACCTAATTCACGTAGGAGAATTGGTAGGCTAGTTATAAAATAATTAAAAAAAAACAGGACCCTTCTGTCTCACAAAGCGTAAGCCCATTTCTTCACAGTATATACCATCAGGCTGCACTTCATAATTTTTTTAAAAAGAATAAAGTCACACTTATCAAGTACTGAGATGTACACACACACACAAAATCATTTATTAATAGCCAGCCTATTCTTGCAATACATATATGACAAGGCTCTGCCTGCACATCTATCTAATAAGGAAAAAAAACACAACACACACACACATATAGTCCGATATTACATGTTAAGCTTCGCTATACAGTATGCACAGGCGATGTGATGTGACTAACATTTCTCTCTATATAGGAGCATCCTGCAACTGAGCTTCAGAAGGTCAAGGAAAACACAACCGCCATTCCTTTCCCACCTCAAAAAAGCCTATACATGGTGGTGGGTTAAGGAGGCTCCGTATTTGAAGATGAACATTTGAAATATATATATAAAAAAAGATCACCATTGAGTTCCTGCATGCAACGTGCTCATTGCTCAGTTGGTACCTCGAAGCTAATCCTATCGCACATTTGCTCCACCTTTGGCACCCGAGTCCCAAATTCTCGAAGTTAGTTTTCTCAAGTATAGTTTGGCATATAAAGCTGAATGGCACTTTACACAGGATTGATCATACCTGCGAAGAGCCCAAAAAAAAAAACAGTAAGCATATGATTCGGTGGAGTGAGGGCGTGTCACAGAGCATAATCCATGAAACAGGAATCAGCAACACAAGAATTCATGTGAATATTGGATTGCTAAGCGAACAAAAAGGAAAAGTGCAAAGGGAAAACACACAGTTACCATTAGCCAAGCTTCAATGCTTCTCTAAGACCAAAGCTCATCTGGTAGTGCCCTTTTTTCCCTAGTGGATTATTTCCCTTCTGCATCATTGTTACAAACTCATTGTAGTCGATCCGGCCATCCTGAATTGATAATCAAGTGAGCTGCAACTCTTGGCCTTTAGATTTTAACACACAACATAATGAGATACAAATCTACTTACATTGTCTTGATCAATGTCACGGATGATATCTTCTAGGTGTGCATCTTCTATACCAAATTCCTCACATGCTTTTTGTAGCTCATCATGAGTTATGTAACCGCTGCTGTCTTTATCAAAGTATGAGAATGCTGCAAAGAGGTTATCTTCTCGCTCAACTTTGTTCAGATGCAAAGTTGCAGCTAGGAACTCTCCATAATCAATGGAACCACTGTTATCAATATCTGCCTGAAAGTTGCAGAGCATACATCTTCATTCAAGCAAGGCCCAAAACTGTTGGTACATGTGTGACAGCACAATTAAATCTCCTAGCGAAAAGACCTTTGCAATAACATAGAATGGCCATTATCACAATTTTAGATCAATATTTCAATAGCTACATATGAGTTCAGATTAAAAAAAGATTTATAGAGTAAAAGAGGGTGACACTAACACACCTCTAAACATCTACATATGAGTTCAATATTTCAATAACTCAAATTCAGGAAAGAGTTTCCTTGAGCTCATGGGGCATAGGAATCTTAGAAAAAACCTGAAAACAAAAAGGGCAGAAATATGTTAGAACAATTACCGCCTCCATTAGTGTTGTAATTTCAGAGTCTTTTAAGTTAGCACCAATTCTCTTCAAACCACTTTTTAGTTCCTCCAACGTGATCTGCCCACTATTGTCAGTGTCCAGCATTTTGAACATTTCTCTCAATCCTGCAATTTCATCTTCGGACAAATTTTCAGCAATGACCTACAGACACCCAGTGACGAGAACATCAATACTGAGCACAATAAATATGCTCTCTATAAATCCAAGCAATAACATATTCCAGTACTCACCCTAAGGGCCATCTTCTTTAGTTTATTCATTGCAGAAAACTGTTTCAATCTGGTTAAAACAGCAGAATCCAGAGGTTTGTCAGGAGCCACTCCATCTACACAAACCCAGGGATGACCTACCAAAATGAAGATGGGTCATTTCAGAGGACTTATGACAATGAAGCTAGATAGACAACAGAATGTTCTATAATAAAGTGGGATGCTTCATCCAGTTAGATGGTCAACATAATGTTTTCTATAGGTGGTATTTGTGCCTCAGAAATCCTATGTACTTACATAGAGCTTCATGTGCAGTCAATCTCTTTCTGGGATCACGGTTTAGCATCTTCCTGACCAAATCCTTTGCACTCTCTGAAATACTGGGCCAGGGATCAGATGAAAAATCAAGATCGCCTTTCAGAACTTGTTCAAATATCCCTCGTTCAGATTCTGCAAAAGGCAGACCAATGTCCAAAAGAAAATAGAACAGTCCAGCACTGTCAGAAGCAAAAGGCAAGGTAAAAAGTACGGCAAAGGGATAGATGTATCCTCACCATCCCAAAATGGAGGAACCCCGCTCAATAAGATATAAACTATTACACCGGCACTCCACACATCCACCTCACAGCCATAGTGTTTCTTCAGAACCTCAGGGGCAACATAATAAGGACTTCCAACGACATCCAAAAATATTTCACCTGTAAGCATATCAAGTCAACACAGACAACACGGGAATAGACAGTAGTATATACGGTGTTATAAACGATAAAAAAACCAGAGAATTAGTGGTCATATGCTCATGTTGATATTTCATTTCTTCTTGTGTGAAGTTCAATACTACCCTTCTTGGTGTCAAAAAGACAGAATAAACATCTTCCCTAAGAGCATCTCAAATGTGTGTTCCATTTTGGGGAGAAAAATTAGTAACATGGAGTTCAGTTGATACCTCCAAAGCTGGTTGTTTAGCGGGGCCCAAAGAGTTAAAAATAGAAAACCTCCTCTCCCATTATCCTAATCCTCTTACTCTTTTTTTCTTGAACAAGCAGATTTGCATGTCATTGCATTAAGAACGGAGAAAAGCCAAAATAGCCAGTCCAGCGACCTTACACGATGACCCAGGAGATCTGTGCCTCTCCCAGTAAAACAGACCAAGGCCACCAGAAATTATTATTTTACCAATTTGCATTTGAAATAAGTTTAGAGTTTAAACTTTAAGTTTGGTTTTCAGTCCTAAAACCACTATCAGACTGCTCCAATATGCACTGTTCAGTCTGTGCAGCACACAGATTTGCTTTAACAGCACCCAAGCTGCTCTAATAATGAATCTCAGAACATGCATGACTGCAACTGTGCTAAATCTCGTCAAAGTAAAATGAATGAGAATGCACGTAAATTAGTTCCTAGCTAGGGTCTGTTACAACCATGCCTTAAAGCCTTAATTAACAATCAAAATATAAAATCCAGGATCTCAAACGTCACTTTTTAGGTTGCACATTCATCAACACCATAGATTTCAAACAATATCACCCATAGTGTTAAATGACAGTGTCTGCAGTTTGGGCCAAACCCAAACCATCCGCTGGTTAGAATTGGTTAACTTGCATGTGCTACTTGCTTTCTTCCTCAGCTCCAATTGCTTAGCGTTGCTGAGTCAATAGTTTTGACTAAACTGGTATGATCAGGCAAGTTTGGATCAAGTGTGTGCGTCTGAACTCTGAAGGTTCATAGGTTGAGGAACACACTGATTGTATGGAAAATGCATATGTCTTGGCATCATCACTTCTCATAGTTGTATAGCCCTTCTTTTATAGTAGTTAGATTCTCCAAATGTATGTGTCCTACAAATATAATCATCTCAACATACATAGAATCCTTGCAACTTAACATGATTGCTATACATGTGTTGATATTGAGCAGAAAATGTAAGCACCACTTTGCAGTTCGCTCACATGGGGGTCTCCATTGAACAAATTCGCACATTTTCATGCAAATTAAGAGATAATGTTCAGTTATTAAACATCACAAATAACCATGCTACTATTGTGCAGAAATGAATGCAGACTTGAACTGACAACAATCCATAAGCTAAGAAAACAATCATTGGATATGCAGAGTTTCCATTGAGGAGATTGCAGGGTAGAGATTAAATGACCATGATGCACATCTATGTGCCGTTTCTTTCTATTGTTATCTATTTTGTAGCTTCAAAATGTAGGAACTAGGAAGATGATCGCAATTTCACGCTGGTACAGGGATGGAGCTCATTTTGATCTTATACCTCACGAGCTTCCCTTCCAGATTTATTGAATATCTGAAGACGCATATGTACCCCTGCTACACAGAACTGTTGTGACACAAAGGTTTTGTGCTCTGAAATTAGTTATTGTACTACAACTACAAGGCATGAAAACCCTTTCAATCATACTATTTAAAATAAGTCTTTCTAGTTATCTAGTATCATATTCAACAGCAAACTAGCAGTCAACTCAAAGCTGTGAATGCACAAGCGCACTACAAGTGCACCACCAAAGCGAACTGCAGTGTCAACTCAAAGCTGTGAATGCAAAAATGCACTACTAGTCCACGAGACCACTGCCACAGCAAACTAGCAGTCAAACTAGTTGTTTTTTAATGATTTTTGGGGGGGACAATGGCCAACATTCCTGCACGTGCTGCAATACACTACAACACAGCACTGTAAATCGAGGCTGTACCTGGTTTGAAGAAGATGGAAAGCCCGAAATCGATAGCCTTTAAAGGCGCATCCTCCTTTTGGTTGACAAACAAGAAATTCTCTGGCTTGAGGTCTCTGTGCATCACCCCGAGCGAATGGCATGCTTCTACAGCCCCAATGATCACCCGGGCCAACTGTGCGGCTGCTTTCTCAGAGTAGTGCCCGCGCTGTATGATCCTATCGAACAGCTCCCCTCCGGCGCACAGCTCCATGACGAGGTGCACGGCGACGGCGTCCTCGTAGGCTCCGACGATGGACACGACGTTGGGGTGGCCGGACAGGTGGTGCATGATCTGGATCTCGCGGCGCACGTCCTCAACGTCCTCCTCGTTGACGAGCTTCCGCTTGGCGATGGACTTGCAGGCGAAGTGCTTCCCCGTGGCCTTCTCGACGCACTGGTAGGTGGTGCCGAACTGCCCCTGCCCGAGCTTCTTGCCCAGGGTGTACAGGTCCTTGAGCCGCTCGGAGTCGCGCCTCAGCACGGAGCCCGCGAGCAGGCCCGCGCTCTGCACGCGCTTCACCTTGGGCTTGGGCTTGCCGTTAGGATTGGGCGGCGCTGCGGCCGGGACTGAGGCGGTGGAGGTGGAGGTGGAGTGTGGCGGGTGCTCGGAGTCGGAGATGGTGACGGGGTCAGGTGCCCTGGAGGGAGTGGAGGAGCTGGGTTCAGTGGTCGGGGAAGGCTCGGCGCGGGCGGCGGCGGCGGCGGCGGCCGGGGGGCGCCAGAGCACGGCGAGGGAGACGGTGTTGAAGAAGCTGTGGCGGTCCGAGGGGGTGCTGGGGCCCACGCAGGTGTTCCCCATCGCGCCGGCGAGGGGGCGGCGGCCGCCGGAACCCTAGGCAGCCCGTGGCGGCATTTGGCGGCGAGGGATTGGTTGGATCGATGGAGGATTTGGTGGGGACTGGCCGACTAGCCGACTGGGGTGGGTGGCCGGAGAGGGGGGCGGAGCTGCGGAGGCGGTGGGACCGTTTGGCTGACATGTGGGTCGCCTGAGCATGTGAGGGCCATTGTCAGTGGCTACGCAGTGAGCGGGTGTGAGAAGTGAAAGGCAGGCGATTTTTCGCGCCAGATCGAACGGCTCGAGTTGCTGTGCACGTGAGATTATTGGATTTTTGCAGACTTGTCTGCCTAACTCCAGTCCACGTAGGACGAGGGAAACCGATGTACAGTCATCCATTTTAGGTTCAGGGATATTGACATCAGAGGTATTTGGTCGTACAAAGGGATGAAAACGATATAGATATTTTTCAACCGTATTCGAGATCGAATTCGTTTAGAAAGACTCAAATATATCTATATCCGAGTCCGAATATTCAACATCTGATACTGTATTTGTATCTGAATACTTAAGTTGTATATTTGTGATGTTGATACTAATCATATCTTATCCGACATAATTGACTTTATCCGTATTCAAATCCGAATCCGACCAAAAATATGAAAACAAATATGATATCAGTGATATCTGTCTGTTGATCGATATGTTTTCATCTCTTAATCTACACTACACTTTCCTATAGGCAAGTTTAGTCAAATTAATAAGTGTGGCTTCAAACAACTTTGGCTCTTTACTTTGGTGCCAAGGAGCTAGAGTTGGTGAATTTTTTTAAAAAAAAGTGACTTTACATGTTTTTAATTTATTATGAGAGGAGGGATAAAAAAGGCTCTTCGTAGAAGCTAGAGCCAACCAAAAAGCTCTACCAAATAGAATCTGGTCTAACCACTCATAGTACAATTCGATCTCTATCTGATATTAAATGCTAATTAAGTATGATAGCATGTCAAGACTCCACCAACTCAATCTTTGTAATACAATCAGACCGCTATTTGATATTGAAGTATGAAGCACTTCCATGGTCTGTCACTCAATCATGTGCCTATAAAAGAGTTAAAGCACCATATCTAGGTACAATTCAGACTTTGATTTCAGTATTTATTAACACGTGACGTGATTATTGGAGAAATCTTTAAACCTTCTATGCCCCTATGAATTAGAGAAACGCACATCATCTAGACATGGTATGGGGTCCAATTTATAGATCACTAGATGGAACACACATGATGCGTCCATTGAATAAGTATCATATCGAAGCCCTAAACCATTTACGTGACCACACAATAAACTACACATATGTTACAATGCAGAGTCATGTTAGTTTACAATGTGTATGCATGTTTGTTGATCTAACCATAATCCCTAACTTATGTACCAATGTAATAGTAGTGAGAATTGATTATTAGTGTGGTCAAGCTCCTTGTGTGTTGTCCTTGATGCCAAACCAAAATCTACCTGCCCATGGTTTGCAAGCATGAAGGAGGATTGCAGCATCCCCCCTGAATCTCTGCCCTACGAAGTGTTTCACTTCATGAGGAATGGATAAATCATCAAAATATAATAGTTAGAAGTAATATGTTATTTTAGTATTTGCCAAACAACATAAACTTGCACGCTAATTCTCGAGATCTACATATTAATGTCCATGTCGACCTAAATACTGAGCTAGTAATATATTATATTATTGTGAGCTTTTATGAGATAACTACCCGAGCTCTAAGACATTTTTCAGTGGCATTAACTTTTAGCGCATAGCTCGTAACATGAATATACCTAAATGGCAACCTCAAATAATCCCAAAAATGTGTACATGACATTATTGGTTCTTCAATAAGAGATAACATTTCTCTTTCTTTTATTAAAATATAAAATAATATGCTTAGAGCTAACTAATGCATCATCATTAGAGGTGTTTTTAGCTACCTCTATGCTCCTCTATGGAACTGTCACTCTCTCCTCCCTATCGTTGCCCCTCTACTTGTTCCTACCACTCCTAACGCCATGGGAGGCCCTTCAGTGCCACTGAAAGCCCTAGTTTGGTTTTGGATAATTGATGAAACCCTAAGTACTAACCTCTATACTAAGTGTGTGTAGACTTAATAAGGTTGGTACATGCCAAGTGATGGAGCAAGTGATGATCATGGTGATGATGGTGATGACCACAAGATGATCAAGTGCTCAACTTAGAAAAGAAGAAAGAGAAAAACAAACCCTATGGAGATCAAGGCAAAGGTATTGCTTAGGGTTTTGGTTTTAGTGATCAAGACACCATAGAGGGTGTGATCACATTTAGGATAGATAGCCGTACTATAAAGAGGGGAATTCTTTGGCTAAGCGGTTATCAAGTGCCACTAGGTGTCATTGTTCATGTGCATGCATTTAGAACCTAGTGAGCTAACTTAACTCCTTCGAAGAAAATGATTGTGAAAATGCTAACACTCGTGCACATGTTGGTTTACACATTGTGGTGTTGGCACACTTTGAGAAGGGTGTTGAAGTTTGAAGGGTTGAGAGAGGATGGGTTCCTCTCTCCCTCCCGCCGAGCTTGCAAGGCGGGATTCGGCGCTTTTCGAGAAAATAAAGTGCATATTTTCTATTGCGCCGGAGGGAAATTTGGTGAAGTCGCGGGAGTGTTTCTCGCTGAGAAAACATTCACCGGACGCTGGCTCAGAGGCACCGAACGCTGTGTATGAGCGTCCGGTGTGCAGACAGTGCCTGGCCCAGCTAGGGTAAGGCACCGGACGATAGGCACCGGACGCTGGCTTGAGCGTCCGGTGGTGTGCGTCCGGTGTGCGTGCGTTTTGCGACCCTCTCTGCGCATGGGTCCGGTGAGCACCGGACGCTGAGGGTGCGTCCGGTGGCTTGCGTCCGGTGAACCTGCGAGTTTGCGGAACTCTCTGCGCATAGGTCCGGTGAGCACCAGACGCTGAGGGTGCGTCCGGTGGCTTGCGTCCGGTGCTCTGCAGGTTACCGTTAGGCTCTGACACGCGGATGTTGTTGGAGCACCGGACGCTGGTGTTGAGCGTCCGGTGCCCCTTTAAGAGCGTCCGGTGACCCCGAGTTTTTGCCCAGTGAAAGAGCCAACGGCTCTATTTGTTTGAGGGGCTATAAATACGTGTTTGGCCGGCTTGGGCTCACTCTCTTGGCATTCTAACATACTTGACATCCTTGTGAGCCTAAGCAAACACCTCCCACTCATCTCCTTCTTAGATTATACATCTTTGTGAGATTGGGAGTGATTCCAAGTGCATTTGCTTGAGTGATTGCATCTAGTGGCACTTGGGGATCGATTTGGCTGCGGTTTTCTTGTTACTCTTGGTGGTTGCCGCCACCTAGACGGCTTGGAGCAGCAGAGGAGGATTGGCACGAGTTGGTGATTGTTCGTGGCCATCTCCTGGTGATTGTGAGAGGTTTGTGCCTACCTCGGCGGAGAGCCAAAGGCAACATTAGTGGATTGCTCGTGTCATTGAGCTACCTCACTTGTGGGTAGGTTCTTGTGGTGTCCTAGTGAGGACGAGGTTCGTGCTACACCCCTTAGCCACCGAACCACCAAGTGTTGGTCGACACAACGGGGACGTAGCGTGCCGGCAAGCACGTGAACCTCGGGAGAAAAATCGGTGTCTCAATTGTGTTTGATTGGCATTCTCCCGGTGCTTGATTGTTTATATTGGTGATTGGTTCATCCCCTACACGGCGGTATAAATATCACATCTTATCTTTACTTACCGCAAACTAGTGTAATTAGTTTAGTTGCTTACTTTGACTTGTGTAGCTTAGTTCTCTAGTGTAACTTGTAAAGTCTTAGTTCTTGTGTGCATAGAGATCTTAGCAACTTGAATTGTTGGGTAGGTGGCTTGCAAACACCCCTTTAGAGCTAGAGCAAAAAGCTTCGCTTTGTTATTTACTAACCTTTTGCTCTAGTGAGTTTGTAGAATTCTTTAAATAGGCTATTCACCCCCCCCCCCCTCTAGCCATATTAGGACCTTTCAGCCACAGGAGGTGATCATTCAACACCGCTATACCCTATCCATCGTCGCCTCTCTAGCTACTCATGCAATTCTGACTGCTCAACGACATAGAACATAGGAGGAGACCGTTGCCACCATCATCCATATCACGTCCATATCACATATACTCTAACAGTCACCCCAAGCCTCTTCACCTAGCGGCCAACCTTCTCTCCCTCATGCCTCGACGGCAACCAAGAAAGCGAAAGTCGAATGTTTATTGCTCAAGACCAAATTTGAAAGCCTTTTTGTTTACTCTAATTGTCAAGACGCGTAATGTATAAGGTCGTCCATATACACAAGTAGAGAACAAACTTTTGATCTTAGCTTGTCTCGCTTGGAATTTGACTTGGGACTAATAAAGGATTTAGTCCTCGTTGAAACTACCAACTGGGACTAGAATCTCCTGCCCAATGGATAGTGCAGCAGCTTTTTGCAGCAGGGACCTTTTGACCCGGTTGATTACCTAGACCAAAGGTCCTTCAAAACCTTTAGTATGTTAGATGTGGTGTGCAGTTAAGTTGATAAGGAAGCTACACGTGAGACAAAGGGTCTTAGGTTTGAATCTCATGCATAGGGTGGCTTTTAGTCCTGGATGCATAACTCCGGATTCGCAATCCTGGTTGGAAAACCAGGATTAAATTAGGTTTCTCAACTGGGATTAAAGCCCACCTTTGTACAAGTGATAATCACCGGCTTGGGCTTAGGGTTGGTCATTTTCCCCAACGCTATGGATGCCCTAAAGGACGAATGTCAAACCAAACGATCTTCTTTTCCTCCCTTCTTCCGTGGAAGCAACCTAGTACGTGCTTTCACATCATTCAACGAACTTGTTTTTGTTGCAGATGATGATGCATGTACATGCGTCTCTCGGCACGTAGTAGCCACGTATACAATATATAGCTTTGCTACCAACTAAGCATTTGTTTAAGCAGCAGTTTTCCGTGCCCACACTCTCTTGCTTATATTGTATGAAGGAGTTAAAAAGCGATCATGATCTAGTATATATGCAAGTGGCAGCCTGTGTAACCTTTGGTTCAACAGGTACATTTGACCTGCAGCAGGGGCAGTAGCTAGGTCATGCAGGCTGCAGCCAAGTTTATTTTTTTGCAGAGTGCTTTGTCCTGCACCCAGGCTGCGGCATGCTCTAGTTAGTTTAATTTCCTGATATGTAATAATTAACTCCGATCGATCCCTTAATTAGTAGCTTCCGTGCACCATCCGATACGTAAATAAAGCTATACTTTATTCGTTTGATCTCCTCCAGTCCTCTCCGGATTCGAAATGAAATTTACATGCAATCTAGCAGCGGTTGTTAGTATATCTAGCTTGTCTTCTTCCTGTAGCCTTCCCCTTTATTAATTTCTTGGATTTTTTTCTTCCCGGCCGCCCTCCATGAGATCATGGTACTTTTCTATACAATAATAATTATTTCAATAATCATGGTAAGTACTTGTAGTCTTGTATGTACGCATACGTACTTTCTAACAAAATTTAGCTAGCTTTCCTCCTATATTTTCTTCAGCATATATGCAATAATCTGGTTGTCTGATTGGAACCATTGTCAAAATCCACCGGTAAAGTAGAGCCATGTTTGGGCGTCTGCGAAAAAAAAAACTCATTGTTTTATTGTTGTCAACATTACTACCCCACATAATCCCATGTCAAATCCCTCTCAAACTTGTCTAGATCTGGTGGCTTGCCAAGTCGCCATTGTGAGCGCGAGGCACCTCGATCGATCCAGATTTCAATTCACTAGGTGGGCCTGAGCGTTCATTTACAATTATTCTAACCCTATATATATAGCACCGCCAAGGTATGTTGTATTAAACTTTTTTCTCTAAATATATAAAGACACATGTTATATTAAAAATTTTCTCTATCTTAATATAAAGACACGTGTTAATGTAATCGAGAAAAAAAACCTCGATATGGATCCCGCCCTAGCTAATCTCTCCATTGGCCCTTCGCCGCCATTGTCAGGCAGGGGCGTCCCGCAGCCCGTGCAGGCCGTGCGACCGAACTGGGCCCCAAAATTTATGGGCGCCAAAAATTTACTAAGTGTCCTAAGTATATATAATAATTTTAGGTTTATTTTAATTAGTAAATTAATCACAGAGACAATAAACGTGGCCTGCTACTTCCTTCGAAAGAAAGCACATTGAATCCATGATCCTAAGTTAGAAAAGTCTATAGCCAGTAATTCTTTTTCACATAAGTTTTTAACCCTTCTTGAGTTTATGACTTTGTCCCTTGGACTTGTTCCTCGCCTTCGGTGTTGTTTGTCGCTCAAGAGTCGAGACCTAGTAGCAATCCTAGACAGCCGGACCCAGATTAGGACGCCAGACGGAGATCATTGCCTAGTATAAATTCCATGCACGACCCCTATTTTATTTAGTTAATCTTTTATACATTGTCTCTGTAATATATTAATATTTAATATTATCTTTTTTAGATTTTGACAATAGATGCTAGGCCTTCACTTATTGTTTTGAACTAGGCCTCATATTTGGTCGGGACGCCCCTGTGTCAGGGTGAGTGGGTGACCTTCCTCTTCGATCGGCTGACCTTCCTTCCTCCTTTATTTGGTCAATCAAATCCTATAGTAATAATCCCGTTTACTTGTTTCCAACACACACTGGGATCGGATCGGCCATCGGAGTCTGACGATCCAAACACTAGCTAGCTACGAAGCAGCTGCTAGCCTGCTAGCATCAGCCCATACGCATGCGCAAATGCACCCTCTCGTCAGCACGCAGACTGCAGGGTTCCTCTGAAACCTGCAGGCAGCAGCAGCTAGCCGCCAGCAGGGGCGCCGTAACGTTCCTGCGCGCGGCATGGCATGCAGCTTCGGCGTCGTCCAGCCGGGTCCGGGCGGGCGGGGCAGTGTATTTTATCCGCCCTCTGACCTTGTCGTGACGGCAAAGCGCATATTCATTCAACGCGCGTACTTTTCTTGACGGCCGGTTTGGTGTGTGATTATTGCTGATTATTAGCCACGTACTAGTGGAGTTATATATATATACAACTCGTCGCCTCAAACGCCTTCCAGTTCCAGAGCCGATCGTCCAGCAGCACGCAGAGCGCTCTTCGTTCGTTCATCGACCCTCCATCGCCGGCCATTGATTGATTCCGACGAAGCTCGCGAGAAAACTTGTCATCATCATCATCATCGGCCAATTAATGATGCAACACAACACCACCACCACCGTGTCGTCGCCGGCCAAGAGAGGGATCGTGAGCCTGCAGGGCCCGAGGCCACTGCCGCTGAGCCTGCCAACCACGTCGCCGCCTCGGCCGTCCAAGAGACCCCGCGTCGTCGTCGTCAACGGCGGCGGCGACGACGATAATGTCAGGGCACCGCAGGCGGCGGCGGCGCCAGGGCCAGTGATCCTGTACGAGCACACGCCCAGGGTCATCCACGCGCGCCCCGACGAGTTCAAGGCCCTCGTGCAGAGGCTCACCGGCCGGCCGCAACCGACCGCGGGCCGCGGCGATCAGGATCATCAGGAGGCCGTGCTTCGGCCGGCAGTGCAGCCGCCGTCGTCGCAGTCGCAGCAGGACCCCCTGGTGCTCACGCTCGGGCAGCAGCAGGTCCCGCTCCCGCCGCCGGTGCTGCCTTCGCCGGGCGGTGCTGCTGGTGGTGGCTTCCTTCTCTCCCCGGGAAGCTTCCTCTTCTCGCCCGCCACCATGCAGGCCATACAGGAGCTCATCAGCTGACCGCTTTCGCCCTTCTTCAGCTCTACTCCATCTCTAGTCGAATCTCCAGCTAGCTGCAGGCCTAGCTTTTGCCAACCAAGGGAGAGAGGGAGAGAGAGAGAGGAGTAACTAGTTCTTTCATTCTTTTATGAGCAAATATAATACATACTACTGGTAATAACACAGAGTAGTTGCAGCATTGGTTAATTGAAATCATATTATCACCCGATCGATTACCTGTCAGGTGTTCTTTTTTATTTTTTTTATTTTATCCACCACTGCAACGTACTGTATGTGATGATCAATACATTTGTGTACATGTCTTTATCGTTTATTCATTAAATAAATTTATTTATGTTGGTACAGTATAATAATTTCGTAGTGCTTTTCCCAGTCTCGATCTGCATATATATGACTGATGATAGCAAATATACTCGCAACGTGCCAACGTGTCCTGTCTCAAATAACGATCAGAATATTTCGTTCTCTCATAAAAATTACTCTTGCAGAAATATATATAGTCACCCGGCCCCTGCTACTAGTAGAATACTACTATACAGCATCCTAATCTGAACACTCATATCTCTACTGCACGAAGTGCTTGCATATACCCTATAATCTGCTGCGTTCGCTATACTAGAGTCAGCAAATGCTCGCGCGATGTTTTTTCTTTATTTATTAAGCAGTGACGTTTCAAGCAAATTGCTAGTGAAGTAGTGAAGTAGTAGATTTTGTGTTACCAAATCCTAATTGTTAGATGACCTTCGCCTTGCATATATTTAATTTACGATGCCTTTTACGGTCCTTGGAGAGGTATCGAAATGAAATGAAAAAAGAAACTTGTGGGATTTAGCTTATTACCTACGTACAAAATTAATGGGTACCTCACAAGTTATAAATAGAGGTACCTCTCTAAAGATGGGAAACTAATAAGTGGTTTTGTAGGAAAAATAATATTCCCTCCAGTCTTACAAAATATATAAAGTGATGTTATGTGATTTGAAATTTGTTCCAGAAAAAATAATGTGCTGAGCTTTAGACACATTTTTGGAACATAGGAGAATCTGCATGTGCAACAAATCCGGCCTTTAATTTTGCGCATGTTAATTAGGCAAGTAAAGCAGGGGACATCCCTTTTTAAGAGAATCAAGTGCAACAAACTAAGGGTATTAGAGATATTTCTCTTCTCTACTAATGTGTCTGAAAAATCCTAGAAGTCGTTTTTTTGACACAGAGGGAATATTTGTCAGCGTCCACTGATAAGATTGTCATTCTAAGACTATACATTACCGTTGGTCCCCCCAAAACTCCCAGCTCCCACAAAACAAGGTTCATCTTGACTGCATTAATATTTTCATAAGGACATTGCTAGAGTAGGTTAGCTACCCTTCATATATAAAACATTTGGAAACATTCAGCGGCCTTACTTGAATTCAAAAAACATTGAGCTGCCTTACTCCACTAACTAATAACCAGCATCTGTTACTTGCATGTAAATCTATCACTTTCAGCCCTGAAAGTGGGGTACTTTTTTAATTATATACTGCATCTGTTCTCTAATATTACAGTGCATTCTATAAATTAAAAGACAACTTAAGGAAATACTCAAATAACACATGTACCCATAGATTATTCTAATTATAGAGTTTCTCTTCAATTCGTGGCTTTTTTTTAACAAATCTTGCCAAATCGAAATATAATCATTATATAGAATATCTGTATTTCAATATAAATTAAAGAAGTCATAATGCACTCTATTTCACGACTGAAGAAGTATGTGAAAATACTGTTGGTTTGGCTGATAAGTCATGACAGAAAATACTGTTGGCTGATTTATTGTGAGATAAACACTGCAATGGCTGGCAGATTCGGGTGATAAGCCCAAACAAACATTGACAGTTGAACTAACACTTGCATAAACCCATGCTCTTGGCCATGATTGCAATTATAAGCCTAACTAATATATGCAAACTTTTCTTTGCATATGGTAGTCAACAGGCGTCAGCACAATCAGTGCTGGTTTAATCTGCTGACATCTTCCAAGCAAATCGTGTTCAAGTATTGTAGCCGGCCTGAAAACCCATCCATTCCCATGATTGGCCTAGACCTTGTCAACTGATTTAGTGCAGCTTGACAAAATCTTTCAACTGCAGTGCTTATCAGATCAGATGTCACCACATTGTTGTCTATAAGATTGACATGATCGATCATTCAATCAGGTCAACAGTTCTTGTAATCCTGACTTACGAATCTGAACTCGATCTGTCTTAAGAAACAAACGCAATAAATGTAATAATATGAAGTAATTAACAATTTTTCAGGTTGAAGGGATAGTATGCAGAGAATGGAAGACAAGCTGATAACTGGAGAAGTTGCATCATCTGCAGAATTCAATTGAAACCCCAATAAGGCTCTATCCCATCGGCATGTATATGATGATATGGAGAGAGAGAGAGAGAGTGTGTGTGTATGTGTGTGTGAGAGAGAGAGCGCGCGCAAAGGAATAAGTGAGAGAAAGAAGGCATTCAAAAAACTTCGGGTTGGTTTATTTGTCAGAGAGAATCTTGACCTCATCAGCTCATTCAAAAAAAATTGACACAAATGGTGATGACACAAAGATGATATTTCTACTAGTTCAATAGCATGATATCAACTATAAGTTTGACAAACAACGACGTAGTCAAATGATAATAAAAATGAAGTCACATTATACTAATTTGGACTGATGGGTGATATAATAAGAAATACGTAGCATGGAGGTTCAGAGGCTCATCATGTACATGCACAACACTTGCTTAGAGAATATATTTTAGGGCAACTCCAAGAGACTCTTTATATTATTTTCTAGTTTATAGAAATAGAAATTTTGGTGAAAAAAACCCTGTAGAAATCTTTAAATATAGGCATCCTTTATTCAAAAATCCTCTCTAGCCAAATATGGAAAGCGAGGATGGCCCTAGAGCGCACATGATATAAAAAAGTTGTTGAAGAGTACAAAAATAAAGAAAATGATTTTGCTCAAATGACTCTCCAAATGATGAGTTATAAAGAAAATTTTTAGAAAGACTCTTATATATGCTCTACTAAGTTTTGCTTTTGAATTGAGCTTGGACATAGGAATTGGATATACAAGCTTGTTGGTTAATTAGTTCGGTATTTTATAGTGTATGAACTGTGAATATACTAGTTAACTGACCAAACCAATTCTAGAAACTGAAATCATTGATATTGCTTATTAACCATACAAATGAAAATTCAAGAAAGACAGTAATTTAGTTTTGAACTAGCATATATGTCCGTGCGTTGCAATGAGAGAAAAATTATCAACTGTTATTTATGTTTTGTCCTTTCTCTAAAATTAAAATCTATAATTCATTTATGAGAACCATGACATCCATAATATTAATTAATATTAGCAATAATTCTATAGTATGTATCAAGTTAAAATATAACGTTGATAGATCTGTTATCCAGCTGCAAAGCATAGAAGAGAAATATTTGGATGCCAATGTATCATAACTTTTTTTTACACTACGCATGTGTTGCTAAAGTTAAAAATCAAGCTCTCTAAAACTTTCTTTAAGGATCATAAAAATATGTAATTCTAATCTATGATTAAAGTCGACAAGAAATTACTTGTAGGCCGTTTGGTTACATGTTTTTTCACCGCTGTATAGCCATGTTCGGTTTGTCACACGAGTCCAGCAAAGCGGGCCGGCCCATCTTGGTTAGTTAGGCCCTTAGTGGAAATAAACCAGAGAAACCAACAAACCCTTGCAAATTCCCCTAAAACAAACAAGCCCGTGCAAATCCTAGTTTTTTTCCCCCCAACAGCTTGCAAATCATAGTTGCCGTCCCGTTACCGTGTCACGTGTCATTTTTTAAAAGGAAAATACATCAAATAAAGTAGGGCTGTATAGCTATGTGCAAAACAATTAATCTCCCTATTCTAAATTTCAAACTATATAGTTCACTTTAAGTCTTTAATTTTATTCTAAGTTAAGCAATGATCAAGGCTTTAGAAAAATATTAATATTTACAAGGTCAAATAAAATGCAGCATTAATAAATATTTCATGACAAATTTAATGGCGCTAATTTGATGTTATAGATATGGGTGTATTTACTCTAAAACTTGTTAAAAAAATAGAGAAGTTTGATTTAGGAAAACATATATTATTGTACATAGAGTTTACACATGACGGCTAAGATTTATTGTGCTTTGGAAATAAGTTGGATCCAAATCTTATCTAAGCATTAGTATAAGACTAACAAACCTGTTCATATGTTTCAACTAAGCATACAGTTTATTTTGTGGTCACTCGGACGATTTGTGGCTCAGAGATTTATATAGTAATCACGTCATTATTCTAATATGATTTAGTATTGGATTGGACTCTGTTCGAAACATAGTCTCATGTGTCAGATTTGAATTGTGCTAGCCGTAGATTAAATACACAGTTTTATGTTGAATTTGGATTGAGAATATGTGGACGTTCGAAACGTAGACTTGAATTATGCTAGGTTTAGATTAGAAAGATGGTTTCATGTTAAATTTGGATTGAGAACGTGTGGACGACAATAGTGAGGTGCCAAAGCAAGGCATAGAAGAGCTAGAAGAGGTACAGAGCTCGACAGGTTTCCATTTCCACCCAAGAATTTGTTGACAGATAAATATGGCTCTGTTCTTGCCCGTAATAAAGATAAAGTTCACGTCAGCTACAAGCACACACATGTAAAGTACACTCACTCTCCTAGCTGATCACTACAACACGTACGGCAGCAATGCTTTGATCCTCGCCGGGAACTCCTGGAACTTGGACTGGTACCACCTCCTGGTGGCGCAGCTCCGGCCGGCGAGGTAGGCCGCCGTCCCGGTGGCGACGGCGAGCGCGTACAGCGTCTGCGCGATCATGGCGAAGCCGAAGAAGGCGAGGATCTCGAAGAGGTAGTGCGGGCAGGTGACGAGCCCGAACAGGCCGCCCCTGGGGATCTTGTACCCCTTGTCGTCGCCGCCGCCGTCTCCGGTTCGAGCTCTCAGCCTGGAGAGGAGGTAGTGGTGGTAGAAGTTGCCGGCGAGGCCGACGGCGAAGACGAGCACGCCCGGGTAGAGCATGTCGACGGCGGGGTCCGGGAGGTCGTGGCTGAGGTGCTGCGCGTAGATCATGGTGGCCGTGCTGAGCAGGTAGCTGCAGGAGATGGTGGCCGCCGTGCCCAGCGGCATGCTCCCGCTGTACCGGTGCACGAACAGCACCTCGAGAACCCGCTTGAGGAAGTGGGCGGCGAGCGCGGCGCTGAGGAGCTGCGCGCGCGCGCCTTCGACGGCGCCCGGCACGGCGAAGGACGCGGCGGCGGCGAGGAGCGCCGGGGCGTAGGCCAGCAGCATCCCGTCGCGGCTTCTCATCAAGAGCGCGCCCGTGCCGCCGCCGCCGCCGCCCCGCTTGTTGTTGTTCCCGCCGCCCGCCACGACGTGCCAGAACTTGGAGTAGGCCATGTGTTCGCCGCGGAGCTCGGCGAGGCCCGCGTTCGCCATGGACACCAGCGACACCGCAGACATCGCCGCCACGTACGCCGACCCCGGCGGCGGGTACAGGAACGGGAGCCACGACGTCGTCGACGGCCACATCCTCCCTCCCCCTTCGATGGACGTGTGGTGGTCTGCTGCGGCGCGAAGTGCGTGATGTGTGGTGGAGTGGTGGACGGACGTACGCGCTCGGGGCCTTGCATTGTACACAAGGTGGGTACGAGATACTGGACACGTTCAGCGGCTCTACGTGTCGGTGCAGTAGCCGCTGGTACTTGGTAATGGTAGGAAACACAGCCACGTCGCGGCGTGCGGAGCGCGGCTTGTTCGCTTGAGCTTATCAGCCGAATATATCAACCATTTAGCCAAACAGTATTTTCTACCACGTCTTATCAGTCAAACGAATAAGACCAACAAACTAGAACGACGAGAGGCATGACGACGACCGGCAACGGAGGTACATGGCAGCTGGCAAGTGGCAACTGGTTTTTCTGTTCACAAGAGAGTGAGAAACACATTGTTGAGCTACTAGATGTGTGGATTTAAGTTTCCTTAAAATTGATTACTGCAATAATAGCCACTTGGCGCTGGTGACCGAGACATCAAAATTGATGGCTGGAAAAGAATCAACCAGAATCTACCCAAGGAAACACAGACTTATTTCCAACACTGCCAGTAAGAAACAGAGCATCCAACACTGCCAGTAAGAAGTAGAGCACATCCAGCAGCTCCTCGGTGTAACTTCTCCAATAATAAAGTTATAATGGGATGATCCAATACTACGACCTTTTGGATTATTAGGGGATGGGGATTATGAGGGGATATGGTTTTGCAAATTACCAATAACTCATCTGCAATAATAAATAGGTAAAATATGTTAGTGAATTTTATATTTCTATTACTTTTTCTCCATGGCATCCCTTCTCCCCTCACTTGTCACACCATTTTCCCCCGAACACTGCCGTGCTCGAGCTCCTCTTCACCGGCTCCGACACCCACCTCTGAATCATAGCCATTGGCATGGCCTACACGGAGTGCTCCCCTGCCATGGCACCCTATATATCTCCTCCCCACGAGATCTATCGACATTGTGGAGGCCAATGGGTGGCTCGTCGTGGACAAGTTATTGTGGGTACACACCGTGGAGGCTAGCCCGATGCACTGTGATGGAGCTGGTGCAGGCACGCCGCGTGGAGGTGTCATGCGTGCCAAGGAGGCCAATTTTGTGGTGATGCGCAAGATGAATACTCATCTCCCCTAATATGATAAGTTTATAAGAATGGGAGATGGGAGATGGGGGATGGGGGATTAGGGTGGGGGGGGGGGGAGTTGCTGGAGATGCTACAAGATGCTACAAGATACCAAATCTTATTATAGAAATCGAAGGAAGATGTAAAAAAAGATCCGGTACCTTCTACTAGCGGTAACACAACACCTGCAAAAAGGCAACAAGAACTAAAGCTTTTATAAAAACTTCGGATATGTTCAAATCCTATATATGGCTAGGTTCTCAATGTCAGAGAAGAAAGTGTCATCGAGGTAGAGAAGAGCCCAAAGGGCTTTATTCTAAAATCAAAACCGTCGTGAGCAGCTCGTACATGTGAAAATAAACTTTAAACCAACTACAAATAGGCGAAGATCAATTGAGCGCACAACAATCTCCTGTACATGTGAAAACGGGGCCCTACAGTGGTCGCATGGTTTAGTTTGCTTGCTTAGAATGCTCTGCTTGATTTAATCTTGGCTCTAGATAACGTTTATTTGATTTTTTCTGAAGTTTCTAAAAATAAAAAAACCATTTTGTTTTAAATTTTAATCCGAGCACAAAAGCTTGTTTCGGCCCGGTGTCCTCCTTTTTAAATAAATATTTTAATATTAATCGCTCTATAAAATATTTTATACTAGATAGCTCCTTTGGTCGTGCAGTTGTGGTGGTGTGACCAAATAACGTAGTCGCACCATATGCGTCGGTGCTGCAAGATACGATATATTCAACAGTGTTTTCGATGTGGAAAAATTTGTCGCGCCACTTCTGATGGCGTGACAGTATTGCCTTTTTGCGCTATCGGGAGTGACATGATAAAACCGAACATTCAAAGGAAGATTACTGGTGACAGAAGCCTTCAGCATCGTAATATCTTTGTTTATATAAATCTCTAAGAAGCTCAAAAAATTATATAAACCTTCACTATTATAATAATCACGTATTTCCGCTTGTTGTATTAGAAAACTAATATTTTTTTATATTGTCAAATGAAGGTACATTTTATTGGAAGAAACCGGTGAGTGGTGTTTAGCAAGTGAATTTTACCAAGTTGTTGGAGATGCTCTTACAGAAGCCTCGGCCCGCTCCTGGCCAGGCTGTAGCCCCTATGGTGTTTATTTTTCCTGTTTTTTTCCTTCCGGTTGCTGTTTGCTTGGCGCTGGTAATCTAGATATTACTGGTGACTGTTTTGTTTTGTTTTGTTGTAAAAGTCTCTCCTAGCTTAATGAATTCTGTGCAAGATGCACGTTCGAGAAAAAAGAAGATACATTTTATACTAAATTTTGTATCTCTCAAAGCGATCTATATGTTTGTTATTTTGAGTTTTTACATTTTGAAGTTGTTAAGATGTCGAGAAAATAGTATAAAGCCTCAGTATAGCATAATAAGTTGCTGATACTTTTGTGTTATTTTTCGAACATCATAACAATATCAAATGTAAAATTTCAAAATTATAACAATACAGATCTAATTTTGGTATAAAAAGTGTATAATAATCATCAAGAGTCCACAAGGTCGACCTTAAAAAGTGACAACAGGCTAGATTGTAGGAGGCTAGATTGTAGGAGAGGAAAAATAGGCCCAGTTGTTATAGATTAAGGCCTCCCTAGGAGGATAGGTTCATGGGCCAAACCCATTAGCAATTGTAACCCCCCTTATATAAGAGAGAACACTTAATGAGAAGAGGCAAGGAAGTTTACGGTGAAATCCTTAATCTCTCTCCCTCTCCTCTCTCCTCTCTGTGCGCTCCGCCTCCCTTCTCTTCCTCCCTGCTACCGTTGCCGCTCCTTTCCCTGGCACTCGCTGCTCTGCTACCGCTGCCAAGCCAGGCCACTAGCCAGCCAACCACAGCCCCCTAGCTAGGCCGTCGCCCAGCCATAGCCGCAACCGCAACCGCCCTCTAGCTAGGCTGCCGCAACTACACGGCCAGCCTAGCCGCCTGCTATCTAGCCACCACTGCCACCACTGGACGATCGTGCTACTGATTCCGACACTAGCACCATCTAGGCCTTGGACTCACACATGACGTGTGAAGTCTATGGTGGAGTTGGACACCTACACACCTACCCGTGCTGAGACGCCACTATGGAGGAGGTCCAGACCTAGCCCAAGACCCACTAGAGTGAGGCGGTGGCGAGTGGGGCTAGCCAGGGTGTGGCCGCACCTTGGGTGCACCGGCACACCACCCTGCAGCCCCTTAGGCCCGCGCTCCTCGGGCAGTTGCATGCCACCGTGCAAAGGTGGTCAGGGATGGTTTCCATCTATAGATGCACCAAACCATCATGACTTTAGTATAAATAGATGGGTAGGGGGGCTCTCAACACGCACACACACACACATCATTTGAGCTACACACCTCTCCTCTCCACTTGTAATTTTTTCATAGTTTTAATAGTAGTTTGGAGCAAGGCAAAGCTAGCAAGAAGAGCTTGTCTCCTTGGAAGAAGTGCTACTCTTGGTATGAATACTATGAAGAGTTCTTCCATATTCAAGCTCTCATATCCTTTATATAATAATGCATATGAACTAGAGTATAGTCTTGATCATGTTATAATTGTGATATATGAACTAGTGTATAGTTTATGCTTCATGATCATAACATGTTCATCATTGTTCTTCATCATTCATATGCCTTGTATGAATAGTGGTAGCACTAGGATTGGTACGAAGGTTCGTTGTGCCTTCGAGCTTGCCCATGTTCTAGCCTGTCAATCCATAGGATTGGGCCTCGGGGGAACATGGGTAGTTTCTTTGTACACGGCCGTGGTGCTTGGGTGCACAGAAGCCTACGGATATGACGACATTCCACAGTTGAGGGGTAGGCACGGGAAGGTGGTGACAGCCCAGTGCGTCCCTTGCACCCCCACGTCCAGATATTGTGTAGGAGTTCTGCAAAATCTCTTGCGTTTGCTGGTAGACCGGTACTCAGAGATCTCCCCGTTGCACTAAACCTAGTCTTAACTCTAATTTTACAAGTATATAATTATCAACTTATTCTATGCATATAGTTATTTTTTACCATGCCTGCTTTGTTAGTTTATTCTTTTATTCTTTATTTTCCTTTTATCCACGATCTAGCTTCTCATAGGTTGGCATTTTAGCATAATTAGCTCAAATAAACTTTCTATCCGTCATCTCTATCTCCCTCAGATTTAGAGTTTCGTTAATAGCATTAAATAGAAGTGACCATTTATCATTATACCTTGAATTATTATTTTGTAGCGGGTTTCTAATTATATTGAAATCCTCCTATTACAAAAGGTAGATCCCCGCAACTAGTGTAAGCATGAACTAACTCTGATAAAAAAGTTCTCTTTGTGCTTTTCCTATGTTGCGCCATAGACCGACAAAAGGGCCCAATGAAAACCATCTACCTATTTCTTAAGACAAAATTTATATAGAAACCCCCATTGATAATATTTTCTACCTCGAAGCAATATGGATTTATTCTCATTAGCATCCCTCAGACATACCCGAGGACATCAGTAATGCCAAACAAAATCAGCGCCTACACAGAAATTTTTCAGACACTTGAGTCAAAAAACTATTTCAGTTGGTTTCTGATAAAGCTATAAAATCAAGTCCCATATCCTCCGCCACATCATGTAAAAATATATGCTCAATTAGGTTGCATAGACCCTACAGTTCCAGAAGATCCCTTTTATTGGAACAATTTTTTTGTTTGCGAGCTTCCTATTAAGGATTTTTTGACTTTCTATTTTTTACCACCTTGATAGGTATGTCAACAAGTACTCCATCAAGGCCCGCACTATTATCGTCCATTACCTCCTCTGTTAAGTCGCCAGAGAGTCGACTGATGGTGGCAATATCAAGACTGATCTCATCCTCTCCTGATTCAATTTCTTTCTCAGGTGGGGTTTCAATCTTTGAAAGATTTTAGAACCTGTTCACTTGATAGAAAAGCTATAGTTAAAAGTACTGGTCGTTGATTTATTATGAGAGAAAAATATTGCTGAATAACTAACAATTCAATCGATAAACTCAAACGAACCGACTCGTTACATGTCACCTTGAGATGAATGCACTAGGTAGTGATGTCAATGCCACTTTCGTAGGGAAAAACCAAGCAAGGACAGCGCGGATGGGATGATACATGCTGCTGCGTGCACGGACCACCCTATCTACCGGCGTCTGTGTTTGTATGCTACCAGAGTACCAGGGCACGCACGCACCTGGCGCCACCAAGGCAAGGACAAATCGGAGCAGTGGTGAGGATATCGTGCCGTGCGTCTCTGCTGCCAAAGCGGTGGTGGCCAGGCAGGGGCGCGTGAATCGTGCCACCCGGTGGCCGGCGCCCGTGGTGGCCAGGGGCGCGTGAATGGTGCCACCAGAGGGCGCCCAGACCTGCTGGCGCTGGCGTCCGCCTCCCTATAAAAAGGTGGAGTGGAGGCACACTTGGACCACACCAAACCAAACCGTTCTCGGCGTCTCCCTCCCTCCGGCGGCCTCCAGAGCCCACCCAAAACCACCTCGGTCTCCCTGTCTGTCTCCCTCTCGCCCCCCGTTTGCGTTTGCCCATCCCATGGCGACCCACGGCGGCGAGAACGGCAGCGGGCACGCGGCGGCGGAGTGGCGGTTCGCGCGGGCGGCGGCGGCCAAGGACGTGGCCGGGGCGGACAAGATGAGCATCCGGGCGGCGCGGTTCAAGATCAGCGCGAGCGTGGACGCGCGCGACCCGCGGCCCGTGCTGCCGCTGGCGCACGGGGACCCCTCCGTGTTCCCGGCCTTCCGCACCGCCGCCGAGGCCGAGGACGCCGTGGCCGCCGCGCTCCGGACCGGCAAGTTCAACTGCTACCCCGCCGGCGTCGGCCTCCCCGACGCCCGCCGGTACGTACCGCACGGTTTGGTTCGGTTACTACTCAATTTCATTCAATTCCTCCTCTTGTCTTGTCTTTGTCTTTTCTTGGGCAGGCAAATTCGTTCCGCTTGCCCGGCCATCTCTGCATGCTTTGCAATCTTAATTATCTTCAACAAACATCATTGTTTAGTACGGCTCAAGTTCAGAGCTGTCGTGTTCATCGATCGTATCCTTAATCCTTCCTATTATATATAGTATAGTCATCTCAAAGGAAATTGTTTTTAGTATACAGTTTACTAGGTACATATCGTTTAGTACCACTCAAGTTCAGAACAATCTCTGTCTTTACCGGCCGGCCTCATTTTCTAAGCTCAAGTCTCGATAGCAGGCCATGTGACCGGCCTAAACATTCTTATATGTGTTCAAACACTCTGAGAATTTTTTAGAGCTATCCTGTTCAGAGTAGTTAATTACTCCGTAATAGGATACAGTAAGCTCTGGTTCAAATTGCACGAGGCACTCAATAGCAAGCAGAATGGGGAAAAAAACAAAAGATTTCTGCTCGGGTACCTAACCTATGACACGTGCCGGCGCCGGTGTTCCACAAGGTCGCCTCCGCCGCACTGCGTGATCTGCCTAGGCAGAGTAGGCACGGCCAAGCAATTTACTTTACCCAGTCACGCGCCATGCATGCTGCGTCCGACGTGGCATGCCACCTGCTTTGTGGTGGCTCTAGGCGTTTTGTTTTTGGCAAAACCACCTCTGAACTGAACCAAGGGAAAAGAGGCTTTCTGAAGTGGTGCTCGTGATAGAGACGTACTAGTAGTGGGAAGAATGAAGGACTTAAGACACGTCTCTATCATGATGGACAGGCAAAACCACCATGGAGTATTTCCTAAGAAGAAAACGATACTGGAAATAATGAAGGAAACTACCTACCTTGCTGGAATGAACTTGCTTGTTTTGATGCATGAAGCACTTACTGGAGTCATGCCAGGCGAAACACTGCCAAATATACAAAACATTCAGGTCGCTATGGGATACAGTAATTAGCAGTATATATATATTTTCTAGACATATTGCAGTATATTATCTTTCTTAATGAGCTTCTATCAATAATTTCACTTTTTCGTATATTTGTTGCAAGCTTATTATTGACCGGTTACTGTAACTTTTTTACATTTAAAAATTTATTAAATCCGTCCTTATATTATGAATACTGAATTCTTTTTTGCTGCTTTATTTAAACAATAGTGCTCTGGCGGAGCACCTGTCAAGTGATCTTCCATACAAGCTGTCAACTGATGACATCTTCCTCACTGCTGGAGGCACTCAAGCCATTGAGGTTGTCGTCTCAGTCCTTGCCCAACCGGGCACCAACATATTGCTCCCAAGACCAGGCTATCCAAATTATGAGGCGCGTGCAGGGCTGCACAACTTAGAAGTTCGTCGTTTCGATCTGATTCCTGAAAGAGGCTGGGAAATCGATATCGACTCTCTGGAGTCGATTGCTGACAAGAACACCACCGCAATGGTCATCATAAACCCCAACAATCCTTGCGGGAGTGTCTATACCCATGAACATTTAGCAAAGGCATGCATGGCTGCTGCTTATTTCACTGACATTCAAATGAATTGAATTAGTTTAATTAATCTTTGTTTGTGTTCTAAGCATGTCTTGATGTCATTTAGGTCGCGGAGGTAGCAAGGAAGCTTGGAATACTAGTCATCGCTGATGAAGTATATGGAAATCTGGTGTTTGGGGACACCCCTTTCGTCCCCATGGGTGTCTTTGGCCACATTGCCCCTGTGTTGAGCATAGGATCACTATCAAAGAGATGGATAGTGCCTGGGTGGCGACTTGGTTGGGTAGCTGTATGTGATCCCAACAAGATTCTGCTAAACACAAAGGTAATAAATCATTAGCCTATATCTTATGACGTCCTTATTTTAGCTAGTGTTGCTATGCTGTTTCACTAACTACCGATTTTTTTCAGATCATTGCATCCATCACAAACTTCCTTAACATTTCAACTGACCCAGCAACTTTTGTTCAGGTTAGTGGCTTGTCATTTTCCCCTACACTGTGGTATCGATTCATTTCAATTTTTTTCTACACATAGGAGAGCTGCATATCTTTTATATAATGAATACAGATCTCCATTTCAAATATTTGAAAATGATTATACGCAAACATGCCATATATTCCTTTAATAATAATAATAATAATAATATCTTGTGAAATAATTGTCATCAATTCAAATGTGTTGAAAATAATGGTGATTCTGAGCTGTGCTATTTCATTTTGCCCTGCTTTCTGTGGCAGGAAAAGTGCAATGCTGTTGTAGATAACATACCAAGTTTTGTCATTACGAGATCTGAAAAATGGGAAATTATCTCTCTGTATACATGCTTTCAGGATCCCAGTTCCTAACTAGTATTCATTTTTATTTTCGCAAGCATGTGTCTTACATATTTTATCTCAGATAACTAAGAGATTGTAAAAAAAATTATTAGGGAGCACTTCCCCATATTCTTGAGAACACAAAGGAAGATTTTTTCAAGAGGATCATTGGTCTGCTAGCGGAAACATCAGAGATATGTTACAGAGAAATAAAGGACATCAAGTGCATCACTTGCCCTCACAAGCCAGAAGGTTCCATGTTTGTCATGGTAAGCAATTTACTAAATTATATGTTGTTATAGTGGTTGAACAGAAGAAAAAAAGTAATACAAAAGAAACAGTGAAGGATTGTGTTAGAGCAACCAGCACCTAATAAAGTGGTAATATACCTAAAGTTTCAATTTACTCCACTAGCTCTTGTCTATTTAGAAATTATTTATTTTTTCATCAAAATTAGTCATGTTATTATGTAAACATTAAATCTCTATATATGTTTCTGTTACACACAACCACACTGAATAAAACATATAGATAATCTTAGAACTTGCTTGTCAGTTTTCTAACTTGGAGAAGTCACAAACAGGTGAAATTAAATTTGTATCTTTTGGAAGGGATCAATGATGATATTGATTTTTGCTGCAAGCTGGCAAAAGAAGAGTCCGTGATTTTGTGTCCAGGTGAGATGAATTTGATTTTTTTTTTTTTGGAAAAAAATTCTGACAAAAACTCAATTTTGGCTCTAGCATTTGTATGTTTCAGGTTACAAGTATTCCAGGCCTGTACGTTTGTGCTCAGAAATGCTTTAAGAAATTAGCAATGCATTAATGCTGGAATACAATCATGAATCATCTTTTATTCATATGAGCAAAATGTAACATAGGTGATTCACTAATATATAAATGTTGGGATGATTCTCCTTTATCTTCTTATAGATGTTAATGAAGAATAGACAGAGAGATATACTCCTTAGTAACTTGTGAGATTTTAGGAGTAGCTTTTACGACTAGACTTAATTGTCTAATTGTTTAGGCTAGACAGGTAGGTATTTGTTACTGTAAGATACTGGTTAATATAAGTGTCTCATCTTAAATTGATACCAACATCTCCTTAATCTTACATACATGTGTTTGTCCAATGCAGGGAGTGTATTGGGAATGGAAAATTGGATCCGTATCACTTTCGCCATTGATTCATCTTCTCTTCTTGATGGTCTTGAGAGGATCAAATCTTTCTGCCGAAGGCATAAGAAGAAGAATTTGCTTAATGGCCATTAACTGTATGAGTTCAAAGTTGTTACCCAGTTCCATAGTTTTCCATTGTATCATCAACAAATGTGGAACTTTGAAATCCCTCAGAATTAATAAAGTTAATGTTTGCATATCAGCATATGCAAGTTAGTGTACATTTTTAGTCACCTTAACCATCTGTGTTGAGATCTTTTGATTTTGTGTTTGTTTCAGTTTGCAATTGCAATGTTCTTTTCTTTTAATTTGACATCATTTATATGTGTGGTAATGGTGAACCGTGAAATACCTAGTCCCATCTATTATGTACTATGTCAGTTGTGAAGCTTTTTGTATTGACAGAAAATTTACAACTCCAATATTTGATAACATAATTAAGGACGAGTTTTAATTTGGGAGAGATTAAATGTATTGATAAATGGACTCATAAGTCTTTATTAGGAAATACAAAAATTATCCTACCCAATTATGCTTTACCATCACCGCCAAAGTCATCAAAATTCACCATGTGAAATCACCACAAAACAGTGACGAGAGAAAAGTAATGGGTGTTTCATGAAAGATTGTCATTTTTTAGTCCTTCAGATAGGTGACGACAACAGTGTCTTAAGAAATTTTATAATGGCTGAAAAAAATGTACATCATCTATCTGGCTATATCAAACGATCAAGAAAAAGGAGGTATCAAAGTAAATAAAAGTACTAAAAAGTACTCAAGCAATGTGAAAGTACCAAAACAGGTGAAGCTAATATCAAAAATAGATTTGGGCCAGATTCAATTTTCTATCATTTTAAATATACTCTATTAAGGATAAAACACTAATTTGAATATCTTTATTGTAGGGCATAACTGGACCATCCATCCTGACCGACTGATTAATATAATAATAAGAACAATGCTAGTTAAAAAACGAGAAAGTAAAATCTATCCTGACCGTAAGGACATGTGCTTGGCGTCAATGGCCTGCTAGACGTTGCTCTAAAAAAAGAAAAAAAAATCATGGCCTTCTAGACTTGGGTGACCTCGCGTAGATAGACGAAACAGAAGTTTCTCAAAAAAAACGATAGACAGAACAAAAGGCTATGAAGTTGAACTGTCATTGGCACGGCGCTGAGGTTGAGGGAAAAGCGCAACACCAATAATCCAAGTGGGTGGTGGTAGCAGGTTGTGGGCAGTGAGCGAGACGGTGGGCATCATCGTGGATGGTGGGAGATATCCGGCTGGGCGAAGTCGGTGGTGGGGGCAAAGAGTCACCGATGAGGTGCCCGATTGGGATTAGTGAAGGGCGGAGAAAGTCGAGTGGGGGTGGGCGGCAAGGTGGTAAGGTCGGCGGCGGCCTAGGATATGCTTGAGGTATTGGAGGGAGGAGAAATATGTGTGCGGATGAGGAAGAAGACCATGCAACAGTTACCTTCCTAACGTGTGCAACTCGATCATCTAGTGTCACTCAATGCAATCTCACAAAGCAACACACTAGAAGCACTCACTCGCAATCGGATCACACTCTTGCAAGAACAACTGAGTTAGAGAGCTCCCAAACACTCTCAAGCATGAACACTAAGCTCCCAAGGTGCTCAGTAGCTAGTCAAGGCTGGCTAGTCTTCGTTAATAGCCCCAAAGCCAATAGAGCAGTTGCTCTCTTTTAATTTCCTAGCGAAACGGCCATCGGACCGAGCTCTAGACCGAGGCTCTGGACCATCATCTCTAGGTCTGACGTTCCTTGCGCCACTAAACAACAACCATGTGTCCACCTTAAAGAGCCAATGGTTGCCATGCTCCAATGGTCACTGACGCCTGCTTTGAACCGAGCTCCAGACCAGCGTACAGTGCTATCTCCGGAGTCCGAGCCATGCGTCACCTGAGTCTAACGTGGTCTAGAGAGCACCAAATCGCTCCAGACCCAATTCAACCAAGGCAGCTGGACAAAGATCACTGGGTATGACCCTCCTCCCAAAGCACCTCAGCGCGCCACGTGTCCACCCACGTAGAGGGGCACCATCAGACTGGCAGACCATGGTTTGACCAAACGGCTAAGTCCGACACCCTCAGTCTGATTGGATATTAACGAAGCCTTTTGACCTTGCCTTTGCTATTGTCACCAAATGTGATACTATCATAACCATTGCTACCACTGGTGTTGATTGAATTAAACATTCTTGAATCATCAGCCATATATTGTGTGCACCCACTATCAAGCACCCAATGCCTTCCTCTGGCTTTATAATTGACCTACAAAGAACATCAATTCTAATTATGTACTTGGGTCCTTGAAAGTTAGTCACTAAGCTCTTTGGTACCCAAATGACATTCTTCTTCGGGCCCAACATGGATGTACCAACAAACTTAGCCTTCACACCATTGGCACCCTTAGTAAGCAAATAACAAGAAATCAAACTTAATTGAAGATACATTAGCATTCTTGTTCTTGTCTTGCAATATTGCTATATATGATTAACTTGCTTGCAACCAATGTAAAACCGATCATTGTCCTTCACAAAACTAGTCTTGTGTTGAGCAAAGGTTGCCTTGGCTTTCTTAGAGGTATAACACAATCCCTCTTTGTAGAAAGATACTCTTTGGCTACCTAAGCACATAAGCAAGTGGTCCTCACCACCATAGGCTTTGCCTAAGGCGCGAGTGAGCTCATTGACCTTCTTATCGAGGGTCTCATTCTCAACAATTAGTGAGGCATCACAAGTGAAACCATCACTAGTAGATGAGGTGGAAGTGGAGTGCTACAAGAAGGGTTAGTGGGAGCAACAATGATAGGATCATAAAAAGATTCACTAATTAGATCACAAGTAGAGTCTAGCTATATAACATGCTACAACAACCTCTTTCTTGGCTTGCTCAAGAAGAGAGGAGTGAACCTTTTCAAGCTTAATGTGATTCATGCCAAGCTCCTCATGGTCTTCCTTTAGACTCTCATGAGAAGCATTGAGCTCATCAAAGGATCTGTTAAGAGCTTTAAGCTCCTTGCGTAATTATTTGCACTCCTTCCTCTTTAACTCAAGACAAGAATGAGCTTGTTCTAGTATGTCCATGAGGTCTAACTCCTCATCACTATCACTAGTGGACTTGGCCATTAAGCATGTTGATGGAGTGTCAAAGAGAGAAGGTTTGTTGCTGATGGCGATACTTGCTAGTGCCTTCTTGATATATTTCTTATTATCATCACTAGAATTATCATCATCTGAAGAGCCATCGCTATCCCAGGTGACCACATAGCCACCACCCTTCTTCTACTACTTCTTCAATGTCATCTTGTTCTCTTTCTTTTCCTTCTTATCCTTCTTTTCTTTCTTCTTCTCATCCTCATCATTGTCATTATCGTAGGGATAATCCGCTACAACATGATCCTTGCTCTTGCATTTGTAGCATATTTTCACATACTCCTTGTTGTGATCTCTTCTCTCTTTCTTGCACCATAGCCCTTCTTCTTCATGAATATGCCCATCTTGCGAACAAAGAGAGCCATAGCTTTATCATCAAACTCACTAGCTTTCTCTCCTTCACTTGATTCTTCTTTCTTAGCTTTGCCCTTGTTCTTGGATGAGGTGCTAGCCTTGAATAGTACACTTTTCTTCTTGTTGTTTTCATCCTTCTTCACATCTTGATCAACCCCTCTCTTTCCACAGGGTATGTCTGTTGTGTTATGACATCACCTAGTACTTGGTTAGAGATTAGGTCCTTCAATCCTACTCTTATGATGATCAATCTCAATGTATCAAAACCAGGAGGTAAGCACATCTGAAACCAATGAGAGACATCATCGTCATTTATCTTCTCACTCAAAGTCTTCAAGTCATTGATGATTACTTGCAATCTATAGAACATTTCCAGAATGCTCTCATCATCCATTGTCTTAAAGCTTGTCAATTTTTTATACATATAAAAGATAAGGATGGAGATGGTTTTTTTAAATAGTATCCATAGTTTTTCTCTGGTGTAACTAAATAAATTAAATAGAAATAAATAAGAAAAGAAATTATTTATTTAACTCATTAAATAAGAGCCGAGTAGCCAAGTCTCAAGTCCCGGTATGGCCTTGTTTAGTTCCAAAAAATTTGCCAAAATGAGCACCGTAGTATTTTTGTTTGTATTTGATAAATATTATTCAATTATGGACTAACTAGGCTCAAAAGATTTGTCTCGCTAATTACAGATAAACTGTGTAATTAGTTATTACTTTTATTTTTATTTAATGCTTCACAAGATTCGATGTGACATAAAATATGAAAAATTTTGTAATTGTTTTAGAACTAAACAACGCCATGTAGGAGCGGAGGGGACGGGCATGCCAGGCCCGAAATTTCGTCACGTCGTCTGTCACCCTGACTGAGACGTACGGACGAGGACGAGTGCAGTGGCTGGCTTTGCCTGTCGTCAGCGCCCGCCGACGGGCGTTGGTGGTGGTGGTTCGGAAACGAACGAGGACGACGGCGACGTCGGGGCGGCACAGCATGACGACAAGGTGTCGACACTACTGCCCCCCGACGACCTGCACGCGTCGGATCGGAGACGCCGAGACGACAACGCAGCTGACGCACGCGTGTACTTGAAGCGAATTTGTCACCTGTCCGGATCGCCGGCCACCACCAAAGACATGATTCTTTTTATTATTTTTTGCCCAAAGACACACAATGCGTTACCTACGTCACGGGTGTAACTTTGTACGCACGCAATGTTTTCATTGACGACACCAATACAGTAGCATGGCGACATTCACGACTTGACCTAGCCTCAGGCCGTGCCAACTGCGGTGAAGCTTGTTTGACCGACGACTATGCGCCGAAACCAATTTTCAGCACATGTCAACTTCATTAGTAAATTAGAGCATGTTCGTTTGCCAGAAAAAACCATAGCTAAAAATATTATTTATTGATTTATTATAAAAAAAATAATAGTTGAATGACTAATATATTCGAGAGATAAGGTTAAGCGAATAAGATCTTGAGTTGCGGTTGCTACACTTTTTTCCGTCACATTAGGGCCCTCGTTGAACATCACAAATTTTTTTCCTTTCGATACCTCCATCACGCCAAATAAGTTAATTTTTACAGGAGTACTACTACTATGATTTAGTGAAATTTGACTGACCACCATGCGCGAGAGGACTCCCGCACTGAAAATTCAGGCGGCGGCTTGAAATTTCTCGTGCGAGCACTCCACACACCAGGTGCGCCTTACACTAGAAATCTTAGCCCGAGCCAACTAAAATTCCAGCTAATTATGACCAACCAATAGAAGACCCCTACTTGAAATAATAAGTCCAGTGAGCAAAAAAATTCTTATTAACAATTCATAATTTGCCCAAAACAAGTGCTATCTCTTTCAAATAGCACCAAACCAATTTTAAGACTTGAGATAGCTTTTCACAAAGAATTTTTCCAAGCTTTCTCGTATATCTCACCATGTCACTAAACATAAAGTATATGCAAAAGAGACTCACATTTAGTGGCACCATTGTAGATAAAGAATTTTCTTTTTTATAATACGATTATCTATCCTAAATTCACTCTCACATCCTTTGTGATGTCTTGAGTGACAAAATAAAATGGCCTTAGATTTTATACCTTTGCCTTGAACCTATTTTTTTCTCTTTTTTCCAAGTTGGAACACTTGATCATCTCATTTGTCCATCACCATGACCGTCATTTGCTCCATCATTTATTTGAATTTTTTTCTAAAGTTTCTGAAAATAGAAAAGCTATTCTGTTTCCATTCGAGCAAAAGCTCTTGTCTTGGGGCCGTCGTCCTCCATTTCCTGGGCTCAGGAGGTTTCCCCTAAAAAAAACTTTGTTTTTCTTTGTCTCGCTGATGATATGACCCCATGTGTCAGTGCGTGCTTCCAACTGCAAAGCTTGGGCCCGTTGCTACCTAGCCGCCACCGTCAGCCCGTCATCGTTTCCCCCCGCAGCCATGAGAGCTGTGGGATGGAATGGATTCGACTTTCGACCGGTGACGCCTTTGGATCTCTGCAGGACTCCAGGAGTTCAAGATGGCCGAGCATGAAAGTCGCCGACGAGACAAACAGGGAGCTAGATAAAACGAGAGAGACCGGTTCATTATTTATTTATTTTGTTTTGATTTGATTTGAGTTTGATAACTATCATGTGTACAGTACTATTATTCAGGCTTAGGTCCTATTTGGTTGGGTCTGTTAAACCCGCCTATTACATCGAATGTTTGAACACATGTTTAAAATATTAAATATAGGCTATTTATGAAACTAAAAACACAGCTAGAGAATAATTTATGAGACGAATCTTTTAAGTCTAATTAGTCTATAATTAAATATTAATTATCAAATAAAACGAAAATGTTATAATAACTATTAAATTTAACACCCCACCAAACACATGCTTATTTACGTAGCTGCATATGCAGAGCGGCGTGTCTTTCCCACTATGCAGATTGAGCTGAATACCCACTGCAGAAATTAGACGAGTCTAACATCAGTATCACAGTACTGAACAATAGTGCCTGCGCAAGAAAAAAGAAGCTGTTTGGCATGCATGCATAAACATTTCCTTTGCTTAATACACTGAATTCACCACGGTTTATCAAGCTTTCCGTTCCCAGCGGCTTGGGTTGTGATGAGTGCATTTTATTTGAATAGATCTTACATGCCACTTGAGATTATCTGAAAACGCACCAGGACAAATCGGAGCTGCAAGTGGTGATGACGAGGGGATGGATGCCGTGCCGTGCGTCTCGGCTGCCAAAGCGATGGTGGCCAGGCAGAGCCCGGCCTGAGGCCTGAACCTGCTGGCGGGGCAGCCGCCTATAAACAGGTGGAGTGGAGGCACAGCTCGTGCGCGCAGCCAATCCCTCTCAGCCTCCGGCGGCCTCCAGAGCCCAAGTCCACCACACCTTAGTCTCTGCCTGTCTCTCTCGCCCCCTGTTTGTGTTTGCCCATCCATAGCGACCGACGGCAGCGACAAGGGCAGCGCGCACGCGGTGGTTAAAGTAAAATTTGGACATATACCATAGAATTTGCTTTGAGATTCATGTCCAGTAATAAAGAGTTAATTTTTTTATTGTCTTTCTTCTGCTGGGCACGAATCTCAGAGCAAATTCTATGGTTCACAATGTGAGGTCACGTGCCTTCAAGAGTAAAGAAACCACGTTCGCACGCGGCGGAGTGGCGGTTCGCGCGGGCGGTGGCCAAGGAGAAGGGCATGCTGGTCGTGGCTGGGACAAGAGATCACCGCGAGTGTGGACGCGCGCGACCATTAATATCTTAATCTACTTTAAACTACAATAATTTATATGTAATATCGTAATCTACTTTAAACTGCAATAATATCACTTAAAATACATTAATCACATATGTTAACAGCATCATTAATAAGATCTGTGTTGCACCATGTAAACTTGACTTGTCACAAATGTAAATGAAATCTCTGCCTTGTTTGTTTGGCTAAAAGTACTATTTGATGATTTGTTATGAGAAAAAAATATTGTTGAATGACTGACAGATTTGGTAGATAAGCTTAAGCGAACACACCGCCTATCATGAGAGCCAGGTTGAGGGCTGTCTTCTGCATTTGGGGGGCTAGAGCCAGCCGTGCAAGCAACCAATGCCTTGAAGCTACATCTCTAAAGCCTTGTTCCTTGTTCTGGTATATGCTGTCAACTAAATGGGCTATAAGCTTGTCTCTCCTCCAGTTTATATATGATTATGGAGCACCAACAGACCTCAGGTGGAGTCTATACTCAACCAAACAGAAGGAAAAATCGAAAACCCAAAATAAAGTTATACTTATAATATATATACATCACCCTTAGACCAAAAATAGTTGATGAACTCAACATTGTCATTATGGCCGGCAGTGTTTCTAAACTCGCATATGCTTCACTTAAAAACAGGGGGCACATGTTGATAGCTAAAAAGAGACCAGAGAGTTAAAGATGGGTAGAACGAAAAGGATCAAATTTGGAGCAATTTGTGCAAAAAGTGCAAAGTCCTAAAAAAACACAGGCTACATTGATTTTGGGAACCGGTTTGAGTTGGTTTTGGCGGTCAAAGCTCAAAAACGTGTTTTTCTTTGAAAACTCATTCGATCTCGTAGGAAACATATAAATTATATGTGGTATAAGTTTTCTACTAGGATAAAACCACACTTCCTCTATTTATGTGAGAGGTTCACGACCGATTGGCACCGAGCAACCCAAGATAGCTGAGCTGAAAAACTCCAGCCATAAATAAAAGAGCAAGGAAAACATTGTTTGGGGAGCTACTGGGGAGCCTTTTTTTATCTTTTGTGAAACGAGGAGCCCATATTAGCTAGGGTCCCAGCTTGATGCGAGATGAAACTGTCTCGGTCTAGCTAATGCCCTCTGAATGATGTAAACTAAGGCCCTGTTTGGTTCCACCAACTAAATTTTAGCTAGCTAAAATTATTTTAGCTACTCTTAGATGACTAATGGAACTAAACTATTTTAGCTCCTTTTAGTCAATGTGTTTAGAACTTTAGCTACTAAAGTGACTAAAATTTAGTTGGTGGAACCAAACAGGACCTAACTGAACAAGTTGCAGTCCAACTTGTCGGAAGGTCTTTCTTTCCACACCACATATGCTAGCAAAAATACATCAATGGCACCGTTTAAATTTCTTTTGTCATCTTTTGTCAACCGGGGCATAGTGCCACCAATGGCACGACGAGACAAGTACTCCCTGTCGGAGATGTCGCCCAGAATCATAGAAGCAAACTTCTCCACAAATGCTCACAAATTCTTCGTATGTTTCATGTTTAGCATGCTCCAGATTGATTGAGATAAAGGCCTCATATCCCCCATAATAGAGGCAAAGGGATATTTCTTGACGCTGGGCTCAGACTTGGGCTTTACACCGGGGGTTTTCACATAAAACCAGTACCGGGCCCAATAATCCTTCTCCCGCCGCTTATTTTTCTGGGCAAATGATATCTCCAAACCACTGTCTTTCTGCCTTCTCTTCGCCATAAAGGTGAAACTAGCAAACTGGTACTTACCTCTTCACCATAAATAAAAGAGCAAGAAAAATATTGTTTGGAGGAGCTACACTAGGGAGCCCTTTTCTTATCTTTTGCGAAACGGGGAGTCCATATTAGCTAGGGTCCCAGCTTGATGCGAGATGAAACTGTCTCGGTCTAGCTACCCTCTGAATGATGTAAACTAACTGAACAAGTTGTGGTTCAACTTGTCAGAAGGTTCTTATCGAGTACTACTTTCTTTCCACATATGTCACAAAAAATACATCAATGACACTGTTCAAATTTGAAATTTCTTTTGTCATCTTGTGAGACACACAAAGCTGCTAGCTCTTTCACGCTTGAAATCATATTTGGACATGAACTTAATTAACCTTTTTTTCTTATTATAAGAACATAGCTATACTTCCTCTGTTTAAAAAATAAGTGATATTTTTTTATTTTTAAACATCTTGTTTGACCGTTTGTCTTATTCAAACTTCGTCGGTAGGCACTTTCGTTTGAGAAGATTAAGTGTTTTGGTCTAAAAGGTAAGGTGAATATCCGCGATGATGATTATTATGCGCAAGAAAAGGAAGTTGTTTGGCATGCATGCGTAAACACTTATTATACAGTGAATTCACCCGGTTTATTACACACGCATTGCCAAGCTAAGCTTTCTGTTCGTTCCTTCCCAGCGGCGTAGGTTGTGAATTCTGACGAGTGCATTTTATTATCTATAACTCTTATAAAGCAAAACCTCACTATCTAATTCTCTTGACATGCAAGGCGTCTACCTCAGCAATCCACTATCAACTCCACTATCTATTTATCTTAAAATACAAAACATCCACCTTGGCAGTCCACTATCAATTTATCTTAACATACAAGGTGTCCACCTCATCAATCTACTAACTTTTGCATTAATGTTCACTAGCACAAGAATCATGATATCTCCATCAACAAGACAACATCATCCACTATGAATACAATATCCATGATTATGCTAATAGAAGAGTTATATACTTATACTTCTCCTTCATACTCGCGGCAACGCGTGGGGAATCCTCCTAGTTTAATAGATCTTACATGTCACTTGAGATTATCTCAAAACGCACAAGGACAAATCGGAGCAGCAAGTGGTGCCGTGCGTCTCGGCTGCCGATTGCCGAACCGGTTGTGGGGCGCGTGAATCGTGCCACCCCTGGCCGCCTATAAAACGGTGGAGTGGAGGGCACACTTCGGGGACCGAACCAAACCAACTCGTCCACAGCTCGCGCGCGCAGCCAATCCCTCTCCCTCTCCCTCTCCGGCTCCGGCGGCCTCGAGATCGAGCCCAAAACCACCTCGGTCTCTGTCTCTCTCTCGTCTCGCCCCCTGTTTAGTTTGTGTTTGCCCATCCATCCCATCCCCCATGGCGACCGACGGCGGCGAGAAGGGCAGCAGCGGCCACGCGGCGGCGGAGTGGCGGTTCGCGCGGGCGGCGGCGGCCAAGGAGGAGGGCGCGCTGGCCGTGGCCGGGGACAAGATGAGCATCCGGGCGGCGCGGTTCAAGATCAGCGCGAGCGTGGACGCGCGCGACCCGCGGCCCGTGCTGCCGCTGGCGCACGGGGACCCCTCGGTGTTCCCGGCCTTCCGCACCGCCGCCGAGGCCGAGGACGCCGTGGCCGCCGCGCTCCGGACCGGCAAGTTCAACTGCTACCCCGCCGGCGTCGGCCTCCCCGACGCCCGCCGGTACGCACGGTTTCGTTACTCCAAAGGAATTTGTTTATACTGTACAGTTTATTACTCCCTCCATTCTAAATGGTAAGTCGTTTGACTTTTTTACCCTAATTTTGACCACTCGTCTTATTCAAAAATTTTGTACAAATATAGTCAAATTTAAGTCACTCTTGAAGAACTTTTATTAATAAACCAATACACAACAAAAAAAAGTAATATTTTGTATAAAACTTTGAATAAGACGAGTGATCAAACTTGATATTAAAAAAGTCAAACGACTTACAATTTGGAATATAAGCATCGTTTATAGCACTCAAGTTCAGAGTAGTTTGGATATATAGCCATGTGACCTAAACATTCTTATGTCGTGCATGTATACTACGTTCAGAATTTTTTAGAGTTATCCTGTTCAGAGTAGTTAATTAGAAGAATAAGCTCGCTTTGATTCAAATTGCATACCAAGTAGAATAGGAAAAAACAAAAGATTTCTACTCGATCGGTTACCTACCGTATGATATGACACAATCACACGTGCCTGACCCTCTTGTGCTTTATGTCGCTTCGGATCATGCCCTTTAAGCACAAGAGACACGTCGGGCCATGCCGATACAGCACAGTAAATTTTTTTTTTGGCTTAAGCACAGTCCATGGCAAACTGGCACGCTCTGAGGTCATGCTAGCCCAAGCACGGCTTTCAAAGTATCTTTACTAGTTTTATTTTTTTACTCGTGATATTAAATATATATATCTTCATGCACATTTTTAATGAAAGTTTTAATGATTTTTATAATCTATCAAAGAATTAGATGAGAGGTCCTATAATAAAAGCTAGAAAATTATATTGTATAGTTGTAGAAATATCTATGTATTATTTTTATGTCGTGCTGGCCTAAGCATGTCCAAAATATGGGCCGAGCCATGGCCCGTTGTGCCTAGTTTTTGAAATATTTCTTGTCGTGCTTTATTTTGGGTCGTGCCAAAAGACCATGCTATGATCGCCCTCAAGTGGCACGGCTCAAATCCTAGCTCTATTCATGCATACTATGTTAAGATTTTTTTAGAGTTATCCTGTTCAAAGTAGTTAATTAGTAGGATAAACTCGCTCTAATTCAAATTGCATACAAGTAGAATAGGGAAAACAAAAGATTTTTTTGCTCTATCGGTTACCTACCCTATGATATGACACACACGTGCCGGCCGGAGCCGGTGTTCCACGAGGCCGCCTCGCCCGACCACGTGATCGATCTGCCTAGGCGGAGTTGGCATGGCCCATGCATGCATATGACGTGGCACGCGCCACCTGCTTTAATTTGTTAGGGAAAAGAGGCTCTCCGAAGTGGTTCTCATGATAGAGACGTGTCTTCATTCTTCCCACTACTAGGCCTAGTTAACTTCCTCTCAAAAATTAAAAAACTTTTTAAAATTTTCCATCACATCAAATTTTTAGACAAATATATAAAGCATTACATATAAATAAAAATAAAAATTAATTGAACAGTTTACTTGTAATTTACGACATGGATATTTTGAGCCTTAGTTAATTTTATTTTTAGACAAATATATAAAGCATTACATATAAATAAAAATAAAAATTAATTGAACAGTTTACTTGTAATTTGCGACACGGATCTTTTGAGCCTTAGTTAATTTATGATTGAACAATATTTATCAAATACAAACGAAAGTGTTACAATGTCTCAAAAATTTTTCGGGCAGCAACTAAACAAGGCCCTAGTATATACGAAATAGTATGTTGACGTGTCATGAACTCATGATAGGTAATACCTTGCTGGAATGAACTTGCTTGTTTTGATGCATGAAGCACTTACAGGAGTCATGGCAGGCGAAACACTGCCAAATATACATAAACATTGTTCCGGTCGCTATGGGATACTTAATTAGCAGTATATATATATTCTCTAAAAAATATTGCAGTGTATTTATCTTTCGTAATGAGCTTCTACGTATCTATGAATAATTTCACTTTTTCATTTATTCTTGCACGCTTATTATTGTTGACCGGCCGGCATCATAACCTGTTTACATTTAAAAATTTATTAAATCCATCCTTATATGAATTGAATACTGAATTCTTTTTTTGCTGCTAATATAATAGTGCTCTGGCGGAGCACCTGTCAAGTGATCTTCCATACAAGCTGTCAACTGATGACATCTTCCTCACTGCTGGAGGCACTCAAGCAATTGAGGTTGTCGTCTCAGTGCTTGCTCAACCGGGCACCAACATATTGCTCCCAAGACCAGGCTATCCAAATTATGAGGCGCGTGCAGGGCTGCACAACTTAGAAGTTCGTCGTTTCGATCTGATTCCTGAAAGAGGCTGGGAAATTGATATCGACTCTCTCGAGTCGATTGCTGACAAGAACACCACTGCAATGGTCATCATAAACCCCAACAATCCTTGCGGGAGTGTCTATACCCATGAACATTTAGCCAAGGCATGCATGACTACTCCTGCTTATTTCACTGTACTGCTGATCATTCGAATGAAATTGAATTTTGTTTAACTAATCTCTGTTTGTGTTCTAATTAAGCATGTTTTGATGTACATCATTTAGGTCGCGGAGGTAGCAAGGAAGCTTGGAATCCTAGTCATCGCTGATGAAGTATATGGAAATCTGGTGTTTGGGGACACCCCTTTCGTCCCCATGGGTGTCTTTGGCCACATTGCCCCTGTGTTGAGCATAGGATCACTATCAAAGAGATGGATAGTGCCTGGGTGGCGACTTGGTTGGGTAGCTGTATGTGATCCCAACAAGATTCTGCTAAACACAAAGGTAATAAATCATTAGCCTATATCTTATGACGTCCTTATTTTAGCTAGTGTTGCTATGCTGTTTCACTAACTACCGATGATTTTTGCAGATCATTGCATCGATCACAAACTTCCTTAACATTTCAACTGATCCAGCAACTTTTATTCAGGTTAGTGGTTTGTACATTTTCCCCTACACTGTGGTATCCATCCATTTCAACTTTTTTTCTCGACGTAGGAGAGCTGCATATCTTTTATATATAATGAATACAGACCTCCATTTCAAATAATTGAAAAATGATTATACGCAAACATGCGATAGATTCTTTTAATAATAATACCTTGTGAAATAATTGTCGCATCAATTCAAATGTGTTGAAAATAATGGTGATTTTGAGTTGTGCTATTTCATTTTGCCCTGCGATCTGTGGCAGGAAAAGTGCAATGTTATTTTAGATAACATACCAGTTTTGTCATTACGAGACCTGAAAAATGGGAAATTGTCTCTATCTGTATACATGCTTTCAGGATCCCAGTTCCTAACCAGCATTCATTTTTATTTTCGCAAGCACGTGTCTTACATATTTTATCTTAGATAACTAAGAGTTATTGTAAAAAAATTTGATTAGGGAGCACTTCCCCATATTCTTGAGAACACAAAGGAAGATTTTTTCAAGAGGATCATTGGTCTGCTAGCGGAAACATCAGAGATATGTTACAGAGAAATAAAGGACATCAAGTGCATCACTTGCCCTCACAAGCCAGAAGGTTCCATGTTTGTCATGGTAAGCAATTTACTAAATTATATGTTGTTATAGTGGTTGAACAGAAAAAAATAGTAATACAAAAGAAACAGTGAAGAATTGTGTCAGAGCAACCAGCACCTATAAAGTGCTAATATACTTAAAGTTTCAATTTACTCCACTAGCTCTTGTCTATTTAGAAATTATTTATTTTTCATCAAAATTAGTCATGTTATTATATAAACATTATATCTCTATATATGTATCTGTTACACACAACCACACTGAATGAAACATATAGAAAATCTTAGAATTTGTTTGTCAGTTTTCTAACCTGGAGAAATCACAAACAGGTGAAATTAAATTTGTATCTTCTGGAAGGGATCCATGATGATATTGATTTTTGCTGCAAGCTGGCAAAAGAAGAGTCCGTGATTTTGTGTCCAGGTGAGATGAATTTGTTTTTTTCCCTGGAAAAAAATATATCTGACAAAAACCCATTTTTTTGGCTCTAGCAATTGTATGTTTCAGGTTACAAGTATTCCATGCTTTAACTGTATGCTTGTGCTCAGAAATGCTTTAAGAAATTAGCAATGCATTAATGCTGGAACACATCAATCATATTTTATTCATATGAAAATGTGACATAGGTGATTCACTAATATATAAATGTTGGGATGATTCTCTTTATCTTCTTATAGATGTTAATGAAGATTAGACAGAGAGATATACTCTTGGTAACTTGTGAGGTTTTGGGAGAGCTTTTACAACTTGGTGTCTAATTGTTTTTTTTATAGGAAGTGTCTAATTGTTTAGGCTAGACAGGTAGATATTTGTTACGTTCATAAAAAAAGGGTAGGTATTTGTTACTCTAAGGCACTGGTTCATATAAGTGTCTCATCTTAAATTGATACCAACATCTCCTTAATCTTACGTACATGTGTTTCTCCAATGCATACATGTGTTTCTCCAATGCAGTTAAGTGTCTCGTCTTAAATTGATACCAACATCGTGTATTTCTCCAATGCAGGGAGTGTTTTGGGAATGGAAAACTGGATCCGTATCACTTTCGCCATTGATTCATCTTCTCTTCTTGATGGTCTTGAGAGGATCAAATCTTTCTGCCAAAGGCATAAGAAGAAGAATTTGCTTAATGGTCATTAACTGTATCTGAGTTCAAAAATTGTTACCCAGTTCCATCGTTTTTCATTGTATCATCAACAAATGTGGAACTTTGAAATCCTTCAGAAATAATAAATTTAATGCTTGCACATCAGCATATGCAAGTCAGTGTACATTTTTAGCCACCTTAATCCTATGCTTTGAGATCTTTTGATTTTGCGTTTGTTTCAGTTTGCAATGTTCTTTTTTTTTCTAATTTGACATCATTTATATGTGTGGTAATGGTGAAATACATGTTCCCATGTATTATGTACTATGTGAGCTGTGAAGCTTTTTGTGTTGACAAAAAAATTACAACACCAATATTTGATGACATAATTAAGGACAAGTTCTGATTTGGCAAATTTACATTGCTTAGTGAGATTAAATGTATTGATAAATGAACTCATAAGTCATTATAAGAAAATACAAAACTATCCTATCCAATTATGCTTTACCATCACCGAAGTCATCAAAATTCACTATGTGAAATTGCGACAAAACAGTGACAAGAGAAAAGTAATGGTATTTGATGAAAGCTTGTCATTTTTTAGTCCTTCATGAAAGCTTGTCACTTTTTAGTCAACAGTCTCTTGAGAAATTTCATAATGGCTGAAAAAATATATACCATATATCCTAACGGTGTAGAAATAGGAGGTATCAAAGTAAATAAAAGTACTAAAAAGTACTCAAACAATGAGGAAATCACCAAAGCAGGTGAAACTAGTATCAAAATAGATTTGGGCCATATCCAATTTTCTATCATTTAAATATACTCTGCTAAGGGTAAAACACTAATATGAATATCTTTATTGTGGTGCATAACTAGAATTTCCATCCATCATGTTCTCACTCTCACCAACTGGTTAATAAGGACGACGCTGGAAAAAAAACTAGAAAGTAAAATCTGTCCTAACTGTAAGGGACATGTGCTTTACTATTGCTGCGCGACTCCCCTTTGCATCAATGGCCTGCTAGATGTTGCTCCATAAAAAAAATCCATGGGGTTCTAGACTCGCGAGTCACGACCTCATGTAAATAAATGGAATGGAACTTTAAGATAGACAAAACGGAAGGCTACGAAGTTGAACCATCGGCGCCACGGTGTTGGCTGAGGGAAAAGTGCAACACCAACAATCCAAGCGGTTGGTGGTAGTGGGTTGTGGGTGGCGAGCGAGGCGGCGGGGCGCTGCTGAGCGGTTGGGCGGACTTGGCGTCAAGGTGTCCAATTGGGATTAGTGAAGGGGCGGGGAAGGCCGGGGTGAGGATGGGCGGCAGGATGGTGAGGTCGGGCGGCAGCCTAGGTGGCTCTTGAGGTGTCGGAGGGACGAGAAAGATGGATTCGGATGAGGAAAAAGAAGACCGTCCCTTTTGAAAGGTCCTAAATGGCTCGAGGGGCTAAATAGCCTATAAATTATTTTTGACAAAACACTAGAGCAACCGATTAAATAACTAAATGGCTTAAATGTGTTTTGCTCTAGCTCTAATCAAATATGAGCAACTAAATCCTAGAATAAAACTAAAAAAATATGAGTATCCGTGTCGAATCGAGAACTCGAACGTGGGTGGATAAATTTCACCATCGAAAAATCCAACCAACTAATCTATAATCACCTCTGTGAAGACAAAAACCATGGTTGAGCTAGAGTTGGTGAAGACAAAAACCATGGATTCATCCGCTCTTTGTTTACTTCTTAGAAGAGAAATAGAAATAACTCTTTATTACAGTGCACAGAGGAGTTAGAGTCGACGAAGCTCTACCAAAGATGCCAAGATTTTATCTTCGGTTCCTAGTTCAAAGTGGACGCCAACTCCTTTGTGGTTTTAGGTAAACCTTTTTTTTTAATTATTCATTTAATAGGTCTTTTTAAAAAGATGAAGCGATGTGATCCCTCTATTTTAAATTAAAAAGATGTTTTTGTTTTTCTAGATTATAGATATATCTATGTATACATTGTATATTAAGTGCATAGAAAATGCTATATATCTATAAAAAAATAAAATATTTTAGAATTTAAAAAATGAGGGAGTATTTTTTTATATTTTTTGAGGGGGAGCGAAAGCACTTCTAGAAACTTGATAAAGGAGTAACTGTGCTCAACCTAAACGTGGAGCTACCATGCTTGGCTAAAAAGTCATGGCTGAAAAACGAAAGTTAGTCTATGCGCTCAACATCTTCGCTCTTTTTGAAAGTTCTAGTGCTGGCTTCATATTTCCCGATTAGAACTTCAGCTTGTACTTGTATTCACTGACTTCAGCTTCCATAATTATTTTTTTTTCCGACCAAATCCACGTGGAAAACTTTGGCAACAGCACCTCCTTTTAGTAGAAGTTCTTTCAAAAGTACTGAAAGTTCTACAGGCTGCACAAGATCTACTCAGGACAGGAACAAGGTTTCAGCATATACAAGAATCTGTAGCAGGTATGTTAGATTAAATTGGTGTGAAGCCTAAATCATTTGACGAAATGTTGTGGTCAACATCTACATGTTTTACGAAAGCTTCCATGCATTTGCTGTCATCTATGTTTTTGCTTTTGAGTACTAAATGATGATTTGGACTTTGCTAAATTTACCAGACGGCTAAGAGGAAAATTAACCACTTCTTTATTCTGAAATCATCAACATCTTCCGAAAGGGCTCACAGATAAGGACCTCTTTTTATCAGTTCCCTTCTCTCTTTAACTGCATCTACGGTTCTCTTGCACTGCTGTTCCAGAAATGCATCAACAGCAAAAAGGCAATGGCTCAAAGGGAGCTGGGGAGAATAATTACCATGTAGAAGAGCTATTATATATATACGTATAACCAACCTAATTACCTGAACAATTGAAGCTACAAATCCACAAGCTCCAATCGAACCCTGCAAGATGGAATCCATACAGAAGCTTGGTCGCAACAGTTGAACAAAGTGCAACCAGAACCATGAAGCCAGTGGGCAGTGGCGCTGAACTGTGGAACTGCTATATGCTTTGCCTGGTGGAGCAGGACACCAGCGCAATTGTTGCTGGCTTACTGGGGAGACAGACATGAATGCAAATCCTGTAAGACTGGATTGGCAGATTTCAGTATAGAGAAGAGGCCCATCAATCTTTCCATCAGTATCAGCAGACCAGCATTTTAATTCCTGATGTCACCACGCAAACAAAAGGTTTTGCAAGCAGAACAAGGCACATATAACAATTTTTCAGCAAAATATGTAGTAATGGAACCAAACATTCTGATGGTCTGTCAGACATGACAATAAAATTTCAACTTGTTCATTACTTCGTCAAAATTCGTAGGTAATATCAGATTAATCCTTAATAGCAGAGTCAGGAAAATTAATAAAAGATTTATGCACAAAAACACTAGAAATGCATGTTTGGTGACGAAACAATGGCTAACTCACCTGCCTGCCGCTATGTTAGATTTCAAAACTAAATTGATTAACATAGACTGAACCGAGAATTAACAGATTCAAATATACTGCAATTAACATGAACTGAACTGAGAATGGGCAGATTCCAATATACTACAGTTGACAGCAGCGAGAGAGAAATTAAACATACAGAAAAATAACAGTTTATGGCAAATGTACTCATTATGGTTAGGCACATGCAAAATCATCTAGATCGGCAACGGCAACCTCAACTAAAACTTACAGTTCCCATCAGCAACATGTGCAAAGCGGTGCTTCAGTAGCATAAAACGCACCAATCAAATCGAATACAATTGCAACACTGTTGGTTTAATTAATAGCATAGAATCACCAGCAGCAAGATGTGATAATAACTAACATAGATATAGGAATCACCAGTTGACAAAAAAGGGTTGACAACACAATAATGAGCACTTAATAGGATCACACAGACATGATACTGCTCCAACTTAGGGTATCTGGATAACACAAACTCAATACTATAACTTAGGGTAGCTGGATCACAGACAAAATAGTACTCAAAACCTAGCTGGATCTTGGATAACCACGGGCAACTTCTGGCAACTTCTGGGCTTATTCTCCACCGTCTCCTCCTAGTCACCGGTGACCTTGTTCACTGATGTGTGATGTCTCCTCATCACCAGTAACATTTTCTCCCGTCCTCTCGTCCTCGTCATCGGTGACCTCAATTTCATCCTCCACAGAGCCCGTGACCTTGTTCGCTGACGTCTCCTCATCACCAGTGACATTTTCTCCCGTCCCCTCGTCCTCATCATCGGTGACCTCAATTTCATCCTCCACGGAGCCCGTGGCTCTGTACTGCTCCATGAGGGCCTGCTCGTAGCTGCGGACCTTCTCATGGACTAACATTGCTCTCCTATAGGCTTCGCGGAATTGCTGGGATTTGTCGGCAAGGTCTTCATCGGAGAGCTCATACACAATCTTACACGGCTTTGCTACAATTGAGTCGATGACATCCTGCGGCAGCTTCTTCCTGACCACCTTCTTCCTCTTCTTCTCGACCCCGGCCGGCTGCGCCTTCCTCGCCGCGGGCTTCGTCGGCAGCATGATATCCAACGCCGCCATCGCCTCCTTCCTCTTCTTCAGGATCTTACCGCCCAAGCCCAACGTGCTCGCTTCCTTCAGCTTGAGTCCAAGGTCACCGCCCTCCGGCGCGCTCGCCTCCTTCCCCTTCTTCCTGGTCCCGGCTGGCGCCTGGGGCTCCTCCGCCGTGGGGTTCTTCAGGATGTCAACCCCCTCCGACGACGTGCCCTGGTCACCGGCCCCCATCGCCCGCGATCGAGTCCTGATTTCTCCCCCTCGAAACAGCCCTCTAGATTTGGCATTGCGAGGATGCGGCGGTTTGGACACGGGATATATTGTGGCACCGAACTACCCTGAGCGCTATCTGATGATTGACGGCCCAGATCTAGCCAAAGCCCAAATGATTGACGGCACCAGCAAGGACCGGCGGCTGCCCTTCATGGTGGCACACACAGTGGTCCTGTTTGGTTCCACTTGCTAAATTCTAGTAGTTAGCTATACTTTAGTAGCTAAAGTTCTAAACACATTGACTAAAAGGAGCTAAAATAGTTTAGTAGCTAAAATAATTTTAGCTAGCTAAAATTTAGTAAGTGGAACCAAACAGGCCCACAATGAAACCCCAAGCTCCAATATTTGTTTCGTGTACGAATGGACCATCAAAATTTATCTTGAGGGGTACCCTACCAGGTGGGCACCATTTCGGCTGTGGAGTGACAACCAGTTGTACGTCTTTGCCGAGAGTGTCCATCTTAATGTTGTCAGACACCATAGATACAAACACAGCCTGCACCGTTTGTTGACACGTAGGCATATAAGCTCTCCTGCATTCACCTAGCTAGCTTGTTTCGCACATCCCACCACGTCCATAATAGCACAGCCACCTTGAGACATACTTATATCACTTGTCAGGTTCAGCACATCTCGCACAAAATCTTCCGAGGAATCGGATTTCGGCAATTTTCATCCGTTCCTCCTCCAAATGGAGCTCTCTCCAACAATGCCGCATTGGCTTGCACTTCGGTAGCAAATCGGGCATCGTGTATCTAGGACCACACCACGTGTGCTTATTATGTTAAGCTTGGAAGCAAGCCTATTATGTGCTACTCGCCAAAGAAAATGTTTGATCTTTGGAGTAGCTGACATCTTCCAGATTTTGTTCCAAATATTGCTTCTCGCAGCCACAGCTGAGCACAGCCGAGCCCTCCCCTCTATGGCGTTCTCTTTGCTGCTCTTCCGCATCTCCAAGCACATGGCAAGCTGACTTGACTGAGAATTCTCCCTTGGTGTTAAAGTTAAACTGCCAGGCTACCATTTCATCCCGATCATAATGAGTAGGAATTCCCAAGATATTCACAACATCCTCCTCCCAGAAAATGTTCTTGACAAGTTGTTCATCCCAACGTCTAGTATGTGGATCGATTAGCTCGGCTACTTTGGATACTACTCTCTCCATTCTAATTTATAAGTCGATTTTATTTTTTTGGTTCATTCATTTTGCTATGTATCTAGATATATTATTATATTTAGATGCATAATAAAATAAATGTATCCAATAAGTCAAAATGATTTATAATTTGAAATAGAATGAGGAGCCTCGGGGTGTACGTGGCCGCCTGGTAGTTCCTGCAGGTATCGATCCTCCCAAATGCGAATGCTCTGGCCATCTCCCACCCTCTATATAATCCCCTTCTCCAAAGCTTTTAGGCCACGCACCAAACTCCGCCACGTATATATAGCCTTGTTCGTTTGGCGAATGAATATTCATGGTCCCTCTTGTGCGCCAATAAATTGACGTCGTGCCAGTACTTAGCTTTCAACAATTGTGCACACAAAGAATTAAGAAATTAAATTAGGCATTGATTTGTTGTGACAAGAAAATATTATGCAATAGCTGATTTGTACAGCTGATAAGCTGAAGCGAACAGATTAATAAAGGCGCGGGTTCCTTCAAAAAGTTACTGCGGGCGTTTTTTCTGTAAAATTACAATGATTTCCGAATTTTCTCTTCTTGGTATATTGAAATATTTTGGACAACAGAGGGTTTAGTAAGAAAAATGTCCTCGTTTACTGTAGCAGAAGGTATAGATGGCCATCGTGCCGTGCCGTGCCTGCCCCGGGCCGCGCCGTGCCGTCGTGCCGGCCGGGCCGTGCCATCACCGTGCCTCGTGCCGGGGGTATGGCCCAAGGCACGGCCCGCGGGCCGTCGGGTCGGCCCGAAGACACAACGGGCCACCGGACCAAGGTCGTGCCAGGCCAGTAGCAGGCCTATATTTTCTTTTTTTGTTTAAAATTAGTAGGCTATATTTCTTAACAGGCCAATCAGGATGGATGGATAGGCAAAACAGACCTATATTTTCTCTTTTTTAAATTAAAAAGCTATATTTTTTACTGGGACATTAAGCACCGGGCCGTCGGGCCGTGCCTGAGCCGTGCCACGGGCCACGGTGGCGGCCCAGGCACGGCCCGGTGCCTCAGGCCGTGCCGGGCCGGGCTCGGTAGTTGTCGGGCCGTGCCGTGCTCGGACCGGACTAAAATGCCGTGCCACGGGCGGCCAACTATAGCAGAAGGACCGGAGTAGACCTATATCCGATTTCAGGAAAGACGGAGGGTCTTTCTGAAAAGCTGCACGCGCCTCTGCGCGCGTTTCCCGCCAGGAAAGTTTGCAAGAGCTCCGTATAGGAAAAAAATCCAAAGGAAACTGAATCCTACGAAATTCCTTCAAGAATCCTTCAATCCAAAGGGGAGAGGTCTCGATTATACCCTCGCCTCATCCAGACGCCGAACCGAGAGCGGGGGGCGCGGGGTAGGTAGCGCACGGCGGCCACTGATTCGAGCAAGCCGGAGGCGGCGGCGAAGGAGGCAGCGCCTCTGGGGCGGAGTAGCGCGTCAAGGTGCTGCCCAAGCCCGAGGTCGACATGGAGTACTTCCCCCGGAGGAGGAATCTGGTGAGTAGGCTGCAGGATGACCTGTTTTGGTTGCGTGCTTGGGGTTGTTAGGTTTCCCGTTCCCCATCAATCGATTGAAATCTCGTTTATCCATCGATCACCAAAATCTCTATTACAAAAACGAATGGGATTTGGGTTTAGGAAGAATTAGGGGATATGGGGTTGGAAGTTACCTGTGACTTGCAGACCTAGAAGGAGCTCAAGGAGGCTCGCCGGCCGGCGATGGAGGCGCCGCCGGAGCCTGGCAGTGCAGGAACCCCAGCGGGCGGCGGAGGCGGCAGGGGCGTCTGGCCCCGACGGGAGCCGTGGGGAGGTGGTGGCGGCGGGGGCACCGCGTTGGGCGTCGGTGGTTCGGCGCGATGGGGTGTATCGCACGTGAATGAAGATGAAAGCAGGAAGAAGAAAGAGAGAAAGGAGATCCAGGTCTGGATGGTCTGTTGGATCAATGTCTAATGGTTATAGGCGTTGGTTAAGAGAAAAAACTAATTTTCAATCGATTGACACCGAGACACTTCCTTTGCGTTTTGATAATTGGTATCCCCAAGTAGGGAGCGTTGGTCCTTATCTGATTAGCTCACTTTTGATTGGTGCTCGCATCGCTGGGATTTTTGGTAAAAAATGGGGGATGTTGGCTCCGTTCTTCTGCTGGTGATGCTCAAATGTGCATCTCACTGTTTATATGAGTATGTTATTAACACTTGGTTTGACTATTAGTTTGTTCTCATGTAAATAGGAAACTGGAATGCTCTACCCCGTGATATTAGAGAATTCGTGACTGATGAAAGCTTTTTAAGCCCGTGCGCCTTCTGCTGGTCAACCTTTTTCCAAGTCTGGTGCTAGCAATTGCTATGTCAGTCGAGGCATGCCAGATTAGCACTAGGTTTGTGGTAGTACTGGAAGATGATGAGTCAGCAACATGTTTCTGGCGTGCTGACTCAGAACATATTCATTGTTGCACAACAGGTGCCATGTTCTATTTTGCAGGTTTTTTTTCTTCTTTTTATGACAGCAGTTTCTTCCTATTGGAAGCAACCGATATGACTGTTTTCGGAAGTTGCCATTATGATTAGAATTGTGATCTTGTATGATGGCCTTGCTATTTTGATTAATGCGTGTTTTGACTAATGGTTTGTCACTCTGTTCAGGAGGATCTGTGGTGGTCTGCTTTTCCTATTGGGACTCAGGTTTGTTCCCATCCCTTTTTTTCGTAATTTGTATGTTAGTCGTGCGCACTTGGACATATTATATAGCTTAAGCTGTATGCATTTCCTTGCCTTGAACAACTTATAGAACTTGGCTTGTCATCTGCAGTGGGAAAGCATTGATAAGATAAATGAATTCAATTGGAACTTCGAAAATTTAGAGGTATGATAGTCAAAACTTAATCTTGTAAGATTTACACCCTTTTTGAATGTTTAACTTCAGCATACAGTGATATGTGGTTGTTGTTGATGAGCAGAAAATACTAGAGGAAGGGGGGGAACTATATGGGAAGACGGTTTACTTGTTTGGAGGCACCGAGCGTAAGTACCTAAGTATACTTGGCACTCAGTTGTTTCTAAAGTTGATTTTGCTACCGTTGATCCTTGATACATGTTTTATAATGTTGATAATATTTCAGTAATCTGTTTCTAAAGTTAATTTTGCTACTGTTGATCCTTGATACATGTTTTATAATGTTGGTAATATTTCGTAATCTGTAGCAAAGTAGGGTTATCTGGCCATAAATTTACTGATGTTTGTTTTAAGTGCTATTAGTCTGGTTTAGTGAGATTCAACAATTGTATGTGTATCACTTTATATATTGTATGTAAAGTGGATTTAGTATCTGCCATCTTCTTATTTCATACTAGTTTTACACCTGTTGAAAATTATTCCATACAAGTCAAATTGGCTCGTCTTGGCGTGCAGCACAACTATTGGATGTTAATGGTGAATGGAAGATAGTACTTGTTCCTGTTGTAGTTGTTGTAAGTTCTCATCCACTCTCTTGGCCCAGCATCCATAACACCATTATATTTACATTTTGTGTTTCATAGCAAAACATGTTAGTAGGAAAAAAATGTAGTGGAGAATGGTCTTGCTCTTGCAGTTGTACATATTGAGCTGAACCTTTAGCTCATGTCTACATCAGATAAACAAATCAGCAGTTCTGTTTATACCTTTTGCATTACTTAAAAACATACAATCTTTAGTATATTATTGTTTACGATTTTTATGTAGAATTCTTAATTGCACAAGATGAAAATTTATGTATCAGCTTTAAGTTTAGAAAGTTGCTACAAGCTTTTGAAATAAAAGGAGTAAGAAACTCTATTTATTTTGTCAGTTGATGTTACCAAGAGAATTATCTTGGTAGGAGCATTTATTTCCTTCTATTGCTGTTGTTCTGTTATGATTCTGTTTTTTCTCTCAGATTTCCTGTTAACTAGTCAAAAATTATTTGGCTGGTGACCTTGTCTTGCTCTTCACTGATGATTTTTACCATAACATGCAGTATCAAATATTTTGTCATATAGAATTCAAAAAAAAATATATTTTGTCATATTTGTTAATTTGATCAAATACTTGTTTAAGGCCTATGATCTGGATGGTCTGTCTTGTTTAGCAGTTGACATGTTCAATTTTGCAGGTTGACTGTCCTTTTCCTCCATCAGATAAGATTGGCATAAATTTTGTTCAAACGGGAAAAGAAGAAATAGTACCAATGAAAGAGATGAAGATGGCATGGGTGCCTTATGTTCCTCTTGAGGACCGGTACTGTTGCGTTACTTATATCAAGCAATATTTGTTGCCTTTTGTTTTCATTGTTTATATCCCTGCTTTCTCCCTCTACTTTGTAACTTATTTTGCTCACCTTATTATTGCTTTGCCTACAGGTTTGTCAGGATTGAAAGTTTGAAAACAAAAATCTTCACTCTCTGTTGCACCCAGCGGAGGTGAGTTTTATGAATTTATGCTTTCAGAATTTCATGCTTTAGCTACATATTTATTTCTGTTGCTTATATGTTTCCAGGCATTTTCATTCTCATTCAACTACGTGCTATATTTCCATTACCACTAGTTACGATTACTAAATCACAGGTTTATTTGTTTACAGGTCTGCACTGAAGCATATGAAAACTGAGAGAGCCAACAAGTTCTACTACTGCATGCCCTGTAAGCTGAATTGGGTTTACTTTTTAGGCCCGTATTATGCTTCTCTAGTAATATCTAATTTTTTTTTTTACCTTTTTTGCTTTATGATCCTTTGAATACCCCTTATTATTGGAGATGTTCCACTGTTGTACCTATCTTTGGCACGTGTCTGCCAAGATCATGTAAACCAAACCATCCAAAAGTGTGCATAATTCTGCAGAACTGCAGCCACTATTAGTTGAGTGGTTGCAATGCAATTCTTCGTCTTGGAATGATGCTCTTTCCCCTAATCAAATTGTTAATTCATTGAAGTGTCAGTTGAAGAAACATGCCTGCAAACACTTGCAATGGCTTTTAAACTTGTTTTTTTGGTTGACTGGTACTCCGTTTTACAAAATCATAATGGCATCATATTTAGTATAACACCAGTTTGAATTATATCCTGGCTGCTTTCTAGTAATTTGATGGCACATAATATCCTGTCCTAAGCGAATCTCTCTTTTATTCTCCTTTTTCTTCTCAGGGGATAATTTTCTTTTCATTTTTTGCACTTTGGTGCATAGTTGCTTGGCCTTTACCCTTTAGTGCTGTTCGCACCTTGACGGTTAGCATCTCTAGAGCGTGCAGATTTTCAGGTCATGCTGTTTTCAGAAAGTACTCAGTGGGCAGCGAGGTGGTGCCTAGTACTTATTACTGTCTAGCAAGGCAGAAACCTAGGCAGCATGTAATGCTATGTGGCAGGGTTGTGCCTAGTGCCTAAGAACTGCCAGGATGGAATTTTCAATCACATTCTAAGACATCACAAGCACGAAAAGATTGCTAAGTACTCAAAATGACCCAACACTCTCTGAATCCTGTTTGGCACAATCCACTCTCAGATACGCGCCCATATCCTAGAGCTGTTCTACTAGTTGATCACTCGATTTAAATTTATGTTTTAATGATATCATTCTCTGTAGGGTAATCTCATCGGCATATGAACCTTGTTTAATATCTTGCAGATTACATGCCACTAAATCCTCCTGAAGATGAAGATGGCACAGCTGTCACCGCCATATATCCTCTAGACCCCCCGGTAAGATTCCTTTAAGCGTATTGTTGCTGTGATCTAGTCTGCTTTAGTCTGTGATGTGATCATCAGTTGATGAGGTCATGGTTTTTGTTCGGTACTGGTGACATGCTGCCATTGCTGTTGCTACATAAGGCAATCTCATGCTGTGGGGACCCCTCCTCATCTTCCATTGCTAGTATCTGATCATGCGCATTGCTTCCGTTTTGTCTTAAATGTTGTCAACTGTTTTGTAGTATGTTGGATGCTTGACCTAAGTTGTTCCTGTCACAATTTTATGGTGCAAAACCCAAGTGATGGGTGGTTTGTTTGAGGTTTCCTTCTGTTGATAATAAAACAACAATAAAATCTGCTTAGCCTGCTTTCCCACTTTGTAGTTATTGTATTTCTATTTCAAACACTATTTGCAGAAGTGCACTCGTGCATCCTAATTAAGTCTCCAGGTCTGGTTTCAAGTAGCTGTAAATCGTTCATACATTAATGTTTACCTTGTGCTGCTTGTTGCAGATATTTTGTGATTTTTACTTGGAATTGGATGATTACGAGGTTTGTAAGGAATTTCAGTTGTTCTACTCTGATGTACAATGCTACCTATGAAAGGACATCCATGTGGAATCATATCATGTTGCAATGCAGGTTTTAGCTGCTAGGATAGTCAGAGATGAGGGGTTGCCAGAGGATGAGGGGGAAAAAATTGAGGTCACTAATCTCTTCTTGATCGATTATACACTCTAAAGTTAGCATTGTTTTACAGCAGTAACTCCCTTCCTAATTTTGCTGCCACGTTTCTTTGACAGGAATTTCTAAAGGAGAAGGCTAAACAAAGGGAAATAGAAGTGGAACAGGTCCATTTAACTGAAATATTTAACGATGCTTTACAATATTCAATATTCCCCAAAACTTCTGCAGGCTGAAGAAACCAGGAAGAAAGCTATTGAAGATATGGACCCTAAGCAAAGAGAGGCATTTGAAAACATCAAATTTTACAAATTCTATCCTGTGAAAACCCCGGATACACCTGGTGTTAACATTGTGAAGGTATGAAGTTGTTCTTCAGTGCTCATTACTTAAATGTATCTGAACCTGCAACACTAGATTTAACTTGGTATCTACTATTGTCTGCAGTCGAGATACATCAACAAATATTATCTCAACGCACATTATCTGATGTAATGGTGTTCCTGATGTCACATGTTTGCTAAACTGTGATTGACTAATCTATCCAACTCGAAGAGTTCTTGTTATAGAAGTTTCTGGAAGCTGGGTAGATCAGCTTGGTGACATAAGAGTGTATATAGTCTCGTGTTAGTCCATTAGATACAATGTTGCATCTGAACTCAGTTGTAATAGAGCTACTGTCACTTGTCTGGACAACCCCGTAGGCATCTGAACTCTCTTTTCTGTGTTTAAGCATGGATTATTGTGTAGTCCGTCCGGTATTGGATTGTACGGGAAAACAATGGATCCATGTCCGGTATAGCTAGTATTGTGTCTTAGTAGCTGTTAGGGGTGCAGATTAGGTTCTTTAGGGTACGGTTTTGGTGAAGTTGCTGGTATTTGAACCAATGAAATCAATTCTCTTGTATTTATTCTTTAAGGGAAATCCACCCCTTTCTCCCAAAATAAACAAAGAACTTCCAGTAGAAGCTGGGAGCTTTCTAATTGAAGTATTTTTCCCCCTTTTGTTTTCCAGTCGAAGCGAGAACTTTCTAATTGCAAGATCCTTTTCGCTAGCAATAGCTGAGTTAGACAATATGGTAACAGTGTGGCTGGAGAATTCGCGGGTCAGGAGGGCTTATAGATTTCAAAAATGAAGATAGTACTTTTTTTTCCCCTGTTTTTTTAGAGGAGCCGAAGCACTTCTCTTTTTTTTTTTTCCTGTTTTTTTAAGGAGCCAAAGCACTTCTAGAAACCCTGCTAAAGGGTAACTGTGCTTAACCTAAACGTGGAGCTACCGAGTCCACATGACACAAGCAATGCTTTATAATTACGCTATCTATGCGCTCAACGTCAAGTGAAAACGATAACACGTGTTTTATAGACCCCAGCACTTTAAGATCGGATAAAAAGTTTGTGCTCTGCTTGCTCCCGCGACGCATCAAACCTGTCCCAGCCAGAAGCACCGAGTGGAAAACCAGCCATGCCGTCGTCGGCGCCGGAGCCGCACGTGGTGGAGGACTGCCGCGGCGTGCTGCAGCTGATGAGCGACGGCACGGTGCGGCGCAGCGCGGTGCCAGCGCTCCCGGTGGACGTCCCCGACGACGAAGACTGCGGCGTGGAGTGGAAGGACGTGACGTGGGACCGGCAGCACGACCTGAACGCGCGCCTGTACCGGCCGGGGCACCTGGGCGCGGCCAACGACGCGCGGATCCCCGTGGTGGCCTACTTCCACGGCGGCGGCTTCTGCATCGGGTCCGGGCGGTGGCCCAACTACCACGCCTGGTGCCTCCGCCTGTGCTCCGAGCTCCCCGCCGTGGTGCTCTCCTTCGACTACCGCCTGGCGCCCGAGCACCGCCTGCCCGCCGCGCAGGAGGACGGCGCCAGGGCCATGGCCTGGCTGACGCGCTCCGCCGCCACCGACCCCTGGCTCGCCGACGCGGCCGACTTCGCGCGCGCCTTCGTCGCGGGCGACTCGGCGGGCGGCAACATCGCGCACCACGTCGCCGCGGAGCTCGGCAAGGGCGGCGGACGGCGGCTCGCCCCCGCCGTCCGGATCCGCGGCGCGCTCCTCCTCGCGCCGGCCTTCGCCGGCGAGGCCCGCACGCGCGCGGAGCTGGAGTGCCCGCGCGACGCGTTCCTCACCACCGAGATGTTCGACAGGTACGCGCGCCTCGCCCTGCCGGACGGCGCCGACAGAGACGACCCCGTGCTCAGCCCGGCGGGGCCGCGCGCGCCTGCGCTGGAGGCCGTGGAGATGGCCCCTGTGCTGGTGGTGGCGGGAGGCCGCGACGTGCTGAGGGACCGGAACAAGCAGTACGCGCGGCGGATGAAGGAGGAGTGGGGCAAGGAGGTGGAGTACGTGGAGATCGCCGGCGCCGATCATGGCTTCTTCCAGGTCGACCCGTGGTCGGAGCGCGCCGACGAGGTCGTCCGCGTCGTGCGGCGGTTCGTCGTCGAGCACATGGACTCGGAGTAGGACGGTTGATGGTGAGGGCCTGAGAGGTGACCTGGCCTGGCTGGCTGCCTGGCTGACGGAGGACCAATCATGATTTGTTGCCTGCCACTTGGATCATGAATGAATGAATAAATGAATGGTTTTGCTTTTCTTCTTTCTCGGTGGTGTCATTTATTTTCTTGATTATGATGGTTTGATTATTCTATGTTGAGCTTTCTATGAGCAAGTTTAATAATGCAGCACGTTTGCTGGCAGTATGATTTTTTGCGGCCTTCTTCCAGCTCACTCATACAATAGTTAGCTATTTACTATTAATACATGACTCACTTATCTCTCTCACAAAGTTTTATGGTGCCTAAGCTGGCTGTAAGCTTATAGCTTGCTTCTCTTCTCTCTCCTTTCTTTCCTCTACCTCAGCATTTAACCAGCTTACAGCCCACTATAATACTTGCTCTAAGTGATTCGAGAGGTCCAAATCACTCTAGTTACTGTTGGTATTTTAATTTGGCATCTCCGTTGCATTCATCCTATCACACTCTAAGAGCAACTCTAACGGCAACTCCCCAAATATTTTGTCAAAGAAAGAAAAGTCAATCTCTAATAATATCCTATAATTGACTTGCCAAATAAAAAATTAGACCCACGATCTTGTTGTTTGCCACGGGAAACGCTGCCACTATCGTGAAACAGCGCGATATCGTGGTCGCGTGATTCATCGGGAAGTTCAAGCCGGCCACCCGGACCTAGCGGTCGGGGCGGCGCCGGCGACGGTGGCCACGACACTCGTCCGCGCCATCTTCGGGTGTTGGTGGATCTGGCGCCACATGCCGAGCTGCAACTCCATGAACTGCGGCGCGCCGGCCATCCACGTCTCCCTTGGCCGATCCATTGGGTGGGTCGATGTGGGCAAAGGTGGCACAGAGCTCATGTAGAGGTGGCATGGGTAAAGGACAACATAGAGATCGCGTGGAGGTGTCTGGTGGGGAAGGATAATGCCACGGCCACGCGGCATAGGGCAGAGGTGGCGCACCCTCGCAGGACAAGTGTCGCCTAGCTTGTTCGTTTGAGCTTCTTAGTAACTGTTAGCTATATATTTAACAATGTTTTTCTCTCACAATAAATCAGCGACTAGTACTTTTAGTCATGGCTTTTCAGCCAAACGAACAGGGGTAGGGAGAAAGAGATAATGTAGAGACAGAAGGGAAATAAATAAAAAGAGAAAAAGGAAAAAAGAAAAGGAGTAATGGTATTATGAGTATTTTCATGCATTTCAACATCAAAGAAAAGTTATTTTACCCACATCAAAATAAATTCAGCTTCTCAACTAAATCTGCTCCACAGGTGAAGTCACAGCTGAAATTGTTTTGGCTGAAGCCAGAGCTCTACCAAGACCTTGTTTACTTTCTAAAAATTTTATAAAAATTTTCAAGATTCTCTGTCACATCAATCTTGCGATATATGCATGGAGCATTAAATATAGATAAAAAATAATTAATTACACAGTTTGCCTGTAATTTACAAGACGTATCTTTTAAACCTAGTTATAATCCGTAATTGAACAATATTTGTCAAATACAAACAAAAATGTTATCGTGTCCATTTTTTTAAAAAAAAAATGCAACTAAACAAGGCCCAAATGGACTCTGAATAAGATGCCTTCCAACTTGTCCTAATGTCTTTGGAGTCCTTTCTTTCCACTAATGCCACCAAAAATACATCAATGACGAGACCGTCCAAATTTGTTTTGTCATCTTTTGAGACACAAAGGCTGGTAGTTCTTCCACACCCTGAAGCCTGAAACGAAAACATATTTAGATATGAATGAACTTATCTTTTTTTTTTCTCGAGCAACTCCAACAGTTTGCTAAAAGTACTTGGCATCCTAAGATTTTTACCAAAACCACAAAAAAACAGCCTCCAACAAGTTGGCAAAACTACTTGACAATTTTGTGAGCTTGACAAAATTCCACCTTCACTTGGCAAATATGTCAAGTCATTCCATCACTTGGCATCACGTGTATCCCAATTTGCCAACTAGTTTTGCCAACTTGTTGGAGGCTCAATTTTGTGATTTTGGTAAAAATTGTAGGATGTCAAGTTCTTTTGCCAATCCCAAATAGCAAACTGTTGGAGAAGGCCTCTTTTTTTACTTGGCATTTGGTTTTAAGACTTGGCAAAACTATAGATTTGCCAATTGAGTTTTAGCAAACTATTGGAGTTGCTCTTAAGAACATATAAGCCATACTCCGTATATTGTATTACAACTCAAAGCTAGCTAATTAAGCATCTTTAGATATCAGCTTACGTAATATTCCTCCCCGTCACCCCATATGAAGAACTAAAAAAAATTTAGCTGCATCCTGAATAATGTGGCCATGCATGGTGTCCCTCGATCATCTTGCATCCTGAATAATGTGGCCGCGTGCATTATACATCCACATTTATTGCTCGAGTATCGTCAGCTGGAACCACAAGTTGCATGCGCTCCAGAAAAAACAACATGGCATGCGTTTCAGGTGGTGGAATTATTTTTATTCGTTATATAGTATAGCTATTGAATTCGTTAGCTTGTTTTATAAGAGCAATGTCAATAATAGAGCCAAGTGATTAGAGTCAAGTTATACAGTAAGTTGTCTCATGCTTATCTCTAAAACATCTTCTCTTTCCTATTCTTTCTCACAACACTTGCTATTTCAGTCCACCATTACCTATGCATCCGTGCCCAGCTTGATGCTTATATAAGAGCCAAACTATCATATCTCTTCTCTCTTCTCTCCTCCACATCAGCATTAGCTTGGCTATAAGCCTATTATTGTACCTGCTCTAAGGCCTTGTTTAGTTTTTACCCCCAAAACCAAAAACTTTTCAAGATTCTCCGTCACATCGAATCTTGCGGCACATGCATAGAGCATTAAATATAGATGAAAACAAAAACTAATTGCACAATTTGTGTGTAAATCGTGAGACGAATCTTTTAAGCCTAGTTATTGTATGATTGGACAATGTTTGTCAAATAAAAACGAAAGTGCTACGGTATCAAAATCTAAAACCTTTTTGGATCTAAATAAGATCTAAGCTATACTTTTTCTGTCGGTTAATATTATTTTTTCTATAATAAATCAGCGAATAATATTTTTGCCTATGATTTTTCAGCAACGAACTCAATAATTGCCGCCCGCCTGCGTCGGGCGCTAAAGATAACAATAAGCAGTACTCATAATAATATATAAACTTATCAAAGAAAAGTAATAATAATAATAATAATATAAAGTGGTGCTTGTGTCTCAGCTCTGTGCAGCCCACTCCGTCTTGTCTTCGCCGTGTTGTCTGTGTATATATACGATAATAAATAAACATTTTGTACAGTACATGTGGCTCAGCTGGAACCTGTGGTGCATGAATGACTTTTCTTATAACAGTGCATGAATAAGCATATTGGCATGTCCAAAAAGTTATGACTAAAAATATTATTTGCTGATTTATTATAAAAGAAAAACACTAATAATAAATAAATTCTGTAAGCGAACAGGACATTTGTGCAGTTCTCGACGGCTCGATCACAGGACAGGAACTCCAGGAGCAATATGTACGTGTACGTCGGCGCGTGCACAGCAAAAGCTAGAGTTCGCTACGGCACCCAACTGCAAAGATAGCCTTCTGCGAATCCCATTTCTCTACTTGCCCTCGCGTTCACACTCTACCGGCGGACGACGGCGGACGCGACGCGGCTGTGAGCTGCTCTTTTCCCCGCGTCGCGTCGCGCTCGAAAAAAAAACTATATAACACGTGCCGGGGCCTCGGCTCTGCCACCGTTCTACAGCTCCGACTGAGAAGGGAATCCCCGCCGGCGCCGGCCTCCAATCCATCCCGCAGCCTCTCCTCCATCCTCGAGCATCTCGCCGGCCGGCCTGTCACCTCCGATACTGCTCCTACCTCCACGTCAGGAGCCTAGCTAGCTAGCTAGTCGCGGGAGCTAAGAGATGACGTGGCCTACGCCGCCGTTCCTGTACGCGCCGTCGCCGTTGGTGGCGGGGGCGTCGGCGGCGGGCGCCGTCGTGATGGCCTTCCTGGCCATCTCCGAGTTCTGCGGCGACAACCTGACCTACTCCAAGTTCTGGGGCCCCGCCGGCGGCGGTGGCCGGAGGCCCGCGGCGCTCCTGGTGTCGAGCCACCGATCTAATTAAATGAGTGGCTCACAGTTATTTGGGTGTACCACAGTAAAACCCTCTATCATTAATACTATTCCGTCTGTAAGTTTGGTGCATATATGAAACACAAAGGCACAGAAAGAGCAGTAGCTGAGGTCGCCATGTACAGCCCATGCCCCATGGACAAGAACCTGTCGGTAAGTTCTTGGCACCGTATATATACAGTTGCTAAAACATACACTGTATATATGTTGCAGGAAAAATCATCTTCATCATTGCAAGTCAGTTGAACTTGAAAGGTTCATGTTCAGATAACCTGAACATGAAAGGTTGTAACCTCTCTGGAAACAAATCATCAGGCCCACTACTCTGTGACTCATAATAATGTAAGGATCAAGGATCAAGGACATAGGTACCGTCTCTCAATAATATAGTCTTTTTTCGTACAAAAATCTTTCATCCTATCAAATATAAAACAAAGCTACTACTTTTCTTTCTCCATTGTCCTTTTTGTCCTTCTGAATGTATAAAAGAATTGCCAAGCTGTATAATGAACAAATAAATTATTTAATCTTGTTCCCCATCAGCAAAAGAAGCACTGGAAAACCATGTTCTCTATTTTTTTTTAACCTTCTTCCCCCATCAGCATACATAGCAGGAAAAAATTCAGTCCACATTCACTTCATAAAGCTTGTTCTTCGAGCTAGTATGTCCCATTCAATTCTAGAACAGGCCTGGTTCTGTATCACTTTCGTTTGTATTGGGTAATTATTATTGAACCATGGACTAACTAGGCTCAAAAGATTCATCTCGCAAATTACATATTGTACAATTAGTTATTTTTTTTATCTATATTTAATACTCTATACATATGCCACAAGATTCGATGTAACGAGAGATCTTGAAAAGTTTTTTGCATTTTGGGTGCAACGAATCACCGGCGCTTGATCAATTCAAGGCCTTGTTTAGTTCCAAAAAAATTTGCAAAATAGGAATAGTACCACTTTCGTTTGTATTTGACAAATATTATCTAATCATGTACTAACTAGTAGACTTAAAAGATTCGTCTCGTCAATTCCGACTAAACTGTGCAATTAGTTTTTATTTTCGTCTATATTTAATACTTTATGCATGCGTCTAAAGATTTAATGTGACGGAGAATCTGAAAAATTTTGCAAAATTTTTTTTTGAACTAAACAAGGCCCAAGAGAGCCGTCAACGCGCCGTACTTCCCCTGCACTCATGCTTGCTGCGACGGCACCATGCATAACCTTGTGCTCCCCATCCAGCAACGTGCTGTTTTGCTCCATCAGCGCCAGCGTGACGGCGTGTCATCCTGCAACTGCGAGAAGAGATTAACGCAAAGGAAGTGGCTGGGAGCCTGGGAGGGGGAAGAATGGTGGTGGCAGTAGGCGAGCGCCGGCGTGGATGCGGCCTGCGGCGTGGAGACGGGCAGGCGCTAGTGTGGAGGTGGCCGGGCGGCGGCATGGAGCCGGGCCGCGCGCCGCTCCTTGCACTGCAGTCGGCCGGCGCTGGCTCTTATTACCAGGACGGATTTTGGCGGGGAAGAAGCAAAATAGCACGTGCCACATCCAAATCCCACGACCTTGCTTGGAGACGACGCACCCCATACAGCAGTAGCTCATCGCCTTTGCTCATTCAATTCGAGATAGCACGTTGTCAAAAAAAAAATCGAGATAGCACTAGGGCTTTGTTTACTTCCAAAAAATTTGTAGCACTTTCGTTTGTATTTGACAAATATTGTCCAATTATAAACTAACTAGGCTCAAAAGATTTATCTCGTTAATTTCGACCAAACTGTGCAATTAGTTTTTATTTTTATCTATATTTAATACTCCATGCATACGTCTAAAGATTCGATGTGACGGTGAATCTGAAAAATTTTGCAAAATTTTTGAGGAAGTAAACAAGGCCTAGAAGGGTGTTTTTGGCAAAATGTACTAGAGGAGAAGTGAAACTTTATAAATTTAGACCAACAATGAGAGTTTAGAGCATAAAACTTACATCAATAGATCTCTGAGTTTGATGTTAATTTGCTGGCTAACGAATTGATGGAATCTCTGTACTGTCCAAACTCCAAACTAGAATAATCTCTGTACCGTTTGCTATTTCCGGTTCACACGTGAGATTATTATATTAGTATAGCTCTATAGTATTTATATTGTGCCAAGACGTATCATTAATTCAGAGATGCTCTTTGATCTGGCTGGCCCCGGATCGGATCTCTCTCTGCAATATACATTCTTCTTCCATCCATTGTTTCGCCACATGCTAGTAGCATGATTTGGATTCTTTGACTTTGATCTGATGCTGACATGCTGCTGCGTGCTCCTAATCTCTCCTGTATGCAATAATCAAGCTTGGGGTACACCTGTTTGTCTTGGGCTTTGTTTGGTTCTCCTTGCTAAACTTTAGCTAGCTACATTTTAGTTGCTTTAGTAGCTAAAGTTTTAAACACATTGACTTAAAAAAAGCTAAAATAGTTTAGTTCCATTAGTCACTCCTAAAATAATTTAGCTAACTAAAATTTAGCAATGCGAACCAAACAGACCCCAAGTTGAATTATGACTGTACGCCGTGAAGCAATGACACACACAAAAAAAAAAAAGGTGTGCGTTTTTCTTCGAGGAGGCTGCTCTGTTCTATTTGCATTTTGCAGTGGCTTCTTCAGCGACAGATACTAGTCAGCTAGCTGACGGATTCTGTTTGGATTCAGCCAATAAACTAGCCAGTCCGTTACCAATCAGCCAGCTAAAAAATTACCCATTCATAATAATTAGCTAAAAACGCAGATAATTGTTAGCTGTCGAAATTGGCCGGAAGCAATACTTTTGCTGGTGGGGGTAGAGTCGTCGCTTTAATTTGGTCAAGCTCCGTATGTCCTTTGAAGTTTGAACAAAATTTCATTTTGCAATGCAGTACGCGATGTTTTAGCAACAAGGAAAAAAGATGACAGAACACTGTTTGTGCACTTGTTTTAGGCCTTGTTTAATTCCAATTTTTTTTTGCAAAATAGATACCGTAGTATTTTTATTTGTATTTGACAAGTATTGTTCAATTATGGACTAACTAAGATCAAAAGATTACGCCACAAGATTCGATATTACGGGAATTTGAATTTTTTAGCAAATTTTTTTGGAAGGCCTTAGCCAGATCACAACAGATTTATCGCAGTAATTATTACCATCTCAACATGGAGGCCGTTTGGTTCCACCAACTAAATTTTAGCTAGCTAAACTTTAGTCACTTTAGTAGCTAAAGTTCCAAACACATTGACTAAAAGGAGCTAAAATAGTTTAGTTCTATTAGTCACCCAAGAATAGCTAAAATAATTTTAGCTAGCTAAAATTTAGTTGGTGGAACCAAACAGGATGGTCGATCCAAGCATCAAGAGAGAAGACAAACAAAACATGTGACGCGGTGAAAGCGGTCGGTGGTAGCGTCACGAGATGACGGCGAGAGGCGTCCCGACACGCAAAACGGCTCAGCCCTCCCAAGTCCCAACAACGACTCCGAGCCCCACCCCACAGGCCACAGCGCGCTCTGGCTCATCCGCTGCGCGGCGCCTGGGCGGCGTCGTCATCGTCCCCGCCATGCACGAACCGCCGCACGACGCGGACCAGCTCACCCGCCGCCTCGCCGTCCGGCTCGAAGATGGCGAACCCGTGGCCCGCCCCCGGGAACTCGACGAGGTCCACGCGCCTGTCGTTGTTCTTGTTCCCCGCGGCCGCCGCCTGCACCCGCGCCCGCGCCCACGCCACGTACTCCCTGACGCGGTCGACCAGCATGTCGCCGTCCCCGACCGCCACGAGCAGCGGCGGGAGCTCGGCGCCGGGGCTGCCGCTGCCCCCGCCCGTCGCCTCCGGCCCGGCGAAAGGGTTCGCGGCCTGGTGGTCCCTCGTCGCCCCCGCCGGCAGCGCCAGGCGCCACATCTGGTCGTACAGCGGGAGCGTCAGGAACACGCCGTCGCCAGGGCAGGCCGCCTCCGACGCCGTCCTCCGCTCGCCGCCGAAGTACGGCCACAGCAGCACGCACCCGGCGAGGCCGAGGCGCCGTCCCGACGCGACGCCGGCGGCCGCGTGGTGCGCGATGTTGGCGCCCGCCGAGTCGCCCGACACGAACACGCGGCTCAAGTCCGCCGCGTCGGCGAGCCACGGGTCCGCGCCCGCGCCCGCCGCGGCGTGCCGCTGCTGGTCGGCGAGCCAGGAGAGGAGGGCGTCCGCGTCCTCGACCGCCGCGGGGAGGCGGTGCTCCGGGGCCAGACGGTAGTCGGCGGAGAGCACCACGGCGGGGAGCTCGGCGGCGAGGCGGAGGCACACGGCGTGGAACTCCGGCGAGGCGAAGCTGCCGATGATGAAGCCGCCGCCGTGGAAGTAGACCAGCACCGGGAGCTTCTTGGTCTCGGCGCCGCCTCCGTCACCTGCTCCGGCGGCGGACGGCACGTACATGCGGAGGCTCAGGTTGCGGGCCTCGTTGTAGACGACGTCCTTCCATCGGACTGCGGCTGGCGCGTTGTCATGGAGGACGAGCGTGGCCGGGGCGCGCTTGACGGTGCCGTCGCTCAGGAGCTGGACGAGCCCGAGGCAGTCCTCCACGATGTGTGGCGGAGGAACTTCGCTGGAGACACCGGGCGCCGGCGAGGTGGTGGACGACATGGCAATGTGGAGAGAAATGCGGCGTGCTACAGGCCTACAGTAGCATGGCGTGGCTGGTGTTTGGCGTGCAGTATATAATGCGCTTGAGGTTGCGAGTTTGTTGCACTGCAGTTAATAACTACTAGTCCTTACTCCTGACACTATGTATATGTCTGGTAAATTAGCAGTAACAACGTACCATATTATACATATGGCAAACAATAAGATAACATTTGGATTCATTTAGGCCTTGTTTAGTTCCTACCGAAATCAAAAAGTTTTTAAGATTCCCCGTCACATCGAATTTTACGGCACATGCATGAAACACTAAATATAAACGAAAACAAAAACTAATTACACAGTTTACCTGTAAAATCGTGAAACGAATCTTTTGACCCTAATTAGTCTATGATTGGACAATATTTGCCACAAACAAACGAAAGTGCGAAATCCAAAAAAATTTCGCATCTTAAACAAGGCCTTACTTTACTGGTAATAGTTAGCTAGCAGATGTTACTAATACTATAGCTGGCTAATTATTAGCGGAGGTTGTTCGGATCCATAACTGACCACTGCCAATAGAGGTGACAGGTGGTTGGGTAATTGATATGAGGTGGAAATGAACTTATTTGTATTTAGGCCCTTTCGTATCACCATCTGGATTATTAGAATCTATTATGCATAAGATTATAATAATTCAGATTGTATGTTGTAATAATCTAGATCTAGATATCCTTAGATTAGGTGATGGATTACCGTAGTTCCAACGGCTAAATTCCTATTATACACATGAGTTTGGCAGTCATCCTTGTTGTTGTTTTTTATTTTTTTATTTTTTAAGTTTTCGCTGTGTGTGCTCGACTGCTCGGCTACTTAGCGCTGCTAGTTGCTAGATGGAGGCCCAACTTAGCCTGGATGCGTGGATGCAGGCTTAGGTGTTTGATTGGCTGGCCCAAGACGCGCTTGATGGGCTCAACCCATGTTTGCTTCGTTGCAGGCCAGCCTGTGTTGCATCCGAGGGCATGTGGGTTTGTTTTGATTTCTGTTTTGTTTGGACAATTATTTACCTACGTAAGAGTTTGTATTTGTACAACATAATAAAAGATATGGTATACTTACAGAGTATAATTGTGAGTCAAACTGTTGACTAAGGTTTACAGTTAGATGATTCCATCAAATGATCATATTATAAAATGATCAACTACGGAGGATTAAACGGATCCCTACCTGATTTCATTTTCACAGATCCCGGCAAGCCGGTGGGTGGAGGGGTGCAAAGCGCCTAACACAGGGATCCATCCATGAATGTCAAAGATCAAAGAAGTACATGAAAGAGGGAGAGCAAGGGATTACAACAACACTTAACATAAACAACAACGACAACCACAATATAACAACAAGAATAATCCTAGACACAAGCCAAAAGACGCCAACCGGTCGTCAATTTGCGCCACTGCCGAACAGCATACGCTCCCGTTTCTCCGTGGCCAAATGATTAGGACTAATAATTTCTTCCATCATAAATATAGTTTATTATAAGAAAAATTTAATCCTCAAACTAGTAAAACTTATTTGAGACAATTCTAGAAATTAATTTATTCAGACACCGGTACTAAAAATTTACAAACTTTGTTGGGCGGCGAACCCTACCAATACTGTCCGGGAAACAAGTAGCAAGACTCCAGCCAATATCACCTGCACGCCAGGCATCGTTCAGTCATTTTCCGAACCTGAGCTGAAAACTCAGCATTCGCCGCCAACTGCAACAGCAACCTCCATTCCATCATCATCTCATCTAAAGCGACGCACTGAGATATCGATTATTAATTGTTTGCGTTTGATTTGTTTCTTCTGAGAAGTGACAAATCGTACTGTTTCACATGACACATCTTAATTACTTCCGTCAACACGACTCTGACAGTCTGATAAGCGGCCGTGCACGAATCGCCTAATGACCTGGATCAGCTCGTCGGCGGCCTCACCGCACGGCTCCGTGGCGAAGAACCCATGCCCCTGCCCCTGCCCCGCGAACACGACGAGCTCGACGTCCTTCCCGGCCGCCTTCAGCCTGGCGACGTAGTCCACCACGCGGTCGTGCAGCGGGTCCTGGTCGGGGTCCACGACGAGCACCGGCGGGAACGCCGCGCCGAGGTCGCCGAGCTGGACGCTCCCCGGCGCGAACGGGTTCGCGAACGGGTGGTCCTTGGTCGCGCCCGCCGGCAGCGCCAGGCGCCACATCTGGTCGAACAGCGCCGGGCCCATGACCTGGTCCGCCGGGCACGCCGCCTCCGACGGCGTCGGCTCCTCGCCGCCGAAGTAGGGCCACAGCATCACGCACCCGGCGAGGCGCACGGCGACGTGGTGCGAGATGTTGCCGCCGGCCGAGTGGCCGGTGACGAACACCCGGGCGAAGTCGGCCGACCCGGCGAGCCACGGGTCCGCCATGGCCTGGGCGCGGAGCCAGGAGAAGACGGACTCGGCGTCGTCCAGCGCCGCGGGGAGGCGGTGCTCCGGCGCCAGGCGGTAGTCCGCGGAGAGCACGAGCGCCGGGAGCTCGGCGGCGAGCCGGAGCGCGGCGGCGTGGAAGCTGGTCATCTCGAAGCTGAGGAGGCAGAAGCCGCCGCCGTGGAAGTAGACGAGCACCGGCAGCTTCTTCTTCGTGGCTCCGGCGTTGGTGGGCCGGTACATGCGGAGGCGGAGGCCGTGCGCGTCGTCGTACACCACGTCCTTCCACTGCACGGGAAGGTCCGAGTCCGACGGCACGCGGCCAGTGGGACGGAGCATGGAGTAGTCCGTGGAGCGCCTCACCGTGCCGTCGCTGAGCAGCTGCACGAAGCCGAGGCAGTCCTCGACGACGTGTGGTGCCGCCGCCGTGCCTGCCGCCGGCGTGGGCGACGACGACATAGCCGGTGCCCGGTGGGCTCCTCCACAGCACAATGGAGACAAGACAAGAGTGTGAGTGTGTGACTGTGCAACGCAAGGCTGCTGCAACCTGAAGATCTATGAATAGGCCAGCCATGGCCAATGCGCACTAGCGTTTGTTTCGCTGACTAGGACTGGACTGGATTCATGGACCCACGGGTTAGCCACACACATAGTTTTGGATCTCGGTGTAAGCAAGGGGGCAGGTAAGACCGAGTGGCCAATTTTCGGCCCAAATTCGCTAAAACCGGTCCAATACTGGTTAAATTTTGGCCAAACTTTAATCAAAATTTACCATACCACTCAATACTGATCAAAACCGGCCGAAAGCGGTCGATACCAGAGGAGGCCGGTAGGACCGATTTGACCAGTTTTCGGCCGAAATTTAGAACTATAGCCACACCAAGTTTTTTTTTCCTTTGAATTCGTGAGCCTGACTGATAGTACTGTTTAATTTATTCGAGAGAAAAATACTGTTAAATGGTTGACAGATTCGACAGATAAACTCTACGGCAAACCAATTTCCATTCACTTTAGTTTTCCTTAACCATAAATCAAATTTCTAAAAAAATAAACTAACAATTATTAAAAAAAAACATCTATTAAATTCGCTATGAATTGTGTTTTCATGCATGGTGCATGTATTTGAACTTATAAATTCTGATATGATCTCTTTAAAAAAAATAAAATTAGAAAGATTTGACTTGGAACAAACTTATACGTACCAGGCGAACGCAAGGAGTAGTAGAGACTTAACTCGAGAAGCCATTTTCCACATGCGACATCCGTGCTAGTAAACATGTCACAGTCTCCTCCAAGTGTCAAAAGATCGTTGGTCACTATGAGCAGCGATGCACAGGGATGTCTCCCTCACGCGTGTTGAAATTTGTTCCATCCCAAAATAAATTAATCTAAGTTAGACTATCTTAAATTTAATAATTTCATATAGAAAATAGTAGCAGTATCGTTGCCGTCAAATAAGTCATTACGAAAAATATATTTTCTGACATACATAGTGATACTAATTTAATACCATAGATATTGATATTATTTTTTTATAGATTTAGTTAAAATTAAAATAGTCTGATTTAGAATAAATTTATAAGTCAATTTAATTTAGGATACAGGAAGTAGAAACTGATTACGCAGACGTTACAGGCTTACAGTTACAGCAAGCAAACATAGCTAGCTAGAAGCTAGGTAGCTGAGAAGATAAGCTCAAAGCGAGTAGTGGCCGCTGTTGGTCAAAGAGTCCCCTCATCCAAGTCTCACCACTGTTTGATTTTTCCAGAGTGACTGAGTGCGTGATGAGGACCACTAAAATTATTTTAACATTCTAAAAAACATAACCTAATAGAAAAGGATTTTTTTTTTCAAATCTAACATGTGTGTTCATTTGATCCTCATAGTATAATAAAAAATAACGTTGCCGCATCTCATGTATTGGTATATGGCCTTGCATTATTGACACGGTGCCCTCTTGCATGCTGAGCCAAATGGATGGCATGACAAATCGATGACTCCCACCTGTAGCGAAGGGATTGTCACGGTAGGGCTTGCGCCAGCCCGACTCCATTGTCTTTTCTCTATCTCTAAGTATCTCTAAGGCCTTGTTTAGTTCACCTCGAAATCCAAAAAGTTTTCAAGATTTCCTGTCACATCGAATCTTGCGACACATGCATTAAGCATTAGATATAGACGAAAACAAAAACTAATCACACAGTTTGACTGTAAATCACGAGACGAATCTTTTGACTCTAGTTAGTCTATGATTGGACAATATTTACCACAAACAAACGAAAGTGCTACAGTTCCAAAAACTTTTCAGTTTTCGTAACTAAACAAGGCCTAAATAAGAGCATCTACAAGAGTTTCCAAAACGCACCATGAATCTAAATTTTTTAGCAAGAATGAAAAAATGATATCCAACAACTCTCAGTCTTTTCGCAATTCGGAAAATTAATCCAATGAAAAGGGTCGCTGGTGGAGGCATTACTATGTACTAGTATATTGCCCTCGCTAACGCTATAGTGGTAATCACAAAACTAAAATGAATCATAAAATTAAAAATGAACCAAACCTGCCACCACTAACAAAAAAAAGTTCTTTGTGTTCTTTGAGAAGGCAAAAGAACCAACAACTCTCAAATGGCCTTTGCATGCCAATACAACTTCTTCTTTCGGCATCCCATAACCTCACTTGTGTACAAAATGTCACTCAAAAATTGAGAAACAAATGCTATGGCCGTGTTAACACTATGACAATATTAGAGGCAAATTAGAACTGAAATATCATTATCGAAAAAATCTTGACAATACTACAAAATGTCATCATTGGCTTGAGATTTTGGAGACCAGCAAATCAAAAAGTGTACTAACAGATTGGGCTAAACGAATCTATTCTTTTCATCTTGATGATACAATTCTTATTTGCAGTTGGTTCATTAAAAGCACACGTTGCAGTTATTAATAAAGATGACAACGGAGAATTCTCCACTAGGTATTGTCTTCCCATCCACATCTCCATCCCCGTGGGAGAATATTTTCCCTTCCCCATCCCTGCGAAAGGTCGTGGGGGACATTCTCTCCCCATGACCTGATTGGTAGGGGGATTGGATGATTTAGATGTTTCTTTCTGCAATTCCTTATGTACTCCTACCTTAACCACATATTTTTTTCTTAAACACACATATATATATTGGAGGCATGGATTAAGTTAATCCTTGTCGTATATATATATGTTTGATCATTTTTGGATTAAATAATATAATAACCATGTAAATTTGTATTGCTCCTTTTTATGCCGTGTTTGGTTGTTTGCATCATCTAAAATGCCACCATGGTGTAAGCAAAGGCAATATACTAGTTGATTCAGACTCGGTCCATGCAACACCACTCCCATTATTTTAATGTATTTCCTCTAAATTGTAATTCATTTTGACTTTTCAAAATTCATAGATTTTATTGTGCATCTAGATATACATTTATCTAGATACATAGTAAAATCTATACATTTAGAAAAACGAAAACGGTTTACAATTTAGAATGGAGAAAGTACTAAAAACCAACACGTTTATACAACTCTTGTACATGAACAAATATCATGTCTAGTACTAGTACTTTATAAAACTAATTATTTTGCAGTGGCAATTTTATCACCCCTCCATTCTAAAATATAAGATGTTTGATATTTAATTTTTACAATATATGTAGATATATTGTATATTTATTGGAAATAGCAAAAGTTTATTTAGTAGGAAAGCTAAAACATCGATTGTTTGGAAGGGAGGGAAAGTTATTTTTTCATCCACACTTGCTAAAATGTACTAAAATTTAGTAGGCGTCTGAAAACGCACAACCAAAGACACCGGACAACGGAAAGGAAACATACAAAGGAAAAAAGAAACTCCAAAACCATTTGATTTAGATGTAATTAATGAGAATCAACGGCTGATTAGATGTGAAATTTCAGACACCTGACATATGGCAGGCCCCCTTTTCATCACACGGTAAAGATTCCGTTTCTGCAGATTTAGAACGAGTCGTCGCTCTCATGTCTTCTCTGGTGGAGCCACGCGATAGCATCCGCGAAGCACTTCTTGTAGCTCCCCATGGCAGCCGGCTGGAGAGAGACCCCCACCTCTATCCCGCCGTCCCCAACCCGGCTCTCCGCCACCGCCACTACGCCGGTCCTCGTCACGGGCACGACCTCCACCTTCGCCGGTCGGCCGAATCCGAAGTCCAGGTCGTAGACGCGGAACCTCGGCGAGCCGGACACGGTGAGTAAATCCATCAGGAGCACCTCCTTGATCCGGTCCATCCACGCCTCCATGCTCGACGTCCCGATGTCGCGTACAGCTTCGTCAATGGAGGCGGCGACGGCGGCGCACGCGCTGAAGAGCCCGCCTGCGCCAGCCACGGCCAGCTCGCCCGTTGGCGCCAGCGCGAACGCTGGGCCGACGCAGTTGCCCAGGTACTTGTCCGGCAGGGGAGGCTTCATCCGCGAGCGGTGGTCGACGGCTATGACCATGCAGGTCATCATCGGGCCCTCTCCGCCGCCGCCGTTCTTGGCTCGCTGGTAGCACGACCAGACGAAGCCGAAGGTGGCGACGAGAGAGGAGCACCGGGGCGGCGCGACGCCGCGCCTCGTAGCCTCGTCGGCCACGACGTCCTTGACGCGCGTCAGGTCGTCCTTGGACAGCACGAACGTGGCCAAGAGCTGGTCGGCGGACACCTTGATGAACTCCAGCTCTTGGCTGCTCGGCGCCGCTTGGACGAAGACGTCGTACAGGCGCCTTGGGTCGGGGAGGAGAGTCCGGTCGATGACAGGCGGCGGCGGCGGCGGCGGCAACGACGGTTCGGCGGCGCCGCCTCTGCAGGCGGCCGCCCAGGTGTGGAGGAAGTGCGTGGATCCAGAGCCGTCGCAGGCGGCGTGGTGCACAGTGACGCCGATGGCGAGACCTCGGCGCGCGGGAAGGAGCGTGGCCTGAACGGCGAGCAGTTTGCCGCCGTCGGGCAGCGGCGGCACGAGCGCGGCGATCTTGGCAACCTCCCGCGGCTCGTCGGTGGTGAGGCCGTCGAAGTGCATGTCGTCGTCGCACTCGGCGACGGTGAAGGTGACGGCGTCACCGGGGCGGTAGTGCAGCTCGTAGCGGTCGGATGTGCCGGGGGTGAGGCGGACGCGGCCGGCGAGCGGGTAGAAGGCACGGAGGGCCTGGTGCAACGAGTCCCGGAGGCTGGAGATGATGGCGGCGACGTCGGCGTCGGGGCCGGCGAGGCGGTAGAGGAAGAGGCGCTTGACGGGCGTGGAGTGAAGAAAGAAGACGTCGAGGAAGGTGAGCGGGAGCGAGGTCTCCGGCGGCGATGGAGACGGCGGCACGAGGGTGGTTTCGTGTACGTGTACGAGGAGGCGAGGAGGTGTCGAGGAGGCCCCTGCTGGTGGTGGTGGCTGCTGCTGGTCCGGCGTCACGGCCATGGCGGCCCGGCCTCCAATGGTATCAACGTAGGACGGACGAGCTTGCGGCAGGCACTGGGTGAGAATTGGAATTCGACTGACGCAGATAGATCAGCAGATCTGCAGATGCGAGGTACATAAAGGGGTTGATTTGCTGAAAATTTTGCCTCCCGCTTGTTCGCGTCAACTTCGTCTGCTCGCCTCCTATTCGTGCTAATAATATTCTGGATGGTACGTTGCGTCATGCATGGCAATAAAACATCAACCGGATCTAGAATGGTCAATTTTGGGGTGCTAGCGCCCCATTAGACCGTAGCATCCGTTCGAGTTCGACGGTTTCCGCCTATCGCACGTGCTACCGCTAGGAAAAAATCGATTCAAGGATGTGAAAAGAATAAGGAATAAAATATGATCCTGATGTAAATATACAAGAGAAGAGAAAGAAAGTATAAAAGTAGCTAGGACGATTTAAAAATAGGTCAGAATTTTCTGATGAAAAATTGTCTTGTATATTCATGATGCAATCGAAATAAAAACTACACTGCCAATTGCTGCAAAGATAAGCTCGAAGTTGAGTAACTACCACCTCCTTTAATTTCTCCACACATTCTCTGTATTCAGAGACGACCTTCAGTCTTTGTGGTGATCAATAAATAGCTACGGAGGATCGGATGCAACTGGTCACTATTTGGTCAAAATGTTCCTTTCAACTACAGCTAGCTCCCATGTGGACATGGCATGACAAGCCTCCACCTCGCCATCGACACACATATATATGTTGTTCTCGTCTACAAATCAAGGTTTTGTTTAGTTTCACCTGAAATTTAATTTTTTTTAAAATTTACCGTCACATCGAATCTTGCAATACATACATGAAGCATTAAATATAAATAAAAAAAAATAACTAATTGTAAAATTTATTTATAAATCATAATATAAATCTAGCTAAATCAAAAAAAAATTGGAACTTAACAAGATCTAAGCCAAATCACTGTCGGTCATTCAACCGGCGGCAAGGCATCCGGCGAGGCTTCATCAACGGGCGACGGATAAGTAGGGTACGAGTTGGATCGAGCTTCTTGCCTACTTATATAAATCGTGGGCTAAAGACCATTAGGCTCAATTTCCGTGCATACTGGACCGGGCCAACATTTGGTGACGGGTGCTTTGCCTTTGTGACCCAAAACTCCCAAATCCCAAGCCCATGTTGGCGACACTAAAATTCAGAGAGCCTATGTAAAGTTTTTGCACTAGAAAATCTATAATTCTTATAAAGCTAAACTCCACTAGATAAATTCTCTCTTCATGTAAAGTGTCAACATCATTCTCCACTAAGTGACCCAATAAATATTTTATTTCTCCACGCAAGATGTCCACATCATTCTCCACTAAGTCCATGTCATCCTATATTAATTACAAAAAATGACCATGTCATCTATATCATGTGAAATACTTTAAATCTTTAATCTATTAACATACAAGTCATGTACATACACTATTTGTTCCATCACCAATTAATTCCTCTATAATGTAACCAAATATTAGTTTTTGTTTAGCAATTTTTTACTAGATCTAATACAATAAAATACATGCAAGTCAAATTCATATGTATACATACATAATAGACTGAATATCGTAAAGTAATGCTATGTATATAATAATTTATCTTTAAGAAATTCTCGCAGCAACGCGCGGGGAATTCACCTAGTACTATAAACATCAATAATCCTCTCAAGCACTCTGTCCCAAACGAAATGCAATTCTGGCTTCAAAATTTTGTTCGAATAGAATGCGATCAAGCTAGGCCATGAAATTTTGTTCAAATAGAATGCGATCAAGCTAGGCCATGATATAGTGGAGTTTGTTTCCTTTAGAGAAACCGTGTGCAATATTTCATTACCTTGACTAATAAACCTGAAACCATCATGATAATAACAGATCGATTACGGTCGCAGCCTTGCGGGTGCCATTTTACTTCAGCACTTATATATTTATCATAGAATTCCTAGAATTGGATTCATTTTGGAATGGAGTGAGCATTAAACATCAATCATGAAAACTCGGTTCTAGCTCATCTAGTGTACGGACATGTTATTATTATTATTTTTTTAAAAAATAGCTAATAGATTAGCAGTGTCTTTAAAGGCACTCCCAATGGTATATATCAATATAGGGTTACCCATATACCATTTAATATGGTGCCCCACGTATGATATTTTACTAATGCGACAACAACATTAATAACAAGGAGAAAATAAAAATGAAAACTACAAGAAACTTGGTCTTACGCAAGAAGTTAGATCTTGCATATAGAAACCAAAAAGGAACTATATATAACATCCATTAGAATGGGCATCATATATATTGAGATGATGAGAAAGATGATTGCGAGAGAGATAACAAAAATGATTGAAGAGATTTGGATAAAATATTAGGTGAGGAGGCCAAGCAAATCCTACATGTCAGCTATGCAGAACAGAAAATGAATCGCCAAGTGGCCGATTGCTCTTTTCTCAAAGATGGTTTGGTCAATATTTTCAACCTCCCAATGATCAATCAAAACACAACAAGCACAAGAATCAAAGAGTGGTGAACTGCCATGATTGGGTAGAGAGATGATAGAAGACACACACAGCTTGTCATCTATGCACTATGGAACATATGGAAAGAGCAAGAGTCTTCAGACAATAAATTGCAAACACTGGCACAAGTAGCAAGCATAATCCAACAAGACATCTTGCTATATGATATGGCGCAAGGAAATGTTCAAGTAAACCTCTGAAAACTGCAAAGTGCATTATTATGCTGTTCTTTTCTTTCCTGTTTTTCCTTTTCGGTTTAAATATTGGGACCCCCATAGTGTCCATATGTAAAGTGTTGTAACTCTGAAGCTTCTACTTCATTTAAAGGCAGAGCACATGCCGCTTTCATGCTAAAAAAATGAAGAGATTTATTTTGTAGCCTCAATTAGACTGTGTACTGTGAGTTATAGTTCCTTAGTGATGTCTGTACGATAAAGTTTTTAGATTTAGCTACTGTAGCATTTTTGTTTTCAATTATGAACTAATTAGATTTAAACGATTTGTCTCGCAATTCACAGATAAATTGTGCAATTAGTTTTTGTTTTCGTCTACATTTAATGCTCTATGCATATGTTCAAAGATTCAATATGATGGCTTGATGGGTGAAAATTATTTGGGTGTGGAACTAAACAAGTATAGTTTCTTTTTTAAACAGCCCAACGAAAGGATCTTGTTTTGAAATACATCCTTTATATTTTGACATGATTCCAAATAAGATAGAGAGCATTGGTCTTTTCAATTTTTTGCTTTCAAGAGGATGGTCTGTCCAAATTGCAGATTGCTGACTCGTCACTGATACCAAGTGGGCCATTGTTTGGATGTGCACACTCCACACACTGGTGGTACGAGGCTAACAGTTTGTCTTTTGTTTCTTGTCACTCCAAGGTCCAAGCTCTGAATCCATCCATGATCCATCCAAACAGTCCAATCCATCTGCTAGCTTTCCCTACATCCTCTTCAATCTGATCGTGCGATCAACTCGCGGTCCATCACCCTCAGCTCGCTCTTCACCCTAGCTAGGCCTCCACATCTCCATTGGATATTTGGATAAGCCCATGATGACGTGCCTTCTCTATTCCATCTCTGTTAAGGGTTGCCATCTTGTTCTTTCCCTCCTCTTCATTCACCATTCAGTCAGTCAGAATAATTTATTAAGACTCTTTTTTTTATTTATTGCGGTCTACCTCAATCAAGGTAAATTCTGGAGATGAAAGTGTCCATTTCGTACAAAAAGCAAAGCCAAAAATGACCCTTCGTTTACTGGTCACATTGGATGAGATGAGATCTCTTCTACCTGTCAGTCGTCATCTATCTATCCATTCCATCCAGATATGAGATATGCTTGCAGGATTTCAGATAATTCAGACCCTGTTGGGTGTTGCTGTTGCAGGAAAGATGGGAGGCCTCTGCCGCCTATCCGAGAATACTCTGGCCTCTGATCTTTCATTGGACGGACGGACGGGCGAAGGATATCTGGATATGCATGCCTCGACTGTCGACGACCATTATATGCATGCGTTTTAGTCGTTCTTCGTTTCTGTGCAGATAGAAGATGGACGAATGGAAGCTGAATCACGTGTGCCACTTTTATCTCCGGTGTGAAACATGTCGGCTGACTGATGACTGATGAATTATCTCCAGCAATCCCCAGTGGGAAAAGCCCACCACGCCCACCACCACCTTTCCACCGAAAACGACGGGAGAATAATGCACCGAAGGACGGTGTGTGAAAGCAAGCAAGCCAACAACATCCACTAGAAGATAACCCAGAGGCTTCCAGAGAATTCAGATCTTCCTCCATAGATAAACGACACTGATGACTGATGTTAACAGATTGAAAATGCATCCATCAGAAAAGCACTCAAACTGTTGAAAGCCTACTTATGTTCTCAACGTGTTAACATTCTGTTCGTACGTACAAAGGCTATAGGAGTGCGGCATACTACCTCCCTTCCGTTTTGTAGAGTTAAACGATATTAAATTTGACAAAATTTAATATATATGAAAATATACTAATATGACGTTTGTGTTTTCATACTAATATTAGTGTACTAAGCATCACATAGTTTTAAAATGTTAACACTTTTTATATTTATGGTTTTCCTACGAGAATTTATATTAATGTAGCTAAAGTTGAGCTTATTTGATTTCTCGGAAAACAAAATTTATATGACCCATTTGGTTTATGACTACAAGTTGCCACGCCACATGTTGGTCATAATATAATCTTTGGCAGTTGTTTGGTATACTGTCGATTCTATCACGCGACATAGTTTCTTAGCATCCTATATCTCACACGTCGTAGACTCGTTTTCTTACTAAACGTCCCCATAAGTTTATCTTTGATTTTGCTCAGCACACTTTTTTTACAGTCACAATGTCTAAGGTTAGACGTGATAAATTATGATACCAAATCAAACAAGCTCATGTTCTTTCTTTGGACGGAGAGAGTACTTTCATTATTATTATCTAGAAAAGAGCGTTGAGTGTGTATTATTATTATAGAGGTGGGGATGATTTTATTCTGTGGTTTAGAAAAGAAGGCTGCCACCTGAATATGATATATATAGTACGATGCTGAGCCGCACTAAAGAATGTGTAGCCAATGGTGGCACACCAATTTGTGCCGTGGACCGACTCTCCCTCCCTACCTCCCTCTCAGTCCCTTATTCCTGCTTTGCTACTGAAGGTCGCTATCACACTAAAGCACGACATGCTATTTGCTAAGCTGATGTGGCACACACATATAGCTCGTGATTCTCAGATAGACAGGATTTGGCCAATGCCGACTCAAAGGCCACCATGCATGCACATAAGCTACTAAAGTAAATAAATGTTGCACGCCCATTAACCTTTTGAACTCTGAAAATGGAAGTAAAAGAGGATGGATGCTTGCCCATGGTTGTGCTGATGAAAACACTGGTTACCACAAAAGACCAGCGGTTAACATCTCCTACTTCCCAAAGTCTCCAACTCTCCATTAGGGTTATTAGGGGTTCGGATGGGGTTAGCGCCGGAGTTGTAGAAGAGAGGTGGGCTTAGGCCAGTCTCAATGCAGAGTTTCATCGCACAGTTTCCAACAAATGAAACTTCAATATGAAATAGGCATATTCCACAGTGCAGGGTTCCATTAACCAGTTTCATGGACTATTTTAGCATCTCATGGGTCCCACAAATCTCTCTCCCCTCCCTTCCCCACGCACGTGACACACCCACGCACAAACGTCCGCAGATGGCCACGCACACCAGTGCTCGTGGAGGGAGGCCGAGCTCGCCCCATGCTCGGCGGCCAGCGGCGCCCACTGCGGAGTCAGCACGCGGCCACGCCCGCAGATGGCCACACACGCCAGCGCTCGTGGAGGGAGGCGGAGCTCGCCCCGTGCCCGGCGGCCAGCGGTGCCCACGGCAGAGCCAGCACGCGGCCGCGCCCGCAGCGGAGACCCCACGCCGGCACTCGTCTGCGGCAGCCGGAGTTCGCCTGCTCGCGCGGAGGCATCGCGCCCGCGCCCGGCGGCCTGCGCACGCGGAGGCGCCCCGCCCGCCCGGCATCCTCGGGCCACGGCGGCGGTGGCCTGCTCGCGCGGAGGCTTCGCGCCCGCGCCCGACGGCCTGCGCACACGGAGGCGCCCCGCTCGCCCGACATCCTCGGGCCACGGTGGAGGCGGCCTACTTGCGGCATGAGAGCCCCGCCCGCGACCGGAGGTGCCCAACGCGCGCCGTGGCCTCGACCGCGACTGGTTGCTTCGCCCGCGACGGACGCAGCAGCGGCGCCCCGCCCGCGACGGAGGGGGCGGCGGTGGCCCTCTCGCGTCGTCCTGCTCACGGTTGCGAAGGAGCTCCTCCCATGCCGGCCCGCCTACGACCGGAGGCGGCAGCGGTGCCCCGCTCGTGGCGACGGCTTCAGCCGAGCCCGCCTTCTACTTCCATGAAACGCGAATCCTTTCTGAGTGCGAGTTTCGTTCTCGTTTCACGCCCTAGGAAACGTCGCCCGACGAGTGTCGTGGGGATGAAACGAATGTCTTCTCTCTCCTCTGGGTTTCATACAAAAAATATACATTTGCTGATGTGGCATCCTAATAAATGTGCATGACACCCCTCATGAAACTGCATTGAGACTGGACTTAGGGGATGGTCGTTAGTGATGGTTAGGAGAATTGAGGGCAGCGAGCGAGGATGCCATTGGGTGAAAAAGTGGAGTCAAAGCATCCAAGTGGTCAATGGAGGACATATAATGGAAGTGAAGGCGGTGTTAGAGACGGTTAGATCACTATAAACTACGGACAATGAAAACGGTAAATACTGGGCGGGTGCCTACAATGCCATTGGAGACACAATTAAGCGTGAAAGTAGTTGGACGTGGGGTACACAACTATATATAGCATGAGGTGGTAGGGGAAGATGCAAGAAACAAAGATGGAAGGGAAAAGAGGAAAAATGAGGATACGGGGTGCTAACCTAAATCGACGCGTATCCTTTTTTTTTTAGTGCCTGTCCAATTCCCCATGTGATGCTTGATTGAGGTGCTGAATGCAACTTCCTATACCTTTATTAAGCTTGAGCTAGCATATACCTAAGGGGCCTTATTGGTGGTCATTCTGTGGACAATTTGGCTTCACCACTTGTGCGAGTGCCAATCATCTAATCAAACAAATCGGAAGATCAATCCAACGGTCAGTATTACTTGCTCCCTAGTTTTTAGCACATGAGCTTTGTTTCATATATATACTGCCTCTGTCCCCAAATAAAACAACTTTGAGGTGTCTTAAGGAAAAAAAGGTTTGATGTGCAGCCGATATTTATGAAATAAGCACACACTATGAAAATACATTTATGATTGTTAACACTAATTTGGTGTCATAATCTTGATGTTCTGTACTATATATATTTGCTCCAACTTTGAAAATTTTGACCTAAGATAATTTTAGGAGCCGCTAAGAAAGTGGCGTTACTGACGTCATTGTCAATGCATATCAAAATGCAGAATTACTTTCCCTTGGATGATGGCTATATAAGAGGACTTACGGTGCACTAAGCCTCATCGTCAGCTTAGCTTCACTATCTTCCAGGAAGCAAGTCCTTATTAGTCTTCAGTTCTTCACACGCCCAAATTAAAGGATATGCCAACCATGCCCGCCGCAGTTTCAGCCGCCACCGGCGTGTCACCTCCGGCGGCGGCCAACGTCGTCGTCGTCGAGGACATCTATGGCTTCCTGCGCGTCCTCAGTGATGGCACCATCCTCCGGTCACCGGAGCAACCCGTGTTCTGCCCGGCCACCTTCCCCAGCAGCCACCCGTCGGTGCAATGGAAGGAGGAAGTCTACGACAAGGCCAACAACCTCCGCGTCCGCATGTACAAGCCGTTGTCCACGGCCGCCGGCGGCGGCGGCGAGGCCGGGAAGAAGCTGCCGGTGCTCGTCCACTTCCACGGCGGCGGCTTCTGCCTTGGTTCGTGCACGTGGGCGAATGTGCACGCGTACTGCCTCCGCCTTGCCGCGGAGGCCGGCGCCGTCGTGCTCTCCGCGGGGTACCGCCTCGCGCCCGAGCACCGCCTCCCCACGGCGGTCGACGACGGCGTGGGTTTCCTGCGGTGGCTGCGTGCGCAGTCCACCATGGACGCCGCCGCCGCGGCCGACGGCTGGCTCACCGAGGCCGCCGACTTCGGCCGCGTGTTCGTCACCGGCGACTCGGCGGGCGGCAACATAGCGCACCACCTCGCCGTGCGCGCCGGCCTGTCGGACACCAAGCGCGGCGAGGTCGACCTCGACCTCGACCTCCGCCCGGTGACGGTCCGCGGCTACGTCCTCCTGATGCCGTTCTTCGGCGGCGTCCGGCGGACGCCGTCGGAGGCCGAGTGCCCCGCGGAGGTGCTGCTGAACCTGGACCTGTTCGACCGGTTCTGGCGGCTGTCGCTGCCGGCCGGCGGCACCAGGGACCACCCGGCGGCGAACCCGTTCGGGCCGGACAGCCCCGAGCTGGGCTCGGTGGACTTCCGGGCGCCGGTCCTGGTGGTGGTCGGTGGCCTCGACATGATGCGCGACCGCGCCGTCGACTACGCCGAGCGGCTGGCGGCGATGGGCAAGCCCGTGGAGCTCGTCGAGTTCGCGGGCAAGCCCCACGGGTTCTACCTGCACGAGCCGGGGTCCGAGGCCACCGGCGAGCTGATCGGCCTCGTCAGCCGATTCCTGCACAGTTGCGCTTGCGATCGAGGCGCGGTTGCTTGATTATTAGCGAGAAATAAAGTCAAATGCATGGGACGCAGAGCAAACTGTAAGATCGCATCAAGGTTCGTGCATGTGCATTGGCGTGAGCTGCGCGCCCTGTGTTCCTCGCGCCAAACGTGCGCTCTAATGCTGCAGTGCATGTACTGTGTAGTTGTGTAGTACTAGGATTGGTACCACGTGTCAGCAGTTTGGTCAATTGTGTCCACGTGTCAGTCATGTTTTGATGTTTAGTGATGGTCTCATACACTCGTGCATGCATGCGGATATATGGTTCTATCCATATCTATGAGACTCGTATGGATTTTACAGGATTTTATTTACTGTATCATCAATCAAGACACTATTTTAATAAGATGTGATCGGAGGATGACGGCCTCACCCGTTTTTCACTAAGCAGGATTTTATATTACTGTATCATCAATTGAGATACTATTTAAAAAAGAAAACACGATCAGGTATGATGGTCCCATCCGTTTTTCTCTAAGCATAAGCAGAAACCACGGCTGCTACCAACCGCGGAAAAACCTTCGAATCCTAGCTTCACCAGCAAGAAGATTTTTATTTACCTCCGACCTGAAATTCACGACGTGGGGGATGATGGCCCCACCGACGTGGGGGATGATGCCCCCACCCGTTTTCACTAAGGCCTTGTTTAGTTTCCAAAAATTTTCAAGATTCCCCGTCACATCGAATCTTGCGGCACATGCATAAAGCATTAAATATAGACGAAAACAAAAACTAATTACGCAGTTTACCTGTAAATCGTGAGACGAATCTTTTGATCCTAGTTAGTCTATGATTGGATAATATTTGCCACAAACAAACGAAAGTGCTACAGTAGTGAAATCCAAAATTTTTCTCAAACTAAACAAGGCCTAAGTAAAAGCCACAGGTGCCTGGCTTCGCAAAGGTAGGCCTGAAATTCGCTCCAACTAGGATTCGAGATTTTTATTTACCCTCAACCTAAAATTCGCCCCAACAATTTTTCACTAAGTAAAAGCCACAGCTGCTACCGGCCACGGAAAAATCTCCGAACCCTGGCTTCGCAACGAGGGGCCTAAAATTCGCTCATACTGGGATTTGAACTCAGGTCCTAGAACGTACCGCTGAAAAACTCTAACCGATTGAGCTAGAGTCCTTTGGCATCAGGATTTTGCTGTGATTTGAATATTTTGGTTTTATTCATCATTGAGTTTGTGTATACCAAACTCTAACAGATTGAGCTAGAGTCCTTTGGTATCAGGAGACTATTTTGTTGTGATTCGAATATTTTGGTTTTATTCATCATTGAGTTTGTGTATACCATATTCGAAAAATTTACCCCTTCTTCCACACCTGAATTTTGAACTGACCATCGTCGACATTTTATCCATGGACCTCTCCTTCATTCATCTGTCTTAGACCTTGGTGCCTAAGGGTACTCACAATGCAGACTCTATCATCAAGTCTAAAGTTATTTATTACCTCGAACAATGTGGACTTAGTAGAGTCTAAATAAGACTTGGAGTACCATTTTTTCTACCTCTTTCTTCAATAGATATGCTGCCACATTAGCAAAATACCATAAATAATATGTAATTAATTGTCTTGGACTCTGTGATAGAGTCTTGCATTATGAGTGCCTAGCACTGCACTAAGAGCATCTCCAAAGGCTTTGGCAAATTGACTTGGCATTTGTTGCTATTTGCAAACTCCCATAACAAAATGCAAAGGATAAAAATAGGTCATCTCCAAGAGAATTGGCATTTGGACTTGGCAAAGGATAAAAATAGAAGGTCTCCAGGCGCGCGCGCTTTCCTCGCGCGATCGGATTTGCGAAGTCGTCCACAACTTGGCATTTTTGCCAAGTTTGCTCTCTCATTTGCCAAGTTGCCCAAATTGCAAACTCCAAATGCAAAACCGTTGGATACCTCTTTTGGAGTTTTTTGGCAAATTACTCAAATGCAAACCTCAGATGCGAAACCCTTGGAGATGCTCTAAGAGCAACTCCAACACTACCCTATATGCACTTGGCAAATCCTAATTTTTGGCCAAACATGGAAAAAGCTCCTCCAACACTACCCTATATGCACTTGGCAAAATAGGATGCTTGGCAAAAAGAGAGCCAACTAGCTCAAATTTAGGAGCGTTGGGAGCGCTTGGCATCCTGCCTACGCGGTGGGACCCACACATTCAGCATGCACGCATGTCTTAAATAGATTGCAACTTTTGCATAAAAGTCTCTCTGATTTTTTTTAGGAATCACAAGATAGTCCAAATTTGCCAAAAAAATAGCTAACTATTGGAGAAGCCTCTTTTTTTTTACTTGGCATTTGAGCTTTACACTTGGCAAAATTCAAGATTTGCCAAGTAAAGTTTAGGGTAATGTTGGAGTTGCTCTAACCCATGGTCGGAGGTTTAAGATGCAGAGCGCCTTTGGATTTCCACCCAGTGAATGGCAACCGTCATACACAAATATTACCTGAAAAATACAATCATACCCCTATTTCCAACCCTTCCATGAAAATATCGAAGACTGTGGAGGTGGCACATTGGTGTGAAGTATGAACTGAGCATAGCTTAGTTGGTTGGGTTTTGACTTGTAGTGACGTAGTGTGATTCTAAAAAAGAAAGTAACTTCAAGTGGCAATGTCGCATACCTTTCTCTACATGGCAAGGTCAAGTGAGTACTTCATGTTCCTGTTGGGTTAATTGGGCTTGTACCACAGATTTCCAGTTAAGTCGAAAGCCCAAGGCCCATGTTTATGCGGAGTTATGTGTATTAACCCCACATGGCAAATAATTAAGGGAAAACTAAATCACCTTTTAAGGGTAAAACTGAACCTGCAAATAGGAGGAATCGTGCTGTCCGGGCGCTTGCTTCTGGGTCGTGCGCGGCTTTTGTTATTATGGTTATGTATTCACCTCAATCCAAAATCGAAATTCCACACCAAACCACTCTAATCTAAAATCTAAATTCCAAACCAAACCACTCCACATGGAGTGAATATATCGACATCCAAAAAAGCCTAAGAAAAGTTTTTTAAACTATCTGTCTCGCTCCAACTTCCTCAAAAAAGTTCATAAACATAGTACCTTCAAGATGTGTCGGCCGGGTAGCTTACAAGTGTACCATTTTCCATGTGGAGCTATTGCTGAAATACTGTTCGTTGATTTATTGTGAGAGAAAAACATCGCTGAATGTCTAGCAGATTTGACAGATAAACTCAAGCGAACAGGTCATGGCCTGGTTTTATTGCAGGAACAGATGATGGAGATAGGAATATTTTGTATATATAGCCCCATTGGGTATACACTTCTAATTAATTAAGATTCAATAAATCTTTGCCACTCATCTACTCATAATTTTAAAGTTTCTCCAAGATCTTCCGAGGATATGTCAAACTGTGAAAGTATATATGTTCCACTCATGGACCACAAATTATGGAAGTACTGTAATTAAAAGCAAGGTCATCATACATGCATGTGCCCCACCTAGAAGTCAGCCCTCTTTGGCCAGTAAATCTCAAGCAATTGACATGTTCTGACTTTACATGGCAGAGCCTTATTAGTGGGTAAATGACCATTGCTTGTGCTAAGGAACTAGTACCAATTACCAAAGAAGAAATTATGAGAGTCTATGGAATATATTATGAGCTACGGAGGCAATGATACATGACCTATAGTAATTTAGTCAGTACTAGTGTAGTAACATGCAACCAACTTTGTTAAACTTTATAAACAGCTAAAGCCTGAAAGCCTGGACTGATGCTTCCTTCGTCACACATTCATGCATCTAAGTAAGAAATGTGTGTCTCAGCTTGAATTTTCTACTGTGTAGAGTAACATGCAGCCAACTTTGTTAAGAACGGGTTAGTCTTGTCGGCATATGAACAATGTATAATGAGAGGTCAACAGCTACTTATAAAAATATATGTATCTACACTGATTTGTGGATCAAGTTAATCCACCCCAAATCCCATCTCCTCCTTGACGCCATTGGCGAGCTCTCTCCACTCTACTTTCTCTCCCTCCACTCGATAGTAGTCGGCCCAACTCTCTCTCATCTCTAAAATGGCTCCCACGCTCAGCTACCACTCCCTCCAGTTAATATGAACTACTTAAATTCAATTAATATTAACTAGTGGGAGTACCTTGTGAGTTACCACAAGTTCGGATGAGGCGGTGACATCTAGCTTTTGCACGGCCACTAGAGGGATTGAACTCTCACCCAGACGCAGCTACCTCGACTGAGCTCCCTAGCACACACTGCCACCGCCATCATTGTGGAGCCTTGTTATCAGGCCGATGTGGCTGCCCTAAGCATGCCAAGCAAGAGGATTAACTCAAGTTATGGTAGTTTGGACCTTACGTGATGCGATTAGTAAGTTTAGGAATCTAAATATGTATTCAAAAAAATTAAGGACCTAGATGAGACCTGAGCTAAATTTGAGGACCATTGGTGTATTTTACTCAAAGTTTATGGCACCATTGATCGTCACGTAGGCTATTGGGTTGGATCGAAGCCCGTTAAGGCCTCCATTGGAACCCGCTACACATTTAGGGACCAAAAGTAAATATTTTGAAAGTTGGAAAACTAGGATGACACAACAAGCCAGGTTTGAGGACCAATTTTTACTCAATTTACATTTATAGATAGTGGGATGGAATAATAATAAAAGAAAAGACCCTTGGATGTATATACTCCATAAACACAATGTTTATAGCCTATATATATAGGGATCACCAAACATATTCAGCAGTGTCTCTATCACAATCCCCAATATATGAAAAAATGTTTTTTGAGGGATTTTGTTCCCTAGCAATCCTCCAATCCCACCCCTAGTAAGAAAAAAATTCTCATCCCCCATAATCAAGCCCCCTACTCCTCAAAGATGAAGGAGCTAATAGAGCCCGCAATACATCTTTTTTGGGTGGGTTTTGTAGCTACTACATGAGACCAGTGAAGCTCCACTGTGCCTTCAAATCAGATCCACCAAAGCATCACGTACACTGATAGAAGCAGAGAGAGAGAGAGAGAGAGAGAGAGAGCACGAGTGCTGATGTACGGGCCAAGTACGCCCCTCTTGGATGAGCAACATTGCTTAGATGAGAGAGAGAGAGGGCATTGGCAGGCCAACCGGTACCCTGTTGGGCAAGGTGGTGATGGTCGAGAAGAGAAGAGGAAGACTACTCGAAGAAGGTGTTGGTGCCCGAGAATAGGACGGGGCGAGGCTGTGAGACACCCAGCCTCTTCCTCCCTGCACCGTCATGGGAGGAATTGAGAGAATAGTGAGAGAGAGAGAGGATAGAGCGGCTATGGTTTTGAGGGAGAAGAAATCTCATCCATCCATTATGATTATGATGATCCAACTGCAGATAGTAGCAGTTGATTTGGGTCTGCCAGCTGGTTTAATTGGGTCTAATTAGGCCAGTCTCAATGGCCCGTTTCAATGCACTGTTTCTAAAACAAATCTGCTGACAGAGCATCAATGAAACAACCTCCACAATGCATGAGTTTCACCTTGATGTTTCCTAGACTGGGCAAAGCATTTAATTACTGCAAAATGATTGGATCACATGTAAGATAGTGAAACGATTTAGTCTTCAGTGGGGATTTCATCCTGTTTCACCGCGTGGGAAACAACGCCACCGGAGTTTCACCATGGTGAAACTAATTCCTTCTCTCTCCTCTTCGTTTCATGCAAAAAGTACAGTTTTGCTGACATAGCGCTCTAATAAATGTGCATGACATCCTGGTGAAACCCCCACTGAGACTGGCCTTAACAAACTGGTCAAATATAGCTCCACGAGTATTGAAAACTGAGGTATTGGGGCCAAGGTATTCGAGAACTTGTGGGAGATGAGAGATTAACCTCGCATACACGAACACCACGTCACTCACATAGTCACATGCAAGTTGCACTCTACACACTACAGGAATTTTCATCAAAAAAGATAAGGTACGAGTGAACAACGAGACGACTTTTGAAACGTGATACATGCATATGCATGCATATATGCCGAGTAAATTAAGCGGCAGCCTCTGACGCAGCGACGACGGCGCCGCAGCCGTCGACGAACCGGGCGACGGTCTGGATCAGCTCGCCGGTGGCCTCGGACCCCGGCTCGTGCAGATAGAACCCGTGGGGCTTGCCGGCGAACTTGGCGACCTCCACGGGCTTGCCCATGGCCGCCAGCCGCTCCGCGTAGTCGACGGTGCGGTCGCGGATCAGGTCGAGGCCGCCGACCACCACGAGGACCGGCGGGAAGTCCACCGAGCCCAGGTCGGGGCTGTCCGGCCCGAACGGGTTCGCCGCCGGGTGGTCCCTGGTGGCGCCGGCCGGCAGCGACAGCCGCCAGAACCGGTCCACCAGGTCAAGGTTCGGGAACGCCTCCTCCGGGCACTCGGCCTCCGACGCCGTGCGCCGGACGCCGCCGAAGAACGGCATCAACAGAACGTAGCCGCGGACCGTCACATGGCCTGGCTCCGGCTCCGGCTCCGCCGCTGCCAGCGCGCACGGCGAGGTGGTGCGCGATCGTGCCGCCCGCCGAGTCGCCGGTGACGAACACGCGCCCGAAGTCGGCGGCGGCCTCCGCGAGCCAGCCGTCGGCGGCGGCCACGGACTGGTCCCGGAGCCAGCGCATGAAGCCGGCGCCGTCGTCGAAGGCGGCGGGGAGGCGGTGCTCGGGGGCCAAGCGGTACCCCGCGGAGAGCACGACGGCGCCGGCGTCCGCGGCGAGGCGGAGGCAGAACTCGTGAACGTTCGCCCACGTGCACGACCCCAGGCAGAAGCCACCACCGTGGAAGTGGACGAGCACGGGAAGCTTCTTCCCGGCGGCGGCGGACGCGGTGGTCGTCGGCTTGTACATGCGCACGCGGAGGTTCTTGGCCTTGTCGTAGACGGCCTCCTTCCACTGCACCGACGGGTGGCTGCCGGGGAAGGTGGTCGGGCAGAACACCGGGCCTGCCGGCGACCGGAGCACGGTGCCGTCGCTGAGCACGCGCAGGAAGCCGAAGAGGTCCTCGGCGACCTCGGTAGCCGGCGCCGCGGCGGCGCAGCAGGCGGCGGCCGAGACGGCAGGCATGGTTTGCCAACTTCACTTGAGACGACCTTAGAAGACAACAGGTCAAGAAGGCTGGCTGAGCTGATGATCCCCAGCTGCCTAAACCGTCTTATATAAGAGCGTTGCGCATTTTGATTTGATAGAAGTATGCCCTTGTTGGTTTTATCGAGCATGATGCAGCATCTTTAGCTAGCAGCCACACTATTGTGGAAATTTCCATGATCACAGTAGCAAAAACACGTTAACTGGGACCATATTGTGGGAGCTCCACCAAGAGTTCTCAAAACAGTCTCACAATCTAGCATTTTTTTTTGCAAGATCGGGTGTTTGGATCATAAAAAGAACTCATCTCTAATGACGTCCTTAATGATTCTAAATAGCTAGTTTAGGAAAACTTCTATTGGTTATCAAGAAAAGAAATTAAATAGCTAGCAACTCTCAAATAACCAGTCTAGTACAATCATTCAGAAACTCACAAAATTCTTCACTATAATATTTATTTTTTAGTATTTTTATACCTCATCTAGCTAGCTGTGCAGGAGTCGTGTGTATCCTCGTACGCGAGAGTTTGCGATCTGCCTGTTCTCTCTGCGTGCCTGGCCTGCTGCTGCTGGCCGGCAGGGGGTTGCTGCTACTGCCTGCCATGGCCAGCTGCTGCCCGCCTGTGCCTGCTGATGCCGTCATGCCCGTGCCTGCTAGTGCTGGCCGGTAGTCTGCTGCAGGGTGGCCGGCTGTTGGCCCTCTTTCGACTAGTGATAAAGCCTGAACAAATTAGAAAGTAGTGTATTTATTTTATAGGTGCATATATTTGTACTATAAAAAAATACATATATGGTGAAATTTTAGAAAAAATTATTGTTTTCATAAATTTTGGGTGGTGCATCTGCACCTAGTAGCATCTACATAGCTTCGCCCCTGTTCTCGGCTGCGCGACATGGACTCGTGCGAAAAAAAAAGATCCACATTCCGTCAGGAAAGTTTTCTGTGAATCTATCTATTTTTTTTATATATTTTAGGAGTTATATACGAAACTCTTGGAAAACTTAAGGATTTTGGAAACAAAATTTTGGGTACTCAAAAGTAACGAGCATCTCAATTAGCATCAAAAGACATATTCATAAATACATCCTCATTTCCAGATTGTAAATTGTTATGACTTTTTTAATATATAGTTTTTTGCTATATATCTAGATATACATAGTAAAAACTATATATCTAGAGGAAAAAAGAACAATTCCAATTTACAAAGGATAGAGTAGTATAATTATTTAATTTGCTAGTCTTTTGTAGTAAACTGGTAATTATTCTTTTTATCGGTGTATATATAACTGAGGGTAAGCCTCAATCGTAATTTTGCTTCTTTATTTGGGTCTGAAAAAATGGTTTATATATTTGTGTTGCGTGGTGGCCTTTTTTTTCTTATATAAGAGTGTGGTAGCTTTTGAGACTTTGAGTCGGCATTGGCCAAATCCTGCGGATCAGATCGTACACTATGCGTGTGAACGCCATGTCAGGTTAGCAATTAGAAAGGCTTGCTTTAGCTTGATAGCTACATTCAGTTGCAAAGAAATGGGGACTGATTGGTAGCAATACGCATGTCGCCATTGGCACATTGGTGAAGTAATGGCCTAATCATGCAAGTGCTTAAAGAACATCACTTGTGCTGCACCTCTCTTGAACCCTTTTAATCCCTGTTTCTTTTTTGTCTCCATCACTTATGGTGTTTAACTTGTCTATGGAACACCTGGGTGCTCTAGTTCATCTTCTTGTTAGGTTGCTTTTTCCTTCTAGATTATAAGCCATCAAGATGTGGTGGCAGGTGGCCTAATGGCTTTTCCACTTGGGAGTTGGGATGAATCAACCAGTGCGCTACTTTAGTTCACACTAGCAGTTTTAGGCCTTTTTTGGCAGGGATTTTGTTGAGGCTTCTCCACCAGTTTTATCAAAAGCCCTCCCAAATGTGCACACACGCGAACGTAAAACCAAGCCAAAAATGGTGAAGCCAAAGCCATTTTTAGCTAGAAGTCTAAATATGTGGGTTTTCCTTACATTCACAAAAATGCGGGCTTTTCTGGCTCCTTATCCGAGAAGTCCAAACCCTACCATCAGCCTTATTCAAGTTAGTTTTAGCGAAGTATTTTTTTCACCATAGTGCACCTGTACATTTTTAGATTGATTAGCTAAGACAGTGGATCACAAGTTATAAACAAAAAAATCAACGCAAAAGCTTTGGGTTGGGCATGTGGGCGTTTAACACACCACACACACTCACCCATGTGCACGCGACCTTATCCCCATCTCTCTCTCTCTCCCTCTCTCTCTCTCTTCTTCCCCAACTAAGTGGGTGGTAGGGTTCCAGCGGTGGTGCAGGTTCAACACTGATGAGGTGTGTCCTCCTCCTCCCGTGTTTAAGCATCTAGGAGTCAGGGTTATCCTCTCTCTAGCGGGCTTCTCCTCTCTCTCTCTCTCTCTCTCTCTCTCTATATATATATATATATATATATATATATTCCCTCTCTTCTTTCCACACTCTGACGTGCTTATAAGAGAAGGGGCTTAGAGGAGCCAGACCGGCTAGGCAGTGGGGACGATGGGAGGGTGGCTTCTTTAAGGTTTTGGCGACAGTGGAGGCAGATGGGATATATAGTTCGGGGCGAGGCCACGAGGGTGCCCATAGCCATAGCTCACCATTTGAAGAAGGAGGTTATGGCCGGAGCTCGTGACGGCATTGCGGGAGGGAGGAGAGCAAGAAGGAGGTTGCCACGTGTGGTGGATAGCAGGTGCACGAGGAGAAAGAAGGCGAGGAGGGCAGGGTCGATGAGGCGTGCGTTTCACACGCTAATCACACGCACGACCGAGTGTTAGCCACGTCCAAAATTCAACTTATGCAAAGTTAGGGAGTTATAGGTTATCATCGTTTTTGCCACTAATTCAAAAAGAAGGGGGAAAAACTGGCCAGCCTTCCATGTTAGGGCAACTTGATTCGAACCAAATAATCGCAAATCCGGTTTCGTGGAAGTCAGTGAAACAAATAATTGAGACAATTTATCTCTCAGTGCAAGCGACAGTTTCTGGCATACTCCCTCCGTCTCTTTTTAATTATAGCTTGCGCTTCCAAAAAACAAATGCCAGCAATTATATATTAAAAAATATTAATATTTATAATACATAATTAGTATCATTAGAAATATCTTTGAATCTAGTTTTTTAACAAATTTATTTGAAGATACAAATGTTACGCGTATTTTCTATAAATCGAATCAAACTTGTGACACTTATACCAACGGCGACATTAAAAAGGGACAGATGGAGTATGTGTTATATTCTTCTTTTTTCTTTTTTTCGAGTGAACATGCGTTATATTCAAATTCAGCTTGATCCGAAAAGAAACAATTATAAATGGAACGAATATACATTTACACCAGTTTTGTTGTCGAATCAGATCCACCGACTGAAAATGAAAGGCCAATTAAGCTAATTAATATCAGATAGGCAGAGTCGTCTCTTTCTTGATGACACGTTCTGAATCTGAAATGCTGCCAGAAAATCTGATCTCTGGGTGACGTGCAGGTGAAGATAAACCTCAAGAAAACTGACTGAAACGAGCAGGTCAAATTTTAAAAGCTTTTGGAAGATAAATAAATCTATACACGGTGGAAGGAAAAGCCGTGTTTTGTAGGGCTTGACTGATTACAGAGAGTGGTGTTGATAGAGTACGAAATAGAAAAGATAACAACGTTGACAGAGATGGAAGAGAAGAAATGTCATGGATAGACATGTCCAAGGAAGAAGGCAGATATATAAGTGAGGGGTCATGACCCATGATCTGATCACAAGATCAATGGGAAAACGACTGCGTTAAAACCAATTTAGTGACGATATGGATCCAGAGCTCCAGTAAGGTTTCATACAGTGACTAATGAGTGACATGATTTTTTACCAAGGCAAATTTAAATAATTCTGATGGAACTAGTTTTTTTAGAACGTTGCATAGCACATGTTTCATTAAGAAGAAGTTAGAAATTTTACACGCCCAACATCACATCACCACGAGGTGCCATGCGCGATAGGGTTGAACACGAATACAAGGCACTGCTAGGAGGTGGGACACACGTTGTTGTAACTAACTAAGAGACTAACGGTGCGACCAAAGAGCTTGCGACGTTGAGTGAACCCTTGCTCAAGACGCCTATGTTGCCGCCTACCTCCCAGGAGCACCAGCCATGGGGAAGATCTCCCGCAATGCCATGCGCTTGGAGCCTTGGACGACGACAACGGCTCTTGGAACATCTTGTGGAACCGAGTGGCAATGGTCGCGTCAGGCGTCACCGACGCTGACCATGGAGCGCTCACCGATGGCTGGCATTTGCTCAGCATGACCTACTTGGCCTACTTCTCTGAGTTCGAGTCAGAGTAGGCGGACTTGGCAGCGACTCTATCACTGCAGAGCGGCCCCAAGTTCACGACCTGCACGCGTGAGACGCGAAGGCGCAACGATGACTGGATCATCGGCTAGGCTTCAGAGCGGCGATGAAGTCCTCGATAGAGGTGGGTTGGATTGAAGGCAGGGCTGTAACAGAAGTAGGAGGGGGCGTCCATCACATGTACGAGTGTTGATGGGCCGTCATCGGTGGGCTAAGCAGGCTACCCTTCGTGGGCGTTGTCGGAGGCCCCAACTGAGAGCTATGGATGTCGTGCTTGCTTGTCCCTCGGAGGACTTTGCAGTTCCATGTTCGGCTCTAAGACCAAAAGCAGGTGCTTCAAGGCCGTGAACTTTAGCTGGGCACGAACAGTGGCATCCAAGTTAGAGTCACAAACCATCAGACCCATCCAAGGCATCAATGGTTGAGGCTATGATAGAATTTGAACTTCAAACTCTTGGAAGGCCTCAGACGCGGAGTAGGGGCGCTTGCTTGAGAGTTGGGTTCCACCAAGCCTAAAGTTGAGGCTCTCATGCACCATCGACGTCCTAGCCATTGCCACCGTTGTCATCATCTTCACCACGGCAACCAAGACGGAGCGACCATGGATGCCTCCAATAGGATGACTACGCTAGCAATTCCTCGCATGGTGCTTTGTGCTATGGTAGAGAAGGCAGTGGGATAGGAAGGTGCACTAGGAGGTGATGTGGTCCCTAGCTAGATAGTTGAAGCAAAGATCAAAGAGTGAAGGTGGCACTAGCCACTAGTGATGAGGGTGAGGTGGGGATGGTGGCTCCTACACTGATGGCTTTGAACAAGCATGAAGCCATCAGCATTGATTGGCGTGGCCACTCGAGGAATGTGGCGTCGAGGAAGCACATTTGGAGGATGGAAACATGGCGGCGTGTCTCCTAGCGTTCGTCATGAACCCAGGGCCTAGCTCATGACAACGACAATGGCAGCACCCTAGTGCCTGGGTGTGGGGGTGCCGCTGGAGGACCATCAGTGTCCTAGGTCCTAGCTCGATAACGACAGTGCCATCTATTCTTGGTGATGATGACTAGGTCCTAGCTCAATGACGATAGTGCCACCTATTCTTGGTGATGATGACCAGACGTGAGGCAGAGCTCTCCTCCTCACATGGTGTTGTAGGCACGGGCAAGACCATCACCTCGATGACCCGACGAGTAGCTTCCAGGTACGGCAACTGGGTAGTAGAGGATGCATAGTCAACATGTAAATATGTGTGTTTATATATCATTTTATGTTTATAGAAAGTCCTTACTGCTATTACTATTTTACCATAGAAAGCGGGTTTCGGGTATCCATTTGGGTTTCGGGTATCCACGGGTTTGGTTTTGGGGATCGGTTACCACCCGAATCGGTGTTTGGTGCGGTTTCGGGTTTTGATTTTGGGTTTCGGGTTCAGGTGCACATAGACTTCACCCGATCTGAATCCGCCCCGTTGCCATCCTTAATCTTGTGCCCCATTGTTGTTGCTCAAAAAAAATGAATGTGAAATTGATCTAGAGGTACTCCTCGTGCACCTGTGATATCTCGCCTCGGACTCCAACAGTAACCAGGCCTAATTGGCCATGGGTCCATGGCCCAAATACGAGGGGCAACATGATGCTGCCTCTGTATTTTTTGAAGGGAAATATTAAAGAAATGTAGTGAATATCACCTACTGAATGGAAACATTTAGAAGGTGTTTGGTACGGTTGCTCACGAGGGGCTCCTCTAAACGAACTGAAGCTGTTTTTGGAGAAGCCATAATTTATGGCTTCGCCAAAACAATTTCGGCTCCTCTGCTTTTTACTCACAAATAGTTTCTCAAGAAAAACATTTGGCAAAGGCGCAAGGCTAAAGGAGCCAGAGCCGGAGCCCTACCAAACAGATCCTTAAACTTCTATATATATGGGAAATGCTTGAAGGGTTTTTTTTCCCATGCAAACGTGCATCATCATCATCATTGTTATTAAGAAGAAAGGAAATCACAGCGGCTTAAGCATCCAGGCATTGGATGCGGGAGCCGAGCGGCCTAGCTCCCGGCCCAGCTGATTGGCCTGAATGAAGCCCACAACGACCCAGACACACTAATTTGATTCCATGGCGTAACGGTTAAAATACAAGACAAAGCCAAATTGCACTCGTACTCGCGCTCCGGTGTCCAATTATCGTAGCACTGCACACATCAAGCAGCAGCAGCCTCGGACGCTGAAACAACACAGCTGTCAACGAACCGGCGCACGGCACGTATCAGCTCGCCAGTCGCCTCGGAGCCCGGCTCGTGCAGGAAGAAGCCATGGGCCGCGCCGGCGAACTCAACGAGCTCCACGGGCTTGCCCACCGCGGCCAACCGACCGGCGTAGCCGACGGCGCGGTCGCGCAGCAGGTCGAGGCCGGCGACCACTACCAGGACCGGGCGGAAGTCCACCGAGCCCAGCTCCGGGCTGTCCGGCCCGAACGGGTTCGCCACGGGGTGGTCCCTGGTGGCGCCCGCCGGCAGCGACACCCGCCAGAACCGGTCCAGCACGTCCAGGCTCAGCACCGACCCGGCGCCGGCGGGACACTCCGCCTGCTCCGACGGCGTTCGCTCGACGCCGCCGAAGAATGGCAGCAGAAGGACGTAGCCACGGATCGTCACCTGGTCCGCCTCGCCGGCGGCTTCACCAGCGTCGTCGGTCGCCACGCCGACGCCGGCGCGCACGGCGAGGTGGTGCGCTATGGTTGCTCCCGCCGAGTCGCCGGTGACGAACACCCGGCCGAAGTCGGCGGCCTCGGTGAGCCAGGCGTCGGACGACGACGACGACTGCTCGCGCAGCCAGCGCATGAAGGCGGCCCCGTCGTCGACGGCAGCGGGCAGGCGGTGCTCGGGGGCGAGGCGGTACCCCGCGGACAGCACGACGGCGCCAGTGTCCGCGGCGAGGCGGAGGCAGAACGCGTGCACGTTGCCCCACGTGCACGACCCGATGCAGAACCCGCCGCCGTGGAAGTGGACGAGCACCGGCGCCTTCTTCCCGCCGGCCGGCGACGCTGACGGCTTGTACATGCGGACGAGGAGGTTGTTGGCCTTGCCGTAGACGGCCTCCTTCCATTCCACGGACGGGTGGTTCTCAGGGAAGGTGGTCGGGCAGAACACCGGGCCGGCCGGCGACCGGACGACGGTGCCATCGCTTAGGACGCGCACGAGGCCGAAGATGTCCTCGACGACCTCGTTCGCCGGCGTAGCGGTGGGACAGCATCCGGCGGCGGCAACCGAGACGCCGGCGGGCATGGTTGGCATGCCCTTGTTAACGTGCATTATTGTGCAACTGAAGATTAACCACGTGTGTAATGTAAAGCTATAACTCGATGATATTCAGCAAACCTTAATTAAGCTTAGCCCTCTTATATAGCCATCCATGATGCATTCCATGGCAACAGTAACTGTGCATATTGATGCCTATGTTGTCCATGACCATGACGGCTACAAAAAGTTCCTAATTCACGATTGGCCAAGCCATGATAAAATCTATTTTTATCTTTTGTACCATTCGGATCAAAAAATTATGCTTCATCTGACGCCATACGGATTTAGGATCTGTTTGGATCCATATAGCTAACAATTAGCTGCAAAAGTTAGATGTGATTTTACTTGGATCCTCAACTAATGTCATCTTACCTATCACTCAGCTAACAAGTAGCTATAAGTTAATCAATTCAGTACTACTATTGTTACAAGCAAATGGGCACAAATTCGATGAAATTCAATTAAGAGGCCTATGTATGTGGACAGAACAAACATTGTCACTGAGGTGTAGTGTACCTCTTTCATCCCAAAAAGAATGTAATTCTCACTATCTAAGGAGTCAAACAATATTAGGTTTGATTGAATATATACAAAAAATGCAAATGTTTATGGTACCAAATAAATATCACTAAATTAGGAATATATTTTCATAGTAAATCTAATTGAAGACATAAATTTTCATATTTTTTCTAAAAACTTAGTCAAACCTAGAAAAGTTTGACTTCTCTAAAATCTAGAATTTTTAGGATGAAGGGAGTGTATACTTGTTTAGTAAGGGCTTTAGAATTGTTATGCAAATCACCAACATAAGCATAACGGGCTCTCCTAGAGTTTTTTTAAATGCAACATCAGCCTTAATTTCGTGACACTTGCCCTTGCTTTTACCATGCTTAATAATTGAGTATAAATCTACTCCTTTAGGTGTTTACTATTAAAGTATGATTGGTGGTTTGTTGTGAGAGAAAAATACTACTGAATGGCTGGAAAATTCAACAGATAATCTTAAGCGAACAGGCTCATTGTAGTCATGATTCATGAAGTAGAGTGTTGCCAATTTTCTCCCAATACTAATCTTGTGTTTAGTAGTCGGTCACTATAAAAAGGTTGTTGTTTGTGAGAAAGTTGTATGGCTTAGGGTCCGGTTTCCCTCATTCATGAATTATTTTCTTCTAGTAATACTAGAGTAAAGCAAATATTTTGTTGCCCTTCTAAAAGAAATACAGTTGGTCAAGCATAGTGTGTTTTGCTATTTTGCAATTTAATAACAATTACTCCCTACTAAAATAAGTGATGCTTTGGGTTATCTAAAGTTACTCATTCCAAATTTTGTTTATGAATTGCTCTTTTAACCGCTCGAGCTTGGATGTTTGGTATTGTTTTGCGATTAGCTTGGATGTTTGGTTAGTATAAAAGTAGACTTGTCTAGAAAAGCAGTATCATGAAAATCAAACATTTGTCATACTTTACAGATATATATTATAACAAAACTCTTTAAAATGTTGACTTTGGACAACTCTAAAATTAACAATCGTTTATTTATTACTAGAAATTAAAGAGAGTAACTTACAATGGCCAAGTTGTTTCTTGACCTTCGAATCGGAATTGGACAAGTTGTGTTAATCAACTCTAGCGTTATATTTGTGTCCGTAGTACTCACTAAGTGTCCCGTAAAGAATGTTTGTGGGTCCAATATATATATTTTCTAGCCCAACCCTTAAAAGAAATACATTATAAGCTAACTTTTTATAGGGGGTATTTGGCCATTTTGTCAATAATATTGGTATTTCTCCCCAACTTTATAGAATGATTCTTTGGACGGAGGGAGTACTTATAGCACTTAAAAAAAAGTATCACACTTCGACATCGAGGTTGAGCTGCAAAAACAGATGTGGATGGATTGAGTTAAGGCCATGCTAGTTGGTGAGTGACCAATGGCACACATATGTGAGCTAAAGGAGTGATCATAGTCGGGGTCGTCTTTAGGGGGTGGGCAGCCGGTGCGACGGCCGGAGGCCTACGGCGCTAAGGGGCCTATAAGTATATATGTAATATATATAATACTTAGTATATATATTTATCTAATTTTTTGGAGGCTTATATAGACACTATAGAAATTCGTCAATTAATCTAAAAAAGAAATCCATTAATCAGCATGTCATCTACATCCACTTATTGCTAGTGTTGCTTCATATTCTCGCTTGATCGATTAGTTGAGCAAATCAATGTTCCTTTTTATCGTCTTCTCGTCCTATTGCCCAATCGTCCAATGCAACAATGTGGCTCTATGACACGCTAACACCACATGTCCGCACACGATGTCACTACTAGACACTAAAGCAGGAAGAGTAAGGGTATAGCTGATCGAGACTTCACCAATTTTGTTATTAGTATTCCGTGATAGGGTTCTAAATTTCTAATTCTATTCTATTTATTTATTTGTTGTACTATAATTACCTTTTATAAACTAAAACATATGGTGCAAATTAATTCTTATTAGTTGTACTATATATTTTATATATTTGACATATCAAAAAATATTTGATGGGCCCTTACCCTTTTGCTTGCACAAGGACCCTCAAAATTATACAGACGGCCCTGATCCTACAGTATGAAAATTAATATCATGCATGCGACGTGATACATAGCTTGCGTGAGGTAATTAGAAGTAGTGGAGTTGGTGTTAGTTGGTAATTAGCCGTTGGATCATAGTGAAGGAGTGCTTAACACAACACTTATCATAACCCTTTCCTTTCGTCTGTCATCAGCCATTGGATTTATATGTCCAACATATATTTTGTTGTCCTTTTAAAAGAATCAAGTATGATTGGTCAAACATACTGTGTTTGGCTATGCGAGCTGAGCATGTCTTAGCTTGGTTGGGTTCCATGTGATGAAACTTGTCCATCAGGGTTTAAGTCCTCGACAAATTGACATGAGTGCTCGCATTATTTTTCTAAATTATATATATAGGGTAAATTTATATATATATTTCCGAATTTAATTACGTATGTAGTGCGTATATGCCTTCATAAAGATGAGTGTGCGCTCATGCATATGTGAATCTGCATCTATACTGGGTCTCACAAAAAAAGTGATTTGCTATTTTTCAATTTAATAATAAATTAATCCCTCCAATTAAAAAATGATGTTTTGGGTTATATCTAAAGTGAACCGTTCCAAAATTCGGTCATGAATTACTTTTTTTAACTGGTTGAGCTTGGATGTTTGGTAGTGTATAAGTAGATTTGTCTAGAAAAGATCAAAAAAACCATACACTTGTCATACTTATGAAAGCAGTGGTTCATGCTATAACAAAAGATAGTAGTTCATGTTCAAAATGTTGGCTTTTATTAACAAATCTAAAACGTCATTTATTTATTACTAGCAGGGTAACTTACAATGGCCAAGTTATTTCTTGACACCTTTGAATCGGTATTGGTGTTAACCAACTATGGCATTATATTGGCGTCCGTGCTCACAAAGAGTATTGCTATATAACACTTAAATTTTATCCCATAAAGAGTGTCACTGTATGCAAACATATGGGTCCCACCTATATATTTCTAGCCTAACCATCAAAAGAAATACATTATAGCTAACTTTTTATAGGGGTGTTTGGCCATTTTCCAATAACATTGGTATCTCCTCCATATTCTAGAATAAATCTCTTTGTAATAAGATGAAGGAAGTATCACACTTTATCTCAATATCGAAGTTGAGTTGCAAACAGATGGGGATTGAGTAAGGCCGTGCCAGTTGGTAAGTGACAATTAGCACATACGTGAGCTAATAAAGGAGTGGTCATATGGTCGCTATAGTACAGTATGAAAATTAATATATCATGCATGTGATGTGATACATAGCTTTCGTGAGGTAATTAGAAGTAGTGGAGTTGGTGTTAATGGGTAATTAGCCATTGGATCATAGTGAAGAAGTGCTTAACACAACACTGAAACACAACCCTTTCCTTTTGTCTGTCATTAGCCACTGGATTTATATGTCCAACGTTTCATGCTTTCTGGCCGTGCATATGATGTTCTTGCAAAGAACCATGTATCTCTTCGTTGATATGTGGAACTAAATCTTGCAGGAAATTTGTGTGACGACTGACAGCTACACCTCAGTAAGAAATGGAAATGGACTAGATGAAGAGTTCAGATCAGAGTGGTTTATATGATGAATTCTGGATGACGGAAATGGGCTGAACAGCCTGAACTTATCCAAGAGATCGAGATATGTACTGAGGTGAGAGATGGATCAAGAGGCCGGTGGCCACAAAATGACAAATCAGTGGAGAAAAGGAGAGAAAGACAGGCCCTTTACAGTGACAATGGATCAGGTACCATGTCTGGTGGGTGATAAAGTTCCTAGTGACAATGGATTATAGCAAAGATTCATCATATCTGATGAGCAGTGAGTGAGAGTGTCACAACTCACAACTTCACGCCACGAGAATTAGCAGTTCGATATGATAGAATTATCATTATGTGAGGTACTCCCACGCACCCTCCATAGAAACATATAAAACTCTACCTTCCACAGGCCAGGTTAGTGAACATGTGAAATTACGCATGCACCTCTCTTTTATTATCTGCCTATATACATAGGGCCTACGCGGTTACGCCTTTTTCTAGCCATTGGAAAATAAAGGCATGGAGATTTTTGACAACCACAACGTGTCAAATGTTAGTCGTGCCAAACTATGACACCAAATAAACAAACCTTAGATTGAGGCAGGGGGGGTTTGTGGACAACATTGATCTGGTCCATCTGGAGATGGTTTCTTTTTACAATAATCCCATCACATGTACCTGCACTGCATCAATCATCAATGCTGCCTGTTATCAGCTGGACAGAGATCCCATCCCAGCACAATTTTAAGGGCATCTCAACCTCTGGGTGCCCATTTGGGGACACGCCGGGTTCACAATCAGCATGATACTGGGCCTCGCCCCGGCCTGCTAGCATCACATATAATTCGTAGTTTGGGTGTGAAGAAGCCACGTTTTGACGGTGGCCTCATAAGTGCCACGAAACGACGCATCCACTTGGTCACAGCGTATGGCCAACGTGTGACGACACATTTGCTAAAGTGAACTAGCTTGATGTTAATTTGTGAACAGATTCCAATGAGTTCGAGTCACCTCTCCGAGCCTAACTCCCAAGTCCCACCCACCTCAGCTCTCCCGTGCGGTCACCAAGTACGGTAGTGCTCCCAGCGCCAGGCGGCATTGGTGCCCCACGGCTCGGCCACGGCGGACGGAGGCACGGAGCCTCATCGAGGGTGGAGTAGAAAAGCACGGGGTTGAGGAAGAAGAGGCGGCGGAGATGGCAACCATCTACCCGTGCACCAGCCACCAGGAGAGCGGCGTCCGCTGTCCTTGTCTGTGCCGGCAGGCGCGTCCGCTGGGCTGGTTGATGTCGTCGTGGCGTCTCTAGGAGCGGATGTGACCATCTACCTGTGCACCAGAAGCGATATCATATCATCAGTCCTCCGCGTCCTCGTCTGTACCGGCTGGTGCATCCGGCCGCGTGGCGGTTGTCGCGGGAGCCAGACAAGAAATCAAACAGGCCCTTGAGGATGGGATTTTAAAATTTTTTCAAAATTTCTCAATCTTTAGACGTATGTATGAAATTTTAAATATAGACATAAACAAAAATTAATTGTACAGTCTGTAATTTGTGAGACGAATCTTTTAAGTCTAGTTGGTCCATGATTGAACAATAATTGTCAAATACAAACGAAAATGCTAAAGTAGCCAAAACTAAATATTTTCGCGAACTACACAAACGCTCGTATCACGTGGCCCGAAAAAAAAAAAGTCGAGCAAGAAGAGGCTTCAACTTATCACTCTATTGAAATATGTAGCATTCTTGAAGAAAAGAAGATGAAAGTATGGCCGAACCACATTGATTTCAACGCACCAACCAATACTTTCTTTGTAGAGTCATTTTAGGGTTGTGCGCAGTGACCAAAAACATGCAGACGATTGAATTAATTAGACCAGTGAGAGGAGCCGTATGTGCTTGGTAAAAGGTGAAAATAATGATCCCTAGCTTAGATGACTCCCATTTCTAAAGAATTTTTTTTCAATAAAATGACTTCAATAAATAGACGGAAGGAGTACTATGCAATAAGCCACAGCTAAACATGCATTTAATTTGGTCGCCACATTAACAACAGAGTTCCACACTACTACACAAATAATTTTACAAGATGGTGTCCTTTTATTATCTTAGGTGGTCACAAAATTCAACCGCCTTAATTAATGCCTATGATTAACGGAGGCAAGTATTTTCTATTTATTATTCATAAGGCAACCTCCTTCATAAATCCATTTCCGAAGGCGGGCACGCTATAAGGTCCACCTCCAAAAATAATGGTCCAGTTTCCAGCTTAGAAAAAGACCATCTCTACCATTCTACAGGGCTCGTATATAAGCAGCACTTAACTTAGGCCTTGTTTAGATACACCCAAAAACCCAAAACTTTACAAGATTCTCCGTCACATCGAATCTTGCGGCACATGCATGAAATATTAAATATAGATAAAAAGAATAACTAATTGCACAGTTTACATGTAAATCACGAGACGAATCTTTTAAACCTAATTACTCCATAATTAGACAATATTTGTCAAATAAAAATAAAAATACTACCGTGTCAAAATCCAAAAACTTTTTGCATCTAAACAAGGCCTTAGCCTTACATCGCTCCTCCCTAGCGCCACTCCCTGTCCTCTTCTGTCCTAGCGCCACTCCCTCTCCTCTCCCTCGCAACGCCACTCCCTCTCCTCTCCCTCATAGCGCAACACCCCTCCCTCTCCTCTCCCCTCTCTGTCCTACCTTCAGCGGCTTAGGGGTTAGTCCGGCAACATTCCAGCACGGAGTCATGGACGCACAAGCCCTGCAGGCGGCATCCCAGAGGCGTCGCTGGCGGCTCCTACAGGCGAGCGGGTCGATGGCGTGAGCAGCGGCTCCTCCTAGTGGAGAGCGGGAGCCACCTCCTTACGGCGGGTGAGACGGCGACTCAGACGAGTTGGCTGGCGAGCTCTTCCCCCTTCAGCAGCGCTGAGCACTCTCCACCACGACGGTGGCCCCCAACGAGCAATTGGCACAGATCTTTATACGGTGGCAGAAATCCAGATCATGGAGTCAGCGGTGGCGCAGATCCAACGGTGCCCTGAGGTGCTCACGGTGGCAGGGGCAGACGCCAGTACCACCCGTGCTTGCAGTGACATGTCAGTTGGCGCTCGCAGCCATCCGGATCCGATGAGCGGCGGCGGCGACGGTGGCGGCACTCAGATGGGCTTGGTGGGCTTCGTTGATGAGCTCACTATTTTTTTTTTATTGATTAATTGAGGCGAGCATATCAACTGTTTAGTGGGCTCCATCGATGAACTCACTGTTTTTTTTTGTTTTTTATTGATTAATCGAGACGGGGATGTAGTTCTATGATTAACAGTGATCATTGATTGGAGACCGGTTGCCAATGTCTGCCTCCTATAAAATTTATGTACCAGTGCGACACCGATCGGCATGTGTCGTTGTAGCGTGCATTTTCCACTATGATCTTCGAGGTAACCAACACACGAGTCTAGATCGCTGGTCGATGCATGGCCGGTTCCGTTCAGTCGAAGCGGCCGTCGCTGTCGACGAAGCGCTTGACGACGCGCATGAGCTCGGCGGAGGCGTCGGACCACGGGTCGATGGTGAAGAAGCCGTGCTGCTGGCCGTCGAAATCCCGCACCTCGACGGGCTTCCCCGCGGCCTTGAGCCGATCCGCATAGTCCACGGCGCGGTCGTGGAGGATGTCGCGGCCCCCGACGACGACCATGGTGGGCGCGAACTCGACGGCGTCCAGCGCGGGCGCGCCGGGGCCGAACGGGTTGGACACGGGGTGGTCGGCCGTGGCGCCCTCCGGCAGCGACAGGCGCCAGTACCGGTCGTTGAGGGGCCGGTTGAGGAAGGCGTCGTCGGGGCACTCGGCCTCCGACCGCGTCCGCTCCACGCCGCCGAAGAAGGGCATGAGCTGGACGTACCCCCGGACGGCGACGGGGGCCAGCTCCGCGCGCGCCGCGGGGGAGCCGAACCGTACGGCGAGGTGGTGCGCGATGGTGCCGCCGGCCGAGTCGCCGGACACGAAGACACGGCCGAGGTCGGCCGCTTCGGCGACCCACGGGTCCCCTTCCTTCGCCTGCGCGGCCAGCCACAGGACCGCCGCCGCGGCGTCGTCGAGCGCGGCGGGGAGCCGGTGCTCGGGCGCGAGGCGGTAGTCCGGCGCCACCACGAGCGCGCCGAGGTCGGAAGCTAGGCGGAGGCAGTAGTTCTGGACGTTGGGCCAGGTGCGGGACCCGATGCAGAAGCCGCCGCCGTGGTAGTAGAAGAACACCGGCAGCCTCCGCCCGCCGGCGGCGCGCTCCCGGGGAAGGTAGAGGCGGAGCCCCAGCCCGTGGGCGTCGTCGAACGTCACGTCCTTCCACTCCACGGTGCCGTCGTCCCGCACCGGCGTCGAGAACCCGGGCTGCGCGCGCCGCACCACCGAGCCGTCGCTGTACACGAACAGCACGCCCCGGCACTCGTCCACCACCCGTGGCTCGGCCTCGGACGCCATGGGTGGCTGGAGAGTGGAGACCTGCAGTGGAGTGGCGCGACTCGCTCGCGAGTGACAAGTGTGAGCCGCGCCGTGAGGTGAGGTCATATAGAGCCGGAAGTGTGGGGTGCGCAAGTGGATCGGAGGCGGATTTTGTCATTTCGGGGGTTTGCGAGGAGAGTGGTTCCGGGCCGGACGATCGCCGGAAGCGACAGGGGGTAAGGACGTGGCGCGGCCGTCCGGTGAGGTGGTGGCTGGTGGTGGTGGGTGCCGAGTCGGCCGGCACCGGGCGGCGGGGTGCGTACAAAACGCTGCCGTCTCGCCACCGCTAGGTGGCCAATGGAGAGACGACTCGGTGCGATGGGGATGCGTATGCGTGCTGTGGTCACCCGTGTGCATCAACACCGGGCAATGCGTATGCGTGCTGTGGTCACTGACTCGGTGCGATGGGGATGGATGGCGACGACTCGTTTCTATCTTCGTCTCATTCCACATGTACCGTACCATGTATATCTCAGCTGCTTCCTAATCACAAATTGGTAGGTTCCAGTACCATCACTCAGCTGCTACTTTGTGTTTCTAGGAAATCAGAAGAATCTGAATGAGATAAACACATATATTCTTTGTTATCATTAGATAAACACATATTATTCGTATATAAAAAGATTTCTTCTCCTGTTAAAACGGCATGAGGAGACGAATGTTCGCTCCATTATTTCCTTTATTACCTGAGGCAGTTCAGTTTTTGTACCAGTATAATTTTGATCTGACACCTATACACGCATTTTCCTCCAACGCATGCCATACAGATACAGAGCAGTTCAGTGCACTATTGCTTGCACTGTCAGCACCACGCCTCCCGGAACCAGCACGCCCACTCGGAGATCCTCCAGTCAGGTGGCGATCTGGAGCGTCATATGCAGACGTGAGGTGGGATCAGCTTTCCCGGATTCATGATGTTGTTGGGATCCAACGCACCCTTTATTCTTTTCATCGTCCTCAGTGACTCGATGCCCAACTCCTTCTCCAGGTACTGCCAACAAACAAAAATATTCATCATCAATGAAGTGATGATAATACCCGTGACCAATACAGAAATGATGTCTTATCAGAAAATTATGAACAAAACAAGCAAATATGACTTAAAACTTAAAAGCATGAAGGGTATGAAAACTTTCTCCTACAAATGTTAGGCTAGGACCAGATATCCACGGAATTATGTCGTTCAAGTGATATCTGTAACTGTAATAACACATTCGGTCTAATGAAGTGGTTAGCATTCAGCCAGCCATTCTCAATTTTTTTTTCTTATGCCATAGTTTTGAAGAAGGAAAAGAAAAGGGAGCACAACTAAGCTTTTCCATCTATAGGGGGCTGATACTTGCCTTCATTTTCCCTGTGCCAACACCATGCTCTCCTGTGCATGTACCTGCAGTTAGGTACCAGTCATGTTAATATTTTCAACTAGTCCAAGCTCTGATAATTACTGCAAATGGATAAAACAAAGAGACACATGTTATGACTTCTATCTGAGATAACTCTAGATTAGACAGTGCTCGGGGAAAAGAACTCTAGATTAGACAGTTGTTCAAGGCATTTGGTTATTCCTTATCCAGTGACAGCAAGTAAACTCTATAGACAAGAAGTAGGCTATTTATACCTTCCATAGACAGAGCTGTATCAACCATGAAATGGTTTAGTCTCTCTGCTTCCTTTTGTTGGTCGTCTTGACTTGGATCAAACAGGATAATCGTGTGAAAATTTCCATCACCAGCATGAGCAATAACCAGACTGGAACATAAATAATCAGACATCAATGTCTTCATAACCAAAGTTATATTCATGGCTTGCTGAAGTTACTGTAAGATAATGCCATCCCATATAATATCAAACAGCCTTTCTGTCCTATATTTACAATAGTGAAACAGGTGGCCACCCCTTGAAAGTATTGAATGAGAAAATGCATACCAAGTCAATGGTGACGCATCAAGCAGACGCTTTGATGTAGATATGCATTCAGCAAGTCTGGACAGAGGGACGCAAACATCCTACACAAACAGATACAGTAGCATTAGGAAACTCATTACAGATCATGCATTGTTAACTGACAACATGTTCCATGCAAGGTACCACACTCACAATGACTTTTTCGACAATCTACACAGGCATAGGAACAGAGGATAAAAAATTGCCAATGAGAAAACAAGTCCATGCTCCATAGCTAAATATCATTTATACTGGATATGCTACTTATTTGGGATCACAATTTCATGGAGAGAACATAGGGACATGCTGTTAGAGACTTACAACTGAGGAGCAAGCATTAAAGCACATGATACACAACACTAGATGTGGTTCCTGGATATTACAATGGACATATATCTGTAAATTAACCAAGTGGTAAGAGAACAAACCGTGATCATAGCTTCATAATCAGGTTTCATAGCAAAGCCAGCCCAAAGTGCCTCCTTCCTGATCTGCACTTAAAGGGCTCAGTATTGTTACAAATATATTTCGATAATAGATCCATTCCAATGCATGATGGAGGCTAATAAATTATATTTGCAACATTCACGTATGTGCAAGATCATATAGAACCAAAGGGGGATCAATATTCTCTTCAGATTAAACCCTCTACTGACCTTCCATAATTCCGCTTTAGCATCTGGCTCCTCAACAAAAACAAAATCTGATCCATGGTGTTTGTTGGCAATTTTTTGAACCAAGAGAGTTTGTTCAAGAGCATATGCTTCTGGATATTTGCAAGAGGAAGATGTTGGCAAAGAAAAGGAATTAGTCAGTTATTGATCATAGACCGTAACAACAGTTGCAGTTTAATAAGTTCAAAGAAGTTTCTAATGAGCGTTGAGCACAGTCCAGCAGCCAGTAAAATATATTATTATGTTGGCTTTGCCCTGAAGATCATATATCAAAATTGGACATGTATTGTTATCAAATAAACTTCACTTTTCACGATGCCTATCTTGACTGATACCACTCCAATCTTATATTAGATATAATACTGTGAAAGTTGTCTGAACAGCAGTGTACTTGTGCGCAGAGAAAATTTTGTAGTCCCAGAACCTAAACTGCAAAAGTAAACCTTTTCTAATTGATATCCCTAAATACAGAAGCAGTCGCATAGATGCAGCAGTAGTCGTATTATCATTCATTACCCATTAATCAAGTCAAATTCATAATCTGTAAGTAGATGACAGCTACATGCAAACCTCTTATTTATCAGACTACATTCACATGGCACCTTATATTTTCAAACAAACTCATTTGGGAGGGATAAGTACCACCACCATGGATACATAATATAACTGATCACATAGTAAGTTGCATTACCTGTCCCTATGAATTCAAACATCAAGGTCGGCACTTCAGGCAAATTTTTGCCATTTGCCATGTTTATTGCCTTTATCTGAACCTCATCCAACAATTCCACTCTTGAAACCTAGTCATATAGAAAAGAAAACATAAATATTGGCAAGCTGCAAGAGCTTTACAAGATAGACATATATATTGGCAAACTGCAAGAAAACAGAGGCCAGCGCCTGCACATTCACATCGTATGAAACAGGAGACCAAATGTTCCACACTGGAGCATCATGGTCATTGTAATTTATAAAGGAAGAAAATACCAGGGAAAACACAGACCTGTATCCCAGAAAGCATTGTTGCAATAGCAACATCAGCAGCATCCTTAATTGTTTTAAAATTGCACATTGCAACCTGAGATAGTAGGAAATGTATGGTGAGTGCCTCCATAACCAAAATGAAAACATAAAAGATACATAATACAGAGAAAATTGACATCATAAATCTAGCAACCTGTGTTCTGTTATGTATATGCTTGCACAAATTTTTCTCATGAAAGACGACAGTAGTGGTATGTCATAGCATGATGGTGGTCATTCCTTTTAGAAAGAATAGATTTTTTTTCCAAAAAAACAAAAGCATTATACGTTAAGGGTTCCTACATACAACACTACGTTGAGATTCAAGCCTATACAAAGAACTTTGCTGTAGTAGGAAAAGATTGAGTTTCATATTGACTAAATCAAAAGATACTCACCACAGAATGAGATGGAAGCTTTTGGAGTCGTAAAGTCACTTCTGTAATTACACCCAAAGTTCCTTCACTCCCAATGATCAAACGAGCAAGGTCATACCTGACATTCAACAAGGCAGAGGTAAACAAAGTTGCAAAAATCGATGGCAGGTGGCAGGAATAGAACACCATATGTATAGAACACATATATGGATAAAGGACGCACTAAGCATTGAAAATAGTATTCACTTCCAAAAACAAAACAAAAAAGGGTCATTCTAACAATCAGGAGAGTGTCTTGCATACCCAGCTGCACTCTTTCGAGCCCGGGAGCCTGTCTTCACAACATCACCATTTGGCAAAACAGCCTGCATGTACCAAGAAAATTTACTATTTGCATGTGGAACTAATACAAAGTATTTTTTATGTAGGGGAGAAGTACCCGAAGATTAATCACATTATCCCGCATTGTTCCATACCTACAAACTAGGAAGGAAGCCATAAAAGCCATTTAAAAGTTATAATACAGAGCTAGCAAAGTACATGAATTGACATATCAGTCTTATGGTTGTACGTTCTTGAGTGATGCGGGTTTATGGTTCTGATACAGAACCTTGAATATACCCTGAAAATATAAGGATAAATTGGTAATTACCTCACAGCTAATGAACCAGAACAGCGAGTAGCACACATTCCTCCAATGGTGGCCCCAGGCCCTGCAAATCAAATTGTTTTTTTTTTCAGCTAAAGCATGAGTGTTTGGGTTCCATAAGCATGCAAAATTTAACATGACCATCTTCTAAATATGATGAAGGCTCTATGGATCTTTCCACAGAATGATAATGGGAACTAAACATACATTTGAAACCTTCGAAGCAAGTGAAAATGCAGTTACCGACTATGGCTAGATTCTACAAATACTTCATTCAAGAGAAGTACTAACTATTAGCTGAATGAACTTGCACAAATCAATGGGCAACAATGGCTTACCAACTGCAACCAAGTTAAATTAGACGCAATTGCACATCGAGTGATTACATTTAGAAGTTCATAACAGGGTGCCTTGAAAAAATTAATGAAAATTTTGAAAGGCTTTATGAACAAAGAGCAAGGACCTTTCCTGGATCAAGAGGAAAAAATAGGCCATAAGGCTTCAGGTACTCGTTCAGCTCTATCCATCCAACTCCAGGTTCAACAACTACGTCCATATCCTCAACATTCAGGGATTTGATTTTCTGTAAAGAATTTACGCCATGATGAACCACACCACACATTTGAAGAAAGGCAACAAAGTAGAAAGGTCAAGGCTCGAATATCTGAATGCTTCTTAAGCATTAGAATACAGTTCTAACTCATTCACAAATAGATCGTTTTGTAACATCAATAACACCTAGCTATAGCTATATGCTGTACATTATATTGCTTAATTTGTACCTTCATCAAGGTCATGTCGATGCAAACACCACCATGAGGTGCCAGTGTGTGACCCTCAATTGAGGTAGCCCCACCATATGGTACAATTGGAACCTGAACACAAGGAGAGAGAACATAAATTGGATCAATGATGATGATGGAACCTTTATACATAAAATTTTGCTGTGCAAATAAAAAGGCAAAAGACATGCAAAGGGCCCCCTTCTTAATCTTATTGACTGTAGCAACAAAGCCACTAATCAAGCTATGGATTCTCATTTATAGAATACACAGAAATTAGTTTCCCTGTTTACGGAAGCTTAGCTTTTGCATTTCCTAGGAGAAGTTAATTTCTATGTTTGTAGATAGGATAGTGTTGCATTTTATAACAAAAGATACAGTATATCAATTCTAGCATGTAATTCAGTTACACAATTATAACATGTGATTAGTAAGCACTTAGAGCCCCACCAAATACACATATATTTGAAATGGAAAATTAACTAGTTCAAAAGATTATCAATGACACAGTGGATACTGAACTGTCTCTAAGAGTGTCAAAAGTCAAAACATGGTAAAGTATAATGCGGTAATTGTTCAGGATCAGTAAGTATCCAATGATGTCCCGTTAGCATACCTTGTACTTGTTACAGGCCATCACAATCTTTTGTACCTCATCTTGCGAGCTGCAAAATAGAAGACGAAGCATCACTTCATTACGAGAAATAGATCATTCAATTAATACACGCTTGAGATATGGAGCAGATTCAGCTCATCCCAACATCAGGTGCCGATACATGACACTGTAAGATGAGGAAGACAAGTCGACAGCCCATATTTAGGCAAAACACTTGAAACATATAACGTCTCCTACCAGCCCTTGATTTCCACAAATCGATGATCATTGGAGTTCTTAGTAAGCATCATCACCTCGGGAACACGACGACATCAGGCACGTTGATTGCCTTGTGGAAGCTGTTTTGTGGCGTGCCATGGAAGCTCCTCTCTTCGTAGTCCAAAGTCATGTTGTCCTGCCATTAAGCCATACACTCAACCATCAGCGAGAAAACATCAAATACTTGGCATCCACACATCATGGCCATCACTGCGCACAGGTCAAATGCAGCGGCGGCCATCCGATCACCAAACTCACCCCGAGGAAGGACGCGAGCTCGTCGATGAACTCCTGCGGCACGAGCTTCCGCTCTCCACGAACCACCAGATCGGTGCTGTCCTTGCCGCCGACCCTGAGCCAGACAGACAGAGCACGCCGGGTCAGGTGAGGTCAACCCCAGCTGAGCGAGTAACGGAACACAAGCACACTCTGTGACGGGGTTAGATGAGGCGGGCACCGGTGGTGGTCTAGGCCGGAGTCGCAGAGCGCGACGGTTGCTCCCCCGGCGGCGGCGGCGGCGGCAGCGGCGGCGAGGAAGGAGAGGAAATGCGGGAGGCGGCGGGCGGAGGAGGGGGTAGGGGACGGGGCGTGGGACTGGGTGGAGAGCGGTTGGCGGAGGGAGGAGATGGGGAGCAGCGGCAGCGCGCGGCGGGGGCGGGAGAGGCGGAGGAGGGAGGTGGCCATGGCGGAGCGGAGTGGAGGACTGGAGGCACGGAGTTGTTTGCCAAGCTTCGGAGTGGAACAGAGTAGAAGAGGCAAGGAGAGGAGGGACGGCCGGCCAGAGTTGGAGCAGCGCGGATTGAAAAAAGCAACAACTTTTCCAGCCTCGATCGTCTCTGGTACGCTGGTTATCTGAGAGCGTGCATTTCGTGCGACGATTGACTAGTGAACAAAACCAGATATTAATTAAGTTGTGTCAATAAATTATCATCAACAGCGTTTGTAGTCCAACGGTTAGGATAATTGCCTTCCAAGCAATAGACCCGGGTTCGACTCCCGGCAAACGCATCTTTTTGCATTTTTTAGCCTTTATAAGGCAGACACGATCAAAACGAACAAGATCACACGATCACCTTTTCAAAAAGAAAAATCCTGTCGATCATCTTTTCCATTTTTAACATTTATAAGGCGAACACTTTACCCATGACAAAACGAATGGGATCACTTAAAATTTTTGCATCCTTTTCCATTTTTAGCGTTTATATTGTGAACACGATCACTTTCTCCATTTTTAGCCTTTATAAGGCCAACACGATCAAAACGAACGGGATCACACTATCACTTTTTCCATTTTTAGCATTTATAAGGTGGACATGATCACTTTTCTTATTTTTAGGGGGTGTTTAGTTCCTCTTTTATCTGAAGAAATCCTAAGTTTTGATTCATTATTTTAACCATGCAAAAATTTTAACAAAATGATTGTCATTCTCTATTTTGGATTTTGGCCTTAAGAGACAAAAAAAAACTTAAAAAAGCCTCAAGAGGCCATAATAAAGGCAATAAATTCTGTAATTTTGATGAAACTAAACATAATCTTGAAAAATTTGCATTTCATCATTCCAAAGTACTTGGTTTTTTGCATTTTACAATCCATGGAAACTAAATAGACCCTTAATAATGACGACAAAAACGAATGGGATCATTATTTTTCCATTTTAGCATTTATTATAAGGCGAACACTATCACTTTTTCCTTTTTTCAATGGTGACAAAAAACAAACGGGGTCACACGATCACTTTTTCTATTTTAAGCATTTATAAGCTGAAACACGATCATTTTTCTTTTTTCTAGTGATAAAAAACGAACAAGAACATTTAAAATGTTTGGATTTCATGAGAACATGATCACTTTTTCCTCTTTTTTTTTATAACTAGCAAACCGCATGTGTTGCAATAGGAGAAAAAATAAATATCCATGAACAACGAAGATATAAATGATACATATTATTTGTCTCACCATTTATAATAAAATTTAAAATTTATTTTGTTATGATCATACCGTATATATAGTATAAGTTAATGTTAATACCAATAGGAAAAAAAACTGAGTGTGGATGGTCCTTACCTAGCGTGCGGACGCCCAACCAAATGATGACGCGTGGACGAGTACAACCGGCTCGCTCGACCTCCGCCCTCCGGGCGTCCCTATTTGCCGGCTAATTGGCTCGGCTTATCGCGACTGACCATGTGCGCGCTCGGCTCCAAGCACTCACATAAATCGGGCCTCATCTACCGCTGCTGCCGCTGCTTCTGAGTCATCCACCAAGTCACCAACAACGCCGACATCGCGTAGCCACCACCGTCCGACGGCTCTGCCAGCCGCCGCTCCTGAGTCATTCATCAAGTCGACAACAATGCCGACACCGTATAGCCACGGCCGGTCGACACCGCCGGCCAATATGAAAATTCAGATAAGAACTAATCATATAATTCAGGTACCTGGCGGGGCGGTAGTCCGGCTGTCACTGACGAAGTGCAGACTTAATTGTTTCCAATCTACTCCTCTATTTTCATCTTTCTGCGACAGTCATCCTGACTATCGAGTGAGAAGCTCCTGCATTGCCTGCTTGCCAGCCAGATGGTACTCGGAGTACGCACACAGGTAGCATCATTGCAGCAACATGGTAGCAATGCAAGCCATGTAACATGGGATCACACAGTCATCGTCTACGAGTACATCGCTCTAGCAGTCTAGCAGGCGGAACGAGCAGGTGGTCTTGTTAAAGCAGAGATTTAGATAGACACCAATCGGCTAGCCGGTCGGCCAGCACACAACCACGCACACGATCTTCTTCTTCTCGGACGGGATACAACGAGAGGACCATGGTGGCTAGAGAATCGAAGCCATCAGAAGTGTCGGCGGTCGGCGGTGTTGGACGGTGGTGGCTGCGCGGTGTCAGCGTTGTTGGCGACTTGGTGTACGACTCAGGAGCAGTGGCGGCGGATGAGGCCCGGCTTGCGTGAGCAGTTGGAGCCGAGTGCGCAAATGCAGTAACGATGAGCTGAGCCAATTAGCTAGCAGATGCCAAAAGCAAAACCAAACCAAACCATGCTCATCCGCGTCATCTGGTTGGGCATCCACACAACGCTAGGTAAGGACCATCCGTACCCAATTTTTTTCCTAACAATACGACAATCTATCTTTTATATCACACACACACCTAAAGGTTGTAAAATCATCATCTAACCGGTGACACCAAATCTCGATCATCCTTACGTATTCATGCCCGATACGAATCATTATCCACTCAAAACAATCGCATCTACATCCTACACAATTCCAATACAAAGATCAGATACATGTATCCACGCCTACTATAAAGTCCTCGCAGCTCATATGTCTGCGATCGAGTATGTTCAACCTACGAAATTATGATCCCAATGTAGCGCACACACATACATCTAGTTTACTATAAAACTTTGTATCTGATTGACTTTTTCTCAAATTGCAAAACACATAAACAATTGGGTGTAGATATGTTATAACTTAATTTTCATTCTACGATGTGTTTTTGGATATATTATAAACTAGGAGGATTCCCGCGCGTTGCCGCGGGTACGAAGGAGGAGTATAAGTATATAACTCTTTTATTAGTATAATCGTAGATATTGTATTTATAGTGGATGATGTGTCTTGTTGATGTGGATATCATAATTCTTGTGCTAGTGAACCTTAATGCAAATGTTAGTAGATTGATGAGGTGGACACCTTACATGTCAAGATAAATTGATAGTGGACTCTGAGGTGGATGCCTTGCATTTTAAGATAAATAGATAGTGGGTTGATAGTGGATTGCTGAGGTGGACGCCTTGTATGTCAAAAGAATTAGATAGTGGAGTTTTGCTTTATAAGGCCAGTCTCAATGCATAGTTTCATGACACAGTTACCAAGACTATAAACTAGGTAATCGAGCCACAAGAGTTTCATGAGGATGAAACTCCTCTCTCATCTAATGAAACTCCTTCATTTAAAGACCCTGCCAAGTCAGCAATTTTGCTTATGCGGTACCCTATTTAATGTGCATGACACTCTTATGAAACATGCATTGAGACTAGCCTAAGAGTTATAGATTTCTTTATATCATGTGTTGCTATCATTAAATATCGAGTTCTATGATCTTCGAGGAGTCATATAAAAATCTATGCTTTAATATATGATTAAAGTCTTGTCAACGTGCCAAGAATTAGTATGTCCACTCATACTACTAAAAAAACTTAACGGAGACAGTTGTTTCGGTTTTCCGAGGTAGGCAAAGCAATCAACTATGTCAAAATACTTGTGTTAATGTAGATCTATGGAGGTGGTTACTTTGTTCACCTTGATTAATTTAGTAATGGACCGTTAGTTAATTTAAAAAATAGAAAACCCCGAGCGAGCGAGCCCAACCGAGCCCGCCGCCTCTATGGTACCGCTCGGATCCGCCGTTGCTCAGGTCTATCTCTTTGGATCAGCAAGGAGACCAAGGCCTTGTTTAGTTCCCAAATTTTTCTATTTTCGGATATTGTAGCACTTTCATTTTTATTTGACAAATATTGTCCAATCATGAACTAACTAAGCTCAAAAGATTCATCTCGCGATTTACATGTAAATTGTGCAATTAGTTTTTATTTTCATCTATATTTAATCCTCCATACATGTGCCACAAAATTCGATATGATAGAGAATCTTGATTTTTTTGGTTTTTGGGTGAACTAAACAAGGCCTTGTTTACTTCTAAATTTTTGCAAAATAGGAATAGTAGCACTTTTGTTTGTATTTGACAAATATTGTCCAATCATGGACTAACTAAGCTCAAAAGATTTGTCTCGCAAATTACAGATAAACTATCATGATTTATATTTTTGTAAAATGGACACTATAGCACGTTCGTTTGTATTTACAGACAAATTGTCCATTTTGCCAAAAAAATGGAACTAAACAAGGCCTAAATGTAGGATCTGCTTAGATATACCAGGACCACTTGTTAGCTTTAGGTTAAAACTATTTTTCTATAGTGCACTTAGTTGGATTAAAAAATGTTAATATTTTTGTCCACAAATGATAAAAAGTATAAACTAATATGTTATGCAGACTATAATATTATTTAGGATAAATTATGTGTGGTCCTAAACTTTGTCCTCAAACTCTTATATTTTATTTTTAGTCTATGAATTTGTCTTTGCGTTTGATCTAGATCCTAAACTTTCAAAATACTAGGTCCTCAAACTTGTCTCATCACGTAGTCCAAGTCATTGATCTTGTCATTGTGTGTCATTAGATCTAGATAGATTCAATCTAATCTGCATCATGACACCACATGCCATAGTTGTCGGATCTGCATCTCATTCTTGACCTCCCCGTGGAACTTGTAGCAAAGCAATTGTTCGTCTGCCTCTTCCACCTAAAGAGTGTTAGTTGACCTTGCCTTTATCTACTGACGACGTCATGACATTTGATATGTAGGATGGTAAATGCATAAATCGGGGATGACGAGTTGGCGACTATAATGCCATGCCATATTAGATTGCAACACAGGGAGATGAAGAGAGCGTGGAGATAGAATTAGAAGGGAGGAAAAACATGTAGATAGAACACAAGAGAACAACACATGGGTTAATCAAATCTCGTTTGGATCTAGATCGGTATGACAAGTTGAAGGACTTTAAAAATATTTTTTAAGAGTTTTAGACTTTTCATGTATCTCAAAATACATTTTGAGTTCGGTAATCTGGGCGACACCATAGAGACAAGTCCAAGTAACTCAAGATGCACTTTGAGATTTGAAGACTTGAGTGACATGATGAAATAAGTCCTTAAACCGCCTCTATAAAAATTATAGAGGGAGGATGTGGTAATAGCCTAGTTAATAAAACTCAAAAACATTTCATCGGCACGCCAAAAAAAAAAGTGAGAGAAAAACGAACAAAAAAGCGTGGGCCTTTCGATCGTGCTAGCAAGCATTTTTGTTTGTTTTCCATTCCATCCGACGAGGCGACCAGCGGGGAGGCCAGCCGCCGTCCCGCGTTATCCCGAATCCAAACCTCTCCCTCCCCTCCCCTCCCCTCCCTGGCTCGCTCTCAGCGCCAGCGGCATCCGACCCCTCTCCTGCGCGCCCACTAGGGTTTATCTCCAGCGAGGCCGCGCCAATGGCGCTCGCGCGCCCGTCCTCCGCGCTCCTCTCCTGCTCCTCCTCCGCCTGCATCCGCCGCCTCAACCCGCTCCTCCTCTCCGCCTGCCGCCGCCCGGCGTGGGCCCCGCGCCGCGCCGCCCGCAGGTTCTGCGCAGGTAGCGGCTGCTGGCTCGTCTAGCTTGTTAATTAATTAATTCTGCGCCCGAGAATGGCTCGTCAGCTGACTGGATTGCTTGGGGGTCTGCTCCGTTGCAGCGATTGCCTCCGAGACGGATGTGTTCACCTCCCCGGAGATCGCGAAGTCGTTCGACTTCACCAACGAGGAGCGCATCTACAAGTGGTAATTCCGCGTGTCTCTGAGCAACTTTTGCTCACTCTTTTGTTTTTGGATTCGTTCGAGTACCTTGCAGACGATTTGGGTGCTCCTCTGTCAATTTCTCATGAGCTGCGGTTGAAAGGGCAAGTCAGTAGGCATTTGAATTTAATTGAAGTCCTGATGTGCCAGTGCATTGTCAGTTTTTCCCAGAAGGCACTTCGATTTTATTTTTCATATTTGTGAATTGGCAATGACATCTTGTTAGTTAACCAGTATTGGTACATTGATAGCTAATAGCTTGCTGGGAGCATTAAGTCCTGATGTGCCAGTGCATTGTCAGTTTTTCCCAGAAGGCACTTCGATTTTATTTTTCATATTTGTGAATTGGCAATGACATCTTGTTAGTTAACCAGTATTGGTACATTGATAGCTAATAGCTTGCTGGGAGCATTATATGCTTGAATCTAATTTCTGCTGCACTGCTATTAGCAGTATGTCAAGTGTTAACTGGTACTTTGGAAACATGTAGCTTAGTAGGATGGCAAAATGTAAATCAATATACTTTGGATGGCAGTATCACCTGTTTTTTTTATTAGAAGGAGAAGGAAATAGTACTTGAACATTGCTCCACAAACATTTATGAGTTTGATTTTTGCTTGCTGCCTATACTTCCTGTTTCAGTCAAGTATGAAATCATGATGTAATGCACTATAGTCGTTTCTGTGCTTCAACAAACTTTCCTTATACACGATGCTCTATTAGGTGGGAATCTCAGGGATTCTTTAAGCCTAACTTTGACCGCGGAGGAGATCCATTTGTCATCCCGATGCCACCACCAAATGTTACCGGATCACTACATATGGGCCATGCTATGTTTGTCACCCTTGAGGTTGGATGATTAAATTCTAATGCTACCTTACTTATTCTGGTGACTAAATATATTCTGCAAACTGATTTCTTTCAATGAACCATGAAATGAGTTACATACACTAGATAGTAATAATGTGAACACTAGTCAATATTAGCTTTATTAAGCATTAACGATTTATGAAGTCTGTCTAATACCAATCTCTAAAAGTGCTGTGAACTGTCATATAATAGTCAACCTGTTTAAGTTCATTAATTTACTTTAGAATCCTATATAATCTTTGTATAAAAACATCCTTATAGCATCATGTACTATGCAAACTGATAAACCTCAAATTTGCTTCCTTCCGTTTTTGTTTGGCTTTATGCTATTTTTCTTACTAAAATAATCGGCATTTCTTTAAGTGACTCAGGATATAATGGTTAGATATTTCCGAATGAAAGGGAGACCTGCACTCTGGATACCTGGCACTGACCATGCTGGGATTGCGACTCAGGTCTGTAGATCTTGTCGCATGTTTGATAGAAACTCAATTTGTATTCAATGAATATTTGTGTATTTTCCCTTTTAACCTTTCACATTTATGTTTCAGTTGGTTGTGGAAAAGATGCTGGCCGCTGAAGGTGTCAAGAGGACAGATATGACACGAGAGGAGTTCACCAAAAAAGTTTGGGAGTGGAAAGAGAAGTAAGTCTTTTTTTTTCTTTTAATCTAGACCAATTTGTGACTTCTTTATTATACAACATAAAACTACTGGCGCTGCTGATCAGCAACCCTTACCTTCAATTAGTTCTGGTTGTTTACTCATCTCTTTCTCTCTTTCTCTCCCTATACCTCTCAGGTCTCAAATTATGTTAGGTTTCTTAAAAATAATAATATCATTAGGATTTCCAGTAATTCTGTTTCGATCAATTAGCAACTATTTTTTAGTTATTTCAGACCAATTATTATGATGGTTTCATTAGTTTCATAAGAACTTTCATGGATAAGGGCTTTGATTCTTTTTAAAGATGGATTGTCTCAAAACCAATGCGTTCTCATTCTAAAAACTGTTTCCCTTTCAGATATGGGGGCACTATCACTAATCAGATTAGGCGATTGGGTGCATCTTGTGATTGGAGTCGTGAACGTTTCACTCTTGATGAACAATTGAGTCGTAAGTGTTGCTGGCGGTGCTGTTTGTATTTAGTACTTCTCCATATTAATGAGTCATTAACTTAGCCGAAAGCTACTAGCTTGTTTCCTGATTCAAAGGATTTCATATCTATAGTTGTTTGCTGCCTATCTTCTACTGAAATTATCATAGTGATGAGGCAACTGGTTGCATGATGCATCCCTTGTGTTACTCACTTGCATATAGTCAGGAGCATGATGGTGTGGGGTATTCCTTTACTGCCTACAAATGCCTTTTCTTCTTTCTTTCATGAATGGGAACAAAGTACTCTGACCTTCTGTTCTATCTGCTAGATCTGAAGTTTCTTTGTGTGATTATGGACATTGGGCACTGGTAGACTTTTCCCAGTGTTCTAAAAGAAGCTTTACTATGTCATACACAAGGAACAAGTTCTTCCGCATGTAACCGTTTGATTGCTATTCAGGCTGCATAGTGGGGCTGGTTAGGCTGTATAATCAGTTAATTATTACCAGGTGGATGACTAAACGAACACTGATCATTGGTTTGTAGGACCTTGCTTTGACCTAGATTTTGCAGAAGAAGCATTGATAGGCTTTATTGTCATTGTATGATTTTAAAACTACAGTGTTGGTAGGTTGAGTGTTGCACCAAAAGAGTTAGGGGATCCTTTGGCATACTTAGGTTTTACTGGATCTGTTGTGTTTACTCCTTTCTGTGTGGTGCTGTTAATCTAGTGTTCTGTTTCCTTTTCCTCTCCTTTTTTTTTGCCCTTAGGGACATTGCACAGGACTGTCCTATCTACTTATACAATGATACACTGCTCACATATTTGAAAAAAAAGCTGAGTGTCGGGGAGATGGTTATTTCTAGTTCTGTACAATTAATGCGTTGGTGTGGTTCTATTTTGCAGGTGCAGTTGTTGAAGCATTTGTTAGACTCCATGATAAAGGGCTTATATATCAAGGTAGAATAATTTATTATAGCTGCTCTACTACAAAAGAGATAGTGTGTGTGTGTGTGTGTGTGTGTGTGTGTGTGCATGATCTTGAGCAGATATTTGTGCTGAGTGTAGTATACTTTTTTTTTAATTACTATATTCTCCTATTCCTTGAAAACTTATTAAGTATTTTCATTACTTAATACTTATAAATAAAGCACATTACAAGTGCTTGGGGACATTCTCCATTGAACGTGTTCCCGTGCCCTTTGCACCTTACATTGAGGATAATGAACTAGCGTATCACAGGATTACAGACAAGGACTTAGAATGGTTGCTTGTCTTGCCTGCTTGGAGAGTTTATCAGTGACTTTGTTTGTTTCCCTCCTAATATTGATGACTGAGTGTTGCATCTCTAGAGCGATTCCCGCAATTTCAGCAAGGCTTTGTCTTGAAGACCAATGCCCCTGGTTGTGGCACAAAGACTTTTGTTGAGCAATTGCAGCCACCACCTCATTGTCAGTGAGGAATTTGATCATCTGGTAGGCTCAGTGCAGCAGCCAACTTGGCTCCCAATAACAGTGTCTGGGCTTCTGCCTCCAATGGACACAGGCCATGTGGGATTGCAACCTGAAAAGGATGCACTAAATAGGCTAGCACAGTGAAGTGAGAATGAATATGCCAATTCTGGTTTGAGTTTGTTGAGGAATCTGCTGTACAGCTACAGAAGCATCACAAAACATTGTTGGCCAATGATGTACCTGTAAAGGAGCATTCTGAAGATCATATCTTGTTTTTTTTTTCCATTTTTCAACTACTGTTTTTCCTTTTTTAAAAAAGAAAAAAAGTCTAGGATTTTATTTTATAATTGCTTAATAGACAAAGCACAGAGATGGGGCACAAGATTCCACTTGTGCTTGTTTGACTACACTTCAATCCACCCCAATCCACATGGGTTGGATGGATTGGAGTGCAGCCAGACAAGCCGTCACTTTTTTTTCTCTTATGTTCTTCTGTTGTACTACTGTCAGGGTGTTCGAGGGTGTGCAGCAAGGAGATTAGTTTGATTATTTGGATTAGGCTTGCTAAGAGATTAGATTAAGTTAGGGTCTTAGGGATAAGGTCAGTTAGAGATAGGGTTGAGTTTGTTAGCATCTTGTACTATGCTTGGCTATAAATATGGCCAACACATCTCTTATGGAATGAAACTAGGATTAAGAAAGAAAAGCTGTCTTCTTACTCGGCCATGTGCAGAGACCCCCCTGGCTGGCCTCTTCTCTTCCCTTAACCCCAGCCACCACTATAACAACTACATAATTTCCTCATTCATTATTTCTTCTTGTCTATATTAACATGCTCTGTACTAGAGCATAAATATTGTCCTATTTCTTCTATTCAGAAGAAGTAGGAGCTACATCCAGATTCCCTGAAACTTGCATCCTAAAACGATTTGTTACTGCATGTCACTAGCATTGGTGCATTTTACAGAAAGTGGCTTATGTGTTATGTGTGAGGTCTTGCAAATATTTTGCACTTTACAGCATCCATATCCAGTCTAAACATTGTCACATGATGGTCATATTTGTTGACTGAAAGTTCAGACTTCAGAGCAACTATCTCCACCAAATGGAGACTCAATGAAAAGAAGGAACCATTTGTTCCTTGCAACGTAATAAACATGCATTAATCTGATAAAAGACATGCTATTGGCAGTTTGTACTGTACCTGCGTTATCTTAAGTGTCACGTATGGTCCCTTATTTTATGCTTGGGTGTCATGTTGAGGATGGTCATGCTTATTATTCCTATTTTTCTTTTGGCAAGCAGCGCTCTTGTTGGATAGAAATTTAGGAATGCTTATTCTTTTGATTTGAATCCTATGATTTTATCTTGAGTGCTGCACTAGTTTTACCTTAAGTCACTTATATAAATATTGGTTAATATATATATTTTTTTCATTCACAGGATCTTATTTGGTCAATTGGTCTCCTAACCTGCAAACTGCAGTATCTGATTTAGTACGTGAAAAATGTTTGCCTTCTTTTCAATTAGTTAAACATATATCTGTGATATTAGCGCAAACTTAAACAAAAGGAAATTCAATAACAGTACACAGAATGCTGCAAAGCCTCAGCACATCATCACAGTTTTGCATATGGAAACTCAAGATTTGATTCTCACATGTTTTTTTTTCTAATCAGGAAGTAGAATACTCTGAAGAACCTGGAAATTTGTACTTCATCAAGTACCGGGTTGCTGGCGGAACCAGGTACTGTTCACTATGCCGTCTATGTTGCATTGAGACATTTCATTATTCCTTATTTGATTGTCAATGGACATTTCATTATTGATTTCGTCTATGTTGCCACCAGATTCTTGTTTCCATCATGTTATATTCAATTTTTCATTTTCTGGAGAATGACTGCATGATGTACAACTAACCTTTTATTATCTGATAATATGAGAAATCAAGCAACATTATTGACACTGTATATTGACGAAAATTGCTTACAAATATTTCATTTATACTTGGTGCAGAGATGATTTTATGACTATTGCGACCACAAGACCTGAAACTCTATTTGCTGATGTTGCAATTGCTGTTAACCCACAGGTACGAGTTCTCCAGTGTTGTGCAGTAACGTTTTCTTGCATTCTGTTATAACTATGTCAAGTTATTTATTTCTCAAACAACTAGTTTAGTAGAAATCTTATCTCTAGTATGTCAATTGGCAATACAGGATAAGCGTTATGCCCAATATGTTGGCAAATTGGCTATTGTACCGTTGACATGTGGGAGGCATGTACCTATTATTGCTGACCGGGTAAGCACGAAACTGAATATCCTTTATGTTTGAAGCAATTTCACAAAGGGCATTGCAACATGAATCAAATATAGCCACAAGATGCCAAAAACAACTCATTAACATGGTTCCATTGCTCTCTTATTTTATGCAATTGCTGTTATTTGAAGTCAAGAAAGTGCTACTGATGCTTTCTACTTCACTGGTTCTGTAGCTAAGTTCTGACTTATGCCAAATTGCCGATCATTCCATTCCTAGTTTGGATGACGTCTGCAACTCTGCATGAAGTCTTTGACTCTTTGGCTCTTTGTTTGGTCTGCTCGTTTGCATGCTTTATATAAATGCTTCATCCTTATATGTTCTTGTTTAGTAATCTGCATGCTCATGGCTTCATGCTTATGTACTATCATTTGTGTTAGAGTTCTGAATGCCTAATTCCAATATTATGTTTGGAAATTCAGTCAAATAGATCTAGAGATAGAAAAGAGTGCTTAAGGGAGGTACTGTGGCCTTCTTTGGGCTTTAAGAGATAAATAATTTCTTTAGAAGTTCCCTTTCATGTCTTCTATGAGTTGCACGATTCCTGTTAAATGTAACTACTGATTCTATGATTTACAGTATGTTGATCCAGAATTCGGGACTGGGGTGCTGAAGATTAGCCCTGGACATGATCATAATGATTATCATATTGCTCGAAAGCTTGGGCTGCCAATTCTTAATGTTATGAACAAAGATGGTACACTAAATGATGTTGCTGGAATATACAGGTATGTATTTCTCTCTCTCTCCAAACTCAGGTGAACAGACCTATAGTTTTCTTATCTGTGATTTTTTTGTTAGTTCACATTTTTTCTGTGCAATTTCTTCTTTATGTTCATGCTGCATCATTTACAAAGACACTGTATTTTGGCTACTTATAGGCCCATATATGCTTTTTTTTTCTGAAGACCATATATGCTTCTTTTATGTGGCTGCTAGGGTTGAGGGAGTGCCGGCTGAAGGAGTGAACAGTACCCGCGCTACAGTAGCCGCGGGTACTGTTCGCAGGGAGGCGGCTGAGAGAGCGAGAGAGGAGTCTAGGGTTTTGGGCGCTAGGAACGCCAGCCGCGGGGCTCTGCCCACTGCCGACAAGAGAGAAGGGATTTCCTTCTAATATCTTGCTTGATTAGATTGATACATCTCCTCTCCTTATATAGAGAGGTTTACTTGACCCCTAAGCAAGCGACCTTTATCTCTATTTAACCCTAACACTAATGGGCTTTGGCACCAGCCCAGGCCCAAACAGCTTCTCTGTCATATAGTTTTAAGATGCCTTCTATTTAATGGCACTGGATGAAACAACTAAATAATGACCTTCTTAACATAACCTACAGGACTTTGTATTCTAGAAAGTTTGAGAGAGAGTGAGGCACCCTATTTGTGGCTTTGACCTTTTGTACAAAACTACAAAAGCTGTAATTATTCTGATGCATGTGGAAAAGGAAGTGCTATATTTTTGCAGAAATCCTTTCTATGGCTTTGCACATCACATGTTTCTGGTACTATCTTTCTTCTCCTTTTTTCAGTGGTATGGATCGATTTGAGGCCCGAGAAAAGTTGTGGTCTGACCTTGTTGAGACTAACTTGGCAGTAAAGAAAGAACTTTATACACTTCGAGTCCCTAGGTCTCAACGGGGTGGTGAAGTGTGATCCCTTTCCTGTTCTTAGTGATATTTTTTGTTGTTGATATTTTCCACAGGGTTTGATGGACCTACTTCTGTTTGATCCTAGGTGATTGAGCCTTTGATTAGTAAGCAATGGTTTGTTACGATGGAGCCATTGGCTGAAAAGGCTCTCCATGCTGTTGAAAATGGGCAATTAACCATTCTTCCGGAGAGATTTGAGAAGGTACTGCATGAATGCACTTTACCCTTTAGAGGAAGAGGGAGAGGTTTAAGCTTGTATGATTATAAACTGGCAAAATCAGGGCTGTTGAATGTATTTTTACAGAAACTATTGCCTTTTGCTTTTTTGGTGTGCTTCTTCTGCAGATATATAATCATTGGCTAACAAACATAAAGGATTGGTGTATAAGTAGACAATTGTGGTGGGGTCATCGTATACCAGTTTGGTATATTGTTGGAAAGAAATGTGAAGAAGACTATATTGTTGCTAGAACTGAAGAGGAGGCACTTGCAAAAGCTCAGGAAAAATATGGAAAATCAGTTGAAATATATCAAGACCCTGATGTTCTTGATACTTGGTTCTCAAGGTCTGTCTTCCTCTGCGAATTTTGTGGTCCCATTTTTTTTTCTGTGTTATGTATTAGTTTATTGCCTGATTATATTTTTTATTTGTGCGGTTTTTTGGGGGGGGGGGGGTGCAAGAATTTTTAAGTAGAAGTCCTATTTTTGGGACTAAGCATCAGCTTTATAAACACATTTCTTGTAAATTTTAAAGTTTTGTTTGGGTTTTCCTTGAATAACAGTAAATGTTTCATGGCCTGCATATTTTGAACTACTTGCACTGTGGAGTATGCCTTCTCTCCTTTCTCTGCAGTATGTAACTGATCGACATGGAGCTGATCTAAAAGATGGGAGCCTCACCTGCTAGATGCTAAGTTCGTTTAGCCCTGCCTTGTATCAGGGCTGTCAACAAACCAAGCTTGAGTGAGCCCAGGGTCGAGCTCATCACACTGTGTAGTCAAGCTCGAGCAAGCCCATAGTGGCTGAGCTTATCCAGCTTGAGCTCGGCTTGAACAAAGCTCAAGCTCGGTTCACTGAAGCTGTGAGGAAGAGGAGTGAGTTCTCAAAGGAATCATTAGAGTTCGAAAAAGACAACGATCAAAATTCAAAATCCGCTCCAGTGGACAAATCGAGAAGAAAGGAGCAAGAGGAGAAGAAAATAGTCATGAGTCATGATGATTCTAGGGAGTGTGCATGGCAGTCTGGTACATCTTCAGCAAAGGAGGAGATGACAAAGGTAACTTTCAGACAAGGAGTGGCAGAGATGAAGGGGAAGGTTGGTGCTTCCTCACCACTCAGGCCTCGGTCTTGATGAGGTCAACATGGGGAGTGGCATCACAAGGTTCTCTCAGACTCGGAGGATGGAATTTGTGGGTTTGCTTGGGTCGTAGTTGGTCCTTGGGCCAAAAGACTCTTTGGTGCATGAAAACAAGATAGAGAGAAAATGCAGGGACAAGCCTAATCAAGCTACTCATTAAAAGCTTGTCAGCCTGGTAAAAGATCGAGGTTAGCTCATTTCTTAGTTGACCTGAGCTCGAAATGTGCATTTGACGTGTCGAGTTCGAGTAGCTTGTGAGCCTTGAGCTTCTTTGACAGCCTACCTTGTAGGTTGGGCTCTAGGTCTTGACTGGCCTTGCACCTATCCCTTTTTATACATACTTCTTACATGTACTAAAGTTAAATGTTCTTAGATCCTCTGTGCCTTTGTGGCTTGCTCCTTTTGCTGGCCTCTTGAACGCTGCGTTTTGCCCCCTTTTCTCTGATCTTTTACTTTTGCTTGTATTTTGGTGGTTCGCCTGCCCCTTCTTTTCTGTTGAAATATATAAGTATAAAAAACATAGTTGGCTCCATGCCAATTTTTGTTACCTGTCAAAATAAAAACTACTATAGTTTCTGTTATTTCAATTGCTGCTATTTGTCCTGCAGTGCTCTGTGGCCTTTCAGCACACTTGGTTGGCCTGATCTTTCCAAGGAGGATTATAAGCATTTTTATCCTTCAACTGTTCTGGAGACAGGGTATGTTAGTTTCGGCAACAGTTTGATTTACCTTTTCTTCTTTCTGTGGATTAATACTTGTGCAAGTTTCTGTTCTTTACATTGATGCCTGACTCTTTCCTTCACAGCCATGACATTTTGTTCTTCTGGGTTGCACGAATGGTCATGATGGGAATTGAGTTTACAGGATCAGTACCATTTTCTTATGTCTATCTTCATGGCCTTATCCGGGACGCTGAGGTGAGATGAGGCAGAGTGTATGTTTTGTTGTTCAGGGGCCAATAATCAAGGCTAACCTTTTCTTGTGGTGCAAAAGCAACATGGTCAAACTTCTAAATAAGATTATGAAAAAGGCATAGGTATTTTTTGGAATCATGTTAGTGACAGTTTGATTTGAGGAATGGAGTGGTCCATCGCCTTCTCACTCACTTTTTTTGTTTGGTTTGTGGAACGGAGTGGATTGATCCACCACCACCTCACCTCTCACAAGCTAATAATTAGTATAACCACAAGGAATGGAGTCATTCCACCAAATTTCATGGGATGAACTCATGATACACCACCTCATGTAGGATGGGTGGTTCCTCAAATTAATTGCCCCCTAAATGATATCATTACCCTATTACTAGGATCTACTGTTTGCTGTGACCATTGCCTGTTTGCCACATGCTGCCCACCTCTCAGGATCCATCGAAAGGGTACAACTTTACAAGGGATGCGTTTTTGTGTGGGCCTCATGTTTTTTCTACTTGTAGGCTGTAGATGATCCATAGCAGCTGGCCACTTGTTATATCTTCATCACTACAGATTTGAGGTCATAAAGCAAAAAATCTTTTACATGTTGGGGGCAGCGATTCTCATTATCTAATTTATCCTGATGAACATGTTAGATCTATTGGGTAGGCCCTTGTGGAATCTGTTTGATATGGTCCTAGCTTTAACATTCATCTGAGATGCTAAATTACAATGTACTTCCCAGGGTCGAAAAATGTCGAAGACATTGGGGAATGTCATTGATCCCCTAGATACCATCAAAGATTATGGCACAGATGCTTTGAGATTTACACTATCTTTGGGCACTGCAGGGCAGGTTTGTTTTTTCATACAGTATTTATTATTTTGTTATTTGTTGTGCAATTAAATTTGTATGTTGTTAATACACCTTTTTTTTTTTTTTCTTTTTTTACTTCAGGACCTCAATCTCTCTATAGAAAGGTTGACATCAAATAAGGCTTTCACAAACAAGCTGTGGAACGCAGGCAAATTTTTGTTGCAGAATTTGCCTGATAAAAGTGATGTCTCGGCATGGGATGTCTTGTTAGCAAATAAGGTTGCTCACTGAACTTCAAATTGCACATAATACACACTAAATTTGTGTTTTAAGTTTTAAGCTGTTCCTAATACATTTGCATCTCTTTGTCCAGTTCGACTCAGAAGCATCACTCCAGAAACTGCCATTGCCAGAATGCTGGGTGGTAAGTCCGTTAATACGTTATATCATTTGGCTTTGTGCAGTTTGTTGATCACAAGAATAAACTATAATCCAGGTTACAGGACTACATGAACTCATTGATAAGGTCAGCAGAAGCTATGACAAGTTTTTTTTTGGAGATGCTGCTAGAGAAATATATGATTTCTTCTGGGGGGATTTTGCTGATTGGTAAGATTATGGAAAATCCTAAAATGAACTAGATTCCTTAGAACCATTCGATATTTATGGCTTGATCTAATAGTGTAGTACTTTTAACTCATTGACAATGATGAGGATAGAGGGATCTGGGAAAAAGAACATCACTCCCTGTAAAAAAGGGAGCTTAACATTATTTCCATTGGTGTCCATTTCTTATTACATGGACATGCTCCAACAAGTTTTCTGGTTCCATCGGTAGATGAGAACTATATACTCCCATCTGTTTCAAATTGTAAGTCGTTCAAGTTTAGTCCTAAGTCAAACTTGTCAAACTTTGAAGTTTATAGAAAAATGCATTAACATATACAATATCAAATAAATGCACTATTAAAATATGTTTCATGGTGTATCTAATAAATCTTGTTTGGCAATGATGAGGATAGAGAGAATTAAATTTGCTAACTTTTGTCTGCATTACGTGGTAGGAGCAGGGAGCTGATAGTAATTCATGAACTAAACCTTATATGTGGTTTGATACAAGAACATCTGCCTGTCTCGATTCCTTTTTCCTAGTTATTAACATCGTTCAAGTCTTGCTCATTTTTGTGCATGTAGAATCCTTTCAGTGCTTTATGCATCTCATGTCGCTGCTCTTTAGGAATGAACAGAAACAAGGTTTAGCTTTTGACTAGAATAACATACGTTCTACCAGCCACTGGATTTGAACTACAACCAGGGGAATTAAGCTTCGTATTTTGTACACTAAGAATTCATCAATTAATTGTCATTCAGGTATATTGAAGCTAGCAAAACACGGCTTTACCACTCAAGTGACAAGTTCGCTGCTGCTACAGCCCAGAGCGTTCTGGTGTATGTGTTTGAAAACATACTGAAGTTATTGCATCCCTTCATGCCATTTGTGACTGAAGAATTATGGCAGGTATTGGTACATAACTGCTGATTATTACTTCAATAAATCTATCACGCCCCTCATCAGCATCATCAGTAGAATATTATTATTGTTCTTATTTCAGGCATTTCCATACAGAAAACAAGCACTTATGGTTACTCCCTGGCCTACCACTGGCCTTCCTAAGGATTTGAGGTCCATCAAAAGGTTCCAGAATTTGCAATCATTGGTAAAACTTTGCACTTTAGTTTTACAATCTCACTTGAGAGATGCTACAGTTCATGGTAGCCATTTTATTTGACTGCCAATGCGATGACAGATAAGAGGAATCAGAAATGTTCGAGCAGAATATTCTGTTGAGCCAGCTAAACGGATATCAGCTTCTGTTGTTGCTACTGCAGATGTCCTGGAATATGTATCGGTAAGTTTGCATGTCCATTTTGTTTGACAGTTAATTGCATGATCCTTTTGATGGTGCGATTTTTCAAGGAGTTTGAAGCAAACGTATATTTTGATAGCACTAGGTTCATCACAGAATGTATTTTCACAGTATACCTATTTTGTCATATACCTCTAGTCTCAAGAAAAAATCTTTAATCATTCTTTTTAATGTTCCCTTCTTTTTCATAACAACTTGGAATTTTACACCTGCAGAAGGAGAAGCAGGTCCTAGCTTTACTTTCAAAGCTTGACGTTCAGAATGTAAATTTTACTGAATCAGCACCAGGTGCGTCCTTTGTGCGTGTTCAAACGTATCATTTCTTTGTGCAGTTTGCCAACAACTATCTGTATCCTAAATTGGCAGGTGATGCAAACCAGTCGGTTCACATTGTTGCTGATGAGGGTTTGGAGGCCTATCTACCTTTGGCTGATATGGTTGACGTGTCTGAAGAGGTTAAGCGGCTCTCCAAGCGCCTCTCTAAGATGCAATCAGAGTATGATGCTCTTGTTGCACGCCTCAATTCCCCTAGTGTACGTGCCTATTTCTGCTTGGTTCACTGAGATATTTATACCGTTCAAGGCACATCTTTCCTCTTTTAATGGTGTATACTTCTTTCGTGGTCCAGTTTGTAGAAAAGGCCCCTGAAGATATTGTTCGTGGAGTTCGTGAAAAAGCGTCTGAGGCAGACGAGAAGATCTCTCTAACTAAGAATCGTCTTGCTTTTCTCCAATCAACCATCTCCACTTAAATACAGCGTGATGCCATTTTGATCGATGATGGAACGCAGGACAAAACTGATCGTTGGTTGATAGTTTCTGGTTAAACCATCTCATAGATTGACTTCCTCAAAAATGATGTAGATTGCCATTACCAACGAAGTTCTGTCGTGTAGCAAGGCGTATATTTCTGACTTATGGCTTTAGAGCCTTCTCAGAATGCCCTAGTTGAGATAAATTTTGCTTGGCTGTAACATTTTTTTTTTATGTTTGATTCTGTATTTTTTCTCTCCACCGCATATATTCCACAACAATGTTTTTGCCAAACTTGTACGGGTTCATATTATATTATGATCCCTTAAAGATAGTTTTGTAAGATGGATGCACATCTATTATTAAAATAATTATATATTTTTTAAAATGAGTGCCCGTTTATATTACTCTGTACTGATGTCATTGCTGTGCGGCAGTGAGATAAATCTTCATTGTTTGACCCGTTCTGCTTGTGCCTGACCTTTTTGCTAAGTGGCAACAAAGTCAGGCCTTGTTTAGTTCCTTGAGTAAAGTTTTTAGATACTATTTTTGTTTATAGACTAGGCTCAAAAGATGTCTTGCAAATTATAAACAAATTATGTAATAAGTTATTTTTTATTTATAATTAATGTTTCATGTATGTGTCGCAAAATTTGATGTGATAAACAATAAAAAGTTTTTGGATTCAGATGGAACTAAACCGAATTCAAGACGTACGTCAAACAAGGGTAATCAGGTTCATTGCGTCAAAACAAGCTGCCCCTCATTCCAAACACAAAAAGTCTAGATATTACCGCAAACCTGCAAATAGGCATCGTCAGTTTTGGAAACGAATTGTCCTGCTATTTATACTCCCCTCGTTCCAAATCATAAGACGTTTGGTTTTTCTAAATACATAGATTTTGCTATGCACTTAGCGTTTAGATACATAGTGAAAACAATGTATATGAAAAAACAAAAAATGTCTTATAATTTGAAAAAGGAAGTAATTATTATAATATCTAACATCACGAAATGTCTAGCTGTTAATGCCAAATCGAAATCATCCAACATCAAGCACACGAAAGGATGTAGAAATGTATCATTGAAATTACAAGACACCGTGTAATTGTCAACAACAGAGACTTGTACACTCCGCGTCAATAATATACAGCAGGACAAGTACCCTCAACAGCTCAAGGCTTCCTAGCACCAACTGAACAAAGTGATCGACTAAAACGTCGCCTATTCGACTGTATAAAGTCACCTAACGGGAAATACTGGCTTATCTACTAAAGACATTGTTCGGTGGGGTCATCTCTGCACAACTTTATATATCCGGGGCAAAACGGGGAAAGATGAGAAGCCACCCCGATCATACTTAAAAGTCTCCTGAACTAGCTCAACAGCTCCAGCGAAAAACCTGAGCAACATGCCCGGGCTATGGCACACTTTATTTCAAGACAGCAATTTCAGCCCTTGCTTTGGTAGCTCATCCCTCAAATTTCTAACATGCCTAGTTATAAATTTTTACAGGTCTCTCAAATGAATGCCGGTTCTGCACAATGAGCACACAGTAGACATTACAGATCACAAAAAAGGTGAAATCAGTAGAAATGCAAGGCAATGGGAACAATGTGTTAGCTCTACCTGATTAATCGTGTGTGCCTTCCTAGGAGCGGTGTCTGGATGTTCCAGTCCAAGATACTGCTCCCAAGCTCCGTACATGTTTCTCTTAATAAGGTTAAATGTCAAAAAGATAAAGTTAAGATGCTGGCAACATAAAGAAGATATAGACAATAAATGCTTCAGCGAACAGCTATAAAAGCCTGATTGTACCTGAAATTTTACGGCTACAGTATCTGAATCTTCAAAATAGTCTGGACGACCAAGTGAAATGTATGCAAACTTCCACTGTCCAAATAGCAAAGTTTGGTTACTTACAAGCAAACAGACAATGAAACCAACCAACGCTACTGTTCATGTAATTCACAATAACTGCAGATTACTTCAGTAATTGTCAAAAACACAAGGTTGGACCAGAAAACTCTGACCATCAAAAGACAGCTGAGGTTGCCGAAACTATGGTTTTCACATGCATATAATCACCAAGATAAGACCCTTGCACTATTGTACAATACCAACATCTCTATTCATATTTTTCATGGCACAGAAATGATTTCTTAAGCTTGTTTCGCTAAAATGAAGACTATCATGAACAAAAAGCAGACCACCATTTAGCCCATTCTTAATGATGTTTCTTAAGCCTTACCAAATACCGGATCTTTTATTAGTCAGCATACTGAGAAGTATAAAATATTAAAAGAATAGAAATGCTAGGCACTAATTACTTAGGCAGTGGGGTGACACCTAACACCTAGGAGGCAATTATTGTGGGCGACTGCCAATGTGGTCCACCTTGGCTGCATTATGCACTGTGGGAGGTTTGGCACCTTCGAATGCTAGAGGGCAAATTCAGTGCTGAAAACTGGCCAGCATGCATGTTCCACCATCACTTCTTAACAAGATGTACAAGCAAGACATCAAATGGTTTAAGAACAAAATATAACATGAAGTCAGGAACCTACACATATCGAAACATATAAAGAATTACCTTAGAGAAGTCCTCATCTGGAACCTTAAGCTTTTTCTGTATACGTTCTTTGATAGAAGATAGGATCTCATCCTCACGGATAACCATAAAGAAAGGCTCTCCAAAGTTCTGAACTTGCTGTTGAGAACAATGCAAATATTCAGTATACATATGCTATTAAGATCAGAATGATTGAACGTTGACAGTTACTGAATAGCAGTATTGTTCTCCCAACGTCATATATCTTTTTTTTTCTCGAATAATGCAGGAGAATTATGTGTCATTTCATTAACATTAAGAAGAAAAATAGTCCATAGGAGGGTCAAGATTCCACTCCTAGTACAGGAGAGAGAGGCCCCCGGACACCACACACACCCACAGTACAAGATTACCATGAACAAGGACTACTCAACCAGGGCCAATAAAACACACAGAGGCTCCTAAAGTATTTTAAAGAAAATTGAGCAAGAATGAGCATTATAATGTCAAACGTACAGTATAACAAGGATACAAAATAGTAACTAATGCCCAAAAGTATCACTTCAGCAAATTTATCCTACTGTTACAGTATAGTTAGTTATTAAAGACAACTGTACTCAAGATATATACATACCTAAGGGAAATTACTAGAATTATGTGAACAAGATGAGAAAGATACTGTTAGATAGCACTTATTTTCAACATATATCCAACAAATAATACTCAGATGAAAATAGAAAGAATTAGAGCCACGATAAAAAAAACTCAACCAACTCTGACTGGACGTGGGGGGTGTACAGCACACCCCCACGGTCCCACCAAGGTAGGATCAATTCCTAGAACCTGCTTAACTCAGTGAACATGTATAACGCGCACACCCTGACACAGCACAACGAAATACAAATTTATCTAAAAGGATATTTGAAGGCACACCCACTGAGGCAACAGTTAGGAAAAAAAGGTAACCAAAGTCATCCAACACTACTTGAGACTATGGGTGACAATGAATTAATGACCAAAAGAATCGCACCACTAGATTCTAGAACTTAAGCTGTATTATTTTTTATATATACAGACGAACATTAGCCAAGTTTCCATTATTACCGTTTGGTTTTGAGTATCTTTTGTAAAATGATATACATGAATCAAACGATCAAAGGGACCAAGGTTTTTCTCCTCCTCTGGAACCTAGAAAGAGAAGGCAAAAGTAGCCATTGGTAAGTAAGAGACAAATAAGAACCTTTCAAAACCAACCTAGTTGTGAAGCATGAAATAACATACCTCCTCTGCACGCAGTGTCCAATACTGATCATTAATGTTTTCAATCTTTTCATTTGCTGCAAATACCTGCAGGAATTATTACAGGTTAAATAACAAGCCTGTGAAGTTTGCTAGTATGTGATGCATGCGTACTTAGCAAAATACATATATTATTTTTTGCCTACATGCCCCTAACTAAGTACATACTCCCTCTGTCCCTGAAAGCTTCAATTCCTAGAGTTTTTAAGTCAAACTTTTTAAACTTTGACCGAATTTCTAGAGAAAAAAAAGCTAAGATTTATAGTACCAAATTAGTACCATTAAATTTATCATGAATATATTTTCATAAGATATTCATTTTACGTCATAGATATGTATGCTCCTTTCTATAAAGTTGGTCAAACTTAAAAAAGTTTGACTAGCACAGATTCTAGGAATTGAAGCATTCAGGGACAGAGGGAGTACACAATAAAACATAAATGCAACATAATTAATCACAAATTAGCACCTTGTATATCTTGTGATAAAAGACCTCAAGTAATCTTAGCTCAGCATTGGGATGAGACAACTCAACCTGATACGATACAAGACATAAGTTAATTTCACAAATGCAAAGGACCCCATAAAAAGAGTATGTCAAATAAAAAACAAGGGATAATAAATAGATACCTTCGTTTTAATATCATTTAGCACATCACCAACAGTGCTGTTTTTTGGCAATCTTATACTGTGAACTGACACCTGATGATTTACAAAACATATTTTAGGACAAAGAGACATACAAAGGTCAACAACCATGATTGAGAAAGTCCAGGAAAATAACCTCATCTTTTGTGGCATGATGATATGTAACTTTTAATGTCTTCAGCGCTTGTAATTCTGGAAGTGGTATGTCCAATACTTCATAGTACAGAATATCAGAAGTCTGACAGATGAAAAGATATATGTTATTTTTCACTTCACTTGCATGGAAACAAATTGTAACATAGATCAAAATTGAATGTAGTGACCTGGTTATAATGGATCAGCATGTCAAGTAGACGTTCAACGCCTCTGTACTTTATTGGTTGGGGCTTAGGCTGCTGCGAATAACAATTATGTGATGTAAGCCGAATTTTCGATGGGTCATCCACGCCAAGTTTTTCAGCTACTTTTTCCACGACTTGATCATATGTGAATATCTTTGACCTATATACAAAAAAACGGGAAAAGAAAAGGTTTCATTAGCAGTACAGAGTATCAAGTTTGCTAATCACAACATGTCCCAATTCTTACATCTCGAGGCAAAAATCATCCTCCTTGGGCTTCTCCAGTGAACGGAAGTGGACCACCTAAATATTACAGCAGAATAAATCATATGATAGCATTAAGATCAAAGTTCAAGAAGGTGCTAGGCGGTATCTAGGCAGTGGCCCATAGCCTAGAGCCTAGGCGAGCTTAGGCGAGCCTAGGCGTTTCCAAGGCAGTGGCTAGGCGGTGACTAATACATGCATATATACTTAAAAGAAAAGAAAACAAAGGAGATAAGTGGTCAATATTGGAGAGAAAGAGGAGAAGAAGGCCCAGTTAAAAGCCCAAGTAGTAAGCCTGTAACCCCCACCGACATGGCCTCCCCTTTCTCTCTCTCTCCCTCCCGAACACACGAACTCTTCTGCTCGAGTCCGCCATCTCGCCCGAACTGCTGCCTCCTTCTCCATCGGCCGCAGCAACCGCCGCCCCCGTCGATGTTGCCACCTCCACCCACTGCCGTCCAACATCCACGGCGAGGACAAGACCGGTGGAGGGACATCGCCTATCCCCTCTCCGCACGCGCCTGCTGCCGCCACTCGCACCCGCCGCCGCCCGCCCGCACCTCCTCCCCCACCGGCGCCGCTGACGAGCTGACGCCGCCTAGGGGTCCGCCTACCCCCTAGGCGAGGCAGACACCCTCCGACTTGCGACTAATCAGCCCTAGGCGGAGCCTAGGCACCGCCTTTTTGAACCATGATTAAGATGTAAATCACAGACTAAATCTTTAGAGAACAGTAGTACGCAAAATGTAGCAAACGAGATTACGGGCAAAATCATATATTATTCAAAGATGTTAAACAAAGTGTTTGTTTTCTTTTCTGGAGAAATGTTGTATTGTTCACACAGCTTTGTGTTGTAATTGATCATCGACCAGAAAATAGGCACCCAAAAAAAAACTTAGCACAAATGTTGTCTTTTAGATCCTCCATGTACAATGTTGGGGGATTAAATCTCAAATAGCATTCAGTACGCCTATTCCAAAATGCAAGTCGTTTTAGTTTGTCCTAAGATTAACTTTTCTTATATTGACCAAATTCATAGAAAAATATATTTACATCAATAAAACAAAATAAATGCACTATCAACACATATTTCATGGTTGATTTGATGAAACTAATTTTGTGTTGTAGGTGTTGTGCATACTTCTATATCTTGGTCAAAACTAGAGAAGTTCAACTTAGTACATGGGACACTCTAGATACCTGTCGGTTACGTATATACGTCAAAAAGGATGGGACGTCAGGAAATCGATATCGGTCAGCACTATCTGGCTTTGAAGATTTTTGAAAACAAATTATGTCCCCATCTTCAAGCTGCGAACATGAATAAGTCCAGGTAAGAAAGCATCACAAAAAATAAGTACGATATTATTAAGTAGAAACAACCTGACACTCAGCATTACCTGACAAGATCGAAACAGAAGCCTGTTATCAATGTATTCACACATCACATTGGGCTCAAACTTAATTTCCTAAAATTGATGAAAAAAATGCATTAAGATAATGAAATGGAATAATTAGAAACCTATATAAATATCATCACAGGCAAACAATAAGATAGAACCAGAACAATGTGCATACTATTATATAAGCATTGGCAATGTAACCTTTCCAAAAAACTAGACTAACCTCATACAGTTCAATATCATCATCTTGTGAAAAACCTGCCAGCATCCTTAACTTCGGCAGAATGTCCTGTGGTCTTCCTGAAGCCTTTACAAAGAGCCTACCAACGTACCTGAAAATTCCATCCAGTAGAAGAGTAAATATCCAACGAAAAATCAAGTATTGAGTGTATGACAGATAGTAGTGTGTTGGAATGTATGAGAAGTACCGCAGCTGTTCCTTTTCTGGTTCATAGAGTTTGAAGAAAAGAAATATATCTTCTCTAGTCTTGTCTGGGAGAGGAAGAGGTTTAAGGTCCTACATTGCCCGCAAAAGAATGAGAATAGATCTTATCAATTTCAAATCGAACTATATTAATGTGTTGGTGAAATAGAAAGTGTGAAAATTTAGGTCCTTATGGTTCATCCCAAGATGCTCAAGTGAGGCAAACATTATTTCCTGCTTAACTTGCCAACAGTGCGGCGAAAAAAATTGGTGCCACAATTCTTTCTACGTATTATGTGTGAGGCCAAGCTGGAAACAATTTTGGCATGCCTAACTTATGAGTAGCAAGCAAACACCTTACTAGTATGATCAAACTTGCCTAAGGGAGGAGCGGCAAGCTTTGGATTACAGTCAAACACCTTCTGCACCTCAAATAAATAAAAACTCGCAGGAAAGAAGCTATTACCAGTCCAAGTTCAACTTCCAAGAACAATTTCAGCTCAGCGTTGTGGGCCTTGTTCACCAGTTCCTTTAGCTGCCCAACCTATATAAAATGCTTTCCTTTAGAACTGGCATGTTCCTTTACAGTGATGAAAAAACATAGAGGTAGCATCTCAACAATAAACCCCACAGTAAAACTGAGTTCAAGAAAAGGCAACGGATTTTACAATGGCTAGAACGGCAACAAAGTATGTCATTGCTATGTAAATTATTAATGATGTTGAACTAATTCATATACTGCATGTATGATATCATCACTTAAAGTACGAATCAAACTAAAGGAAATAAGGACCTTAACATCCAAAAGAAGCATACTTCACAAAACAGTAATAGAAACTGACGACTCAAAATCTCAAATACACATTTGTAAAATTAGTGTGCATCATGCAGCTTTCCAAGCACAACACAGATGGCCTAAAAACAGGGTAACAGACTTTTTCTTTCTTTTGTGTTTGAGGTGGGTATTCTGTAAATCAAAATGCTCCCCTGAGAGTGCAGCACAACATACATAAAAAAGGCTAGAAAAGAATGATTGCTAAGGCATCCTTTTGTGTTTTGTCCAACTCAATGTGTAACGAAATCATCTTACAGTGTGCGCTTCGTCTTGAGGAGACAATGGCCTGTTAGGTCGGTAAGTATGGTTTTGCCGCTTGGCCCACAGCCAAAATCGCTGAAACTGTGTAGGAATGCCAAACTCTTTTGCTACCTCCTCCTGTAAAGCACTTCATGGATGAGTAATCAGTATGACAACTATGAAATTAAATCCTATTTCCTATAAAAAATGAAAATTTCTTATTAGATCAACCATCAAATGATTCCTCAAGGCCTTGTTTGGCTACACTCGTATTCACCTCATCCATGTGTCTTGGAGTGTATTGGGGGTGGAAAATTAACTAATTTCCACTTCAATCCACTCCTACACACGTGGATTGATGTGAGTACGAGTGCAGCATACAAACCCTAACTCCTCAGGTGTGAAAAATGAAAAGGGGCAACAAAACACATTTCTTAAAGGTAATCTATTATTGCACCATTTAAAGCTTATGACCACTTAAATTCTTATAGTGAACTATGAACAGGCAGTTGGTCTGCCTGAGATAAACTCAAATGTGCTTTTAACAGTAACATGTGACACTGGGAAAACTACTTGAGTCCTTGAGTAACAGCTAGCAGATTGAAGATATATCATATTCCTTTGGTAGGACATGCTAAGATACACCCTCATATCATGTAATTACCTTAAACTGAGCAAAGGTCATCTGCTTTTGGATACGGAAGCTTGGGACTTTATCATGATCAACAAGATCAAAATATATGTCTTTCCCTATCTGAGTTTTTAAGTCATCATCCCTTGCAACCTATATAACAGGGGTGTAAGATAACAAAACGAAACAGAAAAAGACGCTGAAGCTATGACAATTCATGCTCTATGCACAGAAGGTTGACTGAGACACCTTGATTATGGTATAGAGGTGTGCCTCAGCTTTTTCCTTCTTCCGGCGTTCCTTCTCTTCACGGTCCTTTTCCAATCTAATCTGAGAGCAGATTTAAGTATTAGAGCCAACAAAAGAAGACACAATGAAACTCAAATCTTAGGGGACAGTTTACCCGAAGATGCTCTGCTATATCTTTCTCATCCACATTACAGATAATTTTGTCTTTGTCACTTTCACGAATGTACACAAGCATGTATGCATTTGAATATTTAGTAAACTTGAAGGGAGTGTTGTTCAATCCAGGATTTGTCTGAGGTAGCTGCAAAACAAAATTGATAAGTTTGATGTTTGTAAGATACCGAAGACAATAATTGTAGCCTTATAAATTGAAACATACCTCCTCCTCACCACCATATTGCTCTTCCAGTGCCCTCTTTGCATCTTCTTTTGTCACACGCTCATCATCAAACTTGAACCTGAGAATTTTTTGCTCCAGTGAATACTTGACATGATCAAATGAACTAGTCATCAAAGCATGCGCAAAATGTTTCTAAGATGAAGCAGGCATACCACTGATCAGAAAGGGTAGGTCGTATGAAAGCATAATAATGCCCACCATGAACACCACCGCTATGGACAAGAACACTGTAAGAGTATTCGTTATGAGCTGCACCGATATAATTATTAACAGAAATGCATCACCATAAATTGCATCCAGTTAACACCTTTTAAGTTTTAAGAAGTTAATAAATGCATCACCATAAATTGCATCCAGTTAACACCTTTTAAGTTTTAAGAAGACTGTTAAGCATCTCAAGGCCTATATGGCCCATAAGGAATTCTATATATATGACTATTATCCCAAAGGGTCAGATTAATTAAACTCTAAAACATTAAAGGTTAGTAACATGGTAACAGAGCAAGGTTTAGGGTTTGAAATCCCCCCCCCCCAAAAAAAATACCATGTCTGTTTATCTAATCAACAACACATTTTATTGCTTGAATAGCTAATATATTAACATCTGACAAAATACAAAATCCAAGCAACACGTAACAATAACTATGTTCTATGTCAGAATCATCTCATTTGTGATTATCAGAGTCCACGGACAGGCCATATTGTAAGGCCAGAAATTCACAAATATCATTCTGGAAACAGATAGCCAGTATATCAATGCTTGGCATCTCTAATCACTGATATTTGAAATCTTAATGCATGTAAGTAAACAGAAAATATACTAACCTGTGAAGGGTATAAAGATTACGCACATTCCTGTCAGCATCAGGAGATAAATATTTTCCATCATCTCTATCAAGATCCAATTGAAGTGGGAATTCATAGCGATCATTTATCTGTGGTTCACAATGGACGGTAAGTACCTTAACATGCTAAAAACTAAAAATATAGAAGGATAAATGTCACATGGTCACAATAAAGCAAAAAAACTTTAGGAACTTTGTTCCAGATAAACACATTTTGTTTATGCAAGCCCAAGATGAGTAATACTTTCACATGAAAAGAACAGACAAAAGAAGAAAAATGTATATCTGGCGAGTGTAGGATATTACAAATTATATGTGAGCATAAACTTTTTTTTGCATGTAATCAGATTTTAGCATATACTTCTTCAACTTCCATGACCAGAAATGCTCTGCATATCATAAAGTTTCTGAGTCGATGGGGTCAAGGTACGGGGTCACGAACGTGGTACGCTACTTGCGAGAGATTTTTACACTTTGGGTCGAAAATGAACTCATGAATCTAGGTCGGAGTCAACGAACCTGGGTTGAGGGGCGATGCCTTCAAACCCATTTTATGTGACTATGATTTTAAGAGCCATTTATCCTCCACTTTTAGTGTTTGCTCTTGTTGGGTCTAATCGAGCCTACTCAGTTTGCTTTTTGGCCTGTTTGGTTGCCTGCAAGTGAGCTGAGGCCTGGCTAGAGCTGGCCATCCGTATCCCTTTAGTCCGGCTCCAGGAGAACGACCGATTCGGTTGTTCAATCCTAGCCAGGTCCGAGCAAGCCCTTGTGCTTGTTCCCCTTCGCCTCCCCCGTCCTTCTCCTCAACTCTGCTGCTCCTTCCCGTCAAATCTCCATGGCTGCGGGCAGAACTTCCCTCCATGACCGGCACACTCTCCTCGTGCGGACGCGTCCTGCTCGGATGCGAGGAAGCGCTCGACAAGCTCCAGCACATCGAGGATGAAGTGGTGCCTGTGCTCGTGCTTCACAAGCACGGACAGGACGAGCAGCTCGAGCACCTCGGAGGTCACGCGGAGGAATCAGATCAACACCGCAAAATCCAGGGAACCAGCCGTGGCGTCGCTGTACAAGGGCACCAGCCGGCAGCCAGGTGGCGGCGGCAACAGCTCACAGCCTGCCCACCACCGCGCTCTTCATCGACCACGAGCTCAGATTCCCGTCGTCAGGCGGCGGCGCCGCGTCGTGGTGCCCTTCGACATAGAGCCTGGAGGTCACCGACGGAGGTCCCGAGCCCGAGCTCCCCAGTGTCCGCGGCTACCAGCTCCTCGGCGTCTGCTGGTGACCGAGCCCGAGCTCCCTTGATTGTTTGCTTGCTCTGATTGCTTGCTTGCTTGCTTGGTGGCCGTTGCATCGCATGCTTTGCCTATGTTCAGGGCCATCGTCTGGTGAGCAAGAAGGCACGGTGGCAGGGCAGTGGCAAGCCTTTCTCCGTCACGCCATCACCTCCTTGCTTGCACTGCTCGCCTTGCTGCTACCTGCTGCTGTGTACTGGCTGTGTGCCATGCTCAATACCACTGCTACCTGCTGCTGCTGTGCCCTGCTCGATGCCTATCATGTGTTCAACGAAATAACCCAAAGGAGGTAACCTTCCCAATTCAGAGAAGAGGTGACAGTATCAAAATAAATCAGGCAACCAAACACACCCTGAGGCTTGGTGGCGCAGGCTAAGGCTGCCCAGGCTAGAATTCTAGCCAGGCTAGAAGTTGGCCAGGAAACCAAACACCCATAAACATAAACTTGGAGATGCATTATCTAAAAAGGTCAGCATTCGAACGAAGTCATGTTATTGCAACTTCATTTTCAAGCGCACACACTTGTTAATATCATCTAAACAGTGGTACACAGGTCCAAAATGAGAGCATCTCCATGAGTTTCCAAACCCACTCCCTATCTTGATTTCTTTGGCAAGGTTGAAAAAAAGCCCGCTCTCCAACAACTCCTTATCTCAACTCCCAATCTTTAAACTTGGAAAACATACAATCACATGGAAATATACGCGTGCATGCCAATCAGCCAATCTGGAGGTGGAAGGACATGGGGAAGAATGAATAGGACAGGGTTCCCAATGCAAAGGTACAGGAGAGATAGAAAGTATAAAAGTGGTTGGGGTGATTTGAAAATAGTCCAGGATTCCTGATGTAAAATTGCCTTCTATCTTTTAGGAGCGAGATTTTAGAAATGGGTAGAGAACACAGCAAATGTGCTCCAAACTTTTTTATCCACTTGGAGAACTCATTGATTTACCAATTATTTTTTTGGAAACTATTGGAGATGCTTTGACAAATCACCAAAATTAATATTTCAAAGGAAACATAAGATAGAAAGGCTAGGCTTTTCCATATGGTTATTGTGGATTCTAAATGTAACAGACAGATGCATGAGTTAGTATTTAATCAACACAGATTTTCCAGCTAACATTTACTAAAATAATTTTATCAATCACCCTAGAATATATCATTGACCCATTTACCCAGGGTAGCAGTGCAACACAATATCACAATATATAGTCATTTTTTATGGCAGCCTATCTTTGACTTGACCAAAATAATTTAACATTGTTTCATCCAGTACATAGGAATCGAAGTAATCATCGAAAACTACCAACAAACGATGCCAAGTCCGGATGACACCATTCACACCAGATAAACCAAAATAGAATGAACCCAATGCCCACATTATGCAGTATTTCTGTTCATGTTAAGCACCTCTTAAGATTTCTGCTTAAGCTATGAATACATAGTCATGTATCATCATGACTAAAGACCTTCTGAAATCCTGAAAAGCAAATTAATTGACGGAAGAAAAGGAAAACTATTTAGTGCACTGATACGAACCTTCACCATCGTGTCACGCATGAAATCATATTCAAAACGTTTTAGCTGAAGTTGCAGAACAGGAGGGAAGTCGATAAAAAGAACTCCTTTCTTCGCATCCTGAAACAACAGAGTTTCTGTAAAGAAAAAACATACAGCGAAATGATAAATCAGGTTTTTGGTTGCCACTTGTCAGATATCTGTGGGATACCATAAGCAGTAGCTCAATTTATTACATATTGGTTTAAGCTGATAAATAAGGGTAGATTACTTTAGGACCGGAGCCTAGGTCAGTTGGTGGAAGGTCTAGGTGCACACCGCCACCAACCAGTTTTTGAGTCCACATACTGAAATTTGGGTGTCTATTTATTCATAATGCCACCCACTAACTCTTAGGTTGGTAAGTTTTTTACAGCATGGATTAATTTGCTAATTCCTGGGTTCTTAAGGAGTCTGTGTGTGCATACAAAGCAAGTCCTGAGACCTTAGAGGGCCCTAAGGTCCGATCAGTAACATCATAAAGTCTCAAATCAACAAGATGAGAAACAAGTACGAGCATGTGCTATGATTACACTATCCCACAAATCTACCCACTCTGGATAATGTTATATGTCATGTTATAATTGCCTTGAAATGTTAGAAAGTTCAAACTTTGAGGATGCACAATATGACCTTTACACTTCACTTAACTGCTTGGTAAATAATTTCACACCTTAGATGCATCCTAGCACAAACTGCATAAACATCATTTGAATGAATTGTGGTATTGAGTAGCATTCCCTGAGTTGCTTTAAGAAAAAAGTTTGTCCTTATCTCAACAATTCTATTTAGGTACTAACTGTTAAATAAATGTGAGCTTTGTTAGAATCAGCTTTATAACTTTCAATGGCCCTGTGATTATACGGTCATGCTGCCTAAGAGAAAGAAGCTTAACTACCACAGGATCCATAATACTAACCTGCAGGCCATGCTTGTCGGCATGATACTTGTTGTCACCTTCCAGACGCTCCACTTCTACGTACTTATCAAATGAAGCGTAGACATCCTGACAACCTTTGACATCAAGCTGGAGATCTGCATTAGAATATACAACTAGGTTAAACAACAGTCAGTTTAAACTTCGCTACTCATGTGGAAACAACATCATCACTTGCCATAGAAGGATTCCTTTCTTGTTGATTTGAAATCCACATTGATACACTCAATGTAGTTCATGTGGTGCCCTTCAAACAATTGTTGTATTGTGCCCTCTACGACAGTTCCCTTGAATCAATATTTTACAAGCATAATTCAGTCAGAGCTACAACGGTTCAGTAAACAACACCGTAGGACATAAAAAGGAAAGACCTTACAGACGTCAAACCTTCATCTTATCTTCCAACTTCTCGGAAAGAACTCTGTTCAATTCTTGTACATCATGTTGCATAAATGAATCATGCATGTCCCACCCGAATGATTTTGTGAGCTCCTTTGTAGAGACACTGCTGTCATTATACTGCAACTTATAAAAGAGTGACTGTAGAGCTAACGGGATGCTTCCCGAGGGCATATCATTCTCGGTGGTGGGCATGTGATAAACAGCCTGGCAAGAGATATCTGTAGTTAGATGTATCTATCTGAGCAGGTTGAGCAGAAGAGCAATGACATGTTATTTTCTTGTTTGTACCTTTCTGAAATACGGAATGTGGTACAGTGTCTGAAGAAGAGAATTCATATAGCAGGTAGCACCCTGATTTTTAAGACCAACATAGCCAGTTTCCTTTTTAGAGTCATAACTCCAATAGTCAACAACTTTACACACGGCAACTTCAGCTTCCACTATACAAGTATCATTTACAAGATAACCTCTACTGGGGTTGTAGAGTTCACCCAATGGCATAAATGAAGTGAAACCCCAATCACTTTCTCGAGCAGAGAACTGATGTTGTGTTTCTGCGATAATCAAAAGTCAGACACCTAAGTTTGTTACTGAAACCTCAAAGTATAGAATCCAATCAATATCTTGACATGTGCTACGTTGAAAAACAAGGGCATGATAAAAGGATGGACCTTTTCTTATCGTGAACTTGTTGTGAATCTGATTAACCACGGAGAGGCTGAATTGTGCATATCTAGTCCATCCATAGGGCAAGACTCCAGAATCAGCCACATCCAAATACATAGATAAGAATTCAACATTATTTCCCCTAGGGAAAATCAAAATTCGCCTGCAAAACAGAAAAGACTAAATCAATTACCAATAGCAAAAAAAAAGGTAAAATTAATAGAGATACTAATTCAGAGTAAAATGGAAAGCAATAGGCACTTACCACTTGTAGCCTCCAACAACAAAAATTTCGGAGTAGAGCTTCTTCGTGCTAACTCTTGATAGATTCTCAATGGTCCAAGTAAATCTCGAGATTGGTGGGTCCTCTATCTGTTGGTTTTCCACAGTAGCAGCTGGCTCAGCAGGCACAACTAGCACGATGACAAGAAGAAATCATAAATAGCTGATAAACTCAAATGCTAGGTCACATAACAAAAGCAGCAAAGAAAACAACAAAAGAGTCCATGTCTATGGTGCATAAAGGCTCAAAATCGTTTTGCATCTCTAACCTACTGCAAATAGTAACAAAAAATGCACCCACCACACTTAGAGAACTTCTCATGTCAATGTGGTTTTGCATATGAAAACACAACTATGGTCAATCCTACAATTACTGTATGACAATTAAAAGAACTTCCATCAACATAAAGACATCAAATGTGTGGGCCCACACACTCTATCCAGCTTTAACCCAACTTAACACCTCGGGAATAGTATAACAATAATCTAGAAACACCCAAATATACAATATCTAGTCTAAGCTATAAATGAATGCATAACAAAATGAACAGACTACATAAGAAATTATAGCTCCATACAGGATAGCAATACCAAATCATATAACAAGCAAATAAACAATCATGATGTGTGTTATACAGCAATAACTCTGGCCACAGCACTTACAATGGCGCCATTTGCGCAAAAGATTAAAAAATAATCAGCAGCGACACCGCAGATGAACAGCAGGCTGATAAAATATCATAGCAAATAGGAGACAGCAAAATGCGGCCTATCTAGGCAGCTGGTCTGAGTATCTACACACCACAAGTCACAGAACATCAACTAACTAGCTGACAACATCAACTAACTAGCTGACAGACGCATAATGACATGAGCCCACTGAACTAATAATCGCTAGAGGAGATGGCCAACCAGACCTTCCATTGGCTGCGCTCCATTGGGCAGCTCCTGTTGGGGGCCGTGCGGAACCAGCACCTCCTCTTCCTCCTGCTGTTGTTGCTGCGAGAAAAAAAAACACGAGAGAGGCACAATCTCAGATCCATTGCTCCAACACTAGGCGGAGGCATCAAAACCCCAAACCCTAAATTCCGTACGCGCGCACGGGGAGGCACGCCCAGCCCTCCACGCCAGAACTCCGACCCGGAAACCGACCCCGGAGCCCTAGGGCGACGGCGCCCGCACCGCCTGACGGCCGGGATGCGCGCGGCATCGGCATCGCGGACCGATGCGGCGGGCAGGTCCCGCGGGAGGAGTAGGGAAATGAACGGAGGCCGAGGCGGGAGGGTATCTCCCCCTCGCACACGCTTACCTCGGCGGGCGGCGGCGAGGTCGTCATGTCCGGCGGGACGCGGACGGCGCGGGGCGGGGACACGGGTAGCGAGGGAGGTAGGGAGGGGAGGCGCGGGTCCGCCGGCGGCGATGTGGGGGCCCACCCAGAAGTGGGTTACGGGGGTGGTGGGGGAGGGAGGTGGAGATCGCGAGGGTGGAAGGGGGGAGGCGGAGGAGAGAGAAAGGGAGAAGAGAGAGAGCGAGATTGAGGTTTTGGACCCGTGGAAAGTTCCAGGCCTCGTGCGGAGGCTTGCGGGGCAAGGACGGTGCGTTGGTGGACGGCTGGGATGAAGGGCAAGTGTGGGATGGACGGCCGCGATATTATGGGCTCGATGCGGCGGAGCGCCACGCCAGTAGAGCAAGAGAGAGGGACCCCGACAAGGTATTCCCTTCTGACATGTGATTCACCGTTGTTCTCTCTCTTGAGACAATTTTCAACAATACTGTATATACGAGCAGTTATTAGCTCTATGAAATAATATTAACTTTTGTAGCTTATAACGTGAATTGCGTCAAATAACTTTCCATTATCTTAGGCCTCGTTTAGATGTGAAAAAATTTTAAATTTCGCTACTGTAGTACTTTTCGTTTGTTTGTGGCAAATATTGTCCAATTATAGACTAACTAGAGTCAAAAGATTCGTCTCGCGATTTTACAGGCAAATTGTGTAAGGCCTTGTTTACTTCCAAAAAATTTTGCAAAATAGGAATAGTAGCACTTTCGTTTGTATTTGACTAATATTATCCAATTATAGACTAACTAGACTCAAAAGATTCGTCTCGTCAATTTCGATCAAACTGTGTAATTAGTTTTAATTTTCATCTATATTTAATACTCCATGCATACGTCTAAAGATTCGATGTGACGGAGAATCTGAAAAATTTTGCAAAATTTTTCAGGAACTAAACAAGGCCTAATTAGTTTTTTTTTTGTTTTCGTCTATATTTAATGCTTTATGCATGTGTCGCAAGATTCGATGTGACGGGAAATCTTGAAAACTTTTTGATTTTTTGGGTGAACTAAACAAGGCCCTAGAACATGTGCGCACGAGAATAGCTTTTAATAAAAAAAATATTTTCTCTTTCTTCTATTAAAAACATATTAGATTCTCAATAGTATCATTACTATAATATTTTTAACTGAGACAGATAAAAACGCTTTACCGAGACGTTTTTGGCAACCACGATGTATCAAATGTTATGGATAATGTGACCTTTTTCTAAGGCGGTTTGCATCTGGTAAATCGAATAAAAATAATAAAGAAAAAGAAAACCCACTTGCCCAAACCCGGGTCGGAGCCGATCCACCGCCATTTGTTGGGGGTGGCGCCACCGCGTCACGAGCGTCCTCATGTTGGAGCTATGTTGGGGTCGTGTTTACCATCGTCGTGGCTGTAATCTCCACCCCATGCATCGCCACCACTGCTACAGGAGTATAGTTTTCCAGATGGGCCGCACGACACAGGCACGGCATCGGCACGGCACTATGCGGCACGGCGGCACATCGTGCCGTGCCTATTAGTGCCACCGTGCCTAAGCGGCAGCCCAAGCACGACACTATGGAGTAGAAATCGTGTCGTGTCGTGCCAGCAGGCACGGTGGCACACCAGCGCCCGTGTCGACCCAGGCACTAAAACATTTTTTCATCAGCACAAGTACAACATCATTACACCAAACACAACAATTAACATCTTAACAAAGAGATGGAAAACTGGAAAATACAAATGGCTAGTGTCGGCTCAGTCATCCTCTTCATCTCCAGAGAGGTCGCTCGTCACTGGCTCTGGCCGTAGCCTCATGCGACCACCAAAAGTAAAACCAAAACAACCAGAAGAAGTTAGAGGCCAGAGGTAGAGGAGATCAAAAGAAGAACAAGTCAGAGGCTCAAAGGTAGGGTTAGGGTTTCTTACCTCGCCGACGACGGATTAGTAGCAGCAGCTCCGAGCAGCAGTGGATCAGCAGATCTGCACAAAATGAAACAAGAATAAGAAAACGCCATGGACAGAGGACAAGAAGAAGAAGAGGTGGGGATCTTACCTGCTTCTTTGGAGCTCCGACGACTGCGACTATGAGGCTGCTATCGCTGCCTCTACTGGAATTGTTGTGGGGATGACGGCGAGCCGCCGTCGCCGTCGCCCCTGGCCTTCCCCTTTCGCCATGGCTGACGGACGGAGAGTCGGAGATGGAGAAGCAGAGAGACTGAGAGAGAGGAGAGACCGAGAGGGCGAGTCACAGCGGCCGGGAGCAAATGAGCTAGGGTTCGGATGGGAGCCGGCATCGGCTTATATACACCTCGTCCCTAACTCTGAATCCAACGGCTGAAAATGATCTAGGGTTTGGATCCGACGGCTGCTGGCAAAAGGTCGTGCCTGTAGCAGGCCAAGTCCATTTCCGTGTCGTGCCTCGTGCTGGCCCATGGGCCGAATATGCAGCCCAGGCACGGACACGAGGTCGGCCGTGCCAGGCACGTGCACGGATGTAGTCGGGCCGTGCTGTGCTTGGGCCGTGCTTTCTCGGGCCGTGCCCGTGTCAGCCCATCGGGCTTGGCCCATCTAGAAAACTATATATGGGAGCAAGCTCCACCCTCAGCCCATCCACGGGTCGTTGCCACCGTCCGCTGGATGTGCATGTCTGTCTTTTTGTAAATAGACTTTGCGAAACAGTTATTTTTTGGGTAAATTCTTTTAAGTAAACAAGGCCTAACAAGGAGAGGTGTTTTGTTAGAAAAAAATCAGCCGAAGCGCGGGTATGTGCAGCAGGCAGTGGGTCGCGTGCTCTGGGGCCTTGTGGCCCAGTCAATGTTAGCAGCTTCCCTCTCCACTCCTGTCGCCGGTCCTTTTGGGCCTGTTTGGTAGAGCTCCGGCTCGAGCTAAAATTGCTTCAGTCGTGGCTTCATATATAGAGGAGATTCACTAAGGGAGCTGAAGCTGTTTTTTTACTGTTTGGCAAAATAGATTCTCATTCTGGTGAAAAGGATTGAAAAGGTCTAAAATACCCTTTTTTCCTTTCTTTTTATTTCTTTTATTATTGTTTGACTTTGTTTAGTTTCCAAAATATTTTGCATTTTTTATATTCTTTATCACATCGAAACTTACGTCACATGTATGGAGTACTAAATATAGATAAAAGAAATAACTAATTATACAGTTTATTTATTATTTGCTAAACGTATTTTTCGAACCTAGTTAGTCTATGATTGAACGATATTTATCAAATACAAACGAAAGTGTTGTTCGTATTTTGTAATTTTTTTAAAGTAAACAAGGCCTTTCTCTCTCTACCTCCCATGCTCGACCCAGCCACATCTTGCCCGCATGGCCGCATGGGCTTGGCTCCGCCCGCGCCGCTCCCCCCAACTGGATCTCGTCCGCACAGACTCCCTCCCCTGCTAGGCCGCCATGGCCATGCCCAGCGACTGGGAGGACAGGCCGGCGTCCGGGGTTCACCTCGTCGCCCATGGCCGCCGCCTGGCGCTCCCGCGACAGCAGCCCGTACAGCAGCCTGTCCCTTCCGATCTTCTCCAGCACCGTCGCAGTCGCCTCTGCCGCCGGCAAGCTCCTCCGCCAAAAGGATGGCTGCTAGCGCACGAGGAGGAAGGAGATCGAGGGCGTGTAGTCCTGAGGGCATCAGCGTCCAACTGTTGCTGGCAGGGAGGAGGAGCTGGAGGGAGCTGCTTTTGGCTCCTCCTACGCCCCCATGCCTCTCTCAACGCGTTTTCAGGGGATTCGATGCTGGAGCTGGTACGCCTGAACCCCTTTGGTTGTGAGAGCCGTAAAACAGCTCTCGGAGCTGTCCCGGGAGCTCTACCAAACGCCCCCTTTGTCCTCGATAGGAAACCACCATTCGAGAGAGCTTGGGGATGGGATTCCTTACTTCCAGTCAATCTGGTTACTTCTTTATCGATATACAAGATATACCTCCGGCAGTATTACATCCGCAATCATCAAAGGGAAGGCAATGCTGCTGGTGCCGATGATCTCAGTCTCGATGGAGATGATCATGGGAATGGCCTGCTAGCAGCTCTGGTCGACAAGGTAGCTTTCTGCCTGGCACCTTGTTGTCCTGTTGAGCTTCTAAGTTTCCTAGCTTCATCTTCTGATTAGTTTATATATGCTCACAACATTTGTGAAATCATGTGTTTTCAAGTGTATCAAGACGGAGGATATTCTTAAACTTCAATGGAAATGCCGTGCTAAATCCTTCACTATCGATGATGATGTGAAGGAGGTCTCATTGGTGAGTCACAAAATCACCAAGCACACTTGTGAAATGGCTCAAGTTTCGGGATCTGAATTTCCTGCTGCTGCTATCGCCCCCGGCATCGTACCTTGTTTATTATGTTGGAGTTGTGTGATGAATGTTCTGCTGTTGCAGAGCCTACTATGTATGACCTAGTAACATACTATTCCTGTCATTGCACACATATTTCTCGATTATCATAATATATACATGACAAGTATTCCATACAGATAGCAAACTGAGCTATAGCTCAGTGGTGTGGCTAGATGTGGGTTCAAATCCTCGTATTCCACACAAAAACAACCCCCTCGCTGGCTTGTGGCTATGGTGCGTCGCCGGCCTAGCTAAAGGTGTGCTGCACCGGCCTGGGTAACGGTGTTCGCCAGCCCAAGTTCGTCCCTAACAGCCATAGGCTAGGGTCCGGGGGATTTCTTGACCAGAGCCATACAGTCCCTTTTAAATTACAATACCATGGTGGAGGTTCTTCTCCCCACTGGTTGATTATGTTTATCCCCATACATATTCTTTTCATCTGTGCAAGGTATAATGATGTATTTTTCTGCCCTACTATCACCAGGGGTGACATTACTGGAGATTTCAATTCCAATGAATCAGATAATAAACTGGTTGATAATGGCAATCATGAGGAAAGGGGCAGTGTGAGTGAAAATAAGGTATTTCTACACTGAAATTTGGTGGCTAGCTCAAGTAAGTTGGTTTCTGTTTGTGTAACTCATTACTAATAAGAATTGTATGATGAATCCGATGAAAAGGACTCCAAGAAGGAACTAGCAAGAAATGACATGGATGAAAGCAATAAGACAGATGAAAATCAAGTATAGTCTACACTGAAAATTGGGCAGCTAGCTCAAACAAATTGGTGCCTTTGTGTTCTTCTCATGGAGCTCCTTCCTGATATGCATTGAATTATGATGAATCAATGTCAAGAACCCCAATGAGAAACTAGGAAGAAACAGCCTGGAGAAACGTGAGGTGAAGCCAGAAACCAAGGTAGAGTCCTTTCAAAGAAAATTTGTTCAGTGCTTATACTAAAGTGGAATTTGTTACTAACATGTATATTGGATTGCGAAGCATCTAACAGCATGGGCTTTTTTTGAAGGCTAGTACAGAAAAACAAGTTGACCTGGTGGGAAGCAGCAATGAGGGCGATAGTTCCACTCCTAAGGAGAAGAAGAAGGTAGACATTTCAAAAAAAAAAAAAAGTGCAGCTAGGCTAAATTTGTTTATGTTCTTCATGGAATTCCTTGCAACACGAACTTTTATTTTAGCTGAAAGATGTGTTGAAAGAGCAGAGCAGTCCCCTGTATGGAAAAGCTGGTGGGCACAAAAAGGTTTGTCTTTGTGAGCTTGAACATCCCGGCATACTCTTCTGCTCTGCCTAATTGAATTCTCTTAGCATATTACTATCTTCTAAGTGATCTTGGTCTGATGACAAACATGTACCATCCCATCGATAAAATGAACTTATACAGAACACTAACCCACCCACCTCCTGTTATGGTTGCCTTGGCCCTTTTATACCTGGTTTTCACGTTTCTTGTTACCCGATGACATGGTTAAATGTTTTTCTCGTTTTTTTGAACAGTGGTTTTCAGGATGCTTTAATTTTGCGAAACCATGAGGGAACGCCGATGGGACAGCAAGCTAATGAATAATGATGCCGAATTCTCATCTAATAGATGAACCCCTATATTTTGTTGCATTGGTGTAGCTCTTATTATGGACAATCTGTGATTAGTTCTCTAGACTATTTTCTCATATAAGAGGAAAATGAAACGTGTTGATGCTATGATGATGATGGTTTGTTCTGCTTGTGTTTTAATTACATTCATCAGTGGAACTTGATTAATTTTGGCACGTTGCGAGCATTATCTAGTTTGGAGAAACTGTGTTAAAATTTCTACCGTTTGTTGCTGCAGCCGTCCTGCTATTACTGTTTATACATGTGTTGATTATTATTCAATGATGCTTGCCAAAAAAAAAAAATCAATGATCCATTACAATTTTCAATTTATGTTAAGTAAGAACACAACAGGGAGGCGTAAAGCTATGAAAATGCTATAACCAACTATTTAAAACCATATATTTTATAGAATACGGAGTATGCTACTATAACGAAAAATAAAAGAAAATTTTAGAACTTACAACACATATACATGTATGCAGCTACGGTTTAAGCTGAGTGGATGAAGCCATAAGCTCAAAAATCCAGCCCACCCAAGGATTCTTTATTATATACAAATAATTGAATTTACAAAGAAATATACAATTTTCCTCAAATGCAATAAGCCAGTTGCTCTGCGACAAGATAGAGGTATACTGTATACTAAACCAGAGCTAATGGCTTCATCCTTTTAAGGCAACAATAACAGTCGAGATCAAACTTCTGGCCACCTCGGTATCACAGGGATGGAGTCAGTGTTGCCGATCAATGATGGTGATCAGTGATGCACAGGGATGGAGTCAGTGTTGCCGATCAATGATGGTGATCAGTGATGGATGGTAGGCTGGTAACTGACCTATCAAAGATGCAGATAAAAACGACCCGGACAATATATATTCAGAGCGAGAAGATAATGATGTAACATGCAACAGCTCCTCAAAGGCAGCACAATCCATCCGCAAAAATCCATATGCAATAACAGGGTTTAATAACTGAGATGCATGCCATTCCAGGTCTGCAAGGTTTTTCTATCGATGACCAGTACATACATCTATGGTACGAACCAACCAAAGAAAAAGACGGTAACATGAAACTTCGGTTGATACACCACGCATGTTAACACAACGGGTTGCTGTCAAACTTCATCTGAAACGGCAGACCAAGTAACCAGTCAAAACTAGGCTCTAGGTAAACGCAAGCTACTCTGCTTTAGGAAACCGAGTCAGCGAACTACCCTGTTCATGCCGCGAACTACCCATCTAGGTGCTGCTGAAACCAGTTGCTTTTCCTTCTCCGGACCCCTTGATTTTCCTCTGACGACGGTGCTCAAAAAGCGCTTCGTACAGAAGCCTTTTGCTTCCCAACTTCCACCAGAAGGGCCCTAATCCTCCTGAATGCTTCCTTTTCTTCAGCTCATTACGTTTGGTGACTATACATATAAAACAAAGAATTATGTCAGAATCCTTCTAATCAAGAGCAATACTCCCTCTGTTCCAAATTATAAAATGTTTGGCTTTTTGTGATACGTTGCTTTTACTATGAGTATCTAGACATAGCATATATCTAAGTTCATAGCAAATGAAATTTATCTAGAAAAGCCAAATCGTCTTATAATTCGGAACGGAGCGAGTAGTAATTAGTAAAACTAGTATACAAGAAAAGGAATATATCCTCAGATAGATTATAGCCTTCATGACATACTCAGAAATGAACTAAGAGCCAAATCAAGATCCAACACCTCTTATCTAGGGATGACAGTCCAACCCACTGGTGCAGGGTACTTGGGGGTGCCACAACAGGTCGGTGTGGATGCAAAATTCCACCTGTGGATGCAGGTGCAGGTGAGAGTCCATGACTTCACCTATGGGCAGTGGCGAAGGGATGTTCATTGAAAAAAGTTACACAACTAATGGGCAAAAGACACCTATAAAAAAACGGGGGCAGAAGGCTAACTCAACAACCGAAACCAGAAAAATAGGAGTTAAAACAAAAGGCGTGGTGTGTGAGCTTTCGTGCATGCATGGAGCCACGCAAATATGGCAATCATGCAGGAAACTTCACAGCACGGGGTCCAACCCATGGGTGCAAGTGCAGAATTTCACCCCTTAGGGCTCCTTTGGATCAATCATTCCCCATGGGAATTGGAGGGGATTGAGGGGGAAATTAGTTCAATTCCCCCTCAATCCACTTCAATCCCCAAGGGGAATGGTTGAATCTATTCAGGACAGGTACTCCCCCCACACCCAACCCAACACATTACCATTCCGACTTTTTATCAACACTCAGGAGCAGCTTAAGAAAGAATGAAAGATATATTCAGCGGCAGAGCAAAGTTGTTCCTTGGTTCTTGAAATTAATGCTTGCATATTTTGTTTTGCAGTCCAATGCATGCTCAAACTTCGCTTGGATTTCTTCTAATCATGTCACACGTTCAGATCATCACTTATTAGAAAAATCATATAAATTGTTAGGAAGCAAATCTCTAATATCAAATCCAAAGGTAACCAGCCTTCTTGCTATGAGGTTTCATGATGGTTATGCAATTCAATAACCAGTGATGTTACTCACTATGATTGGAAGAAACCGACCCCTGCTGTGCCTGTAGTGATGCATATGTTGGACCTAAAACTGGCCAAAATCGTTGTTGAATCTTCAGGACTTGAGAAACAGTCTTCAAGGCCTCTCTTAATGGTGAACCTACAAACGAAGCACGATTTGGACCATCCCCAAGTAGGACCTGCATTCATCACAAAAACCTAATAATTAACCCACTGCTAAATTGACCACAGCATCAAAAGGTTAATTATCTGCATTCACAATCTACCATGTTGTCGAGTGTTAGCATGTCTATGACCAAATAACTGCACGATGCTTGACATCTTAGCATCCATATCTTTCCTAATGTTAAAAAAGCAAACCTTGAAACAATCCCTGAAACTTTAGTCCTTGAACTACAAGATGTTCATAGGAATATAAAACTGTTGCTTCTTTCTGGAAATTTAACAAGCAGCTGATACATTAAACACATTGTTGTAATATTTACATTTGGAAGCACCAGAATGACTGTCTTCAATGGTGCCCAACCAAGGGTCTCTAGTGCTGCTGGAAGTTGCTGATAAGATTGCTCTCTTGTGCATGGTTGGTGCTGAAGATCTCTGTGACTCTAAGGTCACTTACCCAGACATCTAGTGTGTGCTGTGTGAGTTGGTCGCTGAATTTTGTGTGGCTAAACTGTTAAAATTATATCAAAGGATCTGTTGGGTGTGTTTGGGAATGACGGTCCCTAGCTCCTATCTTTCTACATTTCTTTCTTAATGAAATGATATAGAGCTCTCCTGCATGTTTGAGAAAAAAATTGAAATATTTACACATCCCATTCTCACACTAATACTATTACTTATTAGAAAGAATACATACCTTAACAACTTCAGTAGCTGATGAGGATATCGACTGGAGATTGTATCTGTAGGACAACACAGACGTTTTGTGAGTATTAACCGGGAAACTTTCTCAAAAAGGGCCTACCACCAGAGCGCTTATTAGAGTAAGATACTTTTGTCAATAAAAAGGCACCATTTTCTTAAAAAAATATATAACCCTAAGGATTGATATGCACGGTAGGTTCCACATTTTCAGCCCAATACTACTACAGCAGCATACAAGCAATAGTTCCTTTGAACCTTGATGTTGCAACTTGGCATTGGCATCTCAGTCACCCATTTTTTAGTTATAAAACATATACACTTAATGAAGTTGCATAGGCACATAGCATGACAATCAAGTCCTAGATTCTTTTTGTTTGGGCTTAATGTCTGACATAGAGCATAGAAGTATCACGTATAATGTCCTACCTTAACTTTCAACTTTCTACAAATTGGTTGTATTTTTCTCAAATTGAGAAGAGAACAAGGTAATGTTAGAGTATGAGTGATGCAGGCCCATGTATGGCAACTATATTGCCACCCTGGTTAGGGTTGGCCTAAGTAATGAAACCCTAATTCTAACATGGTATCAGCTAGCGCTCTCCTCCCTCCTCCAGCCCTAGCCGCCGCCTGCCTCTAGCCAGCCGGCCGGCGCGCCACCAGCCATGGTTGGCCGCCCTCCTCATCCCCCTCCCTCCTCCGCTTATCTCCATTCTTTCCCTCCCCTTCCCACCTCTTCCTGGGCCCAGATCACCGCTGCAGCTGTCCGTCCGCCCGCGCCTGGAGCCGCGCTCACGCGGGGCGCGCTTGCGCAGGAAGCTGCGCTCACGCAGGGGGACGCGCCTGCGTCTGGCGCCGAGCTCGCGCGGGTGGCTGCGCCCGCGCGTCCGCAGGGAGCCATGCCTAGGGCTCACCTGCCTGGCCAGCAGCAGCACGCACCCGCGCCCACCGGCAGTCAGCTCAGTCCGCAGGAGCCGCCTGCTGCCGTCGCCGCCATGGCCGTGGGTGCGGGCAACGAAACTGGTGCCTTGCCTGCGGCAGAGGTCGCCGCTGCGGACGTCGCAGGTGCCCTGTCCGGCGTCGATGTCCTGGCCACGGCCGCAGGGCCCGCCGCCATGGCTGCAGGAGCCACTGCCGCCATGGCAACTCGATCTTCCCCGCCCCGCCTCCGCCGTCCGCTTCACACCTCCACGCAGCGGGTCCCAACTCCGCCCTCGCCGCCGCCCTCGTCGCTGCCCGGGCCGCTGCTGCGGAGGGCCTGGCCCGCGTGCGTCAGGCTGCCATCGCCTGGGAGCGCGAGCGCGATGCGGCTGATGCCTTGGTCCGTCAGATCGCCGACGCGGAGCAGCTCCTCGGCCTCCCTGCATCACCCGAGGTCGGGGCCATGTCCTCTGGCTCGGCCGGTCCCTGCGTGGCTCACACCACGGTCATCTGGCACGACCCGGTCGACCCGCTCGTGGCCCAGCTTCACTACCAGGCTGGGGGGGTCCAGAACATCCGGCTCCTGGTCCTGGTCGTCCTCGAGCCAGAGCCCATGCAATACTCCATGCCGGCGCCCCCATCGCAGCAGCAGCAGTGGGATCCTACTGCCCTGGTTGCTGCTCTAAACCAGATGTCTATGAACCAAGGCGGCGCACCTTGGGTCATGGACACCGGCGCTACTGCCCACATGCACTCCCACGACGGTATCCTTACTTTCCGCTCCCTTCCTTCCTCCCCGTCCGTCATTGTTGGTGATGGCAACTCTCTCTCTGTCACTGGCCAGTGTTTGCCATAATTCTACAGGGACAACTAATTATCGGCAGGGAGGATCAAGTCCTAGGAGGCAGTTCAACTACAAAACCTGCAATTTGATTGACTGAGTTGATTTACATATGAGATTCAAGTTGATACCTCATAACAGCCCCCTGTTCCTATCTAAAATAATCGTGCTTCCCAGGTCCTAGCAAATATTCCTTTGCTTATCCTTCATCACCAGGAAGGAGTATAATTTATGCAACTGCATAGTAAAACACTTGACCTTCAATATTTGTAAAAGTTGCATTGCCTTCAATCTGTTCCTTTGATGTATCCATAGAATGCACTTTTTAACCCTTGTTTTCAGTATCCCATAAAAGATAAAGCACACTGCAAATTATCACCAAAAGGAGGGAAATTATTGAATCATCAGCTCACTTACAGAAGCACAGATTCTCAGTCGTGTTAGCTGCTTGAAATTCTCATTGAAGAAATGAAGACTTTCAATGCAGAATTCTGAACAGCATTTTAGTGCTTGCTTAGTTGCTTAAACTGTCAACTTTACGCAAGTATAGTAAAACTTCTTGTTCCATTAAATATGTGTTTACCAATTACCATGTATTTGAGCATATCTATCTTTTTCTTATGATTCTAACATTGTTCACATACTGATTTCCTCCATTTCATACTGAGTTATGCAGCTGGTGCTAAGTGCTAACATCGTAACAAATAACAGGACATGCCTACCCATAGAAAATAATGGGGTTCTGATAGCCTTTGAAGGAGACAAATGATAAAGAGATACTGTGTGAGAGAGGCAAAACCATAAGATGATAACTGAGCAGTGGACCTTCATACAAACATTTGTCCAATACATACCACCTGTTGATTCCACCAACTTTGTCTAAATTTTGGAGAAAGGAGGGAGCTAAAGGTACCTCTTGCTTCATGAGGATGCCCCAGAGATTTCTTAACAGGCATCAAGATGCAGAGATCATTGGCTGCCCGAGCAAAAAATACAAAGTGATAATGAAAAAAAAATCCCAAAGACTATTTATCAGCAGAACAGACTGTTTAAAATACCTCTTATAAGCTAGAGCTGTGAACTCATGAGGAGAGGCCTTATATGGTCCCCATCTGAAATGGTACATTGGAATCTCACAGAAACAGAACTCATGTCAATCACCAACTTGTCAAGTATATTGAAATCATGTCTAAACATGCCAATGATTAATCACCAATAATCATGGCAAGAACACTTTCCATCTTTCATATGATGAAACCTACTACCGTCCCTCACAATAATTTCCCTGCCAAAAACCTTTGTCACCATCTTACTGAACTCATGACAATCGCCACACACACTAAGGTTCTTGACAATACGGATTGGGCTGCCAGCTTCAACAACAATGAACCCGTAAGCAATTGCAAGCCGTTCGCTGTGCACCTTAATGGCATGAACCTTCTCTTCATCCCCGATGTCATGCAAGACTGATGATACGTCTGGTACATAGCCTGCCTCAGCCAACCTTCTGTCAATCATGCAAAGCATGTTATATATCTGTACAGAATCCTTGTGATCCATGTCCCCTACTAGAAACTTGTGCACAATTCCATGTGCCTCCATCAAGCTCCAACCAGCTGACTTGCTGGTGCCACGGTTAGACATTAATTTCCTAACTTTCCTGACTTCATCCCATTTCTTTGCTTTTGCGTATATACTTGCAAGGAGGACATAGTATCCATCATGAGCTGGATCCAGTTCAATTAGCTTATTACCAACAGTTATGCCCAAGTCCACGAGGCCATGTCTCTTGCAAGCTGACAGGACTGTGCCCCAGAGAACTGGGTCAGGTGGGATGTGCATCCCTTCGATCAATTCAATGGCCTCCTGAACAAGACCAGCACGACTCAAAAGATCAACCATGCATCCGTAATGCTCCATCTCTGACTCAATGCCATATTTCTCTGCCATCAGCTTGAAATACCACCGCCCTTCATCAACAAGGCCAGTACGGCTGCAGGCATTCAGCACCCCCACAAATGTGATGTTTGTAGGGCAAAACCCCTCACTGACAAACTTCTCAAAGAGCTGGACTGCATCATGCCCCAATCCATGGGTAGCAAGCCCGCAGATCATGGAGTTCCAAGCAAACACATCCCTCCAGGGCATGGCATCAAAAACTTCCTTTGCCGCTGCCACACTTCCACACTTGGAATACATATCAACAAGTGCAGCACCTAAGTTCATACTCATTGCTACTCCTGCTCTCTTGATCACTTCATGCACAAACTTCCCCTGCTCAAGCAGCCCCAGCTGTGCAGCTGCTGACAGTGCTGTCACTATTGCCGCTTCATTTGCCTTCACCCCCTGCACCACCATATTCTTAAACACTCCCAGCGCGACCTCCAGCTCCCCTTCCTTTACATAACCTCCTACCACCGTACTCCAAGAAACCTCGTCCCTCATCGGCATTCCATCGAACACCTCCCGCGCAACCCCCACCATGCCCGCTCTCACGTAGCCAGCGAGGACGGCATTCCACGTCACCACGTCCCGCACAAGTGGCAGCTCGTCAAACACCTTCCGCATCGCCGCCACGTCTCCGCAGACGCCGTAAAAGTGGATGAGCGCGTTGCGCACGTAGAGGTCGCCCGCGGCGCCAGCCTTCACGGCGAGCGCGTGCACGTGGGCGCCCATCAAGCGGGAGGCGATGGAGACTGCAACGGCGGGGTCGGCATCGAGGTGGTTGGAGAGGGAAGCGAGGAGGAAAGTGAAGGAGTGGGGGTTGCGGCGTGGGAGGCGCGGGAAGAGGCGGAGCGGGAGCGGGTGCGGGAGCACGCGGAGGAGGTGGTTCGACGCGAAGGCGGAGGCGCAGCTGGCGCAACGGAACAGGGAGAGCGGGTAGGAGTGGGAGGCGGCGAGCGGGAGGCGCGGAAGTGCGGCGAGGAGCTGCGGGAGGGCGCGCGCGGTAGCGAGGCCGAGAACGGCGAGGCGGGCGTGGGCCTGCAGGACGTGGTGGAGCGCGGGGCGCGGCGGCAGGAGCGCGCCGAGGAGCTGCCTCGCGTCGGCGGCGGGGTCGGCGTGGAAGGTGGGGGCGCGCCGAGCGGCCGGAGAAAGCGGCGGCGTTCCGAACTGCATGGAGGCGGCGACGGCGCCAGCCAGCTTGGGCCTTGTTTTCCAATTTTTTTTTAAATTGACTTGTATATTGTGCAATCATAGACTAACTAGGCTTAAAAGATTCGTCTCGTCAATTCTAACTAAACTGTACAATTAGTTTTTATTTTCGTCTATATTTAATATTTTATGTATGCGTCTAAAGATTCGATGTGACGGCTGAAAAAAATTTGTAAATTTTTTTTGGAACTAAACGAGGCCTTGTAATGTTATTTGATTATGAAATTCAATTTTAATACAGCTGATTTAGAACATCCCGAATGGATCTAGTTAGATGTTTGCCATTGTTACAAGAACTCGAACTTTCACATAAATTTTGATAGAAACATTTGTTACTTTTACTTTCACATGAACTTTGTGGATTTTTTTTGTCAATCCAAATAAGGCTGGTAATAAAGTAGAGAAAATACTCCTCTGTCCATAAAAGAAATGCAATTCTCGGCTTTTAAAGACCCAAACAATTTGAATTTTGACTAAATTTATAGAAAAAAAAGTACAATACTCCCTCTGTACTAGTAATTCAAGTCATTTTGGACAAATGTCTTGGGTATGTTGGTAATATAAATCATAAATAATTTTAAGTTCTTGAGTTTAGAAATACGAAAGCCATATGAATATATTTATCTTAAAAAAATACTTTCATAAAAAAATACATATATCACTTTCCAATAGAAATTTTTATAAAAATGAGAAGTCAAAATATGCTTTGAAGGCTGTGTCGATGTCTAAAACGACTTGAATTACCAATATAGAGGAAGTACTAATATTCACCGTACAAATAAGTATTATAAGATTAGTTATAGAATATATTTTCATAATAACTTTATTTAGAAACATAAAGTCTTGTTAAAAAATGCAGTAAAAAAAGTCTTGTTAAAAAAAGAACTCATACTAAAATTACAGTTTCTATGTGCATTCGTTTCTATGTGCATGTTATGCACTAGAAAGACACGATGGGTACCAAGTTTTCTAAGAGATAAATTTTTCGACTAAGATGAGTGGTTAAACTTAGGGTAAAAAAGTTAAACATCTTATAATTTAGGATGGAAGGAGTACTACTTTAACTCAGTCTCTCAAAAATGCTCATAAAGTGGATGCGAGTGTGTGTATACGTATGAGTGTTTATGTATATACTAGGTTTTGAAAGACAAAATGACCTCCCTTCACTGAATACTATTTTTGGAGATGCAAATAAGTACCTTTGCTGTGAGGCCATAGTAGTTACACACATTTTACTGTTTTCTTTTATCTTCAGAAGTTTGGAAGCAGTTCACCTATGCGTTTGTTAGGCTTAACCTCCGGGTCTAAATGCTTTGCATATACGTACGGTGTAGTAACTGCTGGTTATCCATACCCTAGAAGCAGACTCTGAATTCCTGCACTTGCATGCCGCAATGTTAATTTTTGGTGTTCTTAGTACAGGTCGGACGCCACTCTCCAAACAGATTATTTAGTTCTAAACTCCCCGACAAATTATTTAGTTCTAAACCGGGGGCATGATTCAAAGTTTCAAACCCCAGGGTGATTAGACGTGCATCCTAGACTCCTAGTTCACAGTCAGTGCCGATCTCCTTCTCCTCACACGCGTTAGGCCACTCCCAGAGAAGCTCGTAAGGTTGATCACCACCTTTGTCCAGGCACATTGCTTCGTGCCCCTGCATCATTCTTCTGAAAACAGCGATCTGGGAAGCGTAGCCTGGTTCCTCGCCTGAGCCACCGACGCCAGAGAATTCCACGCTGTAGTTATGCTTCACCGCGAGGCCAGTAGCCCAGCACTGGAACTGTGCCCTGGTCCACTCGAACTTGTGGTCGTGATTGCGGAACTTGCAGGGACCAACGCTTTCGTCTGCCTCGTCATCCTTGCTGGGCATAGCTGACCCCTGGAGGATAGGGTTGTATTCGTAGTTGGGTGTGGAAACAATGAGCACCGTTGGGCGGAATGAGCTCAAGACGACGTTGCCAAATAAAGTTGCTTGGTCCTCCTCAACGTGTTCGATCACCTGCATTTCACATAGTCGAATCATGTGCCGACATGAGACTTCCATTTTAGAATCTAGAGAAGCGCTAAAAAGCAGAGTACCTGAGCATAATGATGTTACAACTTACAACAATGCCATTTATCTCAGATGTTAACTACAACATTAATTTAGTTTATGCATGTGAGCATCCTATAGATATGTTTTATAGATGCATCAGCAACAACCCCTAACAGTATGATCCAAGAAGCTAATTGCAAAGTGTCATGTTTAGAAGGGACACCTTATGCACTGAAACCAAATAAGAATACAATAGAAAAGCCCAAGAGGTCAGGTCTGTTACCTCAAGACAAGTGCCAATATCGAACCCATATAAGCGAGAATCATATTCCATTATTGATCCGTCATAGAGCACAGCAGTTGGAACATTTGTCTGCATCATCGATTTCTTGCTCAGCTTCTGATGAAGGCTCTGCAATTCCAGGAGAGACAAAACAAGTTAAAGTTTAATGCATATGGAAAGGACAAGATGGATGGAACATCAGCAGCTACTAAGTCAAAGATATGCTTTGTACCTTTGCTGCACGTGTGAGTCCTTTTCGAGAAATATCAACACCGACAAGCTTTTCTAGCGTGGTTGGATGCTCTAACAATGAATCAAGAAGGCTACCAGATCCACAGCCAAAATCAACCTGAAAATGCACCTTTGCTATGAAAAACAATCTTTTTCATAAATAAAGAACAAGAGAATCAGGGGGGAATTTACAAGTGTGGTAGCGTGCAGCTCGTTGATGTGCCGTACAGCAAATTCAACTCTTTGTTTAGATAATGGAGGACTGAACAAGGCTTTCTCCATTCTATCTTCTAAGGGTTCAGTTACCTGCAGAACCTTTACAGTGAACTCCAGGAAGCAGTTCTCTGCAACAATGTTTAAAATATGTACACCTGCTGAAGCCAGATTCACAAAGATTGATGAAATAAAATTATAAGATTAGGTGGCTCACCGATAGATACATTAGAGAGGTCATGCGAGACCTCAAAAGCTGCAGCCATGATTAAATCCCTAGGAGGCAGTTCAGCTACAAAACGTGCAGTTTGATTCACTGACAGCTGAGTTACACATGATTCAAGCTGATTACTAACAGCACCCGTCCCAATCTCAAACTCAAACTCATTGCGGCTCTCCAACAAATATGTTTTTGCTTTATCCTTCGTCACAAGGGAAGCAGTATAACTTATACAAGTCAATGATCCGTGGGACGGGAAAACACCAGAGTCCGGACCCTCAATGTGTGTTAACTTTGCAGTGCTCTCAAGGCGCTTCTTTTGTGTATCCATAGAAAATGGTCCAACTGCACTGCACATTGCTGAATCATTGCCTCTGGTCTTGCCATAAACAGATAGGCACATTGCAAACTCTTGCAGAAAAATATTTGAATGTATCTTGACACCATCAGTACAGTCAAAAAGATAAAGTTTGTCTGTTTTTGAGGTTAGTTTCTTAAAATAATCATTGAACCAAATCAAGACCTTCAATGCAGCATTCTGAATAGCATCAGATTCCTTGCTCCAAGTGTCAGCTGCAGAATACTCTAGTAAAAGCTCTTGCTTCCGTGAACGTATGTTCACTTCACATTTAAAAAGATCTGGGTTTTCCTTGTTGATCCTGACATCATTGGTGTACTGATTTTCTACACTGCCTGCTGGTGCTCCTCTTTCTTCAGAGCTCACAGCTGACATTAACGTATCATAGGAGATCCTACTGACAGCAAACTGGGGCTCTGGCAACCTCTGAAGGCGACAAAATGAGCAAAGGAGATCTCGTGGAGAGAGGCCTTTCCAACTAAAACGAGAGTATGCAGATGGAAGCTCCGCTGCAAGAATTGAGTCCCTAGACATCTTACAATTTCCATCAGGTAACTTGCCCAGAAGTATCCTGAACCAAAAGCATGTCAGTGTGTCACTCGGAAAACTATACAAAATTCAGTGCTTAAATAATAGATAAAAGCAGCCCAGACATGAAAGAAAACAGAACACGGGGCCAACCTCTACAGCTATGTAATGATTCCTGAGAAAAAATAACCATATCTACTAACAATATAAACTGGAATGCATCCTGATTCAATGATTAATATAGCAAAGTAGTATCACACAATGCTTCTGTAGTGAAATATTCAACGAAGCTGTACCTGTAATAGGTACATAGATTGACATCTTCAGTTTGAAGTTTCGAATCTCTCCTTGTGTATCCGATATTTGCCAAGAGTGCATCTCCATAAATTGTTTGGCCACAAATATAGGAAGCTCGCTTATTTACTTGCCAGTTGATGTCACCATCTCCATGACAAGCAAGCACATTTTTTGATATATCAGAAACAACATGTATATTTGGGGCTGCAAAATACAGCCTTATCTCTGAGGATGCTTTTCCAATTGTTCTGTAGTGAGACAAATGTTTCAAAATTGTCATGCACAGCAAGAATAATGGAAAAGACTAAGAAGTCAGGAATTTACTGCTTGGTTTTTATTTGCCTACCTCGATACAAGAACATGAGAGGAATCACTTGCTGAGAGCTCTGCTGCAACATAACTCATATAATGTTCATTATCTTGTAGATTAATTCTTACTGTCTTCAGTTCATCCTCCAACACGTGAGGAACAAGAATCGCTTCTACTTCTACGGGATGTGTTGTACCAGACCAACGCTCAAGTGCCAAGTCAACAGCCTCCGTAGAATAGGGCTTTTCACTCTGAATCCAGAAGTTTCTGTCACTAACAGAGACTCCAGGAGATTGTTTCGCAGCATTGTACATCAATGACAAAATCAAGAGAGGATCAAATTCTGCCCTATGGTCAATCACTTTACACAATGTATTGACCTTCACATCACATGCAGCAATAGCCGGCAGAGGTATCCTCCCAATGAGATCTCCAGTTCTCCTGAGAGTCACACACAAGTGGCCAACAAGAGGATGGGTAGATGATAGGAAGCTCTGAAATGAAGTACAGTAGTATGGTGATGTTAGAAGAGGTGATTGGGTTTTTGTTTTATATATTCTAAAAGTGCAACGAAGCTCAAATATGACATGAACAGTAGCATGCTTTGAGTGGTCGGCAGAATGGTTAATACTTTGTGAATTGTACTACCAATAATCTGGCACAGGTATTGACATTGTAGGGAACCAAGTCAGATTATATTACAACTACAAAATATTAGCATAAGAAAATGTCAAATGGAACCTTATGTTCGATCAGTCTTTGCGGCTTACTACAAGTTGTCAGTTACAATGCTATACAGTCATCAGTTCTTAAATTTTGAGGAAAGGCTCACAACAGTTAAATATATAATGCATTGCCAAACATAGACAACCTAGCAATCCAACAAGGACTCTACTGCACTTCTCAGAAGGCAGAAGAGCACCAGTATGCAGACCTTTACTAGGACAGACAAGACATAATATCAAGATGGGGCAAAAATACTGACCTCATCTATGAAAAAACCAGATATGCGAGCAATCAGTTCATCCCAAGCTTCTTGGGGTGTACTGGGAATATTTGCCGTGGGCTGAATACCAAGCTGCGATGGAAAAAACAAGCTGTTATCACAACAGAGGTCGATAGCATGAGAACACGATTACAAGCAAACACAAGCTGGCTTATCTATACAATGGGGAGTAATAAGCTCCTAAGTCCGAACATCGGTATATCAAAACATAAATCGAAAACAATTATCAGTTAGCAGGGTAACAGAAAATATATGCAACTGAACTGTGTTGGCAATCAAGGATAGATTGCCTAAACTTTCAGTCCCTGATCTTCCTTCCAAGCGAAACGCCAGCACAATGATATGATTCGCAGAAGAGCTCGATTTCAGTGCCAAGGGTATCTGACACCTAAATTCTTCCGCTCTAGCGGCAAACTACGACCCCCAATGGCTCCCCAACCAAAACACTGGAAGCAACCAACGCCGCAATGCCACTAACAACCACATCACCCGAGCACCGCGCCCGCAGAGGGAACCTCACCTTGTCGAGCGCGATCTGCGCGGCGGCCTGCTCGGCGTCCTTCTTCCTGAGGAAGGTGCCAGGCGTGGCGACGGAGAGGCCCGGGAGGTCGAGCGCGCAGCGGTAGACGCTCCTGGTCTGCGGCGCGAGGCCCGGGCAGCCGCCCACGGCCTCCCGCACCTCCTCCACCGTGTACCGCGCCTTGGCGCCGAACCGCTGGTGCACCACCGCCTTGGGCGTCGGCGCCGCCGCCGGCATCGCGCCCGCGCGGAGGGATTGGGCCCCGCGGGAACGGGAGCGGAATCGGGCGGCGAGGGTTGGGGGGGATCGGCGGCGAGGGGTTGGGTGATCGCGGATTAGAGGAATCGGAGGGGAGGGGAGGGGAGGGGTTAAAGCGTTAAACCCCCCCGAGGCCAGCCAGACGAAGGGAAGAAAGGGGAGGAGAGTTTCTGGGAACTTGGAAGTTGGAACTGCTCCAGGAAAGGAAGAGAGAAACCGAGAAAGGAAGGCAAATAAAATGGTTTCCTATTGTGCTGTTCTGCAACTAGTAGTATGTAGTATAGTAGTACTTTCTCGTGTCTGCGGTTGGTTGTAGAATACTCTTGTATATGTACCATTGAACACGCATGGTGTCCTTTAGTAGTACTACTTTTCAGCGGGCATAAGCCAAAATTTTAGCGAAACATTACTATTTAATTTGACGGTGAATACAACACTCTGAATTTTATTTGGGACATGGTAATTACCTGTATTTTTTCGACGTCGTTTTATTTAAGATGTCATGGTGCTGATTCTTAGCCAGCATAGTTGGCAAATGACAGTGCTTGAGTACATAAACTGCAGCACATTTTGCATGCTGTGTACTTTTTACTTGTCTCACAACAAATCAGCGAACAATAACTTTCCAGCCAAACAAACAGTGTTGCTGTTTAGCAGTAATTATTGAAGGATATAGCGGAAGCTATTTTATTTTGTGTTTTTATATAAAACATAAAGATTCCTGATTAATTACGCACAGGAAACAAGAAAGTAAGGAAAATTCACAAATGCAAGCTCTCAAATATGTATAGGCTTTTAGAAAAAATATCACCAAATCCATTTCTTATCATTTATTCAATCAATCACATGAGTAAGATAAACATTCACATTTATTTAGCAGTCAATAATTATTCAATAACCCATTACAACTTATATTAAGTAAGAACACAGCAGGGAGGTGTAAAGCTATGAAAATGCTATAACCAACTAGTATGCTACTACAACGAAAAATAAAAGGAAAATTTAGAACTTACAACAAAAAAATTTTGGACTTACAACACACATACATGTATGCAGCTATGGTTTAAGCTGAGTGGATGAAGCCATAAGCTCAAAAATCCAGCCCACCCAAGGGTTCTTTATTATATACAAATAGTTGAATTTACAAAGAAATATACAATTTTCCTCAAATGCAATAAGCCAGTTGCTCTGCGACAAGATAGGTATACTGTATACTAAACCAGAGCAGATGGCTTCATCCTTTAAGGCAAAAATAACAGTCGAGTTCAAACTTCTAGCCACCTCGGTATCACAGGGACGGAGTCAGTGATGCTGATCAATGATGGTGATCAGTGATGGATGGTAGGCTGGTAACTGACCTATCAAAGATGCAGATAAAAACAGCAGCTCCTCAAAGGCAGCACAATCCATTTGCATGAAAAACACCATCGTCCACTTCATCACATTATAGTACATGAAAATCCCAAGTCAATTAACACACTTGAAAGACGGTGAATCAGTTGAGTAACAAATGCACATCAGACGTCGCAGTCAATCATGCAGAAAATCGCAAAAATCCATATGCAATAACAGGGTTTAATAACTGAGACGCATGCCATTCCAGATCAGCAAGGTTTTTCTATCGATGACCAGTACATACATCTATGGTACGAACCAACCAAAGAAAAAGATGGTAACATGAAACTTCGGTTGATACACCACGCATGTTAACACAACGGGTTGCTGTCAAACTTCATCTGAAACGGCAGACCAAGTAACCAGTCAAAACTAGGCTCTAGGTAAACGCAAGCTACTCTGCTTTAGGAAACCCAGTCAGCGAACTACCCTGTTCATGCCTAGAAGATCAACAGTCAGCGAACTACCCATCTAAGGTACTGCTGAAACCAGTTGCTTTTCCTTCTCCGGACCCCTTGATTTTCCTCTGACGACGGTGCTCAAAAAGCGCTTCGTACAGAAGCCTTTTGCTTCCCAACTTCCACCAGAAGGGCCCTAATCCTCCTGAATGCTTCCTTTTCTTCAGCTCATTACGTTTGGTGACTATACATATAAAACAAAGAATTATGTCAGAATCCTTCTAATCAAGAGCAATACTCCCTCTGTCCCAAATTATAAGATGTTTGGCTTTTTTTGATACGTTGCATTTACTATGTGTATCTAGACATAGCATATATCTAAGTTCATAGCAAAAGAAATTTATCTAGAAAAGCCAAATCGTCTTATAATTCGGAACGGAGGGAGTAGTAATTAGTAAAACAAGTATACAAGAAAGGAATATATCCTCAGATAAATTATAGCCTTCATGACATACTCAGAAATGAACTAAGAGCCAAATCAAGATCCAACACCTCTTATCTAGGGATGGCAGTCCAACCCACTGGTGCGGGGTACTTGGGGGTGCCACAACAGGTCGGTGTGGGTGCAAAATTCCACCTGTGGATGCAGGTGCAGGTGAGAGAGTCCATGACTTCACCTATGGGCAGTGGCGAAGGGATGTTCATTGAAAAAAGTTACACAACTAAGGGGCAAAAGACACCTTTCAAAAGAAAAAAATGGGGGCAAAAGGCTAACTCAACAACCGAAACCAGAAAAATAGGAGTTAAAACAAAAGGTGTGGTGTGTGAGCTTTCGTGCGTGCATGGAGCCATGCAAATATGGCAATCATGCAGGAAACTTCACAGCACGGGGTCCAACCCATGGGTGCAAGTGCAGAATTTCACCCCTTAGGGCTCCTTTGGATCAATCATTCCCCATGGGGATTGGAGGGGATTGAGGGGGAAATTAGTTCAATTCCCCCTCAATCCACTTCAATCCCCAAGGGGAATGGTTGAATCCAAACTAGCCCTTAGGTAATGTGCGAAAAGGATTGAATTCCCTCATCATCCTAGGTGCTTGGACCATCTGGAAGCATCGAAATGACTGCGTCTTCAATGGCGCTACCCCTAGATTGTCTACGGCTTTGAACCTGGCTCGGGAGGAGGCCATTTTATGGTCTTTAGCTGGTGCTAAGGGGCTGTCCCTGCACGCAGCTTGGGATGGTGGGTAGAAGGTCTATGGTCAGGTCGTCCTTCTCAGTCATAGGCGATTAGTTTCAGTCAGTTTGTGTGTGTTTGGGTCTCTGTGTGTGTGTGTTTGGGTCTCTGTATTTTTTCTGAAATACGCAGGAGAGCTGCGTATCATTGCATTAAGATAGGAGAGAAAAAAGGAGGCATAAATGCCGAAGTACAAAACAGGTTCAACACCACCCCAAACTCACACCAACACACGCAAAAGGAACACTAAACACAAAAACCACCCTCCAAAACAACCACTCCAAAAAAAGCCCTAGACAAAGAAAGACGACCAAAAAAAATTTGGGTCTCTGTATGACTCCCTTTCTCTTCTTTTAATACAATGATACGCAGTTCTCCTACGTAGTCGAGAAAAAAAATGTATTGAGGACCAGGGGCGGGCCTAGGACTAAGGCCACTAGGGCCATGGCCCTAGTCGTGGCCTAAAAATTTTGGGAGCAACTTTTGAGGCCTGGTTTAGTTTTTAAAATTGTTCAAGATTTCTCGTCATATCGAATCTTTGGACACATACATGAAGTATTAAATATAGACAAAAACAAAAACTAATAATTGCACAGATTACCTGTAATTTGCGAGACGAATCTTTTGAGCCTAGTTAGTTCGTGTTTGGACAATAATTGTCAAATACAAATGAAAATACTATAGTAGCAAAAACCAAAAAATTTCACGAACTATTAATATGTGATATAGCGTGTAGTTACTCCTATGTCTATATCTGTATATTTAGGGTGCATATGACCGGACAAAATGTATGTAGACGAAGTATGTGATTATACTAGACCATTTAGGATGATATGTATATTAAGTATGCATACATACAGAGTATATGGTTATACTTATTATATATACTACAATAATGACATTTTAGTAATATTTTTTTAAAAAAATATGGATTTCTTTGAAAAAATTTCGCGTGGTAAAATCTAGAATATGAGTATATAAATATATTCAAATCGATCAACAAGTATGAACACATACGCAGTGTTGTTCAATAGACTATACTTTATGTTATAGCTTTTGGATTTTGGCCGCTAGGATATGGCCCTAGTCTTCACTAAATCCTGGGTCCGCCACTGTTGAGGACAGGTACTCCCCCCACACCCAACCCAACCCATTACGATTCCGACTTTTGATCAACACTCAGGAGCAGCTAAAGAAAGAATGAAAGATATATTCAGTGCAAAGTTGTTCCTTGGTTCTTGAAAATTGAAATTAATGCTTGCATATTTTGTTTTGCAATCCAATGCATGCTCAAACTTCACTTGGATTTCTTCTAATCATGTCACACGTTCAGATCATCACTTCTTATTAAAAATTTCATATAAATTGTTAGGAAGCAAGTCTCTAATATCAAATCCAAAGGTAACCAGCCTTCTTGCTATGAGGTTTCATGATGGTTATGCAATTCAATAACCAGTGATGTTACTCACTATGATTGGAAGAAACCGACCCCTGCTGTGCCTGTAGTGATGCATATGTTGGACCTAAAACTGGCCAAAATCGTTGTTGAATCTTCAGGACTTGAGAAACAGTCTTCAAGGCCTCTCTTGATGGTGAACCTACAAATGAAGCACGATTTGGACCATCCCCAAGTAGGACCTGCATTCATCACAAAAACCAAATAATTAACCCACTGCTAAATTGACGACAGCATCAAAAGGTTAATTATCTGCATTCACAATCTACCATGTTGTCGAGTGTTAGCATGCCTATGACCAAATAACTGCACGATGCTTGACATCTTAGCATCGATATCTTTCCTAATGTTAAAAAAGCAAACCTTGAAACAATCCCTGAAACTTTAGTCCTTGAACTACAAGACGTTCATAGGAATATAGAACTGTTGCTTCTTTCTGGAAATTTAACAAGCAGCTGATACATTAAACACATTGTTGTAATATTTACATTTGGAAGCACCAGAATGACTGTCTTCAATGGTGCCCAACCAAGGGTCTCTAGTGCTGCTGGAAGTTGCTGATAAGATTGCTCTCTTGTGCATGGTCGGTGCTGAAGCACTCTGTGACTCTAAGGTCACTTACCCAGACATCTAGTCTGTGTTGTGTGAGTTGGTCGCTCAATTTTGTGTGGCTAAACTGTTAAAATTATATCTATCTTTCTACATTTCTTTCTTAATGAAATGATATAGAGCTCTCCTGCATGTTTGAGAAAAGAATTGAAATATTTACACATCCCATTCTCACACTAATACTATTACTTATTAGAAAGAATACATACCTTAACAACTTCAGTAGCTGATGAGGATATCGACTGGAGATTGTATCTGTAGGACAACACAGACGTTTTGTGAGTATTAACCGGGAAACTTTCTCAAAAAGGGCCTACCACCAGAGCGCTTATTAGAGTAAGATACTTTTGTCAATAAAAAGGCATCATTTTCTTAAAAAAATATATATATAACCCTAAGGATTGATATGCACAGTAGGTTCCACATTTTCAGCCCAATACTACTACAGCAGCATACAAGCAATAGTTCCTTTGAACCTTGATGTCGCAACTTGGCATTGGCATTTTTTAGTTATAAAACATATACACCTAATGAAGTTGCATAGGCACATAGCATGACAATCAAGTCCTAAATTCTTTTTGTTTGGGCTTAATGTCTTGCATAGAGCATAGCAGTATCACGTATAATGTCCTACCTTAACTTTCAACTTTCTACAAATTGGTTGTATTTTTCTCAAATTGAGAAGAGAACCAGGTACGTACCCTCCCTCAAGTATCACCAACAATCTTCCATTTGAGCAATCAGCTAGCAGGGATGTCATCCAAGAGTATCCAACTGGAGTGACCTAATATTGAAGAAGGAAAGTTACACAAAAACTATTAGCATAATGTGGCTTCAGAATGTAATGTAATTGGCTAATTGCACATCAGAAAATGTCAACGCAACTCAACCATTAAAAAGAAGAACCTGAAAGTCCACAGAACAACCAACTAGAAAACAAGAGTAATATCAAGAAGGCGCTAGGCGGTATCTAGGCGGTGACCCATAGCCTAGAGCCTAGGCGAGCCTAGGCGTTTCCAAGGCGGTGGCTAGACGGTGACTAATGCATGCATATATACTTAAAAGAAAAGAAAAAAAAAGGAGATAAATGGTCAATATTGGAGATATATGCCCAGTTAAAAGCCCAAGTAGTAAGCCTGTAACCCCCACCGACACTTATCCACTCATCCTGGTCCCTCTCTCAGACGCGAACTCTTCTGCTCGAGTCCACCATCTCGCCCAAACTGCTGCCTCCTTCCCCATCGGCCGCCGCCCCCGTTGATGTTGCCACCTCCACCCACCGCCATCCAACATCCACGCCGCCCCCACGCGTACCTGCCTTGGCAGATCTGCCTGCTGTGACCGCCTGACATCGCCTGATGAGCTGCCTCTGTCGTGCTCCCGCCTCCTCTAGAGACTCTTCCTCCTCGACGACAGAGGTGCAGGTGCTCCCGCCGCCACATCCCTTCACAGGCCTCCTTGGGACGCTCGAGCAGCTCTCATCCAAGGTCGTCATTGTTGTGCCGCGAGGGAACGGCGAGGACAAGACCGGTGGAGGGACATCGCCTATCCCACCTCTGCACGCGCCTGCCGCCGCCACTCGCACCCGCCGCCACCCGCACGCACCTCCTCCCCCACCGACGCCGCCTAGGGGTCCGCCTACCCCCTAGGCGAGGCGGACACCCTCCGACTTGCGTCTAATCGGGCCTAGGCGGAGCCTAGGCGCCGCCTTTTTGAACTTTGCCCTCGACCCAAGAATGTCGTCCCCAGCCTGCATAAAAAGGGTCATTTTCGTCACCATCTCTCACAAGTAGCATACTATGTTCCTGAATCCCATTCAACCTATCAACCTAGAAAGTTTGTGAATATGCCTTCTTCTTTTCTTTTTTTCCTTTTTCTCCCTACTCCATGCTGCTTCTTTGAAGTTTCTAAGAATCATATGCCGACGCCTTGCCTTGCCTTGCCTTATGATTGCCTAGGCGATTGGACGGGGGTGCCTCGCTATGTCTCACCTTACCACCTTAAGAACCATGTCCTTGATAGAATCAAATGCTTAAAAGCAGCTCAAAATCTAGCTTCTACAAATAAGCTGGTCAAATAAACTCGGTTTCTGTATAATGTAAAAAAGAAAGGTCAGCCTAACTTCCAAGAGGGAAGTCATCTGCTTAAGTATTGAGTCTTATCATTCATTTCCCAATAGAAACAAAGTAAACAAAGTAAAAGAATGTAATGCATACACAGGACAGGAGGGCAGCAGCCACATTTTAGAGTTTAGCAATCAAAATTAAGAGGAATCTTACATCACAACCACCTAGAGGGTCACCTCTAGCTGCATCGAATCCTGCAGATATTATAGTGATGTCTGCGGCAAACTCTGCAGCTGCACAAATACAAGATTCGCAACAATAATAATAACAGTAAGAAAGCTGTGGAACAATATTGCAAAAATATGAGTCCATGAAGGCATGTAAGTCAAATGGTTCAAGTGCTATTAGCAAACATGTTTTTTCACCCATAAGAAAAAAAACAACAGCCATATGAAGCAAAGAAGGCAGCATTCCAATTTGATAAATTTGAGTTACGTGTCTTTCTAACAAGGTGAACAATGTCAGATCTCCTAGAAGACAAAGCACACAAGAATAGCACACATCTCAATGTTATTTTATTATTACCTATTGGAAGCACCACAGTCTGAAAAGCAAAGATGTAGTCATTGTCTCCAACACCACCACGGCTCCAAGGTATATTAACTGAGAATCCTTGACCATCCAGAACTCCCACCTGAGATTCACGCAAGAAATTACATGTACAAATTTGAAACAGCTTGGAATCAAAACATTGAGAAAGGTGGTACACCAATTGCAAAAGAAATGACACAACCATTCCTAATTTGGTTAGCAAGATATGCCTGGCTACAATTGGATGTATTACGATAGTAGAAATGAATCTCCAGTGTGTTAACTATTCATCATTATAAATGTGATATATAGTACTCCCTCCATTCCAAATTATAAGACGTTTTGGCTTTTCCAGATGCAATGCTTTTGCTATGTATCTAGACATAATGTATATCTAAGTACATAGCAAAAGTTATGTATCTAGAAAAGCCAAAACGTCTTATAATTTGGAATGGAGTACTTGATATTTTGGTCCGAATGCTCTAGTGTACAAAGCTGTTTGACTTAACCAATCTGGATCAATTACAATCTAAACAAGAAATTTCAGTTGCTCATCTATTGGCGAAACTCTAAGATGTCCAAGTACTGTTGACACGTGAAAAAAAGCTTTCAAACAGTTTAGATTCATCATGCATGTTGTTCTTAGTAACACATTCAGCTAGCAGTCAAATTTCATTCAATTATACAGCTTCAAGAAAAAAAGACATTATACTGCAAATTTGTTAAACATGCCTCATGAGCTGCTCCAGTTCCAGGGTAAAAGTTTCCATCCTCATGACGATGTAATGATATGTACAAGACCTGAAATGAAAAAAAATGGAACATTCCATACAACTGTAAATTTGGACAGCTAGCAAGCTCATGGTGATAAAGAATATACAATGGTGCACATAAGGACAGTGCATAATAAGTAATTAAATGTGATTAAGGTCACAGGTTAGATAACATGATTACATTTTTGAACTCAGGTTTGATAATATCTTTGTTGTGATAGCACATAGACGTTAATTACTTAGCGCTGGGAAAACCCAGCTACATATCCTTGTTTCTACTATTAATCCACAAAACAGCCATGATGAATAATTTGAAATCCAAAGCAGTTCAAACTTCAACAATGTGTTATGTAGAACACTACTATACATTGAAGTTGCACTTTATTTAATCTCTGCTATCACTATTAACTGTTCCATGTGATCCTTTGTCAGAAGAATAAATAGGGGAAACATACAGCACGAAAAAAATGAATAGGCACTATAAAGCAGAAAAAACATGAAAAAGGCAACAAAGTCAATGCTAGGTTTAAATTTTGCTATTCTGTGACATTAAAAGAAAAAGAAAGCCACAAGCATAAAAGGAAAGGAGACGACTCACTGTTTTATCCCCTTCGAATATCTCTTGTGTGCCATTTCCATGGTGCACATCCTGCAACAACAATTGAGAACCTACTGATGAGATAATCAACATTAATTAGCATTATTGACTATAAAATAGGTAGTTCAAAAGAATCTATGCAAGATCATTACCCAGTCAACTATGAGGACTTTCTTGGCACCTGCTCTTTTTGCAGCTAAAGCAGCCACTGCTGCATTGTTGTGAAGACAAAAACCCATTGCTTGCTTCACCCCTGCATGATGCCCAGGAGGTCTTACCTGTTTTCCAATAGACCCAATCAATATGAAGAATAATACATAACTACCAATTACGCTTCAGGCTCACTGTGCAGAATGAAAAAGTTTCATGAAAAATTTGAAGGTACAAGATCATAAGCACAGTACCAGAGCAAAACCATTACGAACACGCCCAGATACCATCAAACTAGCAAGATCAGCACATAATCCAGCTGCAAGTTTGGCAGCACATGCTGAATGTCCATTTGCATAAGTATCCGAAGTGAAGTAACTGCAAATTGTGTTATTAGCCCAAGACTGATTTTCACACAAAAATGCCAAGATAGGCTAAGCATTCATTAATACTCAATAATGACCAAAACAGTTAGCGATAAACTAACAGATCATGGCATTTCCACAAAAAAAAGGGGGTGTCTTGAACAAGCAAGAGGGCTGTGTATCTTTAATATTAAGAAGAAAATATTTGAAAGTAAAAAAATAAGCAAGCAGAACCTGTAAAGCATGTTCTTTGTCTGCTCGACACTTTCAATGTGGTCTGGACTATGAACCTAGGAATTACCAAAATTTCAGTGCGTCAGGGCTATCAGAGAGATTATGAAACAAAAAAAAAATCTATACTCGGGAGACACACCTGCAAACCTCTTACTTACCATAAGGAGTTCCTCCTTCGTGATTTCTCGAGGAGGTACCAAAGCACATTTTGAGGGAAAGATCCCTGAAGGATACAGCGACGAGTTAGTGTGTACTAATGACAACTAGAATAGAAAGGACACTCACCAAACCACTTGTTGACATGACATCGTGTTTTTGCTACAAGACCACAATCCTGTAGTTATTGTCTAGGTATCATCCTTTTTTTGCTACAATGGAAAGATCATACAATCTAAATTGCATCTCCCTTTTTGTAAATTTATCACTATATCACCAAAATATTACACTGGAGTTTCCTTGCAGCATTTTCAATAAAAAGTTTTCTTGCAGTAGAGCTTCGTAAGTGCAACTATACCAATAGTGCAGTAGACCTTCGTTTGACATGAATAAAACACATAGGCTACACACAAATTTTAAAAGACAACCAGATTAACAAAGGTAAAAGATAGTATGCACCTGCAGCAGCAAGACTTGCAGCAATGGCGCGAAGGCGATCCGGTCTTTCTGGATGCGGATTTGGTTTAACTTCTAGCTGCTAGCATGTGAAGTATCATACATCAGTTCAACAATAATTACAGACTCCACAAGTTGATACACAGGATGTCAGGAATTGAAGGGAATAATCTAGAACACACAGCTAGTGAAAGGATCCGTATAACCATATGTTAAAACAGATTTTTTTTTTATCATTTCCTTTGGACGCATAGTGAGAACAAAAGACAGAATTTATAACACTCAAGTATTAAAAAAATGGTAGAATGGAGACCTTATGGTATCACAAATGGATAAAGTAGCTTTTTAAAATGCAGAACAAATACAGTATAAAATTGTGCCCATAAGTTCTGATTTTGCTCTTTAATGTGACATTAAACAGGTTTATATCATACACAGCATGCAAGAAAACAAATAGGCCACCTAAGTGAAGAAAGCTTAAGACCAATACAAAATATCCTTGCTAACTACGAGCTACCACCCTTGATGTAAGAGCTTTAACCCAAACAATATATCATCATATCTGCTAGTTCAAATTTCACAAGTCGTATTTACCTCACTGTGGAGCAGCATTCTTTCATCAAAACCAATCGCTGTAGATACTGGCAGCAACTCTGCATAGAATAGTCAATAGCGTGAGCAAATGAGAAATTTGAAACTGAATACAATAGGCATATGAGAAATTGATTTGGTGGAACACATTCAGATTCTTAAAACTATTGTGTGATGGTAAACATACATTTTTTATTTGTCATTCCATGTAACACCATTCTATTTTGATGAAGTGGAACACATTCGGTGAACATACATTTGTGATACAGTGTAAGACCATTCTATTTCCTTCTTTCATGATTCAAATGATTCAGATGGTTTTGGATCCTTATCAAATCTTGCCAATGACAAAGTTCCATTGACATGTGCTAATCGGAGTAAATCACATGATAAAAGAAGCCATGTCAAATCAAAGGTGGGTTTTATAAAGCCCACTAGACAGGGAGGAAAATGGAGCAAGTAGAGTGTCAACATATTTGGAAACATGCGGCAGTGTCAATGTGTCGGTTTTTATTGTGTTGGTCATATCACTGATCCAAATTCGAAAGATATGCATATCGCATGCATGGTTTAAAGGATGCCTACTTGAAAAGATTGTACAGCATTTTTCTTAATATGTGCCAATTTCAGTAGGATACTAGGCTAGGTCAATTAACCTAGTAGTAGTCTATGCATAGCTTCTCGTGCATCTTTCGTCTTTATTTTTTCTTTTAGTTAGTTATAGTTCCAACCATGATAAGCAAATAAAAAACAAGTATTAAAATTTTAACAAATATCTGACATGTGACAATGAAAATTGAAAAGTAACGGCAGAACATTAATTCAAAGGCAAACAACACCTGTGTCGGCAGATAACAAAGCTGTCTGTGCAATTTGTTTTTTGAAAACATCATATCCATCTACTGCAGATTCCTTAAGCTCACGGCAATTCTAGAATATGAGAACAAACACCAAAGAGAGGAGTTAAAACAACGATATGTACTAAATAGAATTTGCAACTTTTCATAAGTTACACTGCTTGCCTGACCACAAAAATTAATCTTACCATGCAATGTGTAATCTGGTCCACAATCGGCATTGTGCAGTTAAAGCAAAACCATCTATCCTCAACAAGGCGACTAGCAGGTTCCCAATCACTGTCATCTTCCTCTTCACCATTAAAGAAAAACAGATCCTCCAGTGTTGCCCCAACTTGCTCCCCCTCAAACTCCTGTGGTAGATCATCAACAGCCATGAAACTTTCCTTTTTTACATCCACACAGCCATCAGGATCAGCACTCTCAACATGACCTATCCTCGCTGTGGAACCCTTTACCTCTTCTTCTAAAGAATCAGCACGATCATTGTTCAGACTGCATGCTCCACAGTTCTCTTTTGAGGCCTTCACATCAGTATGACTACCAGTCAACGAGGAGACTCCATCCACTCCAGAACAAATAGGTTTTGCAGCAATGTCACAGCTTTGGCATTTGCCATGACAAGCTTGATCAGAGACCCCACACTTCATGCCATGGGAGGTCTCACTCTTTTTGCCACTGCTAGGTGCTCTCATATCAGATGCCATTAGAGGATATCCAGTGAGGCTCAAATCTGCGTGTAAACAAGACCAACAGATGAAAAACTAGCTCAAGAAACACACCTTAAACATATAAAACCAGGCATTATTGATTATACTATAATCACTCAAGGGTGCCAGTGGCAAATCCCACTACGAGCAAGCAGACATACTCACACCCCACCTAAAGCGCAGGTAGTAACAACCACAGCCATAATAGGACAGTGGCATCAGCATCACTGACTAACAATTGAACATCATAACCACAAAGCGCCAAGAAATGGGATTTTTGCTGCGAAGGTACTTTCCGGAAATGGGGTTTTTGCCGAATTCATACAGATGCTCACCCGTGTCTACCTAATTTTGCCGCGCAAACTTAAACCCTTCTAAAATCCCATCCATCTCTCTTGCCACCGGCGGAGCCAAGGCCCGGCCACCCTGGGCAGCTGGCCGGGCTCCCACGGGAACAGCAGCGGCGGGAGGGGAGAGGGAGGTGCGTACGCAGGGTCGTCGGCCGGTGCGCGGAGGACGCAGGCGAGGGCGCGAGGCGACTGGCGAGAGAAGGTGGGGGGAGCCGCCGACGCCGCCGCCGAGCCTGGGACTGCCCCTCCGTCGCTGGACGCCGCCGAGGGGGAGCCGCCGACGCGCGGAAGATCCGATCCTTGGGACCGAGCCTGAGCGCGAGTGGGGGAAGGAGCAGATCTGCGCTGAGGGACCGCCTGAGCGGCGCTGCGAGGGAGATGAGCGTCGGCGGCGCTGCGCTGCAAGGAGCCGGCGGTGCGTGGGTTTGTTGGGGCCACTAAATAAAAGCCCATACATTTTTTTTTCTCTTTTCTTTTTTATTTTTTGAGCAACTTCTAGGCCTTGTTTACTTTCTAAATTTTTTGCAAAATTGCTACAGTATCTCTTTCGTTTGTATGTGACAAATATTGTCCAATCATAGACTAACTAGGCTCAAAAGATTCGTCTCGTCAATTTCGACCAAACTGTGTAATTAGTTTTTATTTTCATCTATATTTAATACTCCATGCATACGTCTAAAGATTCGATGTGATGGGGAATCTGAAAAATTTTGCAAAAATTTTAGGGAACTAAACAAGGCCTTCTAACATCTTGTGACAAATTAGCACCTATATAATTAATATATATATATATTTAAAATAATATATGTTAGGAATCATACTAATGTTGCCAGGGTCCAATCACATAACATTGTGATATAATGATTTTTTAAAAAATATTTTTTAAAATACAAACCCTATTAGGAGAAATTATGAAAATTTTCCCTCACACATTTTCTATAAAAAGGAAAGAGGGCAGATAGACATAAACTTATGTATTTATTTGCTCTTTCTCAATTGTTCTTCACTCTCTTCTTTATTTATTTAGGCCTTGTTTAGTTTCAAAATATTTTGCAAAATCGACACTGTAGCTTTTTCGTTTGTATTTGACAAATATTGTCCAATTATGGACTAACTAGACTCAAAAGATTCGTCTCGTCAATTTCGACCAAATTGTGTAATTAGTTTTTATTTTTGTCTATATTTAATACTTCATGCATGTGTCTAAAGATTCGATGTGACGGAGAATCTAAAAAATTTTGCAAAATTTTTTGCGAAGTAAACAAGGCCTCAATTTAAAATCAAAATTGTAATGTCTACTAAACTCTTAAAAAATTAGGAACGCTTGAGCATGCTTAAACTTAGTCAGCGAGTCACTACTCTCTTAGCACTTAACCTCTCTTATAATCTTTCATCATGTTTTTCTTGTTAGTATTACTATAACATTACGCTCAGGCTTCATAAAACTTTTGGCTCCCCCACTATCTCTTGCAACATTGTAACAATTTTACACCACAGCGTCAGTATAACTCTAGGGAAGACCCCACCTCCACAGTCCACACAGCCATCGCCAGGAGTCCAAGACAACTGCAACATCACCGAAAATGGTCTAGTTTCCAGTCTCTCCAAACGAAACAAATCAAAACTCCAGGCGCCTCCAGTACCACCCCTCGACAAAATCCCGGACCTCCCGCCCCGCAATCATGCATCTCCGTGGGATGAACTGAACCCTCCAGAATTTCTTATCTTAGGAATATATAAACTGCTTTTAGTACCCATCACCATACATCAACCAAGCCCAGCAGCAAAAAAGCTACTACAGCAATCCAACCAGAACGCCAACGAGCTTCCTTACCAACTAAAACGAGGAGATAACAAAACCCCCGGCAGATGCCCACCGCGCGTCGATCTGCTGAGCGGAGAGGAGCAGGGGATCGACGACGAGCCTGGCCAGGCAGATCCCCACCCCCGCCATGAAGAGAAAAGGATGAGGAGCTCAGATACGGTGGGAGGAAAGCAGCGTGGCGCGACGCAGGAATTCCGCGGGCGGCAGCAAACCGGCGGCCTCAGTGCCTCCTCACTCGCGAGTCGCGACTGGCTTGTCTGCTCTAGCCGTTTGAGGAGCCGAGGAATTTTTTTTTTTTTTTTTGGGGGGGGGGGGGGGGGTTGCAATTTTGTCAGCAAGACTAACACACACTAACCGACTTTGTCATCGGCTCACTTTGTAAGTGTGAATTGCTCTTGCCCTTCCTTGCATTTAGGAAAATGAAAATGGTACGCATATTTTTCGACCGTATTTAAGGTCGAATTCATTTAGAGGGGGTTTAGATCTGTCCGTATTTGAGTCTGAATGTTCAATATCCAATATCATATCCGTATATAAATACTTAAATCGTATATTTATGATGTCGACATCCAATCATATCTTATCCGACATTATTTATATTCGAATCCGAATCGGATAAAAATATAAAAACAAATATGATATCAGTGATATCCGTTCGTATCCCTAGTTGCAGGAGCAGAGACTCCTTCTCCAGCGAGCGCCATTGATGGACGGGGTGGTAGCGTTGTGTCCCTGCCTCGTGGGTGGTGGGCGTCGATGCTGGGGAGTGGGGATTGGGGACGGCCAGACAGGGATGAGGGCGGCTACCTAGGTCGGGTGAGAGGATTGAGGAGGCACGGCGCCTGGAGCCTGGACTATGGAGTTCTGGAGGCGCTGCGGCTCAAGTCTGGAGAGGACAAGAGATCACGGCGCGCCATGAGGCCGCGATGGCAATCTCACGTAGTCGCGTCGCGTGGATCAAGGGCGCCGCCAACGTCAAGGATAGGGCGGCTGGGACTAGGAGATAGGGCTGGAAGAGGGGGTCAGTGTCGAATTTACGAAGCACAGACGACTTGAAAACATTGATTCACGTCACACATGCAAAATTTTCGTCACAAGAAATCTGTCGATGATGGTTCAGCAGCAGCAAATCAAAGGTTTTTGTATTGTGGTGATGGTAGTGGCCACCTCAAATCCAAGGGATGGGTCGTCGCAAGACCTTATCTGGATGGTCCAAATTCCAAAACACTTCACACCCAGAACCAGTGGAAGGAGCCATTTTTCAGCGATGGATATGAAGAAAGCAGCATTCGAGAAGCGCCATTTTTCATCAGCATATGATCACAACGACATTTCACGGAGCGGGAGCCATTGGAGTGTCATTACCACCGAACCGAACTATCCCCCCCCACACACACAGAATGAATAGAAATGCCAAAGCTTCTGATGTGTCGACCATAGGTACAACGATATAATAAATCACGAATCACCCCACAAAAAACTGCACACATATTACACAAACAGCAAAAAGGGCAACAAGGTATATCCCATGCCATGCCCTCCTCCCTGTTTGGAACCACGCTAGCCCTTCTTCCATGGCTGGATGACCGCGACGACAATGACCACCACTATCACCAGCAGTAGGATGATGGCATAGCACATCCACTTCCTCGAATTCTTCTGCAGTTTCTTCGCGCTCTGGAGTGCGGTCACACCTTGCTGTATGTGATTGGTGGCGTTCGAGACCTTGAAACAGAGGGTGGAAATTGACATGCAAGTGATTTCATCAAGCTTGCGATTAATTATTAAAAAAACAAATATGGTGCTTGTACTATATACAGCAGGCTCAATGCAGAAGTGGAAAACTCTTACATGTGTCTCGATGTTGTTGATCATGTCTCCTTGAGCCTCAACAAGAACTGCCATGTCCATGAATATCTAAAACACAAAAACAAAGAAATGGTATAAAGAGGCAGAACTTACTGAAAAGTACATGTGTTTTTATGTGTATTATATATTCTTGAAGTGTTCTAGATTAATCCCAGCAGCCAGCTCCAAGAGTTGAAGGCTAAATGTTCTAAATTAACCCCAGCAGCCAGCTCCAACAGTTGACCGCCCAACCCATCCCAGACCACATAATCACATGAGTTAGGGACGCAGCAACTATACCAGTTAATGTAATTTATTTATTGTCTTCTATTGGAAACTAGACAGTATATTGAGGGGACCTGTGCTCATTGAATGCCTACAGCTTTTATTACTCCCTCCATCCCAAATTGTAAGTCATTCCAAGAATCTTGGAGAGTCAAAGTATTTTCACGTTTGACCAAAATTATAGAGTGAAATACTAAGATTTGTAACGTAAAGTGAGTTTACTATAAAAATATAATTAAGAAAGAATCTAATGATATTTAGTTGGTATCATAATAATTATTATTTTATCATATAAATTTGGTCAAACTTTGAAAAGTTTGACTCTCCAAGATTCTTGGAATGACTTACAATTTGGGATGGAGGAAGTACATAAGAAGAGCTTATGCCAAAAAAGAAAAGAAAAAAAAGAAAAAGGCACCACCTGTTGCAACTCCAAAAGCTTCCTCTCTAGATCCCTTACAGCATCATGTCGCTCCTGTATTTCAGCAACTGTGTCCAGTATCTGCAAATATAAAAAAGTAACATATTCATAACAAATCAATGCTGTAAACAAACATAGTTAGACCTGTTACCTAAAACCAATATACCTCATAACACGTAATGACCTACGTAACTATAGTAGACCACATACCTGGCCTCTTCCCTGATGTTGGATAGCATCTTTGAATATTTGCTCACTTTTTCCAGTCTCTATCAAATCATCAATTGTCTGCAGGGTTAGAGGCAATCACATGGCATGAGAAATTATGGAGTCAATCATAGATCAAAGTTCACTGGAAAATAACAACACAATGACATGTACAATCATAACCACAGGTGAAATGTACGGTGGTCACAGGTACAATACTCACCTCTTCATCAGGACGATTACCAGTTACAGTAAAAACCCTTCTTTCAACAACCTCCCGATACTCTTGCCTGATTGCTTCTCTCAAGGTCTGCACCATATGTTAACAGGGTAACTTACATGATACAAACAATGTATTTAACTTTCTCCACAGATTTGTTGGCAATTGGCAGGTATTCACAATGATTTACAAACTTGAAGCCCTTCTAGAACCATACCATCAGCTAACTAATACTGAGAACCAAACAAGTAGCTGGCCATATTTTTATAATTTTTTTAGTTGAATAAAACATGCAATCATCAATGATGATACTCACCCTGCTTATAATGAATCAGGCTCGCAGAATTCTTATAATTGGATCTCTCTTAAGCATGGAAAAGTAGAGAACTTTCTCTCTGCTACTTTAGAAACATGCAAATCTTCCTAGGAGCAATTAATTTGGTACAAGTTTATGTTTTAAGATCATCCTATGTTAATAGGATCTTATAATATCACAAAATAGCATAAGGATCACATGCATGGAAAGGCAGCAACACAGTACCTGAAAATCATCCATCCGCTCCTTCAATTTCTTTTTTACTGCTCTGTAGAATTGGACAAAATATTGAATAAACAACAAATTTCATGTAAGCAAGTAAGCAGCATAACTAAGGCTCTGAGATAAAATGTAAATTTACCCAGTAGTCTGCTCTCTTGATCGGTCCACGGCAGAACCCTTTCCACATCCAGGTTTTTGCCTATTCAATAAGTTCTGTTCCACAATGGTAGCGAACAATTCAAGGTTAATTGTTGATAGCAGCGCACAAGTCAGCTCAATTTAAATAATTATAGATACATATTTCATAAGTTTCAAGAACTGTTGTTTGGTTACAGTGAATTTAGCAATGTTTCAGAACAAAAAATCTTACAAAATGACATATAACAAAGTAGTAAGGTAATGAGGCTCTTAATTTCATCTAGCAATTATCAGAAGTACGATTGGCCAATTTATGACGCATTTATATAATTTCCACAATAAGCATGGACCAATTTGATTTATATAGATATTGCTAAGACAAATACTGATAACTATCAGGGTCAAGCAAGAGCATACATCTTTTTCCAGTTCATCAACTTTTGTCTTTGCCTGACGAGCAATTTTCCCCACTTCATCAATATCTTTCTCCATCCGCTGCTTAATTGCTGTGAAAAAGAATTTAAGCATAGAGGTATTTCCAAAAGAGTGAATATGTATTTCAGATAAAGGTTAAATCTACTAGAATAAACAAGTACTTACCTTTCATGGAACTTGCTTTTGTAACTGCTTTGGATTCCTCATTTGCAGTCTACAGACAAAAGTTAGGTTTCTGATATCAATGCACATATCCAATGTAAATTCATAAGGAAAATGGTAATTCAGAAATGAAATTCCATTGTGACTACTAAAATCCAGACCGTTAGCATAAGAAAAGGAAAGCGACAACAAATGAATGGTGGAATGAATGTACCTGGAGCTTATTCAATAGATTTGTCAGCTTTGCAATTAAACTCTCAATTGCATCGACCTGTTATATCACAAAGCATTATGTCATTAATCAGAAGGGAAAGTGTTGGAGTTGGACTAACAATATTGATATTAATGCAATTCGATGCAGACAGCAGAATACATGTAACAATAATGTAAATATGGTAGGATGGAGATGCAAACATCACCTTCTTCAAGAAATCCTTTAAGTTGTCTGAAGCATCAGCCTGATGCATTCCCATTTCAATGTCCGCATCTCTTGAGGAGTCCCGCCGAGGGAGCTCAAAGGAATCCTGTGAAATATGAATGTTCATCATATGCTACACATGTACTACAGTTCAATCACCAAGGAATGGTAAATTATAATTTATTATAATAACAGGGTTGCAGCCCACATAGGGAATATCAGCATTCCATCCAAGCAGAGCAGATAGATTTCCAGTTTGAATCTTGCACATCCTTTCCATTGCAAAAGTGTAATTTAACAAAGATTACGATGCACCATGAAAAAGTTATGGCCAAGGAGATGCGAAAAGAACAAGCTTTAAAACACATCAAACTCTAGTGAATACAAAGTATCCCGAACTAGAACCTCAACGGCAGCACTAAATACAACTACTAGTGATCATTGCCGCTATTCAATCAAGGCAATTGCTCCACGAGCAATTAATGCAGTTGTTCATTGAGATAGATGGTTGAAGCAGGACAGTCCACTCCAAACTCCAAAGGTAAATAAGAGAATAGCTCAACGCAAGAAGGCACGATAGAAGCAGCCAGAAGCTCAGCAAGCCCATTTTGCTTCCAACGCAATTCACCTGCTCCCGAACCAAAACCACGCAGATCTAAGGCGAGCATCCGGCAAGCATCCACCCTACCGCACGTCGCGGAGGAACCCCGGGGCGGGTTCCTTCCACCGCACGCCCCGCATTCCGACCCGCCGCCGCGCAGCTCAAGCAATCCCTTCCCCCACCGATCACTCCACCGCCGCTACCTCCGATCCCGCGAACCAAGCTCTGGCTCCGGGACCCTCCCTGGACGCGGGAGAGCCCCTGCGGGAGGAGCGGGCAGCGCCGACCGGGCCGCCCCAGATCTCAAGCTCGCGCGCCGGATCCCGGCGAGCGCCTGCGGAGGCGGGGGAGTCTTCCCGGATGAGAGAAGAGGGTGGAGGGAAGGAGACGAGGGGCGCTTACCGTGAGGAGGTTGTTCATGGCGGCGAGCGGCGAGGAGAGAGAGGCGGGCGGGCGGGCGGGCGGCGAGGAGAGCGGAGGCCGGGGGAGGAGGTGTGGCCGTTGCGCCGCAGAGGATGCTTAAAGCTGAGGAGAGAGGTGGGGTGGGCAGGGGTTAACGCTGCGGGTGCTGAGGCTGGCAGGTGGGCCACCCGGGATCTTTTTCGGCAGGCAGGCTGGCAATTTCTCTCTCCATTCCAGCGGTGTGAATTGAATTGTGTATTCAGCGAGGAAAGGGAAAGAAGTGTCGTAGATAGAAATAGAACAGTATTTTTATGCAAATCCAGCCACTCAAGACTTCCAGTTCTCCACAAATGATAGAGGAAGAGCAGTATTTTAAAAAAATCTGTTAGACAAAACTACAAACTTAACAAAATCTGATATGGATTAGCACAAAAATAACTAACAACTTATAATTGTTTTTATAGTTAAATAAAAAAGTTGATAGGTTGTCACACTAAGACAAATAATAAATCATAGAAGTAAAAATTTACTTGTATTAGAGAGTGTTTGGTTGGAGTGTTAAAGTTTAAGTATTTTCGTTTTATTTGACAAATAATATCTAGTTGTGTTTTTAGTTTCTATATTTAATACTTCATACATGTGTCCAAATATTTGATGTGATAGGTGCTAAAATTTACCGAGGTGAACCAAACAGGGCCTTAGTTGGTTGTACGAAAATGTTGCATGAAATTATCTTAAAAATCAGGCGTCTAACAAATAGTGCTTCATACATATGTCCAAATATTTAATGTGATGGACGCTAAAATTTACCGACATGAACGGTCTTAGTTGGTTGTACGAAAATGTTGCATAAAATTATCTTAAAAATCAGACGTTTAACAAATAGTTATTGCATATTTACTCATTAATAAATGTAGTGCATTATAGTGTTATTAGGGTCTGTTTAGATTGTCAATGAAAATTTTTTGGATGTCACATCGAATGTGTCGGAAGGATGTCGGGAGGATTTTTTTAGAAACTAATAAAAAAACAAATTACATAGCTCGTCAGAAAACTTCAAGATAAATTTATTAAGCATAATTAATCTGTCATTAGCATATGTGGGTTACTGTAGCACTTAAGGCTAATCATGGAGTAACTAGGCTTAAAAGATTCGTCTCGCGATTCTCAACTAAACTGTGTAATTAGTTTATTTTTTTATCTATATTTAATGTTTCATGCATGTGTCCAAAGATTCGATGGAATGGATGAAAAAATTTTGGGTGGGAAACTAAACAGGGCCTTATCTTATTTTGAATTACCTTAGATTTTGATTGAAGACTCAACTACTTGTGTCATTTCCTAAGCAGAGGGAGCAGCTTATAATTTTTGTTACCTTAGCATGTTTTCATTACTGACCAAGAAAAAATATTTAAAGTAACTTTTTTTAAAAAAATAACAGTGTTTGAGTAGAAGATGGGAGACCTCGTCTCAACAGCCTTTTTCCACCTCTCAATCCGTTGAAATTCGCTTTGAATTGACGACGACGAAAAACCCCGTCTCCAGGTTACATATCCATTCATTCCTACTCCAACGGACTGCTAGTAGTTCACTGCCTCATGTAGCCGTAGCAGATTTTCCAACTCCTCCTTTTCCCGGCCGCTCTTGCTCTGCGCTGGAACTCCGCGTCAGGTCGGGTCGGCTGCCACCTGCCAGCCACTGCCCGGAGGTGGAGTGGGCGGCCGTGCGGAACGAACGGTTGGTGCGCGGGGCCCGCTTGGGGCAAGCTGTCCGAGCTGGAGGGCAGCGCAAGCATGTTTTCCTGCTCATTGCTGTAATCCAAAACAAGTATCCAATCATGTCGTCTTTCTAGGCCTTCGTTAGGGTGTATTTGGTACTGTGCTCCATAAACTCCAACGTGGAGCAGCTTCCCAAAAAACTAGAGTTCGTGAAGTACTACCTCTTTAGGTGCTCTCACAACTCCACCTTTTTTTCTCGAACTGAGTGCGTGGAACTGAAACCATTTGGCTAAAAAACGTGGAGCAGAGCAGTCTCAAACACCCCTTTAGTTCCTAAATTTTTTTGTTCGGACATTGTATCACTTTCGTTTTCATAAGTAATTATTATTCAATTACAGACTAATCACTCTTAAAAGATTCATCTTACGATTTATAAGTAGATTATACAATTAGTTTTTGTTTCTATCTATATTTAATACTCTATATATATGTCGTAAGATTTGATGTCACGAGAAATCTTGAATTTTTTTAATTTTTTATTGAATTAAACAAAGCCTTAGTATACTAAGAGCAGCCGCAGTGTACGCGTCGAAGGCAGTCCTATACATTTAATGCGGCAATCGTACCCGGTACGATATACTGTGGCCTCGTTTCGATGGAGGAGCAGCTCCCAGCCATAGAACCAACCGCTGTGCAATAAGGCCTTGTTTACTTTCTAGAAAATTTTGCAAAATTTTTCACATTCTCCGTCACATCGAATCTTTAGACGCATGCATGGAGTATTAAATATAGACGAAAATAAAAACTAATTACACAGTTTGGTCGAAATTGACGAGACGAATCTTTTGAGTCTAGTTAGTTCATGATTGGACAATATTTGTCAAATACAAACGAAAGTGCTACAGTGTCCATTTCCCAAAATTTTTCGGAACTAAACAAGGCCTAAAAAAATATATTACTGTAACATATAGCATGGCTCCAACGGCTTCATGTCCTTTTTTTTCTATGTGTGGGTCCCGCTATCGAGCCAGATTCGGTTCTATACATTGTGAGCCGAGTAGCAGGACCGGTCGAATCATTGGTAGAGCCCTCTGTCGAACCGAACACAGTGTTTCCCACTACGGCTGCTCTAATGCAGTAGTATAATCTAATCATAGTGCTAGTCCACATTCGCGCGCTGGGTTAAATTATTGTGAAAGAATGATTAAACAACGGCAAGTACCCGCCGGCGAGAAGTTATGGTATTGGGCGCTCTCGGATGTCGTTCGGGCATGTTCCTACGATGGAGAAAGCTCTACTCTAGCTAGCCAAGCGGGGCTTATAATAATAATAATAATAATAATAATAATAATAATAATAATAATAATAATAATAATAATAATAATAATAATAATAATAATAATAATAATAATAATAATAATAATAATAATAATAATAATAATAATAATAATAATAATAATAATAATAATAATAATAATAATAATAATAATAATAATAATAATAATAATAATAATAATAATAATAATAATAATAATAATAATAATAATAATAATAATAATAATAATAATAATAATAATAATAATAATAATAATAATAATAATAATAATAATAATAATAATAATAATAATAATAATAATAATTGTCTTGGTGATCGATTATGGCCTTGTTTAGATGTAAAAAGATTTTAGATTTCGCCACTATAGCATTTTTATTTGTTTATAGCAAATATTGTCCAATTATAGACTAACTAGGATCAAAGATTCGTCTCGCGATTTTACAGGTAAACTGTGTAATTAGTTTTTTTCTATATTCAATGCTTCATACATGTGGTGAAAGATTCGATGTGATGGAAAATCTTAAAAACTTTTTGATTTTCGAGGTTAACTAAACAAGGCCTATGTTATCCGTTTTTGCGGATGAGGACCTACTATTGTCACAAGTGTTTAGCTTTAAAATGTATATACTTAAAATCTTTTTTAAAATCACGTGAATTTGTAATTATTTTTCCATACAATATCTTGATGATTATAAAGTCATAAGCCAAAATATTTAAGCTTTATTGATGTTTGTAACTTTAAAGGTTTGTTCAATTTTGTATTTTGCACACGATGACCGGAGTGAGTACTACCTACGCTGGCCACTACCCATTTGTGGTAGTTCCATTACGCGATTGGCCGTAAAAAAAATCTAGTTTGTTCGCTTAGCTGATAAGCTGATTTATTATGAGAAAAAAATATACTAAATAACTAACAAATTCAGTAGATAAGTTCAAGTGATCAGGCTATACGTGTTAGTGTAACATATTTATACAATATCCTATTTCCATCTTCTTAGATTTGGAGCATGACAAACGACAAAAGATGAAAGCGCCATGCATCTTCTATGCAGTGTTGAGAAATAAAATCGTTTTTAGCAGTAACGAAGGCACCTATGTATACTATTATAGACCGTGAAAACTCGAGTTTTACAAAAATGGAGCTACCTCCACGATTACAAATCCTCGCATACAAAAGTGCGTTTAAATAAAGTCAGAAAAAAAAATTGGCCCTCGTCACGAAGCCCATTGTGCAGATGCAGCCATAGCCCACCGACCTGTCGCCACAAAAGCCATTGCAGCTAAAGCCCAACCCCGAGATGGCCGGCCGACACAGCAGATGCAGATCGCTCGCCACGCGTCTCCACCGTCGGCAAACCTTCCCCCACCGACGGACGCGGCGACCCACGTCACCTTCCGCCGGCCTTCTTCTCCTTTCCACCCGCGTCTTCTCCGCCACTCCGCTCTTCTCCGTATAAAGGAAGGCCGAAGGCCCGCTTCCATTCTCGAAGCCGCTGCGGCACGCGTCCTGCTTCTGATTTGCTTTGCCTCCCAGATCTTGCAGACTAGCTGGGGGGCAGCCCAGCCGAGCCGAGCTGATCTCCCACCCCGCAACACCCCGGCCGTCGGCGGATCGTTCGTTCTGCGTCTACTACTTGATCTTTGAACAAGCTAAAGACGCCGAAGCGTCGCCACCAGCAAGGTGAGATCAGAGCCCAAGAAACGCTCCTCTGTTCCTCCCCATTTTCCTGCAGTCCTGCTATGTTACTCCAGTTGGATGGATCGGTTTGCCATAGCGCTTGCCTTTTGTCCACTAGATTTAGCTGCGGTTGCACAGCCTAGATGGTACCGACTGCCGAGTCGATTCTTCGGATACTCACTTTGTTCAACCACTCAATCCAGATGCCATTAGCCTGTTCCAAGATTGCATCGTATGCTGAACAAAATTATTGAATTGCAACTCCGTGAGTGATGAGCAGATTCAATGCTCGTTTTGGTTGTGCCTTCGATGTGGTCTAGCATTATCTGCGTGAACATCGTGAAATGGTTTTTTGGTTGATAGTATAAGGACCTGTAAGATTCTGTTGTGGGGGAAAAAAATCCATGCCAATAGACCAATTGTCTTCTAGGAATATGCTCCATTCACTAGTAACTGAAATTTGTAGCTGCATCCTGCAGGGCGGCTTGATCGTATTCAAGATGGGGAAGGACAAAGAAGCTACCAAGCTTAAGGAGGAGGAGAAGAAGTCCAAGGATGAGGTCCATCTCAAGATCAAGAGCAAGGACAAGTCGACCGCCGAGGAGGACGACAAGAAGGAGATTGAGATAGAGATTGAGGCCAAGTTTGTTGAGAAGGAAGAGGTCAAAGACTCTGGTGACAGTGCAGGGTCTGCAGGAGGAAAGGGTAAAGAGGGGAAGAAAGACAAAGAGAAGAAGAAGGAGAAGTCGGAGAATCATGAAGATGACGAAGATGATGAGAAGGTGATCAAGAAGAAGGACAAAAAGGAGAAAGACAAGAAAACGAAGGAAGATGGCGAAGATTCAGAAAAGGCAGACAAAGACAAGAAGGATAAGAAGGCTAAAGAGAAGGATGGATCAAAGTCGAAGGATTCAAGTGGCGAGAAACAAGAGAAAATGAAAGATGAGAAAAAGAAGGAAGGTGACAAAGATGTAGGGGAGGAGGAGAAACACAAGAAGAGAGAAAACAAAGATAAAGATAAGAAGGATAAAAAGGACAAAGAAAAGGATGGATCTGAACCAAAGGGTTCAAGTGATGAAAAACAAGAGAAAGGTAAAGATAAGAAAAAGAAAGACAAGAAGAGCGAAGAGATGGAACAGAAGGAGGACCATCTAGAGAATAAGAATGATAAGGCCGCACAGAAGGATGTCCACATGAACAAAGAGTTGGCGGGAGCTGCGGACTCGGGCACCCGCGAAATCAAGCTAACTGACACTGAACCACAGGAGAAAGAAATTGATAGTGAAGATTCAGAAGGCAAGAAGAAGAACATAGAGAAGGACAAGGACGAAACGAAGAAGAGGAAGAAGGATGATGGTGAGGACGATGAAGGCGAGAAGAAAGACAAAGAAAAGAAAGAGAAGAAGAAGGACAAGGGTGACAAGAAGGGAGATGGTAAGAAGAAAGAGGGTGATGGCGATGGCGATGAAGGCAAAGAAGGTAAGAAGAAAGACAAGGAGAAGAAAGAGAAGACGAAAGACAAGGGTGCGAAGGAGAAGACGACCGATCCGGTGAAGCTGAAAGCGAAACTGGAGAAGGTGGATGCCAAATTGCAAGACCTACAAGCTAAGAGAGAAGATATCCTGAGGCAGCTGAAAGAGCTGGAAGGCGGCGGCAAGGGAAAGACGAATGGAGAGAAGCCTCCTGCACAGGTACAGGAGGACAAAGGGAAGGACTCTGGAGAGGTGCCTGCACAGATACTGGAACAGGGTGGAGAGAGCAAGGTCAAGGAACAGAATCCTGTTGCCGCAGCCTGATCTTGTGGAGCTCCTGTGGCGGTTGATGTAACAATAACTCTGATCTGGTTCTGTACACATGCATTATACACTGTGTATAGGAATGTACATTTTGAGCTGAGTTGTAAAATGGTACACATGGCATGCACTATCAGGATCTATGTCTCTCTTACTATCCAGTGAACGGAACATATATAGCCGAGTGGAATGCGTCCTTTTCCTGATACATAACACTGTAATACTTTGCTTTGTGAATAAAAGGAATACGTGGAAATGTTGTTGCTGTTGTCATATTTGAAACACGTCCAAACCCAAAGAACATACTACCTCAATTTCAAATTATAAATCACTTTTCTAAATTATAAGTCATTTTAACTTCTTTTTTTATACATCCAACTTGCTATTGTATATCATACATATAGCAAATTCGATCTACCAAAAAAGTCAAAGTGACTTATAATTAGAACAGAACGGAATGGGTAGAAAATAGTCTCAGTTTCACTGCTATATGTATATGTTCCCAAAGATTTTTACACCCAGAGGAAGTCCGTCTTGCTCGGAACCCAAAATGGCAAAGACCTGATGATATCATCTACTATCTATCTACACCTATGATTCTCTCTTCTCTGATGACTTCGGCACAACCGCGTCACAACATATGTTATCTACGTATGGTATTCCACGGCTGAGTAGGGAAAACAGAGAATGGCTCTTCATTCGGAACTCGGCAGGCTCTGCAGGTACCTCTCTACGTTGTCCAAGCCGCACAGTTCCTTCACCACGGGCATGATGGCAGGAACTTCCAAATCAAAATGGGATGGTGAAGGTCCAAACCCAGAGCAGTGTGGTTCATTCCTTGCAGCTCTGATTGCTTCTCTTGTTGCGCAGTGCACTGAAGCTGCAAGAAGCAATGGTGGCTCCCCAGATGCTGCAACAAAGGGGACTCGAGTCAGTGGAACAGAAAATAAGCAAGTGAAAAGAAGTGAAGTATGAGCAATTTATGCACACACACAATCACCCATCAACATCTGCTACAGCGTGTGCATGATGCAGTGTTTCAGAGTCCAGGGAAGCGGTATCGGCGACAAGTGCATGGACATTCATAAACCTAGTGCAGTGTTTACATAACCTCATGTATGCTGGAACTCCGAATTTTCTAGTGAATACTTTTGGAACAGTAAATAATGCAATTTATGCAAATGCAGACGTCCAGTTTCACTGGGCACCATATGCTCACTGATAAATATAACACATGATATAAAATAAATTTATCAATTTCTTTTCAATTCAGATACTCGGATAGCGTGTTACAACTGCTGCATCCAATCTACAGAACAGAACTAGTTGATCTAGAGTATGTTCACAGATGTGTGACCAGTAAGGAAACATCACACCTTTTGAAGAGAGCACGCGTTTCTTGTGAAATCCACTGTTAAGTAACTTCACATTAAACTGCTTTGGGATGGTGTCCACAGTTGGGATCTTGTATGTCCAAGTCCCGTCAGAGATAAGCAATCCATCTGAGTTGGTGACATATTCCTCAGTCATGAAATAGCCGATTCCTTGAACAAATGCCCCTTCAACCTGAAAAATGAAAAGCACTGAACGAAGTTAGCAAAAATGGAACTACTAAAACATTTAGATGACATCACAAGATACTTTGATTGTCACAGCTCAGCAGTCTCAGAAAATATTAGCATTTTCCAAGTTTACTACAAAAATACTAATTTCTTATTGCCAGCTATCTGCTAGACACTATGATACTTCAAAAACATCAACAAAAGAGAGAAAAAAAACAAATCTGCAGATTTTCTCAATATATATAAAAAAGACCAATACGAATACGACCAATCAGATAATACACACCTGTCCCAAGTCCACAGCGGGGTTTAAGCTCTGGCCACAGTCATATATAAGATCACTTCGTACAATTGTGGAGGCCCCAGTGAGAAGATCAATCTCTACCTGCAACATTGAATGCATAGAGATTTAAAGATTTCAGTCATTGACTGATATCTTTCTGCTGTCTAGAGCAGTTTATCTTAAACCAAACTTAAGTGTAAAACAAGGTACCTCACTAGCAGCAGCCCCATAGTTTAGGTAGGAACCAGAAGGACCAGGAATGTAGTATTCTCGTGCTGATAAGTTCACACCAACCATTATGGCCTGCATATTGATGATAGCAATATTTCATACCAAGTAATTTAATTTATGGATGTGCAATAGCACCTGTTATGTTAGAAACTGGCAACGAGTGAGCATGTTTGTTTTTAGTATGACAAAAGCAGAGACAATCAAATTCAATTACATTAAGGGTGGAAAGAAAGACACCCCCAGAATGCACCAGTCAGTTCAAAAGATAGTTTGTAAGAAAGAAAGTGACTAATAACCTTGGAAATAAGTTCGTCCCATGAAACATTGCCTTGCTTTTCTTGAAATTGCTCCTTGACTGGCTTCAGCCTGTCGACCAAGACATAGCATGCGAGACGAACTGCTTCACAGCTAGATTCTGATGTGGTACTCCCTGTGGTCCACCCTCCTTGTACATTACTTAATGTATCCGCTTGAATAACTCTTATTCTCTCCAACAGCTCTTGACTTCGATCAGGACAGAGTTGTCCAAGACCAAACGCTGCCATCTGCTTCACTTTTGTCCAAAGCCCCTGGCCTAACTCAATGCCTCCAACTTCAACAGCAATAGACCCATCATTAAGAATAGACACTTTTCCAGGTGTCGGTCGAGATAATACTTTGTGTACTATTGGCACAAAAGAGAGGCCTCTCTTTTTCCATTTGTTGTTTTTGTTGAAAGACTGGATTGTTTCAAGCCGATGCTGATAGTTTTCTGATGCAGTCACTTGATCGCATATAGAGCGAAGAGTATAGCCCATGGCATCTTCAGAGCACTCACTATGGAACAAAGCAAGGCTCTCAACCGTGTGAAGATTTTTATGTCTAACCAAATTAGCATCAGCGGAGAGCGTGGAAGCAACATGCTCAATTATAGCTTCGGCAACATAAGAACCTTGTACTTCCCCAGGCCCCCGCATCGCAGACTTTGTAGCAATGTTTGTTTTACAGATCTTTGCTTCATAAGAAAAAGCACCCCAATTATATTTCTTCAGTGCCTCAATGAAATTATGAGGGATTATGAGGCTAACATCTTTTGTCATTCCTGCATTTATGAACAAATCTATATGCAAAGCAGTGATTTTCCCATCTGATTTGAATCCCACTGAATAGCATATTTTCATGGGATGCCGACCTCCAGTCACTATCATGTCAGTCTTGCGGTCAAGATACATACGGACAGGACGACACAACTTAAATGCTGCAAGCGCACACGCAGTTGCCACCTATAAGTAAAACAGGATGAGTGTTCCTTTAAGAAAATCGCCAGGTTATAGTGTAGGGCAGGCTCATTCAGCTTTACTATTCAGTATAGTGTCATGGATGTGCTAAAAAAAGAAGAGCTGGAGATCTTGTTCTATTATTTGACCACACAACATGACTGATCATGATGTGCCCTTACGACATGCAGACATGTGCAGATAGTTACCAGCAGTGTTAATGATACTCATGTTTTCAGATTCTGGTAGTCAACTAAACCTCTATGATTTAGAGGGCATGTAACAGTGAACTTTTGCCACGTTTATGCACCATTTATGCTCCATAATAATGCAATTCTGGTGAAAACGAACTTTGTTTCCAGAACTTTAAGAATGGATGGAATGATATAAATGCTTATGGCCTGACACTTACAGGTAATGATCTAACAGCTTTTCCTCCAAATCCACCACCAACTCTTCTGGTAATAACACGAACATTGTGACAAGGTAAACCAAGGCACTTTGCAATGACATTCTGTGCTGTCTCGGGGCATTGGCTTGAGCTATACACTACCAAACAGTTATCCTCATCGGGTATTGCCAGAGCAGCTTGTGTTTCCATGTAAAAGTAGTACTGAGAATTAAGTTTAACCTGCAAAAAGTGTTCGTCAGCTGCAGAATATATTAGCAATATAAAAGATTGATCAGAAGAAGATGCCCACTAAACGTTATTCCCTTGTTAGGATCTGTCAGAGCCCCATAGGGACCAGCTACATACAAGGTTAGCCAAGGTAGGGCAGCACTAAATCAAAAGCAAAGGAATAGGACATACACAAGTACTCCACAAAACTAGTTTAGCTGAATCGCTTTTAGCAGCAAAGGTGGCCCAACACATAAGTAACATAATATATAGCAAACCTGTTAAGATCTCATACCACAAGGGCCCAATGCTTAGTGGAGAACCCATGTAAGATATTAATTTGACCAATGATTATGAATGCTAGTGCTCAAGCACATACTCTGCCTGCTTTACATTAAAATAATTTATCCACAGACCAAACTGATGCACAAAGTGTACCTCAGAGGAGATTTTCTGATCTGCTTCTGCCATTCCTTTTGAGAAATCACCAATTTTCTGAGGAAGAAGAAACGGTGGGGTTTCAAAATAACTGCACCTTTTAACAGCCTCCTCTATGGATAAAATTGGAGCATCTAAGTTCTCAGTACTGTAGTCAATAACAGCTCTTTTTGCAGCTATATTGGCAAATCTTTGTGTTTCTGCAATCTGTGCCAAAAAGATTCAGTAACAACAGAACTGAATCATAACACACATGATCATAGACATAATTTTCATTACTAAAGGAAATAAGTCCAGAAATTTTCTTTAAATCCAGAAATATAACTACAAACCATACCACAACACCAAGAGGTTCCCCTGCACACTGAGTAACTGGATCACCAAACAGAGGTTCAGGTCCAAATATAGTGTTGGCCCCAACATTGCTGCCACCTTCCGGAATATCCTTAACAGTAACTACTTCCAGCGTTTTAAGCTGCTCGAGTGAAAGGTCGAGTTTTATGCTCTTCACATGGGCTAAAGGTTTTGTGCTATATATAAATGCTCCATAAACACAGTCCTTGGGAGCGGGGATGTCATCCACAAATACGGCCTCACCTATATGTGGTGGTTTTGTATCAGCACCGAAGTTTACTTTCCAAAAGAATAGGTGATGAAAAGCAACTGCCACTGGTTAAATAAGTCACATAGCTAAAACTTAAAGAAGAGACTGAAATATCAATAACTATTATTACAGATACAATTAAAAAGGGGAGATAAGAAGACAAACCATAAATAGCATGACCAAGGATGCAAGCAAATATGTAACTATTTGCATTAAAAAAAACAAATGTAACCATAAATAATTAAATTGTTAGCAAGCCTATGCAATAGATAACTACCAGTTTATATTCCACAAAAGTACTTCCTCCAGAGTAAGTGGTGTTATGGGAGTGTGCGGCCAAATTATAAATTTTGGTTATCAATGTTTCCATGAATTTTGATTCGACATATGGAAATGGTATGTGCAGATTTATATTGAGAAATACTTCAATGATACAATAAATGGTACCAGGTCTCTTCATATTATAATAGACAAATTAGTTATGAAGTACCATTTGCAAGACCACTTGTATAGTACATGTTAAATGTCACTTATGTTTGTCGGTAGGGAGTGATTATAAAATACAAGTGCAAAGTGCATACCAGAGGTTTGGAGTTCTGCTCCAACTTTCTTGGTTGGTATGCCAACAGGGAGATAGTCTTTATTGATTTCAATAATCTGGTTTGAATATTCAAGAATGCGATCATTGGTACATGAACCAGAGTTCACATCATTGATCTTCTTAAGTGAAACATCAACATCCGCATCGGGTCCACAATTTGGATTTCCGTTAGTGCCAGAAGTTACATAGCCATTAAGATGAACTGCCTTTACAGGCTTCAAAGTTCCTTCAGTTACTGGGTAAAGAAAACTAAACAGAAAGGCAACTGCCAAGCTTGACCTATAAGCAGCATGCCTTGTGCCTTCTTTAGGAACAATTGTTTCCTTGAGAAGTCTACATGCTTCAAGTAGCACCGATGCAGTAATAGGTTTACCCACTAACAGTTTCTCAATATTCCTAGCCCTGATGGCGTGTTGGCTCCCATACGCACCAAAAGCCAGACATAGCTCTGTCAATACTAAGCTGCTTGAAGTTTCATCTGAAGAGACTTGAGCCAAGAAAGCCGAATTAAGATATGCGACTGCATTGCCAAGAGGGCGTGGAGCAGCTCGGTACGTCTCAAATAGCACAGAAGTTCCTATTTTACTTACTGTCCCATCCATGGTTTTACCACCAGATAAGCCACCAATGAGAGTCCACCGAGGAATGTAAATGTTTAATAGCAGTGTCTTGTGATCACAAGGTGGCATCTGAAGGAAGTTCTCCAACGTGACAGTCAACCTTTTTGATGATGCCTGGATGCATATTGATGAACCAGCAGCAAGGAGGATCGTTGCAACGTCAGAGGCAAACTGGTCCCTCTGTGCCATTATCAAATTTCCACCCAAACTTGCGGTGTTCCGAACAAATGGAGAAGCCACTTTTTCCATATGATCAGCAATCTTACAGAATATCACATCATTGCAGCCACCAGCTTCTACTCTTAAAATCTCAATTGCCTGAGAAATCGGTACTGCAGCTCCAATGTGAACACCATTGGCTTCCTTATTAACCGAATTCAGCTCTGGGATGCATCTGAGGTCAATGTACCTATCATACACATCTGTTTCTCTGTAAACGCCTGAAGCGGTGTTTCCCACAACCACCTTTGTTCTACTTTCGCCAAACAACTCAGAACCTACCAGCTTATAGTACTCCTCCACGCTCCGAGGCCGGTGCCAAGTGCTGGCACTTCCGACCAATGCCGGCGGCGTGTACAGGTCATCAACCCCAGAAGAAGCTCTGATCTCAGCCTTAAGGAACTCCGGGAACACACCGATGCTCCCCTCGTCGTACCGCGGCAGCTTGGAAGCATGGGCGTCCCCTTTCCTCCAGAAGGAGTTGAGGCCCAGGTCCTCCAAATCCACGTCGGCCGCGAAGCTCTTGCAGGCATCGGCGATCGGGCGGTACCCCGTGCAGCGGCAGAGGTTGCCCGCCACCGCCCGCTCCGCCTCAGCCGCCGTGAGCCTCGCGAACCCCTCGGGCGGGTCGTCGTCGGGCTCGGGCCTCCTCCCCGCCCTGGCCTTGGCCTCGGCGCCCGCGAGCGCCGCGGCGAGGGACATGCACACCCCGGGCGAGCAGAAGCCGCACTGCGTGGCGTGGAACCCCGCGAGGCGCTCGTGCACGGCGTGGAGGCGTCCGCTGCCCCGGCCGCCCCCGAGCCCCTCGGTGGTGGTGACGGCGCGGTGGTGGAGCCCGTGCACCAGCGTGAGGCAGGAGCTCGCCGCCGCGTGCGACACCGCGCCCGACGCCGCGTCGTACGAGGAGAGCAGCACCACGCACGCGCCGCATCCGCCTGCAGAAACGGGGAGGGCCCCGGGTCGTCAAGCTCAAAATCGCGGAACGAAACGGAAGAGCGCGGGGGCAGGGAGGGAGGGAGGGAGGGAGGAGTAGGGGAGGCCGGGGTGGCGTGCCTTCGCCGCAGCCGAGCTTGGGCCCGGTGAAGCGGGTGCGGGTGCGGAGGAACTCGAGGAGGGTGGCGCCGGGGTCCACGTCCCCCTCGCGGAGCTCCACCCGCTCGCCGTTCACGGCGAAGACCACCGCCGCCGCCGACGCTGAGGAGGACGGAGCGGGCGCGGTCGAAGGCGAGGGCGCAGCCATCGCGGCTCGGAGCGGTGCGCTGCGTGGGCGCGTGCGTGTCGGAACCCGATTCTCATCTGGGCGGCGCCCGCAGCTTGCTTATCTATCTACTGTACTCTACTCCACTACTGTACGAGGCAGCAGACTTCACCGCCACTCTCGCAGCTTCGCGTCCAGCTGCAGGGTCGCTGTCGGCAAATTCCAAGCGGGGACAAAAACGGGCGACGCTGACGGGGAGGGCGGCGTGCCGCGTGTCGAGCGCCACGAAGGTGACGGATAGCCGCTGATGTTGACGAGCGGGGCCGCTGGTGCATGGCCGGGGGGTTGTTTAGGCCTTGTTTCCAAAAATTTTGCAAAATATAAATAGTACCACTTTCGTTTGTATTTGACAAATATTATCCAATCATGTACTAACTAGACTCAAAAGATTCGTCTCGTCAATTTCGACCAAACTGTGCAATTAGTTTTTATTTTCGTCTATATTTAATACTTCATGCATGCGTCTAAAAATTTAATGTGACGGAAAATCTGAAAAATTTTGCAAACTATTTTGGGAACTAAACAAGGCCCTAGTTTACCACCAAAATCCAAAAAATTTTCAAGCCACCTCTTCGTGAGTTGTTGTGCCCTTTTTTTATATCAAACACTTGTTTCTAAAACAGTTTGACGAGTGAAGCTGTTTTTTTTTCCCTCACAAAAATATGAGTGGGATGAAGCTGAAAAAATAGCTTATTGCAGCTCTTTCCCTCATTTTTTTCTCCCATCTATGCAAAATGTAGTTAGTGAAGCTATTTTATCAAACATTTTTTACAAAATAGCTTAGCTTCATTTAGGAAGTTGCTCACGAAGCTATTTTATAAAAAAACAGTTTTACTAGTGAAGTTGAGCTGTGCCAAACAAAGCCTGAATCTTGCGGCATAACATTAAATATTGATAAAAATAACTAATTACATAATGTATCTGTAATTTGTGTGACAAATCTTTTGGACCTAATTAGTTTATGATTTGACAATAATTAGGCCTTATTCAGTTTTGAAATTTTTTGGGTTTTGGGTACTGTAGCATTTTGTTTTTATTTGATAATTATTGTCAAATCATAGACTAACTAAGTTCAAAAGATTCATCTCACGATTTACAGGTAAACCGTGCAATTAGTTTTTGTTTTTATCTATATTTAATAATTTATGCATGTGGTGCAAGACTCGATGTGATGAGAAATCTTTAAAAGTTTTTGGTTTTAAAGGTGAACTAAACAAAACCCTACCAAATACAAACAAAAATAGTAGCAAATCCAATTTTTTCGCGAACTAAACAATTCCTTACTTTTTTTTACCAAGTACCATATCCCGCCTATGTTCGCTGATTTATTTGTGAAAAAAGCATTGTTAAATAGTTGTCAGATTCGATAAATAAGCTCAAGCGAACAGAGGCTATATCTTTGACAAATCGCTAGATACAAGGTTTATTATATACAAAGATCCGTGGCTCATTAACACATCTGAACCGGATTCCAACATATAAACTCCATGGACAGCTAAAGTATGTGCCATCTTATTACATGATCTATTACAGAAAGAGACATCACAAAGAAACTCTATTTACATAATGTTTTATATTTGAATTACCAGAGGACCAATAATGCTTCGATCTAAATTTGTAGAGCATTACCAAGCACTGTAGAATCTGTCTCCAAAATAATTGTTGACATTCCTTGTAGGCAGACACGCGACGCGGGTGGCTTTCGCGTTCGGGCCTTCGGGTTCGGGGTCGATTGATTGGCTGATGCGCGTGTGCGTGGATTGGTCGGCACGTGAGGCTTTGTTTAGACGTAGTTGGTTTAGTATCAATCCATTTAACTCTACAAATCCCGTGGGGTTCTCAAAAGGAACCCACGTCCACGTCTACCCAAATTAGTTCTGCCGTTTGATTACCTCCATTAACGGTCAAGATTACATGCACAAATAGTGTTTAGAAGCTGATTCTGCTTATGTTGACTAGCTTCCGAGATTCTAAGTCGATTCCTGGTCTCTATGCACTACTGTCCCGCTTTTTCTTCGAATCAGTCAGCCCACAAATATAACACCTAATCTAGGTTCTTTAGATTCCTTCGGAGCCTTCTACACTCTTCTGGCCCCTCCATTCTCCTCTCCGCTTCCCGCACCTTCGACCCGCCGCACGCGTCGTTCCTCGACTCGCTCGTCGAGCTCGTCCCGCCGTCCTACACGCCCCAGTCTACTTCCATCATCGGCGACGCCTGGTGTATTTTGTATCGGTGTCCTGATGCAGACAAACATACCTGTAAAAGTGTGGCACGTAACCCTAATACCGCCGCCGCCGCCCTTAATATGTGTTAAGTGGGTTGGAGTAAAATTTTAACTAAAATTTATCTTAATCTACTCTAACGTATGTGGATAGATTGAGATGAATCCTATGAGGAGGAAACGCTGCCGGGACCGGGTGATGCGGCGTGGGAGCAGGGGGTCCCGCCTCCGCCTCGGTGCGGACTTGCGGGCCGGCCATGCTCCGGTCACGTGCCGCCCCGCCCCGTCCCGCCCAAGCTGAGGAAATTTCGGTGACCGGCAGCCCAACGCAACGAGACGGCACCCCCGATCCCGGACGCACTGCAGCTTTGTTGGCTCCCACATACGTAAAATGGAGATTAGTCCCAACGAGACGTTTGGAAAATGTTTCCTCCTCAACGAGCAAATCTTTAAAAGACGAAACCCGTACCAGACTCTTTCGCATCTGATTTGGCCACGTCATCAAAATATCTTAGGCTGTTGGATCTTGATCGGGTGCACTCTTATCCACTCGCTCCCCTCGAGACCTCGCCTTCCCTCGCTGCTGGCAGGCCGGCGGCAACTGCACCAAAACACCAGTGACTTCTCGAGACATCCTTCTACGAACAGCTACAACTAGTACAACATAACAAGGCACTGTAGGTCTTTACGATTATTGATTAATTATCTATTGCTTACCCACATACTATAATTAAACTTCATACATTGAACGTTGGAGCAGAACTAAGATATACAAAGCTAAATAATATATACTCTCTTCATACACATAAAGAAAATCGTTTACGACAACGACACGGTCTTCAAAGCCTAACTTTGACTCTTTATTTCTATAAAAAAATTTATCAAAAAATGGTATATTTATATTTTTTACGAAATTATTTTCAAGACAAATCTATTCATATAGTTTTCATATTCAAACTTAACAACTTAAAAGTTATTCATAATTTATATTTTCAATGTTTAACTCAAATCTTGTCCAAAACGACTTTCTTTATGGTTATAGAGGGAATACAACTTTTTACTGGAGCTGTTATTTTTGGTATATAGAGTGGAACTGCATTTCTCATATGGGCTAGCCTTTTTTTTAGCTTTTCAAGTTGTAAAAAAGTTGTTCATAAGATTACTGAAGCACTTCACGGTGGCGTTATAAGTGCAAGCCCATTTAATGTAAAAAAAAATTGTTCTGAGCAGCCTGTAATAGAGTGAAAGCCTATTTTAATCATCATGAGAATGATATTATGTTTCTTTCTTCAGTCTGAGATTAATTGTTTCATAAATGAGAAATAGTTCTTGCATATATTCTTCAAAACCATGACACGGTGGCGTTGATCCAGTGAATTCTCCTTGTCCACAGATTGAAAAAACCAGTGTTTTTCACTAACATTCGCATCTTTTTACAAGTGTCCTCGACATATATTTGATTGATTAAAAAATAGCAATTTGACCACATCACCACAGGTCCGTACTTGTTACAACTGTCAGATAATGAACAGTGGATTTGCCAAGTCATCTTAAGACGCATAACAGGTAGAAAACTGCTCACGGCTACTATTAGTGACTTTATCTTGCCTTTTATGATAGACAAAGCAATAGCTCAAAATTGGTTTTGGTTATGCAAAATTTATCTTTGGCTGAACTAACTATCAGCTTCAACTAACTACGTACCATCAATGTCTCTGTTAGTTATTAGAAACGCATTGGTGAGATTAACGGTTTACTGAAAAGCACAATTGGAATGTTGCATCGGACAAAACAAAGTACTACAATATAAGTTTTAGTATAATGATATTACAGTTTGCTTATAACCTCTTGATGCCAGCACTCGACGAAAATCGAGATGAAATGACCTATCAAAGGTTGGCGCGGCAAAGCCGCGCCGGTCTTTCTAGTATATGTGAAGCTTCCACACTTGCTAATTGCTATCTATCCAGGCGTCCCCTCCCCACACACTACACCAAACTGGCCATTTTTCCTTGGAGGTGATAACGAAACCACCAAGAAAGGCTATTTTCCTTTTTTCTTTTGGCGTTTTAAACTGCCAAGGCAGTTTTGAATCCTGGTAGTGATAATTTTCATGTAGTTTTCCTCGTTTTAGTTTTAGTGAAGCTATTGAAAAAAAGATATAAAGGAGCTTCCTATTCATTTTATTCATTGGCATAATCATTGGTTACCAAGTGAATTTTATTAGAGGGTTTTCGAAGATGCTATAAAAATCAATGAAAATACTTGATAAGATGTCTGTGTTTAATAGATGTAGCAATTTACTCTCTCTCTCTCTCTCTCTCTCTCTCTCTCTCTCTCCCCATTTCAAACTACAAAACGTTTTGAAATTTTTAGATGCATAGTTTTTGCTATGTATTTAGTATACTCCATCTAAACAATGAATCTAAAAATAAAATGACCTCTTCACACTGCTATGGAGACAATAAAATGCTATATCTTATAATTTGGAACGAAGGTAGTAGACAATAAAATGACCTCTTCACACTGCTATGGAGACCACGAGTGTCACAACAAATATAATACCATATTCAGAGATGGTTCCGTGTGGTTTAGCTACTCTAATTGTTAAACGATATGAACAACATCGTGAAACTTAGTTTGCATTGCATTTGTTTCCACGCCCTATTCGGTTAGTCTGGATTGCCCTAGGGTTTGTTCAAGATGATGAGATCTTATATAAATTAGAGAAGCAATCCGGGTAGAGATTATTCTAGGGATCAAGTCTATGATAACCGAACGAGCCCTCAATGAACAAAGAAAGTTAATGGCCCATTTCTATTTTTCTCTGAAGCAACGGTCCCTTTCCGTGAATAATCGAGATTCACTTCGTCCAAAAAATTTATAAAAATTATACTTCATGTTTAAGTTCTAAAAAAATCGGCCAAAGTTCATGAATTTTGGAGGTTGCCGAAAAATTTCTAATACGGAATTGAAAACTCTGGCGCCAATCCGACTTGCGAGAAACGAGTTTCAATTTTATTTTGTAGAGCCACTTTAAGCTAAAGCTTGACCTAAGCCAGTATATAAACATCCTTTTTCTTTGATTTCAGAAAAGCACTAACAGCCATTCTTTCCCTAAAAAAAAACAGCCATTCTTTGTTTCCATGGGCCAGGACAGCCCATATACACCCAACAAAGGTGCCCAAACAGTTTCTTCCCAGTCTTCAGGCGACGACGAGAAGCGGTGGTGGCCGGGGCCTTTTATTGAGTTGGGCCGTTTCCCAACCCAGCCCATTAAGACTAGCTGGCTATAGCACTAGCGTGTTTGGCACTGAGGCACAGAACCCCAATCCCCACAAGGCCACAATGGCGTCGCTGCTGCGCCTCCCCTCGCTGCTCTCCCCGTCCAAGGGGCCCCTGCTCCGGCGCCGGCTGCCGGCGGCGAGGCTCGCGGCCTCCGCCGCGTCTAGGGGCCAGGCCTCGGCGGCCGCGGAGACCCGCGGCGGGGACAGGGAGGGGCAGGTCACGCCGCGGTCCGCGGACTTCAACGCCTGGTACACGGACGTGATCGCCGCCGCCGAGCTCGCGGACTACGGGCCCGTCCGGGGGACCATGGTCATCCGCCCCTACGGATACGCCATCTGGGAGGCCATCCAGGTCAGTGCTCATTCGCTCCTCCTCTCCCCCCCCCCCCCCCCCGTGCCGTGCGCCATCCTGCGTTTTGACATTGCTGGTGCAAAGATGAAGGAAGAATGACTACGGGCGCTTCTGCCTGCGTAGTCGTAGATTTCGAAGCACCATGTAGCTCGGCTCTTGTTGATGCCTGAATATTTTTGTTGTCAATTTATTGTAGGACTATTTGAATGTCAAATTCAAGGAAACAGGGCATAGCAACATGTACTTCCCTCAGGTTCGCATATCATGGTCCATCTGTTTCTGCTATTCATTTTTTCTGCATTAGTGCTCAGTGCTAACAGTGCTAATTGATTCAATAAATAAGTTTGTTTCTGTATCTCTATGTTGTAATGATGTTAAATTGTGTTTGATAGGAATACCATTTATTAATGCGACAAAATGTCAACTCGCATTGCTAGTAAAGTCTCAAAAGGCCTGTGCTTAGATGAAGTTTCAGAAAGTGTAATTTCACTTTTGAGGGTACCATATACTAAAACCTCTGCAGAATTACCATATTCTGTGTTAACATGCTTCTGGATGCGAAAAGGCACATAATTTTGAAAGGAAGAAAATGACAAATGGATGCTGAATTTCGATGTTTTGATGAGGAAGTTCTGTTCTGGTGACACATGGTGGGAAATTCAGGATAGTATGAAAATACATGGTCCATATAATGTCACATCTTCCTATGCAAATGATCTCTAGGGAAGTGATATTTGCATTGTTTTGTATTCAAAGGAAGTGTGTATAGATGTCCTTGTTTGATGACGTGGATCAATCATGCCTTTATCTTCCTTTTAGCTTTGTGTCATTGTCATACACTTTCCTTATTTCAGGTTATCTATTTTTGTCACTAAGCGATTGCCTCATTCTTTATCAGAGTTAGACTCCATAGTTTGCACTTGTTATCTGTAATTTCTTATGCTTCTCCCTTCTATTGTATCAGTTCATTCCATACTCATTTATAGAGAAGGAAGCTAGTCACGTTGAAGGGTTTAGCCCGGAGCTTGCATTGGTCACCATTGGAGGAGGAAAAGAACTAGAGGAAAAGCTTGTGGTATTACTTTGCTCTAGTTTTATGGTTAAATTTGGTATAGACCACATATTTTGTTGGAAAAATGATTGCGTAGATTGCCTCTAAACCTGAACCTTTTGAACTTGTGTTCTTGAGGGCTTTGTAGGTAAGACCAACAAGTGAGACCATTGTAAACCACATGTTCACCAAATGGATTCATAGCTATCGTGATCTTCCTCTCATGATTAACCAGGTAACTTCGTTGGCAAATTTAGACTAGCTAGACTTGTAGTCCACTATTATTCACGATATTAAATAGTTCTTATTTTCCTAGTGGGCTAATGTGACAAGATGGGAAATGCGGACTAAACCATTCATCCGAACTCTTGAATTTTTATGGCAAGAAGGTCATACAGCCCATGCCACCCTTGAGGAGGCAGAGAAGGAGGTTAGTTTTCACATTTTGTTTCCATGTTACTGCTGCTTCTGTTGAAATTTCAAAGCCATGCATGTAATGGCGCAGGAATGCCAAGTCTTGAAAAGCAATGAAAGCTTCTATTGCACTAATTTCATCTTCTCCAATTGTTATTGCTCTGCAGGCGATGCAGATGATTGATGTATATACCAAGTTTGCCTATGAGCATGCTGCAATACCAGTTATTCCAGGTAGAAAATCAAAAGTAGAAACATTTGCTGGTGCCAATCGGACTTACACTATAGAAGCTATGATGGGTGACAAGAAGGCCTTACAAGCTGGAACTAGTCACAACCTCGGCCAAAACTTTTCACGAGCTTTTGGAACACAGGTTGCTACCAACTGTCTTCATATCATGCTTACTCATTTGTTGGATCTGTTTTATACATTTTAAAAATTCAGAAGAAATTGTTCACAAGGATTGGATTTGGTTCTTTTTAATTGTTTCTTGTTTTCTAGATATTGCTTTAGAAATTAACAAAAATTTTGATTTTTTTTTTTCAATGTCTGCAGTTTATGGATGAAAATGGTCAAATCGAACACGTCTGGCAGACCTCTTGGGCTATTAGTACTCGTTTTGTTGGTGGGATTATCATGACCCACGGTGATGATGCCGGTCTAATGCTTCCACCAAGGATTGCACCCATTCAGGTATCCCTCTCTCCCTCCTTCATTTGCTTGCTTTTATATGCACAACCTTCTATCTGATTAACCTAGTCTTCCCTCCGTTGTTTCTTGTGCTACTATCAATATTTTACAATGGAATAAATGGCCAACTTTTTTTTAAAATCCATACCCATGATGGGGCTATCTAAGAATGTTCCCATTTAATTCAGGTTATAATAGTACCTATATGGAAAAAGGGTGATGAGAAGTCTGCTGTTCTGGAAGCTGTAGATTCAGTTCAAAAAATACTCAAAGAAGCAGGAATCAGAGTTAAAGTGGATGACTCAGAGCTGCGGACTCCTGGATGGAAGTTCAACCATTATGAGATGAAAGTAATTGCTTCTACTCTTATAGTGGAGATCCAATTCTTTGTGTGGTTCACCCATTTGCTCTTACCATATTTAGATTTGTATGCTTTCATCACTATGAAAGTCCCTTCATATTTGATGATTTCATTGGTCTGTGTTGTTGCATGGCTATGGCCTATGTACATCAACTCTGCCTGAGACCATTACTCTATCTGCTAGCACATAAATTTCTCATTCTTTGACCAAAAATGTTGTTTTGTGTGTTGCTTAACAGGCTATAACAATTTCTAGAAGGTTCTGTTGCAGTATTGCCTTCATTCCAGTTGTGATGCCAACTATCAATAGGCATAATTGAACAAAATCAAAGATCTATTAGATGCAACAATTTATTTTATGCATGTAATCTTGTTTTGAGCATAGATGTATTTGGGCTTTGTTATAAATCAATCTTGATACAGTTTATTTCCCTATGTGGTCTCTCATTTCCTTGTGTTGCTTTTGACAGGGGGTTCCTGTAAGAATAGAGATTGGTCCTCGTGATGTCACAAATAAGAGTGTTGTGGTTTCTAGGCGTGATGTCCCAGGAAAGCAAGGAAAGGAGTTTGGAGTGTCTATGGAGCCATCTATATTGGTGAACCATATAAAGGGTCGTCTAGATGACATACAAGCATCCCTTTTACAGAAGGCCATCACATTCCGTGATAGGTAATTGTTTTCCATTGAAGGATTACCTTGTCTTCTCTATGTACTTTTAGGGACACCTTTTAATCTTCTACTTGTTGACTGACGTCTGCAAACCAACCGCATAAATGTTTCAATACCACCACAGCTGTTAATTATATAAAAAAAAAGTTAGTGTTTTGTTGGTTAAATTAGAGAGGTTTTATTTCTTCCATAAATGTTTCAATACCACCACAGTTGTTAATTAATAATATTTAGGAAGGCTCCATATCTTCTTTGAATGGCTGCCTTTTCAAGGATTTTTTTTCCTTTTCTTTGTGTCACTGCCTTTGCTCAGACCTATTTTGAGCAATTTACCCTGTTTCATTCATGCAGCAACATTGTCGATGTAAACTCATACGGAGAGCTGAAGGACGCTATTTCTGAAGGAAAGTGGGCTAGAGGTCCTTGGTCAGCTAGGTAGGTTAACTTTAGTAAACTGTCTATCTTCACTGTCATGTTTGTGCTGTATAAGTACACGCACTAGTTGTTCCTGTCACAATGTTAATTTTACTGAACTGTGGCAAACTTCAGCGATGCTGATGAGCTGAAAGTGAAAGAAGAGACCAGCGCCACCATCAGATGCTACCCTTTCGAGCAGCCCGAGGGCACCAAGAAATGCTTCATGACTGGCAACCCGGCAGAGGAAGTCGCAATTTTCGCAAAGTCATACTAGGTCCACCGTGTCTGTCCATTGCCAGAGATTAAAACAGCATTTTTCTTTTCCTTTTTAGGATTGTACCCTGTATCACGGTTCATGGATTAGCAGTGGAATGCTCGTGCTGCTGATATTTGAAATGTAAATTCGATAATCAATAGGCCAATTTTGTTCCAACCTAAGCATTGGAAGCTCGTTTACAAGTTGTTTGCCTACTTACTACTTAGTATCAATTGTTTCTAACAAGTTCCCCTGTATGCTAATTGGTAAATCATGTGTAAGTTACATTGAATTGTGCTAAAGTTGTACTACTGAGAAAGGAGTGAAAACACCAATAATTTCTTATACACTGAAAGGAAGATTGCTTTATTCTGTTCTTGAATGGAAGGGGTAGAAAATAACGAAAAATGTTAACATATTGCTGCTACAAAGTACAATTGCTACTGCATATGAAACCATCACTTCGTTGCAAGTTTGCCACCATCTTCCGTCGTGTGTGCCAAGTTGATGCTCCATTGCCTGCCTGCTCCTACATGATTCGTTCAGACATGGAAGGCAGCCGCCGGAAGAAATTGATCACCGGTGCCGGCATCCGATCCCGGAACATGGGGTGGCGCAGGTAGTAGAACCCGGCGACCACGGCCACCATCTTCATGGGCACCATGTACAGCACCATGGCCACAAGCACGCACAGCGCGACGAACAACCCGGTGGCGCGCGGGTCGCGCCACGACACGAGCGCCTGCAGCCTCTCCGCCTGCGTCGCGACGTCGCCGACCATCTGCTGCAGGCGCGCGCCCACCATCCTGGCGCGGTCGTACCGCGCCCGCACCACCTCGGGCGGCCTCGCGCTCGGGATCGTGTCGAACTCCTCGTCCAGCTCCTCCCTGTCGGGCGCCTCCGCCATGGACGCGCGCACGCACGGGTGCGGCGCCGGCGCGCGCGGCCTGCGCCGGTACTTCCACACGCCCACCGCGGCGGCGTGGAGCGTCAGCGTCGGCACGACGAGGTCCGGGTGCCACGCGAGGACCACCAGCACGGCGTGCGCCATCGCGGTCGCCGTCGGGTTCCGCCACGACCGGGTGTCCTCCACCCAGCGCGCCGCGTCGGCGACCCAGGAGAGCGCGGCCACGGCGCGGTTCCAGTTGGCGCGCAGCTTGCGCATGCTGAACCCGCGCGGCTCCGCGGCGTCCAGCATCCACGTCGCCACCTCGCGCCGCAGCGGCGGCTCCGCCGACCGCGCCAGGTGCGCCGCGGTGATGCGCGCCGCCGCCAGCCGCAGCGCCTCGCGGTTCACCGCCGGGATGGGCCGCTGGTGGTGCATCGCCGGGAGCGCCGGTCGGCCGTACGCGTGCAGCATGTCCAGCATCGACCCGGACGTGGAGAAGCGGATGGCCAGCTCTACGTCGCCCATTCGCTTTGCTCCGGTGGGCAGCATCATGATGAGCGGGTACAGACCACGGTACGCGCGGCCGCGCTCCAGCGTGGACAGCCGTATCCTCACCTTACCCATCGGCCGCGAGCACGCCGCGGCGGCGGCGGCGGCGGCGTCCTTGCCGTCTGACGGCTGCAACGGCGGTGGGTCGTCGAACACGCCGACGGTGAGCACGGTGCAGGGGTCGTACACCGGCCACGTGTACTGCTCGTTCCAGGCCGGGTCGTAGCTGTCGGCGATGGTGCGCGTGCGCGCCCACTTGGGTCCGTACTTGGCCACGGCGTACGCGTCCGTGCAGCCCTTGCCGTCGGCGGCGCGCATCGGCAGGAGGCCCTTGCATCCAACGATACCTAGCTCCACGACGCCAAGGGGAGGGGGCCACAGCTGCCGCGCCGACGGCCGGAAGTCGCTGCACGCGTAGGACGGCTCGTCGGCGACGTTGTAGCCGCCGTCGAGGCACACGCGCACGTGCAGCCGGCCTCCGTGCATGTGCATGGCCGCCTTCTTGCCGACTCTCTTCGTGGCCTCGTCGGACGGGAGGAGGTCGATCCACTTGGACGCCACCTTCCGGTCGTCGACGCGCCTCTCGACGGTGGCCAGGGATACGCTAGCCGAGCCGACGGGGAAGGCCTCTTTGCCGTGGCGCACTTCGAGGGAGATGACGAGGCAGTCGTCGTCGGTGAACGGCTCGGCGGCGACGAAGAGAAGGTCCTCGTTCCACACTGGCCCTCCGTTGCGCGCCACCGGCGTGGTGCGCGTCTTGAGCGCCTGGAAGCCCAGCATGGCGCGCACCGCGATGCCGGCGTCGCGGGGAGGCGGCGCCGTGAGCGTGTCCTGCGCCTCGATCACGGTGAGGCGCAGGAGCCAGAGCTTAGGCGAGACGTAAACCTTGGCGCGCGACGTGGCGGCGGCCGTGGCCGTGGCCGCCGCCGGGGAGTCCGCCTTCCACGCGTCGGCGAAGGCCTCGTCGGCCTGCGTGCCCGCCCACGTGGCGACCATGAGGTCGGCACCACCGAGGCGGCGCCCGCCCTCGAGCCTGTACCACTGCGTCGCGAGAGGCCCGTCCGGTGGGTCCCGCGCGTGCACGTCGGCGGTGTCGAAGCAGAGGCCGCCGAGGAATTGGCGATCGTCGGCGACGGACACGTCGGCGTCGGGCGGCAGGTCCCAGACGGCGACCTCGAGCGTGGGTCCCGGCGAGTCGGTGGCCGGATCGCGAACGAACGCGAAGGTCTGGTCCCACTCGAAGAAGGCGCCGCGGCGTGCCTCCCGCGTGGACGCGTGGTGTCCGCCGGCGGCCACGCGCACGTGCGGGTGCGCGCCGGCGGGCAGCCCGCGCGCGCGCACCACCCGGACGAACAGGTATGGCATCTTGTCTACCAGATCGTGCTTGCTCTGCACCATCGGCTCCTCCAGTTGGGGCGGCGGCGGCGCCAGCTGACGTACAGGCATCGATACCTGCCGTGGCATCGGCGTCAGCGGCGGCAGCTGGCGTACAGGCATCGATACCTGCCGTGGTATCGGCGTCGTCGTCGGCGTCGGCTGCGGTGGCGGGCTCAACACAGGCTCCTCTTGCGGCGGCTTCTCCTCCGATGCTGCCACCGCCTCTGCAGTCATTACGGGCGCGTCTTCCGACGGCGCCGGTGCAGGATCAGCCGCCTCCGGTGGCTTCTCCGTGGTGGCTCCGTCACCGGCTGATGCGTCTGCCGCCTCCGGCTGCGGCGCCGGAGCTGCATCCGTCGGCTCCTCGGCCTTGGGAGGCTCATCCGTGGAAGCCGTAGGAGCAGCATCGGGTGGCGACGGCGGCGGTGCTGCTGCCTCCGGCTCCGCCTCCGCCGCCGCCGCATCAGGAGGAGCGGCGTCGTTGCCAGCGGCGGGTGGCGACGGCTCCGGCTCCGGTTCCGGTGGCGCGAGCGGCACGTCGACGTAGTAGACCTTGAGGCCAATGTCGCCGCGGACCCAGTTGAAGCTGTTGAGGAAGCCCTTGTTCTTCTCGAGCGGGAAGTAGATGAGCGCCTCCTCGCCCTTGCGCACGAACTGGCGCGCGTCGAGGCGGACGCGGCCGAGGAAGTTGTTCCGGCGGGTGGGCCCGACGCGGAGGTCGTGCAGCACGGCGACCTCGAGCGGCTCCCCCTCGACGGGGTCGACGCCGGCGGGCGGGAAGTCGAACTCGAGCGCCTCGTTCCACGCCGGGTTGAGGTCCCTAGCCACGGTGCGCGTCTTGCGGCGCTGCCCGTCGAAGTCGGCGCGCGCGTAGGGGCTCGACGTGCCCGTGCCGTCCTTGGGCACCAGGTCCCGTGCCTCCACCACCTCCACGATCAGCTTCCTCGCCGTCGCCGTCGCCGTCGCCGCCATCCCGATTCACGACCGATCGTCGGCACCAATCGCGGCGAGGAGACACCTTGGAGCTTCTTCAGCCTTCAGCTGCATATGGAGCTAGCTATGGCGATTAGCGAGATGGGTCAGTGTGAGCGTGGGTGTATAGTGTGTTAGAAGAGACACAAGTTATATATATGAACGTGAAAGTGGGTATTATTATAAATAAAGAATATATATATTTGCCTGAGATAAGGAAAATTTCTCTCTTTTTAAAACGAATTGTGAGAGAATTTCATGGCACGCGGTTTATAAAAATTGGAAATGATTAAGAGGCGGAATAGTAGCTGATGCCAATTCCTTGCTTCATCTTTGTGTGAAGGAAAAAGAGAAATAAAGGTCGTAGATGAACGGCTTAGAGTGAAGGGTGTGAAGTAAAAGACCTAGAGGTGCTTACCTTCATGTGCAAGCAGCTGATGATGATATGCTTTTATATTGTAAATTGTAATAAAGCATGCTATTATTCATGCTACAACGACAAAGATTATATGCGTGTAATTATTCACGTATATTCTTTCAGGTAATTAATAAAACGTGTATAATAGTGTCTTGTGTGTCCAATCTCACTACCAATATGTTTTAGTTGTTCACTCAAAAAACCAATATGTTTTAGTTCCATCGCACAAGAATAAGGAGTAGTCCTCACTTAGGAACAGAATAAGGAATAGTTTCAGTAAAGGAGAAGTTCATTTGGGCACCCTGTTATTGCTCGATTTGACTTCAGCCACACAATGACACAACTCGAAAGTTAGGAAATTTTTTTAACAACGAACTATCAAATACCAGAGAAATTTGACCATATAGCTAGTTTTCAAAAGATGGTTCTTTTGTATTTCCTGAAAATAATTTTAAAAATTACTTGTAAAACTCATAACTAATTCATTTTTAAATAAAAATGAAATTATTGCCTTTTTTCTAAAATATGTGTAATTATTGTATTGGTGCTATATTAATTTGGTAGAGTTATTTGGATCTTATTTGTACTGAATTGTTCCTATTATTTTATTGCTCATGGTAGTGCCCACGAGTATTTAGGTTATCATTTTGTGCTCTATCACACCCAGAGATCGACAAAGAGAATTCATACTCAGTACTGAATATGTTTTCCGGTCTTCACCCTTTATGTGTACTACTAGGACGATGAATCACCTAGCTTGGTCAATCCCGGATATATGCGCAAAATAGTAATTTAAATAAGCAACGAACATGACTAGAAGCAATAAAAATAAATAACATATTTAAATAAAACACCAATATATTTTATATCGAGTGTATTTTTTTATTTAAAAATTATTCTCCTGACAAAGAATAAATTATTTGTGATTTCTTAGAGAGTAAAACCTATATTTTTTTATTTTTAGAAAACACAAAATCACCATAAAATTAGTTAGATGACCAAAAAATTATGTGCTACTGATAGTCTGATACTAGTTCAGTTGTTCAAGATCGTATAGGTTTTGAGCTGCGTACCTGAAAACAAACTCCAACAATAGTCACCCAAGATGTACACCTAAAAGGGATGTATTGAACCATCATAAATCCTCTGTAAAAAAAAGTATAATTTTTACTTACCCATGCAGTGGCGGAGCTTGATATGATAATTTCAGAGGGGGCTAAGTTTAGAAACTAAGTCTAAAACTCACTCTCTTTAGTTTTTTTTGCTAGAATGTTGGAGGTGAGGTCTAGTATGTACTTAAGATAATTTCTAATGGCAGGAGGGGCTGTGGCCACTTTGGCCCCAACTCCGCCCGTGGACCCATGGAGAGGTATATACCAAAGCATAGAAATCTCACCTAAATTGTATAGATTTTACAGAAATAACATAGGAACGGGAAAAAAAATCTCACGCTCCAAAGAGAGACTAGCTCTAAAATATTTTGCAAAACGTACACCTCTAGCACTTTCGTTTATATTTGATAAATATTGTTCAATCATGGACTAACTAGGTTCAAAAGATTCGTCTTGCAAATTATAGCCGTGTAATTATTTTTTATTTTCGTCTATATTTAATACTCCATGTATACGTTTGAAGATTTGATGTGACAAAGAATCCAAAAAATTTTGCAAATTTTTTGAAAACTAAACAAGGGCTAAATGTGCTGGCCTTGTTTAGTTCCAAAAAAATTTACAAAATTTTTCAGATTCCTCATCACATCAAATCTTGCGGCACATGCAGGGAGTATTAAACATAGATAAAATAAATAATTAATTATATAGTTTAACTATAATTTATGAGACGAATCTTTTAAGCCTAATTAGTTCATGATTAGACAATATTTATTAAATATGAACGACATGCATTATGCAAAATTTTTTAGAACTAAACAAGGCCTAAGGCGCTGAGGTTGTTCACTACTGTTTCTCAGAATGCATGAACACAAAACCTTAAGCTAGAAACGACATCCATCCCCCACACTGGATCTGGAATCTACTGAGCACAATACTTTTACCACCTTTCGGCCATGGACACGCCTCCGATCCTGCCTTAAAGCTAGCTTATGGTGGACAGCTAGCTCACCCAACAAACCAGCTAGGATTCCATCATGCATGCATGCATGTCCCTCTTGGCTTAGGCCTTGTTTAGACGCAAAAAGTTTTTGGATTTTGACACTGTAGTATTTTCGTTTTTATTTGACAAACATTGTCTAATTATAGAGTAACTAGATTTAAAAGATTCGTCTCGTGATTTACAGGTGTGCAATTAATTATTCTTTTTATCTATATTTAATATTTCATGCATGTGCCGCAAGATTCGATGTGACGGAGAATCTTGTAAAATTTTGGGTTTTTGGGTGTATCTAAACAAGGCCTTAGCTAGAGTGTGATGTGTGAAACGAATGAGGCTCTACGTAGAACAGTGGAGATGGAGAGCCTCCGTGTTCAGCGGTAAGACGAGCTAGAAATGGCAGAAATCGAGTCACGAAAGCGAAAAAGGGCAGCAAAAAGTTCGGGGGCGCACATCCCCACCGACTATCTCTTTTCCATGTCCCCATCCGGCCGCCCATGGAGATGGACACCTGCTCCTCACGTGACCTGCGACCGAGCCAACCGCCTAGCAGAATTTTATCAGGAACCCAGTTTCATCCCTGTACGACTTGATAAATTTATTTCTCATATATAGGCCTTGTTTATTTCCTAAAAAATTTTGCAAAATATTCGAGATCCACCGTCATATCGAATCTCACGGCACATGCATGCAGCATTAAATATAGATAAAAAAAATAACTAATTGTATAGTTTGTCTGTAATTTGCTAAACAAATCTTTTGAGCCTAGTTAAGCTATGATTAGATCATATTCGTCAAATACAAACGAAAATACTATAATATTTATTTTTAAAAGAATTGCAACTAAACAAGGCCATAATATATATATGATTTTTATGTTCTACCACATCATTGACATTTTCTCTATTCTTTTTTTACAAGAAACAACTTAACATCACATGGCCTCTCGAAATACGCTTTGACTCCAGGGCAGATGTACCCCCAAGTTAAAGAATGAAGCGACCCGCATCTCTCTCCCTCCCTCCCCCCCCCCCCCCCCCCAACACACACACACACACGCACGATCTGGAATCTAGCAGGCAAAATGCTTTGCCACCTTTTGAACATGGGTCTTCCCTCAAAGGTAGCTTTAGGATCGATGAGGGATGAAGACGAAGGACAGCTGAATCGATCACAGGATTCCATGTCCCCCCTTGGGCATGTTACATATACATGCCGCATGTATTTTTGTGTGTGTGTGTGTGTGTGAAAGTGAAACAATAATTACGATAAACCTACCTCTACGTAGAACGCAGGAGCGCGCACTGAGATAGATTAGAAATGGCAGAAAGCGCCGTGTGATCAGTCACAAAAGAGAGAAAGGGCCGCAAAAGTTGGAGGACATCCCGCCGACCATCTCCTTTCCTTGTCCCCATCCGGCCGTCCATGGAGATGCATGGACACCCCTGCTCTCGGTGTCGATCCAATCCTCACATGACCAGCGACCGATTCAATTATTCATCCGCGCGCCCAAAATGTATCTGAGTATGAGACTGTAGTAACACTCAAATATGAGTCATATATATTTGAAATAAGCTAATCCTGAACTTGTCACTACTTATGGTAGATCGATTCGAACGGCCTCTCCCACTCTTCTTCTCTAGGTTCCGCAGGCTTAAAAGGGGCTCATGGGAGGCAAGCTGGCATGCGATGGGGATGGCGGGAGGACGGCGTTAGGGTTTCGGCCAGGGGCGAAGGTACACTGTCAGTAGGGGGTGCAAATGCACCAACCCAAATTTTTTAAAAAAACAGTAGTTTTGGTTTAAATTTCACCATATATGTACCATCCCTTATATAAGTATACGCACCCACAAGTTAAGCACACCACCCTTTGATTTATTCTAGCTTCGCTACTGGTTCCGGCGGTGGTGGAAGGGCAGGAGCGCTCATGGTCATAGCGGCGGCAAGAGAGGAAGAAGGGAAGAAGAAGACTCTTGCGAGCGATAGGGTCTCACTAGAGCCTTACAGTGCAGTGGGGAATGACAAATATACAGAGCCGCAACGGGACGGTGGGCAGCGATGACAAATCAAGAAGATGAAGAAAAACAGTGAAGAAAAATATTGAATGTTCCAACACTCGAGCGGTAGATAGATAGACTGAATAAAATTGTAACCCTATGCATGTATGCAAAGTTATGGGAGCACATGATGACATGACCCCGTAGATCTTCACACTTCTACGGCCATAGCTGTATAGCCTATAGGCTTTTGACTATTGATTAGTGAACAAAGCTGCAGACTAAAGTACTCCGTATGCGTACACATTTCTGTATGCATGTGTAATCCGCGTCCTCTGCGTGCGAAACGAGCTGGCACTACGTAGGACCCATTAGGATTCGGTCCATGAAGCAGAGAGGGGCTGATGAGCTGAGTCACAAAAAGAGGGGAAAATTGGATGAGAGACGATCCTTCTGGTGCAGCCATGGGACACATCACGATTCGGTTCAGGAAGTAGAGAGCAGCTGATGAGCTGAGTCAGGATTCAGCATAGGAAGAGGAAAAGAAGTTTCTTTTTTTAAAAAAAATAAAGGCAAAGATAAATTATGCCCCATGCATGGAGAGCACATGACATTTGATCCCCATGGTTAGTGCTCACTTTTAGGGCAAACAAACAAATATTGCCACCTTACCAATAGCCATAGGTGACAGGCTGTTGAACAATGCTATAGTACTTGCTACCATCTACTCCATTCGTCTCAAAATAACTATCGTTTGCACTTTCCAACAAACAACTTTGACTAAATATATATATTAAAAAATAATAATATTTATGGTACATAATTATTATCATTGAAAAAATCTTTAAATCTAAACTTTTAATAAATTTATTTAAAGATGCAAATATTATACATATTTTCTATAAATCGAGTCAAACTTATAGGACGAAAACCAATAACGACAGTTAATTTGGAACAGAGAAAATATACAAGAATAAATATAAAAAGAAACAAAGTAAATTAATGGCATGGCCAGCGACCATATTACTAAGTCCTGACATGAGGCTCCAAAGAATTAAGAGAAAAAGTTGCACAAAAATAGTTACAAGCAGAAAAAATAATTTCAAACGACCTAGAAGATATGTTTTGAGACGGGCACAAAGAACTTGCACAACCTCTGTACTTTGCAAATATTCAGATCTTACGAATTGGACAAGCAGATGACCATTGTGCGACTATTGCACAGGTATTGCGGGAGTGGATCAACCTTTTTCTCCAAAAACAAAAAAAAAAAGGTTAGAACTCGCACAAGTTTTGCAACTATCTACCAAATTCTCAGAGAACAGAGAAGCATTGCTAGCCCCAAGGTGAGATTCTGAAATTAAAATGGTGGGTATCTTGGTGCAGACTGCAGCAGACGCACCACAGTTTATGACCTGCTTTGCAACAACCAAAGAGATTTGGTGGAAAAAAAAACATTGGCTCAAGTAAAAGTGTTAAGCCAAGCCGGGTGATCTCACATGACCTATACATCCTTCTGTTATAACTAGATGAGATCACCACTGCGGAAACAAGGGTGCTTTCAAGTTTATTTCAGCTAACAAAGGAATCTATGGTGAACGAAACCAACTGTACACTTGAATGTACAATGAACCAGTGAAATGGGAGGTGAGCCTAAAGGGGATCAGTAACTCTTCCAAGAGGCCGCCTCAGCCAGCACTAGACCTGCGGCTTGACGATCCTCACGCTGCTGTAGAAGCGCTTGAAGTCTTTAATAGCCTGTTCCTCGATCTGGATAGAGCGGATGGACGACGGAGCATCAGTCTCTGGCCTGAACCAGCGGTTGGGTATGTTGTCTTTCACACCACCAACCTCTGGTGATCCGCCATGGTGTGGTAAAGCGAAGCCTGATGTGTGGGTTTTCGGGCTGTGGGAGATGCCATGGTGCCGCTTCTCCTGAATGGAAATCATTTTTTAGTTAGGATTTTCAAAGGGGAGAACATTAAAACAGTCCTGGATGAAAATGAAAACACTACCTGCTGCATTTGTATGTCCCTGAGCGAAGGCCGTGATACATTGGGTGAGGTAGCAGAAGATGACCATGGTGGCGTGCTCTTGTCACCTTCAGAAGAAGGCACTGCACGAGCAGGTGTGACAGCTATTGGGCTTGAGTGTGAATCTGGAATGAATGAAGAAAGTCGCACACGCCCAGCACTATCAGGTGAGTTCTCATAGCGGTCTTTTGCCTTGGCCGATGTGGGCTCATTTGTTTTACTCTGCTCACTCTGGATATCTCGAAGGGAAGCAGGTCCCTTGGTTATCTTTGCACCACCCCAGGCAGGTCCTTCAGGCTTTGGCGTGACAGGTACAACAGGGGCAGGGAGGCTTGGTTTTGGGGTGTCGTCGAGAGCACCACTCAGAAACAACGATAAGCCACCTTTCCTATTCTTCTTTTTTGATGAAGTTGGTTGCGAAGCTTTCTTCTCCAATGGAGAAGCAATGTCTTTTGTGTTGCTGAAAGCGGCAGCCTCTATATGTTTGATTGGATCAGCAGCATACGCCTCCTGTTTCAATGTAGATACAGTTTTATCAGCAATTATGCTTTCTGAAGATAGTCAAATGAATCCAAGTAGCAGAATAGAAACCCAAAGCATTGTGGATGAATGCAAAGTGTAGTGTATTAAAGCTAAAAGGTACAAGATTTCACATAGGGAGACAATACTTGGCCTTCCATGCAAGTAAAGCACAACAGGTGCTAAAAGAATAAAGTATGGGAGACCCTCTCAACTTTACGTCTTACTACTTGTAAGACTACAAAACAGAATAGTCACAAGAAAAACAGGGATCCAAAATAATAGTAAAATAGGAGTATAAACTAATACTTTGAAATTGTTAGCTCCTACAATACAAACATCTGGGATGATACTAATAAGCATATCTGCACAAAAAAAAGGAAAAAAAAAAGAAGAATCTACAAAAGGCAGAAACCATATAGAATCATTGGATGAGTGCAAATACGACATAATCTAACCTTTTCAGCAGAGACATTGACTGATAGAACTTCTTGAAGATCCTTAATGGGGATTTGTTGCCCAGGCTCACTTTTCACAGACAGAGTCTGTGTTGCCTGCTTGTTCTTTCTCTTCTGTTTCTTAGAAACCTCAGGTTTTCTGTTTGCCCTACCTTCTGCTGGACAAGCAGAGGAAGTTGAGTATGCCTCTGAGGGAACGCCAAGTTCAGAAAGTTCACCTTCAAGGGCAGCCCTAGACTCAAGCTTCGCTAGCTGCTGATTGTCAAGCTGATGACCTGCAAGTTGTTTAGCCTCAAGAATCTCAATTTGTTGCAGCTTCTTGCGAAGTGCTCTGATCTGCTTAGTAACAGCTTGTTCAGCAGTGCAGTCTTTCTGAAGGAAGTTGTCATGACTGGACATTGCAGATGGCCTTGATGCAGATTTCCCACATTTACGGGGCTTAGGGAATTCTCTTTCATCTTCCTCTACATCACTGTCAATGACAGCGGGATAGGTAGCTGTCATTGTGGGAAGACGGCGCTGACTCCAAGGCTCCGAGGATTTCTCATCTAGTAATTTCTCTAAGTTCACAAGAATTTCAGGAGAAGCATTCATAATTGAAGGAGCTCCCACTGTGAAAATATAATCGAGATTGCGAATAGCTAAATCCTGCAGGATATTCAACAACCGAGTATCAGCAACATCTATACCTATATATGGAATTTCACAAGCAACGGTTGCATTGAAGAGAGATAAACACAAAACATACAGTAACAGAAAGACTAGTGCTTGTAAGCTGCAGCACACCAGAGCATTATGAATTTATGCCCATTACCTCACAATGCTTCTTTAGCTCCTTGGCTTCCAAGGAATCAGCAACTTCAAGAAGTTGTATTGCGTTTTTTGGCTCTAACAAATACTCAACTGCAACCTTCTCACAGAGGCTTTTCAAGCTAGGCACACCTTTGCTCATTTCACCACTGCTTCCTGATAAACCACTGTTGGGCTGAACATCATTAAACAGGATATCTTCATCCAACTCTTCTGTTCCACTGTTCCATTCTAACATGGATTTTCTGCCTTGGCTTTTAGGTTTGGGCGGATACTCAGGATGGTATATACTTGAGAGCACAAGCATATGTGTTTCACCAACACAAACAGATGTTGCTCGCTTAACACCATGCACCCGAGTGAAAATTGGCATTTCGTCCTTACGTTTCTTTGCATCCCACATGAAAACATCACCTGTTGATGTAGCCACAGCAGTCCAGTACTTTCCAGCCGAGATGTTCACAATATCCCTTCCACACATTGAAAAGATCTGTACAGAGATGATGTTATGCAAACCTGAACAAACTACTGCTATAATACCAATTAAGATCTTAGCAGGTAAGAACCCAAACCTGCTGGCATTTTAGATCAGGATCTGATGAAACCCAGTAGAAAAGAGCACCATCAGCTGTTAAAGCAGTACTGTGTGTGGTTCCAGCAGCCACTGAAATCACTTGAAGCCGTTCCATACGATGAAACTTCAGATTTGTATTCCCACCCTTCTTAAGGCATCGAGCTACTACAACACGCCGTGGGGTGACAAGGCGATGTCCCCAAGAGAACACCTGAAAAAAAGGATTAAATCAATCGATCTGTTCAGTTCTCATAATGCAAGAACATGTAAAAATCAAGCTTCAAAGAATACCAACTTACCTCTCCATCAACTCCCAACACTATTGTATGATACTTTGCTGCAGATACACCTCTAAATACTTTTCCTTTCAAGTACTCCACCATTCTTGGCATACAATTTGATGCTGAGTTTGAAGTGCCATATCCTAGTTGGCCCTCCTTATTGCAACCCCAGGTGAATACTTCGCCAGTATCAGCAACTGCAGCAGAGTGCTTGTTTGCAGCAGCTACAGAAATTATCCTTTGCTTAAGCGAACTAACACGCCTTGGTGTTGGTTGGGTATCAACAGAAGGGTAACCAAGCTGACCCTCTGCATCATTCAGAGGACTTCGTTACAGGCCACAAGGGGAAAATAATATTATTAGGAAGGACAAAAAGGACATGAAATATGTGCCCAAGGTTCATGTTGCCTAAAAATGCCTTTAAAATGCACCACACGTACCTCTATTTGATCCCCAGGTAAACAATTCCCCCGTCTCTGTAGCAATCACAGTATGATGTTTGGCTGCAGCGACAACATTAACTCGCTTGCGGCCTAATCCTACTGTCACTTGGCGAGGGGTAATCACAGCAGTTGTCTGGCCACTGTAACAGAATGACAGTTTTCGTAACTTACTCAACAATGGTGAAAATTTTACACAGGAGAAGAGACATTACTGCTCAACTACTTTGGCTTACAATTATTCCAATTTAGTCTTCATTAATACTCTATCACATTTGACTTTGAACAGCTAAAAGTCTTTGGTGCATTTCTTTGACCACTATTTTGTTCTAGAGTATATTCTCAAAAGTCTTTAAATTATGAAATTTTGCAAGTATTCGATGCAACTCTACACATATAATTACATGTTTTCAAAGTAAACAATTTAAAAGCCATTGCTGTTTGCAGTTTTTAGGGTTTGACTAAATCTTGTCCTAAGCAACATGTTTATGTGACCAGAGGGAGTATCTAATCCATAGGTACTAACAAAAGTGACGAGGAAACAATTTTCTGATCTGTTTAAGAAACAACTCGTTTTAACATCATGCAATTCCTCACCTTTGAATATCTGGATGACCAAGACGACCACCTCGACCAAATCCCCATGTGTATAGTTCACCATCATAACTAACTGCTACACTATGGAACTTCGATGCAGCAACTGTTTTGATATATGATCCATGCAAGGTATCTACTTTGCATGGTAGTTTTTGTATGTGGGCATTGCCAGTTCCCAGCTGATAATTTGTCCCACTTCCCCAACTGAAGACTTCCGTTGCAACTAAAATTAAAAAAAAAGGAAATAAAAACTTTCATAAAGCAAGCTGAATTGCCAAGAGGGCATCAGACTAGATAGAATATAAGAGAGCAATTTCTTGGGACAGAAGAAAGCTACCTGCATCCGGAAAATCTCCATTGGCCTGTGATACTGGACAGGAGAGAAGGTCAACAGGTGTACGACCCTTAGTGTCCTCCAAAGTGAGGGAAGCACCAAACTGTAAAAGAACACCAGCAATACACAGGTGACCAAAATGGAGCGCTCTATGCAGGCTACTCCAGCCAGATTCTCCATCCTGCAACAGTGGAAATTTTGTGAGAATTTACACGCAAAACCAAAAGATCAATAAGCAAAATCAAGCAAGTACCAAAATAAAGAAAAATTGATAGTCAAAATGATTGTATCTGCATGATGTTCTGTAAAGCCACTTTTTTTTTGGTTTGATACAGCTGAGGCTGTTACTGGGATTATAACTAAACGAAAATAATGCTCAAAGCAAAGATAAACAGAGGAAGCACGCTAAAAGGTGTGCATACCCTTGCATCTGGATCAGCGCCAGCATCTAGGAGTCTCCTCACGATGGGTAGATGATTTCTCCAGGTTGCAAGGTGGAGTGCACTAAGGCCAAATGCATTTCTACCATCAATATTCCCACCACTCCTTTTCAACAAGGCCAAAGCAGATTCTACTTCAGCTATTGACCCTTGTTTGGAAACAAGGCACAGATCCTTAAGAGAGCTTCCAGGAGAAGGTTTGCGGATAGCTGATTGCTTTGATGTGCCTGGTGGAGATATCGAAGTCTCCATGAAATTTCAGGAACACACACAGTATCTACATGATTATTGAGGTAAATAAGTACTCCATCAAAATAACATTAGAAACCATTTTTCCCCTAAATGTGATATAGTACCTGAAAGAGCAGGCCAACTGCTGAACTTCTTCGCACTATCTGGACTGTTTCTTACTGCTAATGTTACAGCTGATGTTGTTCTTAGTAGAAGTACAGTTCTGGTGTAATTACAATTGTATATCTACCAGGAGAAATGCTTAAGTGGACATCATCTCCATTATCTAAGATAGTTTCCCTATGCTAAGAAACTACCCACATAACCTAAAATAGCATGATGCTATATCTTCATTTTGAGTAAAATTATTATTATTAGAGAGCCGCGAGCTACAAGGCCATTGCCACGCCGAGACTTGATGCTAATTAGAGAACCACTAAAGAGTATACATCAACCTGCATGATGAGTAAAATGGAGGCAGATGAGTAAACGATATAATGCGGGAAATTACAATGTCATTAAAATAATGATTTAATGAATGCTCTGAATTATATGCCTGATAACTGGAAAATGAACTAGTTTTTAAGAAATGCAAAAACAATCAATCATACAAAATGAAATTGACATCGCGCCATTAGAGAATGCACATCCAAGTTTAAGAATGAATTTGCAACATGGAAAAATTACATTGCTGATTGTCAAGCATAAACACAACATTTCTGATAAGAATAAGAAGTCTAACTTCAACAAAAGGTAAACACCTACCTTCAAGTCTTGGGATTACGCATCTTATGCAATTCTATATTATCAATCAAAAGTTGACCTACCACAGCAAACTTATAAATATGCACCCAACTTGATAGAGAAATAGAACTCCGACCTGTGCTTTTGCAATCATGGTCTTATTTCGCAGAAAAGGAATCATATCTAGCGCTGATGTGAATGATAAACTAACACATCCATTATAGTATCAAGACCGTGGAATGGCACAGGTGGGTAAAAATGGAACATCACTAGTAACATTTCTTAGTCTGTAGCATCGAACATGGGAGTCAAGTCGGTAACAGTGAAAAAAAAACAAAGAAAGAAATCAAAACAAAAACGAAAGACATGCTTGTAAAATGCCCCCAACCACCATAAACGCATTTAATTAGCATACATACATGGTATTAAATTAACACAGGGTAGAATGTCTAACAAATACTACTTGAGATTAATAACGTATCATCGATATCAATTCAGAACTCAACCATAAATTCCCCATAGACAACAATACGATACACACTGCACGATCCTTCTCAGGACGAACTGAACAAATCCGCGCAAATCCCCGAAACAAATTGCAAGTAATAGCACTCCAGCACGCTGTGAAACAACTGGACGGCCGGAAGCATCCAGCAATCCAGCTCCAGGAAGAAAAGATTTGGTTTTGACCGCTCGCGACAACACAGAAGATCCCCGCGAAACATCATGAGCAAAGCAATCAGAGATGGGGCATCCTTACCAGCAAAAGAAATAATCCGGATTGCTGGATCTGAAGAGCGTGCAGAGGTTGGGGGGAAGAAAAGGAATGGCGGCCTCTGGATTGGACCTCCCCTGCACAGGCTCCTCAAGAACGCATCTTTGGCTCTTCGCCCCGGCTCTCCTCCCTACCTATCTCTCTCCCTCGCTAGGCTCCGTGAGGGAGGGCACGCTGCGTTTATCAGGGGAGGGTCAGGTACTACGGGATCTCCGGGACGGGAATATGCCTCCGGCTCCGGGGCTCCGCCGCAGGAACTGTTTTTTTTTCCCTCGTGTGTGTGATCTTCTTGGGCTGGGAGTATTTTGAGGAGAGGAGAGGGAGAGAGAGATACGGTGATTATACGTGAACGGAATTTTGAGATCATATACACGGTATGGTATGTGATCGGAAAATAAGACGTGGAGTGGGGAAACGAGTTTGTTTGTTGGTTGGATTTTAGTTAGGTCTTGTTTAGTTCCAAAAAATTTTGGAAAATCGACACTGTAGCACTTTTGTTTGTATTTAACAAATATTGTCCAATCATGGACTAACTAGGCTCAAAAGAATCGTCTCGTCAATTCCGACCAAACTGTGTAATTAGTTTTTATTTTCGTCTATATTTAATACTTCATACATGTGCTTAAAGATTTGATGTGACAGAGAATCTGAAAAATTTTGTAAATTTTTTTTGAAATAAACAAGGTCTAGCTTCTTCTTTTCTTTTTGTTATGGCCCCTAGTTTATTGACAATTGATGTAGGTAGCCTCCGAGGAGGATGTCCTCAAGACCACAACAGAAACTCTATTCTTCCAACATAAATTAAGCCATGGGTTATGTTTTCTCTTTGTGAATTACATGCTAGGGATGTGGACGTTCACATCAACAGCCCTTATTAACGTAATATGCAAATCCTACCTCTATAACTATCTATTTATCAAAGAGACTAAGTGGGTAGATTCTAGATTAAACAAGTTGCTACACATCTTGCTATTGACGTATGTGTCGTCCGCCACTGAAAAAATAACAACATTAAATTTTAAAAGTAAATCGATAAAAGACAAAACCTATATTGTGCCCTAAATTTCTAAGTGATATACTGTGTTTATATTTAACAGTCTACACAGAAAAATGAAAACAAGTAAGGGAAAAATGGAAATTTACAGAAAGTATGGTGGCTAGTAACAGGTTACAACTACTAATTAATTTTTCAATTGATATTCACAAATTCATATGATGGAACATTTTCATCTAGGTTTAAATTGTTAACTTGATGCATGCGGGTGTCCATATTTTTTTTGAATTATTAAAAAAATCTAACAGCATTGTTTTTTCGATGGTAATGTGTGCTTATCAACAACAAGACGTTTGTGATGACTTTGTTAATCTTAAGATCTTTCGATCCCGTGTGCTTCCGCATAGATGCATTAACAAAAGATTTAGGCTTGCATATATTATTTAGATATATAATAATTTTTGTTCCTGTGTTACCAATAAAGATCTTGTTTTTTCTCTTAAATATAGTATACAACAAAAAGATTAGGGTTCATGAAATACTCTAGTACTCTCTCCATTTCAAATTATAAATCATTTCAAGAATCTTGGAGAGTCAAAAAAAATGTAATAATACTTAGTTTGTATCATAATAATAATTATTTTATCATATAAATTTGATTAAACTTAAGATAATTTGACTCTTCAAGATTTTTGAAATGATTTATATTTTGAGATGGAGGGAGTAGCTAGCTAGCAACAAGAAAGGGAAGCGAGAAAGAAAGCTTTCTCTTGTCATGCCAAGGCCAAGAAGCTCCAAGAACGGGTTGCTTCATCGTCGTAATTCGTCGAGACTACGATGCCTTGCATGTAAAACTGCCGTTTTTTTGTTCGCTTCAACGATCTCTAGGGCATATCTGGTCGACACCAAAGGCGGTGGCCACTGCCACGTGTACTCCTCTGGTTGGTCCTTTGACGTCATTTTTTTTTGCACCAACACCCTTTAAATATCCTTATTTTGCGAACCATGCCCCTGCTGGTCCTTCCTCCCCCCGGAAAGCTTCCACGCATGACATGACGCAAGCACTGGTTTTCTTTTGGAATTGTTTGAATTGTTTTGGATGGAGAAAAAAAAGAAGAGGAGGAGCAGGGGAGGGATCGGGTCGGTTGAACATGCACCTTGCGTTGGTTCTCTCTATTCCCTTGCTGCTGCGGCCATTGCAAAGCTTGGGCGGACCACAGGCATTGTTGGCACACAAAAATTCATCTAATTAAATTAATTAATTGAGATTGACATCATGATTGTACGATAATGTCTTAGGCTGAATTTAGCACCGTCTAACCCAGCCTAAGGCATCACCGCACAATAGATGGTAAATTGTACTGAAAGAAAATCTGGCACAATTCAGCCCAAGGCATCATCGCTCAAGGCAGGAAATTTTATATGAATTGTACTAGAATTTTATAATGTAGAATTTTTATGAATTGAACTGGAATTGAAAGAAATCATTTTATGTACACACAAAATATATAGAAAAGGGGGGGGGGAGGGGGAGTCCAGCATTCTGAATAGAGGCTTAAGTTTGAACACTGCAGTAGATGTAGTACTTAAATGATCTTTTAGCGAGCGGGGTTTAGGATAGATAAGGGCACTCCCAATGCTAGAAACTATATGTAGTTTTTACACCTATTAATTTTTATAGACACTATATATAGAAACTATGGTCCTAATGGATAGTTTCTATAAAATATTTTTTTATCCAATCACATTCATTCTCTCTCCATTCTTAGCCAATCATATCACTTCATGTCTTGGATTTTGTGTAGACATGGTTTCTTAACTTAGACCCAGTTTCTATAATTTTTGTTCTCTCTCTTTAATAACTCTCTTGCCACATCAGCAAAATGCTTAGGTGGCACTGTAATTAATATATATAGAAACCACGATGGTTTCTGCATTGGGAGTGCTGTAAACATGGTAGTTCTGAATCTGCGATCTCCGGTGGACAAGCTGGACACATGGAATGAGACAGAGGGGAAACAGTATATAACCAGCAACCCAGGGAAGAAGATTCCGTAGCGGTTATGTTTAATCAGAATGTGTTAATTATGGTCCTAGTTAATGACCTAGGATGCTGAGGGCTTACTGTAGGCATATGCATAGTCTCAAGTGGTGAACACTGAACAGATGAAGCAAGCCGCTCCAAAGTTTTTCTTTGCTTCAAGTCATGGCGTGACAGGGTCAAGTCCTCCGTTCTGATCGGTGATCGATCCAGTGTGCACGTGGCCAGCTAATACTGTCCAAGCACGGACCAGTTGCTTGTATATATGGGTACTGCTTGGAGCGGTAGTATCTTGCGTCGTCATTGTACGATGCACCTGCAGCTATCGCTGTATGAATACACAGCCCCTTTTTTTTTGAAAAAAGAACAAAAAATAAATAAAAAGAACAGATCCACAGGTCAAATAGCAGAACCAAAGTTTTTGATCGCGGGCTATTTAATTTCGCGCGAGGCTATTCTAGACGCTATTTGCGCTATCGCGCACGCTATAGCGGCGCTATAACCTCGCTATAGCGTCTGCAATTAGTAGTAGCGGCTGCTGTCGCACGACGCTATAGCGGCGCTATAGCCGCGCTATTGCGCGCTATTTAAATACAAACTGGAAAAATATAAAAGTAATGCTCAACTGCAGCATAACTAGTTAACCATAGAAGTAGAACAGAACCTACAGTAGTCATAAGTTTATAACGGCACAACAACCACTAAGTGCATACGCATAAGTGCATAACATAACAATTAACAATTTAATTTGAACTTAGCATAACAGCCAAGAAGTGCAAACTGATAGTTGAATGAATCAAAAGACCAAATCAACAAAAAGTACTGGACATCAACTCAGCAAGTGATACTATGGACCTTAGTCACTTTGGGCTTCAGAATCTGAACTTGGAAAGGATGGGGATGGCATATCATTGTCGTCTTCTCCATCAGAAGATGCAACACTGATATCTTCATCATCCGTAGCAGTAGGGATATGGATAAACCTCTTCCTTTTTTTTGTTCCTTTGACCTCCCCTCCTTGTTTCTTCTCTTTGAGATGCAGCTGCAGTTTCTCCCTCTTGATCATGATCTACTTCTGTTGGCTCAATGTCAGTGATCCACTCATTGTCTTCATCTTCTAATGCATCAACCATATGCACCTCAAGGGGATCCTTATCCTTGTTGTCCTTCTTTTGCTTTAATTTTGAGTTGAACTTGATGTATACAAGGTCCCTCATTCTGTCATGAAGCAGCCTATTTCTTTTCTTTGTGTGGACCTACATAGAGTTCATTGTATATTTATTATTTAATAAGTGCTTAAGCTGAATGCCTAAATCAGTTTCTCACTTCTCAGGTTTGGTGCAAAGAATGAAAGATTCTTACTTGTTCAAAAAAACTCCAACATCTTTCACAAGCTGATGAACTGCATGTCAAAGAGAGAATTCTGGCAGCTAACTTTCTCAAGTTTGGTGCACTACTTCCATGGTTCAGCCACCACTTAGCTACATACAAGTGAAAAGAGAAGGCAATTTTAATTCTAATAGTAATATACTAATATTGTATATACCAAGACAGTGAGCCAATTTAAATTCTAAATTTCTAATATTAGACAGAGACACAGAGTGCAAGTTTCATACCTGGATCAAAATGAATGTTTTTGCACTGCCTTTTGGCAATTTCTTTGCCAAATGATCCCTCTGCATCCTGAAACTTTTGAAGCTCTTCAATAATTTTGTCCTGAGTGTCGGCATCTCTCACAAGCTTTGTGATGCAAGTTATTACACCATCCCTAAATGACTCATTATCCTCTATTTCAACCTTATTTTGATAATAGTAAAAAGGATTCAAATAGTATCCAGCCCTATGCAAAGGTGTCTTCATCTTACTATCCCACCTTTTGTCAATGAAATGAAAAACTTCCTCATATTTCTTCCTGTCAACGTTGAATCTCCTAGCAATCTCATTCTTAGCCTCTACTAGATAGCCATACAAGAACCCCATTGATGGCACATCACTGTCCATTCTCCTCAACACAGTAGCTAGTGGCTCAAAGTAATTAACAGCAGCCTCAACTCCTCTCCAGAAACTATCAGAGGTTACAATCTTGTGTGCTTTCTTCCCTTTGACACTCTTTAGGTACCCTAACTCATTGAGTTCATCTTCCCTAAATAGCCTCAGAATTTGCTTCTTGTTTTCCAACAAGCTTTTCAAGTTGAGATAAGCTGTAGCAAACCTTGTTACCCCACACCTCACCAAATCTCTAGAAAGGTACTTCCTCATTAGGTCCAAAACTCTAGTATGGGCATATAGGAAAACAGTCAGGCACTTTGCTTTGCTAATTGTTGCTGCAACTTTTGGCAACTTTCCTATATCTTCTAGCATGAGGTCTATAGTATGGGCAGCACAACCAGTCCAGAAAATAGATGGGTGCTTTGCTTTCAACAGACTTGCAGCAGCCTCATTTGCCCTTGCATTGTCAGTCACAACTTGGACTACATTTTGCACCCCTATTTCCTCAATACATCTATCAACCAGGTCAAAGATGTATCTGCCATCTTTCTTCTCAGCTGAGCAATCCACTGAATCAAGAAAATAAATACCATATGCACTATGAACTACCAAGTTCATCACACCTCTACCTCTCTTGTCTGTCCAAGCATCTGTCATAATTGAGCAACCATGTAGCTCCCAAGATTCTTGATGAGACTTCAATGACTCATGTACTTTCCTTTTCCTTTTCTGTAAGAATTTCCCACTCATCTCATATGGAGTTGGGCCTCTCAAATTTCTGCCAAAATCTCCTATAGCCTCAAGCATAAGATCAAAGCTAGGCAATGAAACAGTGTTGTGTGGGATCCCTGCTTCATAAAAAAATTGGCAAATGTACTCACATGCCCTGTCCCTCTTCTCCTCTCTTTTTTCAGTAGACAGCTTGGACTGAACCTTATTTTCAACACCAGATTTCCCCTTCCTTGCAGCAACTATTTCTTCTGGTGTAAGTTTACAGAACTTGTCCATAGGACCACCTGAAGATGTTCCTTTGCTGCTCACCTTCTTCAGCACAATCACTGAATTGCCTTCTCCATCACTTTGTTCCTCTCCTTCAGAATGACTCAGATCAACTTCAGCTCTGTCATCTTCTTTGTCCTGTTTTTTCTTTTGCTTGATGTCCAACTTCTTTGACAGCAACTGAACCATGGAACTTTGCACATCAGATGGGACTTTATTGCACTTTGCAACACCAAAACCAGGAACTTTGCCAAGGTGATACTTGATTCTAGTAATGCCACCATTATAGATGTTGTTACAATAGTTACACTTCAGAGAATTCTTCTTGTTCACATCAGGCATTGTGCAGTGCTTCCAGGCTGGGTCAGTTGGCTCAGCCACAACATCATTTACTTGGTTGGCTGTAGATGCAGTGCTAGATAAGCCTACAAAGTGGACATAATTAACAAGTTTATTAGAATTTCAGAACAAAATTATCACTACTGCTGGTCTACTACTAAAATTAAACAGTTAATTAGAAGTTCAGAACAAAATTATCACTACTGCACTGCTGCATTAATCGATTAATCAAAATTCAAAACAATCACTGCTGCAGTGCATTAATCAGTTAATTAGAACTACAAATGACAGGGCAGGGGTGAAGGAAATAAAATGACAATTCAAATTCACATATCACAAGTCAGATTTCATAAAGAAAAAACAGGGACGAAGAACAGGGCAGGGTGAAGGAAATCAAATTAACTAGTGTTGGCGCACTGCCAGGAGGGGTTTGCACTGGATCTGGATCAGTAGCCATTGTTGGGTGACTACGCTGCAAGACGCCTCCGCTGCCCAGCCGTCAACGCCGGAGCTTTCCACCGTAGCGTCGCCTGCCGCCGTAGCCCCGCCTGCCGCCGTGCCACTGTCTGCCGCTGTGCCACTGCCTGCCGTCGTCGCCCAGCAAACGATGTCGCCCAGCACCCACTGTTGCCCAGCACTCGCCGTCGCCCAGGATGCGGCCGCCGTCGACGAGGAGGTCGGGTCGAGTGAACTGGCGATAGGCTAGGTTTCCTTCACTGTGGCCTCACGTATGTGACCCTGTTTTGGGCCCTTAGTGGGCTAAATTAGGATGGGCCGAGGTTTTTGTTTGGACAGTCTTTAAAATAGGTTTAGCGGCGGATTAGCGGCGCTACAGCGCTAAATGCATTTAGCGGTGGGATAGCGCGCGATAGCGAGGATAGCGTGAATAGCGCACTAAGGGACAATATCGTTGCGTGACTTCGTCTGGGGCGCTATAATGGCGCTTTAGCGTTAAAATAGCGCGCTATTTAAAACCTTGAGCAGAACATATGGATCGCCGCTGCACATCCTGTCACGGTCAAACAAACACGCAGAAACTAGGAAATGCTTGCATGGAACACGTAGAAAGTCAGACAACAACATGCTTCCGGCATTGCTAGCAAGCAATTTGAGAAGGTTACGTCCGGCAGTACGTACGTACAACGGTACAAGTACTTGCCGTCCGTGGAATATTATTAGTTCTCATGCCATGGTAGCCGAAGTGCTGAATACGGCATTGCTGCCAAGTAATTTCAGAAGGTTGATTCCAGTTTCTCGTTTCCGAAAATAATGTGAGAGGCGATTAAGAACTAGTACAATATAATATGCATTATTAGTTAGATTATTAATATTAATGGGACATAGCTTAGGCAGTGAGCAAATAAGTAGTTCTCCTCCCTTTCTCCACCGAAAGATATGATTTTCATTTTTCGATAAGTCAAATAATTTAAAGTTTGACTAAATTTATATAAAAACAATAACATTTATAATATATTTTCAAAAAAAACATTTATAATACAAAATAAGTATTCACTATAAATGTTATTTTCTTAGTAGACCTAGTTGAAACATTTTTAAGTACCATTAAATTAATTATTTTTGAAATGAGATCCGGTTATCCAGCGTTGTATTAATAAAAGGATCAGAGTTCATAATATAATGCGCAAGAAGCGCACTTCCTACAGTAGACCGCTAACAGGGATTAGAAATACAAAAGGTAATTACTCACTAAATTATTTGCAACTGCTAGAGGTCTCTCAAGACCCGTCCTCCCGCACTAGTCCACAAGGAGCATTCATCTCTGAACACTCTGGAGACACACCAGCCCAACATTATCAACCCTCTTGAACTCGGCTGATGCTGACCAACAAAGATACATTGGAACTACGTCTTCTTCTGGATCGACTGCTTGCACATCAAGAGGCCTCCATCTCCACTGCTCCTGATTCTGCTGCTATTGATGCCAGCACCTTGGAGAGCTCCTTGTTGTCCAGCCGGGTTAGCTGCCTTGATGTGATCACCTGCACTGTCTGTGATAGCATAGTTTGAAAACCTAGTTGAATTTGATCTAGTTGTAAATTAATTATGAAATATTATTTTCTTAGTAGACCTAGTTGAAGACATAAATATTAATAATATTCACTATAAATTTCATCAAAGTTAAACTAGCTTGACTTACACAAATCCCTTCATAGTTGTTTTTTTTTTAATGAATGGAAGGGATACTTGGTATCGCTAGCATACTATATTACGGGGACAATATATGGCCGAGAGGATTTGCTTTGCTTTCTCCAAACAAGCTCTTAGTTCACTAAGGCCTTGTTTAGATGCTCCTAAAAATCCGAAATTTTACAAGATTCTCTATCACATCGAATCTTACGGCATATGTATGGAACATTAAATATAAATAAAAATATAACTAATTGTATAGTTTATCTGTAAGTCACGAGATAAATCTTTTAAGCCTAGTTACTTTATAATTGAACAATGTTTATCAAATAAAAATGAAAGTGTTACGGTGTCAAAATCCAAAAAAAATTTGGATCTAAACAAGGCCTAAGTCTAGATTGGTACCGAGTGATCAGGTAATTAATTGCACATCATCGAGAGAACCGAGAGTTCCAGCCCCTCAAATTAACCGATCCCTCACATGATACTCTTCTTTTTATTTGTGTGGGAGTATATATATACTATATGTCGGAGAAAAACTCGTACAATGAAACCTCTAACTCTCTAACTTTTGGCCATTAGCTTATATACTGCCTGCATCCTAAAAAAATAATTATAAGTTTAGTCAGAGTCAAACTAGTTAAGTTTAGTTGAACTTATAGAAAATAGTATACACATTTAAGACTCGAAATAACTATATAATAAAAATATATTCCATAACAAATTTAATGATTTTATATTGTACGATAAGTATTAACGTCTTGCACTTAATTTAAGATAGTTTGACTGAGCACTATTCAAGAACTTCATCTATTAGGACAGAATATTTGGTTGAGCATACAATAGGTTACAGTACGAAAACATGTCATAATTTAGCAATTTACCTTTTCATTTTATGTAAATATCGGCAGAATTTGTACACTAGAGAGTAGAGACCGTATTGAAGCCCATACTAGGGTATAGTCCTATAGACACCTTTTCTGAACTAGTAGATGACAGCAAATTTATATAGAACCAGACTCCTTTCTCCACACATACACAAAAAAAAACTTCATATGAAATGTAATGTTGTATTTTTTTTACCTACTTTTTTTTTCTGCACACGCATTGCTGATAAATCGACTTTATTTTCTACAACGTAGAAGCCGCTTTCAAGGAAAAAGCGCTTAGCCCTCGACAAAACACTATGGATGGATGGAGTAACGACGTTGCTTTTGATATGGCAGCTGCTGTCGTCCGCATATTCCAAAGAGCCAGGAGAACAATCCCATTAGCTTCATGGCTCTGTCTTCGACAACGACAGCTTTGAATTGATATGATAAAAATATAAACAGAGAATTTATTTGTTCTCCCAGCCCAAATAAACCACCACCACACACACAACAAGAGCAGCAGTAGCAAAATTCCACACAAAAAAAAATACTATTATTGCACTGCACGAGAGATTTGCGCGATTCATCGAGGGCCACTAAAATGATTTGCCTCGTGCGTGCATGCAAAATATTTAATGTTTTATTTATTTTTATTTTTATTTCGGAGCAAGAGTGAGCAGCTGCAGGAAGTTCAGTGAGGAGAGAGGCCTAGCTTTTGTTTGGTGCATTGCGCTTTGCCAAAGCATAAAAGGAAAGATGCTTGCGTCATCCGCCGACTCCAAGTATATATCCACGGGCCTTTGTCATGCTGGAATTTACCCACCTGATTTGAGTTTTCAAACCATATTGCACTGTTTTTTTAGAACCAGATGCACATGTTCATGGACATTTCTCATCAATGATAAAAGATGTGTTTGTGCCAATGAAGCATTTACATTAACTTCTACCAATCTAAGAGCATCTTCAAAGGCTTTGGCAAATTAACTTGACATTTGTTGTTGTTTGCAAACTCTCATACCAAAATGCAAAAGATAAAAATAGAACATCTCCAAGGGAATTGGCATTTGGACTTGACAAAGGATGAAAATAGGAGGTCTCCAGACGCGCGCGCTTTCCTCGTGTGTGACTTTGCTCGCGCGATCAGGTTTGCAAAGCCGTTCACAGCTTGGTATTTTTACCAAATTTGCTCCCTCATTTGCCAAATTGACCAAATTGCAAACTCCAAATGCAAAACCGTTGGATATCTCTTTTAGAGCCTTTTAGCAAATTACTTATATGCAAAACTCTTGGAGATGCTCTAAGATTTGCCTCTTCTGGATGGTTACAAACACAAGTAAACACCAACTAAAGTTAGGCACCAGGAGTTCAGCAGGACATTTGACGAGTCGTTGTGAGTTCACCATCCAAATAGGCTAAAGCCACAAGGACCATGAGTTCAAGTAATTAAAATGACTTTAGCTTCAAAGGAGTCGACATCACAGTCACGAACTTTATCAGTCACGAAATGGATGGCGGATGCAGTAGTTTTAGTCAATTCAGTAATATACAGCCTCATATGTAGCGAGCGAAAAAAAAAAACACGATTGCGAAATGTGTACACTAACGAATTGTAAGATTTTGATGAACACAGAATACAAATCGAAACAAAATTGGAACCATGGAGCGAGAATGACAACACAAGATAGCAAGTTCAAGGATCTTTTCATTGCCAAGTGTGTACAAATTCCTCAAGCAGAACAAAAAGCTGCTTCTCCAGAGCAGCTTCATCTAACAAGCACCAGACTGCCACTACCTAGGATATGAGCCTGCTCTGCATGCGTTATGGCCAACCAGCAGCATCTGAATCAAGAAATTGAACCAGTTGGGCCTCAAACAGCCTGAAAAGGAAATACATGATCAAGGTTAAAATAAACACGACCTAAAAATCAGCGCAACAGGAGTTTAAATCTGAATGCAAGAAATGGAATTCTTAGGATTGATATAATTGATATTCAATTGTTAAAACAGACCTCCCTCCGTACCTATCAAGAAAGTTGTTTTGGACAGGGTTTAGATCAAACATTGGGAATATAAATCATGAATAACTTTTAAGTTGTGGAGTTTGAAAATGTGAAAACCATATGAATAGATTTGTCTTGAAAAAAAAAGAATACTTTCATAAAAATATACATATACCACTTTTTGATAAATATTTTTTACAAAAACAAGTAGTAGTCTGGTGAAGAATTACCTTGGATTAGTCTGGTGTTCTTATCTACATCTTGATGCTGAAGTATTCGGAATCAAAATGATGCAGCCTTACATATCCATCTTCACCACCACTTGAAAAGCTAATAAGATTAAAGAAAGAACATGTACAGAATTAGGGGGAAAATCCTTTTACTAAAAAGGAAATTCAGAACATAAGAGAGAAAAAGTATCTACAATGCATGTTGATTGGGTACAATGGTAGCTCTCATGAATAAATTTTTTTTCAACAGCAGCAATCAGAATAGCGTATACAACCAGAGTGCCTGGTTGAAATCATTGAGCTATCAGATCCCAAAATGCATACATAGCATAATAAAAAAGAAACATTTTTGAAGGCCAGATAAATGGTAAACCTACTGTGGGCAGAATGTAGCTCTCATAGTAAAAATGTTCATCAAACTGAGGTCAGCATAGCGTATATTGCCAATGTAATTGGCTACAATCACTGAGCTACATATAAAGTATGGCCGAAGAATAAATAGCTTCAGAAATCAATGAAAACCAGATATGTAAAAGGTATATTATGTTTACAGACAAAAGCATTGTCAATATAGAGGTCTAAAATACTTAAGAAGACTAGTCAAAGAAAAGTGAGATAAAATGGCGAATCAAGACTGGTTGTTACATTCCCACACAAATGGGCTAAAGAGAGTTTTTTCAGAGAAAGTAAATTTGCAAAAGGTAAATCAATGAAAACCTAATGAAAATTACACATAGCAACAAAAAACCTGCTCTCAGAAAAGCTGATGACATCCTTGTGTGGATCAGAATAGCGTATATTACCATGATTTACCATGGTGAATCATTGAGCATATTTACAGTAAAAAAACACCAAATATGGACATAACCTGAGACAACAAGAAGTGGCGAATTGCATACTAACAACAATGGCTAAAAAAGACAAGTGTTGTCAGATCGAAAAAATTATTACCTCCGCCCATCAGGATTAAATGCCAAAGCATTAATTGGCCCAAAATGTCCTTTAACACCACCAATTTCCTCTTGCAAAATCTAAAAGAGAGCAAGTTTTAATCAGAACAGTTCAAATATTGTAAGCATGCAGAGTTAGGAATGAAGTAACACAAAAGGAATAATAGCTTGATACTTTATTAACTGGAAAAGAAATTACCTTGTGATAGAATTTAGCCTCGAATTTACCAGCACGGCGGTCTGTCATGGTCACATTCATTGCATCCTGACCACCTCCTAGAACCACCTAAAAACAGAAACGAAAATCTTAACAAAATGGAACAAAGATGATGATACCACTGGACTCAGCATCATATGTAGACCATAACCACAATGCATTTATCTATGGCTAAAAAAATCAAACATGATAAATAGGTTCTAGTGTAAATACAAAACAGCACAACAGCTAACACAATGCATAAACCATAGGTTAAAGGCTTAATAATTTTTTCCTAGTGTACACAGCAGAAGATGCAATTGCTGACAGCACAGTTAAATATATACAAAATCATGACCTATGATTACATAAAAATGCACTAAATGAGACAAAGACCTATGATTACATAAAAATGCACTATATCAGACAAAGAACCACTTTGTAATACCAGCTATACAACCATCCACTATACGTACTATGAGCCCCAACTGTAAATCAAATTTGGTCAGCAGTTCACACAACTTCAGCACTAGAAAAGAGTGCACATACAAGTTTGTGAAGAGGAACATACAGTATCATGAGTCGGAGAGATGTCAACAGCATTGACAGGTCTCTCTGTGACATACGTCTTGATCAGGGTTAGCGTCCTTGTATCCCATAGCTATGCATGGAAAATTGAATGTCAGGAAAACCATATATCTTTATGACAGTCAACTTGAAAAAAATCTTACCTTTGCAGATTTATCCAAGGAGCCAGTAACGAAATGTGACCAATCTAAGGATTTTGACAACGATGTAATGGTCTTCTGATGTCCAGATTCTTTATCAGACTCTTTCAGCAGTTTTCCAGTCTACATACAATTCAAAGAGCATCCGATGAGTGATGTGAAAAAAGTCTCCATTGTTATGGAGAAACAAGTAACATTTTTAAGTGTGCAGAAAAAGGCAGAGAAAGAGCAACATGGATATATAAATAGAAGCAGAGCAGGTTTCATTTTGAATCCCACACCCCCTTTCGATCTCCAAATCCCCACCATTGGGTAAATGCTGCATTAAATAAATTACCATGCCTTGTTGCATAGACTAGAGTAACACTGGAAGCAGTAATCAGAAAGGATGCGTCCAGTTCTGCAGATACTGGTAGTACTAGCATATTAGTTTGTTGTCTTAGTTCACTAAGCTGATAAAAAGTAAAGTGAAATTTGGCATTATAAACTTCTAAGAATACAACTAAACAAATTAATAAACCATAAACTGCTATCGTGACTGATCAAGTGGGAAAAAAAAGAACATTGCATATTATCACCACCAGATGCCCATAGCCCCATACCAACTGATGGGGCATTCTTAGCTTAGGACTAGACACCCAAATTAGAGTGGCCATCAGTACTATTTGCAGTGACATAAGAGCATGCTATATTGCTATCCTCACCTCTGAGTCCCAGATGCGAATGGTGGCATCCTCCCCGGCAGTGATGATGGTCCTGTTCAGCGGCCCCCAAACGGCCCTGTTGATCCTTCCCTTGATGCCGGTGATGACGAGTGCAGAATCCTCCGTTTCTGCATACACACAGCAGGATCTCAAGGTCAAGGGTGCTGGCTTCCCATTCAAACAAAACAACAGAGGAGGCATAAACAAAGTGTTGTTGAGGAGGCAAAAGCACTAACGGTCGTCGATGTCCTCGGCGATGTGCTTGACCTGGACGGTGGGGACGTGGTCCATGAAGTTGTCGGTGGTGACGACGGCGAGCGCGTCCCCGATGGCGAACTCGACGGACCTGGCGGGCGCGTCGAAGCGGAAGCTGAAGAGCTCCTTCCCCGTGCTCACCTCCCAGAGCTTGGCGGTCTGGTCGGCGGATCCGGTGATGAGGCGCGCCGAGTCGCGGGAGACGTCGCAGGTCCAGACGGCGCCGTTGTGGCCCCGGTAGGTGCCGAGGCGGTCACCGTTGTCGGCGTACCAGACCGTCGGGGTGTGATCCTTGGCGCAGGAGAAGAGCAGGTCCCCGTCGCGGTTGTAGCGCAGGAACGTCAGCGGGCGCTCGTGGCCCTTCATCAGGATCGGCCTCATCGTGGCGCGCTGCTGGTGGTGGTGCTCGCCGGCCGCGCCGCAAGGGGAGGAGGAGGACTGGAGGAGACGGCGGTGGCTTGATTTGGGTTTGGATGCGTCGGCGGCGGAGAGGAAGAGGGAAACCCTAGCGCGTCCAGTTATAGGCCTCCGCCGCCTTCACTCCTGGCCCAGTTACGAGGTGCTTTCCTGGCCCAGCAATCCATCCGGGCCGGGGCGGCGCGCCTTTTGCCATCAGTGAGCATTCCTGTCCCCGTACATGGATCTGGTAATCTCCTCTCAATTAATTAATTTGCTTATTTCTCAATGTTTCCTACAGATCTGGTAGAAATTTGTGGATGAGTTTCTTGTCTTCCTCTAGGAGATTAGCTCGAAATTGCCTCATTGTTCAGGCTAGTGTTGGGGAACGGCTGCATCCTTCTCCCTGATGGCGTCGAAGGTTACCCTTCACCCGAGGAACCTCCGACGCCTGAAACGTCGGAGGATATCCTTCACCCGGGAAGCCTCCGAGCGAATGCGTGCGGGGGACCCTGGAAAGTACTAATATTGACGACTCGTCTTGTCGTGCTAAGTGTGTGCAGGGACTGAGACACCGGCGAAGGCCCACAAGCAAAGAAGGGGAGGAACCTCCGACCCTCCCGGGTCCGAGGATAGCAAGAGACGCGGCCAGGCCGAGGAACCTCCAACTCGGCCAAGCTAAGGAACCTCCGACGCTTCGGCGTCGGAGGACAGAAGACTGAGCGGGCTGAGGGACTCTCGGAGCGGCCGGGTCCAGCAACCTCCGGCCCAATCAGGCTGAGGAACCTCCGACATTGAAGCGTCGGAGGATCTGCGATTGGGCGAAGGATCCAAGCCTCCGTCCAGCTGAAGCCCCGGACAGAGGATAAACGAAGGGCCTGCAATGTGAAATTACGCAGGTGACTTGGAGTCAGTAGACTGCGATGTAACAATATACTGGAATATCCCCCCGCCGTCACGGGGCATTTATGTAAATGTCATTAGGTCGGTTTCCGGACCCTATATAAGGGGGCGTGATGCCGTCATTAATGAGAGAGAGAGAGAGAGAGAATTCACTGTATTCAACTACTGTCCGTCAGTGCTCAAACCTCTCACGGCACCGAGTGAGAAGGTTCTCGATCCACCGCGTCGCTGGGGAGTGCAGAGAGCCTTTTCCCAACATTGGCGCCCACCGTGGGGCCTCGAAGGATCACCTGCGATGGCTGGAAAGAGAACAAGCACCACAAGACCTCGGGCAGAGCCCTCCAGGAGAGGAAGGCCGAGAAGGGCCGTGCGGAGCACGTATACGACCGTAGAGGGGGAAGGCTCTGAGGGCGAGCAGCCGGAGAACGAGCAGCCGGAGCCCGGCCAGGAACCTCCTCCCGCCGCGAGGCCAGCTCAACCCACGGCCACGCAAGAGCTACAGCTACTGCAGACGCAGCTGCAGAACCTTCAGCAGGAGCGAGACCGGATCGCTGCCGCCTACGCCGCCAGCCAAGAGGCAGCACAGGCCGCGGCACAAGCTGCTGAAATCAGGCAGCAGCTTTCAATCCTGCAGGCAGAGATCCTTAGCATGCAACCTTCACCTCAGCCGACGATCCAGCCTACTGTTCTGCCCAACACCGGCCCAACATTAGATGCGCAGCCGGCGAACTACGGTGGCACGCTGCGGAGCACGTTGGACCTTCGTTCCCCTCTGTCCGAAGGATTGCAGACCTCGCCTTGGCCAACGACCTACAAACCGATCACGCTCCCTAAGTTTAACGGAAAGGTCGACCCCCGCCAATTCCTGATGAGTTTCGAGGCAGCCGTGGCCTCAGCTGGAGGGAATGAAACTGTGATGGCTAAATCCTTCGTGATCGCGGCCGAAGGAGATGCCTTGGCATGGTACTCAATGCTCAGGCCCGGGTCAATCTATTCATGGGAGAACCTCCGAGACAAGATTTTGGTAAATTTCTAAGGATTCGCTGTTGAGTCGCTAACCTCCACGGATCTGTTCCAGTGTCGCCAGAGTCAAGGAGAAGCACTGCGGGAATATTTCCAAAGGTTTGTGCAGACTAAGGCAAGAGCACCCGGCGTGTCGGAGGAGGTTGCCATTGAAGCAGCCATCAAAGGTCTTCGCATAGGACCCTTTGCAGCTCACTTGGCCAGAGAAAAGCCAGCATCCATGCACGAGCTGTACCATGAGTTCGAAAAGTATTGCAAGTCGGACAACGACTACCGCAAGAGATTGGAAGATCAAAACTCCCAGAAAAGGCAGGGCAATGACAGAAACTCGCAGAAGAAGAGCCTTAGCCAAGATGAACGCCGGCCACAGCGAGAGGCTAGTGGGCAGATGATGAATATTGAGCAACCAAAGAGTGACAGGCCGGAACTTAACCGTCCACCGGCGGAAACGCGAAACTCAGAACGCAGACCCAATCAAGCCGGAAGAGGGGGCCGAAACGCAGGATGGCCAAAAAATCAAAATCAGCGGCCACAGAAGCAATATTGTTTCTTCCATTCGGAGGAGAAGGGTCACTCCACCAGGGATTGCCCAGATGCTAAGGAAACTCAGGAGAGGATCAAGAGCAGGTCAGCTCCACAACCTCCGACACCAGTCGCTCAACCTCGGGAGGTGAATCACACATTCCCTCAAACCTTCTACCATTCATATGTCGGAGGATCAAGCCAGCAGCACCCAGCCCCAGTTCAGTCGAGCGCGCTAGCCTCCGCTTACTATCCCAACTTCCTACCAGCTTGGCGCCCAGCACATCAGCGCGTAGATCACAACCTTCCACCAAACTATGTTCCTCCACGATCCCCACATATTACATACATCGAAACCCCACAGCCCCGCCAGTAGTCACTACCTCCTCCCCCAAATTAGCTACAGCTACTCCAAGCCCCACCTCCACCAAAAACCGAACCCCACCCCGATAATCAAATCGGCCCTCATACACCCCTGCCCACGATTGGAATGATCCTACCAATAGCTGGAGGATCCTCGATGGAGTTCCAGACAAAGAAGCAGAAGAAGGATCACCTCCGGCTCGTCAACAACGTCGCAGTTCAAGGGCCAGTCAGATGCACTGATTGGTCCTGAACCCCGATAACCTTCACCGAGGAAGATCTAAGGTTGGAAAGCTACCCACATACAGATGCCTTGGTCATAACAACGAATGTTGCAGGTTGGGGAGTGAGCAGGATCTTAGTGGATTCAGGGAGTTCCGCAGACATAATATTTGCCGGAACCTTCGACCAAATGAAGCTCAGCAGAAGCCAGCTCCAACCTTCGGAATCACCTTTGATTGGATTCGGAGGAAAGCAAATACATGCTCTGGGGAAGGTCGCCCTGCCAGTATCCTTTGGCACGTCTGAGAACGCAAGAACAGAGTATGTCACCTTCGACGTGGTAGACCTGCACTACCCATACAACGCCATATTCGGGCGAGGATTCTTGAACAAGTTCAATGCGGCCGCCCATATGGGATACCTGTGCATGAAAATCCCGGCTTTGCACGGAGTGATCACGGTTCACGGAAGTCAAAAGGAGGCAAGGAACATAGAGAAAGCAATCTACAAGTCTTTCCGGAACATAAATTCTGTGGACTCCACACAACAAGAAGCTTCCCAGCCACCAGACATGCCAAGGGGGAATACAGACCTGGCTGATCAGGAGGAAACGAAATGTGTCCCTCTGCAGGAGGCCGTTCCAGATAGGAAGGTCACCACCTCTGCCACCCTCAGTAGAGAGGAGGAGCTCGAGTTGCTGGACGTACTGCAAAAGAACTAAGATATCTTCGCCTGGAGTGCTGCCGACCTGCAGGGAGTCAGCAGAGATATCATAGAGCATTCGCTGGACATCGATCCGAGAATGAGGCCGAAGAAACAGAGACAAAGGAAAATGTCTGAAGAAAGAACCTTAGCCGCGAAGGCAGAGGTACAAAGACTTCTTGACGCAAAGGTCATCAGAGAGGTCATGTACCCGGAGTGGTTGGCAAATGTGGTCCTGGTCCCCAAGAAGAATGGTAAAATGAGAATGTGCATAGACTTCACAGATCTCAACAAGGCTTGTGTCAAAGACTCCTTCCCCTTGCCAAGGATAGATACCTCCGTTGACAAAGCCGCTGGTTGCCAGAGATTTTCACTACTGGATTGTTTCTCCGGATACCACCAAATTTGTCTCAAAAAGGAAGACGAGGGGAAGGCAAGCTTCACAACCCCGTTCGGCACGTACTGCTACACCAGAATGCCGGAAGGTCTTAAAAACGCTGGAGCAACCTTCTCCAGAATGATGGGGAAGGTTTTGGGAAGTCAGCTGCAGAGAAACATCATAGCCTATGTTGACGACGTTGTCGTCATGAGCAAGCGCAAAGAGGATCATATCAAGGACCTGCAGGAAACCTTTGTCAACCTCAGATCCGCTGGGCTGAAACTCAACCCGGAGAAATGCGTATTCGGGGTCAGCAAAGGAAAAATGCTGGGATATATCATCAGCTCTGAAGGAATCAGAGCTAACCCAGACAAGACGAAGGCAATCATGTCAATGGCAGAACCTTCAAGCAAGAAATAAGTGCAAAGATTGACTGGCCGAATAGCAGCCCTCAACAGATTCATTTCAAGATCCGCAGAACGAAGCCTTCCATTCTTCAGAGTGCTGAGAGGAGGAGGCAAAACAGAATGGGGTCCGGAACAATCAGAGGCCTTCAGGCAACTCAAGAGCTATATTGCGACCAACCTGGTGGTAACCGTGCCCGAGCCAGACACTCCACTACTCTGTATGTGGCTGCCTCTGAGCACGCCGTCAGTGCTGTTTTGGTACACGAGACAAGCGATAGCAAGGGAACACTGCAAAGACCCGTCTACTATGTGTCCGAAGCTCTGTCAGGAGCAAAGTTGAACTACACGGAGATAGAGAAAATCGCATACGCAGTCCTCTGTGCATCAAGGAAGCTCAAGCATTACTTCCAAAGCCATGAGATTAAAGTACCCACCTCTCAGCCCTTAGGTGATATCCTTAGGAACAAGGAAGCCTCCGGACGTATAGGGAAATGGGCGGCCGAACTATCACAGTTTGACATCACCTATGTCCCCAGAACCTCCATCAAATCTCAAGCCCTGGCTGACTTCATGGCAGATTGGACACCTTCGAACAAAGAAGAGGAGAAGGTAGTCAACCAGCCGTGGTCACTGTATACAGATGGCGCCTGGGGGCAAGCAGGAGCAGGAGCAGCAGCCGTCCTGATCGCACCATCTAGGCTTAAACTAAAATATGCTGCAAGACTCGAATTCAAAGCGACAAACAACATAGCTGAGTATGAAGGTCTCATCCTCGGGCTGAACAAAGCTAAGGCTTTGGGAGCAAAAACCCTGCTCATCAAAACAGACTTGGCAAGATATTTGGTCTGACAAGTGGAGAAGGAATACATAGCGCACAACCCGGAGTTGGCAAGATATTTGGCCGTCGTAAGGGGCCTGGAGAGAAGGTTCAAGGGATTCACTCTGCAATACATTCCAAGAGCTGAGAACCATGAGGCAGACGAGCTAGCAAAAGCAGCAGCCAACAAAACCCCCTTGCCAGAAGGAACCTTCTACCAAATCGTCATGGCACCAGCAACTGAATCGTTGCCGAAAGCTTTTCGCTCAGTCCTGCTGACAGAAAGCGAAGATTGGAGGCAGGCAATAACTGACTCCCTGAAAGGCAAGACAGTAGCAGATGATGAAGCATTAACCGAGAGAATGGAGGCAAGAGCAAGAAGTTACACCATCATTGACGGAACCCTATACAAGAAAGGTGTAGTCCAACCTTTGCTCAAATGCATATCACAAACCGAGGGCAGAGAGCTCCTGCAAGAGATACACTCTGGAATATGCGGGTCTCACATTGGACCTCGCGCATTATCTGCTAAAGCATTAAGACAAGGCTTCTACTGGTCAACTCACATCAAAGATGCTGAAGAAATAGTGAAGACTTGCAAAGCCTGCCAAACCTTATCACCAATTCAGTCAGGACCTTTGGCACCAACCCAGCTTATACCAGCATCATGGCCATTGCAGAGATGGGGAATGGACCTGGTAGGACCAATGCCAACTGCCCAGGGGGGAAACAAGTTCGCCGTCGTGGCCATCGAATACTTCACAAGATGGATCGAAGCTAAGCCACTGGCAACCATAACCTCTGAAACAATCAGGAAATTCTTTTGGCAGAACATAGTCTGTAGATTCGGGGTTCCAAGGCTGCTCACAGTTGACAACGGAAAACAGTTTAATTCGGACAGGTTCAAGGAATTCTGCCATCACATAGGAACCAAAATTGCTTTCGCGTCTGTCTACCACCCGGAGTCAAATGGGGCCGTGGAGAGAGCAAACAGAATAATATTCTCTGCAATCTCCAAAACCTTACTCAACCTACGAAAGGGGAAATGGGTTGACGAGCTACCCAGAGTTGTGTGGTCTCATAACACAACAGTCTCAAGAGCAACCGGGTTCACCCCGTTCAAACTCTTGTATGGGGAAGAGGCAATGTTGCCCGAAGAAATCAAACATCAAAGCCTGCGCTCCATGAAGCAGCAATTGGCTGAAAATAAAGATTACTGCAAGGAAACCCTAGAATCAGCAAAACTGGAGGCAGTAGAGAACATTACCAAGTACCAACAAGAAACCAAAAAATGGAGAGACCGCAAGGTAGTACGGAAAAACATACAAGATGGGGACCTGGTACTTAGGAAAAGAGGAGATCACCCAAATGCTGGTAAATTGCAACCCAAGTGGGAAGGACCTTATACAGCAATGCAAGCGGGAAGGTCGGGATCCTTCTACCTAAAAGACTTCGAAGGTAGAACCTCCACCCACACGTGGAACATCGACAATCTACGAAGATTTTACATTTGAATGTAAGGATGACCCCTGCGAAATAAGCGGCGGCATCCATGTCTTCATACACACTTGGTTTCTTTTTCTCTCCACCTTTTTTGCAATCCAAGGTCTGCACTCTTTTCCTCACAGGGGTACTCCTACTAGGAGGTGAGGTTTTTAATGAGGCAGAACCTATGTAAAAACCTCTGAAATATAAAGAGGAATCCACCCCAAAAGCAAAACTCAAAAGTCGAAAAACAGCCAGCAGCGAGGCTGTAGCATTCGACAAAACATCACGTGATTATGAGGACCCTCCGCAGCTTTCAATCAAAGTTTAGGAAAGCTCGGAACGTCCTCAAAGGTGGACAAACATCAAACTCCTTAGCAGAAGACCTAGCCAAGAGCCGGGCAGCAAGGATAGCATGGCCAAAAGTGAAAAAGACCTGTCCTCCTCAGGCATCACAACATGGCCAGAAGTAACAAAACCTTCAAACCTGACAAAGACCTGAGGACAATCAGGCATCAGGAGCTATATTATTTCTACCAAAAGACAACGGAGGTTAAACATTCACAAGAAAGACCTCAACGAAATTTACATAACCTTCACCAAAATAAGGTTGAAGGTATTCTGTTACTCTAAGCACACAAAGCGTGAAAATAAAACAAAACTACAATAACCCTCAGTCAGGTACAACAAAACCAACTACCACAACAACCAACAATAACTCGATAATAAATTTTAACCTAACAAAGTACATAAAATAAATGCATGAAAGCCTATAAAACCAGGCTCACCTTGCCCCCACCCTTAATCAGGATCAGTATGCAAAGACCCAAGCATCGAGTGCAAACCTAGCAGTCACAAAGGAAAAATCCTAGGCCACCATGGAAGGAGTTAGCCTCACAGCAGCAACAAAAGTTTGTATCGCACGAAGCTTCGTAATACTAGAACTGCGGCGTTGTGATGAACATCGACCACAAAGTTGTGTACAGCCACAACAGAAACAATGGAAGTCAGACTCAGAGGTCTCTGAAGGGTATCGCACGAAGTCTCGTAACATCCCTTCAGAACCTCCGACTCACATACCCGAAGGTTCTCCTCGACAACACTCCACGGGAGTCGAGCAAAGGAAAAAAAATAGCACAATTCAGCGGAGGCTCCTTCACACCAATAAAGTCGAAGGTCCTAAGGCCAAGAAGCGGATATCCTGCGCATAAGAAACAATCACCAACACCTTCGCAATATCGAGCATCAAACACAAGCAGCCTACAGCAACACAAAGATCCTTAGAATCAACACCACCGTGACGTTGCAATGTATAAACGTTGTAGCGCGAAGGTCGTAATAAAAATAAAGCTAAAAAGTGCGGAAACCATGGCCAAAGCAATGGTATAAATGTCTGATCTTTATTAACTATAAACAACGTACAGAACAAAAGTTTACAACCAAAAACAAAAAATATCCTTCGACCATCAAGAGTCGAAGGTTCTAAGACCCTCGCACAATTTTCACATACGAATCTGGAAAAAGCCTAAACTCATCGCAGTAATCACGAACAAGAAAATCAACTAAGTCATCAATACTACGCGTAGGGTACTTATGGCGCCACCAATCAATTAGATAACCCCTCGCATACAAATCTCCACGCTTGAACGTCACCGGGGTAACGTAGCTTCCTTCGACAAAGTTCGAAGGAAGATCCTCCAATGGAGCAGAACTCACAACCTGCGCAGAAAAGAACAACTTCAAAACCAACGCAAGCGAAGGTTAAAACCAAAAAGTATAAACAAAGCTTTCGAACCTCCGGAAAACCATGAAGAAAAGGCTCAGCCACATCCTCAGAAGCCTCCGCCACCCAGCGTACCCTATCCCTCTCACCAAAGATGCGAAGGATAGGATATGGCAACTGCATAAACACATCAAACCATGTCAAACAAATAAACGCATAGTCCACGATAAGCGAAAAACAAGACAAGAACAACAACCTAAGCCGGAGGCCATGAACCTCGGCGCGCAAGCGACCGGACGAATTCAGATCGTTCGTCATCTAGGTCGTATCCAACAAACTCAAACATATCCACCACTCTCATATTGGGGAAGGCAATCCGCCACTACTCCCACAACTCGCCAGAAACATAAATTCCTTTATAAAAAATTGAAAAAGGAGTTTCGCAAAGATCCCGCGCAGGTCCTCCGCCAGAGACCTGCACAGGATCAAAGTATAAAATAAAGGCTTATCTGAAAACAACTCAATATATTACATTTTCAACAGTCTTTACAAATTGAGCAAAACCTCCGGCCTCACTTACAAAAAGCGTCACATGCATGGACGCAAAAAAGACTAAGAAAAACCTAAAAACCAAAAAGCCTCACACCTGAGGCGGAGGAGGAGCAGAAGTCTCGGGCTGCTCTGGAACCTTGGCAGCAGATCCCTCCGGAGCTTCGGCACCAGCATCCCGAGCCTCCGCTTCAGCCTGGGTCGGAGGCTGCGCCTCGCTTGATGGACGCGAAGGACCGGCCTTGTCAACCTTAGCCTTCTTCTTCGCAATCTCCTACAAAACATCCATCTTAAGTAACATTGAAAAGTAGCAAAAACAATGCAAATGAATCACCAAATCATATATACCTCAGCTCGACGAGCCTCCGCCATTTTCTTCGCCTCAGCCCGCCCAAACCTAATCCAGAACGAACTGATAAAGTTCCGGACAGATTTGCGCAGGCTGGGGGTGCCTTCTCCAACATCCTCTGCTGCCACAAATTCTTCCTTGGCAACTCCCTCCGCGACGCAAAAGTCGAGCGAAGGAGCTAACCGCAGCCAAAGCCCCAAAATCAACAGCTCCTCCGACAAAGTCAGGGAGCATGCGGATATGGGACTTCAACCACGCGAGGCTAGCCCCAATGTCGCCGCTGGGCGGAGGAGCAGAGGTGCTACCTCCGAACTATGCCAGTGAGTTGGTGTAGAGCCCAACAACAGCCGCAGCCTCCACCTCCGCCTTCTGCAGACGGGACTGCAACGCAGCAGCAGACGTCCTTTCAGCATCCAACTCCTTGCGCAGCCGGTCAGCAACGTCTTCGGCCTTCTCAGCGCGCTGCACAGCCAGGTCCTTCGTCCGTTCATGCTGGGAAGCACTCTCGCGAAGGACAGCCGCTGCAGCTTCAGCCTCCTCCTTCTCCTTCTTAAGAACCTCCGACGCAGTCTTAAACTCTTCCTTCTCCTTCCTTAGCACCTCAACCGCCTGCCGAATGGAAGCAAATCCCTTAACTTCCTCCGACAGGCGAGCCTTTTCAGCCTCCAAAGTTTCATTTTCCTTTTTAAGAGCCTCAATGGCTTCATCACGGCAAATAACCTCTCGGGAGCACCGCTCCTCCAAGGCAGCAGCCATGTGATGACCCTGCCCAAAAACAACACACATGAAACCTCCGAATAAAAAACGGCGAAGGAAAATACAACACATCACAAACATACAAGGCTATGGTGCTCATATTGCACGCGGAGGAGCGTGTCAAAGTCCATGCCGTGGAGCTTCTGACGAAAACGATCTGTAAAGCAAAAACAAGTAAGAAAAAACATCGTAAGAACCAAAAAACCTTTGGCGGAGGCCAGACAACGAACCTCCGACCAAGGAATGAACCTCGCGCAAGGCACCAGTCCAACCTGTGATCGAAGGATCAGAAGCACCTGCGCAAAACCAAAACCAACCTTAGAATAAAATACCAAAAAACAAACCAATGGATAGAACAAAAAATAAGAAACTTACCGGGGCCAAGTACATCAGCAGGCGAAGGCCTGTTGGCCAACGCAGAAGGCGCAGACTCACGCCGCGGAGGAACGGCAAGTCCTTCCTGCGCAACGCTGGCGCCTTTAGCCATCTCCTTCACGGTAGCCAGCCCAGCAAAAACATCCGCTAAAAGATATACAAAAAACATGAGATCAAGTCAATCAAAATATGCATAAAAACACATAATCAACAAAAAATCATTACCCATGTACAACGAATTAATACCGTCACCAACCGGACGAAGGGGAGCCTCCGCCCTCCTGATCCTCCGAACAGAGGCGGACTCAGCTTCATCGCTGGACTCCACCTGCACCTCCTTAGGCGGGGAACCTCCTCCAGCAGATACCTCCCGTGCAGGACTCGCCTGCCGTGCAGGACTCGCCTCCCGTGCAGGACTCCCCCTAGGGGCCTCCGCGTCGGAGGAATCCTCACCAAGAAGCGACGCAAAAGGCGCCCGCACAGACGAGGCCGCACGGGAAGCTTGAACCTCAGGACCTCCGCCAGCAGCGACGGTCTCCGCAGGAGCAGAAGCCACCGAGTTCGACTCGGCAGCAGAAGATCGCGCGGAGGAAGACTCCACAGGAGTCTCCAGCACAACCCCCGCCTTGCGCTTCTTCGCAAGCTGCTTGACTGCGCCGCCCCCTTTCCTCGTCTTTGACTGCGCCAAAGCAACAACCTTGGAAGAGTCCTTCTCCAATCCAAGCAACACATCCGGAGAAATAACATAATCCTCATACTCGATCCCCAATTCCTCAAAAACACGGTTGAAGCGGGGCATCGTCCCGAGCGCAGACCTCCGCTGGAGATATTCCTTCTCCGAGATCTTCCCGACGATCCTCCGAGCAGAAACCTCCACGCGATCAAGGAAGGACTCCTTGGTCTCATCCTCCGGAAGACCCGCGCCAAACCGGGGAAACGGTAACCCCTCCGGAGGACCAAACACAGGGACTTGCACCATCTCAATGGTGAACTCGTCGGTCCTGCGGCCAAGGGGCCAGTAATCAGCAGCGACCATCTCCTCAACCAAATCCCGGCCTCCGGAATATCGGCATGCCAGCGCAAATGCCTTATCACAGGCCAGTTGTTCCTCCGACATTTCCTGCGAAGGATCAACCTTCGAGAAAGGCTTCAGCTCCTTCATCAACGACGCGTAAGGATAAACCTTATCAACGCTGCCATCATCTAAAGTCCTCGACGCAGCGGGGGTCTTCACGTAGAACCAGGCTCTCATCCAATCCTTCTCCCACTTGCCCTTTTGGCAGTAGGAGATCTCGCACCTTGGCCCAGGCATTGTGCGGCGCGGCATGAACGCGCAGCTTCTAAACTGCGCAATGCACTCAACACCTTCGGCATCCTTCACCTTCTTAGGTTGACGCTGAAGTTCAAAATACGAGCAGAAAGTATCAATGTGGGGCATGGCTCCGTAGGATTCACACGCCCAGGCAAATTTGCTAAGGGTTAGTATCCCATTGGGGCTAAAATGCTGTAGCTCCACGTTGAAACTCTCCATCACTTCACGAAGGAAATGATACGGAGGCATCCGAAGCCCGCAGGTGAAGAAATCCCTAAAAACCACCGCATAACCTTCCCAGGCGCAGGCACCGTTTGACCCGCAGGAGGAGCCTCCGCCCGACCATCCTTGAAAAATCTAGCCTCAACCATATCGGCGATATCCTCCATCCTCACAGTCGACTGCCCAAACTCAAAGGTAATCGCCGCCATCTCCTCAAACTCCTTCGCACTGATCAAGTCACCAACAGAAGCTTCGACATCAGATAACGTCTCCTCCAGATCTTGAGCTGCGGCCACCTCAAGCATCCACTCCTCAAACCTCCGTAGCCAACCTCCAGACCTCACACTAAGGAAATTGCGCAAAGGACCAGAAAAATCTGACCTCGAAGGACGCGGCGGAGGAAGATGAGCCACCGTATATCCTCCGATAACACTTTAGAACTAAACACAACAAAAACGCACGCGAGCAGCTCAGAGAGAAAGATGTGGTGAAGGAAAATGTGCAGGCAATGAGCGGCAGGGGTGAGAGCTCAAAGCTCCCCAGCATCCCCTTTTATAGGGGGGGGCCTGCGACCGCGCGGCCGTTGCGATTCCCCGCGCCCAACGGCTATAAGCGGAGGAATCTGCCTGACCGTTGCAATTCCCCCAATTCCAACGGCTAATTCCAACGGCTACAAAATCCTCCGCAATCTAACGCGCGAAGAATATCAGGTTATCAGAACATCAATGATAGGAGGATCCTGGCAAAACAAACAAACCAAGAAAAATTTTGACAAAGTGAAAGAAACATTTCTCCGAGACTGCTAACAAACACATCCTGCGCACCAGGGGGGAAGGCAGTAACCATGCGCATAGCCTCCGCAGCGCGGCATGTTTTTGAGCACATGGACCGCAGGAGTGCCATTAGCCCAAAAAGGGGGGAACTATTGGGGAACGGCTGCATCCTTCCCCTGATGGCGTCAAAGGTTACCCTTCACCCGAGGAACCTCCGACGCCTGAAACGTCGGAGGATATCCTTCACCCGGGAAGCCTCCGAGCGAATGCGTGCGGGGGACCCTGGAAAGTACTAATGTTGACGACTCGTCTTGTCGTGCTAAGTGTGTGCAGGGACTGAGACACCGGCGAAGGCCCACAAGCAAAGAAGGGGAGGAACCTCCGACCCTCCCGGGTCCGAGGATAGCAAGAGACGCGGCCAGGCCGAGGAACCTCCAACTCGGCCAAGCTAAGGAACCTCCGACGCTTCGGCGTCGGAGGACAGAAGACTGAGCGGGCTGAGGGACTCTCGGAGCGGCCGGGTCCAACAACCTCCGGCCCAACCAGGCTGAGGAACCTCCGACATTGAAGCGTCGGAGGATCTGCGATTGGGCGAAGGATCCAAGCCTCCGTCCAGCTGAAGCCCCGGACAGAGGATAAACGAAGGGCCTGCAATGTGAAATTACGCAGGTGACTTGGAGTCAGTAGACTGCGATGTAAGAATATGCTGGAATATCCCCCCGCCGTCACGGGGCATTTATGTAAATGTCATTAGGTCGGTTTCCGGGCCCTATATAAGGGGGCGTGATGCCGTCATTAATGAGAGAGAGAGAGCATTCACTGTATTCAACTACTGTCCGTCAGTGCTCAAACCTCTCACGGCACCGAGTGAGAAGGTTCTCGATCCACCGCGTCGCTGGGGAGTGCAGAGAGCCTTTTCCCAACAGCTAGATTGGGCCATCTAGGCTGCACAGATCATGCAACCGCAGATTGTGAGTTTGTGACTACACCCAATTTTCTTCAAGCAATCCTTGTGCTATTTCATTGCTGAGTCCCTTTCCCACATTGACATTTTCTATTTCTCAACTCTCGCCCTTCTTTGCAGATTAAAATTGGTTTGTTCCTTAATGTAGTAGCTAGGCCTGGTCTATCTGAATTCATTTGGTTATTGGTTGAGTACAGAAATAAAATTAGAGATGAATAGGTTATAGGTAAATATCTAATGAGCGGAGCTCCATTGAACCCTAGGGCGCCACAGCCCACGACGGGTCGGTGGGATCGAGGATGAGGTGGAGGATGGGGTTGAGGACGAGCGTGGGGTGCTTGACGGCAAGGGCGGGGGCGACAGAGGGAGAAGGGGGGGGGGGAGGAGGGAGGAGGCGGAAGCGAGGTTGAAAATGGGTTGCACGTCATGCATTAATATTGTCCTAAAAGAAACTCAATAGCTTTTATGGTTCAAAATAATTCCGTTACAAACAAGGCGGCTAATTTTCTAGGAATAGCTTTTATGGTTCAAAATAATTCCGTTACAAACAAGGCGGCTAATTTTCTAGGAATGTGTGACCCATCGCACGTTGACGTCCTCTGAAAAAAAAACTCTAGCTTTTATGGTTTAAACAACTCCGTTACAAACAAGACGGCTAATTTTCTTAGTAGTGTATGGAATCTGATGGAGGTCAGGACTCAGGAGGAAAGACCAATGTGGCATTCGTTGTTGCCACCTGCCATGATGCCTGCCTGCAATTGTATCCTAATTTCATCCACTGATGAGACGATCCCGATGAGCGATGACGCACACTTCACCCCGCTTTTATCAGCTGCACAGAGAAACATCGATGCCCTTTGCACATGCATGCTGCTGCCGTCGAGAAGCTGATGACCCCATCAGTCAGCACAGCGACATGTTCGATCTAGCTAGTACTGTGATGCGCCACATGACGTGCCTTCCTTCCGCTGTATATAAATACACACGACTGTCACTCCTGCTTGCCAAGCTACAACGTCATCAGCTGCCTGCAGCAAGAGCAGCATATATATATATATATATCTCTCTTGGCAACAGGGCAGCAGAAGCACCCTTTTAGTTACCAGAAGGGACGACGACGACGAAGCGGCAACTAATTAATAATGGCGTCCTCCAAGCAAATGCTGCTCCTGGCCGTGGTCGCCGCCGTGGCGTGCCTCGCGCCGCTGGCCTCCGCCACGGTGTTTATGGTCGGGGACAACCTCGGCTGGAGGGCCAAGTTCAACAACACCCACTGGGCTGACGGCAAGACGTTCAGGGTCGGTGACAGCCTGCGTATGCACATCGTCCAATTCATTCGCTTGTCTTATAGTCCGTACTTTTTCTGTTAATCAAAAGTTTTACTTTCAGTTATAACTTTTGAGACAAGCGAACACGCTAGCTAACCCTCGCAGTATTGTTGCTCTCCCTCTGTCTCTCTCGCGCGTGCAGTGTTCATGTACCCCAAGGAGAAGCACACGGTGGTCCAGGTCGGCGAGGACGACTTCGCGGCGTGCAACCTGCAGGGCAACTGGCTCGGCGTCTGGGACTCCGGCGACGACGTCGTGACGCTGGACAAGCCCGGCAAGGTGTGGTTCATCTGCAGCAAGCCCAACCACTGCCTCAACGGCATGAAGCTCGCCATCGACGTGGTCGACGACGACTCGGCCCCAACCCCGTTGCCGTTCCCGTTCCCGGAAGTCCCGGGCCTCCCGGCGGCCCCACAGCAGTCATCCGTGTGCCCGTTCCCGTTCCCGTTCTGCGGACCGGCCCCGGCCCCGGCTCCAGAGTCGACGTCGTCCCCGCGCAAGTCCCCGTTCCCGATCCCGGCCCCGGCCACATCTCCGTTGTTCCGTTTCCTGTTCCCGTCCTGGTCGGGATCGGCCGCGGCCTCGGCCCCAGCATCGCCGGAGGCGGCACCGCCGTCTGCGGCCATGAGGAACACGGTCGGCGGGGCGGTGGCCGCCGTGGTCGCGGCCGCGCTCGCGTTCTAGGGCCGCCGCGCCTCTGCCTGCAGCGCGCTGTGAGTCTGTGTGACCGTGCACGCCACATGCACGCGTTGCCGCAGGATCGTTACTTGCATGCATGGCATGACTTCGTTTCGAGTGTGGTGAGAGCATTGTTTTTGTGCTTGGACTAGGTAGCATCTAGCTAGCAAGAGTTGAGAGCTATATATACTGTATGTATCAGGGGCTGCCGGCGGCCTAGTCTTGTGTCTTGTTCAGTTTTTCTTTTCGTGTCATATGAGTTTGCCAATCTCTGCTATATCGCCGGCCGGCATTAATGCGTTCATTCTGATAATAAAGTTTAAGGGGCTGTTTGGTTGCTAGCCACAATTTGCCACACTTTACTTTAGGCAAGTTTGACCAAGTTGGCAAGTGTTTGGTTCACAACTAAGCTTAGAAATGATTCTTTTGAACTCCACATATCATAGAGTTAAAAAGTGTGGCAAGATTCCTTTAGGCATGACAAAGTTGGTTGCCACACTTGCCTAAAGTTAGTTGCGGTAGATTGTGGCTAGCAACCAAACATCCCCTTAACTCTTCAGATTTTATTGACCACATATTTTAATGCTGCTCTTCGGAATTCCATAGTAATCAGCCGATGGACAAGACTTCAAATGCAAGTAGTCAAATAGTGTTGTATTCCCTCCGTATTGAATTTAGAAGTCGTTTTAGATAAGATTTAGGTTAAACATTAAGAATATAAATCAGCAATAACTTTTAAATTGTTGAGTTTATAAATGTGAAAATTATATAAATAGATTTGTCTTAAAAAATACTTTCATAAAATATACGTATATCATTTTTTCTAAATATTTTTATAAAAATTAAGAAGTCAAAGTTGTGTTTTGAAAACCGTGTTGCTGTCTAAACGAATTCTAAATCCAATACTGAGGGGGTACTCCCTGTGTCCTCGAAAGCTTTAATTCCTAAAATTGTGTTAAGTTAAACTTTTTAAACTTTTTGACCAAGTTTCTAGAAAAAGCTAACATTTGTAGTACCAAATTAGTACTATGAATTTATTATAGAATATATTTTCATAATATACTTATTTTATATCATAGTGTTTATGTTCTTTTCTATAAACTTAGTCAAATTTAAAAAAAGTTTGATTGGCGCAGATTCTAAGAATTGAATCTTAGAGGAACAAAGGGAGTAAATGTGTATGGTTTGGTGCTCACAGTTAGTATTGTTGAATTGTAATGCGTAACAAAGGATAATTTTTTGATCATATGAATCCATAGAGCATCTTCAGCTGGGATCCTATTGAAGCTCTCAAACTAAACTTTTAGAGTTGGAGCTAAAAACATGCTCCAATAGGGACAAGGACATCCACTTGGGGCACCTTTTCTTCTCTAGATCCAGAGAGGCCCCTCCTAGGCATGGGCACGCGAGGCCTCCTAGTGCGGATCTAGCAAGGAACCTCCTCGGAGCTCTTCAGCGAAGAAGCCTCCGCAGCCACAACCACCACCAGAGAAGAAGCCTATCATCGTCGGTTCTATCCAAGAACCAACACTGATATTGGATCATCACTTCCATTTTTAATCGATAGTGATATGATATGGGGAAACTTTCATAACTTTCTCATATGGTGTTTGTTGAAGACGAAATTTATATTAAAGTTGCACTACTCAACAAGAACTATAATTTTGTATTTCAAACTTTTTAATTTGAGATCGTTATATATCCATATACACATCACAAAAATTTATAGAGTTAATAACAAAGGAGTCCATATGTTCCATAGTCATAACTCATAAGCGAGTGTGCAGTGGTGTTAAAGATTTAAGATGGAGAAGTTTCCAAAACAAAAGTTATACTTTACAAGTTTCTTATTTGAAGTTGTTATGATGTCACTCTATTTGATTTCATAGAAGTTAATACCAACTAATTAAAGGCATATGTTACATAGTCATAAGTGAGTGTGTAGTAGTATTTGAGAATTTTAGTTAGAGAAGCGACCAAAATAAAAGTTAGAGATCTCGAAAAATTATGCAACTATGTAGTTGACAAATCTTTCCTTTGAAACCATTTATCTAACGAAAATTATGTTTGATATCTCAGATTTAAAGTTTGAATTTTTAAATAACCTCAGATAGAGAAACACACCCAAAATAAAAAGTTGTAGATCTTAAAAAGTTATGCAACTTTGCAGTTGACAACCTTTTTCTAGTTTGAAATCATTTATTTAACAAAAATTATAGTTGAGTTTTCTCACATTTGAAGTTCAAATTCTTCGAATGATCTCAGATGGAGAAATGATCAAAATCAAAGTTATAGATCTTGAAGAGTTATAAAACTTTTTGATTGACATTTATTTTATTTAAAATCGTTTAGGGTCCCAAGTATTCATTTTAAAATTAGATGAACAACGAATATCCCATTTGGACATAAACATCTCACAAGTGGAGTGGTTAGGGGATGAAGGTGTGAAGTAAGAGGCTAGGAGTTTGAACCTTGGTGGCTACCAAGTGTGCATTTTTCGTGCAAGAAAGAAAACATGTGACTTGTGATTGGGACGCACGACTGTGTGGGGTCTCTCCTAGTATGATTTTTTTTTCATATTTTTTTTGTGAACGTAACCATGTGGTTGTCTAGTGGGCTCTGTCTCAGTATATTTTTTCCCTATATTTTTCAGTCTATTTTAGGATTTTTTGGAAACCACGTGATGTGAAGAACCCTATATTTTTTAGTCTATTTTAGGATTTTTTGGAAACCACGTGATGTGAAGAACTAGGAAAACCACATGAGACTAGATGCGCTTGTGCTGGAAACCAAGAGACCTGTTCGGTGCGCGGCAGAGGAAGGAGGGGAGGGGAACTGTCTAGTGCAAAAGACCAAAGTATATACGCTAGGGCCTTGTTTAGATGTGAAACAATTTTGTATTTCGCACTATACCACTTTCGTTTGTTTGTGATAAATATTGTCTAATTCTAGACTAACTAGAGTCAAAAGATTTGTCTTCCGATTTACAGTCAAACTGTGTGATTAGTTTTTGTTTTCGTTTATTTAATGCTTCATATATGTGTCGCAAGATTTAACGTGACAGAGAATCTTGAAAATTTTTTGGATTTCGGGCTGAACTAAACAAGGCCTAGATGTTAGCTGCGTCCGATCTTACGTAACCAAATCCTACGGTTCAGAATTTCTCGGTGATGTGGCCTTTTATAAGGCCAGCTGCTTGCACACCCTAGTTTCCATGTGAAACATGTGATAAGATGTGTAGCGGTCAATGGTGCATGACATGGACAGGTGGACTTGCGGCCACACAAGGTGCGGTCTGAGGGGTTCAGTGCGTTTTCTTCTCCGTCTTCTGTTGCTTTTCCGACACATCAAGTCTCAACTCGTACTGGATGCAGACTTCCAGCTTTGGCTAGATGCCGTCTTAAAAAGATCGTTGTTATTGATTTTTTAGATATTTTATTTGACCATCTATTTTATTATAAATTTTTTATAAATATTGTCTATTTTGATATAACTTATTTGATCATTAAAGATACTTTAATAATGATTTATCTATTTTAGAATTTGCATAAAAATTTAAATAAGATGAGTGGCCAAACATAATTGGTTGAAGTCAAAAACATTGGCTTTTGGAGATAGAGCGAGTAATCTGTTAGCACGTCTAGATCTAGGGTATAATCCGTCTGATAGCTGCTGTTTTTTTTTTGACTAATTCTAGAGTGTCCTAAACCCACAAGTAGATATAGTTGGTGTTTGGCAATTCCAATATTCATTTCCAAACTTTTACCCATCTCATTTGGTAGAGTATATGGACAATGTTTTTCATCCACTAGAAATAGATAGGGTAGAGTATACGGTAGTAGATTGTCCATGGGTGAGTCTTTTACTCAACTCATCACTTATTAGTATGAATGGCTAGATCTTGATAATACAAAGTCCATTTTAGCTTCGAATTTCACTGCACTAATCTGCACAAAGTATCGACCGCTATATCGAGTCATCTAAAAAAATAGTTAATCTTGCTAAAATTATTAGATGTGAATACGATATTTTTTAATACTAGAGTCCAACTTTTGATATGGGGCTCACATATATCTAGAAAACCTAGGACATTGTTCATGTGAGAGATGACTCTCTGTTTGTATATCCATCTGGTGGAGAGTACCCATCGGTGGGCTAAGGCCTTGTTTAGTTCCTTCCCAAAATCTAAATTTTTTGAAGATTCTCTGTCACATTTTAGACACATGCATAAAGTATTAAATATAGATGACAACAAAAACTAATTATACAGTTTGTCTGTAATTTGCGAGATGAATCTTTTAAGCCTAGATAGTTTATAATTGAACAATATTTGTCACATACAAACGAAAGTGCTACAGTATCTATTTTTCAAAAAAAAATTTGGATTAAACAAGGCCTAAGTTTGATAGGGATAACACATTTGGACACATTCATGGTGGTGCAATGAAGAGGCGGACTTGTAGCTAGATGCTGCTTTGTTACTACATCTAGGTCACAATCTATGCGCGTGATAACTGTTGTCTTCTACTATTTTAGGCCTTGTTTGTTGGCCTTGTTTTCATCCAAAAAGATTTTGGATTTTGACACTGTAGCACTTTCATTTTTATTTGATAAACATTGTCCAATTATAAAGTAACTAGGCTTAAAAGATTCGTTTCGCGATTTACAGACAAACTGTGCAATTAGTTTTTGTTTTTATCTATATTTATTGCTCCATGCATATGCCACAAGATTCGATGTGATAGAAAATTTTGAAAAATTTTTGGTTTTTGAGGTGAACTAAACAATGCCTCATTGGGTGTTGGAGGGAATTGAGAGAGATTTATTTCTCTACAAGTAAAAATTAATCCCTCTTATTCCCCTCCTCTGATCCCCTCCGATCCTTTATTGGGGAGAAACGAACAAGACCTGGTGGTGACCGAGGAATCTCGTATCCATATAGATGGACCATAGATATGTTACTATATCTAGGTACAACCATAGGTCAACAAGTTGCCTTGCCTCTAGTCCATTAATTAGGTGCTTTTGCTTGTCTTTACCATTTTTTTTTGACATTTTTAGCCTTAATTAATATTATTATAGCCCTATGTATGTGTTCAAAAATTTGATGTGATAAGATAAAAAAAAGTTTTAGGAACTAAACATGGCCTGAGCTGTCAGGCCAATATAGAGTGTTATGCCAGGAGGTGCACCATAAGCTGAGGAGCCTGTTCGATTGTCTGAAAAACATAACTAAAGTACTGTTTGTTGATTTATTATGAAAGAAAAATACCGTTGAATAACTGATAACCCTATGTCGGGCCATAATGGCACCATCACTATGGTTATCGGGCCAAGTCAATGTCATTATCCGTCTGTGCCACCGAATTGTCTTTTATTTAGCCCCTGCCTTGTTTAGATTGGAGATGAAATTTTTTTAGGTGTCACATCAGATATGTCGGAAGGATGTCGGGAGAAATTTTTAGAAACTAATAAAAAAACAAATTACATAGCTCGTCTGAAACTGCAAGACAAATCTATTAAGCATAATTAATCTGTCATTAGCACATGTGCGTCACTGTAGCACTTAAGGCTAATCATGGACTAACTAGGCTTAAAAGATTTGTCTCGCGATTTTCAACCAAACTGTGTAATTAGTTTATTTTTTTATGTATATTTAATGTTTCATGCATGCATCCAAAGATTCGATGGGATAGATGAAAATTTTTTAGGTGGGAAACTAAACAGGGCCTTAGTTCATCCTAAAAACCAAAAAAATTTCAAGATTCTTCATTATATCGAATCTTATGGCACATGTATGAAGTATTAAATATAAATAAAAATAAAAATTAATTGCACCTATAAATCACGAGACGGATCTTTTAAGCCTAATTACTTCATAATTAGACAATGTTTATATTAAATAAAAATAAAAGTGTTAAAGGGTTAAAATCCAAAAAAATTGATCTAAACAAGGCCTTAGTTGTGCTGGGTGCATCTTTTCTAAGCACTTGGGGATGCATGTTTGTTAACTCCTTAGTTGTATGTTTTTTTAATCTATTTTCTAATGAAAAAACACCCGATATCTTGATTTCTCCTTCTAATAAACCCGTAACAAAGTTTTTTGCTGCCTTTCAAAAACTTATATAAGATTTTATATATATAAGTGGCTCAAGCGTGTAAGGTCATATACTCACTTCACTTCGAAAGTTCAAATTAACAACGTTGGTCCCTCGTTTCCAATGGTGCTACCCCCTTGGACCTCCTTCTTCCTCGGCATCATCGTGCTGGCCATCGCACTCTTTCTGTTATCCATTCTCCACCGCCGCCGCCACCCCTCTGGCAATAGCAAGTACAACCTCCCACCGGGCCCTCGACCATGGCCGGTGATCGGCAACCTGAACTTGATCGGCCCACTCCCGCACCGGTCCGTCCACGAGCTCTCCAAGCGCTACGGCTCGCTCATGTCCCTGCGCTTCGGCTCCCTCCCCGTCGTCGTCGCCTCCTCCGTCGACATGGCCAGGTTCTTCCTCAAGACGCACGACCTGGCGTTCATCGACCGCCCTCGTACCGCGTCCGGCAGGTACACCGGCTACAACTACTCCGACATGCTGTGGTCGCCCTACGGCGCGTACTGGCGGCAGGCGCGCAAGTTCTGCAAGGCCGAGGTGTTCAGCGCGGCGCGGCTGAGGTCGCAGGAGCACGTCCGGGCGGCGGAGGTGCGCGCCATGCTGCGCGACCTGTACGCCGCTGGGCCGGCGGCGGCGCCGGTGCGGCTCATGGACCACCTGTTCCAGCTGACCATCAACGTGATCTCGCTCATGGTGCTGGGCGAGAAGCACGCCGTCGCCGTCGATGGCGACGGCAGGTCGGCGGCGGGCGGTGGCTTGCCGGCGACGCCCGAGGCGTTCAAGTGGATGATCGAAGAGTTCTTCTTGCTGAGCGGCAGGCTCGACGTCGGGGACATGATCCCCTGGCTCAGATGGCTGGACCCGCATGGGCACGTCAGGAGGTTGAAGAGGCTTAGGGAGATGTTCGACCATTTCCTGGACAATGTTGTGGACGAGCACAGCGAGCGGCGGTGGCGAGAGGGCGACGCGTTCGTCGCCATGGACGCGGTGGACCTGCTGCTGGAGCTCGCCGACGATCCCAATCTAGAGGTCCCAATCCAGCGAGATGGCATCAAGGCATTCACGCTGGTGAGACCTACTACCTATGTTTTTCTAAAGGCTGAACTGTAAACAGTCGGGTCACCTGCCGTTTAGCCATTATTCAGACTAAACAGTCCATTAAACGAGCTAAACGGTCAATTAAACGGACTAAAACGAATGATTAAACAGAAACGATATATAACGTTTACATAGCGTTTAAACGGTCTAAACGGCCATTTAGACAAACAGTGACTAACAGTCTACCACTACCACTGTTCACAATGCATGCCATGCTTTCACTTCGATTGCAGAACCTCCTTGTCGGATTGCCGGACACGACGTCGGTGACCGTGGAATGGGCCATGTCGGAGCTCCTGAGGAACCCCGACGCGCTCGCCACGGCCACCGAGGAGCTGGACCGCGTCGTCGGCCGCGAGCGCCTCGTCGTCACGGAGGGGGACATCCCGAGCCTCCCGTACATGGAGGCGGTCGTGAAGGAGACGATGCGGCTGCACCCGGTGTCGCCGCTGCTGACGCCCCGGCTGTCGCGCGAGGACGTCGTCGTGTCCGTGGGCGGGCACGGGCACGGGCACGGGCACGACATCCCGGCGGGCACGCTGGTGTTCGTCAACGTCTGGGCCATCGCCCGCGACCCCGCCGTGTGGGGGCGGACCGCCGGCGAGTTCCGGCCGGAGCGGTTCGTCGGGAGCGGCGTGGACGTGAAGGGGCAGGACCTGGAGCTGCTGCCCTTCGGGTCCGGCCGCCGGATGTGCCCCGGCGTCTCGCTCGGGCTGAGGATGGTCCAGGTGATCCTCGCCAACCTCGTCCACGGCTACGCGTGGAAGCTCCCGGACGGCGTCGCCGGGGAGGAGCTGAGCATGGAGGAGACGTTCGGGCTGTCCATGCCGCGCAAGGTCCGGCTCGACGCCGTCGCCGAGCCAAGGTTGCCGGCGCACCTGTACCTGTACGCCGGGCCATGACCATGATGCATGCCCGCAATGCACGTTTAGCTTTGCTGCTTCCTTTTTGTCTAATTTATGCATATTTCTGGAGTACAGTACAGGCATGTGATGCCGTGTGCCGTCTGTTGTTGTTTGTCTCTGTCCTTCAATGCGTTTAATTTCATCCTGTAATTGGCACACTTTATCTTCGTGCAAATATATAATTACCATTACTTCTGAAAGGATGTCATTGGACTCCAAGATGTCTTTGGAATGGTACGGTGGCCAAAATTGGGGTCACATGCAAGTTATTTAGCACTGCATAGTGAGGGATAATATTTTTTGCAAAATTTTTTAGAAACTAAACAAGGCCTTAACCTCCATTATATTATTGTCTCGCTCTCGCAGTGTTCATGTACAGCAATGAGATCCACACGGTGGCCCAGGTGAGCAAGAACGACTTCGTGGCGTGCAACCTGCAGGGCAACAGCAGTCAGTTCAAGTTCTGGAACTCCGGCAACGACGTCGTGACGCTGGACAAGCCCGGCAAGATGTGGTTCATCTGCACCAAGCACAACCACTGCCGCAAGGGCATGAAGCTCGCCATCGACGTCGTCGACCGCACCGTCGTCGTCGCCCCATCCCCAGCCCCGCTCCCGGGAACTGCCCCGCCTCCCCCACCTCCTCCGTTCGGTTGGCCGTCGACCCCGGCCCCGCCGCCCCCACCTCCGTTCGGTTGGCGGTCGACACCGGCGCCGCCTCCGCCGCGGTCTGTGGCCGTGAGGAACGCGGTCGGCGGCGCGGTGGCCGCGGCGGCAGCCGCCGTGGTCGCGGCCGCGCTCGCGTTCTAGGGCCGCCCTCTCAATACCTGCTGTGACGACCGTGCACGCGTTGTAGCATTGTTACTTGCGTTGCATGAGTGGTGGCACTAGGCAGAGTGATTTGGATTTGTTTACTGCTGCTGTTCGTGCTTGGACTAGGCAGCATTAGCAAGAGTTTAGAGCTATTTATTTATATGTATCAGGGGCCTCCTAGTCATTTGTGTCTCACTCAGAGTGATTTTTTTTCTTTTTTTTTGAAAATGTGTTTCAGGTGATATGAGTTTGTCGGTCTGCTATATTGCCGGCCGGCATTGATAAGTTTATTCTAATAAAGTTTAACTCTTCATATTTTATTGACCACATATATAAAATCAGAGTGTGTGCGTGATATGCAGATGCATAGAAAATACTATGTAATCTAGAACTGCTAAAATAGATTGATATTTCATATATACGTTTCACGATATATATGTCTGTTTCATAATCGGAGTCCACAGTAGGAGTAATTAATATTGCTACTATGTACTTTTGCTCATCAGGAGATCAACAAGACATGCATTAAATGCAAGTGTGTGTAATATGTTTACAATTTATTCAGAGGGTGATGAGTTAGAACAAGTGTCTCCAAGGAGATAATGGATCATATGGATTCTCAAAGCATCTCTAGCGGTACCCTCAAACTAGCCCCGTAAACTAAAATTTGAGGGCTTTCGTCGGGTGAAATGAAATCAAAGTATCCATAACTAGATGATGGAACCCCTAACAAAAATCAAACTAAGCAAAAGGATATCTATGCTACTAAATGCTAAGAGCAAACGCCTAAGCTCACTAAAGATGAACAAGAGTGAACTAGAACTTGAACTAAGCAAAACTATATTACTAAATAAAATACTAACAATAAAATATTAGATAAAGTAAATGCTAAATGAAAGAATACAGAGGAGCTATACCAGACCCAGAAGACTCTTTTGGACTTCAAAGAAAGCTCCGCTCTAGCTCTACTTCCACTACTAGCTAATTAAGTTACTACTTCTAAAGCTACTACTAAGCTTAAGAGGTTGGAGAGGCTTGGATGCTTGTGAACTGAGGGGGATGATCTTCATGACCTCCACACATCCTTTAATTTTATAGTGTATAGAGGAGGTAGGGCCGTAGAGGTACTTGTAGGCCATCAAGTGAGGCGGTGGATTGGAGCTTCCTTGGGCATCCGACAATGTTCTTATGGTGTGTTTGTTCGCTGCACAGGAAAGGGATGAACGACCACGGGAATCTTTCTCTTAATCAAAATTGGGCACACACCTGGTCACGAAAAAAAAACGACCACCGGAATGAATTTGGGCTAGCTATAGCTTAACAAAACATTAACCATTGTAGAAAGAATTGTCAGTTATTTTTTATATTGATGAAATTGTGGATGATAAATATATAACCGCCAAGAAGCCGAGGCATTGCAACAACAACTAGTTTCGGTGGCTTCTTGACTATGGAAAACAGTAGATGGTTTTGTGATAGGACTGTTGTAGCCCACTAATGTTTGTTCAAATGACACAATTTGCTGCATAATCAGTTTAAGGGAATTTAATTCCTCTAAACAACGAATGTACAAAAAAATCCGGTATAGATTAAGAAAAAAAATATTAAAAAAGGTGAGCTCAGATACGCATCTTGTCGTCCGCACAATCAGACGGGCTGTGATGGACCCAACCAATCACGGTGAGCGCAGAAATCCGTCATTGCTCTGGTGTGAGAGAGGCTTGAACTCTCGACCTCAGGATCACTCGCATTTCCAGCTGGGACCTACGCGCTAGCCAACTGCGCCACCACCCCGTTCTTGTCTACGTTCCTGCACGAGACCCTATCTACGGCCATTTGCCCATCCACATTCCACGACCATATTTCCTCTCTTCATTCATCCTTGTACAAATTCAAAGCAAAGAAAATTGTTTTGTCATATTTTGTAGCGTCCGTTTGCGACGTGCATGCATGCCAAGAAGAGCTGTTAACGTATATCCACAAAATTTGGGTTCTCTTTATGCACGACGATGTTAGTGCATGTGGGCGTGTGCCGCTAGCTGCCGGTGCCGGCCGGGGGCTTATACGGCGCCTTGCCGACGGCGCGCGGCGAGGATCTTGTCGTCGAGGTCGAAGGTCATGGCCTTCTCCCCGTGGCCACTAGCGCGCGTACTCGGCGTACCAGTACTCCTTGAGGTCCTCCGGCAGGTTGGTGCTGCAATGACCAAGTTAACAACTCCAATGACAAATGGCGTCAAGCTTGACACCAATGACAACGGCGCTAAGATGCATATTATGTCAGCTCCACGTATTTGTTGGTGTAACGATTTTGGCGTCAATGGCGACGACGCCAAGCTGAGGGTCTATTTTTTTAAAATCATTCCACCAAGATGCATTTGAGAGAATTTTTCAAAAAAAAAACTAAAAAAATAAAAAAGATGGCCTTCACGACCTCCACACCTCTAATTTTATAGTGTGTAGAGGAGGTAGGGCCGTACGAGTACTTGTAGGCCACCAAGTGAGGCAGTGGATTGAAGGGCGGGTTTGTTCGCTGCATAGGTAAGGGATGAACGAACACTGGAATCTTCCTCTTAATGAAAGTTGGCACACACTTGGTAAAAAAAAAAAACGACCGGAATGAATTTGGGCTATTGGTATTATAGCTCTCAACAAAACGTTAACCATTGTAGAAATAATTGTCGCTTATTTTTTTATATTGATGGAATTGTGGATGATAGAGAATATATGACCGCCAATTAAGAAGCCTGGCCACTGCAACAACCAAGTTAACTGTTTTATATGACGTCGTAAATACAGTACACTATGATTATAACCCAACAAGAAGCTAATTAAGACAGATATAGCCAGGTTATTACACGAGACAGAAGAAGCCATGGAGCTGTCAGCAAAACAAATTAATCGCCAGGAAAGCGTCACCAATCCGCTGGAACCCGTTGGGGCTGGGGGCGCGCGACGAACCGTCAGGGGGAAACACGATGTGGCTGCCACCTGCCATGGATGCCCTCCCTGCGATGCCGCCCTGATGCCGTGGCAAACTTCACCTCGCTTTTATCAGCTGCATAGAGAGAAACAAACAGTGCATTCCTGTGGCGCTAGCGCTAACGATGCCCTTCGCTGCTGCTAGCTGCAGACGATCGAGCGGCTCCCCTGCAGACGAGTGGCGCTACGTACCTCATCACAACAGCATGTTGGATTGGATCTAGTACTGTGATTGATGCGCCACTGATGTGCCTGCTTTAATTTCTGCTGTATAAATAGACACGAGTGTCACTCCTGCTTGCCAAGCAACATCAGCAGCTGCAGCAGAAGCATCCTTAATTCGTTAGCTGCTCGCCGGCTGGGACGGCGACGAAACGGCAACGACGACGACCAATGGCGTCCTCCAAGCAAGTGCTGCTCCTGGCCGCGGTCGTCGCCGTCGCGTGCCTCCTCCCGTCGCTGGCCTCTGCCAGGCAGTGGGTGGTCGGGGACGAATGCGGCTGGAAGGCCAGGTTCAACCATACCCACTGGGCCAACGGCAAGACGTTCGTCGTCGGGGACACCCTGCGTACGCACGAGACCATCCACAATATAACACCATCACCATATATATATATATATATATATATATATATATATATATATATATATATATATATATATATCGTTGGAGTTAATTAACCCCCACACTGTTGTCTCGCAGTGTTCAAGTACCGCAAGGGGAAACACAATGTGGTCCAGGTCGGCGAGGAAGACTTCGCTACGTGCGGCCATGACGAGAACCATCGGACCAGGTGCTCCGGCCACGACGTCGTGCAGCTCGACAGGCCCGGGAGGATGTTTTTCATCTGCACCAAGCACAACCACTGCCGCAAGGGCATGAAGCTCGCCATCGACGTCGTCGTCGCCCCACCCCCACCACCGCTCTCGTACCCGTTCCCGACAACTTCCCCGCCGCCCCCACCTCCGTTCGGTTGGACGTTCCCGGGAACTCCCCCGCCGCCACCTCGGTACGGTTGGCCGTCGACCCCGGCCCCGCCCCCACCTCCGTTCCGTCGTTGGCCATGGACCCCGGCGCCGCCGCCGCCGCCGCCGGCGCGGTCTGCGGCTGCGGCTGTGAGGAACCCGGTCAGCGGCGCAGTGGCCGCCGCGGCGGCCGTTGTGGTCGCGGCCGCGCTCGCGTTCTAGGGCCGCGCGCTGTCAATACCTGCTGTGACCGTGCACGCGTTGCAGCATTGTTATTACTTGCGTTGCATGGCTTTTTTCTTTCCAGTGTGGTGGGAGGAGCACCGGCTTTGGTTTGCATTTGTTTACTGCTGCTGTTCGTGCTGGGACTAGGCAGCATTAGCAAGAGTTTAGAGCTATATTTATGTATCAGGGGCCTGCCTAGTTATGTGTCTCAGTCAGTCAGGGTGATCCTTTTTTTGTTTTTGTTTTGCGAATGTGTTTTAGGTGATATGAGTTTGTCAGTCTGCTATATTGCCGGTCGGCATTAGTAAGTCGTTCATTCAAATAAAGTTTAACTCTTCATATTTTATTGACCACCTATATAAAATCAGTGTGTGTGCGGCGTGGGCGCTTGTGCAGTGAATACTCTCTCAGTTTTAAATTTAAGTCGTTTTAGCTTGTCTAGATTCATAGTTTTTACGATGCACCTAAATATACGTGATGTCTAGATAGAAATGCTAAATGTCTCAATTTTTGGAACGGATTAATATTTCATATATGTTTTACAATATATATCCATTTCGTAAATTGAAGTCCACAATAGGAGTAATTGCTACTATGTTATTCCTGTATTCCAAATTATAAGTTATTTCAAGAATCTTAGAGAGTCAATACATATCAAGTTTCACCAAAATTATAGAGAAAATTATAAAGATTTATAACATCAAATGAGTATACTATGAAAATATAACTAATAAAGAATCTAATGATACTTAGTTGATATCATAAGTATTATTATATTCTTATATAAATTTGGTCAAACTTATAATACTTTGACTCTCCAAAATTCTTGGAATGATTTATAAATTGGGATGGAGGGAGTACTTCTGCTCATCAGGCGGTCAACAAGACATTAAAATGCAAGTGTCGCATATGTGTACAATTTAATCACAGTTAGGACATTGATGAGTTGTAACATGTGTCCAGGTAGATAAATTTGGATCATATGGATCCTCAGGGCATCTCTAGGAAGGCCCTCAAACTAGCCCCTTAAATTAAAATTTGAGGGCTTTACATAACAACACAGTTCCAACAACGCCTCTACTCAAGTCCTCAAATTTGGGTGGATCTCAAACTAGCCCCATTAGCCCCTATCCGGCGGTTGTTCGTTTTTTTTCTCGCTCCCACGCCTGCTCTCTTCCCTCCACACGTCCTCCACTCCTCAGGTCATAGTGCCCCTCCTCCACTCAGACCCAGTTGGAGCGACTCCCTCTCCTGCGTCTAGATCCCATTGTGGCACCCCTCCTCCTATGTCTAGCCGTTAGGTCCAAATGGCTAGAGAAGGGAGATGAATAGCCTATTTAAAATTCTTTAAGTTTAACTAAACAAGTATGTTAGTAATACAAATAGCATAGCAATTCTAGCACTAGCACAATTAAGCTATGCAAGGCACCTAAACAAGTCTAGTACAAGGCTAAACACTAAACCACACCAACAAGAGAAGGCAACACTAAGCTCTACTCCTAAACAAGAAAACAAGGCTACACAAGCTAAACTAGCAAGGTAGGCAAGTAAGTAAACGAGTGTGTAAAGATTATTATACCGATGTTGATGAGTAGAGATATGTCCAAGAATCAATCACAATTGCATATACAAGATGAAATCCTCGACACGAGATGACACATGATTTTTTTTATCAAGGTTCACTTGCTTCTCGGCAAGCTAGTCCTCGTTGTGGCAATGCACTCACTTGATGTATCATGAGCTAATTGGCAATCCAAAGCCAAACCCTTAGCGGGTGTCGCGCACACATCCACTCATAAGATAGGGATCCTCCAAGCCACGAGCAATCCACTAGAGTAGCCAATTGCAATCTCCCACGGGGGAGGCTCAAGAACCCCTCACAAATCACTTGGTGATGCTCGAAACAATCTCCAATCACGAGCTCAACACCTCTGCTGCTCCAAACCATCTAGGGTGTCAGAAAACACCCAAGAGTAACAAGAAATCAGCAGCCAACTCAAGGATCAAGTGCTACTAAATGCAACTCAAAGCAAAGCACTTGAATCTCACTCAATCGCACTAGGATGAGCAATCAAGTAAGGAGATGAGTGGAAGGGATGTTCTCTAGCTCAAAGTATGCCTCAAGTATTTAGATGTGCAAGAGAGAAGGCCCCAAACAGGGCCACCTTCTATTTATAACGTTTCACTCAAGAGCTAGCCGTTAGGAGCAAATTCGGGAGCGTAAGATGCTTTGACGCTTGCTCGTTGGACGTGGCCCAGCGTCCGATGCTTGCCTGCCATGCGCGTTAGATCGCTGCCACATGTCCCTCTTTGAATGTGAACCGCTGATCACCAACGGTCACTAAAGCATTGACAAACTTTTGGAGCACGTGTCGGACGCATCGGATGCGTCATCTCACACTAGACGCTACTCAGAGAGTTTCAAAAACTCTCTGGGACACGTCGGACGCGTCTGTTGGTGTGGCATCGGACACACGCCAGCATCCGACGCATTGAACATCGAAACCCTACTGCTACAGTGCAAGTATCGGACGCACCGACGCTGAAGCGTCGGACGCTTCGGCGCATAGAAGAAAAACGCCCTTCTGCATTGCACGACGCTATTTGATCGCACGACTTTTCTGAAACTTTCCTTCGACGTCATAGAAAATATGCATTTTATTTTCTCAAAAGCGTTGAATCCCGGGTTTTGGCGCTTTTGAGAAAATAAAATGCATATTTTCTATGGTGTCGGAGAAAATCCCGCCTCGCAAGCTCGTCGGTAGGGAGAGAGGATCCCAAACCCCTCTCTATCTCTCAAACTTTATCTCCTTTGCAAATGTGCTAGCCTCCGTAAATCAATTTTAAGAGACAAATAAATTTTGATCACCTCCATAAATAAAACAAATGCCTCCATAAATCAATTTTAAGAGATGGACAATTCCTGACTGCCTTCATATAAAATGTCTACCTCCTGAATTTGTGCTCACCTCTGAAAATAAAAATAGTCTATCTCCTAAAATTATTTTTGTAGTTGTGTGAGGTGATTATTGAAGTTGTTTCAAGGAATCTCACTGGAGGGTCTCGTGGCAGGGTGCCCCGCAGCGCTCTTTGCCGCTATCGGCGACCACCAAACTGCATAGGTTGCTCGCGGCGTCCGTGCCTTGCTCATGTGAAGGGGGAAAAAGGAAGGTGAATAGAAGAAAGAGAGGCTATCGAGTGGGTCTCGCTTATCATTGTGTACAAAAATAGATTTGGGGACCTAAATTCAGGTGCTACTGGTAGAGTGGAAGCAAAAATTGAGCAATAAAAAATAGGGGACAACACCTAAATTAAAAGTAGGAGCCCTGATTTGGGTGCCCTCCCTAGTAGAGTTGCTCTTATTAAGCCAATGTTGCTACTGAATCAATTTATTATTTTTCATACAGACGCAGTGGTTTCTTTTTTTTTTTAAAAAAAAGTTTGCATCTTAATTATGGGAATTAAGGCTCCTTTTAACTAAAATTTTAATGTATTTATGTTTGGCTGAAGTTTAATATGGTCAAGCATGAGTGTATGAGGCACCAAGTTACATTGTTGCTTTCTATAAAAATTGAGTATAACCCGCTCCTGTCAAAACATTGAATTAGCAAGACATCAAAAGAAAGATTTTCTAATCCATTAAAAACACTCAAATACCAAAATGAACAGATCCGGTTCAATTTTTCACTAAGGCTAAGGGTAAAAAAAAGCAGCCCCAATCACAATGGCAAAATTGTGATTTTTTTGGCAATTTTTATTTAAAGAAGTAAAATAATCTTGTATGAGAGTACATGCAAGAGGGGCAACCCTATCATTTGAACGAAGTGTAGACAGAAATACCTAATATGGAGTGACAATAAAGAGACCCATCTATCTACAAATTCGATTTGTTCAATAGACCTTTGTCAATGGAAATACAATGTAATTAGATATAAAAAGGAAATAAAATAGGGACTTTTGTTGGATTGGCACGATATAAATGCAGCAAAAAAAAATAGGACTAAGAAAGAGGCAAATTGTGTCTAAATAATTAAGGGGTACTAAGGACCCTCTCCTACTTTTTTATTCATTTAGTTCTTCAATTAACTCAAAGTTCTTTCTTTATCTTTAAAGAATTCTGCCTTCCTTAAAATATCATAAACAGTTCTTGTAGGTTGAGCACCCTTTTCAAGGAAATAGAGAATAGCTGGAACATTTAAACAAGTTTGATTCTTTATCGGATCATAAAAACGTACTTTTCGAAGATCTCTTCCTTCTCTTTGAGATCGAACATCAATTGCAACGATTCGATAGATAGCTTATTGGGATAGATGTAGATAAACAACCCCCCCCTAGAAACGTATAGGAGGTTTTCTCCTCATACGGCTCGAGAAAATGATTCGAATTTCTGTCTATAATGCAAATAGATAGAAATTCGATTATGACTTGCATTAATTTCCTTAAAGAAAATAAAAAACAAATTTCATTTATACTCATGACTCAAGTTGGCTAATTTTGACTGACAAACTTCAAAAGAAAAACCCTTCGAAATTTTTTGAGTCGTCTCTAAACTCTTTTCTTTATCTCATCTCGAACAAATTGACTTTTATTCCTTATTCTGATCTAATTCTATTGTTGAGACGGTTGAAAATTGTGTTTACTTGTTCCGGAATCCTTTATCTTTGATTTGTGAAATCCTTGGGTTTAGACATTACTTCAGGAACTCCTATTCTTTTTTCTTTCAAAAGAGTAGCAACATACCCTTTCTTTTTTCTTATTTCCTTCGATAAAGCATTTCACTCTTCTATAGAAATCAAATATGAACAATTTATTCAGATAGACTTTTAATCAAAAAAGTTTTTCCAATCTTCCAAAATTGGACTTTTTCTTATTTTAACCTTTTGATTTCTATATTAAGGATAGACTGACAAAGTTGGCCTAATTTATTAGTTTTCACTAACCCTAGATTCTTTCCCTTGATCAAAAAGAAATTCTGTCCTCTCGTGCTCCATCGTGTACTATTTACTTTACTTACAAACAACCCAGCGCAAATTCGGTTCGGGACGAATAGAACAGACTATGTCGAGCCAAGAGCATTTTCATTACTATGGAAAATGATGGATAGCAAAATCCACAATCGATCATGTCCTTCAAGTCGCACGTTGCTTTCTATCACATCGTTTTAAACGAAGTTTTACCATAACATTCCTCTAATTTCATTGCAAAATGGTATCGAGAATTGATCCAATATGGATGGAATCATGAATAGTCATTGCTTTTGTATACTAATTCAAACCTGCTATCTATGGAGAAAATTGGATAAAAGAAATAAGTATTTATCGGGGAACACTTCTATAAAAATGTTTAAGACACCAAGACCTCATCCATCTTACATTCAAAAATATCTAAGAACCTGTTTGGATCATTACTAGTATTAATAGTTAGAACTTAAAATTAGCAGGTGACGATCTAAATAGGCCTGCTAACTATTATCTAGGAGGATTGCTAAATCTTAGTTTATTAGTAGTTGAAGGGGTGCTAATAGTTTATGTGTATATCTAACAAATTATCTAACTATACATATTGGTAGGTCATTTTGAAAAACATTGCTAATATATTAACTAGCTACGAGGTTAGCTAACTATTAGCGTTAGTTGATTCCGACAAACCATAAATCCATTGTCTTGAGTAGGTGGCACCAAAACCCAATTTAGATCTGATAAAGCATATGTCCACCATCCTGAGGCTCCAAAGAGGCAACAAAGCTGAATGAGAAAAGTGGGATATCTAATTTGACCTAGACCACATGGATGTCATCGATCATTGGTTGAGATGGATGCCTAGCTTGAATGTACCGAGGGGCTTTCTTGGCAATGGTGCAAACAGTTTGAGATTCGTAGGGGCAATAATGCGAAGTTAGAAAAATGAGGGTAGACTTGTAAATATTAGAGTTCAAAGTAGGGGCAACCATGCAATTATTTTTTTCCAAGAACACAACCACATTTTCATTTTTTGTATGGAATAACTTCAGCCTTTCAGCATGTTGCCAACACTGGAACTATGATTTCATTTCAATTTGTATTTGTTAGACTTGTAAATATTAGAGTTCAAAGTAGGGGCAACCATGCAAATATTTTTTTTCCAATAACACAACCGCATTTTCATTTTTTGTATGGAATAACTTCAGCCTTTCAGCATGTTGCCAACATTGGAACTATGATTTCATTTCAATTTGTATTTGTTAGGGACCTCAAGTCAATTATGTGCATGAGGGTACACTTTTTAAATTCCATTGATGATAGCGTACTGAAATCAAGAGTAGAGATGAAAAGAAGGGAGCTTTAACAATCAAAGATCCCAAATGGAATGTAGGTGACATAAAGCGTGATGGAAGGTGTTTATCTAGAGCACTGGCTCATGGCTACCACTTTAGATATATTCTGGAGTAAGTATTATGTGGATTTGGTTTTTATTCTCGTTTCATGGATACCAATATCTTATGATATATATTTTATAATATGTTATCCATGTTTACAAGTTTTTTCCAAATGTGAAGTTGCATATTCTATTTCATATGGTCCCCCAGATTAATAGGATAAGAGCTGACGAGGGGTATAATTGTAAAACTTCAACATGGTGGCTAATCAAAACAAATACAAGTATCCAACCTTCAACCCCATCTCCAAAACATGTCTAAATCACTTGGCAGATATATTCATTAGAGGTCATAGCATGTATCCAACCCTTCAAACCATCTCTAAAATTGTAGGAACTCAAAAGGCAAAGAAATAAAGAAGGGAGGGCAATTAGAGATGGAAACACTCTCTACACCAAGGATGTCAATAGCAAGAAAGACTTAGGAAATAACTACTACAACTAGTCTTAGGCTGAATGAAAACTGAAGATATAGCTAGCTGGGATAACCTCCTATGATATTTATAGGCTTATTACACATCTCCAACAAGCCCATAGATATTTTGGCTGAACCACTTCACCTAGAGGCAAATGGTCCAACTTGAGATCTATGCATCCGACAACCATGAGCACTTCATGACTTTGCTTCGCCTCAATGCAAGCTTCGCGATAACGCCAAATCCCGCCTCCAATTTCATTATGACCTCCATCCAAGTTTTGAGACCCAAAACCGAAAAATCGGTCGCTGGTTGTTTTAAGGCCCAAACCACTAAACCTTTGTAGAGAAGCATATCGTCTATGCCTCTTTCATAATCTCAACACATGTCAACATGTGTCCTCGACCGCCCAATCATTTCCAGTGCCTTTGCTTGACTTGGTCAATGATCATCTTAACTTGATCAACACGATCTACTTTTTTAAATGTACACTTGCTTGTTGATGTCCCCAAGTGTCAGCCACCCATGGCTAGTCTTCTGGCCATCTTGGTCCCTCGGTCTAAGCCTCACATTTGTCCTTTACTGCTCCTAGTCCATTGGCATGACACATCTCTTCTTTACCTTCTCTATGTCCGTGGACCGTTTTTGTGGTCCTGGCTACCAACATAGCCAAGATACATGTTTTCTGCACACTCATGGTAGGGTTAGTCTCAAAATCAACCAAAGCCTCATCACAACTCAACACACATGGGCGTATATCAACCATGTGTTTGAAGTTTTTTAGGAGAAGCCACTTTTTTTAGCTTTGGCTCCTTCGAGTTCCTTGCAAGGAGCTATTTTTAGATGTCCGTTTGGCAGAGCTCCTTACAAGGAGCCACAAGAAATCATAGTCGGAGTCCTGCCAAACGAGGCCTTAACAATGTTGCAGATGGTCTTGCAAAAATGATTAATACGGCTTAACAAATCAATAATCAAACGGCTTGTGTTTGAATATATTTATAATGGAGTAGTTGTGTCATGATCCTTGGCATCCAAGGTAGAATATGCTACTATCTGGAATGGCTCCTATATTGTTTATCTTTAATTAAATATTGACTTAATTATTTAATTAATTATGTGAATTACTTATTGAGCCAATGTGGCTACTTAATCAATTTATTATTTTTAATAGAGGTTGTGGTTTCTTTTTTGTTTCTTAATTATGGGAATTAAGGTTCCTTTTGACATACATTTTAACATATCTATTTGGGGCTGAAGTTTAATATGGTCAAGCATGAATGTATGATGCACGGATACACCAGGACCTCATCCATCTTACATTTGACAAATATCTAAGAGCCTGTTTGGATCTTTACTAGTACTAATAGAGTTAGTGGCTAAAATTAGCAGGCGAGGATCCAAACAGACCTGCTAACTTTTTTTTGAAATAGAGACCTGCTAACCGTAACATTTAGCTAGCAGGATTGCTAACAATTACAGTTCAGTAGCAGCTGGTGGAGTGTTGAGAACAGTTTTAACGAACTATCCAACCTCATATTTAGAATAACTAGCTAAATAGTTAGTTAACTATTAGCACACCAATTGTTCCAATCAGAACCTAAATTGAATTATTTATATATACTGCCAAGAAATTGTCCATGCTTGATTGGAAGAACAAGAATAAACTTACGAGGATACATCCAAATTCCGAAGCAAGGAACCATCGCTGCCTCTCCAGTAGCGCCAAACGTTGTTTTGTCACACTCCATGCGTCCCTGCTGGGCTGTTCCATCCTGTGATGATCCCAATGCAAACCTCACCTCGCATTTATCAGCTATTCGGCAGCTGGATTGAGCTAGAATCAGTCCATTTGTCAGGCACTACCGACCGGACGGCGTATAGGGTATATGCCGTCCGCCTTGCCGCTGCATTGCTAGCTAGCAGCTGCCGCAGCCAGTGACCTCATAAAATGACCTGCATCGACCTGGTCCCGTGTTACCTGGTCAAGGCTATAGCTGCGTGCAATGCATGCCCCTCTGTTGTATAAGTAGACGCGAGATTGTCACTAGAAAGCCACAGCAGCACAGCAGCTAGCAGCCACAGACTACTCTAGTAGTGCCACATCTGCCATAGCAAGCTAGCTAGCTAGCTCGTCGATCGCCAGTGAAGAGGCAATGGCTTACCGCCAAATGCAGCTCCTGGCCGTGGTCGCCGCCGTCGCGTGCCTCGCGCCGCTGGCCTCCGCCACGGTGTTTATGGTCGGCGACGAGCTCGGCTGGAGGGCCAAGTTCAACGAGACCCACTGGGCCGACAACAAGACGTTCACCGTCGGCGACAGCCTCAGTACGCACGATCGAGACTATCGACAACACCATCACATGCACAGGCACTATATATATATATATATATATATCTCGTTGGAATCACTTATTAACCCCCATTATTGTCTGGTTCTCTGGCAGTGTTCATGTACCCCAAGGATAACCACACGGTGGCCCAGGTGGGCAAGGACGACTTCCTGGCGTGCAACCTGCAGGGCAACCAGATGAAGTTGTGGGACTCCGGCAACGACGTCGTGACGCTGGACAAGCCCGGCAAGATGTGGTTCATCTGCACCAAGCCCAACCACTGCCTCAACGGCATGAAGCTCGTCATCGACGTCCAGGCACCCGCCGGGGGCCCGAATGCGGAGCCGCCGTCGGCGGCGCCCGTCAGCTACACGGTCGGCGGCGCGGTGGCCGCCGCTGGTGCCGTGCTCGCGGCCGTGCTCGCCTTCTAGATTCCTGTGTGCAAGCAGGGATCAAGCATTATCGCATTCGTTACTTGACAACATCGATCGTTTTGTGTGTGCGTGGTCGTCGCGTCGGATCAATTTTTTTCTTTCTTTTTTTTTTATATATATTCTCGAATGCATGCTGTTGTTTATTAATTGGACTTGCTGCTGCTACTACTGGTGTTTCAACTAGCTAGGTTACGCTAGCAAGAGTCCAAAGCTATATATATATCTATATATGTATACGGATACGGGGCCTGCCGGCCTTTTCACCTGTTCCAGGTGATCAGATGAGTTTGCTGTGTCCGCTGTATTGCCAGCCTTATATATATATATAATAAGGTCATTGTAAGAAAGTTTATCTCTACAGATTTTATTGACAACACCTATACTTATACTACTCCTAGTCTCAGCTAACAGTTTACTGGAAATATCATTTTTCCTGTATGCTAAAGAACCATCAAGGAAATTAATTCTATCGGGAGCCCGACAGGGCATATCATCCCGTCAACACTACCTCGATGGAGAAATCATTTTTTCTTCCTGTGTGCAACCCAACAGAAGCTGTATTCCAAAGGTATTTTTTTTTACAATATTGTCTGACAGAAAATTACAGCATCATAGGTTTACTAAATTTGCTTAACCATCCTACTTCAGGTATCTAATCTCACAGGGTAAGGTTATCACTGCTGCATGACTCATATGTGTGGTTCTTAGCTTATGCACATCTTTCTCGATGCAACATCTGATAAAACCTTTGTTAAGGTATCTACTAGGTTGCGAATAATGGGCCTCTAGCCTAGTGGTTAGAGCACCTGAGTAGCACCAGCAGAACTGGGTTCGACTCCACGTGGGAGCGAATTAATTTAAACAGGTTTGCATTATCAAAAAATAAAAAAAAATAGGCTGGGTTTTCCTTGCTGACTTCGGTCAAAAGGTATCTACTACGTTTATAGCCGCCTCAACATAGTCATGTGCTATTACTCTAGAGTAGTTCATTTCTCTTTTCCCAATAGACTCCCATTGCACCTTTACATGCCATGACGGCTTCTTGTTGTCCTTAGAAGGATTGACCCCAAAGGTTGATTAACATGGGTCATTATGATAGTGACATCAATTTTGAACAACAACCAATTTAGTAAGAGTTCATCAAACCACGTGACCCCAATTAAGAGTGAAATATAGCTACTAATGTTGATAGAGCATCTCCACCCGATATTTTTTAGAAGATCGAGGTGCTACAGCAGATCTCCAATATCTACTTCATCTGTCTCTAAATAACCGTCGTTTTTTGTTTTCGTACCGTAAATTTGACTAGATTTTTTTAGAAAAATACGTGCAACATTTGTATCTCTGAATAAATTTATTATAAAAATAGATTCAATGATCTATCTAGTGGTATTAATTATGTAGCATAAATATTAATATTTTTTATATATTATTTCTCGGGAAGTGAGAATAACAGTTTAATAGGGATGGACGGAGTATAATTTTTTAAGAGATCTCCCACGAGAAGCATCATTTCTCTTAAATAGAGGAGACAACGTCCTCTCCCCAATTCATGATCCCTAAAAGATATAGAAGGCAAGTTTTATGTAATCTTTTAGAACAATGTTCTCTTCAAGTACTCTCCTAAAACTAGGAGATGTAATACAAGAGATTAATTAGGTGGAGATGCTCTTAGTTCGGTTTCCATTGTTCATCCTACAAAGATGATTTGCTTGCAAGACTTCTAAGAAACAACAATGCCTCCAAGTACTAACACATAACCACTTGGGGCCTTCACAACACCATTAGATACCTATTATAGTGAATACCATAACCCACAATAAATTTAAATAGCATATTTTACTTCTTCAAGAGCACACCACTGATCATATCCTGGATTCGAAAGTCATCTTAATTTGCCATAAAAAACGTGATATCAAGCTTTGCCATGCCAACTAAATACATAAGGAAGCCAAATATTTAGGAGTATTTCAATTGACCCTTTTATGCTTTGTTTTTTTATAATAATGCACTACAAACAATGTGGAGTTGTTTTGTAGTCACTATACCCAAAGTGAATCAAGACCTTTTCTATATAATAGAACTACATGGGTGTAAACCTAACATCACATTCTCTTAGTTGCTTAGTGTTTAACCTAACACCGGCAACTCCAACAAACTTCTTCTTGAAGTTGGGAGAAGTCATCTTTCGACTTCCTTAATCACATTAATGTTAGTCGCTAAACATAGTATCTCATCAACATACAAGCAAAAAATCACTCCCTCAGCATAGACATTGTATATACACAATCGGTTAGGTTTATTCAAAATAATTACAACATAGACAATATTTGTTAAAGTTCCATCAAACTTCTTATCCCCCTTAGGTGCTTGTGTAGGACTAGGGGTGAAGCTTAATAATGGCACCCAGGCACCCCCTCTGATTTTTGAATTTCTTGAGAGCTAGCAAATTTTGGCCCTATAGGCACCCCCATGGCCCAATACGAGGCACCCCCACCAGCCCAAGAAGCCTACTGCACCACTTCCTTCCAGGATCGCTTCTAGCCGAAGCATCGCACAGTCACTGTTCCTTGCTTCCGACACCTTGTCTGCCCCATGAGCGACGAGTCCAAGTTACTGGGATGCTGCCTATGCCGATCATGCCAAGCATGTGCCCCTGCTACTGTCCTAGTGCTGCAAATGAGTGAATTATAGGTAATCATGGAGACGATGAGGTGTTATAACGGAAAGCTCAAGACATGATCGATGCACTGCTAATAGAATTTCATGTGCAAATGAAATCAATTGGGATGAGTAAATTAAATATAACCCCGGTTTGGCGAAAGAAATTTATGCTTACCATCCTAACTTGAGAGAAAAGGTGAGAAGAAATGAAGAATTGTCACTTGATAATGGAAGAAAAAGGGCATAAATATGATCTCTAAGAGATAATGCAATCCATCTACTTTCAATGGATGATTGTATATTTTCTTTGCTAAATAATTGATCTATTTGTCCCACAATCTAGCCCCAATGTGGATCTACACACTATATGTGTCCCTATTTGGACCCATATGTGGTTTAGTCGCAAAGAAGAAGAAGAAGAAGAAGAAGAAGAAGAAGAAGAAGAAGAAGAAGAAGAAGAAGAAGAAGAAGAAGAAGACCCATATGTGGTTTGGCGTGGCTCACCAAGGTTGAAACAAAATGAGAGAGATGAGACGAGGCCATGTCGTCATCCTTAAGTTTTGTAAAGTTTGAAACATTGTTGATTTAGGCGAAGATTGTGCATCGTGTGGTTCATCTATCTGCCAAAGATATATCTGTTCAATTAGGACACATCTTCATTTTGTTACTTTTTATATGCATTCTTTGTTGGATTTAATTATAGGCTTGGCCTACTTTAACTTAATTAAATCAAATAGCTCCTACTACTTATATCAAATGTTATGTGCAATAATCCTTTAGTCCTTATGTGATTTTGACTAAATGTTGACTCAACTTATATAGGTGGATTATGTGTGCATCTACTAAGAAGTTGAGAGATAAAAAAGGCATGCCACAAGCACGCAAACCATCGTCAAGCCACGCTGATTATGTGTGTGCACGGGATCGGGCTTGGCCCATCAGGACATGATGTGGTGTGGGGCTAGGATTGGTTTTCCCATTTGAAGATAGGAGTTTTGGGAGTTTCTGCTCGTGATGATGGGAATTATAGATGATGGGGATTATGGGAGAGACTTCTAGTCTTTTGTGCGAGAGAAAAATAGGAGTAGTGCGGGGCTAGGGTTAGTTTTGCCACTTGGGCCATTTGATGATAGTAGTTTTAAGAGCATGATAGTAATTTTAGGAGTTTTTGCTCATGATGATGGGAGTTGCAGGAGTTTATATTTTTTCCAGGAATTTTTGCTTGTGATGACAGCGGTTACGGGAGTTTATATTTTTCTACCGTACGTAATGATGGGATCAAGTTATGAAAGAGACTTCTAGTCTTTCATGGGAGAGCGAAATAAGGGTGGTGCAGGGCCAGGGTTGGTTTTTGCCACTTTGGCCATTTGATGCCAAGAGTTTAATTTCTACTCATGATGCATGATGGGAGCTATGGAAGTTTCTGGTCTAATTTGATGATGAAAGTTACATAAGCTTCTATTTCTACTCTAAGTTTCTCCTGACTTTTGATCTCTCATACTCTACTCATCGACACATCGATGCCTAATCCATTGGACTTCTGAGAGACTTTTGGTCTTTTGTGAGAGAGAGCAAAATAAGAGGCGCATCCCTACAACCTATCCTGTGCGAGTGAGAGCGAAGTAAGACTAGACTTCCCATACGTAGATTTTTCCACTGCTTCCCTTGCAACCTGAGAATCCTTGTCCCGGTTACTTTGCATATGGGAATTGGGAGAGCGGGCCTCTGAAGCGAAAGCTATTCTTGGGTTCATCTACTCGGGTGAAGACTAGCAATCAGGTTCTTAGGTAGCATAATCCAAAAGGCGTGACTACTCGATCTTCTTTCTATTACTTATTGTTGGCTCAATGACTTCTTCCTGCTACTTCCCTATGTTGGTGGTTACCAAAACTGACTGTAACGAGTGGGGTGACTACATCTATAAATGCTATGTCAACTAGCGGAAACAACTCTGGTGACAACCTCTTTCTATTTTCTATGTTTGAATCCATGATTAGTGTCATGTTCATCAACTCACTTGTGACTAGATCACACATGCATCTTTTCTGATGTCATAAACATGTTGTTAATATTTTTTAGACTAAATCAATATTGAATTTGCCTAAATTTCTAATGTATACAAAGCTTGGGATTTGCCTGGCATCAATATACATGACATTTTATTCTTTGAGTGAAGATATAATGAAACTATAGAAAGATAGTGTGTAGACATGGCATGAATACATAAAGAAGCCCTTAATTCATGTATAGAGCCATACCTTTGTTATTGTGGATGACTATCCCACACTATATATTAATTAGGCAATTTTAGTACCAACTTAATCTAGAAATAGATTAATAACATGTTTTGTGACATCAGACATGTGCATGTGTGATCTAGTGGCTAGCAAGGTAACGAGCATCATACGAATCATGATTTTAACCATAGAAATGAGAAGATAGGTTGCAATAGTAACATACCTAGCGACACCAGGGCCAGCTATGCTAGTCGATATAGCATATGTTGTTGTAGTCATCTCGCTTGGTGTAGTTCACAACAGTTGTGGTGCCATTCACCATGAAAGTCACCGCCGAAAAGTAGAGAAAGTTGTGGATCGATTGAGCTTGTGGATGCTCCCCAAAAACCTAATTCTTGGTCTTCACCCAAGCAGTGCACACATGAACCGGGATGGGAATGATAAAGAACAACACAACAGTGAAGTGACGAGGCGTGGTTGTCATGTGCTCGTGGACAAGATGAGAGTGCCGCCTTATGCAGCCTTTTAGGGACACCAAGAGACATGCGTAGTGATTGATAATGGTCATGAACACCATGTATGCTACCGATAACTGACAAATAAATTGTCCATTACTAGTAACCCACTAATCAACCTGGTTGATAATGGCATGAAGACCATATAGTTGTTACTAGTAACTGACAAATCAATTGTGTCCCTTACTAATAACTCACTAATCAGCCACAAACCCACCTTAAAACATCCCACTAATGGCTACTAACACATTGTGAGTTTCACCTATCATTAATCCTAGCCTTGAAATTTCCTTTGAGTTAATTGCTAAATATAATTGGTCAAATCCAATTAAATCCAACACTATAGATCTTCCCCATCAGGACAAATGAATAAAAGAGAACATGAGATGGGTACTATGCTGGGATGACACTAGATATGTGTCACCGGATGGATCTAAAGTGATAATCGTTTACTTTCACACTTCACAATGGGAGGATACAAGCATATAGCAAGAGGTTCTATAAAAATTTTGACAACAGTTATGAGATAGACTTTGCTCTGCCAAGATAATGTTTAAGATGGTTTGTGAGGAAACATCAAGGTTGCTTATGGGAAGAAAATGGAAGATAGGAAGAAGGGAAAAAGAAATACATCTCCGATCCTTTCACCATTGGGGAATGATCGTTTCACCTAGGTACAACTTTCAGCACAGGGGCCATTCTATTTCATTGGTTCCTTGACATATCATGTTTTTGCCAATGCCCACTCTAGCTAGTCTCCAAGATATGACTTCCATCAATCTACTTTCGAACTCTTCCTTTGTCTGACCGAACATAAATGGGGAAAGAAGGTTATTGTCAATGTAAAACTATCCTAGTAAGCTGTATATTCCCACTTTTCTACTTCCAATTCTAGCTATCAATATATAGAAGGAAAGCCATCCCAAGCTAGAGATGAAGACAACAAACCACTCAGTCCCAATGAAGGATCTATCAATGGCCGACTGAAGTGTGATCACAGCTATCATGTGATGCTGACAGTGTTTGATTTCTAGCTATTGCAATCAGGGCTATATATTAAGTGCATGCAATGATAGTCATCACTCTCTTGTACTTTGCCCATAAAGATGAATTGGGTTAGATGGTTTAAAAAAGATCCAAAATTTTTGTTTCGCTGAAATTTGGCTTATGCTGATACTAATTTGTTGTGAGAGAATAACAGTGTTCGTTCGCTGAAAGTATTGCTAAAGTAGTAATAAAGATTCATCAATTAAAAGAATAAAAAAGCTTTTGTATCGGATCACATTCTACAAAGATCAGGCAAGCTACCAAAATGTCTGAGACCAGCATCCTTGTGTGCAGCTAGCTACAAAGTCTTTGTTTTAGAATTACACGGTACAAAGTAGGTGCCCACAAAGTGCACATACACTCACCCGTATGAACATAGATATATAAACCCTACCTCTATGAGTCTTTTTAAAGGACTAGGCCGGTAGATTGAGATTCACGAAGTTACCACAGACGCCTCGATGTCGATGGATGTCGCTTACCACTTAAAGCATAGCACCATTAAATCCTAAATTAATCCGGATGCATACATTCCACCACCAGCAACCCAACCAATCGATCTAAAATTAGTTTGCAACTACAAAGTATTATTAGCTCCATGGATGTGTGCAGCAGCGTGTATACATGTAGCAGGTACGCTGTAGTCTGCTGCCAAGCGCACTAATGTCATGTCACGAGTCACGAGTATCAGAAAACTCAACCTGCCCTTTGTCTCTTCCCCTTCGCCAAAATCGATCAGTGTACCAGTCCAAAAGCTGAACTAACAATAGCAAATAACTGAATGCCTGAAACAAACCATCAATTCAGGTGTCACATTTGAGTGTTTTTTTAATGTAAACAGGAGGGTTGCCCCTACTGTGCTTTTATTGAAAAACAGATCGTTTTACAAAGAGAGCTCATGAAGTCACATTAGAGTGATAACGTTGGATTTCAGTCCTTCTGGTTATTTAACCAGATTACATGTTGGTGTCACTCCTGCATACCTACAATCAGTTCATTTGCTGGTTGTGAGGGGTTATGATGTAGCCCTAAAGGTCATTGTCTAGTACTCCCTCCGTTCTAAATTATAAGTGACTTTAACTTTTTTGGTACATAGAATTAGCTATGCATTTAGACATATATTATATCTAGATATGTAGCAAAATGATGTACCAAAAAAGTCAAGCGACTTGTAGTTTGGAACGGAGGGACTAGTATCCTATCGTAAGAAGTGATAATATATAGCCAATACAATAGAAACACACTTTAGAGCTTTTCTACATAATTAGACTCAGCTTCCTTTGGCCCATAATGAGATGGGTACTTATTCTATTTTTATTGTATAGATTTTTCGCTTACGAGAAACTGTATTGAGATGAAAACCTCATGTACGGTTTTGGAACGGAGATTTTTTGAAAAGATTGAACTACCATATATAATGGATGTATGTTGTCCCAATCGAAAGGAAATTATATAGAAGCTTTGCAGAGTTATTATGAAGCTACACAACTGGAAATTGGTTTCTACGATCGAAGTTATATGCTATATAGAATAGGTCTACACACAAGCATTAGAGCTGAACACGATCCAAAACAGAAATCAACAGGGAGCCATGCAACAACTGTCACTTTCATATATATAGGTCCCATTAGATATATTATATTATATTATATTATTATCATTAGAAATTTGTTCAATGGCACTGACGTATATCTACTACAGTTTGTTCAAGGACATGACGATAAAGGAAGATTTTTGCTTCCCTTGCTCAAGGTGCTTGGACATGAGACATGCATACTCTTCAAACAGTAACTTAGGTATGGTATCTCCAAAATGACTTGCAATCAAAGGCTCCAGCAATGCTCTAACAAACTTAGAAACATTGATACCACTACGGATGTTGTCTTGGACATCATCACTTTCTGTATCATCATAGGGATCCCAACTTAGCTCAAGTAATTTGATGTAATCCAATTTGAACATGTGGCTTTCCATGACTATTTCCTTCACTTCAGCAATTGATGGCCCATACAACGGTAGATAGAAAGCTTCTAGTCTTTCTTTCTCCACAAGGCCCTATAGATTATGGTCAACATCATTGTTTATTTAAAATCCCAACTGATTTCCAAAGTTTAAACCACACAAAAAAATATAATGTAAAAGTAACTTTATATGTTCCACTCTTACTTACCTTCGCAACAAGAGATTGCAATGATCTTGCAAGTAATCCGTAAAGTTGGTTCATGTCTCCATTATATACATCCTCATCCTTCCTCCCAACAAATGTTAAAACCATTTTCCCTCCATATACAAGTTCTTCATGACGCAACTTCAGGAAGAGGGAGAAATCCTTATTGAACTGCTCCTGGAAGCACTTCACCACAGACGACGGTGTGGTCTTTGTGATGTAAATATTGTCCTTGTTTAAAGGAGTCCCATTTCTTGCATGAAGTTCCTCAGGTACCTATCGTATGTTGCATTTCAGAACATTACTCTAAACTCTGAAGAACTGCAAGAAAATTGCCATGGGCAAATGTATGCATGCATAAATAACTTCTTGCAGTAAGCATTGATAGAAATACCTGAGATCGCCAATGAAGGCAGCAAGCGGAGTGAAAGAGATGGACACTTCGACGAGGAAACAACCTATTGTAGTATGATTTTGGCAACCCGGAAATATAGTACAAAGGCGGTGTGTACCCCATTTGTTCTATTATTTTACCATGCTTCAAGTTTTCGAGTGAACTGAAGAGCTGGTTGAAGTCATTACCAGGTAGGTCATTTAGGAAGATCTGAAGTTCCACAGGATCACATTCACCAATAGATTTATTGCATTGGCCAGCTATGATGTTTATCACATTGGAGATGAAGAGCAATGTGTTTGGTCCCGAAGAGCATCCTAGGTCAGCAATGACCATGGTTTTGGGGACAAGGGCAGTACATACTTCCTTTATGGCATCCTCAACAATTGGCGTAGTTTGTACCATAAGCTTCTCCTATTTGTATGCACAGTGGGAAAATATATAGTAGCTCTTAAAAACATGTTATTTGTCGTACAATCTGCATATATCTATGAACATGTTCTTTTTTCGCGAAGAACATGTTAAAGACAATGTTTAATAAAACATATGTATATGCTATATGCATTCAACTTTTGTGGAGATTACAATATGAAAAAACCATCCCAACAAACTTTAATAGAAAATATAATTGTTATACATACACTAAATAAATCCATACAATACCATAAAAGGATTTAAGTGAAATAATTGCTAGGTCTGGTGCTTCTCAGTGTGGTTCATACATACTACAAATGCATACTGCATAGTTTATATGGTGAAAAGGGATAGAAGAGTACTTGAGCCCTCGAATTCTTTGCGTAGCTATGTTCTCCATTCCCTTCAGCCATGTGAAAGTCGCGTTGTAGATTTGTCATCATCACTAGAAATTTTGTTGGTATAGTTTCCTGGTTATTCAGAAGAAACAAAGAAAGCACCCAATGAATCTGAATGCTCTTCATCACAGGGTAGAATTTATAGTAGCTAGACCAGATACCAGAGACGTTGGCACCTATGGTGGACCAGATGTCTTCAAAATATCTGACCAATTATGTGTGGTGAAATGACAAATAGCTTTGATTTCTCATCAATGAATTAGAGGGTAATAGAGATTTTTTTTTTGTCTTGATTGTACCTGCGCCACTCGATGTATAAGAAAAGTACTCTTTCTATTCCAAATTATAAGACATTCCAAAAATCTTGAAGAGTCAAAACATCTCAAGTTTGATCAAAATTATAGAAAAAATTATAAAGATTTATAAGATCAAATAGATATACTATGAAAATATAATTAATGAAGAATCTAATGATACTTAGTTGGTATTATAAATGTTATTATTTTATTATATAAATTTGGTCAAACTTGAGATACTTTGACTCTCTAAAATTCTTGGAATGACATATAATTTGGGATGGAGGGAGTATATGTTTTGATTAAGAAACTACAAGACCAATAAAAAACGACATAACATTGACAGATTATATATGCTTGTCCGGCAGCAAATGGAAACACATGTTAATACCTAGAAGAGCACGTGTGGTGCCTAGCTAATGGACAGCAACGACTTTTCCACCGGCAAAGCATGTACGACTTTTCAATGTAAACTTCAACTTCACCTCGCAATCTACTTTTGCTCAGTACATGTGGGGCTTCGCTCGGCTTCCTACCTCGCTACGGGGTAGCATGAGGAGGCTGAGAGTGTCCTACAGGTTTAGGAAAAATGAGATTTACTCAAAGAGGGATATGAGTGAGAATAGGAGTAAATTCAAAAAGTAAATGACTACTAATTCATTATCCCAATAGTAATAATCCACAGATATACAAAGGTCATATCCGTGGCCAATAGAAAATTATAATTTTGACCAGCCCAATTAGGGGTCCTCTTACTTTGACGTATAGGGGCATCGAGATCATTTGACCCTCGCCTCTAACCGCTCTTCTAACCATGTCGGGATCTCGAGGGGGGCGGTGGGTTCACCATTCTCCACGCCCCTCCAAACAGGGGTTGGGCTGGTGGCGCGAAGGTCTCCTCCACCCGTCGAAGCCTTGTGGATGGTTCTCTGCCCTGCAGAAACAGAGAATCAAGGCGTCCCTCACCAGGGGTGTTGGTTAGCGAGGGTCCCTGTGCTGGTGGTGAGGTGCTCCCGCATTCGGTTGTGTTGCGGGCTGGCTAGTAGTAGGAGAGGGTGTTGTGTGTGAAGGGCATTCCCCCAAAATACACTTGCCATCTGCATCAGTGTCAGCTTCAACTCTCCCTCGTCATGGTCTTCAGCTCGAGAGACTAATTAATCGTTTGTATATGTTGGTGTCAATTTCAAGTTTGGCTCACCATCACCTTCAGCTAGAGAGGGGCACACCGACAGCATCAACATCGACTTGAGCACTACCTGCACCGTCACCTTTAGCTGGAGGCAGGGATTCGCCTTCTGCATCAGCGTCTACCTTGCCATGGCTTTTGGGTCGATGCGCTCGCTGTCATTATCGAAGTCGACTTCGATTGTGCCTCATCGTGTGTGTATCAATGTTGATTTTTCAACTCCACCTCATCATGAACTCCGCCACAAGAGGCACTGTGAGCTTCGTGTCGACTTCAACTCCACCTCACCGTCACAGCATTCAGCTCAACCGTCAACATCAACGTCGACTTCAACTTCGTCTCTCCGTGACCTTCAGGCCGAAGGGCTCGTCAATGGGCCTACAGCAGAGAGCCGTGACTGCAACACGGACCTAGAGAAGCAAATGCTGCCTGGCTAATAATGGACAGCAATGATTTTTCACCCAGTGAAGCAAAGTACCCCACGTATTATCCGGAACAAATGCACAATAGAATTTAAGTACGCTGAAAGTATGACGTATAGCATTAGGTATCTTATTACATCAGAAATTTGTTCATGGCACTCACGTATAGCATCTACTACAGTTTCTTCAAGGACATGATGATAAAGGCGGTTTTTGTCTTCTCTTGCTCAAGGTGCTTGGCTAAGAGATATGAATAATCTGCAAACAATAAGTCAAGTATGTTTTCTCCAAAATGACTTGCAATCAAAGGCTCCATCAATGCTCTAACAAGCTTAGAAACATTCATGCCACTACGGACACTGTTATGGACATCATCGCCTTCTGTATCATCATAAGGATCCCAGTTTAGCTCAAGTAATTTGATGTGATCCAATTTGAACATGTGGCTCTCCATGACTATTTCCTTCACTTCAGCAATTGATGGCCCATACAACGGTAGATTGAAAGCTTCTAGCCTTTCTTTCTCCACAAGGCCCTATAGATTATGATCAGCATCATTGTTTATTTAACATGCCAACTGATTTTTGAAGTTTAAACCACACACAAAAAAGGTAAAACTAAATTTATATGTTCCACTCTTACCTTTGCAACAAGAGATTGCAGTGATCTTGCAAGTAATCCATAAAGTTGGACGCTATCTCCACTGTATACATCATCATCCTTCCTCCCAACAAATGTTAAAATCATTTTTCCTCCATATACAAGTTCTTCATGACGTAGCTTGAGGAAGAGTGAGAAGTCCTTATGGAACTGCTCTTGGAAGAACTTCACCACAAATGACGGCGTGGACTTTGCGATGTAAATATTATCTTTGTTTAACAGGGTTTTATTCCTTGCATAAAGTTCCTCGGGTACCTATCATACATGGAATTTGAGAATGTCACTCTGAACTCTAAATAAAGAACTGCAAGATTTGCCATGGGCAAATGTTTATCCATGCATAAATAACTTCGATTCTTGCAATAAGCATTGATACAAATACCTGAGAGCGCCAATGAAGGCAACAAGCGGAGTGAAAGAGATGGACACTTTGACGAGGAAACAGCCTGCTGTAGTACGATTTTGGCAACCCAGAAATGTAGTACAAAGGTGGTGTGTACCCCATTTGTTCCATTATTGTACCATGCTTCAAGTTTTCAAGTGAACTGAAGAGCTGGTTGAAGTCATTACCAGGTAGGTCATTAAGGAAGATTTGAAGTTCCATAGGATCACATCCATCAGTAGATTTGTTGCATTGGCCAGATAAGATGTCTAACACACTGGAGATGAAGCGCAATGTGTTTGGTCCCGAAGAGCATCCTAGGTCAGCAATGATCATGGTTTTGGGGGCAAGAGCAGTACATGCTTCCTTTATAGCATTCTCAATGATGGGCAGAGTTCGTACCATAAGCTTCTCCTAGTAGTATGCACGTAGAGGGAAAAATATATATAGTAGCTCTTAGATACATGTTATGTACTACCTCCGTTCAAGAAAGAACACAATTCTCGGATTTTGTGGAATCAAAAAGTTTGAACTTTAACTAAATTTATATAAAAAAAGATAAATATTCTTGATACAAAATAAGTCTTATTAGATTAGTTATAGAATATATTTTCATAATGAACTTATTTAGAGACATAAACAATAATACTATTTACGATAAACTTGCTTAAACTCAAGCTCAACTGATAAGCAAGGATACCATAATTGCATTATTTTATAGACGGAGGGAGTATCCTACAAATCTCTATGTGCATTCAACTTTTGGTGGGGATTACAATATCAATATATATAATCCATTCCTATAAACAATAATAGCAAACTATATTATTTTACATACCTATAAAATCATTTAAGTGGAATATACAATAAGATATTAATACTTCTCACTGTGGTACATATATAAATGCGTACTTCATATAGTTAGATTTGTGCATGTATGGTAAAAAGGGATAGAAGAGTCACCTGAATCCTCGAATTCTTTGCGTAGCTATGTTCTCCTTCCCCTTCAGCCATGTGAAAATCGCGTTGTAGATTTATCACCATTACCACGTACAAATTTTCTTTGGTACGGTTTCCTGGTTGTTCAAAACAAACAAAGAAAGCACCCAATGAATCTGCATGCTCTTCATCACAGGGTACTATTTATAGTTGCTAAGCTTCTAGAGAGCCATGGCACCTAGCTTTGTGGAGCAGATGTGTTCAACATACCCGCCAAATTATGGGTGGTTGGCGTAGTACGTAAGAGGCTTTGATTTCTCATCAATGAATTAGAGTATTACGGACTACTAGATTTGTTATCGTATGTTAAGATGGTACCTGCGCCACTTTGATGCATAAGGACAGATTTATGTTCTGAATTAAGACAAGACCATAATGCGTAGAATGATATATAGATATATACTTGTCTGCTATGCTGCCGGCTACTTGACAGCGACTTTTCAACGGGCAACAAGTACGACTTTTCAAATTAGACTTCAATTCCGCCTCGTCATCAATTTAATTTGGCACACGATACACTTGCCGCGCCTGTATCGCCGTCAGCTTGAACTACTACCAAAAGAATTTGTAGAGGCGGCTTGAAAGTCTTAGAAGTGATACGGTTAGCCTAGTTGCCTCTACTCTTTCATCAATTAGAGGCAGTTTTTCAACCATACTCTCTCCGTCCATTTATTGGGTTCGCCTTAACCCTCCGCGTAATGACCAAGGAGCCGCAAAGGCACGCCCGCTTTGCATTTAATCGCTGCTCTGGTGAAACCGTTGCACTTCCCCACTAAAACGTCCGCTAAAACGTCGTTAGCCTGGCCGCCCGCCCGGCCGCGCGCCCGTTATCGCGCTCTTTAGAAGGCAGCACCGCGCGGTCAGGGAAGGAAAATTTCCATACTCTTTTATCCCGCGCCCAAGCACTATCTGGCGCCACAATCACCTGCCAAATTCAGCGGCCCAAAATCAAAAATTTCGCACTTCCTTCTATTGCCGCCTACACCAAAAGAAATCAATCTTTCAACGCCCACCATCTAGCAAATTCGTTTTCACGTTGCCGTGGCCTATATAAGTTTCGTTTTCACGTTGCTAACGGGAGGAAACGGAGGGGGTATTTGACGCAACGGAAGGATGACGCGCATCTAATGCCGGGTTACAAACGAGGAGTCGCGAGCGCATGGGAGGACGTGAAACCGTGGTCCCCTCTCTTAAACGAAGCCGACTCTTGGATTTTTTTTTTGCTTAAACGAACCCAATAAATGGACGGAGGGAGTATCTTTTAAATCAATTTGTAGAGACGAACAAAATTGAGTTTCACGAATCGGCGGGAAACACGAGTGGTCTCTGTAAATTGTTTTTCAAAAACCATAAATCAGACCCAAAAAATATCAAAAAAAAAACCACTAACCTTAGGCCTCACACTTTACTCCTCTATAAACACTCCATTCCAAATTGACTTGTTCATATTGGGGAGTTATAATTGAATTGGCTCCAATACCAAAGCAGTAATGGTATTGAAATGGACATAATTTCGAATACTGTTATTATTTGGATGATCATTGAATTAGATTTTGGAATCTTAGGACAGTACTACAAAAAACCAAGGCGTTTGGAAAAGGGCCTTAGAGACAGGCGGAAATTTAAACTGCCCTGATTAATGTCAGAGATTAACCGAGGTGGGCGTTTTTATTAAGTGAGGTGGTCACATTCAACCACCTTCGTTAATCGATTTACACGCCTCCTAAAATCTACAAAAATGGAGGTTGTTTTCAGAGGCCGACCACTTATGTAATACCCGATTTTAAGGACAAAACCAGATATACACCATATGTGAGTTTTAAAAGCCAAATCTCACATATAGCTACAAAATAAGGGGTAATATCAAAAGACAATGCATAAATTATATAACGAACGTAGTATAAAAGATATAACCTTTGATAGCAAACAGCGGATAGACAACATCAAACTTCGGGTATTAACTTCTCTCCACAGGATCCAACTGACTGGTTGAGCACAAGCCTAACATCTCCTGAAGTGTGGGGAAAATTGCAAGAGTGAGCACATATCGTACTCAACAAGTATAACCAGGGGTTCATGAGGCTCAAATGGCTGACACTGGTTTAACTGCATTTAGCTTTTAATAGTGGATAACATATTTAATCATTGGATAGCAATATCAAGGTAGCAAACTAAATCCCATAACCACATGATCAATGTATACAAGAATTAAGAATAACACATATAAACAACATAATAAACCATCATTTATCATCATTAGTCATGTTCATCAGAGTCCGCCTATTCCGTCAGTTTTCCGGGCCGCCCGTATCCGTGGGCACGGCTAGTATACCAGATTTAACACTCTGCAGAGGTTGTACATCTTTACCCATGAGTCGTGATTTACCCTTTCGCCCGAGGTTGCAAGTCTCTTAACCCCCTTCCTAGGGAGGTCGGCAGGGATCACTATGAAGCCTTTCAAAGGTTTCGTCTAACAAGTTAGGGCCATTAGATTCACTCGGCAGGCAGATATAGAGCCCCCCTTCCATGGCACATAACTCGCAGCCTATACGCATGGACAGAGGCCACACTATACCCAACGTGTCTAGCCATTCTTACGCCATTTAAGGTAACCGCTAACAAGCTAGAAAAAGGTCCTCATACTGAGCTAAAACCAGAGCCATGTAGCCCTCATGGTTGTACGAGTTGTCCCGGCTTTTGCCAAGGGAAAAGTCCTTATGGAGGGTCAAGATCAATCTAGCAAAAGCTAGAGTTCTTTCCACCCTTTATATTCAAGTTGCTAGAAAGCTTATTTTATTGTTTATTGTATATTCAAATATTCATGTTACAAGATCATGGATTAATAATCAAGCACTAGCAAGAACTACCCGAATGCATATCCAAATAGGTAACAAGGAATTCAGGATAACAATCATCTATGATTTTGCTAAGGTTATCAAGGTGAAAGCATGCATATGATATATAACGTATTAATTGTGTATAGGTAACAAGGATGATCCCAAGTTATACTTTCCTTGATCAAAGCTCTCCTGAGCCTGCTGGTCTTCAAAGACTTGATCTTGCTCACCAACGTATCGCTCACCGTCTATACCCGATCATCAATCAACAACACGCAATCCAATGTAGACAATCATACACGAAGCAAACAAGCTAAAATTAGAACAATACACCAAACAGTGGTAAATAAAATATAAAAGTTTATAAAAATGTTCTACGCAGCGCTACGATCACACAAACGTAAAGTTCACGAAAATCGGAATTAAAACGTAGAAGATATGAATTTTCTAAGATTTCCTATAGGTAAATAATTAATTAAATGCTACTGCAGAAATAAAAAGTTTCAAAACAGTGAAATATATTACTTCTAACATGTAGAGCTCGTAAATACGAATCCAACGAAATTTGAACGGACAAAAACGGAGTTAAAATGAATATTTTATGAGCAATCTAAATCCAGTGGCAAACTTGTAAATATCAGGAAGCGTATTTTGAATCAAGCCAGGCAGTTTACGTTTTCAAAACTGAAAGGCGTATTCCATCTATGCGCTTTGGACCGCGGGTTGATTTGTAAAGATCGCAGGGACTCTTTAGGAAAATTGCCACGAAGAGGTATCTTCTAATCTGGGCCATTGATTTAGGATCGGATGGCACAGAATCAAACCAGAGAGGTGAGATGGAGAGAGCCGGCTAGCTATCGATTCCGAGCACCGTTTCGCGAAAGGAAAACTCTGGGATGACGAGCAGCTCACCGCGACTTCACCTATGCACTTGGTTCGGCCCGAGGTGGAGCAAGGAGAGCTTGCCGCGGTGGCGCTAGGATTTGAGCTCGGCGAGATCCGAAAGAACGTGACAGAGGCGTCTAGGGCTCGGATTAAAGAGCTTGGGGACGAAAAGGGGCATGCGGGGTTGATTTAGGAGTCTTATAGGGGCATACCGCGCGGATTTGGCAAGGGTAGCAAGGAATCCCGAGATTCTGGGATTTCCGTTTGGAGACCAACGAGAAACCCGGCTCGGTCACGTTGGAGAAGAAAGGAGGGGGAAAGGAGTCGCTGCCAAGCGGGCCCGTGCTGTCAGCGATAGGAGAATGGAGGGAAGGGAAGCGGGCCGCGCGCGGTTGGGCCGGGGAGTTGGGCCTCGGCTTGGATTCCAGGAGCTTTCTCTTCCTTTTTTTTATTTCTTTTCTGTTTCTTTTTCCAAATCCTTTCCAAATAGAATTTTGAAAGCACAAATTATTTCTAACCAACAGAAATCAACACAAAAGAAAATATGTCTCAGCATGAATGCAAAAGCATGTTGCTAGCCTTATGATGAATTTTAGTTTAATGAAAAATATTATTTTCCTATGTTTCATGAGTACAAAAATTCATAATTAAATCATTTTAGCTCTATTTCCCAGAAAACAATTTTTAGGGTGTTACAAATCTACCCCCCTTAAGATGAATCTCGTCCTCGAGATTCGGAAGATGGTGATCAAAGAGATGTAGATACTCCGCTTTTGAACCTTGTTCACTTCCTTGAGTAGCTCTTTCTTAGTAACCATTCTATGGCCTTTGTCACTCCGAACATCTCCATCAATGGTTCCCAAGAGTTCAGCAATGTAATTCGTATAGATAAGGTTTTTTTTACTCATAGCTTATCTGGGGTATATGTTCCTTGCCCATCCATTTAAAACCTGATGCATTTCCAACCATGATATACTCAACTTTCTCCTTATTACTTTCATCGTCCCATTTCACAATCATCCTTCTCCTTCTTCCAAAGTGAGCCCTATTAATTTCCAAATTTGTAGTGTTAGTAATATCGCTCAACCTCCGCACACAAATCCTCAAATCTAGGTGTTGTCCAAACTTTTCCTAGCACACTCTTTATGATAAGAGCTTTGGCATCGACATATACTTCTCCATAATCCCACCACTAGAGACAACATATTCAATTTAGAGAACTTAGTTCACTCAAAACTTACTAGCCATGCATGGTGAAATAATAAGGTTTCATAACTCTCTGAAGAATCATCCGTAGATGTTCGATATCTCTTTCTAATATCATTAATGTCATCTTGTCTTGGGCATGTTGGAAGTTGAACCTCCATTTGATAATAGCTCAATGTGGAGACCAATCTTGACGAATACCTGAACTCATTGGTGCAAAGAGTAACCACTCTTGAGCAAAGATATTTGTGGTTGATAGGGAGTTGTCCACCAAAGGAATAACAGATCTTCCAAATAAAATACTTGAACACATAAAACCTTTGTCTTGCAACTTCTATAGCTTGGCTACCCCCCTTAAGATGAGATCAGCTAGGGGATACCAAGGATGGCTTGAACATTCTTATGAGTAGGTTAACTACCATAAAAGAGCTTCTTATATCCAAGAGAACTCATATACATAGACAAGAACAAGAAATCAGAAATTCCTCGCAAGATGAAAAACAACAACTTAGTAAACCAGCTACAACTAATGTTCCGTCAACCTGATAGAGTTATGGTCTACACTGCTGGAAAGCTTATCAAATTCTCCACAACTTTCTTGTTGATCACTTCCCCATATTCGGGCGTTAAAATAAGGTTTGATAATCCAACATAAAATCTGTCCAGGAAGTCTGACAACACAGACACAGCATCTTGAAACAGTCATATCATGAGCCATAGAAACCATATAATGACGATCCTTACAATGTTGAAAAGCTTATGAAATCCTCTGAAACTTTTGTATACAACTTTTTCCTAGATTATGAAGTTAATTTGGCTGAAATTAGGAAATACTAGGACTGTCCAGACTTTGAAATAGAACATAAACATCCAATTGCATCTGTCATATCTCAGGTTCTACTTATCCAAATAAGTTCTAGCTTACACCGTTGGAAAGCTGAGAAAATTGTCTACAACTCTTCTATAGAACACTTTTCCAAATTCTATAGTTATATTTGTCTAGAACAGTAGGCAACCGAACTGATCCAGATTCCTGACAGCACATATGTATCATCTTGTGATTTTTGTAACTTCCAAACCATAATAGATATGAGGGTGATCCTTGCGGTCAGAGAAATATCTTGAAGTTTAGTTGTTCCTAGAAAAATTTGACAGACGTTGCATGATCAGAACTTGAGATACACCAGAATTATTGCAGTCTGCTTCAGAAAACAGCAAAGGATAGAAACAGGATATAACCAAACCCAACTACTTATTTCACTACTCCTTATGCCTTAGGCCTATAAACTAAATGATATCGTGGAGAAAACCCACAAGATCATTGCACTCATTACAAAGATCCAAATCAATCATAAGCATAATAACAAACCAAACCAAGCATCAAAGGTTCACACTTCAAGCATTAACTCAACTTGCGGTACTATCGTTCTCTTCCTATTAAGGGCAAAGATCCTAAAACTTATATTTCAAGGACACAAGAAGGTGGTAAGAAAAGGTTCTAATAGCATACCAAATCAAGGAGTGAAGGTGAGAGCAAGTACTCTTAAAATAAGCAACAAGGTAGAGAAATAGCAAGGATAGGGATATAGTATGGATGAAAATATCAAGGTTTATAGAGCAAGGATTTTATGACAATTCCAAAACCTTAAGATGACCAATTTCTAACTAGGCTTGCGTCCTACAGTCAGCATTGCTCTGATACCACTTTGTAATACCCGATTTTAAGGACAAAACCAGATATACACCATATGTGAGTTTTAAAAGCCAAATCTCACATATAGCTACAAAATAAGGGGTAATATCAAAAGACAATGCATAAATTATATAACGAACGTAGTATAAAAGATATAACCTTTGATAGCAAACAGCGGATAGACAACATCAAACTTCGGGTATTAACTTCTCTCCACAGGATCCAACTGACTGGTTGAGCACAAGCCTAACATCTCCTGAAGTGTGGGGAAAATTGCAAGAGTGAGCACATATCGTACTCAACAAGTATAACCAGGGGTTCATGAGGCTCAAATGGCTGACACTGGTTTAACTGCATTTAGCTTTTAATAGTGGATAACATATTTAATCATTGGATAGAAATATCAAGGTAGCATACTAAATCCCATAACCACATGATCAATGTATACAAGAATTAAGAATAACACATATAAACAACATAATAAACCATCATTTATCATCATTAGTCATGTTCATCAGAGTCCGCCTATTCCGTCAGTTTTCCGGGCCGCCCGTATCCGTGGGCACGGCTAGTATACCAGATTTAACACTCTGCAGAGGTTGTACATCTTTACCCATGAGTCGTGATTTACCCTTTCGCCCGAGGTTGCAAGTCTCTTAACCCCCTTCCTAGGGAGGTCGGCAGGGATCACTATGAAGCCTTTCAAAGGTTTCGTCTAACAAGTTAGGGCCATTAGATTCACTCGGCAGGCAGATATAGAGCCCCCCTTCCATGGCACATAACTCGCAGCCTATACGCATGGACAGAGGCCACACTATACCCAACGTGTCTAGCCATTCTTACGCCATTTAAGGTAACCGCTAACAAGCTAAAAAAAGGTCCTCATACTGAGCTAAAACCAGAGCCATGTAGCCCTCATGGTTGTACGAGTTGTCCCGGCTTTTGCCAAGGGAAAAGTCCTTATGGAGGGTCAAGATCAATCTAGCAAAAGCTAGAGTTCTTTCCACCCTTTATATTCAAGTTGCTAGAAAGCTTATTTTATTGTTTATTGTATATTCAAATATTCATGTTACAAGATCATGGATTAATAATCAAGCACTAGCAAGAACTACCCGAATGCATATCCAAATAGGTAACAAGGAATTCAGGATAACAATCATCTATGATTTTGCTAAGGTTATCAAGGTGAAAGCATGCATATGATATATAACGTATTAATTGTGTATAGGTAACAAGGATGATCCCAAGTTATACTTGCCTTGATCAAAGCTCTCCTGAGCCTGCTGGTCTTCAAAGACTTGATCTTGCTCACCAACGTATCGCTCACCGTCTATACCCGATCATCAATCAACAACACGCAATCCAATGTAGACAATCATACACGAAGCAAACAAGCTAAAATTAGAACAATACACCAAACAGTGGTAAATAAAATATAAAAGTTTATAAAAATGTTTTACGCAGCGCTACGATCACACAAACGTAAAGTTCACGAAAATCGGAATTAAAACGTAGAAGATATGAATTTTCTAAGATTTCCTATAGGTAAATAATTAATTAAATGCTACTGCAGAAATAAAAAGTTTCAAAACAGTGAAATATATTACTTCTAACATGTAGAGCTCGTAAATACGAATCCAACGAAATTTGAACGGACAAAAACGGAGTTAAAATGAATATTTTATGAGCAATCTAAATCCAGTGGCAAACTTGTAAATATCAGGAAGCGTATTTTGAATCAAGCCAGGCAGTTTACGTTTTCAAAACTGAAAGGCGTATTCCATCTATGCGCTTTGGACCGCGGGTTGATTTGTAAAGATCGCAGGGACTCTTTAGGAAAATTGCCACGAAGAGGTATCTTCTAATCTGGGCCATTGATTTAGGATCGGATGGCACAGAATCAAACCAGAGAGGTGAGATGGAGAGAGCCGGCTAGCTATTGATTCCGAGCACCGTTTTGCGAAAGGAAAACTCTGGGATGACGAGCAGCTCACCGCGACTTCACCTATGCACTTGGTTCGGCCCGAGGTGGAGCAAGGAGAGCTTGCCGCGGTGGCGCTAGGATTTGAGCTCGGCGAGATCCGAAAGAACGTGACAGAGGCGTCTAGGGCTCGGATTAAAGAGCTTGGGGACGAAAAGGGGCATGCGGGGTTGATTTAGGAGTCTTATAGGGGCATACCGCGCGGATTTGGCAAGGGTAGCAAGGAATCCCGAGATTCTGGGATTTCCGTTTGGAGACCAACGAGAAACCCGGCTCGGTCACGTTGGAGAAGAAAGGAGGGGGAAAGGAGTCGCTGCCAAGCGGGCCCGTGCTGTCAGCGATAGGAGAATGGAGGGAAGGGAAGCGGGCCGCGCGCGGTTGGGCCGGGGAGTTGGGCCTCGGCTTGGATTCCAGGAGCTTTCTCTTCCTTTTTTTTTATTTCTTTTCTGTTTCTTTTTCCAAATCCTTTCCAAATAGAATTTTGAAAGCACAAATTATTTCTAACCAACAGAAATCAACACAAAAGAAAATATGTCTCAGCATGAATGCAAAAGCATGTTGCTAGCCTTATGATGAATTTTAGTTTAATGAAAAATATTATTTTCCTATGTTTCATGAGTACAAAAATTCATAATTAAATCATTTTAGCTCTATTTCCCAGAAAACAATTTTTAGGGTGTTACAACTTATAAGGTCCACCTCAGTTAATAGGCCGAGGCCCAAATAAGCCTAGGCAAGGCCTGGTAGCATGGCCAAGTATAAAAATGACACCTAGGGTTTCCTCTGCTCCCAAGCCCGAGCCTCTCCCTCTCCCTTAGTCTGCCCGAGCGCTCCTTCCCTCTCCATCTCCTCTCCCTCCGAAGCACTCCTTCCCTCCGTCTCCCCTGTGCTCCTCCCTCCCCCACTCGATGGCACTCCCCCCTCTCTCCCCACACGCACTCCCTCCCTCCACAAGTTCCTCTCTCTCCACGGTGGTGGCACTAGTCTGTTGCTGATAGGGATGTAGATAGTCTGTTGCTAAAAGTCATCGTTGTATGTAAACAGCAACGGACAATACATTTAGCAACAGAAAGTTCGATGGTCCAAAATTTATCTACAGGCAACCTGTTAGAGCTTTTAGCAACGGATAGTTCATCACATAAGAACTTTTAGCAACAGATAGTCCATCTATCTCAATTAAATAGGTAAAAAATAAACCACATGTATTTAAAATTGGTATTGAGTGACATACACAAGTGGGCGCATTAATCATACTCTCATTCATCTATATCAAATGAGAACATATAATCATGTCACTAGCTTAAGCTTGTTGCCATCAAGCCAACATACAAGCATATATATAGTAATTGAATACAAAATCTAGCTATTGTCATGAGGTTGTACATTAAGCAAACATTGTTTTCTTGTTGAGCAAAAGCCATCATCCAACAGTGATCCAACAATACCATCAGGTTCCAAGTCCAAAAACTAAAGCTACTAGATTCTAGTCCAAAAGCATTCGAATTCAGCATCTAGTTCACCAAAAAATAATTCAAGGCTTGCAATCAACAAGTCACTACCAACAACCCCATGAGAAGATCCTGCAACAAATTTGCTCCTAGCACCCTTCCTACCAACAAGCTAGCACCACACGTAGCATCTCTGAGATGTTCCTGTAACACCTTGAGAAGATCTCTGAGAAGAACCAACAACACCTTGAGAAGATCTTGGTTCAACTGATCATTCAACGCTATTTTTTATCTCTGAGAAGAACCAACACCACCTAGCAATGGGGGATCTGAGGAGCACCGCAGCGGACTGTTCAATGCTAATTTATATCTTTAGCAATAGTCGTTCAATGCTATTATATTTTAGTGTTGTGGTGTAGTGTGGGCAGCTTTCAGAGGTGTGTGGCCATGGTGGCTTAGCGGCGCGGGTCCGTGGTGGCATGCTAGTGCGGTGTCATGGTGGCACGGTGGAGGACATGCAAGGGGCAAGCCGCAACAATGATGGTGGAGTCTGGTGAGATCCAGCCTTGGTAACGTTGGACTTCCATCGCCTCCACCAGATTCGGCCCCGGTGGTGCTAGACCTCCATTGCCTCCACTAGATCTAGTCTTGGTGGCACTAGACCTCCACCATATTTGGCACCAGCAGTGTTGGACCTCCACCGCCTCCACTAGATCCAGATCTAGCACAGGCAGATCTGATGACGGTGGCGCTCGGGAAGGATGAATCTGGCCCTGGCATAGGCAGACCTAGTGAAGCACGGGGCATCGCTTGCTCCCACGGCGATGGCACTCAGGGCGGATTGTGCTCCCATGGCGGCGTCCTAGATCCAGGCCTGTTTAGGTCTACACTACAGGTTGTGGGTTTTTTTTGTTTTTTATTAGATTTCTAAGGCGGTCATCCAACCGCCTTAGGAAAAAGGTCGCATTTATTGTGACCTTTGGTCCGAGGTGGATGTGATGGTCGCCTCGGTAAACCATTTTGCCAACCTCGGTTGCCTTTTGTGTAGTAGTGGAAGTAGCTCAAATTCGATTTTCTGTTTGGATGCAAAAGCACGGAATTGAAATGTTAGGGAAGCTTGACCCCCCAGCTCCACCACCAGAGGACTGAGGATGGATCCACTGGTAGGCCGCGCTACCATGGAAGCCGATGTCGTCGCTTCCACCACATTTGATCTCCTCCCCGCACCTGGGACACCCACTATAGGCACAAAGTGCAAACTACACACCACGTAGGAGCCCTCCTACAGCCTCGTAGTGCATGCATCAGAGATCCGCCGAGATGGAGGCGGCGCACTAGTCGAAGGTTGCGATGGCATCAACGATAGAGGGGATGGGACAAGCAGGTGCATCTTTTACAATGGTGGGGATCTTCATCATCTCTCTTCTTGTGGGGGAGCTCGACCGTGATCAACATGGTGCTGCTAGTCACGGGGGAGAGGAAGAGGAGCTCGTGCTGCTGATCATAGGGAAGAAGAAGAGGAGCTCGTGCCGCCAGCCATAGGGAAGTGGAAGAGGAGCTCACACCGTCGGCCACACAGAAGACGAGCTCATGCACACTCGGGGATAGGGTGTCGAGAACGAGGTAATTCCACCTAATACAAAGGGGGAGAGCTTCGTATTGGGGATGAGGGAGCACAAGCTTGGTGAATACCGGGTGGCATTAAGGATGAATATCAATTTTGAATTCCAAACAATCCAAACATCTATATTTGGAGATATCCAATGTAAATTCCAATTATGAGCTCTGAATATCTACATCCAAACGGGCTATAAGCATATTCACTCTGTGTCAACTGATATTTTGACTTTTTAACTAATGGTTGTGGGCCCTTTTGTTGTAGTTGGACCGGTCGGATAAATCACCAAAGGCGAGAGAAAAAACACGAAAGGCAAAGAGCACATGCACGTTCTTTTTTTACAACATGAGTAGGGACACACGTCCTTTAAGGGCACATTTAACTTTTCCCACATGTTCTTGTTCGTCGCTCCGTCCACCATAGCTGGGCAGCGGAGGTCGAGGCCAAAGTGAGCTATGCCCCCCCTTTGACTGTATTTTCTTAATGATATCTATGTTTAGTCATTATAAAGTAATAAAGATTTACATAATATAGATAACTTAAGTACTGTTGGCCCCTCCTTAAATCCTCTTCAAGCTCCTGCTTGAGGTAATGGAGGAGGATGAGGTCATGCGAACCTGCTATCCCAATGGAAGGAAGGCGGCATATGCAGGCAGAGATCAGCCTGGCCGCCGGAGTTCGACAGAAAAACAGAGTGGGAGAATTTAGAGAGGGAATGCTTCAGTGAACTTGGAAGCTTGATGATGCGGTGGAGGAGATGTGTCGTCATCATCTGTAGCATCACACATGTAATTTTTGTTCCAGGCGGAGCGCTTCACTTTGGCATTGTTTAGTTTCTAAAAAAATTTAAGATTCTCCATCATATTGAATCTTGCGGCATATGCATGGAGTATTAAATATAGATGAAAACAAAAACTAATTGCACAGTTTGCCTGTAAATCGCGAGATGAATCTTTTGAACTTAGTTAGATCATGATTGAATAATATTTGTCAAATTAAAACGAAAGTGCTACTGTGCTAAACAAGGCCAGGGTCAACAGACCCCGACGAATTTTACCAAAACCAGTGGAAAATTATTGTTTTGTATTTTGTTGGCAACACTGTCCCAGTTGATAAGGCCTTGTTTAGTTCACCCTAAAAATTAAAAAGTTTTCAAGATTCCCTATCACATCGAATCTTGTGGCACATGTATGAAACATTAAATATAGACAAAAACTAATTACACAGTTTAGCTGTAAATCACGAGACGAATCTTTTGATCCTAGTCAGTCCATAATTAGATAATATTTGTCACAAACAAACAAAAGTGCTACAGTACCGAAAACTTTTCACTTTTCGAAACTAAACAAGGCCCAAGTTGATGACCCCGTTGATTCTTTTGGTTGCCTTCGCCCCTCGATGGATTCGGGAATGAGCCTACTGCCAACGGGCTCTGTTTTGTTTCTCTCTCTCTCCTCTCTCAATTTACGTAGGCTGGTGTGACGAATCGCCATCTCTCTTGTCTCTAAATAAGAGAGACAGAAGAGAGACAAACGAAGCAGAGGCAGACAGACATCCCACCTTTGATAATTATTTTTTACCAGCTGTGGTATATGGCTTCTATGCGTGGTCGTTATCTCTAGCCAACGTTAAGATTGTGGACGATAACATTAACAAGGTGATCAAAAGCTGTACTTGGTCACTACTCTGCACATCATCGATCGTACTAGTCGACTATTGGGAACTCCCATATACTCGTCATATTTACCACGGAACTTCCTGATGACAGGAAACTAGCACAGGAGGAGACTGATCGATGCGTCCGAGGTTCCCCGTGCGATGTGCACTGCCTCTCCAAGCATGAACCGATGATCGACGATAACAAAGCGCCCAAATAAACATGCTTCAACCCTTGTTAACCACGCGCAATGGTTAACGAATCATCATTCCATCTGTTCACCTTGTGCCTTGATGACAATATATATATAACAATAGCAGAACAACACAGCAGACCAACGGGAGTATAGGATTTACTGAAGTGCATCAATGGCTTCGTCCAATCAAGTGCTAGTCGTCATCGTAGTCATCGCCGTCGCCACCGTCCTCGCCGCACCGGCCGCGGCCCTCGCCGCCGACCTCTTGGTCGGGGGCAGCCAGGGTTGGCGCCTTGACTTCGACTACGACGATTGGGTCGAAGAAAACGACTTCATCGTCGGCGACACACTCGGTAAGGCCAGTCTCAATAGAGTTTCATAGACATTAAATATACTGATGTCGCACTATATTAATGAAGAGAGATGATAAGAGTTTCGGAAAGGTCATGAAACTTCCACTGGCCATGAAGTGAAGTGAAGTCTGAAGTAATACGTATGGCCCTCTTCCATGGTAATACTAACGACAACCTCTGTCGTCCGTCTCTTGCAGTGTTCAAGTATGCCATGGGCCAGCACAATGTGGTGCAGGCGACGGCGGCGAGCTACGCGGCGTGCAGCCAGGGCAACAGCCTGCAGGTGTGGAGCTCCGGCGACGACAGGGTCACCCTCAACACGTCGGGCCCCTGGTGGTTCTTCTGCGGGGTGGGCGACCACTGCCAAGACGGCATGAAGTTCAACATCAATGTCCTCCCGGCCGTCGTTCTCTCCCCTTCGTCGCCGCCGACGCGTGATCAGGGCGGAGGTGACGCAACGGGGCTCGCCGGTGCTCAGGGCGGAGGACTCGCAGCAGCGGGGCTCGCCGCCGCCGCCGGCGTCGCGGTGGTGGCCGCGCTCCTGTTCTAGGCGTCGGCATCGGTTTCATCCAGCCGTCGTCGTCGTCGTCCATGCAACTGCGGTTACGGATATAACTCCAAATCTGTGTGTCCTGGTTTGTAATTTGACGGATTCTTCGAGCTACCGATAGATGACGAAGACATTGTCAACCTCTAAAATAACGTCATCTATCCCTAACAATAAATAAATAAAATCTCGGCAAAATTTCTGACACTAATTTTTGCCGCCTCTTTTTCCGTATTTTATATTTTTTTTTCTGTTTCAGTCCAGGTTCTATCTATATTTAGGGGGTGTTTAGTTCTCATTTTTTCTCAAAAAATTTTGGGTTTGGTTTATCATTTTGCAAAATGTAACTAAACACGATACAAAATTTTTGATAAAAAGGTAGTTATTCTCTATTTTAGATTTTGGCCTTAAAAGGGCAAAAAAAAAACCCAAAATGAGCCTCAAAAGGCCTCATGAGGACAATAAATTCTACATTTTGAATAGAACTAAACATGATCCTAAAAAATTTTGGCATTTTGTATTTCATCACTATAAAGTAGTTAGCATTTTGTATTTTGGATTTTATAGGAAACTAAACACGCCTTAGTATTCAGCCGTATTTTTCTGCCGCCGGACAAAAACGCCCTCCCTGCCAACAAGAAAATCGGCTCACAACTCGCTTGTGAACGCTCGCACTCCTTGATACTGCTGCTGGGTGCTGGCGCTCAAATCTACTTCTGTACTAATAATTGTGCCTACCCAGCAGCTCAGTTGCAAGCTCCACGCTCAACCTATTCCACGAGCCGCTACGATCAATCGAGTTAGTACTAACCAAAGTATATTTAAGATATATTCAAAAAGATGGTAGGATTATTGAATAAATCTTCAAGAAGCCCATTTGTTGGATAGTATAAATTTTGATTCCAAACGTTGAGACACATCCAGCGATGGCACGAAGTGTGAGTCCAAACTGAATAGCTGTCGCGGTCCTTGAATACATCTCAAAGCCACAAATTGTTCAAATGACCGTGTAATAAATATACATTTTATTATAACACACGGACACATTTACTAGTTAAATTCAAAAATAAATCCAAATAAATATGAGCATTCTCGAAAAAGATTGAACCGATAGGTCGCAAGTTTAACGAATTTATCAATATATGATGGACACATTGACAACCACTAAAAGAATAACATCATTAAACTTTAAAATAAATTTTGGTATAATTCTAGAATAAATTAGAAAAATACAAACATTCTCGTTAAATAGAGAATTTGAATTTAGGTGGACAAATTACAAGACAATAACCTATTCATTTGAGCTTATCTGCCGATTAGTTAGTTATTCAACAGTATTTTTCTCTCACAATAAATCGGTGAATAGTAGTTGAGCTACACTCATTTATAAGAAATATACAATCTCCTAAAAAAATACACAATCGAGTTTTGTACATGGAGTCTATCTATCATAACGTTGCGTCTGTGGTGAATATAAAATTTCTAGGACTATGCAAAATTATTTAAATAATGGAAATACAATACTCCTTTGCAACAAAGAAATTTTGCTTTGTGCTTCACCAACTATCCCGAGTGAGCACTCAGGATCACCAGGCGGTGGATCCGCCGCTGCCCTTCGTCGAGATGACCGAATGGACATTGATCACTTGATTAGCTGATTTGGACCAAAGATGTTAAAGTTTTTTTTGGAAACCGGGTTGTATTTCACATATAATCCTGACAGTTTACATCCCAAATCTAACCACGACACCTTTGAAAGAAAGAAAATTATATCTAGATCCTTGCAAGATTCTCTCGGTCGTCCCCGTCTCGAAACAGTCGCCTTGAAGCCCACCACCTTCTCGACAATGGAACATCAAAGGTTCTCAGTGGTACCAAGAGTAGCACATTGGAAATACCAACATACTTTGTAGTCGCTAAACGCCCATGTCATGCAAGATGGCCAGTGGCCATCGCATCGTAGAGAACAAGGGATCTGGCGCCCCAATGCAACCACCAACAACCCCAGCACGTGGGACGACGATACATCGAGAAGGAGAAGCAACCCACCAGAAGAGGTGGGAACTAAAAACCAACCTGATCTCACAAGTTGGTACAAAGAAATATCGTACAACATAGCATTGTCGTCGGTATGATTACCAAGCCACCTATGATCAACAATCGCATGTCTTTGGTAGCGAAATCAACGCCACCATGGAAAACATGGGCATCGAAGGCACAAAAAAAGCTAAGACATCAACACAAAAGATGACCTCACTGTTGAAAACATCATCAATGTCAAAGCCTCCACAGAAAACGCCTTTGTTATGCACCACACACCCACCAACCTCCACCAAGACCAAACCACCACCAACAAAGACGGCATCAGAGGAGATCAAGATGAAACTTCCAGGTCGTTCTGAGATGCCACCACCACTAAAAACAAACTAGGAGACCAAAAACTTCATCTCACCGTCGTTGCATGACACATCAGCACCAACAACAGATGAACTAAACTCCCCAAGTAGGAAAGCCGGCCTACCCTTATTTCCTCACTAAATCTACGCACTAGACGTACTAGATAATATCATACCTACATAGGTATACAGATCCCTCACCGAGATTCACATCGCAAAGCTCACCCGCAGGCACTGGATCTATGCACTGCTTCCAAGTTCGCTCTGCAGGAGGCCGCGGAAGGACCTTGCCACACTGCTGAGCGTGCAACGTAGCGCTGCACACCGCCGATGGGCTCGCTCTACGCGTGCCTCGATGAGGGAGAGGAAGATCTGGAAATCACCTGAGATCACCTTCCAGAATGTAGCAAGTCGAGAAAAGGTCGAGAAGAGGTCCGTTGATGATAGATGTCAAAGTTATGAAAATAAGAAGTATCCCTGGTACAAAAGAACAAATATTGTATTTTATAAAGTCAAATAGCATGTTTTGATACAATGCGAGGATGGTTGAATTGGAAACACACATAAATAGAAGCCTATGTGACATAACCGATTAAAAGCTCACATTCTACCATTGCACACAAAAGGAGGTAGGTAGCTCGAGAGAGCTCTCCTTTTAACTAGTTGAGAGAATTGCCTTACTCGCATCTCCTCCATCTCAACCTTCTTCTTTCCCTGCCAATCTGCCCCACCCCACCCAAATTTCCATGTCCCATTGTCCCTGTCTCTCCTTTGCCTCCACCACAAAGTAGTGTTGGTAGAAGTCAGTGAGGATTGTCCTTCCTCTCCCACTCAGTGTTTGCCTAAACAACCATGTAGCTCATTTAAACACCGTGTAAACGCTACATGATGGTACGCCATTTCTGTTTAACCATCCATTTAGCCCATTTAATTGGTCACTTAGCTCGTTTAATGGACTATTTAGCTCGAATAATGGCTAAGGGCACTCACAATGCAAGACTCTATCACAGAGTCCAAGACAGTTAATTACATATTATTTATGGTATTTTGCTGATGTGGCAGCATATTTATTGAAGAAAGAGGTGGAAAAAATAAGACTCCAAGTCCACATTGTTCGAGGTAATAAATAACTTTAGACTCTATGATAGAGTCTGCATTGTGAGTGCCCTAAATGATATGACAACTATTCATCGTTTAGTGTTCAAAAAACATTGCTCCCACTCTCTCCTAAATTCCCCTTCTCTCTTTTGTTCTTGACTAGATCAAGCCTATGCATTGATCCCCCACTAGCGGCCCCCACACAACTGCCCCATGCCAGCAACGCCCCTATTGACGGCTGCACCACTTGACACTCCACTCCCTCCCTCCCTCCCATGCTCCTAATCAAAGGAGGAAAACCTAGCCCCTCGCCTTTGCCACTGGCTCTACGCGACTACATATCCTCTATGGCCTCGCTTGCCACTCCTCCAACCACCACCACCATCACCATAGGTCCAACCACCTCTTCAGGCTCCCCTATCCTTCTAAGGTCACATGTCATTAAGGACCTCACCAAAGCGCAAAAACACCAACCTCCAACCCTAATAGAATTCACCGGATATGGTAAAGGTGGTGGCTATTGTAGGAGGCATTGGCAGATGGAGATGGAGATCATTGAAGTTGGATTGATTTGTTTACTTCTTTTCTCCTTCCTTACTTCTAATTTGATTTTCTTTCAATTTTCAATTCAAATGATTCCAACATGTAGGCCTATTGACCGATTTGCAATCCTGTCGGTCTATGAAACCACATAGACCAAACAACAGGTACATTTTTGTATGGGCCATATATGCTTGGTTATGAAAGAAACTAGAAAAATGATTGCATATGTCTCTCCTTCCCTAATCTTCCATTCCTCCATCTGCAAGGCAGAGGCGCAACGCTTGATGCCACTACAACAAAGAACATACCTAATTCAATGTGCAAGGCCCTGCTACATGCCTTTGCAAGTCTACCCATCATGACTGTGTGGAGCATTGGCCGTTGCTACCTTGTTCTCAGTTGTCGACGCTCGAAACCTTAGCCAGATGTTCACACCCTAGCACCACTAGCCACTCTGACTCTAGAACCTCCACCAAGATCCCCTATGGCTCAATCTTGTGTGCTGCACTCCGCCACTCGACGTGATACCTCGTTTGGCAGCACATCTTGTCTGACCCACGTAACCATAGCATTGCCACTAGCAGCTCGAGCTCAGCTTCGTTGCTATTGCTAGTGATGAAGGTGGTGATGCTAGTGACGATGTTGCTCAATATATAGATGTTGGAAGGAGAGTGAGCTACCACATTGCATCAGTTGCCCACATCCAAGGAGCAAAATCAACTTGGCCGGGGGTTTGTGGTAGTACTATCGATGCACTTGAAGGAGTGCTCAGTGGGCAGGCCATCATCCAAGGCCTCTATCACTGGGAACAAACTCATCAATATGAGGTGTGGCTGCAACTATGGGATGATCTCCATGATATTCGGTCGCATTTGTTCGAGCATGATTGTCTTTGTCATGTGACCATGGCCTGGTGTCATATTTGTGATTACTATCTATAGCTTCTCAAAAACCAGCTCAAAGCTGAGGTGTTTGTTTTAGCTTCCGACTTCTGGCTAGCAGAAATAAGATAAAAGTTGAAACAAGCCCTATGAATGGTAGTACGAGTAGGCATTGCCAACATGCACGTCACTCTTAGCCCATCTTAGATTTTTGGTGCCAACTGCCAACCATTAGTGAACCTACCAGCTTAGCCTTGCGTAGTTTCCATGGTCCATCTCTACCTCCACAAATTGTATTGGTTTCTCAAAAATGACCAAGTTAATAATCTTGAAACTAGTTCAATTTGTTGAACCAGATGATGTAGTGGAGACCATCAGTGTTAGCAATATAATGTTCACCCAAACATATATAGTGGCGAAGCTAGAGCAACTTAAAGGATGGTGTATTTGTCTTGTGGGTGCATATGCTTGTATTAGGGATGGTGCATATGTGGTGAAATTTAAGCCCAAACTACTGTTTTAAAAATTTAGGGTGGTGCATTTGCACCCCCTACAGGTAGTATACCTTCACCCCTGCCCAAACACAGTACATAGAGCTAGAGTATAGTAACATCTTCTCATCAACACAAACACACATCTGCATAATAGTTTTCAAATTGCATTACTCCTGCAATATAGGAGTAATTAATTGCTCAAGTAGTCCATGGATCATACATAGATACTCAACATATATATAGAGTTATCACGTCACAGCCCAACGCCCATGCAGTGCATGTGCCACCTAGCTAGGACTGCTTGTTCTTGTTGGTGCCGAACCAGAAGACGCCCTCGCGGCGGCCGTCGGGCTCGACGTACAAGCACTCCTTGGCGGCGCGCCATGCCGCTTGCACGATGGGCGTGTCGTCGAAGCGGTAGTACTCGCCGAGGACGGGGCGGATGGCCCTGGTGGCCTCGACGGCGTGGTAGTGCGGCATGGACGGGAAGAGGTGGTGCACGACGTGCGTGTCGGCGATGTTGTGGAAGGCGGCGTTGAGGAAACCGCCGTAGTCGCGGTCCACGGTGGCGAGCGCGCCGCGGAGCCAGTCCCACTCGCCGGAGTCGTAGCGGGGCACGACCGGGTCGGTGTGGTGCAGGAACGTGATGAGCACCAGCCACACGTTCACCACGAGCAGCGGCACGCCGTACACGAGCGCCAGCGTCGTGAACCCGCCGGGCGCGGCGGAGGTGAGGCGGTACAGGGCGAGCGAGAAGGCGGCGATGCCGGCGTCGGAGACGACGACCTGCGCGCGCTCCCGGCTCCCGGAGAAGATGGGCGAGTACGGGTCGTAGTGGTTGGCGAGGCGCGGGTACGGCCTGCCGGTGATGTTGCAGGTCAGGTAGAGCGGGAAGCCGAAGACGAGCACGAGCACGAAGAGGACCAGCCGGACGGCGGCGTTGCCGTGGAGGACCCGCAGGAACGCCGGGAGCTCCGACGCTTTCCACGGCACGTAGACCTCGTCGCGGTCCAGCGACGCCGAGTTGGCGTGGTGCCGGCGGTGGCTGTGCTTCCAGGAGAAGTAGGGGACGAGGAGCGCCGTGTGGAGCGCGAAGCCGACGGCGTCGTCCAGCGCCGCGTGCTCGGAGAAGGCGTGGTGGCCGCACTCGTGCGCGATCACCCACACGCTGTTGAGCGCGCAGCCCTGCGCCGCCCAGTAGAGCGGCCACGCGGCGAGGCGGAGCGCGCCGGCGGCGGGGAGCGACGGGATCGCCACCAGCGCCACGTAGAAGAGCGCGGCGACCGCGGAGAGGTCGCGCAGGAGGTAGGAGGTGGACCTGGCCACGGAGCGGCGGAAGCAGTGCGGCGGGATGGCTCGCTTGATGTCGGCCATCGTGAACGGCGGCTTGTCCGCGAGGGAACGCTTCACGTTGGCGGCGGCGTCATCGGTGGTGGCCGTCTTCTCGCCGCCGGCCGCCGCCGCTCTGGTCTTGGCGCCACCACGCACTGCTGGCTGCTGCTGCTGCTGCTGCTGCATGGGTAGGAGAAGGCTCCAAGAGCTGGATGGTCGTCAAGCCACACATCACCTCAAGTATTTATACCCACGCGGCACACGATGACGCGAGCTGCTCCTCGGCACATCGGTCTCCGCCTGCCGAAATCCACGCTTGTGTCACCTGCACATCTCAGGTCTTGTTTAGTTTCAAAATATTTTGCAAAATGGACACTGTAGCTTTTTCGTTTGTATTTGACAAATATTGTCCAATCATGAACTAACTAGACTCAAAAGATTTGTCTCGTCAATTCCGACCAAACTGTGCAATTAGTTTTTATTTTTGTCTATATTTAGTACTTCATGCATGTGTCTAAAGATTCGATGTGACGGGAAATCTGAAAAATTTTGCAAAATTTTTTGAGAACTAAACAAGGCCTCACTCTCTCCGTGAATTTCAACCGCGCGCCCTCTGGTTGTCCGCCTGCCATAAGCCGCCACGTCTCCATATATACTCGCTCCGTATAGGATTACGAATATAAATCATCAATAACTTTTAAATTACTAAATTTATAAATATAAAAATTATATAAATAGATTTATCTTGAAAAATATTTTTATAAAAATACTCATATATAATTTTTTTCTAAATATTTTTATAGAAATAAGAGGTTAAAGTTGTATTTTAGAGAGTGTGTTGCTGAACGATTTTTAAATCCTTTCGCTGCATGTAGCTCAGCAGCTGGAAACCATCGACCTTTTGTCAGCTCCAACTTGTGAATATTTAACGCCTGACCGGAGGCCAATTTGTATACACTGTTTCACCAATCTTTATGGATTTGATTGACCCTTGGCCTAGGGCCGCCTGGGATATAATAACTAATAATAAGCAAAAGAACAATGTGCAATTTTGTGTCGAATGAACGACAAGACAACTACTCTTCTAGCAAGTACCTATCCAGTACATCGTTAGTATATTAACCTAGTATCTTACTAGTAGTCGCTGTTACGGATATACCCATAGAATCTATTCTGTTTTCTAAAAATTTAACCATTTCATAAAAAAGTACCCCAAACTTGAAATGTTATACACCTAAATCATTACGAAACATATATAATCTTAAGTCGTAATTCTCTAAATTTAGATCTAGACAACCCATCGCTTCATTATATCCGATAGATAATCTAAATAACTACTAAAACTTGCATCTAAATTAAAGCTTTTGTTTCACATTTTCTGAAAGACCACCTATTTATTCGTTTATTACCAGGTTCGGCACCAAATCATAAATAAGCTAGCTCCACCATTACCATACGTTTGGCACTGACACAACCCTCCCCCTCCATTTTTTAGTAACAACAAAAACAAGTAGGACCGAACTAAGAGTAAGCAGGGTAGACAAATATAGATTTGTGAATGAGAAATAATAGTTTCCCATATACAGATATAGAATTGGATGAATGAAAAATTGATCCATTATTGGGCTCGAGGCTGATCCCTTAGAGGCTAGCCCAATCGAGCTCTTTATACCGACAAAGACCATGCTCAAACATTTTTTCCACTACTGTCAAGTTGGGGACGAAGTAACCATCAGAAATTTCCTCTGATTGTCACAAAAAAAAAGATGTATGTGTAGGAGTATAAATACCCCTATTGATTCTTCTGGAACAAGAGCAATCTACTGGAGGATGGAGATTTAAATTTGTCAATCTGTAAATTGGTATCATATTAGCCAATATTCTATTTCTTCCCTTCATATCATTGAAACTAAATTTAGTCATCATAATCATAGAGAGTAACTACAAAAAATATCTCTTTTAGCTCTTATTTCCAATTTTGAAAAGTAAAAATCCATTTCTTTTTCTACATTACACAATATAACTCAAATACTTACAAATGCGCCCACACACCTTCTACATTCTCCCCGAGGAAAGACTATGCATGAGCAAGAAAGAAGTGTCTTGTGTTCAACCGCTTGCCTAAGTCCTAACCTTAGTGGAAAGAATAAGATAAGGAGACTTAGCATGATAGTTCGTAAACCAAATATGAGAAGTGATGTTTTGATGGGAAATACACTAGTAGTTAGTAAAGAAGAAGGAAAAGGAAAATTAAGACAGTCCAAGTTAGGGCTCTAAACTGTTCGATTGGACTCAATTGGATCGAGATATCCAATTGGCAGCCTCGACTCGTGTTCTAGCTATTCTGAGAGCTAGTTTTGCTTAAGCCATTTTTTATATCATCAGCTCTACTTAAGTTAGTTTTGGCTATTTCAAGTGCTTTTGTTGAGGTTCTTTTGGGTCAATGCCGCTAAAAATACCTCTATTTGAGTTAGTTTTGCCTCTTTTCTGTTGTCGCACATAGTCTCTCCATCTTGAGCACTTGCATGCATTGGCAATCGGGAGAGCAGGTCTCAAACCTCTCGGTCTTGTGATCCTACACCGGAAGAGGGCAAACAAGAATTTTCGGAAGCGCCTGACGCAACTATTCATGTTCTTCATCATAGTCCGTCTTCCATCCAAGTCAAGGTGACGCCACGTAACCTTGTCTTTGTCGCCAGCTGCTTCAACTAGTCTTTGGCACCAGCCATATCAGTTTCATGTGCAAAACAAGATGTCCACTGTGATCTGATGAACTATACATGTTGTTTGTGCCATGATATAGTTCCTATTCAATTCATTTCAACTAATATGTTGGAGAATTATATGTTAGTATATGTTTTTGTAATGATTTATGTTCTGAACTTATAACCATATATAAAATTTCCTAATGTTCCAACACTCTTCACTAGTCCAGGCCACGTGTCCCTGCCTCCGTCGAGACGCCTGGTGGAGTATGGTGTCTGTAATGCCCTTCAAGGGCCTTGATGTGATCCAATCCTCTGCCGAGTTGTCTTCATGTAATTTAGTTGTTCTAATAATATAATATATATATATATGTCCTTGTAGAGGAAAAAACGATGAACGTGGCTCTGAAACTTTATTATGTCGTCGTCATTAACAATAAAGTATCACTTTCTGCAATTTATAACCATGCATGATGCTTGGAAGCAAGTAAAATGTAGACATCACACAACTGGTTATGACAAATGTAGATGGAAACTACAAACCACCTAGCTAGGTTTGCTTGAAGACGCTAGTTAAACATACTTTAAATTCCGTGGCCTAAGTGCTCTGGGACTAGCTCAATGACATCAACATTGGCCTCTTGCATTGTATAAGATCTTGCAAAGTCTGCCAACTCATTTTGGTTGCTGTTATTTATTCTTCTGATTGGTCCATTGAACTGGACAGTCTTCCTGAATTAATATTCAATCAGAAGGCAATGCTGCTGCGTACAGTACTGTATACCGAGTGGAGTGTGCGGAGCAAACAATACATTGATATGATATATAATGCATGTAAAACGACTTACGGCAATTTCGATGCATGTCTTAAACCTAGTGACGGTGTAGTAGATTCTGCAAAGTAGCACAGAACATGCATCTGATCTGACTTATAGATAAGATTGAGAAATACTGTATGTCCTATGCGGACGTACGGATAAGCTGCACGATGCTTGTTCAGTTGTTCATTGGGGATATCAATGGTGTAGTTTGCTGTGTACCAAACCGTCCTCTCGGTGTGATTTCAGGATCTTTGTCCCGGAGCTGTTTGTTGTCCCCGTTTTTGACAGCGATGCGCCTGAATCTGCTTTGGGGAGCTACTAAAAAAGCGCTACCAAATAGGCTTATGCCATGTTTAGTTCCCACCCAAAAAATTTTCATCTATCACATCGAATCTTTAGACACATGCATTGAACATTAAATGTACATAAAAAAATAAACTAATTACACAGTTTGGTTGAAAACCACGAGACGAATCTTTTAAACCTAATTAGTCCATGATTAGCCTTAAGTGCCACATGTGCTAATGACAGATTAATTATGCTTAATATATTTGTCTTGCAGTTTCCAGACGCGCTATGTAATTTTTTTTTATTAGTTTCTGAAAATCCATCTCGATATCCTTCCGACATATCCGATGTGACACACAAAAAATTTTCATCTCCAATAGACCATAAGGTCGGCCCCCTTTTACAGTTTACAGTGTGCAAGTGGAGCCACAAAGGATAAAAATGGGTTCCACACCATGAAAAAGTGGGCATCAATCTTCCTGCTTGCAGTATATGTAACAAAATTGGAACCGAAGCTATAATTCTCAAAAACAGTGCTCAATCACTTAAAAAAACAGTTGGGGAATGATTGGACAATAGTTTTCAAAATAACAAGGTACTGATATCAAATTATAAGTCATTCTAACTTTTTGGAGAGTCAAAATATATCAAATTGACCAAATTTATATATAATAAAAAAATAATATTTATGATACAAAACAAAAATCATAAGATTTTTCATTAATTATACTTTTACAGTATGTACATTTGATGTCCTAAATATTTATAGTTTCCTTTATAATTTTGGTCAATCTTAAGATGCTTTGATTTTTTTCAAGAAAATCATAATAACCTTTTTTTTATAACTTTATTTTGTAATAGAAGAAGTATATAAATAGAGGAAGAAGTCTACTTTAGGTCCCTCAACATTCACGAAAGTCTGATTTTCATCCCTGAACTTTAAAACCGGACAAAATACATCCCTCAACTTTTAAAATCGTGCACATTACATCCCTGACCTGGTTTTGAAAGCGGTTTGTCTTTTTCCTTTTATTTATTTCAGCTGATTTTTTTTGAGAAATCACAGTAAATCACATAAAAATCATAAAATAGAAAACTCAATTTTGTTGGACTTTAGATGAGTAGATCTACACATTGAATATATAATATAGAACTTTAGATCTATGTTTTCTTATAATTAATTAGACTAATTATAGCTACAGTTCTATGATTCAATTGTGATGAAAATTATATGGTGGGCTAATTATTTTATGCTTGAGTTGTAGTATTAAAAATTTCATACTAATTGGATCATGTATTACTTAGTTATAGATTTATTTAGGTTTATGCTTACTAAATCTTAATAAATCTATAACTAAGTTATACATGATCTAATGAGTATGAAATTTTTACCACAGTTTAAACATATAATAATTAGCCTAACATAAAAAATTCACCACAATTGGACCATACCAACTATAGCTATAAATTATTCTAATTAATTATAGAAAAACACAGATCTAAAGCTACAACAAAAATTTTGTATCAAAGCATACCATATTATATGTTCATTATGTAGATCTACTTATCTGGAGTCCAACAAAATCAGATTTACTATTTTATGAATTTCATGTGATTTCTTCCTTCAATTCTTCTCCCAACGGGCCCATAATAACAAAACCGACATTGCAAAAGGCCCACAAGCCCACGACACGGCCTCGCTCCTCCGGCACCTACTTCCAAACGGACAAACCCCCTCGAAAACCCTCTCTCATATTCACCCGCCCGCCCGCCCGCCCGCCGCCGCCTCCTCCCCCTTCCATCTTCGCCGAAACCCTAACCCTAGTCGCCGCGGCCGCGCTTCCCCCGGCGACGCCGCCATGTCGAACCCGAAGGGCTCCAAGATGCTCCAGTTCATCAACTACCGCATGCGGGTGACGATCCAGGACGGGCGCCAGCTCGTGGGCAAGTTCATGGCGTTCGACCGCCACATGAACCTCGTCCTCGGCGACTGCGAGGAGTTCCGCCGCCTCCCGCCCTCCAAGTCCTCCAAGACCACGGGCGACCGCGAGGAGCGCCGCACGCTCGGCCTCCTCCTCCTCCGCGGCGAGGAGGTCGTCTCCATGACCGTCGAGGGCCCGCCGCCGCCCGACGAGTCGCGCGCCAAGGCCGCCGCGGCGGGCGGGGCCCTCGCCGGCCCTGGCGTCGGCCGCGCCGCGGGACGCGGTGTGCCCACCGGCCCGCTGCTCCAGGCAGCTCCTGGGCTCGCTGGCCCTGTGCGCGGCGTGGGCGGACCCGCCCCCGGCATGATGCAGCCCCAGATCTCGCGGCCGCCGATGCCCAACCTGTCGGCCCAGCCGGTGTCGTACCCGCAGGTCGTGCGCCCGCCGCAGGGAATGCCTCCGCCAATGCGTCCTGGAATGCAGCCGCAGATGCCGATGCCGTTCCGCCCGCCTGGTGTGCCGCCTGCTCCGTTCCCTGGTGCACCACAACAGTTTATGAGGGGTCCGCCCCCGATGGGGCCGCCACAGGTGAGGCCCGGGATGCCGGGGCCACCACCTCCTGGAATGAGGCCTGGGATGGCTCCGCCGCCCTTTGGACAGCCGAGGCCAGGGATGCAGCCCCCGCCACCTGGTCCACAGCAGCCTGGACAGAACCCGCCGCAGTAGCTTCTTCTTACCCGTAAGTTTTGAGTGCTACATTCTTGCATTTGTAGTTGTTTGCTGCTGATTAGGGTTGGGTTTTCTTTTTCCTGAATTGGTCCAATGCTTATATGTGTATTAGATTTTTATTGTTTCGTACAATGTCTATTTGATGAGATATGTTTGTTTTTTTATGACGAGAATTATGATCTCATGTTAGTGATTATCCTGTCTTACAGGATCTGTTAATTTGCTTACTGGTCCTTATGATCCTGTTTGTTTACCTTCTGATTTGAATTTTGTTATAAGTACACTTTGCAAGTGCTGCTTTGAAATTTTATTGCTAAATGCTTACATTTAACTAAATTCGTGAATGCTGTGGTTCTAGTTTGCTATAGGTAACTTTGAGTTCTCATAGTTTATATTTGTTTTGTTTGGAAGAACAATACTAAGAAGGAAATAATTATACACCTTAATCTGAACTGGCCGTTATGGTGGTCTCACAAAGAGGCTGTATTTCTGCCTTTTGTTTGTGGGGCACAGGTGTAAGGATGTACTCTGCCATTTGACAAAGTAGTGTGTGGTATCAAATTACTTTTTAGGTCTGGACTGCGATATCTTGACCAGACATTTTTTGGTATCATGCTTGGGTTTTTTTATCTAATCTAACAAGTATAATGAGTGTTGTTGAACACGAATTATGTGCAGCAGTGCTATAGTTAATTATGTTGTGATGAAACAAGGCTACTTAGTATTGTCTTTTCAGTGAGATATAGGTCCATTAGACTGTTATGTACTGAGTCTTTGAGGACACTTCCTCAGATATATTTGATTTGAGTGAAGATGCTGAGCAAGGAAGCCTACTCTTCTTGGTGTTAGTACCTTATCTTGCATTCCAGCAGTGTCATTTATCACTGAAGATACATTGGATCATTAGATCCTTACTCTGATTAAAATTTAACATGTTAGGATGTAGGCCAGCATGTACTACTCACCTTCTATATTATCAGGCATGTTTTTTTTGTGCATCATGTTGGCCAAGCCAAAATTTTGGCATGCCTAGGAAATTTTACTACCATTTGGTTAGAGACTGGGAGTCAGGGAAGCATTTTGCTGGCCTGATTTTGGCGTGGTTGTTTGCACAGGAGAAGGCACAGGGTAGCAGCAGGGTAGTGGTTGCATGCACTCCAGGCCTCCAGCATTTCCTGGTTAACCATCTTGAAGCCACATTCTCTTAAACTATGTATATGGTTTGCAGATAGTTTGCACATAACATTCCTCGATGATTTTGTCAACAAAACAAGATAAATGTTGCATGTGTTTCAACAGGAGAAAACTAGTTCCATGTGAACCCATCTGTTACCCACAATATCTGCAAGATTTGGCATGACATGTTGTTAATCCAAAGATAACTCGAATTTTTGGCACTACCCGCATTGGGCACAATCCAGATACCACTTTTCTGCCTGCCAAATTTTAGTTTCTTATTAGTCAGTGCTGAGCCTTAGTATTTCAATGATCATCATGCAGTTTCTTATTCGTCGTTTCTAAGCATTATTCTAGATCATTGATTGTGTCCATTGTAATTTTAGATCAATTTCCTGTTTTTCCTGCCTTTATATGTGCAGTTGTGACTGTTATGTATGCTGTCCAGGTGTGGTTCATTATTATGCATAAACAAGAGGGTTAGATTAGATCACATGACAAAATTGAACCTTATGAAATAACTAGTAGGGATGCTTTGAACCTTCAGATGTTGTGTGGATATGGCGAAATAGTTCGTATTCCCTGACAAACCAATAATGTTAGTTATCTCTTAGAATTTGGTTGCATACTTGTTGGGTATGTCTATTTTGGTGGCCTGATACCTGAACTAACAGTGCACAGTAGACTTTAATATGAGACGAATGAGCTTGAATCCATGCTGCGCTTAGTATTCTAGTTTCTTTGCAATCGTCTGCACATGCTTAATATGAGACTGTAGCTTTTAATTTGCACATAGCATATCTTCTCCACATGCCTTTCTGACTTTGTGAATCTTGTGCCCAGGGATAAGCTTCTTTCAGATACACTTATGGAAGATTTTTGTATCGCGAGAAAGGATCAATCGCACCTCTGGAAGGCTTGTGAATTGCACCAATGCTTCACCATTCTGTCTTATATATCAGGGTACTAGTAGTTTCCTTTGGGTATTGTGAGAGAAGTGTGTACCACTCATCCTTTGATGTGAGAGGGGACTTTTGTACGTAAAGAGGCGAGGGCTTATTTTTAACTGTTGGTGTTGGTTAAGTTAGGAAATATGGATAACTTGTATCATCTTTGTCTGAAGTCTGGACCCTTACCAGATGTGTGTGCACTGCAGTCCTGTTATTCGGTGTTCATTCGTGCTTCTTAAGCCCTTGTTTATCTCAAAGTAAAAGTACTTTATGTGTTTGGTGACGAACTGAGATAATTGACTTAGAGAAAAGTTTATATACATATAAGTATCCATTCATATTATCATGTATTATCCATACAAACTACTAATGTTTCTGAATTCCGATAGCTGAAAACATGAGAGTTGCCATGACCTCGGACAATAGAGAAGCTTGCTTGTACAAGCCCTCTGCTATGGTGTTCATTAGGAAGCTTCTGCTATGGTGTTCATTAGGAAGTCTCTGATTCTTAAGTAAGAGGACAACAATGCAAACCATCTCTCCAAAAGAGTAAGAATTATTATGTTGAGATGTAGGGGGGTGCACTATATTCACACTGTTGAATAGCGTTTTTAACTGGCTAAACATTTGGACCGAGTCCAAGCCCAACCAAAAGCACGCAATAGCAATACATTACAACAAAACCAGCCCAAGAATTATTCCAATTGATGAAACTTATACAAATTTAACTAGTATTCCAGCCAGGAATTTTTCCAGGTGGACATTCCAGATGAAACGGACGAGGCTTTATTTAGATGTTCTAAATCAAAGAGCTAGACATAATTAGTCCGTCAGGCGCGTTTGGTCACTGTTATTATATGTAGGAGTAGCAGAGCAGGAGAAAGTGCGCTAGCTGTTCTAGCCACTCATCACTTGCGCTCCTCTGACTTCGGCCTTGTTTACTTCCACCTAAATATCCAAAATTTTTCAACATTCTTCATCACATCATATCTTTAGACACATACATTGAGTATTAAATATAGACGAAAATAAAAACTAACTGCACAGTTTGGTCGAAATTTACGAGACGAATCTTTTGAGTCAGTTAGTCCATGGTTGAACAATAATTACCACAAACAAACAAAAGTGCTACAATGTCGCGAAATTTTTTTGCTTCACCAACTAAACACGGCCTTCTACACACTAGCAGACGGTTGTTGGTGACACTGTTAACGCAGCCTGTGCCCAATTGGGCTTCCCAAAAAGTTTTGTAAAATTTTTCGTCACATCGAATCTTGTGGCATATACATAGAACATTAAATATAGATAAAAAATAACTAATTGTACAGTGTCTATAATTTGCGAGACGAATCTTTTGCGTCTAATTAGTCCATGATTGAACAATATTTGTCAAATATAAATAAAAGTTTTACGGTGTCCATTTTGTAAAAAAAAAAAAAAAATTAGAACGGCCTTGGTGAAACGTACGTACATACGTCCTCCAACCATGAGTGAATGCTGCCACTGCCAATCTGCCATGCATGTGTAGGTATGTCCACCAGGCGCAATGTCAAGTCGTGATTCCTAATTTATTTTATTTGAGCTACAGTAGCATTTTCATTTTTTATTTGGTAATTAGTGTTTAGTTATGAATTAATTAGATTTTAAAGATTAATTATTTTTTAATCTATATTTAATGATTCATATATACGTCTAAAAATTTGATGTGGTGAGACGGAAAGAAAATTTTTAGAAACTAAACAGTTTGACACCACCGCTGATCCATTCGGCGATTGCTCGGAAATTACCTATTTACACGGGTAGCATGCAGTAACAAATTGCTTGGTGTTCAATATATGCTGCCGAGTGCTGACTGTTCTCATCTGTACCTTGGCACTTGGCACTTGACCGTTAGTGAGATTTCGTACCGCCGGCAACTCTCTGTTACAACACGTACAATTGCATGACCGCCGGCAACACTCTGTTACATCACGTACAACTGCACACTCTGTTCGAACCATTATTATTTATTTATGAGTAAGTTTGGTCCAGATATCACAAATGTAATCATAATTCATAAGGTTACTGGCATCAATTATTTATTCATGAGTAAGTTTGGTCCAGATATCACAAATGTAATAATAATTCATAAGGTTACTGGCATCATTACTTATTGCCAAGAAAATGACAAGTGATCGAAGATGACCCGTGCGTGACGTAATGCTCCAAATCAAGATCTTGTGGGTGGTTGAGTACCTATGAATTATGATATTCTCTTGAGAATCCAGATGTGGCCTAGAGTCCTAGATCATGGCTGTACCTATAGTGTTTCGGCTTTTCTCGCCTTTTTTGATGAAGTGACCATGTTTGCTGCAAAAAAAAAAAAAACCCGATGGTTATGAAATACATAGAAGTATTTGTATAGTATCAGAAAAATACAATGGTTATGAAATACAGCAGTTTCGAAAATATATAGAAATAGAAGTGCATTCAGGTGAAAGTTTTAGACATGTGCCTTTATGTCACTGTTTCTCAAATGTATACTCACTCCTTCTGCCCCCCCTCTCCCCCTAAAAAGTATTTTTTTTACTTTTAATAATCAATTAAATTTAAATCTAACCAACTATTATAAAAATACTAGTATTTATTGTGCATAATAAGTACCATTAGATTGTATTGATCATAGAATATACCTTTTATAATAAATACATTTAGAGATACAATATTGATACTATTTTCTATAAAACCTAGTTAAACTTAAATTTAACTTTGGTGTTGTTTGGCAGGCCCGCTCTAACTTCACATAGGCACATTGTGCTGCACTATAGCAAAGAGTTGACCGTCTTCAACTCCTCTCCAATACAACTCCCAAAGTGGAGGAGCTCGAGGAACGCCCTAATAATTTAGGGCTCCGACGCCTCCTCTACCAATATTGATATAGTTGCTCTTAATCCAAATCTAAAAGGATGTTAGACAGAGTTTCTCTTTTTTTTATAGCTTTTCTTAAAAAAATATTTGGCAAGACTTCTTAAAAAAGCCGATGTCGGAGCCCCAAGAAACCCTACCAAAAGGTTTATATTGTTTTTGGGACTGAGCCGGTAGCATCAAGCAGCCCAAGACCGGAAGCACGCCAGAGGTCTGTGCTGTATGGTGGTTGGGGGCAGGAGGTGCACCCAGTGTTGGGTGGCCGGAGAAGGTGTGGACAGCAACAAAGGTCGATGTTTGCTCCATGCGCAAGATCACTCATCAGCACGCGCCATATTTTCTGCAGGCCATCATTAGATTCTAAAATTTTGCCAAATGAACAAGGTCTCCTCGCTCGCTATAGCTGGCTACTCTTGTTGATTAAGCACATCTCAAATCAACATAACTGGGATCCTCACTAACTATGTACGGAGTATATTTTCTTCTTTAGTTGTTCGTTTGGGCCGACACGATCAAACTAATAAATTCTGCACTACTAACGTACTGGTTGGTGTTCCAATCGACGATCCACTGCTGGAGACTGGACTATATATATAATAGATGCTCGACCGATATAATATCTCCATCGCTAGTGTTAGGTTGAATAATAATGCACAGAATCGAAGCCTGATCGTTAGGCGGTGGTGTACAGGGCAGTAGAGCATGTCACCTATATATATTTGGCCAAATATACATGTATATTGTAGGGGCCTGTAGCATTTATCATCTTTTCTATTTTCGGGGTTTCTTGTTTTATGTTTCGGCCAGCCACCTTCTGGTTGTTTGGTGCAATATAAAGTTTAGGCAATGCATATACAAGCATGTTTGTGCAGCCTCTTTTGCCTCTTGATGCTAGAGGGTAGAGGCTCAAGAGGCAAGAGGCTGAGAAAATGTTTTAGGTCCTTTAGAATGTAGCAATTTCATAGGCATTAGTTTATTTTTAATTATAAGAAAAATGTAGGATTGAAAAAATCCTGCATTTCAAGGGGGGGCTTTATTGATGAAAAGAATTTCCTTCATATAAGATTGAAACAGTATATTGTTTAGAAGGCAGAAATAAAGGAATTCACTTTGCGAGTTGCAATACCAAAGTTACTCATGGTGAAGTCCCTCGAACGTGCTCAGAGGGATACATGGTCGTACATAAGGCGGTGAGAGCCTCTGTACCTTGGTACGTAGGAGTGAGTGGTAGATGTATGTATTGATGTATACTATCATTACATTTATACTATGTGTATTTAAGAATAAAAAATGGTTTCCGTATTTGAATGACAATATCTTGAATTTTCTCAAAGCTGAAATTAGGGGTGAAGATGAAAACGATAATCTCCTATTTTCGAAAATCACGTTTGCGTTTTTTTTCAATTTTTAGGTCCAAACGAAAATGATAATGGTAACGAAAAAACAAAAATGAAAACGGTAAAATTAATTAAAAAACGAAAATAATTTTGCCATCTTCTGATCATTTTCAAAGATTCATGTATTTACCAATTCAAAGGCTTTTAACTAATGACATGTTTGACATTTATCTTTAGGAAGCCTGCAGGCTACAGCCTCCACCGAAGAATGAACTCTAATAATTCATGTTTTGATCATTATGCTATATATGTCGAGTCAACTTAGAACATAATTGTTTATTTGTGTCTTTGTCAAGAATTGTCATATAATTGCGTGGTTTGCTACTATTTGAGACCTAAGATGGTGTGAACTGTGTGGTTTTACCTTGTGATCTTGTCAATTGTGACTTTATTTATCATTATCATGTGAGATACATCGAGTTATATAGATCTTCTCATGTTCTATGGTTTGGCATATTTATCGTTTTTAGGATATTATTCTTATGGATTTCGATCGTTATTGATATATTTTTTGATTGACTACTATCGTTTTCGAAATTACCGGAAAATTCACACTGTATTCATTTCCGACAATATCATATCGATTTCGTTCCCAACAAAAAAATATATAAAAATAAAAGTTATTTGGCCTCTTATTGATCGTTATCGTTTCCGATCATTTTCATCCCTAACTGAAATCTTGGGGAGAGAAGGTTGGATTACATGCTTTATGTTAAGACGTAGCCACGTAGGGATCAAAGTGTGGCCGTAGTGTTCTACTTCATTCTCTCTCTTTTTTTTCTTTTTCTTGATGGTTTGAATATTGCAGTATGACGTAAGAGTAGCACTTCAGTCGTCTCGCGAATAAAGCTAGTGCTTATAATATATAATTACAAAAAGATACACGCATGAGACACTATCTCATGCAGCACTCTGATCTACACCAAATATATATCACAATACCACCATGGCAGCTTTCCAAAACCCTATTTTCTTCAGCATGACAGCATGCCACTGTCAGTGTGCACTCTGCACTGTGCACAGCTTTCCACTAACTATAACTAGAGCGAGTGTCCTGAGTCCGTGAGCCGTTCTCCGATCACTGCTGTCACTCTGTCAGGGGAAAGAAACGAGAAAAAAAAAATAACTAAAGCCAGCTGAGTTTTGCTGTACATTCCATCCGGCCGCCGGTCCGGTGACTGGGGATTGCTGGAAACCAAAGGAAACAGTACAACACACAGGATCAAGAGCTAGCTAGCTGCCTGTACATGGCACACCGTCGTACCGTCAGCAGTAACGACTTTCGCTGCACAGATCGTTGTCCACATTTTAATTTCTTGCTTGGTTTTGAATTCCGTGGGTCTCCGTCTGTACTAACAACATGTACTCTGTTTGAATCTATCACTAGTACTGCACACATCCGTACGTTACGAAGTGTTATATATATACAGGGACTACTACGTATGTTGCATGCACTGTGCCTCTCCCTACTTGTCCCTTGAGAGTTGAGAACGACGGGAGTTCAGTCAATGGTAGCAAGGAAACCCCTTTTTTATTTGAAATATAATGTACACACAATGATATATGCATATGCACATTTATGTTTGGACATATCTGCAGCTTATTAATTAGTTGATATATATTCTCGGTTTATTTACCATTTTTTGTCACTATGAATATATATCTTGGACTGCAACTCCTTTTATTTCTCTTTTTTTTGTTCTTTTATAAAAACACATTACGACTCATACATATGCATGCATAGTCACCACATACACCGTCTTATAATTAAACATCTCTTAGAAACTAGATCAAGAAATTTTGAGACTATTCAGGTCATCATAGGCACTTATCTGTTGACAAACACATCACTTACTATTGGAAGAATATTTGTTAGCTAAAAAATCATACTAAGTAGATGGAAACTTAACCATAGTGGGTAGGTAGGTTTCACTGTACGAAACTATATGAGCGTGTTTGGATGATGCACAAGTGGATGCATATAAACTTTGTAAGAAGCGTCTTTGGATGGATGGGTCGTCCAATGTAGGTACCTGTATCGGCTCGTGCATTTGCATCCCTAGATGTTGCATCCGCTCATATGCCTAATTTGAGCTTCACCCAAGCCAGGTCCGGTGGATATGTAGGGTCCATGCGTCAGTCTCACAGATTAAACATATTTTATATCCGCTCATGCAGGTAATCAAACAACATTTCAATACTTTTTACATTCTCTCATGCAACTTCACCAAAGACTCATTTTGTAAATACAGTTTCACTCAGGGTATACAATGCAAAAACACACCCTAGACCAACACTACTAGAGATCCGACCTTCAGTGTCGGTCCATCAGTGTGGGTTGCTAGTGAATCGACAGTGACAACTTTTCACTATTTTTAGCTTTAAAATCAGAAAATGATTAGGAGTCCCCAAAACCTGCCCATATCACTACCGGTTAGTGGCTTGAACCTACAATAATTTTTCACTGTCGGTTTGTGCCTTGAACTAGTGGCGTTTTGCGATCACTGCTGGTTAATTTCTAGGGTATTGCAATACAACTAAGTGCCATTTGATTCACAAAGTTGTTGGTTTCTTTGTCTTTTCCCCTTATTTTTCTTTGTATTGTGGCAAACTGGCAATATATACCATGCTTCTCTTGATCGTCCATGAGCATATACCATTATACAAAATGGCCAACTTTTTGCTGTTTTCCTAACAAAACAATAGCCAAATTAATTTCCCAAGGACCTTGATGCCTGTTTAGAAATCCGAGCACCACAGTTCGTACCACACGCCACCTTTTGTGGCTTTTAGCTAGATCTCTCATCAGGAAGGAAGGATGGATAGAGAAATATAATGTTGGTTGATCTTGAGCTCATAGTTTTATATATATACGGCGTGACAACAGGAGGGATCCTATGCCCTAGAATTCTGGTATTTCTTGTAATATACTAGCGCGTGTATTCACAGAAGGGACACAGATGCATGCATGGGGCCGAGGCAGAACGGAGAAAAAGGAGGAAGAGTGGACAAATGGGAAATCACAAGCGGGTGATAATGATGGCGCGAATTGAAGGAATTCAGCAACTGCTCACCCACCCTAACAGAGACGTACGTTAATTAGCTAGCACTCGCACTAGCATGCTGCGTGATATCTAGTAATGGCGCCACCCTCTCCCATTCCCATATGCATTCTCTCAATAAGCGGCTGCGGCTCCATGGATCTCACATTTCACACGTCGGCAGAAATATGCATGTCGCAAGGTGAAAAGCAGGGCTGCAAAATCACCTTTTCTTTCAACTAATAACAATAACAAAAATGCAGTAACTTTCGTTTCTTATTCTTCCGGTGAAAAAGGTGAGATGTCCAGTGGCTTCTTGGATAAAACAGGTCGAAGCAAGCTTACGCTACTACATGCCATTTTTAAGAAAGGCCACCTGCTTGTGGACGAAGTTGTTAGACACCAGCCGTTCAAAGCTATCTAAAATCTCAAAACTTTTTCGAACTTTTGACCATTATATATGTGAACATTGTTTGTGCTCTTGTGTCGCGTGGAAATTAAAGATATTGCAAGCCACAACTAATGTAAAAAAACATGCTTATTTGTTGGGAAAGGTCCATGTAATCAACAAGGCCTAATCTAACACTTTTTTTTGTTGTCTGAATCAGATAGGTGAATTAATCGATTCCTGCCAAAATTCTGCATTCTTTCTATGCAATTCCTGAGTTCCAATCGAGCCCAATGAACTGCTAAGCAGAAGCCCCCAACGCAGAGTATAACTATTTTTTTTTCTCAAATACACCAGAGAATGTTGCATTATTATATTAAGAAAGGAGAAGTTCCAAGCGGGCAATGCCAGGCAAAAGCAGACCAAACATATATCAGTGCATCTCAAATTCTCAATGTATATTGTTGAAACACAGCAATATAGTCGATGCAGAGACTGAGATATTGATATATTTTATTTTTTAAAAAAAATATTATATTGAAACAAAATAAACATCCCCTAGATCTTGTTATTATTTACTTATTTATTTATGAAAGAACTACATCTTGTTATTATCTCCCCCATATTTATTTGCTCTCGGGTTGCCAGTTCATTTAATTAATAAAAACTAAAAGCAAAAGGCTTTTATTTGCTCCCAGCATGCACCACCCCCACGCCCCCCCTTCTGCTGTGCACACGCGCATGCATTGCAAGAGAAAAGCAGCAAGGAATCCAATCCGGTTCACAGAAGTTGCGTGCTACATGACATGCACATGAGTGCTATTATTCTACTGCCAAACCAAGATGCTTTTAGGTTTTAGCCTCTGGGCAAGCTTTGCAAACACCATCATCAGGCTACCTCTACTTGTCATCAGCTCCATCAGCATCCACTGCTATGCATGCGCTACCACCGTCACTGTACCTTCATCTTTGTCTCACTCACATATAGTAGTCACATGAATTGTGTATTGTGTGGCCTCTGGATTCTTTCTAACAGGACATTTGGTTCTATATACTGTAGGGTCCAATTAGGGGCGGGGGGGGGGGGGGGGGGACGTATGGTGGTTGCAAAAATCCAGCAATTATTTATTGTCTGATGGACACAGTCAGTGTGTGGGCACCCAAGTCTAACAAACATCCAAGTCAATGTGGGAACACACCACACATGCTCTGCAGATTCCAAAGTTTTATTTCATAGGGATTCCGATCCATGATTATTTTTTAAAAAAATAATGGTTCTACAGGGCAAATCTGTTATCTACTACATGTCTCTGTTACCAAAATGTACAGTGTATTTGTATGTATCTACCTAATATTTGTGTTCTTTTGGATGTCTTTTGTCTATGAAGTAAAAGGGTCGGTTGTTGGTGCATGTTTGCCACCTAAGTGAAAGTGATGCCCCCCATTGTCTTCTGTGCTTTGTGTAAAGCAAACCGGTGGAATAGTAGCAAGGACAAAAATAAAAATGAAACCAGTCAAATCAAAGGAACTAAAGCTACAGCCAAGTAGCCCTACCAGTTTGGAACAATTTTGACATGAAAAGCTGGCTGATGTAAAATTCAAGCTATTGGGCCACCCTATCACAAAAATCTTCAATTTTTCAGGCATCTTGCACTGAAATCTGTAGTTCTTTTAATTTATTTTCAATTCTTTTTAAGTGGGCAGCAAATTAAACAGTGCCCATTCTTAATCTTCTCTGGGTCCCTCATGAAAGCTGGGCCGGATAGTCGATCAAATCAGATGCTCTATGTTCAGAACATTAGATAAACTATTCTAATAATGATTGAAGAAACCACTGTAGCTAAGATCCCAGGGTGGTCAGATGTTGTTATTCCACCGACTCAATTTTATATTCCCACTGATTGTACTGAAAATAATTTCTTTTCTGAAAAAATAAATACTTTTAAATAAATAGAAAAAGGTTGCACTGAAAAGTGAAAACATTAACCAACCAGAAAACATCTTGCTGTTACACCCTACCTTTACCAAATCTTCAGATTGAAGCAGAGGGAAAGCACATATAATATATAGAAAAGAATTGTTAAACCTACAAAAATCAACCATATTTCCATGCCTGGTTCCTGCGCTGAACTTTTGTATGATAGGGGAGGAAAAGATAGCTCCGGGCTCACATCTCCTTGTCCTTTTGCCAACCTCCGTCTTCCAGCTCAATCCTTGTCGCTTTTTTCCTCATGCGATGCGTCAAGCCAGCCAGCCCGTGATGCTCAGCGACAGTAGAGTAGTAGCCGACACACTGCGCATACGATTCCCTCCTTCCTCCCCCACAAAACCCAACGGAAAAATAATATCAACTGTACATTCTGCAGTGCTCCATTGTCCATTCAGAGAGAGCTCTCAGTTCATCAGTTGCATTGCATTCATCTGCTCCACATGCTCTCCCAGTCCCTTGCAAGCTGGCCTGTGTGACAGTGAGTGCCGTGCTGCTCCAGTAGCTGTAACTGTGTAAGGTAACTGAAGCTCCTGAACTTCTGTTTCTGTTTTCTTGGAATTATTACTACTACTGCTAACATTTAGTGCCGAGTTAGAAAACGGTAATCAGTACGTAGTAGGTAACAGTGGTATCAACAACAATCTTGCTGCGGAGGCGATGCTTTGGTTTAAGTTTAACCTGACGTTGCAATTGCTGTGCTGTGTAGTCCTGTTGCCAGTTGCTGAAGAAAGGAAGCAAATCTGGTGGTGGTGAGGTTCCTGCAGGGGGAGGAAGAGGCATTAGCATCCAGTGCTTGCTTGCCAGGGGGTGAAAACAACTGGTGGTCTACCACTCAGAACCATTCCCTGTGCAGGATTGGACATTTTCTCTTCTTTTTTTCTGGTCGCCAGTAGCTATCTCCAATAACTAGCAACTGTGAGTTCCCAGTTCGTTGCTGCCTTCATTTTGCTGCCTCCCTGCATTCAGAGCTCAGACGACAGAAATCTTTTCTTCCAGGTTCTATCTAGATGTGTGTTCTTGATTAACAAGGCTGGAGATTAATTGCTGCTCGAATTCTCTTCGATTCCAGCTGGAGACTGCAAAAAGGTTTCGCGATTTCTGATCATTTGCTCATCATTTCCGCGCTTGCTGTCCTCCATCCATCAAGCTGCTGTCATCGGTTGCGCAGTAGCAGAAAGCTGGCAATCATCAACGAATCATCAGAAGATTTCCAAGAAAGAAGAGGAGAAGAATTCTTTGCAGCAAGCTAGAGCTACCAAACGCAAGTGAGGTCCAAGAATGGCTCGAGGAAGTTGCCGGCGGCATCCTCTGGTCGTCTTGCTGCTGCCATTGCTGCTAGCAATGGTGCCGGAGTCGACGCAGCTGCAGTCGTCGCAGACATGGTCGCTGCTGAAGATCCAGCAGCTGCTCAACTACCCGCCGGTGCTCCGCACCTGGGGCAACACCACCGACTTCTGCTACGGCGGGGACTACAAGACCGCCTCCGCCTTCGTCGAGTGCTACGGCGACAGCGTGACGCAGCTCCACATCATGGGTCCCGGCGCCGGCCCGCTGCCCAAGACGTTCAGCGTCGACGCCTTCTTCACGACGCTGACGAGGCTGCCGGACCTCCGGGTGCTGACGCTCACCGGGCTCGGCCTCTGGGGCCCGCTGCCGGGGAAGGTGTCGCGGCTGGCGTCGCTGGAGATCGTCAACGTCAGCGGCAACTACCTCTACGGGCAGCTCCCGGAGGGCCTGTCCCGTCTCAGCAGCCTACAGACCTTCATCGCCGACGACAACTTGCTCTCCGGCGAGCTCCCGGCGTGGCTCGGGAAGCTGCCGTCGCTGGCCGTGCTCAGCCTCCGGAACAACTCGCTGCAGGGGACACTGCCGGAGTCCGTCAGGGACATGGGGTCGCTGCGGTCGCTGACGCTCGCGTGCAACAACCTCTCCGGCGCGGTGCCGGACATGAGCGCGCTGACGAACCTCCAGGTGGTGGACCTCGCCAACAACTCGCTGGGGCCAGCGTTCCCGCGGCTCGGGAGGAAGGTGGCCAGCGTCGTGCTCAGCGGCAACCGCTTCGGCAACGGGCTCCCCGCCGAGGAGGTCGCCTCGTTCTACCTCCTCGAGCGCCTCGACGTGTCCAGGAACCGCTTCGTCGGCCCGTTCCCGCCCGCGCTGCTGTCGCTGCCGTCCATCGAGTACCTCAGCGTCGCCGGGAACCGCCTCACCGGCCTGCTCGCCGCCAACATGTCCTGCGGCGAGAACCTCCGGTTCGTGGACGTGTCGTCCAACCTCCTCACGGGGACGCTCCCGTCGTGCCTGGCGGCGCGAGCCGCCGCCGCTGCCTCCAAGGTGACGCTCCTGGCGGCGTCCAACTGCCTGTCCGGGACGCCCGCCGCGGGCACGCAGCACCCGGCCCTGTTCTGCCAGAACCAGGCGCTGGCGGTGGGCATCGTGCCCGTCCAGTCGCGCGGCGGCGGCGGCAAGGGCAAGTCCAAGGCCGTGGTGGTGGGCGGCTCCATCGCGGCCGCCTTCGCCGCGGCGGCGCTGGTCGGCGTGGCCGCGTTCGTCGCCGCGCGGAAGGCGGCCGTGCGGCGCGCCAAGGCCCGCCCGCCACGGCGTCTGGTGGAGCACGCCGCGGCGTCGTCCATGTCCATGTCCGTCAGCGGCGCGTACCCGTCGCAGCTGTTGGCCGACGCGCGGTACATCTCGCAGACGGTGAAGCTGCAGGGCGCGCTGGGCATCCCGGCGTACCGTTCCTTCTCGCTGGTGGAGCTGGAGGCGGCCACCAACAACTTCGAGGTGTCGCGGCTGATGGGGCAGGACGCGCACGGGCAGATGTACCGCGGCACGCTCAGCAACGGCACGGACGTGACGATCCGGTCGCTGCGGGTGGCGGCGCGGCGAGGTGGTGGACAGGGACAGGCGGCGTTCAACCGGCACGTGGAGATGATCTCCAGGCTGCGGCACCGCCACCTGGTGAGCGCGCTGGGCCACTGCTTCGAGTACAACCTCGACGACGCCACCGTCACGCAGCTCTTCCTCGTGTTCGAGTACGTCCACAACGGCAACCTCCGGAGCAGGATCTCGCGTGAGTGCCACTATTGCATTTCCCACCATAGACCATCGGCATCGTCTTCTTCCTCTCGTCCTTCATTGATGACTAGAGCTAGATTAGCTGACGCTTGTTCTTCGTTGATTCAGAGGGGACCGAAGGGAGGAAGCTGCCGTGGGTGCAGAGGATCTCGGCGGCGATCGGCGTGGCGAAGGGCATCCAGTTCCTGCACGGGGGAATCATGCCGGGGCTCTTCGCCAACAACCTCAAGATCACAAACATCCTGCTGGACCAGAACCTCGTCGCCAAGATCGGCAGCTACAACATCCCAATCCTCGCCGAGACCGCCAAATCAGAGGTATGCAATGCAATGCAATGCAATGCAATGCAATGCCACTGTCTCTAGCCATTCCTGTCACTCTCTGTAGCCTGAACTGATTTCGTCTGATCTCCATGGCAATGGATGGATCAATGTAGGGAGGTGGTGGTGGAAGTAAGTATCCATCATCTGACAGGGTACCCAACGGCGACAAGATCGACATCTACGACTTCGGCGTGATCCTGCTGGAGGTCATAACCGGGAGGCCCATCACGTCGATCCACGAGGTGGAGATCATGAAGGAGCAGGTGATGATCAGATCACCAACACCATCCATTGGACCGTCCTCCATTGTTAATTACATGGCCAGCTGATGACTGACTGAATCACTGAACCTGAAAACTGGATGTGCAGCTGCAGTCGGCGGTGACGTCGGAGAGCCCGGGGCGGCGGAGGGTGCTGGTGGACCAGGCGGCGAGCCGGGCGTGCTCCGACGAGTCGGCGCGGACGGTGATGGAGATCTGCCTGCGGTGCCTGGCCAAGGAGCCCGCGCAGCGGCCGTCGGTGGAGGACGTGCTGTGGAACCTGCAGTTCGCGGCGCAGGTGCAGGACGACTGGCGAGGCGACTCACGGAGCACCACCAGCGAGGAGTCGCCGCTGTCGCCGTCGCAGATCCCCATGGACCCCATCATCTCCAGGACGGACGCCTAGTCGCGATTAGACGTCCTATTAGTAGGTGAATTGTGAATTCGTTCTTGTCCTGGAACCATGATCATGCCGTGCTACTTTTTAGTAGACGCATTCGATTTCAGCAGGCTCTGAAACTGACATTGTATTTTGCCTATGTTCTTGGACGTTTAGCAGGTCGAGAGGAGATGCGACTTGTTGGGCGATCAGGCGGCGAGACCTTTCACTACGTACGTGATTATGAGACTGAGATTTTGGTGGTCAACCTCGTACTGCTGCGAGGAAGGAAGGAAGAACGTGACAGAATAACGTGAGGCTCAAGTGTACAGCAGCTGCAGCTGAAGCTGGAACTTACTACTCCATATATATTGCTACTACTACTACTAGTACCCCAGGATGTGTACAGGGCCCTTTGGTTTGGCCTGCTAGCATTTTATTGTCGGACTTTGCTTCTTTAAATCCACCTTTTTTTTTATTTTCCTATATATAGGTCGTTTGACTATGTAAGCACAACTGTATTTGCGTCAAACTTATCAGTAGGACCAAGAGTGACTTCTTGCAGCACATTTGGCTCTTTGCACGGTGCGATGGCACAACGAGTCAGAAGGCCAAACAGGCACAAGGTTTATTAGGGCATGTGCCCTCACTCTTCGACGCATTGAATTTGCTTTGAGAAATACACAACGAGCCAGAGGTCTTGTTTAGTTCGCAAAATTTTTTGTTTTTAGATACTGTAGCATTTCGTTTTTATTTGACAAACATTGTCCAATCACGGAGTAACTAGGCTCAAAAGATTCATCTCACAAATTACAGGTAAACTGTGCAATTAGTTTTTATTTTCGTCTATATTTAATACTCCATACATGCGACCAAAGATTCGATGTGACGGAGAATCTTGAAAATTTTTATGAACTAAACAAGGCCTATGCCACTATGCACTGCTCTCCAACAGTTCGATGCTGCGGCTCTACCGTTCTCTAGACATCGATGGCAGACAGCCACCGCAATCCTGAAATCGTGAAAACACCAGTGGTCCAGCACCAGCAGCAAACAGCGCCGACAGCCCATCCTGTCATCATTACGTACGTACAACGTCCCCATTGCGAGAATCAGATCGTTACCCACCATGATCAGTCGATCTTCAAATTTCAGGTGCGGAATGATCAGGCGATCTTCAAATTTCGGGTGCGGAATGATCAGTATTTCTGGACACCTCCTCAAGCGATGTACAATTTGATTCTCATTTCCAGATCGACCTTGTCTGCCTTGCTGCCAACACAAGTGACCCAGTGTCTACAGGGCTGCAAGGCCAACTACCCTAGTCCAAGTTGAGTGTACTCCATCCGTACCCGCGGCAGACGCTGTCAAGCCCACAATGCAAGAGCAGCATGGTTTCAGGGGTCCATCAAACAACCATTCCGACGCTATAATTTTTGTACATAGGCAGGATCCATTTAATTCATGAGAAGATATAGGTCAACAACAACCGCTACATTACGACAGGTCAGCCACCACCATGAGCAACCGGGGCTCTTGATTGGGGCAAAACCACGACAACGACAGACTAGAAAACCAATCACTGGGTTCTTCAATGTTTCGACAAGCCTGGCGAACCAGAAACACAAGCAGGGTTTTTTTTTCATGATTTCTTATTGTGCCCTTTCGAGCACGATGAGCAACCCCCTGCACTAGTCGGCTGTCCAGCTCTGCTCCACAATCTCACGGACTTTGCGGTTGTACTCCCGCTTGTTCTCACTGAACAGTCTTGCGGCTTCTGAGTTTGCAGGGGAGTTTGGGTTTGGATCACACAGCAGAGACTGCAAAGCAAGTTCGGCACAAGTTAGTTCAATAACAACAGCATATTATTGATACAACTTGCAGTCAGAAGTCATCGACAGATGGAAGTGTGTGAATACTGAATTGTATAAGGATAGCAACATAAAAGTCTATCATTAAGATGGTTCTAGTTAACATTCTTCGATCAAGGTTTCAAACACTGCTATCATTCATAAGTATTTCAAACACTGCTGTCCAGGACCAACGATTTGCAAAACGAATTAATTTGTAGTCATTGTCCTGTGCTTCTAGGTCCACAAGACCCCTTAACAATCTTGGGCTGTTAGACTAGTTCCAGCATTCTGTGAATAAAGCTAGGGGTAAGAAAGACCGTGTTTGGATCCTTCACCAGGAATCAGCTTTGCCTTGCCGGGTGAGAATCAACAGAAGAGATAAGTGTTTGGTGGACAAGCTAGCTGCCTAGGGGCTTGTGCAGGCAAGGAAAATCCTTGCTACAACCAGGTCCAGCTCGCTCAGCCAGGCAAGGTTATTGGGCCTTGTACTAGTGAGGCTAGGCGCCTCAGAATCCAAACGTGTCCTTTATCTACTGCATTATTTCGCAACAAGAATTTATTTCACATGCAATACCAAATGTTGACCCATGTAGCTTCATACTCTCAGTACATAGGAGGTGAATTATAATGGCCATGAAAGAGCTAATCACATTCATCATGCAAGATAAACTTGCAACTATATGACAAGACAGCTTGCTGAACTGGAAGCTATAATGTAAATACAAGCAGCTAGACAGTTTTCTAACTCTGAGCCATTACGAGAATCGATTTTAACATGTTTCTGATAATATAAAATCTGGATGCAGTAAGTTAGTGAGTACCACTACACATGCATATTTAAACCAGAAAAATCTGCTCAGAAGTGCAAGGTACCTGAATAGAAGTCAAAATTGCAGCAACATCATATATAGGACTCCACTGGTTCTGTAGGATATCCAAGCATATGCTTCCATCAGCATATACTGCATGAATAATAAAATGTTACACCACTTTCCACAAAATCAAAATTGAGATTGATGTTAATGTGCACAAAGACGGAGAGGGGGATGAGGGAGTCAGCAAAAAAGGTAGGGAGGGAGAGAGATATTACTATTTGGGTGAAACATCCTAGAGACAAACCGAACAGTTGGTGGTTTGTTCGGGTAATCTTCTGTAAACTGCAAAGTAAGCTTGAACGTGCCTATAGATGTTACATAGTCAAAAGTTAGTGAACTTTGCAATGCTAACATAATAGCACATAGCCATTTAAAACCCCCAGCATGCAATGCTAAGGGAAACCTCATTGACCTTATTAACACATGAAAATCAATAGAAGTCACGATCTTAACAAACTAAAAAAAAAACATTGAACTTTCAGCACACATTCAAAACGTTTCCCACATGTTTCAAGGCTATGTAAAACAAGTGATCACAGCCGCAGTGTTGAATCAAGAAAAAAGACAAACCTAACTGGCTAACTGAGTCAATAAGAGGGTATCCCAGTATAAAAAACAGCTTTCATATCTTCTGGGGATAATCCATTAAATTCATATTTGATTAATCATGTATGTCTCATTGTGCGTGTTTCTTAACCATATGACACTGCAACAAAGGGATGCACATACAATTCCCACATACAGTATGCTTTACATATAAAGTAACAGGGCCAGATCGCTGTAGCACAAAGACACAGAGTATATTAAGACATTAAATTACTAACTTGCACATATAAACAAGTTGGTGATTCCTTGTAGCCATAAAATGACTAAAGTAGGTGGTAAAGATCTACAAACTCCAGGTTTCAAGGTTTAACCATGCAACTCAACCAGGAAATAAATATTGCTTGATCTAGAAAGATCAGGACCAAACCTGATCCGGTAAAAAGTGTCTCTAGTTATCGCCTGTATAGAATCAGACACTGATTAAACCAACAAAAGGTTCTAGTTCTCAAGATATAAATGGAGAACAGACAATATTCTCATAACCGGAGTACCGGACAATGCCTAACACACCTTGATATAGTTTCTATTTTCGTTGGTTTGGGGGAAAAATAACCAGTTCCATCTGGAGTGTGATCATACCTGAAAGATTCATTTCAGTTTTTGTCTGAACCATAAATGCTAGAACATTTAGCTCTATTCATTTGTACCAGCAATACAGTAACTACACTCCATTCAGACAGCTTTACGAAATGGACCAATGCAGACCAAAAAACTACCTAGCCTAAGTAATCGATAACAAGGCACTAGGTGCAACCCAGTGCCTGAATAGAGCCTAATGCCCCCATTGAAAAATAAAGTGGAGGTACTAATGTACATCGCTGAACAAAAATAAAAGCAGTAGAACATAGATATAACTCAAGCATCCTTCATTCCTGCTTGAGTGATTGCAGTACTTAAGTTGTTATGATCCAGACCCAAAACCTATATATTGTGACCCAGATGCAGTGACTGAACTGTGTGCATGCATGAGTGTAAATGGATCATAGCATTTTCTCTAGCAGTCTAGGCAAGCAAAATCTACATCCATGTTTAAAGCTACGTTACACAGATACGTGAGGTTGGCCACGTATCCCGTATCGGATACGTATCCGATACGGATACGCACTGGATACGGGATGGATACGTGTCCATGAAGTATCGGCAAAAAAATAAATAAAACAAAATTCCGATACGTGGACTGATACGTATCCAAGCTATTTGGGCGTTTGCGATACGGCATAGCATACCCAACAAGCCAACACTGAGGTGGGCTAATCGCCGGCCACGCGCAGCTCCGCACCCGCACCCCGCGCCGCACCCGTGCCGGCGAGGTCCGTGCTGCATCTGCACCTGGCGGGCTGCCCGCCAGCCCCGCACCGAGCCGCACCCCGCGCTGGACGAGCTCTGCGCCGGCGAGGTTCGCGTGCTGCATTCGCGTCAGACGGGCCGCCTGCTAGCCACGCGCGTGGGGTGGAGTGGGGCGCAGCCATGGTCACTTGGCCGCCTGCGCCGAGAGGGACCTCGTTCAGCGGCGCGGGAAGAGGAAGGCATGGCGCCGATGGAGGAGCTGCGAGGAGCAGGCCAGCAGGAGCACAGTCGTGCAAAATGGTGGGGAACAATGTTGGGGAGAGAGAATATTAAAAAAATCTAATCTTGGGTCCAGCTAAGTACAGGCAGGGAAGACGTGTTGTACATTTACATGCCAAAAATACCCCTCCAACTGCCACTACAGGTAGAAGTAGCAATTAGGTGTGAAATGATTGTAGTAGTCTATAGAGATCATCCATACATACCGATCGGCTGCAACAATTTTAATGTCCTTTATTTTTTGTAAAAATAAATAAAAAAAACGTATCCACGTATCGGGTTTTTTCAAAAACTGGCGTATCCGCATATCCGTATCCGTCCGATACTGATACACGTATCCGTATCCGTGCTGCATAGGTTTAAAGCCAAACTTTACAGGCCCATATGTCATCTTAGTTATATCATCTTAGTTTCACTAGTTGAATTCAGTCAACATTCCTAGGTAACAATCTAAGTTACATCATATCATAGCAATCTAAGACTGACTTCAATAGAATGTTCGGAGTGCATGCCACCAAAAAGCTAAGGGCAGCTCCAGTGTATAATTTCTTAGCAAGGTGCAAGGCTAGCCTTGAAACAAGGTGTTCTACTAGTTAAACAAGCTCCAACCCAGATGTAATAAAAATATATAGTATCCCAACTTTTCTTAACATGGATGGTGGATGGAGAGAGAATGAGTGGTGGTGCATTTAGTCTTGGCAACAGGTGCAATACTGTCTAACATATAGCACCTCACTTCTCTCTCATCATTGCACATCCATAGCACACACAATAGAGCTGCCAAGCACACCATCCAAAATTAGCAACAGGCACTAGTTAACTAGCAGAGAGAATACTGGAAATCATTACAACAACCAAGCAAGGGTCTCCTAAAGACAACTCCAAAGAAAAGCAAGAAACAAAGGATATAGAGGTGAAGTGGTATAATAACACATGCCTAGCTTAAGCATAAGTCCATGTTTCCATGAACAGCTATAAATTGACAGTTAAAGGAGGAACAACAAATCAGTCCACAAGAGGGTCAAGAGTACCTATCTAAGATGCCTTAGTAAATTCATCATTCCAAATATAATTATCCAGTCAAAAGTAGCATTTAAGTCAAAATATGCAGCATAGTTGCACATTGCTAATAACACACATTAATAAACACCGAGACAAGTCCAACTGGGCCCCTTAAATACAAATATAAAGAATGCTATCATAAAGAAGTTATTTTCCCCCAAAACTATCACGCTTACAATACCCCCATGTTAATTTACACCCAAAACAACAATTTTTCACATTAATTATGATTTCACCATGTACCTTTTCTGATGGAACGTAACATTTCCAGATGAGACGTAGGAGATATCTCTTCTTAAATTACCAGTCCTACAGTGAGGATGTTTCATACGATAGATACATAAAAAAAGGATGCCAACTGACATTATGTTGCCACGTTTTCACTAGATCTGAATCACTAAGTTTACTTTCTAGTTTAGTTATAATTACCCTTGTAAGATTAACAAAGTAAATTTAGTCAATGTAAGCTTATGGGAACTAAATTACTGACTGAGTGCAGCAATAGCCTAACAGAATTGAGGAAAGGAAGCATCATCTAACCAGAAGAGCAAAGCTACCTTAGCTCAGCCTGGCTTTGGTTGGGTCAAGAAATCAAGGAGTGAAGTAACAAAGGACCAAGAGGGAATCAGAAAGGGGGCTTCAGTAGTTCAGCGCATAATATTACATCGCAACAAGGAATGCGACAAGCCAGAATCCATCGCTTTGGCAAGGGCTATGTGTTATGTAGCAAAAAGTATATGCAGTGTGATAACAAGGGCCTGGCCGCTGCTGACCACTCCCTGGCTCTGCCAATGAAGTCTTTTATTTCCTAATTAATTCTATACCTATAACAATATAAAAAACAAAGAACAAAGTCTTGCAAGCAGCAGAACACTGAACCAATAATGCAGCATGCTTCTCAGTGCAAACCCAAGGTAACGGTATGGAAAGATTCACAGATATAGCAACCAAATATTTCCATGCAACTTAAGAAGTCAAAGAGCATTCATAATTAGGAAAACCAAACTGCAAACATCTACATGGCAGTTGCACACACCACAGGTGAATTGCCTACTCAAGTGGGAGCTTTTAGTATACTACACAAAAATTGTCGTTTCCAATTAATAGAAACCAAAACTGTGACGGATTTAAAGCTCTATCCAAATGGGTGCTAACGGTATTGCCATGCAAAATTTGTCGTTTTCTGATTTAACTGAAACCAAAGCCGTTACGGAATTTCAGCTTGAACCTAAAGTTAACCCTTGTTCAATGGAGTAGGGACATATGCTCTAGAGACAACTCTCAACAGGTAGCATTAAATATCGCATAACAGAATTCTTAATTCCTGCGCAAATTGAGAAAACAGATAGTATTCATAATTAGGAAATCGAAACCGCAAACTGCTAAAATCTACAAGCCAGTTTCCACAGGCCACAGGTGGAACTGTCTACATGGTGGGTGTTTTTAATATACCACGAAAAGAATTTGTCGCCTCCAATTAACAGTAACCAAAACGGCAATGGATTTACTGTTGTATCCTAGAAGGTGCTATCTGTTCGCCCTGCAAAATTTGTCAATTTCTAATTTAACTGAGACCAAAGCCGTTACAGAATTTCATCTTGAACCTACAGTTCAACGTTCTGCAGACATGCTCCAGAGACAAATTTCAACAGACAGCTAAGAATCACATAACAGAATGCTCCCCCATGATGGACATGAAAGGTTAAACGACAGGAACAAGCTAAAACAGTCATAAGGTGTCAAACGAGTCCCAGTTCCTGTGACAACCAAATATCTTATTCCCCGTGAATTCCTACGGATCCACCTGCACGATTCCGAATCAAACTACCCTCAAGCAAAGTAGCAACCACACAGCAGGCACCAAACGAGCAACAGATCAGAGAGGGGGGGCAGAGCTGAGAGCTGGGAATCTCACCTCCGTCCCACGGCGTATCATCTGGCCTGCGAAACCACACGAGCCTCTCATCAGCACAACAAACACGAGCAAAATAATAAAAAAAAAGCAATAGCTGAGAACCCGTCTCCCTCCCCGAGATCCGGAGCCCCTCAATCAAACCCTAGAACAGGAACGCGATTAACGGGCTCCGGTCCGGGGGACAGAGGGGAAAAAAGGAAACGAAACTCTGCGGGACGTTAGGATGAGCTACCCGAATATGACGGCGTTCCAGAGCATGATGTTGTTGTCATGGGGCGCGCCGCTGATCCCGGCGGGCGGGTCCTGCTGCAGCCGCTTGAAGTCCCGCATCAGCCGCTTCCTCGCCGGCGTCGACATCTCGACCGCCGCCGCCGCAGCCCGGCGCCCTCAAACCCTAGCTAGGGTTTCGATCTCCGGCAGAACGCTCGCTGCGCCTGCGTTCCCCCCTCTGGCTGGCTCCTTGACCCCGCGGGGTTGCGTCTGAAATCGGAGAAGCTTCGAGGGACAGAGAAAGGAAAGGAGAGGAAGGAAGGAAGGGGTGATGGGTGGGTGGTGGGTTGAATGGGTGCGCGTGAGAAAAGTTTCACGGGTGGGAAAGAGTGGAGGCCGCGACGCCCACGCTGGCGGTGGGCCCTCCAATCCACGCGACCTAGCTTCATTTCCACGCGCAACCTAGCTCGCAGCCACTGACGCGCGGGCCCCACTTATCGTTGACCCCACCAGCCGACGTACCTCGGAATACGAGCGCCCGCGCTGCCGTTGCCGTCCGTGTCGCTGACACGGCAGATGCAGGACACGGACCCAGGTGTCAGGGACATTCGTGGTAATTCAGGGACAACGGATGCGTGGGACCGATGAGAGGGACATGATCCTACTGGACCCATGCGTCAGTGTGGCGGGAAGGAGAACTTGGTGTAGGCGTCGGCCACAGGGTGGGCCGCGGGTGGGGCCAGGGGTGGGTATCGAATCTGGTGGGGGTGTGGTGGCGCCGGCCTGCTTGGCGGCATCCGTGGAGAGGGGCGGCAGCGCGTACGTGAGCCAAAAGGCTGCTGGATCGCCCGTACTCTTTCGCTGGGCACGCCCACAGGAGATCCATGGGCCTAGATTGATTCGCACCACTTTTCGCCCGAATTGACGTGTCAACAAAATTACACTACCGTAATACTGGTGAACACTTACGACCCGTCGGTAACAAATTTACATATCAACAAATACTATACATCTTCGCCTCTCGACATTGACGAATGACAATTGTGCAACAAATCTACATGTCAACAAATACTATATATCTTCGCCTCTCAACATTGACGAAAGACAACTCGGAATACTTGCGAACAGAAATGTAGAATCCATATACTTGCCAACAGACCACAAAACATTGTCACCACCACCATTCCAGCAAAATGACTCCAAGAACCACCTCAACAGAAATGTAAAATCCATGTACTTGCCAACACAGAAATAATTGTCACCACCATCTTTGCAGCAAAACTGACTACATCTAAGAATCACATCCTAATTGACTTCTGACATACCTTCCAGTCGAGAGAAGAATACAACCAAATCAACGGGTTAGTAGCAGACAGCTGCTGGCCTGCTGCACACGCCAGTTGCCAAGACACAAGACCACCATGTTTATTGTGACTCGTGAGCTTTTGCAGGGCTGTCTACACATCGATTCAGTAACTGTTCATGACCAAACAGTCAACTAGTTATAAACAACATGGCTGGTAAGATGTAAGGAGCATGATGAGATACAGCTAGTTACAGCTCCTTTAAAATTGTTTTTCTTCACATACAGAGTTACAGACGAATTGCCATCGTCATTTACAGAGCTGGCTAACCATGTCAGTTCTGGGTTGATTGACCTCAGGTTCTTTGCCTGACCCTGCGGACACTGGAATCGCCACCGTCCGAGAGCTGCCCGCAAACGCTCTGGCTCTTCCCAACGCTGCTGCACTGGTCCTCGCACCCTGCAACAGTTTTCAGTATCTCTGACTGGAGAGATGGGCAGTTGTCCTTGAGGTAAATGAAACCATCAGTCCGCATTACAGCTGCAGAGACATAAGGGTATCTGGAATGGGTTATGGAGCTTTATAAACTTAATTGCACCAGGAGCAGTATAAACATAATTGTGCAAATAATAAAGCAACCAAAAGATCAAACGATGGTATGTGGACTGGAGGCATAATTTTCTTGTATTCAGGGGCAAACCTTGGAACTACCCAATGCTGAAACGGAAAGGTTGGCAGTAACAGAATCTCAAGCCCTGACAAAAGGCTTTAAAAAAAATTGACCACCAACCCATACCTTCTTTGTTGTGAAACACATCATAATAACTATTATAATCTAGCAAGCCATATTAGTCCATCTCAAATCTGAACCTGCTAATGACAATATGTTGCAGTCCACAGTCTATCTAATTCAGTTAGGGTTTTGGTTCCCAGCCTCTGCATTAGAGCATATCCAGGCTTTGATAGTGCAGGTCAGCTGTGTTTGGTTGCCCGCACTAGACGTTATGCAGGCTTAGGCCTTAGAGAAGCAAAAGAAGGGTTCATGGCTGCATTGTGTAGTATGCAAAAATGGAACGCCGCCGCCGCCAATGGACGTCGCCCACCGCCATGACCCACGCCCTTCTCCCTGCTCTCTTCTGACACTGCCCTCTCCGCGTACTTCGGACCTGTTTGGTGATGAATGCCTGTCTCCTAACTTGCTTGGCAGGCTATAAACCAAATAGCCCCTTCCCACCTGGCCTCGAAGACGTTGATGGATGCGCTGGACCTGTCCTTTCTTCATCTTCACCACCACCGCCTCCACCTCCGCCTCGACCATCACCGCCATGTTCAGTGCACGGATCACCTGTCGCTAGCCCTCCTTATCCTCCATCACGCTGATAAGATCAGGGATCCTACCGCAGCTATGTACAGCGTAGGGGTAGGAGATTGGTGGCTGGGGTCGATTCCCCCGGCAGCGAGCAGGAGCTGTGGTGGTGCGGGCACAAGGCAGCGGCACAGAAACGAGCGCACAAGAGAGAGGAGCGTAGGAAAGGCCCTTGAGGCCAGGCAAAGATAATTCTTGCATAATTCATTCCAAAGCTTTTTAGGGGTATTTATCCCTCCTAATAAACCGATCAATTAAGATCCTATAATAATGGAAAGAAGAAAAATATCTAGGGAGATCAAATCCTAGGCGCCTAGCGAATGGGCCTGTGGTCCAATGGTAGGGCTGTCCAGTGGGACGCCACCAACCAGAGTTCAAACCCTGGTGTCGCACCTTTTTCTGGAATTTTTTTCCAGAAACTTTAGGGTACACGCACGCATGCGTGTTCAGTGGTACCACGTGTTTCCCACGCACTGGAGGCTAGAGAGCTTCCCAATCTCCTCTTTGTGAGTGTACGGACACGTGTGGTGTGAGTGTGGAGTGTCTAGTAGTGTGCGTCCAAGTTGTACCAATCAAAAAAAAAATCCTGGGTGCCTAGCCCCTAACCGTTGGCGTGGCCTAGCCACTCGCCACTAGGTCGGACCTAGAGTTTGTACCATAGTCACACGAACCACATACCAAGTACGCCGACCCAAATCCAGGTACGGGGACTATATGGGTCCACATCCCATTTTTGGACGGGTCGCGCACCCATTACAGCAGGGGTTCAAGAAGGGACAGGTCCAAATCCAAGATGGGTCATGGCCCCCATTGTCGCATGGTTCAAGACGGCGAGATGCAGATGAAGAAAGACTTGTGAATCGGGCTTGAGGTTGGTTGCCAACTCTTCACTCTCCGATATCGCCGCTGGCCCCGCCATGGCATCACCGGCATCTCAGTCAATGGTCAAGACAAAAGCGGGAACAAATTGGGGCCAGGGTGCTCGCTGGACGGCCACCGCACTGGCATCTCCGTCGACAGTCAGGACAAAGGCGGCATCAAATCGTGACCAGGGCGCTCCCTGAACGGCCGCCGCACCTCCTGTGAATGGTGGGACAGGGATCCCGTCGAGGGCTCAAGGCGTCGTCACGTTGACATCGCCTCCCGATTCCAGTCCTCTCCATGAGCAAAGCATAGGCCCGCAGCATGTTCTCTTCTGGATTTTGCAACAACGAACTAAGCATGTGGCTCTCTAATTTTTATTTGTTTTCTAACGAGATTGCAAAAGTTACACGTTGTATTTCAGTTTTTAGAGAAAATGTGTCGCGTGTGGCGGGAGATTTCCATCCGTAAAAAATCCCTATGTGATTTGTTTCCTAATGTGTAGAGTAGCAGAAAAGGAAAAAAGAATTGGTTCCAATATGCAGCCCTCGACTCCAGACTTCATACCAGGGTCATAGACCCAAAACCACTAGAGTCACAACCCACAACTCCATGCTCCGTACCAAGGACATCGAACCACAACCTTTATATTCACGTACCAAATGTTTGGTTCTTGTTCCACAAAGGTACACCCCCCTTGTACCATGTTTTTTAAAATTATCAACCCGCGTCCATCAACCCCGTCCATCGACCTGATCGGCCCAGAATTCTTGTGACTATGATTGGTACGTGATGCGGAGGGTGTAGCGGTGGCAGGCGCAATGGACATGGTGGTGGTTGTTGGTGCAGCGGCGACAGAGGGAAAAGTTGTGGTACCATACCCGATAGCCCGTAGGGAGACCCTGGGGCATGGCACCAGCTGACAAAGACGCCTGTTGGCTCTCCATGTTCGCCCTGCAGGTGGAGAGATTGGCCAGTTGCTGGGCAATGTCGGCGAGGGCCTTTTGCAGTGGCCTCCGCAATCAGCAGTGGAACCGGCAGCTACTCCTTGTCGTCGCCACCCGACATCTCCGATACCAAATTGGTAAGATCAGGGATCCTACCGCGGCTGCATAAAGCGTGGGCAGGAGATCGGTGGTTGGGGTCAATTCGCCCAGCGGCGAGTAGGAGCCGTGGTGGTGCGGGAGCAAGGCTGCTTCCCAGCAGCGAGCGACCGAGAGAGACGTGTGTAGATAAGGCCCTTGAGGCCCAGCAAAGATAATTGCCTTGCTTAATTCATTCCAAAACTGTTTTAGGGATATTTGTCCCTCTCCTAACAAACCGATCAATCAATCGAGATCCTATAATTATGGAAAGAAGCAAAATATCTAGGGAGATCAAATCCTGGGTGCCTAGCCCCTAACCGCCGGCATGACCTAGCAACTAGGTCAGACCTGCGTTGGTACATGACGTCGGTCATAACACACGCTCTCCCCGAGCCCAGTCATTTGCATCCCCGCGTTGGGCACACCGCACACCTCAGGGCGGCACGTGCCGCCACACTTAACAGCATCCTCAACCTACATGTGCACCTCCACCTCATCCACGAGCTCCAGCCCAAATGCGGCTCCGGCTCTCCTTGCTCCTCCATCTCAGGCGGTCCAAGCAATGCCAAAGAGGCAGGCAGGAGTGGGGGGAGGAAGAAGATGGAGGTGACATATTTTACTCTTACCAAAAGGGTGGGAAGATGATCACATGCAATACAGTGCAGGCAACCAAACACCATCCCATGGCATAAACAGTGCAGGCAACCAAACACCATCCCATTGCATAAACAGTGCAGGCAACCAAACACCATCCCGTTGCATATGTTTATGCTGCCTTAGCCTAGACTGCATTATGCTCAATACAGGCCAGTAGTAGTGCAAGTAACCAATTAGACCCTACCTTGTATTCACATGAGGCTGTTAATGTACTACGTGCAGAATAAGTAGAAAACCATGACCTATGTATTAATATCAGAAGATGCTAACACATAACTGCATCTGCATGCTACCTACCTTTCAGTAAAAAATGCCAACACAGTCTATGTTAAAAACTATTCCACCAATATGGCACTCAGGTGACATATACAGCTGATTATATGAATGCCTAGCAAACTGTAACCATGTAGGTGCCTCAAGCGAACTGTATTTAAATAAACATCAAAGCATCTGAAGTAGTCGAATGCATATTTCCACGAGAAGTAAAGCCAAAAAGTTTAACTGACCAAGTTCAAGAGAATTTTCTGTGCCAGAATAATGACCAAAAGAAACAACACCAGTACATGGCCATACACTCATACATTACAAATTTACTTATAAAGTTCTTTCACTATTTTTCATTGTGTTTTTCTCCTTTTGATGGCAGTCCACATTGAATATTTTTCAACTGACAAGAGTTCTCAGAGCAAATAATGGGGCCACTTGGATGAAATAATCATAAGCAATATCTGGTATGATAAGTTTAAGTACCTGAAAGATTTTCTGCAGAAAATTTTAGGCAAACAGCTTTAAGCTCCATGGCTCGGTGCCTATCAGCCAATGCTAGTGTACTCGCAACTGAGGCCACTGATATGCCCTTGCACAGGTAAGACTCGCATAGCAATCTTAGCCTTGGTAAGTGATACTTGTCGGCTGCAGCCAACAGCTTAGCTGCCAGAGTATCAAAGATAGAACCATCAGAGCTTGACGCACCCAACTCATTATCATCAACAAGGGTATCTCTATAGATGAAGTGAAGCATTGCCTGCAACAAATATTCACCAAATACTTGCTAGTCACTGTTTTACTAGAAGGATAAACACAATACAAGAACAGCAACAGACCTTGAAAACCGTTGGCTCCATATCATCAATAGAGAACTCTTTTAGTTCATCAGTCTCATTAACCTCACTCTTCTCTCCATCAGATTCATCATCAAAAAGTTGAGATCTGAATACATGAGACCGTGCAGCCAACACCAACTTATGGGCATGAAACCTCTCTCCTCCCACATTAAGAATGACATCAACACCCTCCTGACTGTCCAACAGTGAACCAAAATCATAGCCGATGTCTGAGTCTGGAACATGGATAGAGTGTGGTCTGGAGTAATCAATAGTTGACACAACAACTCCCACAGTGCAATTTATCTTCAGACAATCATCTTTGAGAAAATCTGATGCTTCAAGGGCAGTTCGCCGAAAGAATCGCTTGTAACCCCTGAAACAAAGAAGGATAGACGAAAATTCAATTATCTGAGGCCAGTTAGATGTTCTTATTTTATGGAATGGCATACTATTGCAAGAGCAATGATTCCCACAATACAGGTTCCACATGTAAAGAAGCATTAAGAAAGCTTCATCCATCTCTCAATTTAAATAATAAATGCATCAAAGAGAGTTTCATTTCTGTGAAAGACTGGTTCCACAAACAATATGCATCCAAAATAAATGGGAAGATTAAAAAAAAACTGCTGTTTACACTGAAAAAAAAAATCATTCAGTGAGCCCATGCAATGAGATGGTTGTCTAACAAACAATACAAAACTCAAATTTGTACAAATTAACATAGAATCACTTCTTCTAATAACAGGTTTGCCTACCAACAAACATAACAGAAAGCAACAAAAATAGAATGAACAAACAAACAAAAATTATCAAATCCAGTGATCTAAAAAAACAAATGTGTCTAATGCCATATTTCTGTCACATGCATACCAGCATCCCCCCATATTCAACCACAAACAAGTTAGGATTGTATCTGCTTCCAGGTAAGATTCGAGACTTGATTCACTGATCGAGAAGGACCACAAAATCAAAGAACTCAACTTTATTCAAACAGGAACCAGAAGAAATGTCAGTATGCTTTAGCACAAAGGCACTAAAAAGAAATGTCAATATGCTTTAGCACAAAGGAACTAAAAAGCAACAGAACCAGTTCACCATTACACAATTACACTGCAAAAACTGATAAACAAACAATAAAAATTGAAAACATACATTCAACAGAAGCATTAACATGCCAGAGTGCTGGACTAACAAAAATCAAACTACATGAGGCAATCAGAGAGATGTGCACTTTCATCAAGGACTCAATAACCCCATAACACGTATATACAATCTAATTTCAACAGTGGAAATTGGAACTTGTTCGTGCACAAGTATAGTTAACAATGAAGCATACGAAAGAATTCTTGGACGAGAACAAATTGCAACTGAAAATTCATAACCACACACACATGAAAATGGATAAACAATTAGAACATAGCCACACACATCAATTAATAGGGAATTCATATGACTACCTGAACACCAAGATGAAAACCACCAAATAGACCCTTAATAAGCACACTAAACTCTCAAGTCCTATCCACAGTTTCGCAGCCACAAAAATCAGCATGAAGTCCAACAAGATCATTGGCGTACATTTTGCAACTCGGGCACACACACAAGCCAATTTAGCACCTCACAGCCATTCAAATTGAAACTGATCCAAAGAGCAATGTACTATCAAAAATAAAGAAAAACGATTAGTATATCAACAATTCCAGTCATAACAGCACTAAACCCATGTTAACACAATAACATGAACCATAACTGAATATCGCATGGCTATAATTCCACTACAGAATAAACACCTGTGCATGGTTTGAGGCGTTGCGGCGAGGCACGGCGCCCTAGCCCCTTCACAACGCCTAGGCATTTATGGTAGACGCTTAGGCGACGCCATATGCACATTTTAGGCACCACGAAGGTGTCGTGTAAGCTAGAATTGTAGATCTAGTGCAGCACATACAGACCTTGTTTATTTATTCCTAGTGCTTGAGACCAGAACATACTAGTACAGCTAAGAGAGTACCACTAATCAGTAAGTATTATACTAATCAAAGGAAATTTTCTACTTTGTTTTCTGTAAAAGTGTACAGATTAAAGAAAGAACCCAAACAGATATTATACTAATCAAGGAAAGATCCTTGTGCTTTGCATTATGGACCTGCGGACGGACAGGTGTGGTGCGTATGGACCTGCGGACAGCGACGGCGACTCGAAGCAGATAGGAGGCAGGGAGCTACTAGGCCCAGGTCCGGCTGGTCCATGGAGACGGGCGAGCAGGTGCGGAGCGCTGGTGGACTTACGTAGCCAGGCGGAGATGCAGGGGTGGCCTCGTGGGAGATGCTGTCAGCCATTGGACTGGAGCAGACAAGCAGCAAGCAGAGATGCAGGGCCGCCGCCACTGCAGCCAAGAGTTCCTGCCCTCAGGCCTTCTCTTTTCCCCTCCCTCTCTCTTCGAGAAGCTGCCCACAACCGCGGTAAATGCCGCCGAGCGGGAAATTTCCCGTGCAAGAGCATATATGCGGTCACTTTCCGCCGCGGGTCTTCTGGCTCAGACACATGCTCAATTTCCTACCCACCCATGGTCGATTTCCAATCCATTCCCTGCAGAATTGCATCCAGCATCTGCTGCGGTGCTGTAGGCGTCTGCCCAACGACATTTGTGCCTAGGCGACGCCTAATCCTACAAGGTGAATGCCATACACACGGAGGTCGTCACGACCCCGACATCCAGCACCTCTACCACCCCTTGTTGATCTAGGCGATGCTTCATAAGCCATGCACGTGTGGATGCTAAATCGGCACAACAGGAGCACTCTCGTACTAGTAAGTAATAGCCAATCTAACACAACCAAACCAGCCGCAATTGAGTAATATACTAGGCTATTAATTCTACTGCAGAATGAAGACTCAATACTTATAACGAACCAACCAACCACAACCAAATAAGTAGCAGGCAAAATGGGACAGGAGGATATGCACAGAACTTACCAAGCAAAATGGGAGAAAAAATATCAAATCCAGGGACCTCAAAAAAATGCATCTAATGCCAGATTTCTATCACATGCATACCAGTCCCCCCCCCACCCCCACCACCACCACCACACACACACACACATTCAAGCACAAACAAGGAAAGATTGTAACTGCTTCCAGGCAAGATTCAAGATCTGATTCACTGATCGAGACCACAAAAATCAAACAACTCAACTTATTCAAACAGGAACCAAAAGAAATGTCAATATGCTTTAGCACAAAGGAACTAAAAAGTTACAGAACCAGTTCACCATTACTCATTTACACTGCAAAAATTGACAAACAAACAATAGAAACTGAAAACATACATTCAACAGAAGCATTGACATGCTGGAGTGCTGGACTAACAAAAATCAAACTGCATGAGGCAACCAGAGATACGTGCACTTTCATCAACGACTAAGGAACCCCATAATACACATATATAATCTAATTTCAACAAATGGAAAACTGGAACTTGTCAGTGCACAAGTATAGTTAACAATGAAACATACTAAAGAATTCTTGGATGAGAACAAATTGTAACTAAAAATTCATAACCACAGTACCACACACATATGAAAATGGATAAACAAACAGAACATAGCCACACACATCAATTACTGGGGAATTCATACAACTACCTGAACACCAAGATGAAAACCACCAAATAGACTCTTAAGCACACTGAACTCTCCAAGAAGTCATATCCACAGTTTCACAGCCACAAACATTAGCATGAAGTGCAACAAGATCATTGGAGTACATTTTGCAACTTAGGCACACACAAGCCAATTCAGCACCTCACAATCATTTGATCCAAAGAGCAATGTATTATTAAAACTGAAGAACAACGATTAGTAGAAAACATCAACAACTCCAGTCATAACAGCACTAAATCCATGTTAACACAACAACATGAACCATAATTGAATATCGTATGGCTATAATTCCACTACAGAATAAACCTCTGTGGATGCTAAATTGGCACAAGAGGAGCACTCTCGTACAAGTAAGTAGTAGCAAACCTAACAGAACCACACCAACCGTAATTGAATAATATAAGTATATAACTACGCTATAATTCTACTGCAGAATAAACATTTATGGATGATAAATCATCTCAGCAGGCACAGTCTCGTACTTATAACGAACCTAACACAACCAAAAAAGGAACAAGCAAAAATACATTTATGGATGATAAATCGTCTCAGCAGGAACAGTCTCGTACTTATAACGAACCTAAGACAACCAAATAAGGAACAGGCAGAAATGGGACAGGAGGGATCTGCACAGAACTTACCACATGGATCCGCGGTACTTGAGCGTATACGGCCCGGACTCCAGGGAGCGGTCGAAGTGGGAGTGGACCTTGTGCTTGCCCTTGCCGCTCTGGTCAAGGAGCGTGAGCTCGAAGAGAGCGCGGACGTCGGTGCCATCGGAGGCGAGGGCGATGAAGACGGAGACGTAGACGGAGTTGTCCTCGGGGTTCTTCCCGTCGGGGTAGAAGTAGACCGCCCACTGGTAGCCGCCCACGGTGAAGGTCTCGCTGGCGATGTGCTTGCCCACGCCCATGCCCTTCGCGAGCGAGTAGCCCTGGATCACGAACCGGTGGGAGCCGTTCACCGTCTCCGTCACGGAGCGCGAGCTGGTGGGGGACGCCGCCATGTCCCGCTGCGAGGGGGCCGCGGCGGTGGCGGTGGCGGCGGCGGCGACGGCGATGGGATGCTGAGGAGGGGGCGCCTGAGCCAGTGGCACCGGCGGCGGCGAGGCGCCGCCGGCGTCCTCGTCCATTGGAGGCGCGCGGACTAGGGTTAGGGTTCGCGGCGGGGGAATCGGGGAAGGCGGGGGAATCGGGGAATTCGGGCTTCCGCTGCTTCGTCGCCAACTTTTGCTGCCGTGGCCGGTCAGCCGGTGGCCCTCCCGTGCGCTTCTGAGTTTTTGTTTTTTTTTTTAACGAATACGAGTGGATGACAGGATATTTTTTTTCCGATGAAAGAAGAATTATATTAATATCTAGTTTAGATAAAAAAAAGATTTGTCATTACAATATTTTTGTTTATATTTAATAATTATTGTCTAATCATAGACTAACTAGGTTTAAAAAAATTCGTCTCGTAAATTACAGGTAAATCATGTAATTAGTTATTTTTTTATTTACATTTAATGCTTTATGCATGCGCCGCAAGATTCGATATGATTGGGAATCTTGAAAAGTTTTTGGATCTTGAGAGGCACTAAACAAGGCCTAAATAATAGTTGGATACATGAACATATTACAAACACTCTAGATTATATAAATATCCATAAAATATTTTTCATCTAAATTGTACCTATGGTTGTGAATAACTCCAGATCTCAAAATCAATCATGTACAATGCTTTACAGTGTAGATGACGTACCGGCAAAAGGCATGAGAACATATGCCCAACGAAGGGACGGCCAACATTCATGTAGTTCTTTCTAGTGTTTTCCTTCTTCTTTTTACCACCGAAGAATGAAAAAAACTAATCTAAAACTTATTCTCCCTAGTCCTTTATTGTGGCTAAATCTAACCACAATAAAATGAAAAATAGACCGGAGAAATTATTCCATAGTAGTGATACCATCTCCACCTTGATGTCACCGTCCAGAAATAAAAGTCTTCATGTCTTCAAACTGGTGTGGATGTCGACGTCGTAGTTGTTATCCGCATCTTCAATAGCCGCCATGGAGAAAACGATTCCACCCTGCTTTCTCGCCGTCGCCGGAGAGGAGGAAATAAATCCCTAAAACTAAAAAAATTGATATGAAAAGACCTTAACCCTAAAGATTTGATCTACTAGGAAAAACTTATTAAAAACAATGGATCCTCCTTTTGACCTCGGACGATATGCATGATAGTGGAGACAGGAGCGGCGATGAGTTGGAACCTAGCGGCGGTTGCCGCACGTGCGTTCCGAGACCAATTCACACACGCTGCTGTTTGTGTGGCCTATGAAAGGTGAAGGGAAATTGTCGGTGTTAGTTACTGTAGCACCTCGCCCAGTTACCTTTCCTAGCCTTGCCCGGCAAGGCAAACCGTGCCAGTCATCAACCAATTATTTTGAGAAGTGTCCCATATTGCGATTACGATTTAAACCAATTATGTTTCCAATTTGAACACTTAGCCAAGGAACAAAAAAACTACAAAAGAAGGCCACACTCCCATGAAACGAGTCGATTTTCAGTGGACCATTTACGCAGGTGTCGCATGCCCATGGCCTGAGCTCGACGAGGCAAGCAACGCATGTGTGGAGTTCTCTTCTCTCCACACCACAGTAGACTTGGTGAAGTGGAAATGGTTTCCATATTGAATGGACAGAGCTCCCTAAGTGGCTTGCAAGCGAAATCTAGGAGGAGCTTTGCCAAACCATTTTTTTATCGAGAAGTAACCCTCTGAAATGAACTAGAGAGCTAGGAATTGACAAAAATAGCTTGTTCTAATTCACTCTACGCACAATATGTATAAAGCTTATAATAGAAATACATTTTCAGACGGAGAATATAATCACTCGTCTCAAATAAACAACTTCCACAGAGGACGAGCTCTACCAAACATGTTGCTTCATACACATACATAAATGAGTGGGTCTTTAAAATTTATTGAGTGGGGTAATTAGAAATTCTTTTTTTTTACGATGAAAGAAGAATTATATTATACATACACTTTGGATTACAATATAGTACTTACATTGTGTAAAGCACAACTCAAAACCTAACCTGTTAGATGCTTTGCAGTATAGACGGCTGCATAGGCAAACACTCAGCAAATGCCCTGAGAACAAATGCCCAACGGACGACGGCCAACATTCCACTAGGCGGAATTGAGGAACTTCTTCTTTCTGGTGTCGTTCTTCTTCTTCTTTCTGTCACCAAATAGTGAGGATGACTAATCTGAAAATTATTCTCCCTAGTCCTTCAATGTGGCTAGATCTAACCACAATAAAATAGAGAAGAGACTGGAGAAAACTATTCCATACCGGCGACATCATCTCCGCCTTGATGCCGCCGTCTGGAAACAAAAGTCTCCATGTCGTCATGTTGATGAAATGCTGACGCCGAAGTTGTCGTCCTTATCTTCAACGGAGCCGCCATGGAGAAGCCGAATTCCACCTCTCTCCTTCACCGTCGCCGGAGAGGAGAAAGAGAAGATAAAACTCCAATACCAAAAAATTTGACATGGAGAGACACTAACCTTAGACTCGATCTATTAAAAAAATTATTAGAAACAATGGATCTCCACTCCCTTCAACCTCCAGCGAGATACCGGAGGGGAAGGGAGGGGGACCAGCGGCGGTGGACGACAGGAGCTGCGGCGGCGACAGCGGCGGTGGACAACAGGAGCTGCAGCGGCGGCAGCGCTAGGGCAGAAAAAAAAAACGTCTTAGTTAGAAATTCTGTTGTGCTAAGCACATTTGTTCCAACGACATTACTATATTTGACCTAGTGTAAAAAAAAGAAACAAAAATATCTATGACGTGAAATTAAAGGAGCATGGTTTGGTCCATTATATCAACTATATTATCGATTTTCATCATAGCTTGGTAGAGCTCACGTAACGTTGTTCCACGGCCGTCGTTGGTAGAGTCCGACTTGCATCAAAGACGAATAACAGAACAGCAGGCCGGCGCCAGTTCGTGTTCCACGGCCACGTACGTGTACAAGTAGTTGTCGCGTGCACGCGCGCACTGCACTTCTTTTTTTGACGAGAAGCGACTCGAAGTCGAAACCGATCGATCTAGCCACCCCACCCACGCGTGCCACGGCGACGGCAAAGCAGGTTCCGTTCCACGTCGCCGGCGGCGGCGGCGACGACAGCGGTCCGGCGGTGGCGGTCGGCGGCATGCCCGTGGATCCCGACTCCGACTCCGACAAGGAGCATCCACTGCAGGAGCCCCAGTTCGTGTTCCACGCCGTCGATGACGATGAGCGCCGCCAACGATGGCCAGGTCTTCTCCCGATCCACCACCGCCGCCCGCGGGCCCTCGCAGACGAGGAGCGCGAGAAGCGCCTCGATTTCTCTATGGCACTATTTGGATCCATGGGTTAGAGTTAAATTTAGTTATTTGGGGCTCAAATAGCCCTAAAGTATCCACATGAGGGTTAGATTGAGGTTATTTGCATCTAACCCACCTAAAAAACTATCCCCACAAAGAGGTGCTTATTTTGGCTATTTGGGGCTATTTAAAGCGGGACCCACAGGGAAAGAGATCGGCTGTGTCGCACGGGATCCCCACTCACGATGTCTCCCAGCCACGACCCCTCCCGGTTACCACCACTGCCGCCTCCCAGCTTGCCTCGCCGCCGCCTCTCAACCGCGCCGCCACCTCCAAGCCGCGCTGCCGCCTCCCAATTGTGTCGCCGCCTCCCAACAATGGCAAGGTACCATATGGAGTAATGGCAAAATGGCCGGCTGTCGACGAAAGCTAGTCGGCAGTCTACCCTGGGGTATACCCACGGTAGTAGTTTATCGGTAGACGGTGCGCAAGCTACGAACTCGATGGTGACGCAAGACACGACAAGCTTTTTATCCAGGTTCGGCCGCCGTGTGGGCGTAATACCTACGTCCTGCGTCTGATTGTATTGGATTGAGAGAATAATGTGTGTATGACTTGTCCTCTAGGGGACCCCTGCCCCTCCTTATATATCGTGAAGGGAAAAAGTTACAAGTAAACTGTCCTATTTGATACAATATCTTGTAGCCTTGCGGTGCATGCCGACCAGTCGTGCGCCGCACGTCTTCATCCTGTGGGCCAAGCCACCTCTGATTGTGCGGCCCATATAGGCCCATGAGGATATAGGGGTTTATACCCCCACACCCGCCGCCAGCAATGGCAAAACGGCACGCAAGGTACCATGTGGAGCAATGTCATTTGTGTGCGGGAGGAGGCCACACAACAGCCGGCCACACCAAATCTGGCTTGGAAGGAGCCAAATGAATGGGAAAGTACATTTATTGTCAATTTAACCCTTGCATACAAACACCTCTTTGGCTAGAGTTAGTTGAGGGCTAGTCATGAGCTAGAGAATAACCCTAAGCCCCAGGCACGCACTGATCTCATCGCATGCATACATATTTCAATTTCTAGCAGATTTTAACCAAACTAATTAATTTGACGTTGTAGATGTAATTTTATTTTTTTATAAAAAAATTGATAAAAGATAGAACAATTTATAACATATTATATACAAAAGTGACCCTATGATATATAGTACAGTTTATGACGGAAGAAGCCAAATATTATACGTCAAAAAAAATATACATGTATCATGTATGCATGCACGGACACATTTTATTGTGCTAATTATACACGATGTCGGTAATCACACGTATTTGTTTACAATATAATGCATGATAATTATTGTATATATTTCAGACGATTCTATGCTTGATCCAATGCTTTTCGGGGTCTTGACGATCTACTTGGCGAATAATCCTGAGGTGCGGGTCCAGCCAGACTTCAACTGGGACGTGTTTGTGACGGTGTCCTCGGCGCTGGTTATGGTTTTCTCACTCGCGTCGCTGCTGCTGTCTCATCTGGGCGTTTACTATAACTAGTACAGTGCTACGGATTTATCTTAGGAATGCATATGAAAACAAAAAAAACAATAATATTTTTTTTATTGTTTAAGCTGAAAACCACTCATGTATGTTATCACTGACAGCCTTGACACTTTAAATCAGACACTTTAAATTTACATGAAAATGTAATATTTTCTTAAATAAAATACTACATTGTGCTATAAATATTTTTAACAAAAAATATGCATGATCTCGTATTCTTATGACTGTTTCCACCGTACCGGTCCACTTGAATTGATATTAGAAAATAAAGTCATATAATTCAGTTAACTACAGAAAATATTTCAGAACCAAAACAAAAACTGTTAGTAGTATTAGAGAAAGGATCTCATACAAGCTATGTTATCAGCCTAGAGAAAATATCTATGCATACAAGCTATAATCCATTTGCGGCCAGATACAGTTGCAGCTCATACTGAATACTTTGCCTAACTAATTTGCAGTGGTACCTCATGAAAAAAAAAAGAGAAAATAGCCACAGCATAGTAGTACATAAGTTAACTGCATATATCAGTGCTTGAGAATTAATAAAGAGAACGAGATCAAAATAATTAATCAGTATACAATGTGAAAGAATAATTGGTTTGTTTTTCCTTTTGATGTCATCGCAGAACTCCCTAGCTAGCAAAACCTTCCTTTGGTCCATCCTTAACCACTCTAAAATATCAAAAGCTGCCTTCTTTAATATGAGTAAATACAGTTGGAATGGAAAGAAAAAGCGCTAAATAGTTTCTTCTTCCATGCAGTACTTGAAAACAATAAGATGACTATTAAAAAACACAAAACGATTTAATTTCTGAGATAGCCAAAATAGTTGCATTATCATTGACAAAGGGAACACATACCAGAAGCGGTTGCCAATAGCCCACATGCTTGTCTGAAGTCCCAGCGAAATGAAATATGTATGTAAGACAAAGCAAATGACTGTAAGTACTGCTACATATTCATAAGTCACTACAGATTCATAAGTCCTAGCCAGTGTATTACCAGCATAATCAAGAATGGAGAAATACACGCTTTTTATTGACAACTCAATAAAGTAATTATCTCGATGGTCACTGCATGTAATATAATGCTCAATCTATACTTATCAATATTGCCTACTGAATTAGCAGATATCGTTGGACTGAATTAGCAGATAATGCTCAATCTATACTTATCAAGCTACTTATGTAAGCTCTTTTCGTTATAAAATATATGAACATCTGTTTATCTTGCCTTGTTCTCATATTGTTAGGAGAAAACAAACTTATAAAGGATCACTTAAAGAAGGTTATGTCAAAGTATGGAAAAGTCCAACATGGAGACATAACTGTGTATAAAACCGATAATATCAATATCAATTTATAAGTGATAAGATATACTCTTTGTGAGTTGTTGCAACCTAAATCATTTTTTAAGGTTAAAGCAAATGCATGCAAGCTGTAATTTTCTACACAGTCTTCTGAACTCTAAACACTGAAGGTCTTCCAATTTGGAAGAATATTACATCTTCTAAATTTATAGGAATGCAAATAGAAAACATGCAAGCTGTAATATTCTACATAAAACATTTCCTTCTTATGCAAAGTTAAAAGGAAAAAGTGAAAATGAGAAATACCTGGATCAACAGCTTACCATCATCCTCCAACAGTATACCTGAAGGGACTCCACATTAGTTGAAATCAAATTGGTAACCCTCCTAGAAGAAAGCTTCCTATGATTACCATTAGTTAGTCGCAATGACTTGTGGAAAACAGCTGCATGTACAACAAATTAAGTTCAGACCATGGCTTGTGGAGCCACCACCGTGTCACTAGCCGTTTGAACTCGACCATTGCCGCCAACGGCTAGCACGCGCGCGCCAGCACCAGCCACACCGGATGCTCTGCTGCTCCACAGCGAACGCGTCCTGTGCACACCGGACTCACACCACCGGACGCGTCCTGTGCACACCAGACCTATACGCATCGTAGGGTCACCGGACTCACACCACCGGACGCGTCCTGTGCCTCTGAGGCCAGCGTCTAGCCGCAACTTCTCCAAAAAAAAATCCCACCGGCGCAATAGAAAATATGCATTTCATTTTCTCAAAAGCGCCGAATCCCGCCGAGGTCTCTACCCTAGGAACTTCATCTCCTTTGCAAAAGTGCCAACACCACCATGTGCAAGTGTGTTAGCATTTTCACAAACATTTTCCCAGAGGAGTTAGCCTCTCAAACTTGCCACGTCACTGGGTCCTAACACGTATGCAAAGCTATATCACTCAAGTGGCACCAGATGACCGATATGCAAACAAGTTTGCCCCTCTTGATAGTACGATCATCTATCCTAAATCCAGTCATAAACTTTTCTACACACCTATGACCGGCGAAATGGAAATACCCTAGGTTATACCTTTGCCTTGCGCTTTCCATTCCATCTCCTCCAATGTTGATGCAACACATGCACCAACCAATCACCAAATGATATGATCCACTTCATATCATCACGTGGCTATATTGGTTCATCGATCTTGCCCTCACTTGCTCTTCACCGTTGCCTCGGTCCATCGGCACCAAGTCTTGCTCAAGCTTCACCATCACACGCGGTCCCTCGCTTCAAAGCCTCTGACTTGCCCTTCACTCTTGCAACCGGTATATCAAGCCAAGCCTTATCTTGATCTTCTCCACCTTGGTCACATGACTCCATGTCATGTCTTATATGCAATGAGCTTCTCCATCATCACATAATCACCTGTGAACTAATCTCCTGTGTATCTCGCATAAATACTATTTAGTCCACCTAAGTTATCACTCAATTACCAAAATCAAACAAGGACCTTTCAGCTATGAAGTAAGAAAGGCATCCTTGGAATCACTTTTTCCACTTTCTTGAGATCACTCTTCTACATAGGTTGGCTTGTGAATCATTCTTGATTTGTAATAACACATGGCTGGTCTGAAAAGTCATGGTTGAAATTACTCTTGGTTGATTTATTATGAGAGAAAAACACTGCTGGCTGATAAAAAAAGTATGGCCGATGTTGCTTGTTACTATTAGAGGTTGCCACCTCTTAGACGGCTTGGTGGCTTGTGACTCCATCGAAGCATGCAAGAAGATTGTGCGGTGCTCCAAAGAAGAGATTGTGAGGGGTACGGTGCTCACCCCACAGGGATCGCGAAGAGCAACTCTATTAGAGCGAGACGTGAAGGGCGACAAGTGGTCCGGCCGGGTCAAGTGCTAGCTAGAGCTTGTGGTAAGCACTCCACGTGGGAGAGTGTGACTTGCGGGTCACCACTAGCAAGAGGACCTGCGGTAACCTTGGAGCTTGTCTCAACGAGGACGTAGCTTGGTAGCAACCAAGTGAACCTCGGGAGAAAATCATCGTGTCAACTTTGTTCTTCTCGTTAGTTTGCAAGTCTCTAACATAAGCTTATTCTTACATTCATATACCTGTGCTTGTGTAGCTAGCTTGTGTAGTTGCTCTTGCTAGCATGTGTCATGAACAGAGCTGTATTGTGAGTGCCCTTATAGCCCTCACACGCTGTTGTGGGATCCGAGGTGGAGGAGCCTTAAGAGTCAAACGCTGTATGCCCACGTGACCAGCGATGGAGAAAGGTCAGAAAACCGCAAAAAATACTGCATAGATAGTTTGCAAATGGGAAGATATCCGAATAGGGAAAAATATGGATAGTATAGACTAAAAAATAACCAAACAAAAAAATAAACTAAAATTTACCTATTTATTATTAGATAGGTATATAAATTATTTTTTAGAGGTATAAAAGATTATTATTATTAGATATAAACCATGTTTGGATCCATAGGTTAGAGTTAGATTTAGTTGTTTTGGACTCAAATAGCCTTAAAGCATCCAAACATGAGGGTTAGATTGGGGTTATTTCCATCTAACCCACCCAAAAAACTATCTCCCTAAAGAGGTGCTCAGAGCATCTCAAAGGATTTTGCATAATTGACTTAGCATTTATTGTTGTTTGCAAACTCCCAAAATAAAATGCAAAGTCTAAAAATAGGCCATCTCCAAGGGTTTTACATAATTGACTTCGCATTTATCTAAAGTGGACCTAGATGTAAATTTTTTTTCATGTGGCGCGCGGTCGCAGTTTCTTCCCGCGGGGTCGACTTCTTCGCACGCCCAGGTACCCGCGCCGCCAGTTGTATCGCCAAGCAGGTCGCCGCTATTTCCTGCTGTGCTGCTCTCCATAGCTGTTGCAATCGGTAGCTGACGGCGGCGCATGGAGGGAGTTTCTACGCGATGGTGTTGCTCGCGATCGGTAGTGGAAGACGGCGCGTGGGGAGGGAGTTTCTGCGCGATGAAGTCGGTCGCGATCGGCAGCGGACGGCGACATACGGAGGGCCGGTGCTCGCGATGGAATCCTTCACGACTTCGATCGGCTGTGGACGGCGGCGTGTGGAAGGCCGGGAGGTTTCTGTCGCGATCGATGGAGCATATATGGCACGAAGGAAAATTTGGATCGCGCGGGAGACCGGAAGACGCGCAATCGGGCTTTTGCCAAGCCGTCAGCGGCTTAGCAATTATGCCAAGTTTGCTCTTTTATTTGCCAAGTTGCCAAAAATACAAACTCCAAATGCAAAACTGTTGGATACCTCATTTTACAATTTTTGACAAATTACAAGAATGCAAACCCCAAATACAAAAACGTTGGAGATGCTCTTATTTGAGCTATTTGGGGCTATTTGAGGTGGGACCCACAGGAAAAGTGTTGTTTTGCCGCACGGGATCGGCTCCCGTCACGTGGCCGGTTTCTCTTCACCCCCACGCATGACACGAACCCACAGCTGCGCCGCTGCCTCCTGGGAACCAGTGCCACCACCATAAGCGCACCTCACCGCCGCCTCTCATCGATGGACGGAGATGGCTTCGACACGTGGGGCTCGCAGCCGTCGTTGAGTGGCCCTAGACTCACGAATCTCAACCTCAACTCGCAAACGCTAGCGACAGAGGGGTTCCCAGGGCTTGGGCTTTACGGAGCATCCTCCAAGGCGATGACGACGAGCTCCTCCCTGGCTGCGTGAGGGTGAAAGCTCTAGTTTGGTTTTGGATAATTGATGAAACCCTAGTACTAACCTCTATGCTAAGTGTGTGTAGACTTAATGAGGTTGGTACATGCCAAGTGATGGAGCAAGAGATGATCATGGTGATGATGGTGATGACCACAACATGATCAAGTGCTCAACTTGCAAAAGAAGAAAGAGAAAAACAAAACCCTATGGAGATCAAGGCAAATGTATTGCTTAGGGTTTTGGTTTTGGTGATTAAGACACCATAGAGGGTGTGATTACATTTAGGATAGATAGCCGTACTATAAAGAGGGGAATTCTTTGGCTAAGCGGTTATCAAGTGCCACTAGGTGTCATTGTTCATGTGCATGCATTTAGAACCTAGTGAGCTAACTTAACTCCTTCGAAGAAACTGTTTGTGAAAATGCTAACACGCGTGCACTTGTTGGTACACACGTTGTGGTGTTGGCACACTTTGAGAAGGAGTTGAAGTTTGAAGGGTAGAGAGAGGATGGGTTTCTCTACCCTTCAAACTTCAACTTTGTGTCCGGTTTTTCAACGAGAAACACTCCCGCGACATTCTCAAAGTGTGCGACTTCTCGTTGAAAAACACTCACCGGACGCTGGGCACTGAGGCACCGGACGCTAAGTCTGAGCGTCCGGTGCAGACAGTGCCTGGCCCAGTTAGGGTAAGGCACCGGACGATAGGCACCGGACACTAGCTTGAGCGTCCGGTGGTGTGCGTCCGGTGTGCGGGCGTTTTGCGACCCTCTCTGCGCATGGGTCCGGTGAGCACCGGACGCTAAGGGTGCGTCCGGTGGCTTGCGTCCGGTGACCCTGCGAGTTTGCGGAGCTCTCTGCGCATGAGTCCGGTGTGCACCGGACGCGTCCGGTGCCAACCTGCTCAACGTCCGGTGCTCTGCAGGTTACCGTTAGACTCTGACACGCGGCTGACGTTGGAGCACCGGACGCAGGTGTTGAGCGTCTGGTGCCCCTTTAAGAGCGTCCGGTGACCCCGTATTTCACCCAGTGAAAGAGCCAACGACTCTATTTGCTTGAGGGGCTATATATACGTGTTTGGCCGGCTTGGGGCTCACCCTCTTGGCATTCTAACATACTTGACATCCTTGTGAGCCTAAGCAAACACCTCCCACTCATCTCCTTCATAGATTATACATCTTTGTGAGATTGGGAGTGATTCCAAGTGCATTTGCTTGAGTGATTGCATCTAGTGGCATTTGGGAATCGTTCTAGCTGCGGTTTTCTTGTTACTCTTGGTGGTTGCCGCCACCTAGACGGCTTGGAGCAGGAGAGGAGGATTGACACGAGTTGGTGATTGTTCGTGGCCATCTCCCGGTGATTGAGAGAGATTTGTGCCTACCTCGGCGGAGAGCCAAAGGCAACATTAATGGATTGCTCGTGTCATTGAGCTACCTCACTTGTGGGTAGGTTCTTGTGGTGTCCTAGTGAGGACGAGGTTCGTGCTACACCTCTTAGCCACCGAACCACCAAGTGTTGGTCGACACAACGGGGACGTAGCGTGCCGGCAAGCACGTGAACCTCGGGAGAAAAATTGTTTGTCTCCATTGTGTTTATTCATTGGATTTCTCCCGGTGATTGGACTTCATATTATTGATTGGTTCGTCCTCTCTACGTGGCGGTATAAAAATCAAACCATCTCTTTTACATTCCCGCAAACTAGAGTAGCTTTCTTACTTGTATAGAAACTTTAGGTAGCTCTCTAGTGTAAGTAGTGACATAACTCTTGTGTGCCTAGAGATCATATCAACTAGAATTGTTGGATAGGTGGCTTGCAAACACCATTTTAGAACTAGAGCAAAAAGCTTCGCTTTGTTATTTACTAACCTCTTGCTCTAGTGAATTTGTAGAATTTTTAAATAGGCTATTCACCCCCCTCTAGCCATATTAGGACCTTTCAACGGGTCCGGTGTGCACCGGACTAACTTGCTCAGCGTCCGGTGCTCTGCAGGTTACCGTTAGACTCTGACACGCGGCTGACATTGGAGCACCGGACGCTGGTGTTGAGCATCCGGTGCCCCTTTAAGAGCGTCCGGTGACCCCGTATTTCGCCCAGTGAAAGAGCCAACGGCTCTATTTGTTTGAGGGGCTATAAATACGTGTTTGGCCGGCTTGGGGCTGACTCTCTTGGTATTCTAACATACTTGACATCCTTGTGAGCCTAAGCAAACACCTCCCACTCATCTCCTTCATAGATTTTACATCTTTGTGAGATTGGAAGTGATTCCAAGTGCATTTGCTTGAGTGATTGCATCTAGTGGCACTCGGGGATCGTTCTAGCTGCGGTTTTCTTGTTACTCTTGGTGGTTGCCGCCACCTAGACGGCTTGGAGCAGCGGAGGAGGATTGGCACGAGATGGTGATTGTTCGTGGCCATCTCCCGATGATTGTGAGGGGTCTTGTACCTTCCCCGGCGGAGAGCCGAAAGGTAACTCTAGTGGATTGCTCGTGTCATTGAGTTACCTCACTTGTGGGTAGGTTCTTGTGGTGTCCTAGTGAGGACGAGGTTCGTGCTACACCTCTTAGCCACCGAATCACCAAGTGTTGGTCGACACAACGGGGACGTAGCGTGCCGGCAAGCACGTGAACCTCGGGAGAAAAATCGGTGTCTCAATTGCGTTTGATTGGCATTCTCCCGGTGCTTGATTGTTTATATTGGTGATTGGTTCATCCCCTACTCGGTGGTATTATTATCTCATCTACTCTTTTATATTCCCGCAAACTAGAGTAGCTTACTTCTTGTATAGAAACTTTAGGTAGCTTTCTAGTGTAAGTAGTGACATAGCTCTTGTGTGCCTAGTGATTATATCAACTAGAATTGTTGGATAGGTGGCTTGCAAACTTCCCATTAGAGCTAGAGCAAAAAGCTTCGCTTTGTTATTTACTAACCTCTTGCTCTAGTGAGTTTATAGAATTTTTAAATAGGCTATTCACCCCCCCTCTAGCCATATTAGGACCTTTCAGAGGGGCTTCGGCCTTCCTCCCTATCGCCCACCACGAGCTGAAGCCATGAGTGGCAGAAGGCCACACAACAGCTGGCCACACCAAATCCGACTGAGAAAGAGCTAAATGATTAGAAATTACATTTATTGTCAATCTAACCCTTGCATCCAAACACCTATTTGGCTAGAGTTACTTGAGGGCTAGTCATAAGCTAGAGAATAACTCTAACCTCTAACTTAGTTAGAGTGTTTGGATCCATGAGTTAGAGTTAGATTTAGCTATTTGGGACTCAAAAGTATCCAAACATGAGGGTTAGATTGGTGTTATTTGCATTTAACCCACCCAAAAAACCTATTTTTTAAAGAGGTGCTTATTTGGGCTATTTAGGGCTATTTGAGGTGGGGCCCATAAAAATGCATTGTTTTGTCGCACGGGATCGGCTCCGGTCGCACGACCGGTTCCTCTTCCCCACGCGCGACGCGAACTCGTAGTTGCACTGCCGCCTTCCGGGAACCAGCGCCACCGCCATAAGTCCGCCTCGCCGTCACCTCCCAACCGCGCTGTCGCCTCTTCCTTCGATGGACGGAGATGGCTTCGACGCGTGGGGCTCACAGCCGTCGTTGAGCGGCCCTAGACTCGTATATCTCAACCTCAACTCGTAAGCACCGGCGACAGAGGGGTTCCTAGGGCTTAGGCTCTACGGAGTCGTCCTCTGGGCGAAGCTCCTTCCAGGCCGCGTGAGAGGCTCCAACCTCCTCCCTATCATCCACCGCGAGCCGGAGCCATGAGCTGGAGCTGGAGGAGGCCACACAACAGTCAGCCTCACCAAATCCGGTTAGGAAAGAGCTAAATGATTGGAAAAAATATATTTATTGTCAATCTAAGAGCATCTTCAAGAGTTTTTTTTTAAATCTCACTTTCTAAATCATCATTTGGAGAGTCATTTGCATAAAAATCTCTTTGTGTATCTTTTATTTCTCCAACATTTTTTCTATATCTCATACGTAATCTAGAGAGCCATTCTTGTCTTCTATTTTTGGCTAGCGAAAAATCCAGAATAGAATATGACTATATTTGAATGATCATTTAGAAAACCTATTGGAGGTAGTTATTTTTATCAAAACCTCTATTCCTAGTATTTAAGAATGATTTGAAGAGTCTCTTGAAGATGCTGTAATCCTTGCATCCAAACATATCTTTGGCTAGAGTTTAGTTGAGGGATAGTCATGAGATAGAGAATATTAACTTAATATCTAACTTATTTAGAGTATCAAACATGCCATAGATATAGATAAATAATGAGTATACAGTGGATAATATGCAAAAAGCAAAATAAGTACATAGGGCTTGTTTAATTTACCCTAAAACTCAAAAACTTTTCAAGATTTTTCGTCACATCAAATCTTGCGGCACATGCATGAAACATTAAATATAGTAAAAAACAAAAACTAATTGTACAGTTTACCTGTAAATCGCGAGGTGAATCTTTTGAGTTTAGTTAGTCCATAATTGGACAATATTTACCACAAACAAACGAAAGTGCTACAGTACCCCCGAACCAAAATTTTTTGGAAATTAAACAAGGCCTTTAGTTCCAAAAATTTTGCAAAAAATTTCAGATTTTCCGCCACATCGAATCTTGCGGCATATGCATAGAGCATTAAATATAGATAAAAAATAATTACTAATTTCACAGTTTGCATGTAATTTAGAAGATGGATCTTTTGAGTCTAATTAGTCTATATTGAATAATATTTGTCAAATGTAAACGAAAGTGTTATAGTATCTTATTAGGCCTTGTTTAGTTCACTCTGAAATCCAAAAAGTTTTCAAGATTCCCCGTCACATCGAATCTTGCGACACATGCATGAAGCATTAAATATAGACGAAAACAAAAACTAATTACACAGTTTGTCTGTAAATCGCGAGACAAATCTTTTGATCTTAGTTAGTTTATGATTGGACAATATTTGTCAAATAAAAACGAAAGTGCTACAGTAGCGAAATTCAAAATTTTTTAGGAACTAAACAAGGCCTTAGAACTAAACATGGGGAAGGAATGAAGGAAGGAAAGGAAGGAAAAGACAGTCCCCGTTCAGACGTTCTTGCTCTCGCTCTCGCTCTCTCGGCCTTCCTTTCGTGGCGGCGACGACTGGCGGCGATTGGCGACGCCCTCTGCCGGATCTTCGTCAGCTCCTTCGCCGGCGACTGACGCTGCCCTTTGCCAGGTCATCGTCCGGCCTCCTTCGCCGGCGACTGGCGATCACCAGGTATGCTTGCCCCCTTCTCTTCATTCGTGCTGTTCGAAACCGTGCACCCAAACCCTAATGTAAGCTACTTGTATTCGGATCTGCTCTAATTACTACTATATACATGTATTATGCCTGCTAACTTCGGTTTCGCAAAAATTATCTGGTGTGCATGTGCACACCCACACCCTATGCTGGGTCCTCCCCTATTCAGTAGCTCTGAGCCTCTGATGAATGGAGGAAAGGAAACCAAAAAGACAATCTTGTGCTTTGTTTAGCCTACAAATGCGGCAGCATCCACCCTGTTTGCTGCAATTTGGAGACAGTGAGTTTGCCGACTATTATGTCTTCATCTCCCATGCCTGCACACGCTCTTCAACTTCACTGCCATCTATTTGTACCAGACACGCTTAGGCACTGTGATGTCTCATCCTTGGTCGAGCTATCCATAACAGCTTCAGCTTTGTCATAGCCCCCAATCAGTAAGCACCGGTCAAGGCCTATCAAGTTGGTCACCCAGGCCATCCCAAGGTGCCAATTTCCAATTGGTAGTATTGGGGAGACTAAAAATTAGAAATTTATAATCCATTTTTTGTTTGACTTGGCATCGAATAGGATGTGATCAACCTCGGTGTTAGAGAGTATCTTTTCTTTGATACACTAATGATATGGATTTTGGGGACCATAATTTTTTGAAGTTGTATCGGTTCCTTTTTTTTTCCTGTTTACAGTTCTAGCTACTAAAGATTATGATATATGATGGGTTTTCTTCTCTTGATCATCATCTATTGATTCCCTTCTTTATTGGATAGGAGATTTGATTCTTTAGTTCTTGCACAAGAGACTATCAGATCTTTATGTTGTGCTTATTATTACTGTTTCTCAGTTGGCTCAATTTCACTAGGCTCATTGCTGAGATGAGTTGAATTTGCTACTCATTTTGCTGATATGAACACAATCAGTTGGCTGTTAGGGTGCTTTTATTATCACAAAACTACTACAGTTTATTTTCATTATTGTGGTCATCTCTGTACCTGGTACCTTCTCCTGTCTCTGTGTTCTGTATTTCTGGGAAATGTATTTGCATCAGTTGGATAATTGCAAATGTGTTTACTTTGCATGCTAAAAGTAATTCCAGCTTCAGTTCTAGACCTAGTCAGCAATGATAATTTGTTGTCTGTTATTTGATTCTTTTGTCGTTTGGTACATCGGCTGATTGCTTCAGAAAGAAAATTGATGATAAACTTACATTGTAATTTGTATGTGTGGTCTTAGATGACTTAATGAATCTTCACTGATATTTACTCTCATAACAGGTTCTAGCTACAAATATTGGAAGATCGTTATTGGTAATTTCCAGTTATGTGCCCTGCTTTTATTCAAGATTCGTCAGGGTGATGACAGATGTGAACTCATCATTCATCGGAGGTGCTCAGTTGCAGCCAAGTAGAAGCATGAATACTGATTCATTCATGCGTGTTCCAGCGTCCCCAATATCATTTTCATCAAATAACATCTCTGGCTCCTCAGTCATTGATGGCTCCGTTGTGCAGCAAAGTCCACCCCAAGACCAGGTACAAAAGCGGAGATCTTCAAGTGTAACATCACATCCCATGATTGAGGCTAGTGGTGCATTGCATGCTCCAAAGAAATCAAGAATTGATGTTAGGCAAGATGAACTGCAGCAACAGCTGATTCAACAGCTGCTCCATGGTCAGAGTTCCCTTCATCTCCAGGGGCAACAGAACCCACAGCTTGAAGCTTTGATCCAGCAGCATAAACTAGCACAGTTGCAGCAGAGGCAGCAGCAGTTGTTGCAACCGTTTGCTCAGATACAACCATCTCAAATTGGCATTTCTCGTCAGCTTCAGCTTAGGCCACCGCTAGCACAGCCTGGAATAGCTGGACCTATTAGGACTCCTGTCGATACTGGGCTTTGTTCCCGAAGGCTAATGCAATATTTATATCACAAGCGTTATCGTCCAGAGGTGTGTTTGTGTTTGAGCACTGTATACATTGATCATGAGATTACGAGATGCAAGCCTTTGGCAGTACAATTTATTGGTGCACTGTCTTGTAGAATAATCCCATAACATATTGGAGGAAGCTTGTTGAGGAATATTTTGCACCACGAGCAAGAGAAAGATGGTGTGTGTCGTCTTACGATAAGAGAGCGAACGCTTCAGTTTCTACTCCACAATCAGCTCAGGTTAGTTAACAGTTTACATTCACAGCAAATTTTACTTGCGATTATATTGTTCTTGACTAATTGGTTTTGTGTTCCATGTCCAACATCACTCTCTGCTGTGTGGCATCACTTCCGTCTTGATTCCAAAACAAGATTGATTATCATCTTCTTAAACTTCTGCTTGATCGTTGAACACCACATCTAATTTTGTATCTTTTAGTGGCTTCAGAATATAGTTTATAGGTATACCTTTCTGTAGTAAAAAGAGTTTTCTTGTTGCAGTAGCTAAATAGAAAAGACCAATTCTTTTTTCTCTGCACATTTACAGTTAAAATGTGAAGGAGAATATCCCTTGGTCTTTTAAATTTGCAAAAGGTGATGGATATTTATATAATGCTTCATACAGTCATATTTTATCCATTGCAGGTCACATGGCGATGTGACATATGCAATACACATGGTGGAAAAGGATATGGTTAGCTAATTTCTGTGAACTCTGGCAAACTATATTCATGATGATATCTTTTGATATTCAAATTTAGTTTTTGTAGATTCTCTTTGAAACTTGTTGATCTCGTGTTAGTTGTTAGCAACAAACTCTACTTTGCTATAAATATCTTGTGGGTTAACAAAAATGAATTATATGAAGTTTCACATTGAATCTGTGGTAAAACAAGATGAATTACAGAAGGCCAGAACAAACATGAATTTAGTATCTTGAGGTTTACAAAATTGATAAGTTTCAGGCTGGAACAAAGATGAATTATGTGATAATACAAAATTGTATTAATGCGTCATGCATAGACATGAAGAATGGATATGAATTTGTCATGAATATATGCTGAGTGGCAATAATCATACTGTGCACAACTGCACATGCATGTGAAATGAGTGACTGAAAGGTACCTATGCAGTGTGCACCATTGATTCTGTGGTAAACCAAAGATTAGCTAAACTGTGGTATCTATGCAGTGTGCACCATGCAAATGCTATTGCCATAATATAGATGCACATCTTAGTGTTTCTTGTCCAAGTAGCTTTCTGATTTGTTACTTGTAGTACAAGTATCTCTTACTCAGGTATCCTTTTTTATGTCTGATCTCTCTGACAGAGGCTACCTATGAAGTGCTTCCTAGACTCTGTCAAATTAGATTTGATCATGGTGTTATAGATGAATACCTATTCCTTGACATGCCCAACGAATTCCGGTTGCCTAATGGACTAATGCTGCTGGAGCATACAAAAGTTGTTCAAAAGTGTGTTTATGAACACCAACATGTTACACATGAGGGGCATTTGAGAATCATATTCACACCAGAATTGAAGGTTAGTTGCTTGGTGTAGTAGTTCGCACATGTGAGTGCAATTTTTGTAACCTGTCCATGTTACGTGTAAGGGTCAATATCAATTCTTATGTACCGTTGACTCAGATCATGTCATGGGAGTTCTGTTCACGACGACATGAGGAGTATATCACTCGCCGGGTTCTGGCACCACAGGTGGATTTCTTATACTAGCACAGTGTTCCACTTTAACTTGGCTACAGAATTTTTAATTGTAACTTGCCCTTGCCTAGTTACATAGTAATACAGTTATTTCTTGGCAACCTAGGTCTTAGGTAATTAATTATACATGATGCGGCATAAGTCTAGTTACTTAGGACAACTTGTATAAATGGATGAAAATGCCTCTTTCTTGTCACGACCAGACTTCTTCCACAACTATTTAGATTTTTCTTCATTCTTCATTGATGTACTGAAGGTCAGAACTGCTTCAAGATACCCCAGCGAGGATCAAACCCATTTTCATTACATCTTAATGTAAATCTGTACTCTTTAAGGCATTCCCTAAGTGTGTGTTCATGTTTTACAAGTGTGACCAATGATATCTTATACTGCACACATGGTTCTGCTTTTCAGGTCAATAATTTGTTACAGGTTGCCCAGAAATACCAAGCGGCTGCCAGTGAAAGTGGTCCTGCTGGGGTTTCAAACAATGATGCACAAGCCATTTGCAACATGTTAGTGAAGAAACTACACCTTGAGTGCTGTAATATCCATTACATAGAGATCTTTTGCCATGATAAATAGAAAATCCTGTATCTCAGAGCAATCTTATTTTTTATTGTGCTAATGCAAAGGCATCATTTTGTTTTCTGCTGTTAGGTTTGTGACTGCATCACGGCAACTAGTGAAGAATCTGGAGCAGCACACCTTGAATGAACATGGTCTTTCTAAACGATATGTTCGCTGCCTGCAGGTAATTACAGTCTTTTACCATTGCATTGTATACTTTTCAATGTTGCCCCACAAATTCTGCTTGGATTTTAGTACATTATATCATTATATCTGCATGTGCATCCTATGGTTTCCATACATTCATACACATCAAGCACACTGATAGTTATCTGTCCTTGTCAGATATCAGAGGTGGTGAATCACATGAAGGACTTGATTGAGTTCACCAACAAAAATAATCTTGGTCCTATAGGTATGTTCATGCACATTTACCTATCACTGTCTTCAGTTTTCACCTAGTTGTCAATTGTTAGTTGTCTGTGACTCTGTCAACAAATTCTCCTAAAGTAACTAATATTTTCCCACTGTTTCCAAAAAGATGGTAGGACATATTAAAATAATATGCCTCAGGAAAGTTGATTGCTAGTTCAAGTTTTGTTGTACAAACGAAACTTGTAGCACTAGAAACGGGAGTTCTCCATACAGGAAGGAACCCAGCTGACACTATGTGATTACATGTCAAAGTCAGTTATTGATGTATGTCTGTGCTGTGGATTTATCAAAAGAAATTGAAAAAAAAAGTCTTCACAAGCCTCTGGGTAAAAACTTAAATCCTTCAGTCATATGCCACTGTCAAGTGACTATGGGGGTCCCAGTTGTCAGACACATCGATGGCATATAAAGAAATCAGATATGATTGTGTTGTTTCATTTGTTTTTCCTTCTGAGAACAGCAAAATATTGGATTATATGATATGGACAGTGGCAAAAGCAATAGATTTTATAATAATATTCTGATATAGGCCACACTTCCTGCTTGCCTCATCAACCTTTTGGTGTCTTTTTAATGTGCACTGTATTCATATGCAGAGGGCCTGAAGAATTATCCAAAACCAAATGTACCGAAGCTTCCAGGACAGAATTTGCATGAGGCAAAACAAATAACGGCTGCTGCTGGTCTTCCCAATGACCAGAACAACACCAAAGTTATGGGTGTCAAACAAGAAATAAGCGCTCATGTGGACAACGGAACTTCTGTTGCTGGAGCCATTGGTAATAGTACTCCACAGAATGCTGCAACACTAAACAGTTACCAGAGTTTACTCAGAAGCTCCAGTGCAAATCAGAGTCTTCTTCAGCAGGAGGCATCCAGTGTCTTCAAAGGTCCTGCTGCAATGCACAATGGCATCCAACTGGAAGCATCTAGATCCTTCCGTGGACCTAACCAAGTGCAGCTAGCACAATTCCAACATTCTGGGTCATTCCAGCACCCAATGCCTCAGCACAACAATCTCCAGATCTTGGGAGTGCAAAATAATCACCAGGGCTTGGGTGCGAGCCCACAGTATCAGCAGCATGTTTTAAATCAGCTGCTTCAAGAAGTTAAGAACACTAACGGCCGCACATTGCCACAGCAACCACCTCCAGATACCCCTAATGCAAACAGTGGTATCACATCAGGAGGTGCTAACACCAACAGTGCTGCTACCGGAGAGCAGGCACAGCGCATCAATAGCAGCGCCGAAAAGGGTGCAGCTACGGTCGGTACCGGGCCTAGTAATGTGATCAACAACAGCACAGCCAGCATTGTCCCCAGCAGAAGTAACAGTTTCAAGTCAGTAAGCAGCAATCCAGCTGCTGCTGCCGCCGCCTCCGCTGCTGGAGGCAATGCCGCGACTTCGAAGGCTGAGCCCTTCCACGAATTTGATGACTTCGAGCAACTCCTCACTAATGAATTGGTGGGAAACGAGTTCTTATGGGACAATTGACAGAGTACAAAGACACCGTACTGCTCAGACTTCAGTGTAAGCGTTGAGAAACAGCCTTCTTGGCTGCTAGTATGGAAACTAGCGTGTGGCGATGGAAAGTTGCCCAGGATTCTAGTTTCTGTTTCATTTCTCTTTTCGTAGGCTTTGTATTGTATTGCCCTTCGGGACAGTTAACTGATGTAACATGAGATGTGTGAGATAGGAGTTGCATTTGGCTTGTAAATGTGGGAGCAGTAACCGAGTTACTAGAACATATATATTTGCTGCGGGCCGCCTCTGTTTTGTCAAATTATCTCAGATTCATGTTGCGACTATTCCCACGCTGAATTTTGACAGCGTGGAGGCAGTAAAAGGTGATTGATGCCACGCTTCATTGAAGCAAACTTTCTCGTGATACCATGAAAGCGTAAAATAATTGGCTAATCACGTTACGCACTAGTTTGCATTGGCGGGATCGGCAAGAATATGTAGTAGTACAAAAGGTTATTACTTAGGAGTACAACACAAAGGTAAACATACTATCCTGGAGATTACAATCAAGTTTCCATGGCTGTTACGCCGATCCGTTCCGCTAATCAAGGTGACGATCTAGTCCTGGGCACCATTATTGCCGGATGGGCGCATACGTCCTGTACCGCAAAGCAGGCACGCTACCTGTCTAACATCAAGGTCGATCAAATCTTCTTCATTGTAATCCGGTTTAGACAGTTATGCCTCATGTTGGAATTCTTTGTCATGCCCGATGACAATCATATAGTCAATTGATGTGTGTATCCCTTAACTTGACCAGTCAAGTGAAGCAATCGTCTGATTAAGGCACAAGTCACCGTCGTTTTCCTACTTCCCAACTTCACTGCCCTTTGAACCAGCTGGAGCCGCAGCACTTTTCTCAAGAGTCTTTATTGTGGCATTTTCAGCTCCAAATGGCTCAGACTGTCTCTTGCGCCTGGGTCTCCTCGATGTCATCTTGATGGCATCATCTTTTTGCGGTGCCTTTTCTTTTGTTGAACCGCTGTTGGATTCTGAATCCGCGTCAGGAAGCAAAGCTCGGGAACTTAACCGTAGTTGACCTTTATCATTTATCTGGCTCAGATGATCAAAGAAACATAATTCAGAGAAGGGCATCATATCATGTGGTTGGATAATTTACCATATAGCGTTTTGGAGGTGGCAATTATAGAAATAGCAGTTTTCACTATAAATGCCTTGAGGACAAATGCATGTTGAACTTAAAAATAGCTACCAACCTCAATAAGCTTGACGTCTATGCGATCTCCAACTTTAAAAGCCTGCAACAAATGCAGTGGATTGGATTACTTAAACAAGGGGTAGAAATCTAAGCAAATGAAACAAATTCATAATATTTTCTCACATCCTCAGCCTTGGCCAACCAGCCTGAACTTAACTCGCTGATATGACATAAACCCTGCATATTGAGTTACAAGCAATGGGTTATGGCAGAAAATAATATCAAAATTAAACTGGACGGTATTTTTCATGAGAACTTCCTTTTCTATTGCACAGATGCCCAACAAGGCCATGCAATTTTGTCACTAAGAAGTGCTTCTTTTCTCTGAATTATACACAGGTGATGAATATGTGAAACAACTAGAGTAAATTTTAGTATCTGCTCACCTCACGCCCTGGAGCAATTTCAACAAAAGCACCATATGGAGCTATTGACTTGATCTCACAATTCCTGGTAAATGAGTTCCCAAGAAAAGGATATTGATTAGATACCCAAAAGATTGGTTACAAGAAAGCAAGCAGGGTAATTAATTAAACAAGAAAGAAGAGATAATATACTTTGAGAAGAATAGTCTACAAAACATCCATGGGGATAAAAGTTGATACCTGTATATTTCTCCGACTTTTGGAACCATGGTAAGGTTAGCTATTATAGTTTTTGACTTCTCTAAGCTTGATAGGTCTCTTGCAGTAATTTTTACCTGCAAAAGGCATTTGTCAATAGTACTTTAGTAAGGCTAAATGGCAAGTATCACCAAGTTCTCCGTACCGTGCCATCGTCTCCAGTATCAATAGCATCTACTCCAGTCTCCTCAATTATGCTTTTTATTGTCTTTCCACCAGAACCAATTATTAAATTCACCTTGTTAGGTTTGACCTTGAAGAACATTGTAACAAAACATGTTAGAAAGATATAGTTGCAAGAAAACATATATACCATATACACATCATGAACATAGTACCAACCTTCATAACATGAATTAAGGGAGCATACGGAGATAGTGCTTTTGATGGTGGAGGTGAAGATTTTGACATTTCATCTGAGGAGAAGCAAAATGTAACATCAGATCAAATGGGGAGAAAATGAGATAAAAACATGCAGAAAATGACAGTTTCAGCATAAGCATTCTGTAGAATAGACATGAAAAGTTATTAGTGTTGACCATCCAAGGGGAACTTTAATATTAAGGAACGTTCCAACCTTCACAAATAATGTCATAAGAATTGGTGCAGGAACAAACATGATTTACCAGCACAAAAGAAAGCAGCTACGATAAGTCGACTCCTTTTTTTTTTGTTGCATTTTCTATACTACTGCGAAACACTGGATGCTGCATTACTAATGGCAAACAAGTATTAATGCTGAAAGAGTTTGAAAATGAGCGCAAAACAGAATTCCAGCAGTTGCTATGTTTTTATCTTCCTTCCTTTTAATTTTAACTTAAAGCTTGACTGTGATGTACTCCCTCCATTCCAAATTATAAGACGTTTTGGTTTTTCTAGATACATAGTTTTTGCTATGCACTTAGATATACACAATGTCTAGATACATAGTAAAAGCAATGTATTTAGAAAAGCCAAAACGTCTTATAATTTGGAACAGAGGGAGTATATCATAAGTTTGTAGATAGCTGGGGTAAAGAAATTGGCATGTAAATGGAAATAGCTAATTTAGCATAGGCTTACTCAGAATATGCTGTCTCCCGTCCCTAGCTTGAAAGAGTGCTTGCTCCATCACAGGTAGAGTTATCCCGACTACCTGCCACAATGCAAGAACCAGACAGATTAACCATTGTAGCAAAGCCTCCTAATAGCAAAACTACATGACAAATACTTCCATCTATATAGTCATTACAACCTTAATGTCCATCTGAAATGCAGATATGCCACTTTCATTACCAGCAATCTGCAACAAGAGCTTACATATAAGAAAACTGAGCTTTCAGCAGAACAACATATACTAACCTTGCTAATGCAGTTCCAAGTACCAAATGCAGAATGAAATACAAGTCACACCTTCAAATCCATGTCACCAGAGGCATCTTCAGCTCCAGTAATATCAGAAAGTATAAGTGGGCTACCATCTCCACCAAATTCCTGTGTATCAAGGACCAGGCCCATTGCAATTCCAGCAACAGGAAACTTTATAGGAACCCCAGCATCTTGAAGTGCTAAACAACCTCCACAAACAGAAGCCATGCTGGTGATATCACATAAGAAGTATTAGCAATTGAGGAGTAATCAAACGCTTAATTCTCTACTGTAGTCTGTACAAACCCAAAGAAATGGTCAACTGCTAACTGTATCAGAAATATTGAATATAAGTTCAGGTACTGCTGGACTAAGAACTTTATTTTGGGTCACCAAACGCAAGATTTGCACCTCACCAACTAGCAAATGTCTAAACTAAACTCCCCAGGAGGCAACAAACATAAAATAAAAGGTTGTGTCAACTCATAAATAGTTCTGCAAATTGAAAGAACCGTTAAAAGAAAGACAAACAAACTTATACAAGCTAGCAAACAAAAAAAAATGTTAAGCACAAGAATAGTATTACCTGGACGAACCATTACTTTCAGTGATAGTACTCTCGACACGAATAGTGTACGGAAAATCCTCTTCTGGAGGTAAAATTGGCTCCAGTGCCCTTTCTGCAAGCATCCCATGCCCAATCTCTCTCCGGCTAGGTGCTCCAATTCGACCAACTTCGCCAACACATGATGGAGGAAATGAGTACTGCAGAATGTCACAGAAATTAGTTAACAATGCAGAGTAATCTTGCAGCTAACTGTGTTGATAACAAAACTCCAAGCAAAAATGGAAAACTATTTTGGACCATTTCACAGGTTAGCAATGAAATTAGTAAGCATACAGCCTTCAAAAAGAACATCACAAAGTGATCCTCAGAGGACAGAGCAGAGCTTGGGTAGATACTCATGTACACCCTGATCAACAATAAAATCTCAATGACACAAGTAAAATACAAAACATAACATCCACACACACACGACATTTAAATATAAGATGGCATCTTGGCAAACTCATGTTTACTTGCAATCTACAATGAATTAGCTCAGATTCAATGCCATAAGTGAAAATCATCACAGCAATAAAGCAGGACATAATCCTGTCAACTGTACATACCACATGTCTCCCTTTACATAACAAATCTTTAAAAGGGGGCAATACGTGCTACCCATTCTATTTTCACATAGTTTGTTCAGAAATATGGATCTGAAGACCCTCCACCCCCCCCCCCCCCCCCACACACACACAAAATGATAAGATTTCCCAATGAACAGAACCGTCTAAATAAGCATGATGCACAGGAAACATAGTAAGTAGGAAATTAGGAATTGACCAAGCAGGGTGATGTATCATTCAATCAGCAAAGGTGTTTCGCTTACCTGAAGATAGAAGCTTTTTGAATCCTCTGTATCAACAAGGTTGTCAATTCGTTGTGCCATCTGATAGCCACCTAAAGTGACCACAGCCAGTGACTGTATGGTCGGACAAAAGAAATAAGTGAAAACAAAATAATAAGATAGCAAACCTAATATGCATTTGACTCTAGCTGAAACAGACTATAAATAAACCAGCAGCAGAAAGTATAATGTTTTAAAAATACAGGTAATGGTTGTGTTATGTATTATTTAGAAATGAACTCCACAACAAAATACATCAAATTAAGTCTTGTAAGAGTTAATGTTTGAAGCAACAAAGCAGGATTCTTACAAATAAAGGTGGGATGGATATAAATAGAATATGCACATAAATTTCTATAAACGTCATCAGGTACTGAACAGATCAGCAAGACACTAACAGCAGCATATGACAGATAAAACTATGAGACATGTCATACTATGCCAATCAGAAACGACAGATACAACAGACTCTCAAATGAGGTGTATTACCTCACCTGTGTTTCTCCCCTCGTGAACAGAGCACTACCATGAGCTCTTGGAAGTAAACCACACTGAGAATTAATGGGTCGAAGTTCCCAAGGACTCCGTCCATCACTTCGCCTCCCTCCCTGAAATTTGAGGTGTTGATATTCCATACAATTTCCATATTAAACCACATGAAAGTCCCAAGGAACTGTGATTACCAGACATAATGATGTGGCACACTAGGAAATTCAATAACCAGAGTCACAATAGACGAACAAAGCCATGTATGGCAGGCATTGGCACACATACACAATGCTAGATTGTGATAGGACCCCTATTCTGAACTGTCCCTATTAGTTTCATTAATAACTTGTTTTGGCGTAGCAGAATTTTCTCCTAAATATGGCAACTACATATTTGTTTTCACTCTTCTTTTGGATGACCAGTGGGAGTTAATACCTGCCACACTGGCTTCCTGTTGCTGGGCTACAATGTTACATTCTACAGAAAGAGTTCAAAAGGACCTTTGAAAACACTATGCACATATAGGAAGAAGGTCAGATCCTTTGTAGTAAGAACTAGAAAGTACATATGATCTTTGATTGTTTTTACACAGACGTAACCAAATATGTATGCTGAATAAATGCAGACACTGAAAATCCATGACAACTAAAACAGGTATTATCAAGACTGCAATGACCATAACAATGCAATTCAGAAGTCTAAGTATGGGCATGAAATCTAGATCTATAACCAGATTTTTAACAGAAAAAAAAAACTAGCAAGTTGACACGAACGAAGCATCCTGCTATTGATCACATAAACAAGGGAAAAAAAAACTTTAGGTGACAAGCGCAATCAATACCTCTACAATCCGCCTTCGTAAATATTTAGATGAAACTTCCTTGAAGACTAGCTTGACATCAACTTCTGCAAATAGCTACATAGAAGAAAAATACTTGGAAATCAGTATAAAATGTTAGCTGTTTCAAGCAAAGCAGAAAAATGGGGTGGGGTGTGGGTGGTGGTGGTGGGGGGTGTGTGTGTGGGGGGGGGGGGGGGGGGAGAGGACGAGGTCTACTTGTCAAGAGATCTTAGAAAAGTGAAGGAAAAGAAACTTTACAAGACAAAAGCACAGGCCTAGCTATGAATCCTATAAGATACTATATCTGATGTTTTATAAAAGCATAAAAATCACCACATCGTCATCAACTACAATACAATAACCATCACCTGAGGAGGGGGCTTCCTTGAAACCGGCTTGATGTGAACATCACCTTCATCTACTTCTCCATCAACTATAATTTCATCCTCATCCTCATCCTCAACAATATCAGCCAAACTTTCAGTGACTCCAGATGAGGCATCTTTGGAAACATAACCCTGTTCAGAAAGTATACTTATAACTTTGTCCTCCAATGCTGAAAGAGCTTTTCTTCTGGGAATCTTTCCTTTTATTTGTAATGCCTTCACCAACTCATCTCCAGAAATATCCTGAACAACATTAACAGCTGAAATCAGCAACCAGGGGTAATGGCAACAGGCACATGCATGCTTGAAAGGGAAAAGGATATTGTATAACTACCAGCATATATTTTCAATTTAAAAATTACAAAAGTGAAGAAGTTGCAGTCCATAATTAAATAAGGAAATGATAGCAGGATTCAATAAATCTTTTATATGATTGACAAGACTATGTGACTACCCAAGTGGCTACTGAACAATCATATTAAGCGAATGGAAATGATAAGCATATAGGAGTAAGAACTAAGGAAAACAGGAGGACAGGAAACAGCATTCTAGTCAGCCAGTTCAGGTATTGTTTAGCCTTCAAACAAGCATATTAGGTACTTGTACTTGCAACTATATAAAGTTAAAAGATTGTATTTTGGTAAAATAGGGAGGTGTAGTGTGTTCATACTTCAACATGCCTGTAGAGTTCAGGAGGCGGTAGGCTGATAGCATCGACCATTTTCTTCTTCCCACAACTCTGGACGAGAACATCAATTGCTTTGCAGATTTCTCTAATTGCCACCTGATTTCTACATTACGTCAGAATCACAAAAAGGGACAGACCAGGACAGAAGTTTCGTTTCAGAAGTTCAGGTGTACAGAGCTAACATTTATGTAAGATAAGAACGGAAGCAGATAACATGTCTTCTAAAAATCTAAAGTGAGGTCTACAAATGACAGAAGCTCTGGATCTTGTAGGTTCCGGAAACAAAAATGGGGAAAAACATATACATTTTTGGCTTACTTGTACTGAGTAGTGAGTAGTAAGAGAGGTAATATAACAGCTCAGAAAGTTACAAATTATAAAGAACTCAAAGCTCCATGGTTAAGAGAAACTAGAAAGCAATGATAAACAAAATGGGGAAACAAATAAATCTATTATTTGCGCAAAGACTTGAGTAATTGATTGTTGCCTACAGTGATAGTGCTATCATCTTGCCATATTTAAGCACTTCATTCATGTTTACATTATGGAGCAATATATTATATATAAAAGTGTATCTTATTGATAATCTTATAAGCTCACCTGCCCAGCTTCCACAGCTTCAAGCAGCTTCTCCTCAGTCAGAAAATCACAGTAGCCCTACCAAAGACTAGTCAGGAATCAAATGATAACCTCAACTATAAGATTTATGAGTCCTATGAAAGTAATCAAGATAAGTGAGCTAATTTAAGGACTGGCAACTTGGTTTAGCACATGAGCCCAATGCATAACTGTTTTACAATAAAATAAAAGGCAGAGTAACAATGTACAGCAAACTTAAAACATACCACTAAAAAAATTGAGGACTTAACTATATGTTGCCAAATGCAAGAATTATATGCACAGATTTGTTTTAACAACTAAAAAAAGAATGCTGGAAATATGGTGAAGCATTCAAGCATGTATGCAAGCAAAGCTTCAGCACTAACCTCAATCATCAAAATGGCACTATCAGTCCCAGCCATCATCAAATCTAACTCTGAGTTCTCCATCTGTTCAGTAGTTGGATTAACAACAAACTGGTCGTCAATCAGGCCAATTCTTACTCCAGCAATTGTTTGTTTATTTGGAATTTCAGAGAGGGCCCTGTAGTGAAAATTTTGAGATAAATAGAGTATCTTTGTGATAAAGAATGTAATCTCACAAAAAAAACATCATATTGAAATATTTTTTTATTAAACCTACACGGCTATACCAGCAGCTGTGATAGCCAAGCAGTCCGGGGAGTGAATGCCATCATAACTGAAGACCTATAATGGTCAAGGTTATCTCATCATATGGAGTAATTGATGGAGGTCATCAAGAAACAAAAACCAAAGAAAAAGGTAGAATAGCATAATATGATCTTCAAATCTGGCCCATCAGCCACAAAGATGTCGAGAGAAAAAGTGGCCAACCATGGCCTTTTTTGCTAGGTGGATTCATATTTCTTTTATTTGTTGCCAAAGTGAATTATTAACAGGTGCAGAACATAAATCTCTCGATGAGGGAACGAAACAGTATTGCTGGCAATAGCTCCTATGAAAAGGCTCTGTATAGGGCATCTTGCAGCCATCTATGAAGATTGCTGGTAAGAATTATACAATATACATCATGTCAGTTTCAAAATAAGAACACTATCCTTGCAGTTTGAGTTGATATTATGGTTGAATTTTCTGATTTTCCTAACAAATTTCAAATAGCAAGTATCTCAGCTTTAGAGGTTGGTGAATGGGATTGCCAAGTTATGAATCCAAGTTACATGATGTTATACATAAATTGTCCGCTAATGAGAAAAGTATCACACTATCAATATAACCCTTGTAGTATTATGAGATTACTAAAGTAAGTTAGAGAATACTAGGACGGGTTACAATAAAATGGGGGAAAATATGTAACTGATGATGAGCTACTCATATAACTTTAACACACATTGCAAGAAAAAGCTAGAACATACAACCAAATTCCCAGAGGCAACACAAATGCAAGTTAACATCTAAAGATTACCCAGGATAGAATTTGAGTTTCATAGTAGAAACCCTTAGGCATAGTAGGTCGTAGGGGCCTGTCTATCAATCTGCAAACCAAAACCTGTGAAGCATGTAGGAAAGAAAATGTAAGCACCCAACAAACATAATAGTTGAACAAAAGTAGAAGCTCCTATAGTGAACCTCATGGTCTTTTGTCTTGCCTTCTCGTTTGAAGAAACCACCACTGGAATCAGTAAAAATATAGAATAAGGTTTCATAAATTACACAATCAAAACTGAGAATTGAGTCATGGACAATGACAAAGGTGGCGACAACAGTTTTAGGTTTCTGCACCTAGTTCTTCCAGCAGCTGAAAGGCGCTCTTGATAGTGAACCGATAAAGGGAAAAAGTCAGCAGGGTCGTTTGGAGTATCCGCCAGACAGACAGAACAGTAGAGAATCTGCCAGCACAGTTTGAAGTTACAGTTAGACATAAAAAGGTCCTGAAATTGAAATAACAAAATTAATTGCATTCAAGATGCTTCTATCATCATCCATTAAACTGGACAACAGTGATGAGAGAAACAAAATCTGAACAGCAGCCTTGAGTTGAATTTGGTAAAAGGCCAAAATTGTGCTTGCAATAGGCAATACGCTGTCCCCTAGAAAGCCATTCATGTTATGGACTTATGGTATCCAACAGGAAGAACAGAAGAAGAATCATGACCCATGGGCAAGTCAGATCAAATTTGATTGCCATGCACATGTAGAGCATATAAATCATAACAGTGGCAAATCATTACAGCCTAAATAGTGTGGAAGTGACAAGCATGCAGATTCTGATGTTTTGACAGAACGAAATGCACTTACAATATAACTAAAAGTCTACCAGCCCTGATAGAATTACGAAATAAAAACTGTAAATAGTCCCTCAAAACAAAACAAATAACAACTGAAACGTGCAAATGGTGTGCTCTGAGGAGAAATTCTGAGAATTTTATAACCCCTACTGACAGATTGAATGGACCATCACGCGTGCATGTACAGTTTCTTAACAACGGTCAAGTAGTCAACAGGTATTATAGATTCTGACAACTTACCGTTTCACCGTCGGTGACCATTACAGAAGCGCTCGCTTGCCTCCCAATGTGGCCCGTTTCCACCAATATCTGAAATGCGAAAACACTCCATTACCCCCATTTTTTATGAACGCAGTCTATTTTGTGAATGTGCGCGCTGTGCCATCAATCAATCAACCTAAACCCACGGATGAAGAGTAATAGAAACTTCAGTGCGCTTAGGCAAATGCCATGAGCAAAACAGCCAAGCACAATGGGAGGTCTTCACCATTGAAACCGCACTCGGGGTTGCACACGAGAATCCAGCAACTAGGAACACACGCAAGCACGAAGCATGCGCTGCAATGCACTGTGCAGGAACACGCTACGACGAAACCGCGCGGAGGCGCCTCACGCTACGGAGCGGCAAAACTCGCGACGCATGAGCAGGGCGCCGCGGAACATTCCACAGCCGAGTAAGAAAAAAAAAAGGAGTGAGAGCTCATCGGCGGCTCACCTCGCGGTCGCCAACGGGGATCCTCACGGAGAACTTGGCCGGTCCGGAGCTACTGGCCTCCTCCGCCACTGCGGCGGAGGCCCTGGCGACGCCATGCCTTGGCCTGGGCGCTCTCCTCCGCGCGCGGCGCGAGCACGGGAGCGAGGCGTGGAGCGGCGGCGCGGGGAAGGCGACGTGGTGGTGCTGGTGCTGGTGCGACGGCGGCGGCGGCGCCGGGAGGAGGAGGTGGAGCGCGGCGGGGCACGCGAGCATCTCGAGGTGGATGTGGGAGGAGGAGGAGGAGGAGGCGCGACGGCGTGGGACGGGAACGGGGCGGGAGACGAGACGAGAGGGTGGCGACGCGCCCACGAACCTTATCACTTTCTCGCTCTCTTTTGCCCTTCCGCCGTGTGGGTTTTTGTCAAGATTTTGCCGGCTCTGCTGGCTGCTGGGGTTTTGGGATGCCACAGCTCAAATTTAGGGCAGGGTTTTTCGTGATTTCTGAACATAGATAGGTGTACTGTTTGGAATTTGGATACACTATCTTACCTCCTTTGCAGAGCAATTATAACTAAAAAAACTAAAAAATACATAGACAAAAGACTAGAGATCTTATTCGCTTCGTATGTTCGCTGAATTATTATGAGAGAAAAATATTAGTAAGTTCAAGTGAATAGGCTCATTAAAGTTGATGTGATGTAACACAATGATGGGTGTTTCGTCAAAAAAAAGAACATCAACGATGGGGCAATATTGGCATAGCCCATTTTCACATCTGAATTTTAGCCTTTTAGATTAGAATTGAATAGTGACTTTCTTGCTCTATCACCTCTCCTCTCATTCTATTGCTCGTCTTTTTCGACATGGTAATTGCTACTTGTTTTTACCCAAATAAGTATGGGTACAAAATTTACTCATAATGGGTTTGGAGGTTTAATTGTTTTTCTATTTTGTCATAGAGATGGATATATGGAGCGCCAATGTATGATTGGTATTTATCCATTGTCATCTCTATTTAATGATTATCATTACAACCACATCAGACACTCTTGGTGAATTTGTAAATAAAATGTGTTCCAATCCAAGGTAGTACATTAAGAGCAGCAACACTTTTTGGGTATGTGCGAGGAGTTTAGCTTCCCCTTATAGGAGGAACAAAAATCACAAATGTTTTCCTAAGATTCAGGATATGTAAATAAATAAACAAGTGAATGAAGTGGGTTTGAAGGCTGGAATTTCGTGACCCATGTGATTGGTGATTTCCATGCGGATGTGTGTACTTTTTCTACTGTGTGAAATAAAGGGAGTTTACTAAGGCTTTGTTTAGTTCCGAAATTTTTTGGGAAATCGACACTGTAGCACTTTTGTTTGTATTTGACAAATATTATTCAATCATGGACTAAGTAGGCTCAAAAGATTCGTCTCGTCAATTCCGACCAAACTGTGCAATTAGTTTTTATTTTCGTCTATATTTAATACTCCATGCACGCGTCTAAAGATTCGATGTGACGGAGAATGTGAAAAATTTTGGAAAATTTTCTGGCACTAAACAAGGCCTAAAGGAGCTTCAGTGTTTGGTTAATGCAAATTTCAATTCTTTTACTTGCGGGTTCCGGCCTAGAGAATGTAACAAGGCTGCTCATGAACTAGCAATCTTTAGGGAGTGCTCGTGTAGAAGGAACTGAGCCAGTTCTGAGCTCTCTTCAGGCCCATGTAAGTAAATGTTATTATTGCCCATGAAGTATATCAACTAATGAGCAATAAGGCACCCATTATAAAAAAAAGAAAAAAAAAGAGGAGGTGGTGCCGTCTTATGTAGCGATTATGGCGTTGTTTACTTCCAAAAAATTTTGCAAAATAAGAATAATAGCACTTTCATTTGTATTTGATAAATATTATCCGATCCTAGACTAACTAGGCTCAAAAGATTCGTCTCGCAAATTACTGGTAAACTATGCAATTAGTTATTTTTTTTATCTATATTTAGTGTTTTATGCATGTGCTGCAAGATTCGATGTGATGAAGAATGTAAAAAATTTTACAAAATAATTTAGAAATTAAACAAGGCTATAGTGGAGGTGGGCTAGCCCCATTCTGCTCAAAAAAAAGTGCCGCATCCCTCGATTTTCTTCGCCTTGGAGCATACGTCTACAAAAAGACCATTCCGAAGATCCATCAAAGCACCTGTGGTCTAGTGGTAGAATAGTACCCTGCCACGGTACAGACCCGGGTTTGATTCCAGGCTGGTGCATTTTTTGTATTTTTTTCCCCCATTCCCTCTCTCCCCTGTCTGCTTTTAGCACTTTGGTTTGTTTAGTTCTAAAATTTTTGGTAAAATGTGAATAGTACTAATTTTGTTTGTATTTGACAAATATTGTCCAATCGTGAACTAACTAGGCTCAAAAGATTCGTCTCGTCACTTCCGACCAAACTGTGTAATTAGTTTTTATTTTCGTCTATATTTAATACTTCATGCATACCTCTAAAGATTCGATGTGATGGGGAATCTGAAAAATTTTGCAAAATTTTTTAGGAACTAAACAAGGCCTAATTGAATTTGATGCTGTTGGTCTTCTCGCGTTCCCATTTTTTTGTTCACAGTCATAATCGCAGCACATGCACAGGACAGTAGGCATCACATAGTTAAGTTCAGGTTGAGGTTTGCACTTTGCAGCTACATCCAGTTTCAGTAGCACAGTAGCAGCAGACTTCCGATCCCTTCTTCCGTAGTTCCATGCAAATGCAAACATCATGCTCGTACAACAGCCTAGTTAAATTGTGAGATCTAGCCATTATGTAAAATAGAAAGTTCAACCTAGCTAAATTGGAAAACACATATAGAAAGCAGGACTCGCTAGGCAAATATGGCCAGCGAGAAAGGTGGGATACACAGTTAGAAAAAATAGAAAACAATATAGACAAGTTGTTGGAATGCTTTTTTGAAGCACAATAGCTATAAATAGCTTTTTTGAATACATTTACTTAGTCTGTTGGAGTTGTTCGTAGTGAGTATTTGGGACTATTTTGTTTCATGTTTTGAGCTGTGTCAAGCGGTCTCATCTCCACGTATTATGTTCGGAGAAAAATAGTAAAGTTGTGAGCATCTAAAGAAGTGCTTAATTAATTCTCTTGTGGAGCTACTCTGTAGCGTAGTTTGTAGAACTTATAAATGAAGATGTAATCGAAGCGGTTTGCACTTTGCGGTTTGCACAGACTTGGCAGTTAGCATTTTTTATGTGATAAAGAATCTTGAAAAAAATGAATTAAACAACCATGATTGAACTAAACAAGCATGTGTATGATTGGATAATATTTGGATAATATTTGGTACACGACCTCGATCGCTCTCGAGCAGCCGTCAACATCACGCGCGCGTGTACCACCTCCCGCTGCCGGGCTGCTGCGCGTACCAAGCCAGCGGACAGTGGTGTTTGTTGAACGCAGTTTTTTTTACTCTATATGCTGGGCATTGCTTATCTACATCGTTGAATATGCATCGAGATGTGTGAAACAGTGGAGAAAAGTATAAACACAGTTGAGAGAAGTGCAGCAGCACGAATCTTAGAGCACATTTGGATGGTCCAGATAAGCAATGCTGAGCATGTACATGCTGCATTGTATTATTGGGTGTTTGTCTGGTGATAGGCTGCTGAGCGCTGATTATGCCCCGCTCGAGGTAGAACGAAAAAAAAGAAACTGAGGTATGGTTTAGATCTATTTTTTATTAACATTGTAGCATCTTTGTTTATATTTAATAATTATTTTTTTCTATTGTGAACTGGTATCCATAGTATTTTGTATCAGCTACCAATTGCTTTCTAAAAAGCAGAGAATGTTTCCTCCTTCTAAAAAAACTAAAGATTAACTAAGCTTAGAAGATTTATCTCGCAAATTACAGATAAACTATACAGTTAGTTATTTTTTATTTATATTTAATGTTCTATATATGTGTCGTAAGATTTAATATGATGAGAAATCTTGAAAAAACTTTAGATTTTGAGGTGACCTAAACAAGGCCTAAGAGCAACTCCAGCAGAGTCCTTACTTAAGCCTCAATAGCTAAATATGAGTGTCGAGACTAAAAACATTACTCCAGTAGGATCCCTACTTCAGACCTCATATTTAGTTGGACATTCATATTTCTCCACCAGACACCAATCTTGTTGACCCAACAGGACAACCCCCATCCTCCACCGCATGTCCAGCCCCAACTCTCTCTCTCTCTCTCTTCTCTTGTATATGCACGACACTCTACGGTCACTGACTCGATCCTCCAAGAAAGAGGGAAAAAAAAGGAGACAATAACTAGTGGTTTATTTCTGTCATTCTCTCCGAAATAGGTTTGAGGACCAAAATTTTTGAGTGTTATTGTTGGAGTCGAAACAAAAAAAACTAAATCCCAAAGAGTAGGTGGAGCACCTAAATTAAAAATAGAGGCTTTATTTTTGGGCTCTGGAGTTGTTGTAAGAACATATTATGCACGGTCTACACGGATTCCACGTGGGAGGCGTTATATCTCACGGGCGGGCACGGTAGGTTAGTTCCACGTGTGCAAGGACACGAGTGGGGTCGGTCGTTAGATGGGCCTCCCTAGCGGCGGCTAGCGCTATTTCCCGACGCATGCACCATGCACGAAAGGCATCTTGACACACATTTGGGACTTGTTTAGTTCCCAAAAAATTTTGCAAAATTTTTCAGATTTTCCGTCACATCGAATTTTTAGACACATGCATGAAGTACTAAATATAGATAAAAATAAAAACTAATTGTACAGTTTGGTCGGAATTGACGAGACAAATCTTTTGAGCCTAGTTAGTCCATGATTGGACAATATTTGTCAAATACAAATGAAAAAGCTACAGTGTCCATTTTGCAAAATATTTTGGAACTAAACAAGGCCCTGTTTGCCACGTTTTTTTTTCATGGCTACCATGTTTCGTTTTGCCACATTTTTGTGATATAAGAAAATCCACTATCTAACGTTAGGCAAACTTAGGGACAAAAGTTAAATCTACAACAGACGAGACAAGTGACTAAAAAGTCAGACCCACTAATAAGTTTCAATGGTAACCGAACACTGTCTAAGAAAACCATGGTTATCTAAGTTTGTTGTAGACACTTAGACCTTCCGTGTAATATGCTAATGGTACTATAAATAAATACCCTCTCCATCCCAAATTGTAAGTCATTCAAAGAATTTTGGAAAGTTAAAACATTTCCACGTTTGACCAAAATTATAGAGAGAAATACTAAGATTTGTAACATAAAGTGAGTATATTATAAGATATAATTAAGAAAGAATCTAATGATACTTAGTTGGTATCATAATAATAATTATTTTATCATATAAATTTAATCAAACTTAGAAAAATTTGACTCTCAAAGATTTTTGGAATGACTATAATTTGGAATGGAGGGAGTCCTAATCTATTACAAAGAATAGTGTACTACTCTTCTTGGAATTGGAATGCAGGGATAGACGTCACCTACTAGGCCCCACGAGGCCACGATACAAGTGAAACAAATAAAATAAACAACTATAGAGTCGATGGCTTAAGAAATGGTAGGAGACGAAAAACGTTCATGTGTTTTGTTCTGATTTGTTTAGTGAGTGGGCAAAGGCCCTTGTATGTTCATAGCTCTTAGTTTTTTCTGGCTTGGGTATCGATAGTTATACATAGTTTTATTCGTTTGAACTTATTTGCCGAATTTATCAGTCATTTAGCAGTGATTCCTTTCACAACAAATCAACGAATAATACTTTTATTTATGATTTTTCAGACAAGCGAACCAGCTGTGTGCAAAATAGCCTCGGTTCATTTAGAGTACCACTCCAAGCCAACAATATAGAAGGCCTTAGGTTGCAATCCAAATATGTCCATGTGAGCTGCAGCACTCTCTCCCTTCTAAGGGGCAAACCCCCTTTCGTCCACAAAGTTAATCTCATGGTTCTCATCTCATCTCATCTTCTTTCATTCTTTTCTCCACCAATTCATTGTAAAAGCACATAAGCAATACATGTCCCAACTTTTTGGGTGGCACCATTGGCGTTGTCTCGGTTGCCACTGTCATGTAATTGCAAGATGAATATCTCGGTTTGAAACATTTTTAAGTTGAGCTGTTTGCCTTTTATTAGCTCAATTCAATACTACTATGAAGATAAATTTGCTCTTGAAGGCACAAAGGGGGAAAAATATGTGATTGTCAATTGCCATAGCACTTCATGCATGTGAACATGTTCGGGAACCTATTGAGTTGGAACAAAATATATAGTACCGCCCTTTGTCCCAAATTCAGTAGTATTTTAACTTTTCTACGTACATAACATTTACTATGTTTGTTTCAAAAAAACATTTACTATATACTCCCTCCGTCCCAAATTAAGTCATTCCAAAATTCTTGGAGAGTCAAAACATTTTTAGTTTGACCAAATTTATATAAAATTATAAAGATTTATGACATTAAATAGATATATTATGAAAATATAATTAATGAAGAACCTAATGATACTTAGATGTTATTATAAATGTTACTATCTTATGATATAAATTTTGTCAAACTTGAGATTGTTTGACTCTCTAAGATTCTTGGAATGATTTATAATTTAGAATGGAGGGAGTACCTAGATATATGATATGTCTAGATATATGATGAAAGTTGTGTATTTAGAAAACCCAAAACGACCAATAAATTGGAATGGATGGTAAGACCATCCACGATAAATTTGTCTATGTCAGCTTGCACTTGCTACTACACAAATAATTTTACAAAGTGGTGTGATTTTATTAAGGCCAGTCTCAATGCATAGTTTCATGGTACACTTACCAAAACTATAAACTAGGTAACCGAGCCACAAGAGTTTCATGGGGATGAAACTCCTCTCTCATTTGATGAAACTCATTCATTTAATGACCCTGCCAAGTCAGCAATTTTGCTTATGTGGCACCCTATTTAATATGCATGACACTCTCATAAAACATGCATTGAGACTAGCCTAACAGGCACAAGCGAGCTAGGCAGCCGCCTCCATTAATAGATGGCAGGACTACTGGCTAAGTGTCTGCCTTAGGACTAGGGCCTTATTTACTTCCACCTCAAAACCTAAAATTTTTCAAGATTCTTCCTCACATCGAATCTTTAGACGCATGAATGAAGTATAAAATATAGATGGAAATAAAAACTAATTACACAGTTTAGTGGAAATGTACGAGACGAATCTTTTGAACCTAGTTATTCTATGGTTGGACAATAATTACCACAAACAAACGAAAGTACTACAGTGTCGCGTTTTTTTTTTCAGGAACTAAACACGGCCTAGGAGATTGGACTATGGATACTTGGTGACCGTATGAATGTCCATGACCAAGATGTTGTCTTATCGCTAGGCCTGGGCAAATTACCCGATACCCATTACCCGTACCCGAATTACCCGAACCCGGACCCGAATTACCCGAACCCGAGGTACCTGATCCTAAATTCGGATAGCGATTTTGATTACCCGAAATTAGTTTGGGTAATTCGGGTAATATCCCCCGGTACCCGAACTACCCGAATTACCCAAATATTTGTCTACATGTTTGTATTTATCATGTGTTGTTAGTTAAATATTAGAATTTATCAGTTTATTAGAACATAATTCTCTTTGTTTGAACAAGTGACAGTAATATATTATTCTCTACAAAATGCTATTGAAATTCTATACAAATTGCTGCTGAAATTATATATAAATTGCTATTGAAATTTTGTATAGTGTGTTGTGTTTTGAAAATTCGGGTAAATCGGGAATACCCGAACCCGAACCCGAATTATCGGGTACCCAAATTTGCGGGTAGTGTTTTTTCAGGACTAATATCGGGTAACAATTTTCATTACCCGAAGTTTAAATTACCCGAATTACCCGACCCGAAAAAATCGGGTAACCCGAATGCCCAGGCTTACTTATCGCCTATCACATCAAATATTTGGACACATGCATAAAGTATTAAATATAAATTATTTATAAAACTAAAAATACAACTACAAAATAATTTGCAAGACGATTTTTTCAAGCCCAATTAACCTATGATTAAACACTAATCACATTTGATGTTGTCTTGTAGTTATTACAACTCCCCGACGTAGTAGCATTTGATGTTGCCTTGTAATTATTATAACAATGCATTGTTTTAACGAGGAATTATGATAAGATACTCTTTGATATGTACTCCCTCCATCCTAAAAAGAGTGACATTTTTTACTTTTACAAATCATGTTTGACCGTTCGTCTTATTCAAAAAATATATGTAAATTATAAAACAAATAAATCATATGTAAAGTATCTTTAATGATAAAATAAATATTAACAAAAATATATAATATTTATGTAAAAAGATTAAATAAGATAAATTATCAAATAAAATGTCTAAAATTCTAAAACGACACTTTTTTTAGGACGGAGGGAGTATAAACCAACTTTGGCCACACAGTCATGTTTGCATAAAAGGTGTTCCTTAAAAGGAAAAAAACCGAAACATCGAATCAAATTCAAGGGTTTTAAGAAAGCTAAATTACACAACGGGCGACTGCCACCGCTAGTCCTACTGGCTACTGTGCGTCTGTGCTATTGCCTTGACAAGATGAAAAAAGTTTTTGGATTTTGACACTATATTATTTTTGTTTTTTATTTGACAAACATTGTTCAATCATAGAGTAACTAGGTTTAAAAGATTCGTCTTGCGATTTACAGGTAAACTGTGTAATTAGTTTTTATTTTTATTTTTATTTAATTCTTCATATATGTGCCGCAAGATTCGACATGATAGAGAATCTTGAAAAAATTTTAGTTTTTGATGAACTAAACAAGCCAGCGTGGCACCTGAAAATTCCTTTAAAAAAAAGGCACACGAAAATTCAACTTTATGCCGAAACAAAAAGGCACCGCGTCAGCAGCACGAGTGGCACGTCATCCACCGCCCCCACCATACCAAAAAGAAAAAGGAAAAATTCACGCGCACGCTCCACGCAAAATGACCGGAACGCCCTTCCTTCCTTCCAAGAATCCCAGCCAATAGCCGTACAAAGCTTGCCAGAAGTGCAGAGCTCTGGGCGCCAGCTCGTGTCGCTCGCTGCCTGCCGCTCTGCCTCTCCGTCCTTCCTCCCTCCTTCCCTCCTTGATTCTCGTGCGCCGGCGGCGTCCCCTCCCCTGCTCGCTGTCGCTGGATTCAAAAAATTTGAACCTTTCCTCCCCGCTCTATCGACCCCAACTCCGTCGCCGTCGACTCTGCTGCTCTTGCCCGCCACCGACCGCGACGTCTGTGGCCAGCCCCAATCCGCGGCGTCTCACCGGCCCGATTCCAGCAGCTTCCCTTCGTCCCCACCACCTCCTTCTTCTCGGAGCCGCTGGAGCTCCGAGCCTCCGACCCAAAATTCCACTAGCGTTCTCTCTTGCCAACAAGGTTACTCCGTTACTGTGCGGCGGCGCGGGCCGGAAATCGCCCTGTCACCAGCCCCAAGGGCGGCGGCTCGCATTGCGGCCTGATGGCGGCGAGGCTCGCCGCGGCGTCGGCGGCGCTTGCGCTGGCGCTGGTAGGGATGTGCTGCGCGGCGGGGCCGGCGACAGCGCTGGGGATGAACTGGGGCACGCAGGCGACGCACCCGCTGCCGCCCAAGGCCGTGGTGCAGGTGCTGCAAGACAACGGCATCAAGAAGGTGAAGCTCTTCGACACCGACCCGGCCGCCATGAGCGCGCTCGCCGGCACCGGCATCGAGGTCATGGTCGCCATCCCCAACAACATGCTCGCCGACCTCGCCGACGACGCGGGAAAGGCTAAGGACTGGGTCAAGCGCAACGTCCGGCGCTACGACTTCGACGGCGGCGTCACCATCAAGTCAGTCAGTCTCTTCCCATCTTCTTCCTCCCTGTATATATCTCTCTCACACACCCCCGCCGCCGTCGCCGCCGCGCGCCATGGATATCGTTCTTTGTCTGCATTGGTCACCGTGACCTCCTCCGACAGTGACTTGTTTCGAATTGCTCTGCTCGTGGGCGCAAAAATAAAGAATCGCTGCCGCGCAAATCATCTGCGACAGATAATCGGATAGCGATGATATCGATATGTTTAGAAATTCATGTGTCCTTTGGCATCAAGCTATCGTCTTGCAAAATCTCAAGAGCATCGCCCAACCATCACGGATGATTCTTCTGGATGAGGTTGGTCGGATGGTGGGGTCGTGGGGACAGCGGTTAGTGGAGGACGGTTGTTGGCAAATTCAGATCCGTTTGGAACATAAGAATTTTCATGAACCCTGAAGAAATTTCACAGGAACCAGCTTCTTTTTAGACAGAAAAAAAATCACAAAAAATATATGAGAAAAAAAATCACATTTTCCGAGACTGTTCGCCGATCTATAAAGCCATGACTATGAGAAAAAAAAAATTATTGAGTGATAAAAAAGTACCGTTTATAAGACAAACGAACGGAGTTGGAGGACATTATCGTATTCAATAGGTCGTGCAGGGCATCACATTTGTCTCTATGGGTTGTAGAGGCCAGATATTTATATCCCTTATTAAAAAAAATTGTCTCCATGGGTCGTTTCCGGGCACGGATAATGCCATAGGAGTACACGCTTGTTATTCTTTGAATATCAGTTGATTGGCATTATTATAATTAATTAAAATAATCCGGTGGTTCATTGACGGTACGGTTGTACCAGCTACCAAGTATACCTCCATATCTTCCTTTGATTTGATCAACTCGTCTAGGATACTTTTGGAACGTGTGAAATTGCTTGTTTTCTTTGGGCTGGTTTTGATCAAGTATCAGCATGGACAATGTCAGAGGATGGTTTGCTTGAATAACAGTTTTTCGATAAGGTAGGTTGGTGGCGGGGCAATTGTGCAGAGCATGGTCTATCATGACTCAATCAATTTGTTTTGTGGCATGTGTTGTGTTGGGACATGGCCAATTCCAGGATGATTGTCACTTTCATTTGTTTTGAGTATTTTTGTGGATAGGTTATATATTGAATTAATTGAACAGTTCGAACAAGTTACTACCAAGTAGTGTAGGATACCTCCATCTCTTCCTTTGATCAACTCGTGTAGGACACGTTTGGAGCGTGGGAAATTGATTTGTTTTCTGTGGGCTGTTTTTGATCAAGCATCAACACGGACAATAATGTAAGAGGGTGGTTTGTTTGAATAACAGTTCATCCAGGAAGTAGGTGGCGGGACATTTTTGCCAAGCATGGTCAATCATGACTCAATCAATTTGTTTGTGGCATGTGTTGTGTTTTGGAACATGCATGGGCAATTCCAGATGATTATCACCTTCACTCGTTTGAATATTTTTGTGGAATTTTAGAATTTCAGATACTGTAGCACTTTCGTTTTTATTTGACAAATATTGTTCAACCATGAATTAACTAGGCTCAAAAGATCCGTCTCACAAATTACATGTAAACTGTGTAATTAGTTTTTGTTTTCGTCTATATTTAATACTCTATGCATGTGCCGTAAGATTCGATGTGACAGAAAATCTAAATTTTTTGGTAGGAACTAAACAAGGCAATCCATCGGACTGTTCGAACAGGGCTAGATGAGTGCTAGTAGCAGTAAGCCCTAAGTACTAACTACCAAGCATGGTGAAACTTGGTTTGGTGGTTTCATTGGGTTTTAAGGCCACATATATATTCAGAACACGAGACATGAAAACAGACAGACACACAGCCCTCCCTTTTAAGCTAGTGGGGGTTGTTGTTGTAAAACATTAAACACATAATTGGAGATTTGAGGATATTGCTTAGAAACAGTGCAACAAAATCGCTATGCACCCATTGAGGTTTCATCCTCCAATCCAACCGGTCGTCCTTTACAGGCTGCAACTTGTTGTCCAGTCCAGCCCACCATCAGGCAGGCGCACCAACTACCTAACCTGATCACAACCAGTGGCAATGTCAGTGAGTGCTGCCTGCTGATCCGACGGAGAAGCCACTCATGTCCCAAATGCCCACTTCTCATTTTCTCTTTAAATTTTTTCTTGTGATGATCTTTTCTTCTAGAACTGTTTTTGTCACCAAGGCGGTGACAGTGAGGTGAAATCTACTGTATCACCAACTCCGAAACGAATTTACCGAAATTATCCACTTTTCATTTCATCCATAACCTTTTCTTGTGATCATCTCAACTTCTGAACTAATGCTAGTTATGTTTGGAATGAACCAAGAATTAAGCGCAGTTTAGCATTTTTCAGGTCTTTTGTTTTTGCAAAAAATAATCACAGAAGATATTTTTAAGCTGCATTTTCGACAAATTATGAATTAAAACTGATCTTGCAGGTATGTGGCCGTGGGCAACGAGCCGTTCCTGGAGTCATACAACGGCTCCTTCATCAACGTCACCTTCCCGGCGCTGGAGAACATCCAGAACGCTCTGAACAACGCCGGCATCGGCGACCGGATCAAAGCCACCGTCCCTCTAAACGCCGACGTGTACAACTCCCCGAAGAACAACCAGGTGCCGTCCGCAGGGCGGTTCCGCGCCGACATCGCCGGCCTGATGACGGACATGGTCAAGTTCCTCGCCAAGAACAACGCGCCCTTCACCGTGAACATCTACCCGTTCCTGAGCCTGTACCTGAACGACAACTTCCCTCTCGACTACGCCTTCTTCGACGGCGGCGCAACGCCGGTGAACGACAACGGCGTGCTCTACACCAACGTGTTCGACGCCAACTTCGACACGCTGGTGGCGGCGCTCAAGGCCGTGGGCCACGGCGACCTGCCCATCGTCGTCGGCGAGGTCGGGTGGCCAACGGACGGCGACAAGCACGCCAAGGCGTCCTACGCGGAGCGATTCTACGCGGGGCTCCTGAAGCGGCTGGCGGCGAACACCGGCACGCCGGCGAGGCCGAACCAGTACACGGAGGTGTACCTGTTCGGGCTCGTCGACGAGGACGCCAAGAGCGTGGCCCCCGGCAGCTTCGAGCGCCACTGGGGCGTGCTCCGGTACGACGGCCAGCCCAAGTTCGCCATGGACCTCGCCGGACAGGGCCGGAACACGATGCTGGTGCCGGCGAAAGGGGTGAAGTACCTTCCCCGGGCGTGGTGCGCGCTGAACCCGAACGCCAAGGATCTCGGCAAGCTCGGTGCCAACATCGACTACGCCTGCACGTTCGCCGACTGCACGCCGCTGGGGTACGGGTCGACGTGCAACGGCATGGACGTCGCCGGCAACGCGTCGTACGCGTTCAACGCGTACTACCAGGTGCAGAACCAGAAGGACGAGGCCTGCGATTTCCAGGGCCTCGCGCTGCCCACCGAGACCGACCCGTCCACGGCGACTTGCAACTTCACCATACAGATCCAGACCGGGGCGGCGGCCATGGCGTCGCTCGGCGCCCGGAGCGCTGGAGCGGCCGCGCTGGTGTTGGCGTTGCTGCAGCTCCTGGCGATGTGGTAGCAGTGCTTGTGTCCACGTGGTTGCCGGAAGAAGAGATCGACGTTGTACGGTTGATTGATTCTGTGCATTTCTTATATGATTCGATTAAAAAACATGCTTTTTATTTGGACCGGAGTAGAGATGTTTGCTTATTTTTCTAGGGTTAACATGTGAATAATTTAATTGATTGGGTATCTATCTATATATATATATCCTATAGAGACAAACCTCACTCAACTACTTGTCTTGCACCTCCTTGCGACACATCATCATCTACTCCTCCATACAATTAAATGTCCACTTACAAATGGATTTAGTAGCAGATGCAGGTACTTACACATGACCATGTAGAGATACGGCTAGTGCTAGCATTATTCTCTCACGTAACTTTCTATCTCTTCCTTTTCGAAAACTGACTACTAATAATTAAGCTTTATATAGATGACTTGATAGGCTACAATAAGACTATATTTATATTTCTACTTTATACCTACGACGACGCGCTGAGAATCATTCTAGTATCTTGTATGTTTAACTGTAATTACTCTAGTTGTTGACTCTATACTAACTCATCTGTGCATAATTGGATTTTCCTTTCTGTCCCTCTTATATTGTGCAAAAAGGGGAACTCATTTGTTCTGAAGTTACCTATTTTGTGACCACTGAAATGTTTGCCATGTAGATTATGCAGATCAAAACAAATTTTCTTGTTCTTATGATCCATTTTTTTTTAGATTTCGATATTGTAGCACTTTCGTTTTTATTTGACAAACATTATCCAAGCATGGAGTAACTAGGCTTAAAAGATTCATCTCGCGATTTACAGATAATTGTGCAATTAATTTTTATTTTTATCTATATTTAATGCTCCATGCATGTGCCGCAAGATTCGATATGACGGAGAATCTTGAAAAGTTTTTAGTTTTTGAGGTGAACTAAACAAGGCTTGTATAGTATTTCTGAAGAACAGCTCAACTTTACTGGCAAAGCTATTTTTTTTTAAAAAAAATAGCTTAATGATCAACTTTCTAGATGAAGCCGAACTACTTTGAAAAAAGTGTTTGGTAAAATAACTTTACAAACTACTTTCTTGGAGAGAAATAAGAGAGAGAGCTGAAATAAGCTACTTTTTTCAGTTTCATTTTAACTCATGTCTTTATGAGAGGAGAAGAAAAAACAACTTCATTTATAAAACTGTTTTAGAAATAAGTGTTCGATAAAAAAAAAAGTTTACAACTGAGTGGTTATCTTTCTACCACAAGTATCACTAAATCTTTGCTTCCACTCGGACCATTCAGCAGGAGGATTCGAACTCAGGGATTTTTCAGACGTGATTATTATTACAATTCTGAATTTGCACACCACCCTGTGCATAGGCCTTACAACATTTGCCCAATGGGCCATGGGCCGCTGGCCCGTTGCCAAGGAAACCACCCACGTGCACGGGCCGACGGCAAGCGAGCCCAGACAGAAACCCTACACGACGGCTGCGACGCCTGCCTACAAATACACGAGGCTGGGAGACCCGCCTCACTCGATCACCCCCGCTTCTGCCGCCGCCGCCGCCGCCGCCGCCGCGCTCTCTGGCAGGCTAGTGTTCTCGCCGCGCTGCCCCCTCCCCGAATAGTTAGCTCTCGATCCGCATCGCCGTCCTATCTCCGAATCGCTAGCTCTGGATCCGCGCTGTTTTCCTTGTCTTGCTTCGTTTGCGTCGCTGCTTGCTTTGTTTGTTTGTTTGTTTTCGGTTTTGATTTGGTTTGCCTAACATTGCAATTGTCCGGCGCTGCATCCGGTGCGGCGGTCAATCTATCCTTAGGCGAGAGCGAACCCAAGGGGAGGGCGCTTTCCTAGCTCTTCTCGCCTGCTTTTTAAGCTCCGGTCTTCCTGCTTTTTTCCCAGGATTCGCCGGTGACAAAGCAGGCAAATTTCTTCTATTTTTTGTTTGTTTGTTTGACTGTTCTTCGGATATGTGGCTAGCGATGGCAATGGCGAGGATGACGAAGAAAATCAATCGGATTCCCATTGATTTCTACGGAAAGATGAGATCTTAACCAGCTACTTCTGATTCGCGATGCCGCTGTCATTTTCTTGTTTCTCTTGGAAGATATTTCTTTGTATATATTTTTCTTTTTCTGTCGATTGATGGCGAGGATGACGAAGAAAATCAATCGGATTCCCATTGATTTCTACGCGAAAGATGAGATCTTAAACCAGCTACTTCTGACCCGCGATGCCGCTGCCATTGACTGCTTCTTAGATGACATTTTTTGTTTTTTTTTTCTTTTTGTTTCTCCTGTGGAGATGGTTGGATACCTGCATGTGATAATCCGTGGAGGCCGGTGATGTGATCAAAATATTTGCTACTCTTGATGGGGCAAGAGCCCCGCTTGATGATCACGAACCACCAAGATCTCTGAGGCCCTCTGTAATCGGTCATGCTCTTTGTTTCTGAATGTTCGAATTAGCCTACAGGGCACTCTTAACAGGTTCCGACAGAACTATTATCATCTGATTAACATTTTTGGAGACGTAAAATTCTCTCTTGAGGCCCTCTGTAATCGGTCATGCTCTTTGTTTCTAAATGTTTGAATTAGCCTACAGACACTCTTAACAGGTTCCGATTCAAGATGACAGAACTATTATCATCTGATTAACATTTTTGGAGACGTAAATTCATCCGGAACAGAAGAGTCAGTCTGCATATTGGTAAAGGCTAGCCGGGATGAAGAAAACCAATCTGTTTTCCTTTAATTTGAACTGTATGGGAGAGCCAGAATGTGGAAAACCAATCTATTTCCTGTTAATTTGAACCTGCTATGTTAAAAAATGTAAATTACCTGCTCCAACCAGTTAGAGAATAACTTTCTTCAAACAAAATGTACCAATATTTATATGATGTTAGGTAGTACACGATCAAAATATTTGCTACTCTTGAGTCTTGATTGGGCAACAGCCAAGAGCTCCCTGTTCCTAATGATCGCCAGGACAGCGATCAACAAAGATATACTTACAGCCAGTTAGCCACAATATCAGGAGACAAAATGCTAAGATTCCAAATCGAGATGAAAGAGTTAATTTGATTTTTCCACCTGTAACCTGAAGTGGTGGAATAAATCGAGACGAAAGAGTTAATTTGAGTTAATTTGATTTTCCACCTGTAACCTGAAGTGAGGCTTTGTTTAGTTATGTCTAAAAACCAAAATTATTTTAATATTTCTAAAATAACTAATTGCACAGTTTATCTATAAATTATCATACAAATCTTTTGAGTCTACTTATTAGTTTATAGTTGGACAATAATTAACAAATAAAAACGAAAGTGTTAGGCCAGTCTCAGTGGGGGTTTCATCACGATGTCATGCATATTTATTAGAGCGCCATGTCAACAAAAGTGTACTTTTTGCATGAAACGAAGAGGAGAGAGAAGGAGGTGAAACTCCGCGGGCGTTGTTTCCCACGCGGTGAAACGGGATGAAATTCCCACTGAGGACTAAATTGTTTCACCATCTTGCATGTGATCCAATTATTTTGCAGTAATTAAATACTTTGCCTAGCCTAGGAAACGTCAAGGTGAAACTCATGCATTGTGGAGGTTGTTTCATTGTTCGTTACATTGATGCTCTGTCAGCAGATTTGTTTTGGAAATAATGCATTGAAACGGGCCACTGAGACTGGCCTTATAGTACCTAAAATCTTTTCACCTCAACTAAACAAGGCCTGATGGAATAAATCAAACGATAACTGTTAATTTGATTTTTCTAAACATTCAGGCAAGCTGTTCCAATTTGTGGAAAAACTTTTTTTAGACAAAAGAAGGATCATATTAGATCATATACATCATTACATTAAAAGCGCTCTAGAATACATAATGTATATTTAGAAACTGATTAACTAAATTATACTCATGCTTTGTATAGTTTCAAATCTTAACTCTAACTTGTATGACTGTATAGATGACTGCATAGACCAAAATGCCTGATAACAAATGGCTAATGAATGACGGCCACCCTGCAGGCGAAGTGGGGAACTTTTTCTTATGTCTACTTCTTTCTACCATAAAAAAATAAGAAAGACTAATTGAAGACTTGATCTACTAGATAACATGTAAGCGAAGTGGAGAAACCCTAACTCTAACTTTAAAAGACTCATCTACTACTAGAGAACTTAAGAACTCGTCTACTAGAAAACTTAAGGAAGGACTAGCAGCGGTGTACAGTACAATGCCGGTGACGATATGTCAATACACCACTTGCGGCTTGCGGGACTTCAGGTCAGAATGCGCGTCTCAGAGAAAACTTCCAGCGGATGAAGCGACGACGATGACCTCGACATCAGATCTTGTTGATCTTGTCGGCCATCACGACGGGGTTCTGCTTGGCGATCTGCTCCCTGGCCGCCGTCTTGTAGTCGAAGGTGCACTGGTGAGAGTCCGTGTAGCGGTGCGTGGAGCAGAAGGTCCCGCCGCAGCGGCACTGGAACCCAGTCAGACCCACCTTCTTGCGGCAGCTCAGGCACCGGTTGCTCGGCGGCTTTGGGTTTGGGGGCTGCTGCTGCTCCTGTGCCGCTGCTTCTTCTGCTTGCTTGTTGTCTACTACGGCTTCGGCAGCGGCGGCGGCGGGAGCATCGTGTAGCTTGATGAAGTCCTTATAGCACTTGGAGCACATCTTGTTTGTCATGCTACTGCCGAAGAAGCCACAATTGTTTATGCACTGAATTGGGGCCTCTCCAGTCTCCTCGGACTCTTGTTTCCAGCTCTCGTGTGCCATTGTTACCAAGAATTGGCTGCAGGGATAAAAGTTCACAGTTCATTAGCAAGAGATGGGTATGCAGACATAAGAAAGCAAATAAGTAATGGCAGAAAGTAAGTAAAGAGTGATAAGAAGACAGAAATACATGATTCAGGTTCGAAAAAAAATTACAACCCTGGAACTATAAATGTTGTGTAGACAGAAACTAAGAGGAAATTACCAGCGCTGGATTGAATTCATATAAAGGATTGCAGCAAATTACAATAATCCTTGTATCCTTTAAAGAATGAGGTTCAGACCATCAGCTAAAAAAAAAACAAATCTGAATTGCAAAGGGGCACACACACACATGAATAATCCCAGGTTAACGATCAACGATGTTTATGCCAATTTTATCGTAACATGTCATTTCTCTCCAAGGTCTTTCAAATAGTTATCTGATAAACACACAGCCTGGATTATTCAGATAAGCAGCAGCTGCAGGCAAAGGGCATGTTAGCAATCAGCACCCAATGCCAAAAGTTGATTCAAATACCAAAGTCAGTGTCCAATGTAAGTTGACTGATTGAAACATCAAAAGTTGCTACCATGATTCTTTATTCCTGACAAGATTAATTAAATTAGCACATACCACCAGGTTGCATATTAAGCTGCAATACTGAAAACAAAACACGATCTTCTTATCTGTCAGCTTATATCAAGCACAAGCAGAGCGAAGTAAAGATCGACAAGCGCATATCCAACCTGCACAGCAGCAATGGTATCGTTAGCCAACAACACACACCCCAGGTCTTGTGTGTCAGGCCGCACCCCAGGTGGCCTCGGGCCAGCCGGCTGAGGGAGCCCGCGGCGGCCATGGAGCTGAGCGGGAGGTCAGTGGAGCAGGGAGCGGCTGTGGTGGTGCTTCGTTCGGTCGCCGGCGATGGCGTCCGCGCCTGTACGTGCGCGCCGAGCGGGAGGAAGAGCGAGCGAGTGCGAGAATGGGAGAGCAGAGACAGAGAGCGGCGCCGGGAGAACGGAGAGCGCTGGGCTCCGTTTCTTGCTGTTCGTAGAGGCGATGTGGCGGGCATGCGAGCAAAGCACGACTGCCTAGGGCCACGCGGCGCGCGGCTTCTGCTCCCGGTCGCTCACGCGTGTCAGCGCGGTTCAGGCGATTCCTCCAGAATATTTTACAAAATTTTTCACATTTACCATCACATTAAATTTTACGACATATATAAATAACTAATTACACAGTTTATCTATAATTTACGAGATAAATCTTTTGAGCCTAGTTAATCTATAATTAGACAATAATTATAAAATACAAACGAAAATACTACTATTTATATTTTACAAAAGAAATTTGGAAGTAAACAAGATCTGATGAGACCTATCTATAGCTGTATGAAATCATGCATCAGGGAGAGAACAGAGTCAATTTGCAAAATCCAAAAGAATTCTGCTAATAGGATGAAGAAAACCAATCTGTTATCCCTTAGATTTGTACTTGCAGTCTACGAAAGAATGCAAATTACCGAGAGGGTCAAACCGTCATGAGTTTGACTATTTGTTTTAAGAAAATGTTTAAAAGTTTATGACGTACCATGTGTTGTTGGATGGCTATAATATTTGCTACTTTTAAGTCTTGATGATGAGCAGGAGCTCCAGATCCTGATGATCACCAACCGACAAGATGTACTGGACTTGTATTATAATATCAGCTAGTAGGATTAAAGATTCCACATTTAACTTGAAGTGATGGAATAAGTTAAGAAAGATGCACTGAATTTAAAGTTGAATTTCTGAACATTCAGGCGAGCAAGGCCTTCCAATTTATGGAATGAATTGAGACTCATAATGCTTTGAAATAGATCTGGTTGAGTTTTTGAACATTTAGGCGAACAAGTAGCCTTCAAATTTGGAAGGACATGGGATCTACTTTGGAAAAAGGAAACAGAAGGCCTGTGTCAAGGAAACATTAATCTGAATGTGCATAGGTGCGCAAAGGACATGGATCTAATAATGCATTTGTACTAGGTTTCACCTAATACAAATGCATTGATGGGTCTGTTGCTGAACATGAAACCCAACCCGAAATGTTTCGGAGACAATTGGATCCAGGCGTGATGTTGGCCCAGACGGGATCGTGTTGGGACTTATTTACGTCTTGTTTAGTTCACCTAAAAATAAAAAACTAGCCATTAATTCATTAGTGGACAAGCATGGACTAGAACGAAGGTTCACGCAATGCATCTAGTTTACTTTTTGTCACGTATCCAAACAACCAGAAAATTGTATTTTTAGCAGCTCAAACAATACGCTTTACAAAACTAACATCCAGAATATTGTTCGTATAAAAATAGCAGCCCAAACAATTGCTTGTTATTTTCATTACCATTTTTCCTTTTTCTCTTTATTTCTCCTAAAATCTAGACGAATTTGCCTTTTTGCTAATTTCATGTAACCAGCCGCCCCGCCGCCGGTTCTGGTTCGTACTTCCTCCACCTTAAATTGTAAGTCATTTCAAGAATCTCGGAGAGTTAAAGTATATCAAGTTTGACCAATATTATAGAAAGAACTATAAACTTTTATGTCATCAAAGAGATATATACTATGAAAATATAAGTAATGAAGAACCTAATGAGACTTACTAGTTGATATCATAAATTTTGTTCTAGGCGATGTAAACAGAGCCTTAATACACCTCTAATTCCACGAGTCAAGATGGTGTTACCATCATTTGCCTCGCCCTCTCGTGATTTCCCTTTCTACTAGTAGTTTCTACCCGTGATAGAGACCCAGCACAGAGCGAAGCTATAAGCGGCTGACACCACGAAAGGCTAAGGGCCTGTTTAGTTTCCCACCCAAAATTTTTTCATCCATCCCATCGAATCTTTGGACACATGTATAGAACATTAAATGTAGATAAAAAAATAAACTAATTACACAGTTTAGTTAAGAATTGTGAGACGAATCTTTTAAGCCTAGTTACTCCATGATTAGCCTTAAGTGCTACAGTAACCCACATATGCTAATGACAGATTAATTATGCTTAATAAATTTGTCTTGCAGTTTCCTGACGAGCTATGTAATTTGTTTTTTTATTAGTTTCTAAAAACCCCTCCCGACATCCTTCCGACACATTCGATGTGACACCCCAAAAAATTTCGTTCCCAATCTAAACAGGCCCTAACACCAGGGAGCATTGCCAGTCAACCCCTCCTCCCATTCCGGCAGTGTTTTGCTCTCCAAGCAACAACAACTATACCCCATGAGTCGTCTGATCTGATGGATGACCATACTCTGATGAATCCCATGTACTCAAACCATCTCTCAACAGGCGTTGCTTTCCAACAGACGCACTGATCACGGGTACAGCAAAGAATTGCCAAGGCAATTGCATTGCATGTGGACATCCATGATTCACAACTCCCACAAAAGAACGTCACAAGAAACGGACTTGACATCTATCTATAGGCTTATCTTTACGTACTACCTCTATCTCATCGCATACAATACACTTCTTGCCAAGATAAGCTTCAGGCTTGCTGTGACTTCCAGGCTTCCAGCACCGAGTGATGATAATGTACAATACCGATGACGACATGTCAATACACCACTTGCTGGCCTTCAGGTCAGAATGCACGTCTCAAAAGAACTTCCAGCGGAAGCGACGAGCCGACGACGACGGAAAACCACGGCATACTTTCACCACAAACTATACGGCTAATAAAGCGATAGCACAAGCTGCCATTTCAGCTGAGGATCCAAACCCAGCTTTCCTTCAGATCGAATAGTTCTTGAGATTTTACTTGATATATGCACAGAACCAAGACTGGACGAAACTTGAAAGATATTCAACGAAAAAAATAAACCAGCAATCGGTAATAGTAATTAGGAAGCAATAGGATTAAATTACAGTTTGAATAGGGCATATATTTACATTATTACACAATCGAGAGAATGAAACCATGATAAAAAGGAGAAGGATAGACACAATTGAGAGACCCCACCCCACCCCCCAACTAACACACTACTAACCCAGACCTCCCCACCTGACTGACGACCTGAAGGAACCTATCGATCCGAGCGAACACTTGACTGAACCCAGGCACGGGACACGAACGAATCCAGAGATCCATCCTTCGACGATGAATGACCGCTCATCAGTCAGATCTTGTTGATCTTCTCGGCCATCACGACAGGGTTCTGCTTGGCGATCTGCTCCCTGGCCGCTGTCTTGTAGTCGAAGGTGCACTGGTGGGAGTCCGTGTAGCGGTGCATGGAGCAGAAGGTTCCACCGCAGCGGCACTGGAACCCAGTCAGCCCCACCTTCTTGCGGCACGTCAGGCACCGGTTGCTCGGCGGCTTTGGGGGCTCCTCCTGTGCTGCTTGCTTGTCGTCTACAGCTGCGGCTGCTTCAGCAGCAGCAGCAGCAGCAGCGGTGGGCAATGCGTCTCGCTTTGCTGCCTCTAGTGGCAGCACTGCAGAGGATGATGCCCCTGCTATAACCTTCTTCTCCACCACAGGGGTTTCCATCAACTTGATGAAGTCCCTATAGCACTTCGAGCACATATTGTTTGTCATGCTGCTGCCGAAGAAACCACAATTGTTTATGCACAGAATCGGGGCCTCAGGGGCATGGACTCCAGTTTCCTCAGACTCTTGTTTCCAGCTCTCTTGTGCCATTGCTGCTATCAACAGGCTGCAGGGACAAAAAAGTTCACAGTTAATTAGAAGGAAAATAAGAACACAAAAGCCCAGTAAGTAAGAGTGACAAAAAAGACAGAAATACATGATTCAGGTTCGGAAAGAAATACAACCCAATGTCCAACAGTTGGAACTACAAATGTAGCACAGAACACAGAAACTTAGGACATTAGCAGTGCTGGGTTGAATCATGAAAAGGAGGGCAGCAAATTTCAATCCTTGTTTCCTTTATGGAATGCAACTGTTTCATACAATCAGCAAAAAACAATTCTGAATTGCAAAAGGGCACAAATGAACAATCCCAGGCTATCAATGTTCCTGTCAATTTTATCCCAATGCGTCATTCTGCAAGGTCTTTCAAATAGTTCTAGTTACTCAGCCCAGATTATTCACATAAGCAGTAGCTGCAGGGAAAGGACATGTTAGCAATTAGCAGTTCAGCACCCAGATTGTTTCAAACATCAAAAGCTAATGTAATATGATATTATGATTCCATCTGCAGTCCATTGTAAGTTGATTGATTGAAACATCAACAATTGCTACCATGGTTCTTCCTGATAAGACTAGTTATTACTAGCACATACCACCAGGTTGCATATTAAATTGTAATACCGAAAACAGTAAGAAACACTATCGTATCTGTCAGCTTAAGCAGAACAAAGCAAAAGACAAGCACATCGAACCTGCAGAGCAGCAATGGTACTGTTAGGCAGCAACACGCACCACAGGTCTTCTGTGTTAGCTGATCTAATTGTGCTTGAGCACTATCTCATCCTTATTGGATATCCTATATAAACAACTGAAGCTCTGCACCCATGGTTAATCAACCGCGTCTTCTGTGTTAGCTGATCTAATTGTGCTTGAGCACCATCCCATCCTTATTGGATATCCTATATAAACAACTTTAGCTCTGCACCCATGGTTAATCAACCGCCTCACACAACCACAGCGTGAAGCCACAGCCCTCTTGGTTGCTCTGCAAGTAAAGATTGCTTATGCACCACCAACACAAGGCACACAACTGGCAGCAATCAGGTGAAGCAACCTATGCAGGTGATGAAGCAACCTAGGCCTGACCCTCTGGAATCCCCTCACCCAGCTGCACACACAATTCACGCAGTCAAACTTAATCGCAGCAATTCCAGCCATACGCACAAACAATTGCCCTTGCCAGTTGCCATGGTCACAACGAAACCTCTTGCCGCAATCGACCCACGGTCACGGATGTGACCGGCACGTCTAAGGAAACTCGCGCTTAATCCAAGCCAAGGCATGTGATAATCCGAAAGAGCTTCCTGATCAGCGTATGCCTCCTGACGTGCTCCATGATTCAGCACCATGCTCACATGTGGTGCGAGGGATGATAATAGAGCCCTGCCATGCACCCATCGCGGGCATGGATGATGAACTTTCCCCAACCGCCGGCGACCAACCCACCAATTTGTTCACCACCAAGCCACCCCTAGCATCACTCGCCCGATCTTGCTTCACCGATTCACTAGCCTAGAAACAAAAACCACGGCACAAAGATTCGGGAAGAATTAATACAGAGGAAACAAATCCAAATTCGAGCCCCACAGAAATCATCTCCTCCAATTCCAAAAACTGCACGACGACGGCACCAACCCACCACAGCGGTCAACCCAACCCAATCCGCCGCGCAGATCCAAGCGAATCGCTACTCGCCGATCCACTCCGCCAATCGCAACACCACCCCAACCTAGTACAAATCAGCCAGCCGCCTCGAAATTTCCAACTCTACTAAAAACAAGGAATAAAAAAACACATACATCAGGACACGCCGCGAACCCGGCCAGCGACGGGCCTGAGACCGAAGGCGGAGACGCGCGCGCGCGCCCCGGATCGATCGGCCGGCCGGCCGGCCGGTGCGGAGGGATCAGATCTGGGTCCGTGGAGGAGGAGGAAGGCTGGAGGGAGAGGCGGCGAGCGGCGGGACCAACCTGTGGGCGAGACGGCACGCGACTTTTTCCCCCAGAGGAGAATTTCTTTTCCTTTTTTTTTGTTTTTTTCCTTTTCTTTTTTTCCTGTTTTGGCGTCGAGAGTCGAGAGGGGAGGGAGGGAGAGAGGTAGGCGAAGAGAAGGTGAAGGGGGGCTTATTTCGGGCTTGGCGTGCGCTTATAAAGGCCAGCGCGTTTCGCAGGCGTCGCCGCTGCGATTACGCGTCAGATCAGATTAGATTAGTATTTTATTTAATTATATTTTTAATTAATTAATTAAAAACATGTCCCGCGTATTAAACTGGGTGGTTAGTGTGTGGACCCTTCTAGACGCGCGGAGACGGCCGGCACTGGCACAGTGGCACCCGTGTGGCTGCGGGTGGGGCCCGGTATGGTGGTGGAGGCGGGGCCCGCGTGTCAGGCGTGAAGGGCGTTGGTTCGCGCGTGGGTGGTGTCCACGGTGGACCGTGGGGGAAAAAGCCTGGCGCGGTGGGGGCCACTTGCCCTTGATGGTGGCCTTTGATGGGGTTCTCGCTTTTGGCTCTGGCAGGTGGGGGACGACGTGGCTCCTCTGGGTCCACATGGAATCGTACGTGTGACTTTACAGCGACTTGGACTGCTGAGTGCGAGTGAGGTATGCATGTTCGGCACTTCCTTTTGGGCCTTGTTTAGTTCGTAAAAAAAAGAGTGTTATCTCGTCCCTAAATTTGTTTAATTGTGTCATCCCGGTCCCTAAACTTAGAAATCATCCGTTTAGATCCTCAAAGTTGTTCAGTTGTGTCATCTCGGTCCCTAAGCTTGGTTTTGAATCTCATCTAGGTTAAAACAAAGCGATCTAACAACTTTATATCAAAAAATAATTCATAACTTTTTCATATGAACTCAAATGAAGACAAATTTTATACCAAAGTTATAGTCCTCAGCACAATCTACAACTTTGTAGTTGAAAAGTTTTTTATTTGAAGTCGTTTAGTGTTATAAAATTTAATTTTAAATTTTAAATTCTATAAACTTATAAAAAAAATTTGGGAACCTAAACGATTTTAATTTAAAAACTTTTCAACTGCAAAGTTGTAGATCGTGTTGCTACCTACAATTTTGATATAAAGTTTATCTTTATTTGAGTTCATATGAAAATGTTATGAATTCTTTTTCAATATAGAGTTTTTAGATTCGTCCTGTTTTGACCCAGATAAGACTTAAAAACAAGTTTAGGGACCGGAATGACACAACTGAACAAGTTTGAGGACCTATATGGGAGATTTTTAAGTTTAGGGACCAGGATGACACAACCGAACAAGTTTAGGTACCTAAACGGTCATTTTGCGAGTTTAAGGACCGGGATGACACATCCTAACAAGTTTAGGGACCGCTGATGCACTTTACTCTAAAAAAATTATAATTGTTTTTAGATTTTTTATTACATTAAATCTTATAGCATATAAATAAAGTATTAAATATAAATAAAATAAATAACTAATTGTATAATTTATTTGTAATTTACGAGATACATATTTTAAGTCTAGTTAGTATATAATTAAATAATATTTTTAAATATAAACAGAAGTGCTACAGTATTTATTTTGCAAAATCTTTTAGAACGGAACAAGGTCTTGATTGGGCTGCACGCTGCACGTTTCGATCATTTATTTTTTTTAAATGCACGTTTCGATCAATTGTTGGTGTACTGTGTTAGTGTAAGATGATAAACATGATGATCTGCATGACTGCATTGTTCCAATAACCTTTTTCATGATGATCTGCATTGTTATGATACAAGAAAAGTCTTGAGTATTTTGAATGTGAAAGCGAATCTAAGTGGAATTTATTTTCACTTATCAAGTATCTATGTCTCTATATGTATTTATAGTAATACATCAGTTATGCGAAATTGATCATAAATTAATTAGTTAGATTCCTTGTGGCGGAACCTATCTTCTCAAGTTCAACTGCTCGATTTGGCGCGGTTACTCGCATTTTTCTTGGATTTATTTCAGATTTAACAACATTATACTTTTAGTAATTCACGATGTTGCGAGTGCTATGATTTTAGTGATAGATAACGTTCCACTCGACAGCAAGGTGTCTATGGTGAGTTGGTGACTTCGTGCCGGCTTAGTTTTTCGAGGGTACTCTAGGGATGAGTGTGCGTGTGTTGTGAGTGTTTGCGTTGTACTGTGTAATTTTAAAAAATACATATAAAATTATTAGAATAAAAATATTTAAGATTTAATCCCTCTGTTAGGTGATGCATAGCAAAAAGAAAAGTTAAAGCGATTTATAATTTGAAACAGAGAAAAAATTAGATAGTATGCCATATTACTTCCCGTAGCGCCCTTATGTGTTTCTCTTTTCTAGCCATGACCTATGACTTACCACAATTCAAAATCCAATATGACATATTGTAATGCTATTGTTGCATACGAGTCGTAAGTTCTCCATGTGACCAAACATCAAGTTGTACATTCCGTTAAAGAAAAGATAAATATACCATTATGGATATGTACAACCACCATGGGCAGCCGTGGATAGTGGCGGAGACCTAGTAGAAAAAAGATCATGGATGTGACAAACTTTAGCTACTCTATATACAGGTATAGAGGCGTAGAGCGAACTTTAGATGCAAGGTACACCAAAAGCAAAAAAAAAAAAGGGACTACAAACATGCATGGTAAAGGTACATAATATAGTAAACGGTGAGAGAACGATGGTTTTAAAACTACACCTCTGATTTGATTTTTTTTTTTTTTGCTCTTGCACCAAAGCAATACTCCAGGTTCACTTCGAATTAGTCACATGCTTATAATAAAAAAGAAGTATATAGTAAACTAATTAGAGAACGGTAGTTTTATTCCAAGTTCATTTGGAAATTGTCAGATGTTAAAGATAAATTTTGTTTCTACTTTTGAGAGAAAAGTGTTACATGTTCCTGAAATTGTTCTAGGATCATGTTGAAAAGGTTCTAGCTTGCTTAGAAATAAAAATCCCTTGCTTATTCGCAATGTATTAATAGCTATCACTTACTATTTCACTTATTTGAACCAACGTTCCACTGTTCTTTTGCAGTTTCCCACTATCAGTACAAATAAAATGGAATAAACTGAATATGAAATTAGGAAGAATAAATAAACAAAAACAAAAATAAAAATAAAAAAGACTGAGAAAGAATTGTGCAAAAGAAACGCTTGAAAGTGAACGGCCCATGAAAAGGCCCGTGTGGGTACCCTCCCCTGTTCGGCTGGGCCGAACCATCCCGGACCACCCAGCCTCTCTCTCGCTTGCTCAGACCTCAGAGAGCTACCGCCTCCGCCGCCACCCCGTGCGCGGCGCGCTCTCTCTGTCGCCGCCGCCGCCGCTCTACGCCGGGTGCCGAGGCTTTTATCGGTCTCTTCGCGATCACGCACCAGGTATTCCCACCCCTTCTCTGCCCTTCCTCCCTCCGTGCGAAACCGAGACTCAAACCCTTGACCTAAAGCTATTCTTCGCCTATTCGGCTATTTGATGCGGGCTAACTTCGAACTTATGCAAATATTATCGTGTGTGCGTACTGATCCTGCCCTCGTATCCTGCAGTACTGCAGTAGCGAGGTCGAATTTCACCACTCCCTTGAATTTCCTTCTAGTTTCATTCAAAACCCGAGGCTGTCTTGTCAATTTTATGAATCTCTGTGCAATAGAGATCAAATCCTTACAATGTCATGCGCTGTGATTCATATTGGACTCAATCACTCAATTCCATGTCCAAATTTTCAAGTCTCTGGCTCAGTTCAGTTCACCCAGACTGTTGTTAGATTATATTCTTTTGCTGCTGTTGTAAACTTGTAGTGTTGTCAGGTAGTTTACCTGCCTCAATTTTATTCTATGTTTCACATGAAAAGTTTAGGTGCCGTGTTTATCCTGTTCGTATTGGCACGCAGTGGATGCAGATGGCTCGACCATTCTCATCGTCATGTAGTGATTGTAACCTGTGAAATCAAGGGTCTTGTCTACAGAATCAATCAGATAGGAATGGGCTTTCAGGTTAAAACTAAAAAATGATCTCATAATAGCAGTTGTGATATATGTCAATAGAGTTCAAACCTCAGGAACTTGTTTCTGATGGGCAGACCCAACCCAACTAGCGTGCCATCCATATACGATTGGTATGATTGGACTAGTAGCCTTCCTGTAATCAGTTCTAGCTTCCAGGACCAGGAGGACAAAATCAGAACTTGTCACTAACTTACAATGTTGAATTTAAGATGTTGTGAGCACTTTTAAATATATATGCAAGTACTATTGGTTAATTTCTTGTTAATTTTTTTACTTGTATACAGTATAATTGTGTATTGGATGTACCAAATTGCATATTGTAGAAATGGCTAGGACTACCCTGGTTCAAACCCTGGGTCCGCCACTCATACTCCATAGTAGTCTTGCAATGATTTAGATGCGGATCTTGTTTTTCCAATCTGGATTCATTCATTCGTTGATTCAGGATTCGATGGATTCATATTTGATGCATAAACATGGCGCTACTGTTAGAACCATAGTAGACTAGTATATAATATTATCTTAATCTCCGTCTGGTCAAATGCATGACTCAGATCAATGTTAGCTGTTAGTGGAAATTCAGTATCACAAGACATAAAACTCTGCTTGGTTATGTCTTGTTTTGTTGTTCTTGTTGTAAATGTTCTTCTCTCATGCCTCTTTAGTTTGGGGCATGTGATTTCTTAGTTATGTTACTGAATTGTTCTTCAGTCTTTCACCCAGAGAAGGCAAAGATGATCAAGAGGCGCTACTTCAGGCAGGACCATGGCGACAACAGCGGCTCCTCGTCTTCCTCCTCATCGGGTTCTGACTCGGACAACGATCCGACGGAAGAGGCAGTCAGCAGTGAGGAAGTAGAGGAGGATCAAGAAGAGGAAGCAGTCAGGGAAGAATCAGGAGAAGAAGAGGAAGAAGATCTAGAACAAAAAATTGAAGAAGAAAGTGAGTAGTTTACCACATATCATGGTGTGGGTTGAGGTCTCTTGCATGTGTTTTTCTCTGTTTCTCTGTTTCATTCGCAATTTTGTCTTGTGTTTCTGCAAGTGGACAACCTGATGTGGTTGGATGAGTTAATGTGTTTAACCTATCAACTTCAATGTGTCATGCCAGGGAGCAGATGCATCAGATTTTCAAGTAGTCAAATGCATTGGTCATTCTCTCCATTGTCTCTTTGGTTGTTAATGAACCGTTAGCTGTTTTAGTCTAACAATGACAATATTCCAGACTTCCACTATGTTAACTAAGAGTATTGTATTGTTTTTTTACAACGAGTATAAAACTTCCATAGAATATTAGGTCTAACTACAATTTCCAGTAAAGAAAACTGTAGAATCAATGGAGAAATTGAACAAAGTAGCAGTATGCCATAATTTATTAAGTGAAACTGTCTTCCATTGTTATGCAGAATCTGTTTCTTAGGAACCCAACTGTTTGTTAGGGTATTCAATTCCAGCTAGATATATTTATTTTATTGTTTCACTACAAACAGTTGAAAGTTATCCCCAGGTGCAGAAATAGCTAAACCAGACTCTTGACCTGTGAAAACATTGACCAAGATTTCTTCTTTTGTTGCTCATGTCTACCAGGTTCAGGATACCAAAGTGAGGAAAACTCTGGGAATGATGTGGATGACTCATCTATAGGTAATTAGATATTTTTTGTTCTTGCTGATAACTAGTAAGCCATGCTTTATTGCTTCTGGACTTTAACTTCCTCTTAATTTGGGGGATCTTTGTCAGATTATGTAACTTATGGTTTAGATGAAGTTAAATTTCCTGTTGTAAAGCCGGTGTTTGTGCAAGATACTTTTGAATTGTGTTTGTAGTTTTTATAAAACTGATAATTACTATTTCTGTGACTTGTCATCGTCGATGCTTTTGAACTCTGTATGAAACTGAGAATTGTTCTTTGTTCAGTCTTATGCACAGGTTAATTTGCTGTAATTGTGATTTAAAAGAATATAAGCGTATAGCTGTTAATCACTTAATTGTACCCTTTGGTGTCATCTTGGCATCTGGTCATGCATTCATGCTAAACTACTGGTCATGAAAAAAATTGATCCCTGTTTGAGAAAATCAGCTAAGCTCACCTGAACAGTACTTGTCTTGAAAAGAATGGAAGGGAGCTGTTCTGGTTGTGCTCATTTTCTATTGACATCATCTCTTTTATGCATTAGTTAGTTCTTAAATACTGTGAAAACATTTTTTTAATCATTCATGGGTTTCGTTTCAGACGATGATGAACACAGCAGTGCAAGAAATGAAGAACGTCATGAAATAAGTTTGCCCATTAAGAAATCTTCTGGTGCTATTGCTGACTCTGCCAAAAGTGCGGATAACACAGATGATGCTGTTGATGCAGATTTTCCTGACTGCATTCTGAAATGCAAATCTGTGTTTAAGTGCAAGCTCTGTCCTAGGATCATATGCTTAAATGAGGAGATGGTCAAGATACATCTGAAATCAAAGGTAAAATTCATTTGAAGAGTGCTAATGTTTCCATTGTGTAAAAGAAGGGGAACGGTCAGAAGAAATTTAATAAGTTTTTTCTGCTGTGAAGATTTAAAGCGACATCTTATCATGCTAGGAGCCTCCTGTTCCTAAGTATTTCCCCCTTGTGCCTTCATTTTGTTTTGTTTTTGGCTTTTCGCAGAGGCATGCTCGTTCCAAGAAACTACTAGGAGAAGGCAGGCTTAAGCTGATGCTCAACAGTGATGGTGAACTGGAGGAAGAGCAAGAGACACATGCTGAGCGTCATGCTCGGACTATAGCTATTTCTCAGGTGTTTACACTATTTATTAAAAATTTTAATTTATCCTGGCCAATGTATTTTCTTGAATTGAGTTGTTATCCAGTATGAAATTTTGGCATTTAATTCTTCTTATTATGCTTGATAATTTTTTCAGCAAGTACAAAAACCAAAGAAGGATTCAGGTAGGCAGCGACAAAATCGGAGAAAGAAGGTAATTGAGTCACTATTTTTTTTGCATGTGCATGTGCATTTGCATTTCGTTTCCTTTTCTTTTTCTTTTTTGTTTTGTTTTGCGAAGCACATATCGAAGGCTTCTAGGTGTCATTTGGAAGGCCTGTTAAGCTCAAAGTTTGTGCGATATCATGTTTTCATTATCTAGAATGATCTCGAGCAGCACAGCACCATGGAGATCGTATTTGGATGTTGAATACACTTGAAATGATTCAAACTGTATTACTGTGGCACTGCATGTGCTTTTTTTTGGAGTACATATCGAAGGCTTTTAGGCGTCATTTGGAGGGGTTTGTTGAGCTGAAAGGTTGAGAAATATCATGTTGCATTGTCTTGAATGGTCTCGAACAGCATGCCAATGGAGGTCAACTTTGGGTGTTGGAGACACTTTAATCTCCATTGCTCATGCACTTCTTGTGAAGCACATATCGAAGGCTTTTAGGTGTCATTTCGAAAGGCCTATTAAGCTCAAAGTTTGTGCGATATCATGTTTTCATTATCTAGAATGATCCTATGCAGCACACCACCATGGAGATCGTATTTGGATGTTGAATAAAATTGAAACAATTCAAACTGCATTACTGTGGCACTGCATGTGCCCTTTTTATTTTGGAGCACATATCGAAGGCTTTTAGGCGTCATTTGGAGGGTTGTGTTGAGCTGAAAGGTTGTGGAATATCATGTCCATAGTCTTGAATGACCTTGAAACAGCATACGACCATGGAGGTCAACTTTGGGCGTTGGTGACACTTTCTGCATTACTCATACTTGTGAAGCACATATCAAAGGCTTTTAGGCAATATTTGAAAAGGCCAATTGAGCTTAAAGCTTGAGCAATATCATCTTATCACCATCTCCAGGTGAATGATCTCGAGCTGCATGCCATCATAGGTGTCATATTGGCATGTTGAATACATGCAACAACTGAATGTGTATTTGTGTGGGTATTGCCTCATAGCATGTGAAGCTACTTGCTGCTCCATTACTTTATGTTCTGACAAATTTTTTTTGCCCCATTATTTACAGAAGAGGTCCCGGAATAATCTGGAGAAGAAACAGGAGGCACAAAACTCCAATAAAAAGCAACGCAAAGCTAAATGATGAAGTGGTTCCTGCAGAAACTTCTGAGTTCTTTTTTTTTGCTAAGTAGCTGTGTTGTCAAACTTGTAGCGGCCATACTGTTAGGATATTCAAAGTATCCGAGAGTTCTCTCCTCGGCTGTACCTCCGTTTTGACCCAAACTGGTGATAATTTGTTGAAATTTAGAGATTGAATTGGGCCTTGTTTAGTTCCCAAAAAATTTTGCAAAATTTTCCAGATTCCCAGTCACATCGAATCTTTAGACGCATGCATGGAGTATTAACTGTAGACGAAAATAAAAACTAATTGCACAGTTTGGTCGGAATTGACGAGACGAATCTGTTGAGCCTAGTTAGTCCATGATTGGATAATATTTGTCAAATACAAACGAAAGTGCTACAGTGTCGATTTTGCAAAATTTTTTGAAACTAAACAAGGCCTTGAAGTGGACCAAAATGATAATTTTGACTCTTGCAGTTGATATAAGCCACATGAACTACAATTGTGTTGCGTATATCACTGCCGGATGTGTTATTCAAAGAGCTCAAGTGTCTTGGCTTGCTTCAGTCAAATTGATAGAGAAGTTGACAGATCAAATTGGTAGAGAAGTTGACAGTATCACATTTCACGAAGTTATCTTGCAGTTATCGTGATAAGGAAGCAGATGATGCTATAGAGAAGAAATCCATCAATCAATACTACTGAAAGCCCAGCACGGCCCAACCAAATATAGGGTGGTGTTAAAATTTAATAGGCACATTAGTATTTTTGTTTTATTTAATAATTACTGTCTAATAATAGATTAATTAGACTTAAAAAGATTCGTGTTGCAAATTATCCTCTATATATGTGTCTAAATATTCAATATGGTAGGTATAAAAAAAATCAAACCTTAGTGCTCATAAAGATAACTTCTGTCACATTATTAAATATTTAAACACATACATAAAATATAAACCTAATTAATTTATAATTAAACACTAATCACTAAATAAAACAAAAATAGTAACCCAACCGAACACCCTAGCGAAGAACACGATAAAGCCGAATGGGCCCTTCTTGTTCCTCGTGCACCTCGTGGCGCGTGCTGCTCAGCTGCAGTGCTGCCTTCTCTTGACTTGCTCCCCCGATCTCGCTCGCCTTGCTCCCCGTCCCCGATCCGTCCATTCATCTCTCTCAGGCGCACGTGTGTGTCAGCAGCTCCGGCGTCGATGGAGAACCTGCTGTCCAGCGCGTCCCACGAGACGCTCCCGGACAGCTTCGTCTTCCCGGCGGAGCAGCGCCCGCCGGCGTCGTCCGCCGCCGTCGAGCTCCCCGTCATCGACCTCTCCGGCCCCCGCGACGAGGTCCGGCGAGCCGTCCTTGAAGCCGGCAAGGAGCTAGGCTTCTTCCAGGTGGTGAACCACGGCGTGCCGGAGCAGGCGGTGCGGGACATGGAGGCCTGCTGCGAGGAGTTCTTCCGCCTCCCCGCGGAGGACAAGGCGGCCTTCTACTCCGAGGACACGGGCAAGCCCAACCGCCTCTTCACCAGCACCACCTACGGCACCGGCGGCGAGCGGTACTGGCGGGACTGCCTCCGCCTCGCCTGCGCCTTCCCCGTCGCCGCCGACGCCAAGACCAACTGGCCCGACAAGCCCGACGGCCTCAGGGAGGCGACGGAGAGGTTCGTCGCGCCGACGCGGGCGCTGGGCATGGAGCTGCTGCGGCTGCTGTGCGAGGGCGTGGGCCTCCCCCCGGACTACTTCGAGGGGGACCTCAGCGCCGGCGACGTCGTCGTCAACGTCAACCACTACCCGCCGTGCCCGGACCCGGCGCGCACGCTGGGTTTGCCGCCGCACTGCGACCGTAACCTCATCACGCTCCTCCTCCAGGGCAGCGTCGCCGGCCTCCAGGTCGCCTACCGCGGCGACTGGATCCGCGTCCAGCCCCTCCCCGGCGCCTTCGTCGTCAACTTCGGCCACCAGCTCGAGGTCCACTTCGTCTCCCTTTGTGGCGAGATGCGATTGACTTGTTTGATGACGACGCTGCCTGCCTGCAGATCGCGACGAACGGGCTGCTGAAGAGCGTGGAGCACCGCGCGGCGGCCAACGCGGCGGTGGCGCGCACGTCGGTGGCGACGTTCATCATGCCCACCGACGACTGCCTCGTCGCCCCCGCCGCGGAGCTCCTCGCCGGCGACCTCGGCGGCGGCGCGCGGTACCGCGCCGTGACGTTCCGGGAGTTCATGAGGGTGTACAAGACCGTCGGCGCGCGCAGGGAGAGCGTCGAGAAGGCCTTCAAGATCTGATTGATGTCGTCAGCTGTTTGGCAGCTCGTCTGTGACCAGGCCGTGCTCTATAGCCGCACGCCAGAGATGAACAAATTGCTTTGTTTTTTTTTTTTTGAAATCTACATCATCATATTGCTTTGTATTTTTTTTTTTTGAAATCTACATCATCTATAGCCGCACGCCAGAGATGAACAAATAAGGTGGCCGCTCGTTTGATTTTCGATGAAATTTCAAATTCCACTTCCATCGTTGTCAGGCATGGCATTGGCATCGGCGCCGCGATTTGTAGCTACGAGGTACACCGCCGGCCAAGCAAACCAAGCGCCGGCGGGAATGCAGCCGTCTTCTCCGCCGCACGATCGCGTGGAGGCCAAAGTCAACTGCAGCTTTGAGTAATCCTGACTCCTTGATACAGTGGCTTTGTTAATAAAAAAAGTTTTTAGATTTTGATATCACAGCACTTTTATTTTTATTTAACAAACGTGTCCAATTATCGAGTAATTAGGCTTAAAAGATTTGTCTCGTGATTTACATACAACCTGTGCAAATAATTTTTATTTTCATTTATATTTAATGCTCTATACATGTGTCAAGACCACAAGAACTATTCCCTCTGTCCAAAAAGAACGTAGATCTCGTTTGCCCATGAGTCAAAAAAATTAGTCTAATCAAATATCGTCATAAAAACATTAATATTTTATAACACATAATAAGTATTATAAGATTAATCATAAAATATTATTTTATAATAAATCTAATTAAAGATCTAAATGTAGGTAATATATTAGGATTTGCTATATTTCCGATGTCTGAAATTTAATATTTTTTCATGTGATCAACATAACAACTACTACTAGCATGTGCCCTCTACACTCAAGATGCATCGCCTGAATGTTCAGGCGACTGATACGGAGGAAACGTGTAATATATTTTATAAATTTAATTAAATTTAAAAAATTTTGACTCTTCGTGAAGTGAAATTTATGTTTTTTTAGGATGGAGTAGTATTGAGCATTTGTGCTTTTAAAAATGTGAGGAACTCAGAAAAAGCTACAGTACATTTTATTGGTTTAATTTCTGGACAAAAATAGCTTCAGGTTTTATCATTTTTTTGTTTTGCCTTTATTATATTTACACGTGTTTCTAGAGCTTTTGATTAGGTGCGTGGAGAAATTCTCGAACAACAACAGCGTTATAAAGTTTTTTCTATGAAGTTCCAATACAAAGGTAAAATAAAAAGACTTCCTTAATCACAGGTGCCTAAATTTTGGCTTCTGGTGACGAACATCATCTATCTAATCCAAATCCAACTATCACTAATTATTCTCATCCTTAGGACCGAGCAACTTCTCTTGTTAGTTTATCTTTACTTTCAAAGATCTGTAGAATAGGAAATGTGAAGAAAAAACTCCTTTTGATCTCCTCCAGCTTTGCTTAAAGTTCTATTCTCCTCCTTTAATGGGAAAGCCGCTTGCTTAACTTCCCGACTTTTGAAATGTTGTTTCTATATCTTTGTTTAGCATAAGCAATTTAGCCTGTTCGCTTGGCTGAAAAGTCATGACTAAAAGTACTATTCACTGATTTATTGTGAGACAAATTGTTAAATGGCTAACAGATTCGGTAGATAAGCTCAAGGAACAGACTACATCGGATTACATTGATAGTTCAAGATGGAAAAATGGATTTAGGGAAAAAAATGTTTAAAATATTCAAATATTTATGTAATTAAAAATCCTAAAATCTAATTAAATCTTAGAAAAGTTTTTAAGCTTGAAAAATTAGGAAATCTAAAACCTGTTATATATTCCGAGCTAATTAAGCAAAACTTAAAATTAAATAAATTTTTATTATTTTTAATTGCATAACTTTTCTTGAAAATTTAGCTAGATACTAAAAAACTATTTGTATAATTGTTTTTTATAAAGTATATTGACATCACTAAACTCACGACCCCGGTGTCATGTAGAACAATTGATGTGTACATGTAGCACAAAACCAAGTTGGTCACGTGAAATTAAATCTAGCCCTCCATGGCTCCATATATTTCATACACAGTAAGTTCAGAATCCAGAATTCACAGTAATTAAATACGTGCTTATCGTCAAGCAAGCAAGCGGGAGTATAGACACGTAGACCAAGCTCACTCCAGCCAAATGACACACAACATCCAAATCATAGCTGGCAAGCGTTACCACTCACCCACCAGCTCTTCAAATTCAAATTCAAATTCAAACAACATACATATACCGTTGAAAAAAAAACCCCTTGTCTTGCAAACTGCAGTGCACGCATATGGCTGACAGCAGGGCTCGTCGTACGTGTCCGGTACTCATGTGTCTCTGGAATTTTTTTTACATCGGGTCATTCACCCGTATTTCATTTAGGCAAGTCTCAATACATAGTTTCATGACACAGTTAGCAAGACTATAAACTAGGTAACCGAGCCACAAGAGTTTCATGGGGATGAAACTTCTCTCTCATCTAATGAAACTCCTTCGTTTAATGACCCTACCAAGTCAGCAATTTTGCTTACGTGGCAACCTATTTAATGTGCATGACACTCTCATGAAACATGCATTGAGACTGGCCTAAAAGGATGTCCCTGGAATTCAAAGACAAATTATCCGGAACACGCTGGAGGAGCGGATTACGGTGACCTGGCGCCCGTAATTAGCTGACAGCAGCACCAATTTTTTTTTCAACCCGTTCCAAAGCAAGTGACCGCCCCTCGCTCCGACACGTCACGTCGCCGCTATATATGGCCGCACCGGCCGTCGCCGACGAGCCGGCCGTGCAGCAGCCTGTTGGTTGGTTGGTTCTTGCAATGCGGGGATAAAGCCAAGCCTCCGGATTCCACGCAGCAAGCGATCGGATTTCCCGGCATGGCGGCGGCGGGCGTGGTCGTGTTCGACGCGGAGGTGCTGAGCCGGGAGGAGCGGATCCCGGCGCAGTTCGTGTGGCCGGCCGAGGATCGGGCGCCGTCGGCGGGCGGCTGCGGCGTGGAGGAGATCGCCATCCCCGTGGTGGACCTCGGCGAGTTCCTCCGCCACGGGGATCGGGAGCTGCCGCGCGGCGTGGCGGAGGCGTGCGAGCGCCACGGCTTCTTCCAGGTGGTGAACCACGGCGTCCCCGCCGCGCTGCTCGCCGACGCCTACCGCTGCCTCGACGCCTTCTACGCGCGCCCGCTCGCCGACAAGCAGCGCGCGCAGCGGCGCCCCGGGGAGTCCCACGGCTACGCCAGCAGCTTCACGGGCCGCTTCCGCTCCTGCCTGCCCTGGAAGGAGACGCTCTCCTTCAACTGCCCCGCCGGCACCGGCGGCGACACCCAGAGCGCCGCCGCCGTCGTCGACTACTTCGTCGACGTCCTCGGCGAGGACTACCGCCACATGGGGTACCGTAAAAAAAAACCCTGCATAGCTATAGTGTACGTGCACGTATTTGTGACAATGGCGCACGAAACGAACGAAATTACACATGCAGAGAGGTGTACCAGGAGTACTCCGACGAGATGGCGCGGCTAGCGATGGACGTGACGGAGGTGCTGGCGGCGGCGCTGGGCCTGCGCCGCGGCGCGCTGCGCGGGTTCTTCGACGGCGGCGACTCCATCATGCGGCTGAACCACTACCCGGCGTGCCGGCAGCCGCAACTGACGCTGGGGACGGGGCCGCACCGGGACCCGACGTCGCTGACGCTGCTGCACCAGGACGACGTGGGCGGGCTGCAGGTGTGCGCCGGCGGCGGCGGTGGTGGTGAGTGGCGCGCGGTGCGGCCCCGCGCGGACGCGTTCGTGGTCAACATCGGCGACACCTTCGCCGCGCTCACCGACGGGCGCCACGCCAGCTGCCTCCACCGCGCCGTGGTCAGCGGTGACCGCGCCCGCAGGTCGCTCGCCTTCTTCTTCAACCCGCCGCTCGACCGCGTCGTCCGCCCGCCGGACGCGCTCCTCCTCGAGGACGAGAAGCGCCGCCGCCCGCGCGCGTTCCCGGACTTCACGTGGCGCGAGTTCCTCGAGTTCACGCAGAAGCATTACCGGTCGGACGCGAGCACCATGGACGCCTTCGTGTCGTGGATCGCCGGAGGACGCGGCGATGGCCATGGCGGCAGACAGGAGGGCAAGTGACGATCGATCGATCGATCGATTCGATCATCTAAAGCCGTAGGCAGCAGCTAGGAAAAAAAAAAATGGCCGGTGATGCAGCCATTTGGCGCATAAATAAATTTAGTGGTTGTGTAAATATATTATGGTGCAATAAGGACGACTTCAATGGCGATCTATAAAGCTTTGCAGTTTTAGACAATCTTTCATGCATGCGGTATGCTATGGCGATCGTTGGTGTAGAATGCGTGCATGCCTTTGCATGCCAATATGTTGGTCATGTGATGGCACAGCGTGAGTGTAGCTCACTGCGACAACGTGCTGATTAGCGTGGGGTCCGAGATGAAAAGATCGCCTAGTGACCTGTGCTTTGCTATGTTCCTGCTAAACATACTCCTATGCAGGTCATTTTTTTTTAATTTGGTGCCTTATTGACACATTGTTCAGGTTTCCAACATTTCTGAAACAAACCAATCTAAGCCCATTGTCAAATTGTCACATTGCCTTATTGACATATTTGTCACATTGTTTTTTTTTTCTCGACTTGACGTGTATTTCATCAGGGAGAAGTATAAAGCCAACCAACGGCGAGCTGCCGCGGTGATCCAAGATCAGGATCTGAGAGACAAGCCTTAGCGGACTACACGGCGAACGGTGAACGCAACTAGGAGGAAAGAGACGCTACTGCATGCCTACAACGGTGACCAGGAAAATCTTGATGCCGGCCTCTTACTTAATCAGCGGTTCTTTTTAAGATGAAACCCTGAAGATTTATACCAGTTTTTTACAAGACCAATACTTTGTTTTAAGAAAAATGACACATCTTTGTAACACATGACTTGCACATTGCATTATTAGGCTTCAAACTATATGGAACAAAATAACGAATAATAAAATAAAATTGTTTTTACTATGCATGCATCCTAATTCCTAATCCCTAATCAAATCCTATGTACTCTAACCCGAAATATACTGCTGCTTACATGTAAAGTACATCACTCCGTATTTACGTGCAAGGCAGTAACTAGCTAGAGCGCCGTGATCTCGGCGAGGATCCCGTCGACGCTCGTCAGCTTGCCATCGTCGTCGAAGCATATCTCTCTCAGTTTCACGAACGTGTAGCAGGTGAGCAGACTGTCATAGCCGGCCTGGTGCGCCTCGCCGGCGGCCCGCGCCACGTTGAGCTTCGCGGCGACGCTGTCCAGCCCACGGCGGAGGTGGTCGCTCGGGCAGAGCCTCGCCATCTCCCTGACGTCGAACACCCTCCTCCGGCGGAGCAGCGCCCCGGCGACGACCTCGAACTCCGCCGCCGACGCGGGCATCCGAAACCCGGGCCCGAGCATCATCTTCACCAGGTACGCGAGGTCGTACCCGCCGCTGGCCGTGACGACGCCGGCGCGGCCGAGGCCCGCGCGCGCCCACTTGCGCAGCCGCGGGCCGAACGCCGCCGCCGCGTCCACGCCGTCCCGCCGCGTCCGGTCCAGGTCCACGCCTCGGGCTCGCAGCGCCGCGATGGACTCCGGCGTGTGGCGGTGCCGCCGCACGTCGAACTCGCGGAAGTTGAACTCCCACACGTACCGCGTGCCGGCGGTGGCGCCGTCGCCGAGGCCGACGAGGGAAGGGAGGCGGCACCCCGCGTCGTCGAACAGCGTGAGGCCGAGCTGGATCGGGTCCAGCGCGTCCACGGTGGACCTCAGCAGCTTGTACCGCTCCTCCGGCTTCAGCGTGTGCGCCGGCCCCGCCGGCCGGTACACCGTCCCCGGGAACTTCGTGTCCACGGCCAGGTACCGGAACTTGGGCAGGAGCGACTCGATCAGCTTGGCTTCCTGTTCGAAGTTGTGCGCCCACACCTGGCGCACCTCCACGTGCGGCGCCGGCGGCCGCGCTGGTGGGAACGGCACCGGCACCATCGGCGGCTTCGTCGCCAGCCCCCACGCCGCGCCCGGCGTCAGGGGGTGATGGGACGCGCACGCCGCGGCAGGGTCCGGCAAGGAAGGCGGGAGCGGCCCGCGCGGCGAGGGTGTCGTCTCCAAAGACGACGAGCAGCGCGAGGGCGAGGGCGTGGAGGGCGCCGAGGAGCCGGCGTCCATGACGTCCGCCGCTGGCGCTGGCATCGTGTTTGGGACGACGAACCGCATCTTGATCGGGGAAGCAACGCGAGCGCCGCGCGTTGCCACCTGCTGCCGGTCCGGTCGCGCCATCTGCTGCGCCGCCGCCGCCAGGAGCCCCCGCGTGGCTCCCGCCATCAGCTGCTGCTGCTGCTGCGATAGGAGCGCCGCCGCGTACGACTCGGCCAGCGTGTCATGCGGCGGCGCGCCCGTCTCCAGCGACGAGCAGGAGCCCGGCGGCGTGGAAGGCGGCGGCGAGCCGACGTCCGTGACATCCACCACCGCCGCCTGCGGCCTGTAGACGTCGGCCGCCGGCATCGTGTTTGGGACGAAGCGCATCTTGATCGGGGGAGGAACAGGGGCCCCGCGCGTCGCCACCTTGGCCGAGGCCTGCCGGTCCGGTCGTGCCATCTGCTGCTGCGCCGCTGCCAGGAGCTCCCGCGTGGCTTGCGCCATCAGCTGCTGCCGCGACAGGAGCGCCGCGTACGACTCGGGCAGCGTGTCGTGCTCGTGCGGCGGCGCGCTCGTGTCCAGCGACGGCGTGGAAGGCGGCGGTGGCAAGGCGACGTTAGTGACATCCGCCGGCGCCGCCGCCTGCGGCCTGTAGACGAAGGGCGTCGGGATCGCGGGGAAGACAGGAGCGCCGCACATCGCCGCCGAGCGCCGAGAGACCTGGTTCCTCCGGTGCCGGTTCAGCTGCGCCGCGCAGCCGTGCGGTGCGACTTGGTTGGAGGGGGCGGCGCGTTCGGTCGTATGTATATATACGCGTGAGCGTGAGTGCGCGCGCTGATCTGCTGGACCTGATCTCGGTCGGGTTGTTGCGAGACGGGAGGTGGCGGTGGAGCTATATAGAGGAGAGAAGGATGCAGAGGCCAGCGATCGAGGCGGTGGTGGTGGAGTGGAGTCTTGGCCGTGTTCGGGCGACGCGTCCGACTCGGCCGACACGACAGTACCCATCCATCGAATAAGGAAAGTTTTATGTACGCCCGATACGATACGAGTACTCCGTATGTATCTGTACCGGCCGGCCTCACGAATCCGAGGCAGCTGCTATCACGTCACGATGTAGAAACAGTATAGATGTCGTCATTATCAATTCGTTTTTGGCACACGTGACGCGTGTATATGGAAGTACAAATGTCCACGTAGCCAAGGGAGTCTTCACCATGTACCAGGGGTATTCGCCGCGGCAAGCGTCGCCGCGGGTACGAAGAAGAAATATAAATAAGTTTGAACGTGTATTGCCTAATTTGGAGAGCTTACATGTTGAGAAATATGTGAATTGATGATATGAACATTATAATCGTATGAGATAGTGGATTTTAATTGTGTGTGATAGTAGATTGTCTACTTAGATAGCTTGCGTGTTGAGAGAAATATGTAGTGAAATTTTGCTTTATAAGAGTATAATATACCGTATATATAAAACTAACTATATATATTTTTCCTCCATTGGAGTTGTTCTCTTTCAACAATTACTGTCCGTCCCAAAATAGTTTGATTTTAGAGTCGTCCGAACTCAAACTATCTTAATTTTATCTATAACTTTCCATATAAGATGATAAATCTATGGTACAGTTTTTTTTTTTTTGTGACTGGTACAGTTTGGTGTTACAAATTTTGTCACTCTTCGATCAATTGGGCCTACTAAATGGGCTTGCATACAAATTACACATAGTGTGATGGGCAATCAAAATGGGCCTCACAGATTATGACGGAAGGCCTCAAACACGTCACATTTTTATTTATCGTCATGAAAAAGTCCGTCACAGAAACAGCAGCGTTAGATCCCAGGTTGGATCCTGCGTGGATTGGCTAGTGATGATTGCAGGCTGACCTAGCAATGGCCTCAAGCCTAGGTAAAGCTGGACGCCGCCGTCCAACAATTTGTTCGTTTGACTGATAAGTCATGACAAAGAATATTATTGGCTGATTTATTACGAAAGAAAAACATTGTGAATGTCTAACACGAAGCTACGATTTCTGGACGCGCGAAAGCATTCCGATTTGTGCTAGAACGATAAGGCTTAAGGTTTGATTACAAGATGGTGAAACACTGCGTGACAAAAGAAGAAGATGATCGACACCAAGAAGCTGTAGAAGCTAAAGATCAGACATCACACGTAGCCGCCGTTGGCGCGGATGACCTGGCCGTTGACCCACTCGGCGGCGTCGGTGCAGAGGAACCCGACCACCGGCGCGATGTCGCCGGGCTCCCCGAGCCTCTCCATGGGGCAAATCTCCACGGCGCGCCGCACCATGTCCTCGCTCTTGCCCTTGAAGAACATGTCCGAGGCCGTGGCCCCCGGCGCGACGCAGTTGGCGGTGACGCGGGTGCCTCTGAGCTCCTTGGCCATCGTCCGCACCAGCGCCTCCACCGCCGCCTTGGACGCCGTGTACGCCGCGTACCCCGGCGGGAGGCTCCCCACCACGGACGACGTCACGGCCACGATCCGCCCGCCGCCGCCGCGCGGGACGCGGTTGGCCGCCTCCCGGAGGCACAGGAACGCGCCGCGCAGGTTGACGGCGACCACGCGGTCGAAGGCCTCGGTGGTGGTGTCGGCCACGGCCGGGTACGTGTCGTCGTTCACCCCGGCGTTGGCCACCAGGATGTGCGCGCCGCCGACGCCGAACGCCGACTCCGCCGCGTCGAAGAGCGACCGCACGCCGGCCTCGTCCGAGACGTCCGCCCGCACGGCCACCGCGCGCGGGAGCGACGCCGCCAGCGCGTCCGCCTCGTCGGCGCGCGACGCGTACCCCAGCACCACGCTCGCGCCCAGGGAGGACAGGTGCGCCGCGATGGCGCGCCCGATGCCCCGCGACGCGCCCGTCACGATGGCCACGCGACCCGCCAGCGGCTGGGCGTTGCCCGCTGGCAGCGCCGATGCGGCGGCGGCAGCGGCAGCGGCAGCGGCTACGGCGGAGACGTCACCAGCGTCTGCCATTGTACCTCTCGGCGGCTCTGGGGTTTCTTGGGTCTCGCACGAGCGGGTGCGTCCAGTGTTAACCACGCGCGTGCGGCGCTCGCGCCGTCCACGTCTCGCCGGGCCCGGCCGGCCGTTCGGCGATTGCGTCCAGAGCACGCCGGGGCAACGATGGGGACCGCGACGTCTCGTGACTTCGTGAGCCTCGTGCTGTGCTGTCCTGTCCTCAAGTGCGCGTGCGCGTGGTGGCATCAAGCTTTTCACCTCCGATGGAAGATGCCCTTGATCAAAGCGACAGCTACATAGGAATTTCGCTGGGAGACACTTCGATATATGTATGTATTATCCCCCAATTTGCACCTTGCAACTTTATTTATCGCTGTATTATTGAATAAATAAGCTGAATAAATAAGCTGGTTCGTGGATATTCATTCTCAGGTTACATACCAGCAGTGCAAACAGTGCACATCTATCTATAGGTCGTGTAACTACTCTGTATTGATCAAGGAACATGTACGGCAGGTCCAGCAGTTCAGTAATTTACAGTTGATTTTATAGCATCCAGGACCTGGAAATAGACTTGGTTAGACATGGCATTACAGCGGCATAGCAAAGGGTCTCTGGTGATTGGTCATGATCATACCTTGTTCTTGGTGGGCATGTAAAATGGTTCGTAAACGAGAGGGAAAGGAGTGTCGAGGCCGCAGACTCTCGCCACAGGTGCTTCTAACTGGTACATATCAAATTGTGAATGAATGATCAGAGGAGCATCAAGACGAGGCGACACATGATTGATTTTACATGTTCGGTAGATAATCCATTCAATAAGAAAGGCTGGAAGGTTCACTACCCTCTGGAAGCAGCGCTCGGTGATGGATGCAGCAATCTCTGCACCAAAGCCCCCGGTGATTGGAGCCTCATGGCTAACCTGTTACATAATTTGTCTTAGGAATGATAGTATCTCATAGAGACATGCATAGCATAGATGAGAATAAGTTGATGTAACTAGACATGTGAGAAGAGCTGCATACGAGAAGCTTTCCAGTCTTCTTGACCGAGGCCTCTACTGTTTCCTTGTCCCATGGTATAAGTGTTTTTAGATCAATGAGCTCACAAGATACCCCATCCTGACATATAGAGATATAGTAGCCTCAGTTATGGTATATGGAAAACTGAGGAACATCACGGGGAGATGGATATCAAAATTTACAGAAACAATCAAGAAGCTACGAGGACAATACACGTATCACTTGCTATTAATTGTCACTAGATGGTTCTTTCCCCCCCGAAAATCATGCCATTATGTGATATAGACAACCAAAACTGATGCTAGCAACTTCAATATGTGAGGATTGCCAGTTGTAGTCATAATTTCAGCTTCTTATTGATCTCAATTGGTACTTGAGAATAAATTCTGTCTTCATAGATGAGCAATGTGCATTCAACTACGTGTTTCATCCGGTGCTATACTCACATTAACAGTGAATATATGATATATTATCAAGTGGTAATAAACTTTCTTTGCCATTGTTTTGATTGATACTGGGATAACTTTCTTTGCCATTGTTGACTCAAGACAAAACAAAACAGAATATTTGGTTTTGTTGGGCTTCACCACAAATTATGATAAGGAAGGTTCTTCCATATATATCAGCTTGAGGATGTTAATGAAATTTTGTCCATGGATTATGGAAATAACTGACCTTTGCAGCATCTTCACAAGCTTCTTTCAGTACTGCAAGTTGAGCTCCCCATCCAATGAGTGTTATATCACTTCCTTTCCTAATCACCTAAAGTAAATAAGTTGCATGAGTACCTTCATTTAATAATGACAAATGCAATAATGCGATACAAATATACTCACTTCTGCCTCAGATAAGGGCAGCATATAATCCTCCTCAGGAACTTCTTCAACAGCCAAACGATACAACCACTACAGAAAGAGAGGAAAGGTAGTTTTAGTCTCTGCACAGTACAGCAGGGATTCTGATGAGGCTTTTCTAGATCCTGGAATGCTTAAAGTTATCCACCTTTGGCTCAAAAAATACAACTGGATTTGGATCTCGAATGCTAGCCAACAGCAACCCCTTAGCTTCACGTGGACTTCGGGGTATGACAACCTGAAAGACTTCAGTTTCTTAGCAAGCAGAAATATCCTGAGGTGTTTATTTCATGTTTTTCTCATATAGTAATATTCACTGAACTGCAGCAAGCAAGTCTTGCTGCTACAGTTGAAGACATGTTCAGAAAAATATCAAGGAGGTTTGCATTCAGGAAAATGTTGATTTGACATTTTTTTTTCTGGAGAAGGATAGTTCATGAAGAGGGATTCTGGTAGGGCCACAAACTTAACCTTGAGTCCAGGAACATGACAGAAGAAAGCCTCTGGTGACTGTGAATGGTAGTGACCACCGTGCCCAACAGCACCATAAGGAGTTCGAATTGTTAAGCCTAGAAAAGATGGATAGGAAAATTGAAAGCCCAGAATGAGACTTGTAATTATCTGGCCTACCTCAAAAGATGATTGGCCATTCAAGACACACAGAGAAATGAAATACCTCCACAGTTAAATTCATTTCCACTCCGATATCTGAATTTAGCTGCTTCATTGACAATCTGCAACAAAAAAGTTTCATAAATAGATTGGGACAAAACATAGATCAAACACATATATGCACTGAATATGGAAAGGATATATATTGGAAATAAATAGGCTCAAATAAACACGTTGAAGAAATGAAGCCTTGCAAAAACTTCTGCATAAGGATTTGGCTATGAAAAAAAAAAGTTCAACAATGGAACAGAGAAATAAGACACTTCCTGAAACACAGATAATATCATGTGGTCCAGCAGAGCAAGTATTTAGAATGTACAAGTAATCAGGAGGACAAAAAGAACTATCATTGGTAAGTGTGTAAGATAATTATATGGATGAAATCAGAGACATGCCTGATCAAAGGCTGGAAAGATATAGTCTGCAAACTGGATTTCTGCAATAGCTCGATTACCCTACATGAAAGGCAAAAGATGTTAAGTTTGTTTTGGATGGTTTCATGTTTTTTCGTTTGCATATACTAATACAAATATAGAAGCGAATTAGTGATTTTGTGACAATGTATGGTAAACTAAGTTATATGTGATCCAATGAGTATGAAATTTTTACCATAGTTCAAGCATACAATAATGAGCGCACCATAAAAATTTTACCACAATTGAACCATAGGAACTACATATATGAATTATTCAAATTAATTACAGAAAAACATAGATTTAAAGCTACAACAAAAACTTTGTACTAAAGTATATCATATTATACATTCACTATGTATACCTAATCATCAGGAATCCAACAAAATTAATTTTTTATTTTATGATTTTTCTATGATTTAATATGATTTTTCAAAGATCCAACGAAAATAAATAAAAAATAAAAAGATAAAACCGCCCTCTAAAACCACTCGAGGAGGTTGTTTGACCGGTTTTGAAAGTTCAGGGGGTAGAATATCCGGTTTTATAGTTTGGGGGATAAAGTATTCCACCCTAGATAGTTTGGGGGGTTATGTAGACTTTTTTTCTTGTTTGAAATATGCAGAGAACCTACCATGGACCATCTTGTATTGAATAATTTTTTTCATTTGTATTTTCTTTGGTTTAAAGGTCCTCTGATCCTATTCTACTACTTTCTTTGTGTTATTAGTTGCGATTTAAATTTAAAAAACAATCAATTCAGGAGGGTTCATTCCTCAATACAATTTGCATAAAATCATTACATAAAAGAGTAAAACGTCGTATGTAACTCACCATTGCTGCTAGGCCAATGGCAAATCCAGCAATACCCTGTTGAGCAAAACTGGTCAGGAAAATGAAGGTGTAACAGCAAAAAGTGATAACTAGCTAGCTAGAATACTAGATGCAATCCCCGTTCCGAAAATCAATCAGAGTTCAGTAAAGTATTTCAGAACCAAGAAAATCAAGGTTCAGCCTGATCTGGCCACTGAATTTTGAGATATTGCTGTAAATAAAAGTGGCATAAGCATCAGAAGATATACTACTAAGTGAAAAGCTGGACCTGCTCACATAGCGGCGTATTGAATACTCTGTTCTTGCCAAACCGATCAGCCAGACCTGTGGTGCAGCGAAAGACGCCGCCGAATCCAACATCCTCTCCGAAGACAAAAGCGCTGCCAGGAATGGAAAATCGCCTTCATCAGTTAACTGAACAGAACTGCGTGCATATCGCACAAGTGAATGAATTCACTAGATGAAGTGGAATCTCGGAACTGAGGGATTTCACTTCAGAAGCGAATCGGAACGTCCGGACGTGCCAGGATCGTTATCTTATCGCAAGTTCAACCGCAGCTGAGCTGAAATTGGACGAACAGAGAAGGAAGGGGATCAGCACGCATGCTCACCGGGGGTCGGTGTCGAGGGCGATGTGGAGCGCCTGGTTGACGGCTGTGAACAGGTTCACCGCTTTCGCTCCTCCTCCTCCTCCCTCCTTCCGCTCCGCCGCCGGCCCACCGCTCCCGCTGGACAAGCACCGGCGCCCGACCACCGCCGCCCAGCTCCCCCTCCTCGTCCTCGCCACCTCCCTCAACGCCTTCGCCGCGGCCATCGGCATCCAAGAAAGTGGAGTCGGCTGGCTGAGCTGCGCTCTCCGGACAGCCGGGAGTGGGAGCGATTATTGGACAAGCAGCTCAGCTCACGATGCGGCCCTGCTCTGCTTGTACTTCTTGGACCCGCAGCTGAGAGTGACGTGGAGAGATAAGCTCGCGCCCATGCCTGGTCGCTTTCGTCAGTGTCGTGTCGCCTTGCTTCCAATCTACTACCAGAAAGCAGTAATAAACCACCGCGTAACAGATTCCTGTTATTTTTATTTATTTGTTAAATTTTTCACGTTTTTCTTCTAAATAATTGCATTTTTTTCTCTTCTCGCGCTAGTCACGTTTGCGTCATGTGGATCATGCTTAGATGTTGTACTTTTCTATGCAAGTACAAGTATACAGGTTGGATGTGACTTGTCTCACGTTGCCTTGATTATATATGAAGAAGTTCACCTTAAAACCAAAAACTTTTCAAAATTCCTTATCATATTTAATCTTATGGCATTTTCATAAAACATTAAATATAGATAAAAACAAAAACTAATTATATTGTTTGTCTAGGCCTTGTTTAGTTGGAGAAAAATTTTAGTTTTGAGTATTGTAGCACTTTCGTTTGTATTTGATAATTATTATCTAATCATGAACTAACTATGCTCAAAAGATTCGTCTCTCAAATTATAGACAAACTATATAATTAGTTATTTTTTAATTTATATTTAGTGCTCCATGCATGTGCCGCAAGATTCGATGTAACGGAGAATTTGGAATTTTTTTGGAACTAAACAAGGCCTAAATCGCGAGACGAATCTTTTAAGCCTAATTACTCTATAATTAGACAATGTTTGTCAAATAAAAACGAAAAAGCTATATTGTCGAAATCTAAAAACCTTTTGGATCTAAATAAGGCCGAAATGTCGACCTTGTTGACCTTGTTTAGTTCTATTTTTTTTTCAAAATAGATATTGTAGTACTTTCATTTGTATTTAACAAATACTCTGTTTAATTATAGACGAACTAGGTTCAGAAGATTCGTCTCGCAAATTACAAGTAAATTGTATAATTAATTATTTCTTTTATTTATATTTAATGCTCCGTATATTTGTCTCAAGATTTGATCTGACGAGAAATCTAAAAAATTTTACAAAATCTTTTGAAACTAAACAAGGCCAGTTGAGGTGATGGAAAAGTTTGTGACTACTATAGTACTTTCGTTTTTATTTACTAATTATTATTTAATTATAGACTAACTAGACTTAAAATTCATCTCATAAATTACATACAAATTATGTAATTAATTATTTTTTTATTTATATTTAATATTTTATGTATTTACATAGAATTTTGAAAAGTTATTTTAGGGTAGACGACGATTGCGAACCCGAAGGAAAGGATGGTGACGAAGCCGTATGAATCGCTGAATCGGGTCTTTGCCGCCGTCGTCTCTGCCGCGTGCCGGCGGCATGCTGTGCCGCGTCGATTCAGCTTTGTGTGGATCGTGAACACGCCGGCGGTGCCTGTTCCACTTCCATGGATATAGATGGGCCAATAGCCCAATACATAGGATGGGCCAAGATAAAGCCCATTAGTTGGGGGCCCAGATTTTTGAGAGGCCGGCTTGGTCGCTCCAGTTGCGTTCTCGAGTGTGGTTTAGGGAAAAAAAAGATGGTTATATATATAGTACCACTTGCCATCACCCATCAGTGATCAAATCTCATACATTTGACATGTACACACAGGGGAAACGTATTGTATTATGTTTCGTATGGAGAAGCTCTTACGGTAACCAAAATCAGTATCTAATGTAACTTAGGGTTTTTTGTTTAGATTCTAAATCTTTACATTCCAAAACATTTTATAATCCAAATAAGTGTTTAGATGCTTTCTAAATTTTTTGGTCTGCAACACACAAAGCACGGACCCTTAAACAAGTTTACACAGTTTCAAGGTTCTAAAGTCCCAAATTCCAAATCTTTACAAGGCTCCTGTTTAGATCCATTTTTTTCAAAAAATGCTCATTTTTCTAAAAGTTTTGGCTGTTTGGCTGTATCTAAACCGCGCCTTAGTAAAACAATGTAACGGTTTTCTTGAAAACCATGCCTTTAGGGATCATTTGGTAGCCTGAATCAGTTTTAATTCTCTCGAGAATCAAAAGAACCGGCACCAAACGGGATAGTGGCGAAACGTTTCAGCCTCTTTTTTTTTTCTTTGCCTGGCTAACTGAATCGTTGGAATGTGGGTAATTTCGTAGTGATTCACTTCCGATTCTTATGCCTTTCTTATATGCTAGAAATTGCATTTTTCTTCAGTTATAACCTTTTTTATACAAAAAATTAAATATATTGTATTTAAGTTGTTCTCCGCCCATAAAAGCTTTGAATTCTTAAAAGAGATATTGTTTTATTTATATAATTATTTTCAATAATATATTTCTTTCTGACGAATTGAAATCTAGTCTATAACTAAATGGTTTTTACAAAATAATTCTAATTTGTCATGAAACACTTTTGAAAAAAAAAACTGAACCCAAAACGTTTCTACCATACTAATGCGAACCTGCCAAAATGCACCTTAGGAGCACCAGGAATCAGGATTCAGGAAGCCTCCTCTGAGCAGTCTACGCGACCGACGAAATGGCAAGATTCAGTAGTTTTGGCCCCTGATCCCCGTGACGAGAGAGAAGGAAACCACACCTTTTCGTTTTGATGATAAATAAATAAATAAATAAATAAATAAATAAATAAATAAATAAATAAATAACATAGACCAAAATAAATAGGAAAGAGATAGATATTTCTTGCATGCGGTCGTAAGAACCAGTGGCTCTGCGCATTCTACCTCCCGCACACTCCATTCCAACCAGCAAGCAAGCAAACAAACAAAAGACGAAGCAGCAACAAAGATCACACGAGCTCCGCTTACTCGACGACCCACTGCACTCGCCTCCGATCGATCGATCCGGCGATCACACTAGTCGAGTCGACTCGACTCGAGCGAGCGCGCGCCCCCGATCAATCAATGGCGGCCAAGGTGGCGTCGCCGCTCGCGTTCCGCCGCGACGTGCGTGGCCCGCTCGGCCGGCCTCATCCGAGCGGCGGCTGCCGGAGCGGGACCGGGATGCCGGGGGTGCTGTACTGGAGCAGCGGCGCCGGCGGCAGCAGGGTGCTCGCGGCGCGGGCGCGCGGGCGGAACAGGTTCGGCGGCGGATCAGGGCGGACGGCCAAGGACGAGGCGGCGGACGAGGACGAGGAGGAGGTCGCGGACGTGGTGATCGTCGACGCCGGGGACGAGGAGGAGTTCGCCTCCGACGAGCTGTCCGGGTTCAGGGGCCTGGTTCTTGATCTCTCCTACAGGTGAGATCACAAACACATGTAGCTTTTGGGTCCACGTATCATAGACATGCGGATTTCATATCTCATATTCTCATATACTTCAGTTTCAGCAGACAAAGAAACTTGAAAAAGGCTTAATCCATCAGCAACATGCATGGTTTCACATTACTTGTAGTTGCAGAGTTACAGTTCTTGTTGCAGAGTTATTACAGTTCTTGTTCCAGTGTCAGAAACAGCTATACTGATGTACTGTACAGTACATCCTTTTTATTTGCTTTTCGAGTACAATCAATCACAGTATTGCTGCATGGAATTTCTATTGCCACAAGGCACTTTTGTCATCAGACTTTGATGCACTTGCTGGAATTTGATCCTCAAGTCAAGTGTGCTGAACTGAAACTGTACTCTGCATTCAGGCCTGTCAATGTCGTGTGCTGGAAGCGCGCCATCTGCCTGGAGTTCATTGGGAAGGTTAGCATACCAGATACCAACCAAACGCTTCATATTTCTTCGGAGTTCATCAGTTGTGATCTATGCTGATGAAACTCTTATAGTTGCTCGCATTTTTCAACACATAATGTGATGAAACTCAATAAAGGCTTCATTGGGAAGCTATGCAGGCCGATGTGTTGGAGTACTATGATCAGACCGTCTCTTCGCCTAGCGGATCCTTCTATATCCCTGCAGTTTTAAGGGTACATATGTGACACATATATTGGATTCTCTTTATTGAATTAGTTTTTGAAGTGGCATCATCTTCTCACTTTGTTGTTCCTCCTTTGGTGTTGTTCAGGTTCCACAGTTGCTGCAAGTAGTAAAGAGAAGAAGAGTCAAGCAGAGCCTAAGCCGTAAAAACATTCTTTACAGGGATGATTTCACCTGTCAGTAAGTACTGCATTACTGCTCAAGTTTAAACTTCAGTTCCCCTTGTATGTGTAAGGCTGTGTTCGTTTCTCTCTGCATATCTGAGGCTTTTACAGTTTCCTTTTTTTTTTCATTTTTTGAAACAAAATCCTCTTAGTTTTGCTCAAGTTTTTTAGTCTGTATCGAGTGCCATGAAAGTTCTCATTTTCCATCACCTGCAGATATTGCTCTTCAGGGGACAACTTGACAATTGACCATGTTATTCCGATTTCGCGTGGTGGTAAATGGGAATGGGAGAATTTGGTATGCAGTTCTAGTGCTCCTATTCCATCTACTCATTTTATAAACTGGGTTTTCCTTTCTAGTGCTCCTATTCTATCTACTCCTTTCTTAGGTATGTCCATCTTTTATTTGAATTTTGCAGGTGACTGCCTGTGCCAGATGCAACTCCAGGAAGGGTCAGAAGACACCGGAGCAGGCAAACATGAAGCTGCTTAAGATCCCCAGGGTAAGTTATGTGGCAGTTTATATCTTCCTGACTGAACCCTGATGGCTGCCACAAGGTTGTTTCTGATCAGGAGCAATCACACGGTTATCGCTGAATTGCACTGCAGGCGCCCAAGGAGTACGATATTATGGCTGTGCCCTTGACAAAATCTGCATTCAGAACGCTCAAGAGGAACCATGGGCTTCCTGAAGTGTGGCTGCAGTACCTTTCCAGACCATCTCCATGACCAAAACTCCAAGAGCCTCCTGATCTTACGGGCCAGCATCTCAGTGTATATTAACATTATACTATGCTGCGCACAGCCAAAGACTGCAGATCCTATTCTGTTCAAAGCTCTGTACATGAAAATAGTATAAGAAATAAGAATTGCTGTAAGCTGGTGCAGAACCAGCCTAACAACTCAAATCTAATTTAATTTATCTAAAACAGTGACCAAAGTACGTAGGATGTATTTACTCGTATGTGCACAATCACATGTTAATTCGCGAAGCATTTAGCTCAGCACACCCCATGTGAAGAAAATTTACAAGCAGGTCACATAAATACAGATCTTCTCAACATTGTACTTTGTATCACACAACAGAAAGTAGACGGCTGCAGAAAGTTTGAAAGCAAGACATTCGCGGTTCACATATAAACACATAATATACCAAGGAAAAGAAGTTTGTAAATGCTTGATTGAATTCCCATGTTCATTTCAGGTTCTTAAACCAGCCAACATTAAATAAGCACTACACCAGAATATAGAGAGGGACGAACTAGAATTCAGAGAGAAAAAAGAGGCAGATAAATGAAAATACACCCTCAAACCGATGATCCATCCATCATTGGAAAACCCAGTTAATCATCCTTCTATTCCTAAATTCCTGACACGCCAGAACAGACCATACCTATCACCAAACACAACCAACTAGCTATCCTCTAGCTCCTATGAACTATAGGAAACAGGGACAAGAAACACGCTTAATGGGATCTCAGAATTTCCTCAAACAACCCACACAGCCTTAGGTTCCACCCCCACACCACTGTCAATGGCTAACAAAAAAATAAAAAATCAACAGCCATTTGGACCTGCCAACTTCTCAGTTGGTGATTTCAGGTCCTGTGGAGCGACATCATTTCCTTTCTCGCCATTTTTCTCTCCTGCTTTGTCTAATGAAAGCTCTTTGTTCAAGACATCAGCCTCAGTGAGTTCTGTTGATCCAGTCTCTCCTTTGAGACTTTTCTCTGTGTCAGTAGAGTTAGGCAGCTTCACATCGATGACCTGAAGTAGCATTCACTGGTGTCAGCTAGAACAATTATAATTGAGTTATAATTGATCAATCTGTTTTAAAAATGAACTGTTCAGTAAATTTGTATTGAGAAGCTACTATTTTTCGTATTACAAGAAAGCAAGATAACTAGTATGCATATAGTTTGTCAATAACACATATGGGCTTGTGCAGTTACATGAAATTTACAGTAACAGACTGTCAGTGCAATTTCAGAAAAAAAAAGACCTACAATCAAAGCAGGACAATATACTCCATACCTTTTTCAGTGACTGCTGCTGCTTTGCTTTCCTCTCTTGCATCAACTTCTCACGATTATCATAAAAGCCAAAGTCATCCAGTATGGATGTCTTGCAGACATGATCCTTGAAAATCTTGAGCACTTGAAGGCCCTGCTCAAACTTCACCTGTGACCAACAGAAAACATACATAGAACTCAATATGCCATTCAAATCAAATAGTTAATAGTTAAACATGTAAATGTAAATAAGAAGCATCAATCATGTCACTGCAGTGTAGTGCTAATAGTCCAATATGTAAGAAGCATCAACATGTAAATAGCAGGTGTCCTACAGTTCTATGATGGTCTTATGGCACTATGCTCTACAGTATGATAAGCCACAGATTGGGGCATGAAAACAAAACAATTGGTCACCTCATGTGTATCTCTGCTGTTTGTCACTGGCTTGTTTTCATTGTTCTCAAGAATGATGTGCTTCAGCAAGCTGTTTGGAACATCCTTCACAATGTGCCACTTGACAGGGAAACAACCAGTCCATTTGTCCTGTTGCCAATGCTCTACTGTTTTGTCAAAATCAACACGACCAACCATCTCAGCAAGGCCAACAAACTGGCCACTTGCATTCACCTTCAAAAAGAGAATATATTACCAGCATAAGGCCATAAGCATGGTGAATGATTTCACATTGATGAGCATCAACAATAATCATAATGAACAAACACAAAACTTACAGAGAAAAGAAGGAAAACAGGAGTTTCGCTTGATTTCTCTTTAGCCTCTTGGTAGGCAGCATCAAGTTTCTTATTGCCATTGGGAGTGCTAGCCCACACATTGTACTTAACACTCTTGTGAACATCATCTTCACTGTATGATTTAATAATGAAGAATTTTGCATCTGAGTATGTTTCCGCAAAGTCAGCCTGATTATACTGATCCTTCATCGCAGGATGGGATCCATCATCAACCGAAAGGTCCTGCTCTTTTGCTGGTACTTCAGTAGTAGCTCCAAGCCCCAGCTGGTTTTTGTACATACCACTTCTTGGCCCTCTTTTCAGCTCATTGAAGCCATCTAGGTTTCCATTGCCATAAACATAATATCCATTATTACCTCTTCCTCTGGTTCTGTACTTTCCATCATACAGTGAATTCCACCCACCATATAACCCAGAACTATACATGTGCGATCCATACCAAAGGCCAGCTCCATAGCTCCCATCATACCCATATATTCCATTAGCTGAATAAACTGATGGGGAAGTTGGTGTTTGCAGACCCTTCAAGGAAAAAAATATCATGGTTAGGAAGGCATAAAGTCCAATACAGTAAATCCTCACGGTTGCGAGGTGGGAAACCACAACAGACCAAATGTAACTCCATGCAATGCCAACCCCACAGTGATAATAACTAAACCCTCAATGCACTTATTTTGGGATGAAGGGAGAGAATTTGCCACTCCAAAAAATAAACAGATCCTCTACCAAGCAACAGTGAAGCTCATGAGTAAGATGTAACATGAAATATGCCAACAAACATTTGAACCAAACTTAAAGTTGGCATATGGCACAACAGGAACTCTATCATGGATGGACTGAACTAATAAATAAACATTAGAAGCAGAAAGGCTTACCATGAGATGAGGATACTGTCTCGTGTTTTGATTCCTGGACTGCCCCTTGGTTTTAGCATTGAGAGCAGTCGAATTGCGATTGCTGGTAAACTTTTGCTGCTTGTCAGAGAACATCTCACTGCTATAGTATGGATAGTGCGGCCAACTAGTCTGGTTCTGATAGCTGCCAGAACGCGCACTGGATCGGCCATATGAACCATTGGAACTTGGCGTATTCTTGTCTGCCTTCAAGGTCGAGTTTGAATTTTTCAGACCTTTCACCTCATCGACACCAACAGTGGAGACATCCCCTTGCGGCGCCGGAGCCAATTTCTCACTTTTACCATTGGTCGACAGCTTGGCAGTAGAATTCTGTTGCTTGTTATATGTTGATGGGTACTGGTAATCGTAACTCTGAGACCCATAAATCTGACCATCAGACCCCAAGGTTGCAACACCATAGGGAGCATAGCCATAGTACATATCAGCATAGGTACCCTGAACCATACATGAATAAATAATTACTATCAGTCAATCAAAAATACACACTCGAAACACATGAAGAACATTTAGTACCAATATATTTTTATGCCCAAATAACGAGGACGAGAACAATTATTCGATTGAATACAGCCTCAAGGTTGAAACAAACGAAATTAAGGAGATCATTATCTGTTGGTTCCTAGAATAACATATCAAACAGAGAAGAGAATCACTCACAGCAGTTGGTGACTGTGCTCCATCAGCCAGGTATGTGGAGTACTCCCCCCAGCCACCATAGGCTGCAGATCATCACAAAAAAAAACAAGGACTTTGAATAAACTGTTGGTACAAATTCAAGCACCGAACACTCAGAACCGAACCAAAAACACCATTACCTCCATAGGCATAAGCCGGGTAAGCACCATAGTACATGCTAGCGTCCTTGTAATCCTGCGCCTGCAAGTTCTCGGCCCCAGGCTGCAAGCTCCCCACGGCGGTGGCGCCCTTGGCCGGAGCCGCCGCCGCGTCCTTGAAATCCTGCACATGTAGGCTCTCCATCGCCGGCTGGAGGCTCTCTACCGCGGCAGCCACCACGGAGGCCTTGGCCGGAGGAGGCGCGTCCTTGTAGTCCCCCTGCACGTGTAGAGCCTCCATCCCCGGCTGCAAGCTCCCCACAGCCGCCATCACGCCCTTGGCCGGAGCCTGAAACGATTGCAACAGCAGACATGGCGTCAAACCACCCTGCGGCAGGCGCGGATCTAGTAAAGTCGACGTCTTTTCGCGAAAAGGGTTAGGGGTTTAGTGGACATCGAAGAGCCGAACAGCTTGAGGTGAGAGTTTGGGGACTCGGTTTCGTTCGCGCAGCAGACAGGGGAGAGGAGGGGGTGGGGGGTACCTGGTGGGCGGTCTTCGCCGGCGAAGAGATCGGCGGCGGTGGCACAGGCAGTCGGCGCAGACAGAGGGGGAGAGAGCGCGGGCTCACGGCGGCTGGAGTCTGGGAGGGAGAAGATGAGGCGGACTGGTGGCTGTTAGGGTTACTTCGCTGTATATATTTCCGCCCCGCCTGGTTGGTTGGAGTTGGGCCTTTAACGGGCCTTGTCCTTTCAAGCTGAGACGCACATCTAGCCTGCATGGGACGGGTTAATGGGCCTTCTGTTGTCATGACTTTTTAGTTTCTTCTCTCTCTCTCTCTCTCTCTCTCTCTCTCTCTCTCTCTCTCTCTCTCTCTCTCTCTCTCTCTCTCTCTCTCTCTCTCTCACATTTACTTTTTATTCTTTTTATTTCATATATTTATCCTCTCCATGGCACACCATCAATGGCCACTGAAATATTGGTTTCAAATACGAGAAAATAATAATATTTATTAATCCATTGCAGATAAACAAATAAAATATTTTTATTTTCATAAAGGATGAGCATAATCTCTCTTTTTTTTAAAAAAAATAGAATATGTTTTACTCAAACATATAACAATTTTATGAACAAATTCTCCACACGCCGATGAGCACTCTACGGGTTTGGGAGGGAGCTCGTGAGTGTATGGTGGCCTTGGAAAAGGGTTTTGGGATGGCAAGTTGAGGATCGCCTTAGAAAGGAGGGTCGGCCGGAGAAGGGCGGTAGGTGGGTGGAGCACACAAGTATGGGAGAAAAATTGAGTTAAGAGGAAGAAGAGGCATAAGTACCAGTACTGTTCATCAACTGGAAAAAAGGCATCTAAAAAAATAACAGCTCCCTTTCAAGAGAATTCAAACACCAACAATAAAAAATAATTTGTTTTCCTTATTGTCTCATACCCATAGGATGCATGTCGAGCAGCGGCAGTGTCCTTCCTTCAAAACCGTACGTTCAGTCAATCTTGATGGGCGCCTGCTGCAAAAAAAAAAAAAAAAAAAAAAAAAAAACTTGATGGGGATGGGCACCTCTCATGTTTGCTAGCAGTTGCCCAAGCGTCCAACTCAGGCCTTTTTTTTTACTACTCAAACAATGATATTGCACTCTGTATTCTGGAAGCGTCCATGTTGCCCATTTGTGGAGGAAAACAAAATGAACACAACACTGTGACTTCCATCCATCACTGGCACCTCAGAAAAGGTCTTTCTTGGCAAAAAAATAAAAATAAAAAAATTCCGCTCTATTTCTCTCAAATTCATAAGGTACTCAACTCAGGTCATGGAGACAAATACACACCCTACGATATACTATGGCCTTGTTTAGTTTCAATTTTTTTTTTGGAAAATCGACACTGTAGCACTTTCGTTTGTATTTGACAAATATTGTTCAATCATGGACTAACTAGGCTCAAAAGATTCGTCTCGTCAATTCTGACCAAACTGTGTAATTAGTTTGTATTTTCGTCTATATTTAATACTCCATGCATATGTCTAAAGATTCAATGTGACGGGAATTTGAAAAATTTTACAAAATTTTTTGGGGACTAAAGAAGGCCTATATAATTTTTACATGGCACGGAAGGTAGTTTTTATAAAGACAGCCAGAAATATAGCCGGAGTGAAACAGTTAATCCAACGTCAGTAATACAAGTTCACCAAACTTCTGTCATGAAAATGGAACCTGCAGCAATGAATTTTGTTGCCTCCCACATGCCTGTGCTGCAGTACAATGCCATCAATTTGGGATGATGGTGGGTACGTGGTATACATTTTCTTACCATGTGGAAGTTGTGCGAGTAAAGCAAGGCCTTGTTTAGTTCTCTCCGAAAAGCAAAAAGTTTTTAAAATTTCTTGTCACATCGAATCTTTCGGCATATGCATAAAGCATTAAATATAGACGAAAATAAAAACTAATTACACAGTTCACCTGTAAATTACGAGACGAATCTTTTGATCCTAGTTAATCTATAATTGGACAATATTTGCAACAAACAAACGAAAAATGCTACAGTAGCGAAATCCAAAATCTTTTCGCATCTAAACAAGGCCCAAGTGGTTAGCATCCAAGTGAAATAAAAGAACCTCCAAAAACATATTTTGTGTTATTGTGTATAATATCATCAATAACTTAAGTGTGACTATGGGAGCTCCAACTCCCAAAATTCAACATTCTAGATTTTGGCCTGTTGATGAATCAAAATTTTGTTGTGAATTTATTGCCTTGGATTACCATATCGTGTGATGGGTGGTACGACAGCGTTAATAAATAATAAGGCTTTTGTCGTGCCATTCTGTGTTTGGATTGTGGGGTAAGTTAATTGAACAGTATGGCACGACCCATCAACCTTATGGGTCATGCCTTATCAGGTCGTGTGCTTTAGAGAAATTTCAATACATAGGCTGTGTTTAGTTCCTGAAAAGAAAAATTTCGCGACACTGTAGCACTTTTGTTTGTTTGTGGTAATTATTGTCCAACCATGGATTAACTAGGCTCAAAAGATTGGTCTCGTAAATTTCGACCAAACTGTGTAATTAATTTTTATTTTTGTCTATATTTAATATTACATGCATGCATCTAAAGATTCGATGTGACGGGAAATCTTGGAAATTTTTGTATTTTCGGGTGGTGAAAGTAAACAAGGCCTATTATAACGCGTACAGTATACATTGAATGATGGTAGAGATCATATGTATACCATATAGGGGGTTAGCTAGATGCGCACATGACTAACTAGTATGGGTATGTATGTGTGCATATGCGTGATGAATACATATATATGCCAAGTTGCCAACAAGAGGAGGCATATAAAAGGTTGAGAAAAGTGTGGTCGGTCGTCACAGTGGTCACACTATTTCTTTAGCCACCTCAATTGAATATATATATATATAGAGTCGATGGTTGCTGGCTGATCGAGAGAGTCCTGTGTGTTAATTAAGTTTATCTAGTGCAGCAAAATGAGATGCGTGCGTGACAAAAAAGTGGGCATCTGTTTGGGAGTAGGAGGCATCTGGGAGTAACGTTCAGGGCTCCAAGATTCAAATGCGAGCTACCATTCTACAGGGCTTGGGACATCTGTGTGACTTTGATCTTTCGAAGCTTCACGCATCACCCGGTCTGGTAGTGTAGCCTACACCGCAGGGGGCAAATCCTTTAGTAAAATATTTCCTCCGTATATGATTTAGAAGTCGTTTTGAACAAGACTTGTGTCAAACATTAAGAATATAAATCATCAATAATTTTTAAATTATTGAGTTTGCAAATATGGAAATTATATGAATAGATTTATTTTTAAAAGTACTTTCATAAAAATATACATATATTATTGTTTAAAAAATATTTTTATAAAAATAAAAGAGGTCAAATTTATGTTTTGGAGACCGTGTCGCTGTCCTAAATGACTTCTAAATCTTATACGGAGGGAGTACTACTCAATCCATCCTAAATTATAAAACGTTTAATTTTTTTTAATACTAAGTTTGACCACTCTCTTATTCAAAAAATTGTAAAAAAATATCACTTATTTTGTCGTTGCTTGGTTTAATAAAAGTTATTAAAAAATGAATTAAAACTGATTATGTTTGTATAAATTTTTTGAATAAGATAAGTGACCAAATTTTGGAAAAAAGTCAAACGTCTTATAATTTAGAATAAAAAGAATATTATAAACTAAAATTCCCCATATTATATAATAATAAAGTTTAGCATGATGACCCTGGCGATGTTCTCAGCTACATTCGCCCCTGTCACCTCCACAGCCACACCATAAGAAACACACGTCAATGCGCTCAGGGCTGTGATGGCCTCCTTCGACCACGGCCCCTTGGATAACTGTTGAAGAAAGCCTCCTATGCTTCATCTCCAATCTGCTCGTCTGCTGGTGTTAGGTCAAGCTGTTGGATTAACCGGGCTGTGGCACGCCATGCCACAGGAATGCACGAGCTTCAGTCTGCTACTACAATGACGACCTGTTGGTGCGCCTCGTGGCTGTAGCTGTGCTTGTTTGCACGAGATGTCTTCAGTGGCAGTTGATGCCGGTTGACAGGTGCCTCCAACAAGACCTGCCTAACATTTTGAGTTTATGTGGACCCGCCTCAACATTGTTCTGCATTTGAATAGACAATTGATCGAAGTGCAAATCCTACAATTTTTGGTCCACATAAACTGCAAAACCAATTTTTTGGGGCATGCTATTTGAATAAATGTTTCACCTAAACAAATTTCACCAAACATATGACTGAGTGGAGGTTTTCTCATTTGTTAATTTTTAAATAGTTAGCTACCACCACACTATGTTCCTAACAGTTAGCCTTCGTTCTGCTCTTCGAATTGTCCTTGGTTGCTGCGAGAGCTGCCATTTAAGTGTGAGGAATATCAGTTGATGCTGAATGGTGGGAAGGTTGAAGGTAATTGTCCTTGTACTATTCAACTGGAAAGAGGTAAACCCATAGGACCAAAGGGGACTCTAACTTGATGCTGGGATCCAGACGACGTAACATTCATGATTCTTCTTAAACCTCCACTCAAGAAAGGCAACATGTTGTTCTGAAATTAATACACGTGCAAATGATCAAATTTCTCTTCTCAGGCTGTTTGCTGCTGCTGATGATGATTTCAGTCTGTGTCCATCTGCTGCTATTGCTTGTGTAGTCCTTTGTCGTTCACGAGTCCATACACTTTCAATTCAATTGACGTGTTTGTGTTGATTGAAGTAGCTGACACTAACAGCAAGGTTGTCTCACAGTCTAAGAGAAATATGACATTCATCACATTCATGAACTCAACTCTACACTGATGAGTGGTTTCACAGACTCACAATAACACCAGATGTTAAACATTAACCCTATGTAATACTTTTCTAGGCAGCTGACAAAACGTGGATTGAGAGGTGATTTCTGAATTTTGATGATGGAGTGGTGCAGAACCAAGTTCTGAAATTAGTACTACTTGTAACATATGATTCACTGGTAAAGAGGATGATTCTACTGGAGATGGGTATTCATCTCAGATCGTTGCCTGCTACTCTTGATGGGGTCGAGGCTCAAGTGTAGTCTTCACTGGTAAAGAGGATGATTCTACTGGAGATCTGTAAGTGTGAGCGTGGGAGCTCCAACTAAAAAAAATCAATGTTGTGCCCTTAGATCTCTAGCCATGTCCTCTGTGTTGACTACTCAAAATTTTCTTATGAATTTTATTGCCTTAGATGACTATATGTTGTGATGGGTGGCACGACAAGGTAAAGGCTTTGTTGTGTTGTTCCATCTTGCATCGTGGGGTAAGTTAATTGGGTGGCATGGCACGACCCATCAGTCTTACGTGTCGTGCCTATCAGGCGTGTGCTTTACAGACACTTAAATATACTATAATATAATGTGTACGGTTGTAACGAATAACTAGAGACATCACAATGCTTACTAAAAAACCAGTATAGGGGTACCTCCGTACCTGCCTCTGCTAACTCAAACCTATCCCATATCTAAAAAAGAAGCGTAAAATCTATTAGGCGACGGGTTGCGTGGGGCTGCACACCCTCATAGCCCATGAGCCCGACGTGACCTTGCGACCTGTGGCTTCCTCTTCCACCTTCGTCGTCAGAGACGAGGTAGCTGGTTTTAAGGTTAGGGGCTTGGGTTTCCAGAGGCTCCATGGCAGGCAGCCTTAGAAGGGGGAGGGGCCTGGCGACGAGGTGGTGGCGGTTCGACTGGCGGCGATAGGGGTGCCCCAAGTGGGCAGTGCTAGACACCTAGTTGTCCTGGGCTGATGGCGGGGGTGACGAGTCAAAGCGTGTCCTTCGATTGGGATGAGTTGAGGGTGGAGTGGAGTGATGGGATGGTTTGGTAGCCATTAACCGGGGGCGGCACACAAGGAAGGCAGGGGTGGGGTAGGCGAGCCATGATGTGAGGACAATGACGAGACTGAGCGTGTAGAAGATGGGGAGGGGTCACACTCTCCCATATAGCGTGATGGGTCACACGTTAACACACTCCAAAAAAGAAGACACATGCATCAGTGTCAGGCAAAACAAATTGATGTCATAGATATGGGATTAGAGACGTGTCTATTCGCCGCACATCTCTGTTTTGTTGTTGTCCAAAGTAGCCATATGTCTAATATTTCAGAAACACGCCTCTTTGAATCCAGTCTATTCCAGGGAATACATCAAAGATGGGTGCACTTTTAGAGACGAGTGTAATTTGGCATAGGTCTCTTATTTGTTGTGTATATACTTCAGATTAGTGGCAGACGATGTTTTCCTGTGTCTCTCATTGTTGACTATGTCAGGGGCGCTGTATCACGCCTTGTCACTGGTGTAGACACTTATATCAAAGTCTTGTTAAGTTAATAAGAGCCTCTAACTGGTCACATGCCCTGCGACTTGCTACACATGTGTTCTCCCTTCCATTTTAGGCTTTGTTGGGATGTAGTCGGATTTGCATCAATCCACATGTGTTGGAGTGGATTAGAGTAGAACTTAACTAAATTCCACCCTAATCCACTCCAACACATGTGGATTGAGGTGAATCCGACAACATCCAAACAGGCCTTACTGTCAGTCTGCCACACGCGTCTAAGGCATTCTAGCTCGATCGTATCGATCTCCGCTCGACCCTCCTGGGTGCAGAGCATGCTCTGCCCTTCACATGTATGTCGCGCAAGCACACATACATTGAGGGTACGGTGCGGTGCAGTACTAGCTAGTGATATGCTCGTGGATGCTTAATTAGCAAAAGTTTAGGATGCTTTCTCCATGTCATCAGTTCTGCTAATTAATTGTTCAGAGTAAATGTTTTAGAGAGCCGAGCTACTCTTTGCGTTCCTCAGAAGCTTCTGCTAATTGATTGTTCAGTAGTGCTTAGTCATCCAAATCAAGCTGCTTGCAGTGTGCAGTCTCGAGCTACTGTACACTAGCCAATGCTTGTTTTATTTCAATTTTAATACAATATATCCTGATATAGCCAACCAAACAAACGATCTATTTTTTTTGAAAGATCCGTTACCGGCTTTCATTGAAAGAGATAAGAGCAAATTACAACATGAGATAGCGGCACAAGATGCGCCACTATCACTGTTTCGCCCAGGACCCAGAAGGCTGGTCCCAAGCCAACCCCGAGAAACTAATGGTGATTTACATTAATAATAAAAGACAACAAGTAAAAGGAAGTTTCCTAAATGGTAGGAACCAATGTCAACCATTGGTGAGTAAGCAGCTCTAGGTCTTGGTTCCCTACCGTTGTCCAGTTATGCACTGCATCACGAATGGAATGCACAATTTGCTGGACCATCTTGATTGTTTTCTTGAAAACATTTCTTTCCAACCATAGCTCCCAGATTGTAAGGATGATGACTGAACCCACACCAGGGCGAACTGATTCGGGAGTTTCAGCAATCAGCGAAACAAACCAATCTTGTAGGTGCTCAGTTTGAGTCCAGTTTCCAGGCATCAAGGATGGCATATGAATCCAACACCCCACCTATTTCCAGATTTCCTTGGCCACTGGGCATTCACAGAAAAGATGATGTGCTGTTTTCAAATTCCTCAGACATAGTTGACAGAAATATTCATTTGGCCATCCCCTTACTTGCAGGCGGGCTGCTGTCTAGATTCTATTTTGCAGCAGTAGCCATAAGAAGAACTTGCACTTCGGAGGGGCTTTGATCTTCCAAAGTTGTGTTGCATACTCACACTTAGTCCTTGCAATGAAGTGTGCTGCATATGATGAGCTGGCCGAGTAGGAGCCATCTGATGTCAGCACCCATTTGATGGTGTCTTGCTGAAAATCAGCTTGTGTTATGTCTTCTAGCAATACCCAAAGTTGAGTGTATTCGATGATGATCTCGCGGCTTAGTTGTGGTCAATATCACTGATCCACATATTGCCAGCTAGCGCTTGGGCCACCAATCTATTTTTCCTTTTGCTATGTTTGTACAGTAGTGGGAATCACGTAGCCAGAGCTTCACCATTAAGCCATCTTGAATTCCAGAAGGATGCTTTCTTACCATTTTCAAGCTGGACCACTGTGGCTGCATTGAAAAGGGCTCTATCTTCCTCGGTTATAGGAATCTACAGGCCTTCCCAAGGTCTTGGTCTGGTGTTCCAGCTGAACCATAGCCATCTGAGCCTAAACGATTGATTAAAAAGATCGAGGTCTTTGATGCCTAGACCGCCGTTTGGTTGTGGTGCACAGACTCGTGTCCATGCCACCTTACATTTACCTCTAGTGAGTTCCACATCTCCAGCCCATAGGATTTTTCCCTCAGCTTATCAATTTCTTTCAAGATTGCTTTGGCACCTTGATCACTGTCGGTAGATAAACCAGCAACGAGCTGAGCACATATTTCACCAGCTCTCGCCGACCCGCAACATTGACAAGTTTTCCTTGCCAGCCAGCTAGCTTGCTCTTAGCTCTGTCTTGTATGTATTGCAAATGTACCATTCTCATCCTCCCAAGAGTGAGTGGCAGGCCCAGGTATTGGATAGGAAAGGAGAATCTTCTTCCTGTGAAGTCACCGAGTATCTCATCCTTGTCGAGATCCTCACATCTGACTGTGGCTACAGAGCTTTTTGCCATATTTATAATTAGTCTAGTAGTCTCGCCGAATGCCTTCATTATCCACGTGATGCACCTGATATCTTCCTTAATTGGGTTGGTGAAATCATGACATCATCAGCATATAGAGAGAGACGAAGCCTGGCTTGTCGTCCTTTAAGCAGAGTCAAATGTCCCTCTTCAGCAGCAATGTCAAAAATTATGCTCAGCACATCCATCGCCAAGATGAATAAATAAGGCGACAGAGGGTCGCCCCGTCTTAATCCCCGAGCATGCCTCAGTTTCGAACCTGCGCTCCCATTTAGCATAACCCTTGATGAAGAGAATCTGAGCAACACTGTTAACCAGTTTGTCCACCTTGTACTGACGCCCATATGTCTCAACATCTCTAGGAGATACTCCTAGGAGACAGTGTCGAACGCTTTACTGATGTCCAGCTTCATCAAGCAGATGGGGGTTTTAGTTCTGTGGTAGTGTCTCGGTAGTCCTCTGACATACATAAAGTTATCTTGAATGTACCTGCCCTTGATGAACGCACTTTGTGAATCAGATATTAGTTTATCTATGTATTTGGACAGCCTAGTATAGCTTCGTCATTTGGATCACGTTGGGCAAGATACATCTAACTGGTTGATTATTTTCTTATTTTAGGCATTTAATATAAAACAATTGTAAGCAGTAAACCATGAGAACAAGAACACAAATCTTGAGCACAGGTTTGAATTTCCCCAAGTTCCAGCAAGCTCAACGCGAAGGCGATCTGATCATGTAACTAGTTTACAATGGACTATAAGATGTTTACTTAGATTGTCCAGTCTGAATTTTACTATTCAGCCTTCACTCATCAACCATACAACTGTCCACACCGTGCCCTCCCCAATGTACAATTTTTGCAATGCCTAACAGTACCAGAGGTGAAAGCATGGCAAGATTGTTGGAGAATCATGCTGTGATATTCATATAAGTTCTACTTTTTTACGATGGTTGGAAAGGTAGCATTGGTATTTCCATGTACTTTTATTTTCTTTATTTTTCCTTACATCGATTTGAGAAAGTTTATTTATAAAAGTTAATGTTTGTTGTTGAGGGTATATAAGTAATTGTCCTAACTTATCATATGCTCGCACAGTTGTAGAGGCCGGATAGTTTTTATCCATTATCTAAAAAAATAAGCTCGCACAGTCTGCAGTCTACCCATATTGTTTCTTCTCATTGGCTGTCATCGTCCTTCAAGACTGGCTTGCCACACGCGTACACATTGCACGAATAGAGACGATGGATCGGTTTGCTCTCCGACTGATACTACCATTTCTGCAAGAACTCGATCTTTGTGCTGAGAGCTTGCGATAGAGCATCCTGATTGCAGAGCTGGATGTATGACCTTGTTCTTGCTTTGAAACTAGGTCAAATTGGTGCATATGATCTACGCCAGATGCAGGATTCATTCGACCAATGGATTGATCGATCGGACCAGCCAAAATTTTCCTTTGTACCATAGGCAATGGTGTTGCCCTACGTGTTCGTGCAGGGATGCGGGAGATTACGAGCTAACGATCTCCTGAATCTGGCTACTCGTCCTGCTGCGGCCGGCTAGCTAAGTGCCTGAGTGGATGGCAGCGGCCACGCCCACCGGCAGAGCTTGTCATTACACGTGAACAAAGGAGGAAGAAAATTCCTCAAGTTTATTGGTAGAATGATTCAATTCCATATACTAGCACAAATTTTTAACATGTGAGAAACGTGGTTGCTGTGATGCATCAACTCATTCCTTCTGCAAACTAAGCTAAGAAATAAATAGTGAGAAGATCATGGACTATTTCATTCCTCAAAGCAAACACCTATATAAAACTTAGATATAGACTATAATGTCTATAATTCTAACGAACAACAGAGGGATCACAATGCTTATCTACACAAAAGTATAGGGGGCTAAATTAGCTAGATGCACACATGACTAACTAGTACAGACATGTATGTGTGTGTATATATACCTGATGAACTACATGTATATGCCAACAGATCGAGAGGAGGCATATAAACGTGGTACATATATATAAAGAGGCAAAGCGTTGTGCTGTCGTCAGTCATCACACTATTTCTTTATCCATGCACATGAATATAGATAGAGACGATGGTTCTGAGCTGATTGAAAGAATCTTGGTGATTTGGATAAGTTTATCTAGTGCAGCAAATTACAATGAGATGTGTGACAAAACGTAGGCATATTTGTTTGGGAGTAGGAGGCATCAGGGAAGGTATCAATCAGGGATACAAGAGCATGACATGCTCGCTGAAGATTATACGACGAGTGGGCCATTCATTAGGTTGTGGGACATCTGTGTGGTTTACGGGTTGCTCTTTCCAAGCTTCAAGCACCAGGCGGTCCTGCAGTATAGTCTCGGCGTCTCGCTGTGCCATTGGCAAGAGCGCTTGAGTCCTGGCGCGCGGTGGGTTCCTCGTGGAGTTTGTTCAGCCTAGCATACACGCAAAGCCTTGCTGTTGGAAGACTGAACTGATCTGATGAATCAACAAAACAACTGAACTGTGAATTAGGGGAAGATAACATTCTCTGATATATCAGTGCATCGCTTTAGGCTTTGAATCTTGTTTCTGGTAGGTTCCTGTTAGGTGTTAGCCGCGGCAATTAACTCAACAGCAATTCACCCATCTAAGTCTTTGATTCTATCGTCCTTGTTTAAATAAGTGGCCAAACTCGATTACATACTCCATGATTTTTTTTCTTTGAAAGTCCAGGAGATTTGCTGAATTTATATTAGCAGAAGAAAAAGAAAACATATACAGCTTCACATACAATCATCCTTCTTAGGGTACGCACACAACCATACTCGATTCGCCGCTTACACCAAAAGAGAGAAATGAAGAAAACAACAAGCCCCTCCACGACAGGAAGGAAAAACAACACTAGACGGCCCACTAACACTACTGCAATAAGCCTTTTCAGAGGCGGTCAAAAAACATTTCGTAAGGCAGGCAGACTACCGCCTCTGATTCATGGTCATTGTTAATCAGCTTTTTCAGAGACGGTTATAAATTATAATATCTGTCTCTGTAATAAATAGATAAAAAGCCAAAAAAGGCAAACCGGCCAACTAGATTTCTTTTAGTTTTTCTTTTTTTCTCTCCTTTACCTTTTATGCTTCTTATTTCATATTTATCTTCTTCATGGGACACTATAAATGGCCACTAAAATATTGGTTTCAAAGAAGTGAAAACAACCAAATAAGCAAATGGAGCATTTTTATACTTCATTAAGGATGATGATATTTTTATTTCAATTTGAAACCTCTTTTTTACTCCACTAGCTGGCGAGTGCTCTTCGGGTTCGGGAGGGAGGTTGTGGGTATCTGGTGGCGGTGGCCTTAGAAAAGGGCCTTGGGGTGGTAGGTTGGTCTCGCAGAGGAGGCGGACATTAGCAACCACTAATCGCTTCAGCTGTAGCAGTGCCACTTGGCTGGTCAATTGCTACTGCTACTTCCTTCGATGAGATCCACAGGTGCAACTATGGGAGGTCCAACTCCTCCGGCGAACTGCAACGAATCACGTCATGCATGTACAAATTTTCCACAGTGTCTTCCCCAATGTACAAATTTTGCTATGCCTAGTAGTACCCGAGGTGAAAGCGCGGCAAGATTGTTGGGGAATCATGTAGTGACAATTCATTCACAAAAGTTTTAACATAGTATTTGGTTCGAAGAACCACCTCATTCTAGATGAGGTAGTGCTTCATGAATCTATTTCTTAAATTTGGTGGAACAATTATATTCCTCATACTAGTATATTCTTGAAATTTTATGACAGATTAATAGAGAACTTAAAAGATGCATATCTCATTACTTTTTCGAATTAGACACTATCATCAACATGATTAATGGGTGATTGGTTGATAAATGTAAAGTATTTAGTACAAATGCAAATGCAAAAATAAATAAATTATGTCCTTAGAATCCTTTATATTTGAGTATAATTTTTGAACGCGTGTTTGTGGCTTTGTGCTATATTATACGGTAGAGAGAGTACATTGTTCCTCAAACTAAATATCATATAAAACTTAGGATAGCCATAAATGTGTGCTGGGTTGTAATGAGCAACTGGAGAGATCAGTGCTTATCTACACAAAAATAGCTAGATGCACACAACAGACTAACTAGTAGCACACGTGTATGTGTGTATATATCTGATAAACTACATGTATGCCAACAAAATAGGAGGCACCAAAACTTGGGTACATATATAAAGAGGCAAAGCATTATTGTCAGTCATCACACTATTTCTTTAGCCACATGAAAATATATGTAGAGACGATGGTTGCTGGCTGATCGATCGGGAGTCAGTGATTTGATAAGTTTATCCAGAGCAGCAAAATGTGATGCGTGACAAAACGTATGCATATATATGTTTGGGAGTAGGAGGTATCAGGGGCCGGGAAGTCATTCAGTGCTCCAAGAGGCAAGAGCACCATATGCTCACCGAAGACTGAATGGCGTGCGACATCTATGTGGTTTAGAGGTTGCTTTGTCCAAGCTTCACGCACAGGGCGGTCCGGCAGTGCATACCTGCAGTCTCGCTGCCATTGATAAGACTGCTTCTGACTTTCTGAGTCCTAGTAGGGGAAAGAGCAAAAAAAGGCGTACATGAAGTTTATTCAAACGAGCATGCAAAGCCTCGCTGTATGAAGACTGGACGAATCTGAATGAATCAGCGAAGAACTATGATCTACAAATCAGGGGAAGGAATGAATCAACGAAGAACTCTGGATTCTATGAATCAGGGGAAGATATAATTCTCTGATCAGGCATCGCTTTGGACTTTGAATCCAGTAGCTAGATGTCCCCATAACAGTGGCCACGAACTCAACACTGATTGATGACCCATCTAAGTCTGGATTCTATCCTTCTTGGTTATAAATATATAAGAGGCCAAACTCGATTATATACACTCCTTGACCCTTTTTTTCTTCCAAAGATCGGCAAGTGATTTGCTGAATTTATATTTATAGATTAAAAAAGAAAAATAGATACAACTTCATGTTACAATCCTTCTTAGAGTGGCTACACAAACTATACACAGGCATCGTTTGGAACTTCTCCCAGCAGGACCGGCTCTATGCTCATATACACAGGGAATAAATCTGGATGGAACAACATTACCTAGCTGATCCATCATAATCTGTCGCAGGCAAGCAGGGGCCCAGTTTCGCCGCCACTAACACTACTACAGAAACGAACTTCCGTGAAGTTGCTACTGTTCACTCCGTGGCGGACGTTTTTTTTTGCCCGCTGCTGTAAATCATGTAATTTACCGCAGCGGGCACTTTTAATTAACCGTGACGGACACTTTTGCCCGCTGCGGTAAATCGACCGCAGCGGGCATCTTAATATGTCCGTCACGAAAAATATGTATTTTCCGTGGCGGACGTATTAAGATGCCCGCTGCGGTAAATCAATTTACCGCAGCGGGCAACCTATCATGCCCGCCATAGTAAATTTCGAAGCCCAAATATATAAGGTCTCTACCTGCTGCTGTTGGCATATACATGCCCGCTGTTCCTAGGCGACGGCGGCGAGGCGCTGACGGAGGCCGTGGCGGAGCTGCTGAGCCCTGTGGGTATGCTCCTCCTCCCCGTCTTTGGCGGGTCCCTGACGCCGTCCACCGCGTGGGAGGCTCCCCCGTCGGCGTCGCCTTCATGCTCCTCCTCATCCTCGCCTTGCTCTACTATCGCTCCTCGCTCTGCCCACCTCCTCAGGTGGAACGGACGGAGCACGGCGGCACGATGGCGCAGATGGAGCCCGGATCCACGGCGGGGAAGGCGCCAAGACGCGGATCCCCCTTTGTGTTGACATGAGGTACACCGCTGCTGCTCCTCTTCCTCCCGTCTCCCTCTCTTTTTCACTCATCTCACTGTTCTTCCTTCTCTCTTTCCAGATCCAGTGAAGGAGCCGCCACGAGCTAGATCTGAGAAGGTGGATTAGAGCAGATCCATGGACGACGACCCTGGACCGGCGGCGCTAGGGTTTCCCTGGTGGCGGCGGCAACAGCCTGGATGGGCTCGTCGGGCCCCTAGATGGGCTCGGCGGGCTTGTCCAGGGTTTTTTTGTTTTTTAAATCATTAACCACGACGGGTAACATAAGATGCCTACTGCGGTTAATGGGATTAACCACAACGGGCATCTTATGTTGCCCGCTGCGGTAATTCCATTTTCTGCAGCGGGCAGAGGCGTCCGCCACGGTGAGGCCACGATTAACCGTGACCTTTCATTCGTGGCGGACGCCAATGCCCGCTGCGGTAAACGTAAAGTGCCTGTCACGGTTAACAATTGTGTAGTAGTGTAAGCTCCGCCCCTGCTCACAGGGAGGGGTTGTGCCCTTGAGGGCCTCACCGGGAGGGGCTATTCGCTTGGACGTGCCGCGCCCAGGAAGCCGCGTGTAGGAGGGTCACCGTCGGATTTGGCGCAGAGAGGCCACATGAAGGAGCGCTATCTACAAATCTAGCGTAGGCGGCGGTTGACAATGGGCCTAGGCCAGTGCATGGGAGGGGCGACAACAAGGCTGGGGCTGCGACTGGCGGTAGAGATGTGGAATTGGGGCGGCGAACATGGACCTAGAGCGGCGGGCGGCAGACAAGAAGCTAGGTGGGGGTAGAGACGGAGCAACGGTAAGGATGGGGATAGTGCTCCAAATGGATACCCGCGGTTCTTCTCTAGTGTAACTAAATGAACTAAATAGACAATTCCTTCCCTCATTTTTTTCATTTAGTTCATTTACACTAGAAAAGAACCGCGGGTATCCATTTGGAGAGCCACCCCCATCGTTAAGCAGCGGGCTTGCAGCTGGAGCGATGGGATAGGGTTTGGCCACGGGTGACGCGTACTGTGGGAGGAAGTGAGAGGCGTGGGGTGGTTGGTGGCCACGTGTGGAGGATTTGGCCTCAGGAGTTTTCTGTTTTTTTAATTTTTTCACTGCATTTTCTATTTCACACACACTACAAAACCAAAAAGAACAATTGCTCATACCGGAAACAGAGAGCCAAAGCCAAATCCAAATCTATGGCGTGACTTTTTTCTATGCGTATGTAATTTTAATCTATGTGTTTTTTAAAAAGGACACAATAATTACAATTTCCCTATGTATTTTCATCCACAGAAAAATCATACAATTACCTTATGAGTTTTTGTATTTTTCTATCGAGATATTTGGAATCGAGAGAAAAAGCATATAATTAATTACCTAGGGGAGTGGCAAGCGGCTCAGCAGGTGGCGCGAGGGCTCTAAGGGCGGGGGGCTTTGGGGAGGTTGTGGCGGGATTTTGGATGGAGAGTGCAGGCGAGCGCAGGCAGGATGAGTTTGTGGAGACGGCGGACTGGAATCGGAAGGGAGGGACAACGAAGCATGACAAGAGAGGAAAAATTGGTGGCACCCTGCGGCAATAGGCGGCTACACTTCTCAGATTTGGGAAGAGAAGGTCTAGGGTTTTTCACTGCTGTGGGCTAGGCTCAAATTTGGGCGTGGGCTTAACTCAAAGTAAGCGGGGCGCGTGAGCTAGGAGGGGGCCACTTCTTTCTAGCGACAGATAGACTGATGGTGTACCTATATGTGTGAGTTATCTTTAGTGACAGATCATCTATTGATAAAAATAATTTTTAGCGTAAGATGTCTGACGGTGATACGGTATTGTGGTGTAATGTTGGTGTCTCGACTGGATCAATAAGCTTGACTGCAGCCTGTAGGAGCTCCAACTCCTGAACGTCAACAAATCGATGTTGTGGCCTTAGATCCGTCTGTATTGATGAATCGAGGCTTTGTCATGCCATTCCGTGTCGTGCCTTGGATTGTGGGGGTAAGCTAATAACTGGGTGGCACACGACCCATCAGCCTTACTAGGTCATGCCTTCTCAGGTCATGTGCTTTAGAGAAAGTTAGATATACAGTTGTAACGAATAACTGGAGAGATCACATTGCTTATCTACACAAAAGTATAGGGGGTTAGCTAGATGCGCACATGAGTAACTAGGACATGCACATATGTATGTATATACCATGTATGCGAACAATCGAGGAGCGAGGTGGCATATATAAACGTGGGTAGTACAGATATATGAAGAGGAAAAACAACGTTGTCGTCAATCCACACACCATTTCTTTTAGCAACACAACATGAATATATACACGAAAGAGTCATGTTGTGTTTATCCAGTGCAGCAAATTGTGATGGGTGAAAAAGTTTGTATAAGTTTGGGAATAGGAGGCATCACGGGAAGTATCATTGAGGGCTACAAGAGCACCACATGCTTGCTGAAGATTAAACCGCGAGCATGCCATTCATCAGGGTGTGGGACATTTGTGCGGTTTAGAGGTTGCTTTTTTCAAGCTTCACTCACCAGGCGGTCCGGCAGTGCAATCTCACCGCCATCGACGAGGTCACTTTGCATTCCTGGCAAGTGAAAAAACCAGGATGTGCTAACAAGCATGCAAAGTCTTGCTGGTACTTAGTGCATTGCTTTAAACTTCGATTATAGTAGGTGTCTCGTTAACGGCGGCAATTATTAACTCAATATATATACCGACGACGGACCCATCTATAAGTCTTGATTCTATCCTCCTTGGTTATATAAGAGGGCCAAACTTGATTATATACTCCTTCCTTTTCTTTCATCGAAAGGTCGACTAGAGAATAGCTGAATTTATATTTGTAGAAGAAAAAGAAAAACAGATAAAACTTCGGATTATAGTCCTCCTTAGGGTGGCCAAACAACCGCACTCAATCCATCGGTTACTAGTGGTGGAGGACGAAATAAAATTTCAGATTACAATCCTCCTACTTAGCGCGGCCACACAAACATACTCAATCCACCACTTACCAGCGGCTGATCGAGGACAAAGGAAAATGAAGATATGGCAAAATTGATCATCTTGCTGTGACACCATGCATGGCACATGCATGTCACAATGGTTCCATGCGTTGCTGTACCTGCCTCCTCATAAATACGTGTACTGAAAACAGACTCCCTAACTTTCTTTTTGCAAGGAAACGTTTGACCACTGACTTAAACAAAACCTATTTTACTTGATCACATGAAAATAAAATAACTGCATTTGTTTGTTACAATTTATTCTTTGTATAGTACTTCCACAAATCTACATATAACAGAGTGAGTTATATATTCAACAATACGTCAACTCCCATATTGTCATATGATCATGGAAGAGAGAGCAAATAAACAGATTGATTTGTGCCTTTGTGTGCTTTTGACGTCTCTTTGAAACCTTTTTATCTTGTACACACTATTTTTGTTGAGGATATAGAAGCAAATTAAGGTAAATGTATGATCTATCTTGAATGTAAGCTTCTTTATTGTCAAAACCTATTCCATTATTAAACGTTTAATTAATAGAAACAAGGTGATATTATTTAATGAAAAAAAAGGTAAGGATGGAAGGAAGCTACAACATGCTCTTGATCAATGCAGAATGGCATATGGTTATTAGACGGACTGGGAAGAGCTACCATGAGTGTCCCAGAAGAAGTATCAGCAGTCCCAAGGGCAATAACGGTTCACCAGGAAGTCCTCTTCTGTTCCTAAAAAAAAAAGTCCTTTTCTTCCTGCCTCTTCCCAATATCCAAACCTACCACGATATGGGGAAGTGGTTGAAAGAAAGCTGGCTAAAGACTGAGCTTTGCTGCTCGCTCACGGCTTCATCAACGGATATGTAGGGCTCAAATAATGAACCCAAACTTCAGTAAAATCAAATCTTGTGTCTCCTTAATTTGTGATTCATTACTTTACTTTGTGTTTGTCTTGAACAACTCAGGTTGTGCACTTGTCCTAGACCGTGTAGATACTTGTTTTTGAAAGATGACAGTGTATATATACTATGTGAGTCTACTGCATACAGCCCTTGGAGAATCTATATGTTGTTATAAGTTTGAAGCTAATAAAGTTGAAAAGGGCAACTTCTTTGCTGTAATGTGCAAACCCATAAAATCCAGGTGGCCAGTTTTTTTAGAAGTGTTTGCAATCTCCTTATATTTGTATGTGTGTGCTTTACTTGTTTTTGCAGAGAAAGCACTCGGTGGACTTGATAACATAATTAAGAAATTGTGAATCCTAACTATACTCTAATTTGTGTTTTTATAAATATCAGGTGATCTGGTTTTGTAAGCAAGATATATAACCTGGTTTATATTGATTTTTCTGTAAAAAAAAATTAAATTACAGGGAATTACTTATCACCTATATATTCACCCTTTCTAGGTGACATTTGGATCCTTCCAAATTATATTCACCTACTACCTCTAAGGGCAATAGGACACTTCATTCAATCCAATCAATTCAAATCTATCTAAATGAATTGTCCAGTCATTTTTGAGTACCAAAGTACTTGTGATAAAAATGTGGGTTCATATATACAGAAGCAAAGCATTGTGCCATCATCATATTATTTCTTCAGGTATATATGGTTGCCACATGAATACATAGATTGCAGGTGATGGCTGTGGACAGATCGAGAGAGTCGTGATTTGGTGAGGTTATCCAATGCAGCAAAATGAGGTCGATCGAAGTGGGAGGCATCAGGGGAGGTACCATTCAGACCTTTAAGAGCACCACATGATTAATCAGGAATAGTGGCAGATGCAGTAAAAATTTCGGGGTAGGGTGAAGATTACCTTTGCTAGCACCTGCATTCACTTGTTAAGAGAATAACCGGTGGCCATGTTGATCAGCATGCTGTGGGATATGTATGTTGCAAGGTTGCTCTCTCGAAGCATCACACACACACTTAGCAGAACGTTCTGGAGTGTAGTGTTGCTGCCAGCCTGCCATTGACTTTAATGTGGTGATTTCTGTCAGATGGAGATGATCAGGAGGTGATGCACACACATTTAGTTCAAACGAGCAAGCCCAAACAACCTTGTTGTCAAATAAAACGAACTTAACTAAGCATTAGTGAAAAGCACATAGAATACTCCGATCAGTCCATCACTTTAGTCTTCATGGTAGATGCCCGTTAAAACTTAAAAATGGCAATTAAATTAACACAGACCCATGTAAATTGATTGTTTATATCCTCCATATATATCTAAGAGGCTGAACTCGTTTATATACTTCTTGATTCTTGATTATATAGTAAAAGCCATATATATATATAGTCCCTAGCCTTCACTGAAACTAGTTACTTTTTCTACAAAAAAAATGTACCAGTCCGTTTGATCTTGAGTGTCTAGACAGGGGGTTGGTAAACTGGCAAGAAAAACAGAAGAGGCACATGTCCTTTATTACGGTGGATTTTGTTGTGTAGATGGCTGCATCCGGCAGGCGAAATTGCAGGAAAAACCAATGGACATGTCTACATGCATGTCACCGATACCACATGAGTGTACATGCATAGACATGTCAAGGATACTGCGTCACTGTATGTATCCGTATGAATACAGTACGCGAGTTAGTTGTGAGACGAAAGACTGATGATGCAACTGAGACAGACAAGTTCTATTTTGCTGTCTGTCTGACATGCATATAGATAGACCGATGGTGACTCGGAGGAGCTAGAAAAGGTGCACCACCGTACCGTCGTCGAGACTGACCTCGCCGTGCACTTCAAATAAATCACGGACGACCGGCCGGTCGAGAAGAGTCACGAGCTGGGCGGCAATGGGCTGAGGCGGTGAGCTCGGCATCACGTCGATGGCATGGATCAGCCGATTGGTGTAGAGTTGGGTTGTTATCTGGGTTCTGTGGAATGAAATGGCATTGAAATATTGAATTAACCCGGTCAAATAAGGGATGACTTGATAGATATGCATGGAGTTTACACATGAAAACTGCCAGGCCCAACAACTTTGCTGGCTCTGAACAAGATCCACCTTGAATTGAATGGATGGAAAAATTGAGTGACGAGCCATTATATGTCAATGGTGCACACACCTACCATTCGTGAGGACAAAAAAAAAGCAATGCATACATATAGGCTGACCACTAGGTAGAAGAGAACGAGCCATCATATATTGAACCCTTTACCTTGAGGGTGTGCTAGTAGATATATATGTATATAAGCTGGCTATGAGTCCTTCAACCTTGCCCCAAATTAGCCTTATAGTCAAGGCCACAAACATTGAGACAACTAAGGATAGTGGGATTCAGGGATTAGGAAACATCAGCGAATGGGATTCGAACATGAAGAGCATGCAGCTGTTGTGAGAATTGTATTACGCAAGAAAGGGACCATGGTTTTCGGCAAATGCAGAAAATCTGGCAGCTATCCCCGCCAACAGTGGTTCATGTTGGTAAATACAACACTCGGCAAAGAAGCCTTTGCCGAATAGGGCTCCGTCGAGGGCCCTTTTTACAACAAATGTGTAATGAAGATGTGCCACTGTGCGTAAGTTGCAACATTATTGTTATCTTGACATCACTATCAAGGGGGAAGATGAAAGATTCGCCTATATATATTGTACCCCTTGTATATCAGTCAGAGGTCCATGAAAACCTTGGAAATGACATACATTTTACACATGATAGAAAAGAGAAGTTATCTCTTGAGCAAAGAACCAGCTGTTCTGCAAAGTACACTGTAACACCCTAAATTTTGCTTCTTTGGAAATAAAGCTAAAATAATTTATTTTGTATTTTCGTGCTCATGAAAATACAGTAAAATAAAATTTTTCCTTAAATTAAAATTCATCATAGGGTTTAGCAACGTTGTTGTGCATACATGCTGGTACATATGTTTTATGTGATGTTTGTTTGTTGCTCCTTTGTGTGTTGAGACTAAGCAAAGTTTTTTTTAAAAATACGTTTAGTAGATCTATCTTCCTTTTTCGGTACGTATTTATCTTTTTCTACAATCAAATTCCTTGTCTCTCAGATCAAGATTTCATTCAGAGTCTCTCAGAATCTTTTCTTTCAAACCTAAGTCACTCCTTTCAGTTTCTTGTTCATCAATCAAACTTTTCGAAAAATTTTCCGGTCTTTTCCGTGAGCATAATCTAATTTTTAGATGCTCCATATTATCTCATCATGAGCTCCAAACACTTTATTTGGGTTCCTCATATTCCATAATAGCTTTGAGAATTTTCTCTGAATTTTCGAAGTTTTTGGAGTATTTTTTGGGGGCTTAAATAATAATTCTAGACTTTTCTGGAATTGTTCTATACATGAAATTAATTAATTCCGAAAATAATAGAATATCTCTTTCTCTTCAACGCTTAAATTTCAAGTGCAATAAATTTAATAAATCCCAAAGACCATGTCTTTATTTATTAATGGGCTTTAATGTTTATTTAGGTCCATTAGTAAATGTGGAAGGTGCAACATTAATTAGTACCATATTGTCTATTGATATAGATGTGGAGAGTTTTCCTCCCTATATATATCTACCAACCCTTTGGCAAAGCACCCCACAACTACTGTTAGAGAAGTCCCTAGTTTAGGAAATATCTCGTGTAGTAAACTAGATTAGATTTTTTTTCTCCTCTTCTCGTCGCTAGCCATCCCTGAGGACGTCTCCAAAGGCTATCATCTACATACAGCTGTCCGACCGGTTCCGAGTTCATCGCCGTGCTTTGGTAAGAAACACCCACATGATGGTCGTTCCTGTACATCCTATCTAATAGCTACTCTGGTTGCTGATCTTAAATGATCACGTATAAACCACGGACTTGCAGGCTTTGTGTTTCTGTCCATATACGTGATTTTCTTGCTGAATTTCTGTGAATGCCTATAGGCTGATCTCCATGTTTACCGCAGCAGACTCATAACACCAGCACGGCATCCCTGTCTCCAGTGCCTATTCGCGTGGTTCGCAAGATCAGCGGTCTTGAGACTTTGCACTGATCTGATACAATCTGAGCTCGCCTCTAATCTTCACTTCGGTGCAAAGGGGTGCTCTCGTGCAGCATGCAGGAGCATGCAGCTGCCGGTGGAACATGATGAGTAGAAAATAATCGAGTTTTAAAAGCTTGTTCTTTTGCCCTAGCTAGCCGCCGCCGAGCCCTGTATCATCTTCGAGCTATCTCTGCCCAAGAAAGTTGGATAGGTGAGTTTGTTGAGAACTTCTCTTCGTTCCCATGCACATCCTGTCCAAACCCGAGTCGTATACACTGTTCTCCGATGAGAATCTTGGTTGCCAGGCAATGGAGTTTCGCCCTGCGTGTTTGTTCTAATTAGCATGATGACATCATCATGATGTCAATCTAGTATTATTGCCGTTTTCCTTTAGAAAAAAATAAATCCAAAAATACAATGGAAATACACTTGTTTCTTGAGTCTGTATTCTCTCTATTTTAACTCCGGTTTGATCCGTTAAAGTGGCGCTTGAATCATGTCGATACGCTCTACACATTAGTTTTAGAGTTTATCATGTCACTTGATTATGAATCTAATAATTTACGTAATAAGTAGATTAGTACTTATTCAATAGCCTTCTAATGAAAAGCAGTATAGGGTAATGTCGTTGTTTTATCTTTAAGTGTTAACTTTATTAAAGTCCAATGAAATATGTTTCAGTATAATATTCTTATACCACGTACCAAGTTCATTTAGATATTTCTATGATTGCTTGTCTTTTATAAAGTTAAAGTTTAATAATTTGATCAATCTATATACAACTAGTTTTTCAATTAAAAGCAACTTTTGCCATCTCGGTCTTTTGTAAATAAATTAGTTTTATCTTAGTTTTCCAAACCAATTATAATTTGACTAAATTTAATTTAGATATATCTCTGAAATATCCTAAACATGTTTTATAGTAAATGAAGCTTAGAGTTTTCTTCTTTTATATAATCTTTTGGTTGTCGTTTCTTTTGAACCATAGCTCCGATTAGAGTGCTTTTCCGTCTGTGTGTTTGTAGCAATGTGTAGATTAGTTTTCAAACCTTTTCCTTTATTGATTGGTGTACTATTTTAATTTATTTATATTGCTTGCTTCGTGTATGATTGTGTAGATGCTTGTGTGGTGCTTTGTGATCATGTCCAGTCGGTGAGCTTTACGTGGTGATCAAGAAACAGATCATTGAAGGTTTGGAACTAGAAGAAGGATCTAAGTTTAAGGCAAGTATAGCATGAGATCATCCTTGTTTCCTAATAACTTTAAATACACAATTTATATTGCATGTGTCTCCTTGATAAGGATTTCCTAGTATTGATCTTATACCTTGTCACCTATGGTTATGCATTGGGTAGCTTATGCTAGTGCTCCACTAAACCATGATCTTGTAATTTGATTAAAGGAATATGCAATGAACGTTAAAAGAGGACTTTTTAGCAACTTTGGTAAAGAGGGCTGGAGCATTGGGCTATCTTATGGTGCTCTAGTTTCTCTCCATAAGGACTTATCTGCTGACCATCCGGGACATACAGTACAACTGTGAGGGCTACATGGCTCTGGCTTTAGCTCAGTATGAGGACCTTTTCTAGCCTGTTAGTGGTTACCCTTGCGGCGCAAATGGGGGATAGCAGACCGTGGATTCCTGCGGGTGAGTCACACGGACTGACTAACGAAACCAAGCGGCCCTAACTTGTTAGACGAACCTTTGAAAGGATTCATAGTAAACCCTGCCGGTCTTCCTTGGTAGTGGGCTAAGAGGTCGACGGGCCTCGGGCGAAAGGGTAAATCATGACTCACAGTGAAAGTGTACAACCTCTGCAGAGTGTAAAACTGATATATCAGCCGTGCTCACGGTCACGAGCGGCCTTGGACCAATACAGAATAAATGATCACTAATGGCAAATTATTAAAGTTATTGTTGTTAATATGTTGTTTATGCTATTTTTTATTTATTTTACCTGATCATGAGTTTACTATGGGACTTGACAACTTGATGCTACTCATATGCTAAAATTGTGACAACTAAAAGTTACATGCAGTTCAACCAGTGTCTAGCCTTTGAGCCTCATGAACCCTATGTCTTGCTGAGTACGAGATGTACTTACGCTTGCCTTTATATTTTATTTGGATAAAAATCCCGGATGGGTACCAGATTGCTAGTTTGGAGAAGAGTTTAGGCTTGTGCTCAACCAGTCAGTTGTCCCTGTGGATTTGGAGCTTTCGCCTGAAGAACGGAGTGACTTTCCGCTGTTTGCCATCTAAGGTTATATCTTTTATACTAAGTTCGTTATATATAAGCATTGTCTATTGATATTACCCCTATTTGTGGCTATATGTGAGATTTGACTTCCTGGGCTCATGTATCTGGTTTTGTTCTTAAAACCGGGTGCTACATACACATACAACATTCAGCATTGTTTGCACCAACCCTTAAGGAGGAAATTACTTCATCCGTTTCAAATATATATAATGTTAAGGACAAGTTATTAGTTATAAAATTTATTGTCATAAACTATTGACATAAGTAAAGTAAATTGCCAGTTTCATCATATGTGTCATAATGTTTGCATGCTTACATGGTCTAGATGTTGGTGCCAACTTCGCATTCGGTCTAGTACTATTTATATTAACAGAGATAGAAGTGAGTAGTTTAGAAGAATTTATAACATACTTTATGGTTAATCAGTTGTTTAAGATAATTGCTTATATTTGTATCTTTGTGCAGATTTGATATATATTTTAGTTAATTTTTTTATTATAATAGAGGTTGGTAATTTGGAAAAAAATAATTATGTGTGTTATTTTATATTATAATTTATAATTGTTGACGTGGGTAATTTAGATGCAATAGTGAATATATTTGCCTTATTTTTTGTATAGGTAGATATAGGTGACTTGGATACAAATTTTGGGGTTATTCTAAATTAGTTTTCATAACGACAAAGGTGGGTAATTTTGATTCATATTTGGATGTTGCTTTAAAATAGTTTTCATATTGATAAAGATGGATAATTTAAATAAAAATTTGATGTTACTATATACTTTTTTAATAAAGCATGATAGATCTAATCTTATTATTATTTTTTGACGCAAAAATCATGGGGGAGTTCCCCACGGTGGTAAAGAGAGCTTTTATAAAACCAAAACAAGGGCGAAAACACCTACACACCTAGAGTACAGGGAAAGGAATACTTACATCAAAAGGCAAGAGGCAAAGAGAAAACTATACCGAAGGAGCTATTGTAAGCGTAGCACTAGATATTATAGTGTCCAGCGAGAGGTGAACTAGCAGCCTATGAGATTCCCCAATGCGGCTTGATTGATTGAAGTGAAGCTTCTTCTTTGAAGTTGTGAAGCCACCTACCAAAGGTGGCCAGAGTAAACCGTCAAAAACTAAATGGTTGCTGACCGTTCACATTTTGTCCTCTGGCTCCAAGGCTGAGCAATGGGAAATTCTCCCTTCTCGATGTAGTGCAGGTTCGTTAAATATATTATATAGATTTCATTCATCTTGTCCTTGCACTCTCCCTCCCGGTTCTTCTCGAATTCTCTTCTAGTTCATCTCAAAATTGTGGAACATTGCTATTTTTGTGTACACATACAAACTACTTATATATCATACATCTATGCATATACATAATTCTGGGTCTTGCAGTAGGCATTCATACAGACTTATAATAAGTACTAGCTCAGCTCCAAGTCTATGTTGACAAGCAGATTGGAGATGATTCTACTGACTAGATGAAGGACCGAAAACGGCGACCAGAGGGGGGGTGAATGGGAGCCTCAAATTTTCTCTCGAAAATATTTGGCCGCTGTCCCAAAATCACTCCCAAGCACAAGCGAGAGTCTCGAAACTAAATTACCCAAGTCCACCTGTGACAAGAGCACTTAGATAAAATATTTCCAACAATAGAAACCCAGTGCAAAAAACGGAACTCAAAACGGAGCTCAAACGACCAAACTAGACGCAAAATAAGAAATCGAGGCTAGAAAAATTAACCGGAAAATCCTCTGGAAATTTAATTAACTCAGAACAGAATGGGTTGCACGTTAGCCTAGTTCTCTCAGGTCTGCTGCTCATGTGCTGCTTAAACCAATCACAAAGAAAATGAACCAAGTTCACAACTGACTAACAGCAACAAATTTAAAGCTCCAAGCTTTAAGCAATCATTGCTTTAGTATATTACGAAAGGAACAAAAGGGCTTGTGACCGATCAAAATCAGGCAAGCACGGGCTGCAGCTCTTGCCGCTCAAAAACCATGGTGAGATGCTGAGCAGCTGCTACTGAAATCAATGCATAGGAACCTGAAAGAGGCAAGCACCTGCTGCATTACTTGAAGCTCACAAGCTACCTGCAAAACTGCTAAACCGAGAGCCAGACTGCAGATGTAACAACATTCTCAAGACTGCAACACACACGCACAGCAATAGAGAAGCTGCTCTCCAACTTGTTGAACGGATGCACAAAAAGAAACTAAGAAGGCCACGTACACCCTGAAGCAAGTAAAGCTTGGAGCAGAAACTGACGGTGCTGAAATGCTTAGAGTTGAAACGTAAATGCAGAAGCAGCTCAGCAGGAAATCAGCTAGGACGAAACAAAAATTTACGAACAAGAACTGGACAGGGACAACGCAAGTTGAGGGGATGCTCACAGCTGCGTAAGAAAGAGGACTAATTTGGGCCTGCTCATGCACAGCGCCAATTCGAGCACACAACATAATGCAGTGAAGAACAGAGAGGAACAAGGGCACAGAAAACTGCGACGGGTAAAACAGAGAGAAACACCGGAGACCTGGTGTTTGCTCTGCGGATGCTCACGGCTGCTGCGACGTTCGGCTAGGAGTGCTCGACCTCGTGCCAACAAACACCAGTGGTGCTAGATGCCATCATCGGTCCGTCCGCCTGGAGCCTGAGCAAGACGAACAAGAAGAACAGAGACCGATGCCAGACAGAAAAACATACGGATCTCCTCCAAAACAAAACGAATCGCTGCCAAACTTGGCACAGATGAAATTTGCCCTACCACGAAGCTATTCCCCAAAAATCATTACTTGGGATTGACTCAAACTCTGAAAAATTCAGATCATAGCAAAGAACGAAAAAGGGAAAAAATGATGAACTTGGACAGCGAAAATCAATGACACAAAAATAGGAATCCCAAAGGACAAAAGGAGAATTTGGGCCTCCATTCCCACTCCAAAACACAACAAAAATGCTACGAATTCTTGTCAGTTCATGAATCTCTAGAACTTGGGAAAAAGAGCTAAACCTAGAGAGAAAGGAAAAAACTACCTGTTGGCAGAGAGGTGGCGTGAGAGAAGTGGAGAGGGGCTTAGGAGAGATGGGGAACTCCCCCGGTTTATTTATCAGGCATATTACATATTTCCCAAATGTCCCTAGATATTTTTGAGCGAACTAGCTAGCCCCAGGGGCATTCTAGTCCAACTCGACATGACCTAAATCCGACGGCCACCGCGCCTCCTCACCGGTAGCGTCGCTCCGAAGCGATCTCACCGATGCCGCCACGTGCCATCCGTCCGCATCGGGACCTCCGTCCGGGTTTTGAGGCCCAAACCCGCGAAACCCGCCGCGAGTAGCGTAGCCCGTACGCGTCCCCCGCCGTGTACACTTGCGCTTATCGATGTCCCAAGTGTCAGCCACCGCAGCTGGCCACCCGGTCGTCTGGTCCGTCAGTCCAAGCCTCACGTCCGCGATTCACCGCAACCGGTCCGTCAGCACGGCACGCCCTACTTGACCTTCACCCGACCGCTGCCACCGCATCCAGACTCCACACCTGCACATCACGAAGCCAAGAGACACCGTTTCGACACATAACTCTGTGCCAGGATATCAGTAGAACCACCGAACCAACAACCCACCAAAATATTGGTACGTTGACAATCGCTCATCACACAACAAGGGTGCTCCACAATGGTTATGTAAAAACCATGTGTTCGCACTAGAGGTTTGGGCCATTTTTATTGTTCTTTTACCGTATCAGTAATCTGCAATGCTTTGTCGTTGCTCGATCACATGCATGGTTTGTTTTTTTGACTGACTGAATTCTTCAGGTTATGTAACTAGTGCTCTGGGATTCTTCATTTGCACCAGTTTTGTAACATGCACATCAGCCCAGGGACTCTTTGCTATGCAGAACCATTCAGTCTTCAGCGAGTCGTCTTGCTGCTGTGCCTGACTACAGTAAGCATCTGCCCAAAAGGATAAGCGCCCAATGCGACAAAAATGGAGAAGGCTGGAGGTCACAGGCGCAATGGGACCCAACTTGTGATAAACGGTAGTTATTAGCTAGAGTGAGGTTTACTGTATGTCCCTCAACTATCATGGTCATCCGATTTTGCTCCCTGAACTACAAAATTAGTTTTGTTGCCCATAGCCTTTTAATTTTTTAAACTGTTTGTTTTCGTACCATGGGTGATTTTGATCTGGCTAATTAAGTTGAAAGTTCAGGAAGGTAAAACAGAATAAAAATATTTCATAATAAAATCCAAAAATTCATAATAATAAATTTTGAAAAACTTTCCAAATATTTTACATGAAAAAGTAATGTAATAAAAAAAAATCCTTAAACCTGGTTTAGAAAAGTTATAGAAAATTTGTTTTGCCTCCGAAAATTATGAGCTGGTTTTGCATTTTTTTGTAGACTAAAATCTTGCTCTATCATCCAAGCTTCAATATTTCATTACCAATTTCAAGTATCAGGTATCAAATTAATTAACCACTTAACCTTCAAAATAAATATGAGCACCAATATTGCATTTTACAAATTACATCATTTCAAAGCTCACCGTGACTATGCAATAGAACTAATATTTTGGTCAGGCAGCACACGGCAAAGCGTCTTTTCGTGGTTTTTAAAAATAATTACTTTGCCGTGAGCCCTGTGACGTGGCACACGACAAAGCTGGACGTTACTGCGATGGCGGCCGTTACGTTGCTTTTGTGTGCCGAGTGCCAAAAAGACACACGACATTAGGTTTTGCCGTGTGCGTGGCGGCTGGCGCACGGCAAAGATGGTCTTCACCGTCAGCTACTGTGCCGTGCACTCTTTGCCGTGTGCTTTGGGCATTTTGCTGTGTGCCTGAGGCACACGGCAAAGCTCCTGAGTCCGGTAGTGAATCACATAGTAACTAGTTAATTAAAAAGGCCTACATGTTTCCGTGATGTTGAAGAACAAGCTGAAGTGCTCTCAATCTTTCCATTTCTTTTTAAATTTTCCATCCACATCTTTATGTGAAGACTCGACTGACATGAATCAATGAATGAAACAAACTGAATATCGAGCATCAGTGGAAGATACTGAATAATATCCGTATCAATATCAGTTATTTTTGTCTTCATGACAGGTAGGTGCCCCATCAACAATAACAATTAACTCCATGCCAATCATGACCTATATGTTGGTCCTATCCTTTATAGATTGTATATAAGAGGTCAAACTCAGCCTATTCTATCCTCAATTATATAACAAACATAAGGTTCCTTGCACATGAGTTAGGTTGCTAGCTACTACATATAGTAGCTAGGCCGACATGTTGGAAAATGCTCCTCTAGTCAAGACAAAAAAAAGACATGTAGACAGCAGTACCGACACTGGGGTTGTGAAACATCAGAGAACGAAATGTAAGCTATGAGTTTATTAGACGACGTGAGGCATCTAGAAACACAAGCAGTGCAAGACAACACCTGTATGAAGGGCGCCAAACTAGATGAAAAGGAATCCCGTGCATCTGCTATGCAAATCTTTTTTCTAGAACACGACTTCACGTGTATTTCATTAAGGAGTCTGCTATGCAAATCAGATGTTGTGAGTGGATATAACTGTTGCATAATCTAGTCTTGGTTTACCGTTTTAGACGCCTATTCTTAGCTTTCCTATTCATAGCTAATTGACTTAGTGTGTGAACTCGTTCTCTCTTCCATGGACGAGCGTGTCTCTGTAAACAGCCTGATGCATGGCGATGGCATATGCTGTGGCTTAACTTGCTTTTAGTTTGTAGTAGTGACCACACAACTTGCTCTCGTTCATGGGATGGCATGAACAAGTCTGAGGACATGTGTGTGTGGTGTGGCTTCGGCCTTGTATGACTATAAATGATAATGCAATGAGTCCAGAAAAGCTACGGCGGTTGTAGCACCAAATACTCTTGTGTCCACCTTGTGTTCACGTTGAGGATTTGTGTATATTCTGGGTTATCATATCTAGCTCCGGTAAGGTTCGCCGGTGAGTAAGGAGACGGCAAGTGGTATCAGAGCTAAGGTTGTCCGTCGAGTCCAACATCATGCCATCGAGGATGCCGCGTGGACGATCGGCTTCTCCACTACATTGCGGTGCGACACTGGAGCACAAGAGTGGCTCCGGCAATGGTGGTCTCGGCCTAGTGATCCACCAGGTGGTGCAGGAGAATGGCGGTAGCAGGAAGTACCTAGTGCTGACTAAGACCAACTACTATAGTTGGGCGGGGATGATGCAGTTGAAGCTGCAGGTGAGAGGCCTGTGGGAGGTGGTGACCATGGGCACCTACAACTACACCGACGACCGCAATGCTTTGGAGGTGATTGCATTGGGCGTGCCTCCGAAGATGTAGGGCACCATCTCGAACAAGGCTCAGGAGCCGCTCAAGAAGACGCATCTCGGTGTGGACCGGGTGTGCCAGGCGAAGGCCAACATGTTGCGGTGCAAGTTCGACTTGCTCAGGTTCAAGGACTGAGAGTCCATGGACGACTTTGGCATCCGTATCACCGACCTCGCCAGTTGGAGGTCCTCAACAACAGCTACACCGAGACAGAGATTGTGCGGAAGTTCCTGCAGGCCACTCTAGCAAGGTATTTGCAGATCGTGATGGCGATCGAAACCCTTCTCGATCTCGATACTCTGTCTGTGGAGGAGTTGATAGGGCGACTCAAGGCGGTGGAGGAGCGCTATGATCTTAGCAGCGGTGGAGGTGGTTCTTAGGCGACCCTCAACCTCACGGAGGATGAGTTGGTGGCGCGTGTGATGTATAGCTCTCTGGCGAGGGATCCTCAGGTGGAGGCAGATCTTCGAACCTGCGCCGTGGCCGCGGTGGTGGTCGTGGCGGTGGCCGTGGGCGTGATGGTGGGAGCAGCAGTGGCTCCAAGTCTCCCACCAGCGGCAACGGGAAGAAGAAGACCATCGCCAATGATGAGTGCGCGTACTACGGCCATACGGGCCACTAGGACCACGAATGGTAACGAGGTTGTATAGCCTAGTGTTCAATAGCGCTGTGATCTGTTGCGCGGTCACCAAACCAAACAGAAAATAACAGGACCCGATGGCGCCATGAACCGATGTCAGGTCAAAAAAAAACCAAACCAAACACATTCAGGCCTTGTTTGGATGTTGTTGGATTCACCTCAATCCACATGTGTTGGAGTGGATTGGGGTGGAATTTAGTTCAAGTTCCACTCCAATCCACCCCAACACATGTGGATTGATGTGAATCCGACTACATCCAAACAAGGCCTCAGTAACTTGTCCACCAGTTCCCTCATTGTCTACAAATAAAGTTGTATATGTACAATTGCTTTCAACTAAATGAAAATGCAGAGCATCTCTGCTAAAAAATGGTCCATCACGAACATCTACGACCTAAGAAGGTTATATGCTTCGGTTAATATAACTTGTCCTTCAATCCCTTCTTGTCGATAACAGGAGACTACCATTTCTAATGGCTTGGCGTGTTTATGTTTCATTGCATGGATGGGGACGTGATCTTACAAATGGGTAGCGCTTCTGTCCTTATGAAGCTGAATGCATGCCAGGGACACGGATAGATCACTAGTAGAACTCATATGAGATGCCCGGATGGAGGAACAAAGTCTGCAGAATCTATTACTTTTCCTAATATAGGGAAAGAGCAGAATTCTTCTACCCATGAACTTGCACATCTAGCTATATTTGGTTGTCGTCCTCACTCTTCTGACCACCAGATCACCTGTGAGAGCTCTGAGTTTCCAGTTTGTGCCTTTGTGGCATTGTGGAGTACTCCCTCCATATAGAATTTAGAAGTTGTTTAGGATAGCAACACGGTCTCCAAAATACAACTTTGACCTCTTACTTTTATATAAAAGTATTTAGGAAAAAAATTATATATATATGTGCTTTTATGAAAGTATTTTTTAAGACAAATCTATTCATATAATTTTCACATTTGTAAACTCAACAATTTAAAAGTTATTGATGATTTATATTCCTAATATTTAACCCAAATGTTATCCAAAACGACTTCTAAATCCTATACGGAATACTTGTTATCTGCTTCCCAAGGTTTTAGCATGTCAGATGATGAACTCTAAGCGAGTAGTGACAGTGTTTGCAGCACAATTATGTATAGGTGTTGGCGCCTGGCGTGGCTAGAAGACCCCCCCCTCCACCGCCACACCCACCCACCCACCCACACCCTTGCTGAGCACTGTAGCAGCTCCACTCCCCATTTCTGAATTTTGAAATTACTTTCAAATTTACACAACTTTAAAATCTGTAAAAACAAAAGTTGCTCAAAAAGAAAGGATCTACAACTTTGTTTTTGAGACCTTCTTCAAATTCTGCCTGGATTTTGAAATTTGAATTGAGGAATGAAAATGGATTTATTATCTACCAAAAAATGGTTATACTTGATTCTCTGCAGAAGAAATGGGAAACACATCAGCATTGCAGAAGTGGAGAGCCAGAGGGAAGCATTGTTGGAGAAGATGGAATGCTTACTGATTTCTTAGCTTTTGACTTGCAATGTCAAATCATGTAATTTTTGAAGAAAATTTTGATAACAATCTAGAGTTGACTGATCTCGCAAACAGTATAGTAACTATATTTGCAATGTACCTTTTTTATCTACAATATAAATATATATATGAATGATTTGAAACATGCAATAGTTGGATGGCTGTCCAGTCAAATCATGTGAACAAACGCATGTTTAACAGTTCTTATACATGACATGCGGATTTAAGCTTTTTTCACATAGTGTGAAAACCAGAGTCAAAGAAAAGAAAAGAAGACATCAAGAGAGGTATCTTTGAGGGCTTCAAGAGCACCACATGCATCGCATGTAACATTTGACTTAAGTTGCATTGATTCACATGAGCACGCCCATTCGCCCAACCCTGTTTTTTTGCCATCATGCCTAAGCACGTTTTTCATTAAGCAGAAAAGAGTCATTCTTCTTTTGTTTTCATCCTATCCTTTTGTCTGGATTATATATATGCATTTAGATAGAATTGAACTTGTGTATGTTTTTGTAAGTGGTTATGGGCCTCAATTAATTTTTAGGTGATGTAATTCGCTTCTGTCTTAGACATCATGATCCCTTTAGTAATGATATGCTAATCAATTGGCAATACACACTAATCTTATCATGGTAATTATGATAAATAAATTTATTATCATCAACTTTCCGCTAGACACAAGCTCGTCCAGTATCTAGCAGAACATTTGTTCTCTTCACATGGGTCATCTTGTCCATCCTGTCTCTAAACCAAACAACAATCAATAAAAACTGATCACCGTCGCTAATCCAATTTTATGTAACCAACCTTAGTATTTCATTATCAGTCATCAACCAAACAATTATAAAAATATTCTTATAACTGTCATCATATGCAAGCTATAGCATAATAATAACTTCTTTCACCGTACCATCCTTAAATGTCACACAGTGCCCACCAAAGGAGGCATATAAAATGTTAGCATATGTACAAAGGCAACACGTAACATAGCTAAGCCTCATGGGTTATCACACAGATCAATGTATATAGTGCTAGTGCATAGGCATGGTTAATCAGATCAATAATTCTTTCTTTTTGAGTTAATATATATCCAATGCAGAGGAATCAAATGAGATGCGCTACAATATTTGGGACGGAGAGGCATCGGGGAAAGTTTTATTCAGGGCTTCATCAGAAGCACTACAAGCTTCACTCATAACTGCAGCAGGGCCAGACAATTCTGCAGTGGCAATGCAAGTTGCAAGGTGTCTCTTTTCGGAGCTCCGCACAGACGTCTCTGCTTGGAATATGCAGTGTTGCCACCACTGATGGCCATATGCCGCAGACAAGCTGTGGACAAGCTAGAGGTGCATCGAAGTTCCTGTTAGAATGTTGCACTGGAGTTTGTTTCGCAACTCACTTGTAGGGATGCAACATCAAAATATTTTGGGTCTTCGGGCAAATGAACTAGAATGACATTCATATAATTTGATGGAAGAGGAAAAATGAACTAGAAGGGCATTTGACCATAATTAATTAGCTGACCCAAAAAGAACACCATTAGGTACCACTTGCAGAGTTGATAGTGACCAACTCTTGAGGGCTAGGTCATGTCTCATTGTGTCTCGTTTTCTTTTTGGACCTCACTGCTTTTTAGTATAAATATCTTATGTTATTTTTTAATTTATAAAAAGGCATTGAATTTTCGTTGACATGATGACGTTGTGTTTATCTGTCTTACTTCTTAGCTTTACAAGTACAAAATAGCTTCCTTGTGATGTCTCGTTATATATAAATGGTTGGGTCAGCAATGAAAATATCCTTAAATTGCAGCAATCTTTACTTTGATTAGTTTATTTTTATTTTAGAATTGGGCCTTGCTATGATACATCTATTACCTCCAAGGAGGTAAGAGGTCAAATAAATCTGAGTCCTTCATTTTAAGAAAAAGTAAAAATGATTAACTGAAGATAAAAAATAAATAACAAGCAAAATTATTAATTATAGATGGAAAATTATTATGGCAACTTTACTGTCCATGCACCTAATTACGGGAATCTCTACTATGACTAGTCCACCCAAAAAACTACCCCCACTGAGGGCCTAAATTTGTGTACCCAGATAAACGCACACATGATTCTGCCTGTATCAAAATTAAGGGCTAATAAAACACCAGAACCCATCCAACGACCAATGTTTGATGTTTGATGCCAGACTTCTCACCCCTTCTCACCCTCACGGCCTCGCCTTCAAACGCGCACAACACAGCGACGCTCAAACCTCCACGACCAGCGATCGATTCCTGGAGTCATCACCAAATAAAAAGAACAAAAGGAAATGCAAGAGCTCATCTCGCCGGCGGGCGCCTCCGAATCCGCAAGCCTAGGCTCTAGAATCGCCAGGACGCGCCATCCTTCCGACTTGCACCTAGGGCTAGGGACTAGACGTGGCGTGACTTTCTCCACCTACGACGCGATGGACAGGGGCGCTGGAAGCAACCACGACCAGCCGAGGAACCCCGCTGGCCGCCCATGACTACTGCAGGCTGCCTATGCCGCGACGGACAGGGGCGGGGGCAGCAACCACGACCATTGTTTAAGTTGAACTGGAGTAGAAAGTGAGCCTTCACTAACTCCCTAGAGACGATCTGAAGTTCAAGGTAAGAAAATCGAAACACCATTGGCGCACGCAGCGATCAGTCGGCGGGGCTCCCGAGGGACCCGAGAAAGATGGCGGACGCGGCGATCGGAACGCCGTACCAGTGACGCGAAGGTCGCAGAGAGCAGCCGAGCAGGATGTGGCAAGCTGTACCACGGCACTTCAATACATATCGCCATCACGCCAAGCAAGGTGAGCTTTCAAAGCAATTGCTGAATTCTTCATCATATGGAGTTGTTGCGGCTTTCTCTGTTTTAAAAACGATCAGCTACTTGCTAATGTTATTTGCAGTACTAATCAGCAGTCAATGGTCCGTGGTTGCTGCCGGGGTCCCTTGCGGTGCTAATCAGCCACCCGGACGAGCCAGAGGACAGCGTCTCGCAAGGCTGCGGGGGCATCAAAGGAGGAAGGTGCAGCAAGACGAACCGAAAGGTGAGAGGATTTCATTTCATCGACTTGCTTCTACTCTCCGATTGTTTGTGGACTGCATTTCCTGATTAATTATGCTGTGAGAGGTCTGCATTTCCTGATTATTTGTGGTATTTCAAACTTTTTTATGCTGATTTCGTTATCATATAGCTGTTGTCGCAGATCTGAAATGTGACCAAAGGAGAAGGTGCAGCAAGAGAAACCAAAAGGTTAGAGGATTTCACTTCCCTGATTGCTCCAGTGAAGAAGGAAGTTGCCAAGTTTTCGAAGGAGACAACCAAGAGGATGAACCAGAGGAGGATGAGGAAGGTGAAATTTCCTGAAATTTATTTTTGCACTCTATCTATTATTTTTGCACTCTAATTCAAAATTTACTGTTAGGTATTGTTCCTAAGCAGTCATTGATCTTATTTCTTCAATGCACAGTTCATTCTTCTGATGCAACCATAGGGTCTGCTGCTATTTTGGTTAAGAGCTGCAATGATCCTAACATGGACCAAGTGGTGGTGCTTGTTATGGAGGAACAGTCCACAAAGATACAACTTTTGCATAATAGAAGGCCTGAAAAGAATTGAGGGCCTTGTCTTTGCATAACAGAAAGCCTAGAAAGAGTTGAGGACCTTGTGGTGTGGAGGAGGGTGTATAGATTTGATGCCTAACCATCCCTCCACAGCAAGGCCTCCGTTGCGGCGTTCTTTTTTTTGTTTGCCCTATATTGAACTTTGGAAAATTATATATTTTCTTGTCCTACTCTATGTGAAACAAATGTGTGCAATAACCTGTAGTATTGCCGTGGTTGTTGTTGAATTAGAGTTTTGCGAAGTAATGTTTGTTTCTATTTTCAAATCAATACCATTACATTGTTCCTAGGTACAAACTGGTGCTAGCTACCTATTTTTTTAACCACCTGCTGATAATTTTTTTCTTTTGTATATTTTCTTTTCTGCAACTATGGAATGCAAAAATAATGCAAACAACTTCTAGCTTATCTGGCTTCTATTGAGTGTAATAGACGCTATAGTCTGGAGATAAAGATGGGCTACCAAAATTAACTAGGTGGCGTGATCTGTGTAACATTGCAGGGATGTTGAGGAAGCAGAAGCTGCAGTGTGCTTGAAGGGGATTCGATAGAAGTAGAAACATAAGCTGCAACATGTTTAAGTATAACAGTGCGTGAGTTTTCTTGTAGAAGCACAAACCGAAGCTGCAACATGCTCGAGTCTAACGAAACATAAGCTGCAACATATTTGAGTATAACAGTGCGTGAGTTTTCTTTATTTATTTTTCTTTTGTTGACACGTGCAAGTGCAACCTGATCGCTCCTTGGTCCCATGAGCTTAGCATGAAGGCCGGTACCTGTAAAACTCAAGAATTGAGAAGTTTCAGGTAGAGCGAAATAAAGTGGTGCATGAACTTGCACGTTTTGCCAATATGGCATATGTCAAAGACTGAGTATTGTTTCCGGTTTTGTGTCAGGAAACTTGTTTTGTAATGATATTGTTGAATCCGTGATAATAAAGCTCCCTTTGGCAAAGAGGTGGGTGTTTCTGTTGTTATATTGGATCCATGTCTTTTCAAACTAAGTATTATAAAGGTAAATCACTTTTTTATTGTTTTATTTTGATCATTAGATATTATCGTAGCGTTAGCACGGGTATTATACTAGTGAAGTATAATTTGACATGCACGGCAAATCACCTTCACATAATTTAAGTATTGGAAAATCATATTACCATGATTGGCCATACATGTACAGAAAATTTGACATGCACCGATTTCATCATGAGTCAAGATCTTTCTACGCCCGACACAGAAAAGTATCAGGGGGTAGAGAAGTATGTGTGACTGTGAGTACTGTTCGCTGGTCTGAAAAGCTATAGTTGGAAATATTGTTCGCTGATTTGTTATGAAAGAAAAACACTGTTGGCTGGCGAAAAAGTACGGCTATAGACAAACGAACGGGTACGTCATGAGATTTCGCCGCCCACTGCTTCTCTAGGTCGCCGCCAATGGCTGTTAATGCCAATGATCATCATTGGGATTCTCTCCATGCCCTTGGTCTCGCTGCTCAAAACGGAACAGTGGGTTTAATTAGCGTTTGTAAAGAGAAGCCTGAGAAGAGTATGTTTTGACATCTACTTGCTTCTTTTTTTTTTCTGGTCTCCGGACTGCGGATCTCCACTTCCAATCTTTGCTGCCCGACCTTGAATTGCAGCCATGAATCCTACGTATCAGATCCCGGCTACCTTTGAAGTTCGAGCGCTGTCATGCATCCCTACCCTCTCCTGATGCTTATCTTGCAGGCGGAGCTCAAGCGCACGGAGAACTGGACCTCTCCTGTGTCGGCGTGGTCACACATATGACATATGTACCCGATTGGAATGAGCTTGCGCATGTCAAAGCGCATGTCAACTCAATTTTGTCTATATATTTACACGTCTTCTAGCTATATTTACACTGTCTTATCACTATATTTATAATAATTTCTTCTGTATAATTTATTAGATAGAGTGATGTAAGTTGAGGAAATGACGTGTACATACCAAATTTTTCAAACAAAATTACAAATTATTTCTATGGAATACAGACATCAAAGAAATATATGTCAAATTGTTCACAATTTTTTTAGATTAAAAAAACAAAATATTCACAACTTTTAAAAATGTCATGCCACGCTGCCGCCGCCGACACCGGGGAAGCGTAGCGTCCGGCCTCAGCTAGTACTGCAAGACATGGTAGTGCCACATCTGCTACTTTGGCATGATTTGCTGCAGCTGCTTCATCATCATTGCTGACGAGGTCGCGGCAGGGAGGCCGGCGCACGGGCCATACCGTGAGCTGCACGCGTAGTGTGGTATCTGCAAGTCCACCCTCTCACAAAATGCGATCGATCAGATGCAACGCTCGAAGGGCGGGGGCGGCGTGATGCTAGAGATCAGGTGGCAACTCTTGGGCCGGAGTCAGATCCAACGCTTGAAAATTCGGTTGACAGAAGCAAATAAATCATGCGGTTGACGTATAGCATTTCTCATTTTAAAAATATGTTTATCCTATTACCTCTTAGGAGGTAATATATGACAATAGTTATCTAGATCGACGGTTCACAGTTAATTGGAGGTACTATAGCAATCCTGAGAGCACTCTGCGATAGAGAAGTATGGCATATGGGTTGGGCTGGGCAGTAAAAAAATACCTTCAAAGTGAAATGGTCCATGTGTGATTGTGTTGGCCTTGTTTAGTTGCAAAAACTTTTCAAAAATGGACACTATAGCACTTTCGTTTGTATTTGAAAAATATTATCCAATCTACGACTAACTAGGCTCAAAAGATTCGTCTCGCAAACTATAGGCGAACTATGCAATTAATTATTTTTTTATCTATATTTAGTGCTCTAAGCATGTCCTGCAAGATTCGATGTGATGAGGAATGTTGAAAAAAAAATTGTAAATTTTTTTGAACTAAACAAAGCCAAGAATACAGTATAGAGTTTAGACCAAGAAACTTGTTGGCTAAGAGGCATATGGCTTGGCTCCTTCGATCGAGCGCCACTATGGGTGTCATTAACTGTCCTAGTTCTATATATGGTGGAATAAGCTACTTCAACTAAATACAGCCAATGCGCACATGATGATTGAATATTCGTGAAATTATTAGAGCAGGCGCGAAGCCGCAACTTCCTATATATGGAAGGGAAGCGACGGCCAAGGGTTAACCATCTGGCAAAGCTTTGGGGTCTGGAGTACTTCTCCATGAGAATTGGACATGGGCCCTAAGCTTATGATGGCTATTTTTTTTTTTTTTTGAAAGAACTGGCAGAAGCTCTGCCTTTCATTTTAGGTAGGAATAAGAATTTATATACAAGCAAACCTCTTATGGAGGAAGTTAAGGAGTACAGACTACAGAGCAATAGAGGGGGATGGAAAGAGCACAAGTTTTCGTGAGAAAGAAAACTGCTTATATGAGCAGATATTGTGATGAATAGACAATATCCTGCTTTTCAGCTGCAACCAAAATAACTCTCTTGAAAGTAGATAAACTTCCTTCTGGCACAACGCTTGGATAAATGGTCCGGTGCCAAAAGATATTGCACCCGTACCATAAGTATTTCGGCTATCCAAATAAAAAACGAAGCAGTAAGCTACGACAAAGCAGTGAGCTACATTGGATAAGTGATTTTTGACTTGTTTTCACTTATCGTGAACAGCCCTCATATACCACAGTCAGTTGGTGCTACTGTGGCTAATAATAACTGGCTACTGATTCCTAGTCGAGGCCGACCAGCAGGATGCCATTGTCTGAAGCTTACTGAGCACGTATAGTACACAGCCAAATCAGCTTACGTGTGCATTCTGTTGGCTCGATGAAAAGAAATTTCCACATATATATTGTCATAATTTGGAAGGTTTATTCGCATAGGTGCTCCAAAATGTAAATTCTTTGTATGGCTGACTATATATACAAAACAGGTTATGGGCCTCAAATTGCTTATCACGGAAACCATGGCCTGTACCTTCTTGCTGAATTCCACTACTTTGTATGGGCTGTGTGATGGCCTTGACACAACACAGCCTTGGGGTCGTGGTCTCAAACTTGGGAGAAATGGAGCGAGCACCAAAGAAGTAATTTCAGGATTGCGTGATTTTTGTATTAGCCCATGATGAATGGATGCTCAAACCTTGTCTGTTTGGGTTCTTCTTCTTAATTAGTATAAGAGGAAGATCTCCTAACTTGCTAATTTAAGAAAGAAAAAAAAAAGGCATACAGTAGGGCGTGGAATGATTATCCGGTGTGTTTGCAAGCATGCATGTTTCTCTGCCTGAGATGCATACACCAGGCCGTTAAGGACTGCAGTGTTGCTGGCCTGCTGCCATCTATCGACTTGAGTTGCATTGAATCCCTGGTAGGGGCGAGATCAAGAGGTGCATGTGAATTTCATTCAAATGAGACCTTGTTGAGTGAAGGATCAGCTGCCCTGAATGAATGAAACAAACTGAACTGAGCATCAGTGAAAGATAAAACTGGATAACGCTCCTATCTGTAGCAATTGCTTTTGACTTTATGGCAGGTAGGTACGCCATCAACAATGGCAATTAACTCAATACAAAATACTCGTATGTGTCTTGGTCCTATCCTCTTGGATCATATAAGGGCCGAACTGAATTATATTAGAGCCATAAGGTCCCTTGCCCATAAGCTATTAGAGTGCTAGACACTATATATACAGCTAGGTCCATTGATGTTGCCGAATGCTCTATGAAGACCCCACAAAAACTTGTAGACAACAGTATTAGGGTTGAGAAACATCAGAGAATGGGACGTAATCTTGGAGTTCAGAAACGTGCGACCGATCGTGGCATAACACGGTCCATTATCATACTGAACTCCAAAGTTAGGTTGTAGCATGATACTGCGATGAGACGGAATCAGCATATATAGATGATTAGTCATGAACCAGGACATAAATTTGTTGTGTTTATCTTGCCTGAGCTGGCATTTGATCAAATATATTGCCTTGTCACTGACCATTCGGTTGAATTGTATTGAATAAGAGGGGGTGGATCATGAGGTGCAATGGCACTTGATCAGGTCTAGTAAAGCATTGCTCTATCACTGACCAATTGGATTTTATTGTGTACTGAATCCTGGCAGGGTAGAACAGGAGGCACACACATCGACTTTACACGAGCTAGCTCTAATAAAGAAGCTTTAACTACCTGATGGAATAAGTGAAACTGAACATTAGTAAGAAATGAAACTGAATGATTATATATACCCACGTTAATGTACAATGGCATGAACTCATGTTCTGTTCAGCAGTCCACGTATATATGTCAAAGATCAATCCATATATATAAGGGCCTGGACGTTTTTTTTTATAGAAAACACAGGAGAGGCCGTGAGGCCTCTATTGAGAATTTATTGAAATGTAACCAAGCTGATTACAAAGGAAAGGAAACAAAACAAAGGAAAAAGAAGAGAAGGGAAAATAAAGGAAAAGGAACATATCCCAAGCAAAAAGCAGGGAGCTTAAGAAAAAAAAAAAGGTGACAAAGAAAACCATAACAATTACACAATATTTTCTAGCCATGATTCAATTTCTGGGAAGTATTTCCTGGACGTTGAGGGTGCTACATAGTTAAGGTCGGTTAATATTTTTGCCAAAAACATATGTCAAATATCCATCCATAATTCTGTATGTATAGTCCTTTGACAATCTATATGCATATTACGTGTGCAAATTCACGATGGCACAAGTCAATCAAACACCCACAGAGACGCTCAAAGTACGTTACATGTCTCTTTTCATTATCTCCTGAATTATATTGAATAACTTAGATAACTAATACCTTTTTTACTTATTTCAAATTAAAGACGGAATGGTTGAGAGAAAAGGTCATACAAAAAGACCGAATCAAAGCTATCCAAGAGACGATAGCAGGATTTCTCCGCGAGCAAGTGATCAATCCAAACAGCGAGTTTCACTTCAACGGCAACGAAACTCTTATTCCAAACAACGATGATCATTTGTATCGTTTTTAGACATTGGGAGAACAAACTCTGTATATATGTGTTACGAATTTTGTACTTATAAAACTATATATATATAAAGCTTTTTATATATCTATTTAATTTTTGATGTGGCCTATTCATTTTATTATAGGCAAAGCTTAATTATAAAGCTAAGCCTATAATTTTCATTTATATATGCTTAATATGCGTGTAATATAAATATATTATTGTATCAGCAAAAAATATGTATTGAAAACCTATTATTATTATATAAAAACAATAAACAGAACCGAAGAAGTGAAACAAAAAAATCCTTTAACACCGGTTGGTAATACAAACCGGTGTTAAAAGGTCCTGCAACGTGGCAGCCCTGGCAGGAGATTACCAACCGGTGTTAAAGGAGGGGCTTTAGCCCCGGTTCCCCGGACCGGGACTAAAGGGTGGGCCTTTAGTCCCGGATGGGCAGCACCGGCTCGGGAACCGGGGCAACAGGCCCTTCCCGACCGGTGCTAATACCCGAACGTGCGTAAGGGTTGGTCAACATGTCTTGCCAAAAAAGTCATGCCAGGTATATCTCCTTGATCTGTGATCCATATATATAGTCCCTTGTTGTCCGGTATATATTGCTCAAATAGAGTTGTGGTCTGAGTATATATTGCTGAAAAGAATAAGTCATGGGCACAAATATGCAGACAAGTCTAGCTTGGGTTGGGAAACATCAGGGAATGGGATCTAAACTGCTTCCTCATCTCTCGTGAGTGGGTTGGGCTACAGCACCAGCCAATTTGGCTAGGCTGCGCCATAAGCCCACCAAACACAACAATTGACCCAAGAGTAACCTGCAGTTTATTACCTGCTTGACCCAGCAGTGGTACCAGATCCCAAGAATGAGCATTTTACTCTTTGTCTACACAAACAACGGACAGGCGCTCAAGTTGAAGCCGCTGCTTCTGCTGTTGCTAATGTTGTGGGCTTCCTTCCAGCCTCTGCTGTGCAGCACTGCTCATTCTCCAGCTGCCTCTGCCATAGCTCCGCTCTGGCGTAGCCACCTCTCTGGTGATTTCTTCAGGCAATTAATGCTAGTCTTTTTTCTCCTTGTATTGTGGCAATAATTGCTCGATCTAGGGCTCAATCATAAAACAGAAAATGATTCACCTCACTTCTCCCTTTGGTTAAATAATTGTGTTTTCTTTGGATAGATCGTAGGTGGTGCTCTGTTTAGTTAGGAATATGCCATCCGCGATTCAGTCTTTGTGAGACAGTGTCTGTGTTGTGAAGCGCTGGGAGAGAGAACAACTGACACTGAAGTCAGAGTTACAATGGTGTTCGATCCTTTAATTTATTGCTAAGTTCTCTTAACAAGTTTCATGAACCTAAGCATTTTAGTCCAGCTCAGTAGCATAGGGGGCCATCTTGCAAGATGTGTTAAACTATTTTATATTCCTCTACATCTTGCAAGAAGTGTTAGATAATTTTATTTATGTCAAAAGGATCGAAGGAACCATTTGTACTGTGGCCATCTATGCGCTTAAGAGAAGATTGGACCATTAACTAGAGTGCTAGTATTAGTGCTTAGGATTGTTAAAGGTGAGATTACATTATGTCCCTAGTTTTGTTTGAGGGACAAGAGGCCATCACGGTTTGATCAAAACTATCCATAGTGAAGATGACTATGAATGATACAAAGAAGGCCACACAGAGATCCACTTGTGCCTAGGGAAGGCTTATGGACTATTCGTGAATTTACCTGACCATGAGTTTGGCCCTTGCGAGGGGCTTCAATGAGGACCTATGGGTAGCATGAGCTTTCCAATGCCTTGGTAAAAATATCATCATGTGATAGTTGCATGCTCCAAGCCTTTATACTTTTATGTTCTTACATTCCTTAGTTGTGTGCTTTAACTTTCTACTAACTTGCTAAGTTAGTTGATAGGGTTCAAATCTACGGTGCAAAATTCGTTACCATTAGAGATAACAGCACATAGAAAAACCTAGTGCACATCTAGGTAGAACTTGTGTAGCTTTTTATAATTGATTTTGTACTTTAGTTTTAAGATACCTTATTCAGTAACAATGTATTAATCAATAGCCAATAAACACTAATCTTAACATGGTAACTATTATTTAATAATAAATATATTTGATGTCATTAATCTTACTCCAACCAACAATTATAAAAAATGGACTAATAATTATCAGTAATTGTTAACCAATGATTAAGGTTAGTGAAGGCGGATGGCCTTGTCGGGCCATTTTTTGCTGTACAGGCTCGTCCAGTATCCTGACAAAAAACAACTCTAAAAACAACTCTAAGAATGACTGCCGTCTCTCATATAGTTTCATGTAACCAACCTTGGTATTTTCGTCACCAGTCATTAACCAAACAATTAATTGTCACACGGTGCCAACCAATGGAGGAATATAAAATGGCAGCATATGTACCAATGCAGCACGTAACATAGGCACATAGGTAAGACTCAATTCATAGGTTGCCACATAGATCAATATATATAGTGCATAAAAATGGTTGATCCGATCTAGAATATATTCTTGCCATTTCAGTTTGTATACCCAATGCAGCAGAGTGAGATACGTGACAAGTCTACAAATGTTTAGGACAGAGAGGCATTGGGCAAAGTTTTATTCTGGGTTTCAGGAGCACCACAAGCAGCATTGGGTGTGTTTGGTTCGTAGGTCTATCGTAGCCTGGCCAGGAACCCTAGCCTGGGCACTATGGGCCTGTTTCTAGGAGCCAAGAGGTGTTTGTTTGGTTGCTTGCATTGCGGAGCCTGGCCAGAACGAGTTTATGTTTGGTTTGTTGTGCAAAGGGCATAGAATCACCTCTTTCTTTGACCGGTAAGTCTACCTCCTTTTAGTTATTTCATCAAACACCTCATCCGTCCGCCATGGCCGACACTGGAGCTCGTCCGTCCGCGAACCTGTCCGCGAACCCGGCGCCGTGCCGACACTGGAACCTGTCCGCGAACCCGGCGCCGTGCGCCGCGGGGGCGTGGCGCGGGGTCACCTGCGCCGGCGGCCGCGTCACGAGGCTGGTGCTCGAGGGCCTCGGTCTCTCCGGCGCCACTGCGCTGCCGAGGGAGCCGGCATGGGTTCCTCCGCGTGGTCCTCCTCCGCGTCCTCCTCCTCCGCGTGCTCGGCCGCCTCCGCGTGGTCCTCCTCCGCGTCCTCGGCCGCCTCCGCGTGGTTCCTCCTCCGCGTCCTCCTCCTCCGCGTGCTCGGCCGCCTCCGCGTGGTTCCTCCTCCGCGTCCTCGGCCGCCTCCGCGTGGTCCTCCTCCGCGTCGTCCTCCTCCGCGTGCTCGGCCGCCTCCGCGTGGTTCCTCCGCCCCTCTTCACGGTGAGCTCGGCGAGCATGGCGGCCTCCTCTCGGCAGAAGCGGGCGGTGTCGCGAGCAGATGCGAGCAGATGCAGATGCGGGCGGAGCATGATGGAGGAGGAGCGCCGGCGAGCACTGAGGGGGTCGGACGGAGGGGCACCGTCGAGCACCGAGGGAGGTTGGGCGGAGGAGCAAAGCTCGAGCGGTGGTGAGACTTCTGCCGGGCTTAGCCAAGCCAGGCCCTAGAAAAACGGACCTCCCATCGGTTTTTGGGAGCCAGGCTAAGGCCTGTACGGAGGCCAACTTAAGCCTGGCCAAACAGAGAACCAAACACTCACATAGTCACATCTTAACTCCAGGAGGCCTGGCCAGGGTTGGCCACCCAACCAAACAGGCCCACTGTGACCTACGGCGCTCGGCAATTATGCAGTGGCAATGCAAGTGGCAAGGTGGCTGTTCCGGAGCTGCACCCGGACGCGTGCCTCATAGAACACAGTGTTGCTGCCAATGATGGACAAGCTAGAGCCATTGACGTTCCTGTCAGAATGTTACACCAGCGTTTGTTTCACGTCACACTTGAGTTGATATTAACCAGCTCTTGAGTACCGAGCTACACTGATGTGTCTTTTCTTTTTGCACCTCGCTGCTCTTAACTATGAATATTGTATGCTACTTTTATTTTATTTTATAAACAAGCATTGAGCTTTCACTGACATTGTGGTATTATATGTTTATCAATCCTAATTCCTAGCTTTACATGTAGAAAATGTTTTCCTTGTAATGTCTTGTCTCGTTATAATGGTTGGGTCAATGAAAATACACTTAAATTCCAACAACCTTGACTTTCATTAGTTTATTTTTATTTTTGAATTATGTGCTTTTACTTTCAACAAGAGGCACTTTTTGTAATGAGTGATTTTGTATTGTTCTCACTTAACGTGAACAGCCACACACGATAGTCAGTTGGTCCTACTGTATATAGCTAATAATAACTGACTATATATATTCATTCAGACAGTCGACATCAGGGCAGGTCAACAGGATGCCATTGTCTGAAGCTCACTGAGCACGTATAGTACACAGCCAAATCGGCTTACGTGGTGCATTTTGTTTGGTCAGTAAATAGAAATTTCCATATATATGTACTAGGGCCTTGTTTTAGTTTCCTGGGTGAAAATTTTTCAACCATGGACTAACTAGGCTCAAAAGATTCGTCTTACAAATTATAGGCAAACTGTGCAATTAGTTATTTTTTATCTATATTTAATGCTTCATGCATGTGCCGTAAGATTCAATGTGATGAGAAATCTTGAAAAGTTTTAGATTTGAGGTGTAAGTAAACAAGGCCTAGTAATTTAGAAGGTCTATTCGCACAGGCACCCCAAAATGTAAATTCTTTGTATGGCTGGCAATACAAAACAGGTTATGCACTTCAAACTGCTTATCAGGGAAACGATAGACTGTAACTTCTTGATGAATGCCACTACAGATGCCTGTGTATGGGCTGAGATGGCTCATTGGTGCGGCCACCCGGCAAGCTTGGGTGCCTTGACACAACAGCTTTGTGGTGGTCAAACTCGGGAGAAATGGAGCGAGCACCAAACCAGTGATTTCAGGATTGCCTAAATTTTGTATACATTAGCCCGTGATGAATGGATGCTCAAACCTTGCCTGCATTCTTCTTAATTAGTATAAGAGGTCGATCTCCAAACTTGCACATTTAAGAAAGAAAAAAAGGCATCAATGGATGTATCGTTCAGAACTTCAAGGCCACCACATGAGGTGACCGTGTGCTAGAATGCAGCAGAGGGCGTCGAACGATTGTGCGGTGTGTTTGCAAGCATGAATGGTTCTCTGTCTGAGATGCATACACAAGGTCGTTGAGGAGTGCAGTGTTGCTGGCTTGCTGCCATATATCGACTTGAGTTGCATTGAATTCTCGGTAGGGGCAAGATCAAGAGGTGCATGTGGATTTCATTCAAATGAGACCTCTTGTTGAGTGAAGGCTCAGCTGCCCTGAATGAATGAAACAAACTGGACCGAGCATCAGTGAAAGACAAAACCGAATAATACTCCTACCAGTTTCAGATGCTTTTGTCTTTATGGCAGGTAGGTGCTCCATCAACAATTGCCATTAACTCAGTACCAAATACCCATATGTGTCTTGGTCCTATCCTCCTGAATTATATAAGAGACCGAACTCGATTATATTAGAGCCATAAGATCCCTTGCCAATTAGCTAGCGTGCTAGATACTATGTACAGCAGCTAGGTCGACTGATGTTGCCAAATGTCATATGGAGACAGAAAAGCATGTAGACAACAATATGGGGTTGGGAAACATCAGAGAATGGGTTGTAAGCTCAGACTTCGGCTGTCATGAGCCATGTATAAACCCAAGCAGTTCCAAAAAACGCCATTGCAGAAGGCAACAAATCTGAACAATAAAATCCATTTCTGGCCCTGACCCAACCAGGAATTGTGTAGACAGATCGTGTAGAAAAATTGCTGTTCTTTTTTGGCCCTGACCCAACCAGGAATTTGGTCAAGTCTAGTGTTATGTTGCTTTGTCAATAACCATCTGGTTGAATTGTATTGAATCCTGATGGGATAGATCAAGAGGTGTAGTATCAATTCTTGGTCCGCATCCACCAGTCGGATGCATTGGATCAGGTCACGTAATGGTCCATTTCTGTACTTAGTCGGCGGACAAAAAAAATTGTTGGTTTTTCAGCCCAACTTAACTTGATCAGGTCTAGTACAGTACTGCTCTTTCACTTACCATTATTCGATCGAATTGCACTGAATCAGCAGGGTAGACCAGAAGCCTCCTCTGAAGGAGCCTGAACTACCCTGAATATATGAAACTGAAGCACCAGTGAAAAATGAAACTGAATGAATACTATATATATATATATATATCCACGAGTAGAATGGAAATGAACTCTTCATCTTCAGTTCAGCAGTCCACACGTATGTCAAAGATCAATCCGTATAGCTATAAGGCCCTTGTTTGACACAGAGGGTGCTAGATAGTACTTTCCCAAAAACATATGTCAAAAAACGATCAATCCATACATGTAGTCCTTTGACACTGAGGGTGCTGGCTGGAAGCTGGATAGCTAAAGGTCAGTCAGTATTGCCACAAAGGAGTTGTAGTAGGCTAAATAGTGTAGTCAAGGCTACGGACATGCAGACATAATACTAGGGCTGGGAAACATCAGGGCAGAATGTGATCTAAACTCCTGGTGCATCTCATGATGTTCTCGGAGAGAATGGGGTATGTTGCAGCACCTTGGTCTATAAGCTATATGCTTTCTCTAGTTGGCAGCACCTGTGCGAAGCAACCTCTGACATGAGAGATCTGATTCACGGTGATGAAACAGGACGAACTGGTGTCCTCTGAAGAACGGCAGTCATACGGGGGTGACATCTATCAGAAGCAACTGCAGCCTCAACTCAAAACCAACCAGAGCTGCTCTCACGCCTGGGGATGGGCTTCGACAAAACTCAGAATTTGTTTCTGCGATGTAATTAATGCACCAGATCCTGGAAATAAACCCTAGTTCTTTGTTTTGATTTTGCCTACCTAGCTAGCTTTGCCTCCCAGCATTTGTCCATTTAATTTGATTAGTTCTAATCATCACAGCCAATAATAAGATTGGACTGCCCACCGGCGGTGGCGTCATGGTCTTCAACCATCCGCAACGTGTGTCCTCTGCGAGCAAGAGGATGAGTCGCAAGAGCATTTGTTCGCCAGTTGCGCCATCACCAGAGAGCTGTGGTTCCATATCCTCAGCTGGGCGGGAGCCCAGCAGCTCGACCCCGGCGGCTCCACCAGCATCGTCGTGTGGTGGATGGACACAAGGCTGAGGGTACCTTCTAGCCGACGCGGTGGCTTCGACTCCCTGGTCCTTCTCATCTCCTGGGAAGTCTGGAAAGAGCGGAACCGGCGAACCTTCGACGGCAACTGTCTAAGTCTCAGTCAGCTATTGCAGCGCATCAAAGATGAAGGGGAGGAGTGGATCGGGGCTGGCTTCAGCAAGCTTGCGACCCTGTTTGTTGAGACTTAGTACGGCAAGTAGCCCCGAGGGTTTGCTTTATCCAGTCGCAAAACCGTGTAACACCTAGTACATCACTCGAAGATCCACCGTTCTATCCGGTGTCTTCTGTCTGTGTTCCCAGGTTAGGGGAGGCTTGAGGCATCTCGCCGCTGGCACCCCGAGCTTTGTATTGAACTCCTTTTTCCCTTAAAGCAATACACGCTCTAGCGTGATTTTCGAAAAAAAATAATAAGATTGGATCAGCAGAACGTGTCAATCTTCATGGAAATCTTCCTCATTGCTGCTTGGGAAATTTGGAAGGTCAGCAACCATTTAGTTTTTGACGGTTTACTCTGGCCACCTTTGGTAGGTGGCTTCACAACTTCAAAGAAGAAGCTTCACTTCAATCAATCAAGCCGCATTGGGGAATCTCATAGGCTGCTAGTTCACCTCTCGCTGGACACTATAATATCTAGTGCTACGCTTACAATAGCTCCTTCGGTATAGTTTTCTCTTTGCCTCTTGCCTTTTGATGTAAGTATTCCTTTCCCTGTACTCTAGGTGTTTTCGCCCTTGTTTTGGTTTTATAAAAGCTCTCTTTACCACCGTGGGAAACTCCTCCATGATTTTTGCGTCAAAAAATAATAATAAGATTAGATCTATCATGCTTTATTAAAAAAGTATATAGTAACATCAAATTTTTATTTAAATTATCCATCTTTATCAATATGAAAACTATTTTAATGCAACATCCAAATATGAATCAAAATTACCCAGCTTTGTCGTTATGAAAACTAATTTAGAATAACCCCAAAATTTGTATCCAAGTCACCTATATCTACCTATACAAAAAATAAGGCAAATATATTCACTATTGCATCTAAATTACCCACGTCAACAATTATAAATTATAATATAAAATAACACACATAATTATTTTTTTCCAAATTACCAACCTCTATTATAATAAAAAATAACTAAAATATATATCAAATCTGCACAAAGATACAAATATAAGCAATTATCTTAAACAACTGATTAACCATAAAGTATGTTATAAATTCTTCTAAATTACTCACTTCTATCTCTGTTAATATAAATAGTACTAGACCGAATGCGAAGTTGGCACCAACATCTAGACCATGTAAGCATGCAAACATTATGACACATATGATGAAACTGGCAATTTACTTTACTTATGTCAATAGTTTATGACAATAAATTTTGTAACTAACAACTTGTCCTTAACATTATATATATTTGAAACGGATGAAGTAATTTCCTCCTTAAGGGTTGGTGCAAACAATGCTGAATGCTGTATGTGTACTTTGCAGAACAGCTGGTTCTTTGCTCAAGAGATAACTTCTCTTTTCTATCATGTGTAAATGTATGTCATTTCCAAGGTTTTCATGGACCTCTGACTGATATACAAGAGGTACAATATATATAGGCGAATCTTTCATCTTCCCCCTTGATAGTGATGTCAAGATAACAATAATGTTGCAACTTACGCACAGTGGCACATCTTCATTACACATTTGTTGTACTAGCCGGATCAATTAATGTTGATGATATGGAGTCACATATAGCTGAGGGAGCCCTGCATATATATGCTTACAAGAGGTAAAACTTACTAGGTTTGCAAGAGGGTCGCCATGATCGAATTGGAAGGAACAGAAGTATACGTCCTCAACATAACAACTCCACACATGATTGGGACGCATCAGAGAATGGGTCAACTTCCAAGCCACCTGTGCACTCGGGCAAAGCCATCTTTGCATTCGGCAAAGGGGCCTCGACGGAGCCCTATTCGGCAAAGGCTTCTTTGCCGAGTGTTGTATTTAATTTGTTCCTTTTTTCAAAGAAAGTGTCCAAATACATGTTTGCTTGCGTTTTTCCTTGATCAAATGTTAAGATAAGGAAGCATCCATAGTTTAGCAATGTCCCTTAGTAATACGGCTAGGGGTTATCTATCTCTCAGACCATTTCTACAGGTGGTTTCTAGATCCAAGTGCATGAAGAAAAAAAATAAGGCACCTCTAAAAAAACATTTATGTTTTTGTAGCAATGCAATACTCTGAGCAGAGAGCTAAATAAGTTTAATTTGAAAATTATGCTAGGAAGAGTCCTATATATCATGCATATAAGGTGTGTGTACTATTACTGCTCGGGAGTTAATACCTGTCCCTGTCACTGCTCCACAAACCATCACTTGGATGAGCAAAGTATTCTCCATATCTCTATATAGTACACTAGCCAGTGGCCAACTTCACCTGAATGAGAAACAAAAGCATGACATTCCATTTAATTTTATTCTTTGATAGAACTATTCCTTGTTAAATAGCGCATGTGATGGTTGCGTACTCAACACAGAGCACGTAGACAATAAGAGATGATCAACCAAAGGGATCTGGTACAAGACATAGGAATAGGAAGCATAAGGGAAGCAGACCGAGCTGCAGAAGTGCAAGAGCTGTGAGCCCTAACAGCTTGCTAATGGCTAGTAATGTCATTCTGTGATGGATGCGCTTTTGTTTCTAGCTAGTATTCGTAGACTTGGACGGCCATGCCAACACGATCAGTCTTGCTTCCACAGCCAGGTTTGCCCCAAAATGGCCTACCTTGCACATGGCCAGGAGAAATGAAAGATGGAAATGCGAAGAGAAAGGGTTAATGTTGGTGACTAGATGTGATGTGCTTCGATGCAGACTAGCTATGAAATAAATGTACTCGCTGATTGATCAGGTTGCATGTTTGATGCTGTCAAACTTCTCATCTTCCGCAGCCAAGGTGAACATCATCATCACAAGCTTGTTCAACAGATTTGTCACATAATGTAGTCATTGCTCCGAACATAAAAACAGGGTGTGACTAGTCCATTCCATACACACTTAATAATAAGTGTTACCTCGAGGGAAGCAACTTGTTTTTCTGGGTTGTATTGAATTGACCCCAAAAAAATTCGATTAAACTAATTCCCTTTCTATGGTAGATTGACAGTGACTAGAGTGTGGGCACTTTGCTTTGCTTTTTTTAAGTATATTTTACAGTGCTTGCAAATAATGATTGGAAAAGCCCATGTACTACACGATAGGCAATGGTCGGGAGTGTTTTCAAGAACTTCTATCATCTAAACTATTGGAGAAACAATAAAAGCTAGGAAAAAAACTCATTCAACTTGGCTAATTTGATCAGAATTCAAAGAAGGGAAGGTGAAATGCAAACAATCTAATAAATGACATACAACTGCCTATTACCCAATTGCGCCTCTATTAGGCAATGAGAATTCTTGCTTTTGTCACAAGAATGAGACAATTAAGCATCTTTTCTTAGCATGTCGCTTTGCACGGGGTTGCATACAAGTTGTGTTAAATCTCTCTTGGCCCTGCAGCATTTTCCACCTCTTTGGGAGTTGGCTTCGAGGGTTTCAGAAGGATCTCAAACCTTTAATTTTGTTGGAAGCGGCAGCAACTTATTGGTCGATTTGGTTATGCAGAAATGATTTTGTATTTGAAAAGAAATGTGTTCACTCTCCCTTGCAGGTGGTTTATTCGGTCATCCATTGGCTGTGTATATGGGTTATCCTCCAAAAGCCTTACGCACAGGTTTTGGTGAAGAAGTTACGGTGTTTTTCTCCCGGGCACATGGGTAGCGATCTAGTCTTAGAATTGATTGTCACTCGAGTCTCAGGTTTCTCTCTCTTAGGCTTTGTGTTTAGGCAGAAGCCAGAAGTGAATTCACTTTTATTGTACCAACTTGATATAATGACTGTGAATTAATAAAATCCTTTCTTTATCAAAAAAAATTGTGCCTCTATAATTCTTCTACACCCATCAGACGTGTGGTTCTAAATTAAGATTTGGCCCGAACTAGCATCATGTTGTCCATATTTTAATTATTGATTCACTAGAATTAGACAAGATATAGCACAGGTCCTCGTGTGATGGAGGCACTGATCACGATGTCCCACAGCTGTGGAGTCTGCCGCACACTTGGTGCTGTGTGACCCCAAGCACTCTACCTCAAGGAGGACGTCGATTAGCAATTGGATGCGATGGAAAGCATACGTCCCATTCCAGCCGAGATGGACCCCCTGCATCCAGCCCACGGCATGTGCATGCCGTACCAAGACAACTGCAGAGACCACTGCTCCAGTGCATCAAAGCAGCTTAGGACTTGTTCGTTTGGTAGGGAACCAACCCCTGGATTCCTACCAGCACTCACTACAGGAAACACGAGCTTTGCCTAGGGCCTGGCTTTGCCGAGAGCCAGACCCTCGGCAAAGACTGCCTTTGCCGAGAGCCAGATCATCCTCTCGGCAAAGAGCCTTTGCCGACGGCCAGGCTCTCGGCAAAGAAGGGCTCTAGGCAAAGGTCAGCTTTGCCGAGAGCGTAGCTCTCGACAAAGGCAAGCTCTCGGCAAAGATACCGCGCCGTGAACGTCTATCATAGTCGTCACCTTTGCCGAGAGCCACGTCGTTAGGCTCTCGGCAAAGAGGTGGCCTTTGCCGAGGGCAACGACTGGCTCTCGCCAAAGACCCCTTTGCCGAGGGCTAGCACTTGCCCTCGGCAAAGAGTGAAGGTTTTTTTTTGAATTTTGGGTCTAGACTTTTTCTATAGCTCTTGCATATTATATACAAGCACATGTTCAAATTTGGGAGCTTTTTATAACATTTTGCTATATTTCATAAATCAATTTATTTTCTTTGCATTTTTTTGAAAAAGTAAATTTGAACTGTAGGTGTATGAAATAATAATATATAGCCATTCAAAAAATGATACTCATATTTGAGAGTGTATTTTGAGGCTATATCCATAAACTCACCCAAAAGTTTGAATGTCTTTTATATGAAACATAACCATCCATGTGTCGTTGATGTGATTTTTAATTATATAAATTCCAAATGAACTTCAAAAATCACAAAACTTGGGGACATGTCTTGTTATCGTATGTGGATGTTGTGGTAAAAAATTCATAAAGTTTCGAGCAAGTTGCGACTCCGAATGTCTAAAATCCAAACATCTCCACATGTGATCATATTTGATCACATGTGGAGATGTCTGGGTTTTAGACATTCGGCATTACAACTTGCTCGAAATCTTATGATTTTTTTTACCACAGCCTCCACATGCGATAACACGACACGTCGCTAAGTTTCGTGATTTTTGGACTTCATTTGGAATTTATATAATTAAAAAACACTTTTCCTTCACATTCCTTGACATGTTATGTCAGCGAAAGGGTTGAGATTTCATGTGTGGTTGTGGGTACAACCTCAACATACAACAAATATCTTGACTATTATTTTTTGAATCACTGAGTTCCAATATTCCATATACCTGCAGTTCAAATTTGAATTACGTGAAAAAATTTAAAGAAACAAGATTAATTAGTTAAATATAGCAAAAATGTCAAATTGATGCCAAATTTTGAAATGTATTTAGAAATTGTGTCACAAAGACACACAAAAAAAACTCAGTTCTAAAATCAAAAAAATAAAAAAAGTCAACAATTCTTTGTCGAGAGCTAGCCAGTCCGGCTCTCGGCAAAGGGTCTTTGCTGAGAGCCTGACTGGCTGGCTCTCGGCAAAGAATTGTTGGCAGAAAAAACGAGTCTAATACTTTGCCGAGAGCCTGCCTGCGTGGCCCTCGGCAAAGGATTTTTTCGAAAAAAAAAATAAAACGCCTCCTTTATCCCCACCCGGCCACACACGGGCACCCTCATCCTGCACGGGCACACGCGCCGCCGCCAGCACCCTGCACGCCGCCGCCGCCCGCGCCGCTGCACCCCTTGCGCCGCCGCCGCCGACCAGATCTGCCGCCGGCGGCCCCTGCCCCTGGCCCTGCCCCGCGCGCCCCTGGCCGAAGATCCCGCTCAGCTCCTCCAACCACCTCACCTCGCCTCCAGATCTTGAGTTCGCGACCACCGCGCCAGCGCTCGCTCTTTCCGCTCCCCTGTTGGCACCAGTGACATGGATTCCGTCGGGTAGGCGCCAGCACCAATTTCGGTGACCAAATTTCGCCCTCCCTGCTCCCGGACTTGGTTCTTGGCGACGGCAAGGATTTTGTGTTGGTTTTGGGTGAGTACTTCTCCTCATGTCCGTTTATTTTTTTTCAGAGTACTTCCTCTTTCATTTGATCCATTAATTCATGAACTTCTCTCTCATCTCGCATCCTGCTCCTAGCAGCAGAGCCTGATCGAGCCCCCTTTGAGCAGGTTGCCGGAGGTTTCAGCAGTTTTGTCTGCATAACAAGTGCTTCATCGGATTGATCTGCTCTTTTCCCTTGGGTGAGGATAACGGAACGCGCTTCTTCCATTTTTCTATAGTCTGGTACTCTGGTCTGATAGTAGCCCTAGCATTTTTTTATTTATTTTTTGCTTTGGTGTCACGATGGAATTTCTAGCGATTTATTTAGCTAGAAGAAGCAGAGGAGTGGAATCAACTCCGGAGGCAAGAGCTTAGTTAGGCAGTCCTGCTCCTGCAGTCCTGCTGCCATAATGCTAATAATATATATAATACCAGAGATCGATGGTGTGCATTACTACTCTAATTATTTTTGTACCCAGTTACTTGGTTCGTTTGACACAGACTGCATTAAGTTGAAGTGTGGCTGAGTTTAGATTTGTGGCAGAATGTTTTGTGCAGTATGGGTACATACAATGGTTGACAGTGGAAGCTTAGTGAGGTGTGAGACTATGCTATCCTATACAGAATAAGATGATACAGTTCAGATGTGAGTGTGAAATAGAGAGAAAGAACTTGTAGCTTGCAGCAGTAATTAGTTATAGGCATGCAAGTAAAAAGTGTTAGGCTTCAGTTAGAAAGAGCAGAGATAGAGAAATTAACAAAAGAGGAAGCCTGAAGAATATAGCATAATAGTCAAAACAGTGAGAGAGTAATAGTCGTTTGATATGAAAATAGGCTTGTGTGTGTTCGGGAAAATAGAGTCTGAAATTTATGAAATACAGAGGTGTGTGAGGTAATAGATTGCAGTAGATACAGCAAGGAGGAAGGGCATAAGAAGGTAGTTGAAATTCATTCAGACTGCATTAAGCTGAAATTCATTCAGCTGATCGATGGTGAGGCATACATAAATAAATATCCATCCAAATCCAAAGTGCGTCTAGCATAAATAAATATAAACATGTATGTAGAAATGCTGGAGTACTAATGAACTGAGAGGGACATCATGGCCTAATCCCTTTCGTGGCACATGATGGAACGAATTTTGTTTATACATGTTTGGGGCGTTCGATTTGGCTTATGAATGGAATCTTCGCTCCTCTGCTTGCCCTGTATCTAGTAGAGGACTAATTTGCCCCTTGTTTCTATAGTTTAGCTTTCACACACGTTTATTCGTTCATTTAAAACTACTATGTAAATTGTAGTTTATTATGTTTGGATGTGTGGCCTTCGTGCCATATATGTGAAATGTGGATGTGTGGCCTTCGTGTCATATATGTGTTGTTGGCCATCGAGCCGGCTTTTTTTTACAGGTTTTGGAAACCTCCCCGTGCAGGGGAGGTTCTGCCGAAAGTTTGTACTTATAGTGTTGTTTTTTCTTGTTTTGCAGAGCAGGACCTATCGGAGAGGAGTGTGTGTTTTTTTATCATTGGTTTTTAGTTTTCATGTCTCTCGGAGAGGAGTGTGTGTTTTTTTATCATTGATTTTTAGTTTTCATGTCTCTTTTAGGCTAACATATCACTTTATTTTTTAATACAGCTGAACGCTGCTAAAGTCATTGCTGTTGGCCTTGGTGATCGTGACAGGGATGGTAAGCTGATCCGTGTATCTCTAAGTGAAGGCGACACTGTTCTGCTTCCGGAGTATGGTGGAACAGAAGTGAAGCTTAGAAAGAGTATGTTAACATATGCATGTCATTTTGACTTGGCACTATATTCTCTCTCCCCTTCCTTTTCTGTTGCTGTTGCTTTGTACACCTAAATCAGAGAATTCAAGATCAGAACACCTGGATATTTGTCATTGACGATCTTCTTGCCCGAATTGTGGATGTGTGGCCTTCGTGCCATATATGTGAAATGTGGATGTGTGGCCTTCGTGTCATATATGTGCTCTCGGTAAAGATTTTTTTTTTAAAAAAATAAAAAGTCTTTGCCGAGAGCCTGCCTAGACGGCTCTCGGCAAAGCCCTCTTTGCCGAGAGCCAGTCTGGCAGGCTCTCGGCAAAGACTTTTTTTAAAAAAACAAAAAAGTCTTTGCCGAGAGCCTGTCTGGATGGCTCTCGGCAAAGTTCTCCTTTGCCGAGAGCCAGCCTGGCAGGCTCTCGGCAAAGACATTTTTTTTAAAAAAATAAAAAGTCTTTGCCGAGAGCCTGTCTGGATGACTCTCGGCAAAGTTCTTCTTTGCCGAGAGCCAGCCTGGCAGGCTCTCGGCAAAGACATTTTTTTTAAAAAAATAAAAAGTCTTTGCCGATAGCCTGCAAGCACGGCTCTCGGCAAAGACGACGTCAACATTGACGTTCCTCGATGGCGCCGTGGGCTTTGCCGAGGTCGTTTCTGGCCCTCGGCAAAGTCTTTGCCGAGAGCCTGCCACGTGGCTCTCGGTAAAGAATTCTTTGCCGAGAGCTTCTTTGCCGAGAGCCACGTGGCAGGCTCTCGGCAAAGACTTTACCGAGGGCTTTTAGGCCTTTGCCGAGGGCTCCTGGCTCTCGGCAAAGAAGCCGAATCCAGTAGTGCTACTTCACTAATTTATACAAGTTTTGATCAGCTGGAAGGACCGGTTGGATTTCACCCAACCGAAGGAGCCCTTAATTGTTTCAACAACCAGTTTTCGGTTGGTTTCCTCATGTTTCCCATTCCTATTCCTAGATACATGTACTAGTGCATTGTATATTGGTCTTTTAATCACTTTTCCTTCTTTCCACAATCTAATAAGGGGCTTGCTGCCTGTTAAACGAATTGGAGTGCCAAACTATATATGTCTGTGGAATGGCTCGTTGAGGCATGTGGTGGTTGGTTGTGTAATGACATGTGTACTATTTCCGAATATTACTACACACAATATTATTATATAAATATGACTCAAAACCCATGAGAGTAAGTAGTGCCTAAACATTAAGAAAATGAGGTCCAGGCCGGGCACCCGCAAACAATTTCAGCCAAACCAGCCAAGCTAGGTTACGTTCCATCCTTTTTGTCAAATGTTTGTCGATGATGCTTTTTTTCTTTATTTCCAGGACATATGCATGCAATTTCGAAACGAAAGAAAATGATACACTCTGCTTTAGTATGTTGTCTATACTAAAGGTTTTGGTGATACAAAACATGGCATTCGACAGTGTGACTGGTGGTTGATTGACTGATGACTAGAGCACCCAAACATTGGATGTCACCGAAAGTACAGAAACGTAGTCAAGGAAAAGGGATCCAATAACCCTATATCACAGCTGCCTCATAACATTCTGTATGTTACATTTCATATCTTATAAGAGGAAAGAGGCAAATAATGCACCTTTAATTTCCTAAACTTGATTGCCTCGTGTATGGAGACTGGAAGCGGATTGCATCTCTGCATCTAGTTCAAAAATCATTCAGACCCCTGTTGCATGACGACAGAACTGGTTTTTACCATTAGTCCAGACCACAGGAGAACCAACATCCTAAAGTCCACTTTGCCGGATACAGTTTGCTCAAACTCCAACACCGTTGGTGTAACTAGTGTACAGTTATAAGCCCTAATGACTTGCTAAATGCTAACAATGTCATTCAGAGATGGATGTGCACTACATATCATAAAGGATTTTCACTAAAATGGTCAAAATTGATTCTAGTTAGTATTCCTGTAGACCTGGATAGCCGGGCCAACATGATCAGTCTCGATCGCTTCCACAGCCAGTCTCGCCCCGAATGGCCTACACTGCACATGGCCGGGAGATCATTAAAGATTGAAACATGGAGAGAACGGGTAGTGTTGGTGACTAGTAGCTGTGATGCACTTCAAAGCAGACTAGCTGTGAATTAAATGTACTTGCTGAATGACCGGGTTGCATGTGATTGATTGATGCTGTCAAATTTATCATCTTCTGTCCACAGATTTGTCTGATAATGTAGTCATTGCTCCCATCAAAAAAACAGGGTGACAAGTCCATTCCATACACACTTAATAATAAGCGTTGCCTCTAGGGAAGCAAGTTTTATTTTTCTGGGTTATATTGAGTTGACCTCAAGACTTTGTCAACTAAACTAATTCCCTTTCTACAGTGTAGATTGACAGTGTAGAGTGTGTGTATTTTTGCTTTGTTTTTTAAAGATATTTTATAGTGTTTGGAAATAATGGTAGGCAAGGGCCATGTGCTTCACGATAGGCAATATGGCTGGGAGTGTTTTTCAAGAACTTCAACTCTTGGAGAAACAATAAAAAGCTAGGAAAACCCATTCAACTAAGCTAATTCAGAATTCAAAGAAGGGAAGGTGAAATGCAAAGTGACCTAAAACTGCCTTTTAGGTACCCAATTGTGTATTTATATTCATCTTCACCCATCAGACGTGGTACTAAATTAAGATTACATTTGCCCCAAGCTAGCATCATGCTGTGCTTATGTTAATTATTGATTCACAATAACACAGGAGACTGTCGAAGGAGGTCCTCACTGTCGCTGACCTGAGCATGTATGCACACTGAGGTAATCTGTGTTGGATGTCGATGAGACAAGACAACTACGGTTGGCTACACAAACGCGAGCTCCTTGCTGACCTTGGTTACGGAGCTGTACGTTCTCCTACACCTTCGAGATTGGAAGTGGAAGAGCGAACCCAAAGGAGCCACCGGCCGGCTATTCCACCGTCACAGAATGGATCCACGCGTGCGAGGAGATCCATGAGCTGCATGCAGCTTGATGGAGCACACCATCCCCACAGCAGTGCAGTCTGCCACACGCCGAGCCCGGCCTTTTGCTTGGTGCTGCGTGACCTGCTACCTTGAGCAATCTGAAGGGGCGTCTATCAGCAAATGGACGCCATGGGCAGCAACCCCTTGGCAGAGATGGACCCCAGGCATCTACACTCTGTTATCAGGACCACATGCACCTCAACGCAGGGAATAGTTGCCTATTATTCCCACTTTTGGTGCACTTCATGTTCGCTTGGCTGATAGTTTCAACAATCAGGTTTCGGTTGATTTCCTCATGTTTCCTATTCCTATGTACATATACTGGTGCATTGTATATTGGAACATTTTTTCCTTCTTTCCCCAGTCTAATAAGGGCCGGGCTTGCTGCCCGTTTAAACGATTGGAGCGCCACAATATATAGGTGTCTATGGAATGCCTCGTACGTCAAGGCATGTGTGGTGGTTGGTGTGGTGAATTGACATACGTACTATTTCCGAGTATTACTACACACAATATTATATATACCTATATGACTCAAAACCCATGAGTGAGCGTGCCAAAACATTAAGAAATTTAGTGGCCCACCTGTAAACACATTCAAACCAAAACCAGCCAAGGCTAGGTTCCGTCCTTTTTGTCATATATGCATGTTTGTAGATGATGCTTTTTCTCTTTATTTCCAGAACATATACAGGCAATTTCATAACAAAATAAAAGGATACACGCTGCTTTGGTTACGCGTTGTCTATTAAAGGCTTTGGCGGTACAAAGCATGCTGGCATTCGGCACTGTGACTGATTGACTGACTGACTAGAGCACCCCAACTTTGGATGCCACCGAAAGTACAGAAGCATAATCAAGGAAAAGAAATCCAATAACCCCATATCGCAGCTGCCTCATAACGTTCTGTATGTTGCATCTTTCCTTACCTTAATTGCCCATGCTGGTATCGAAATCGGAAGCAGATTGTGTCCCTGCATCTGGCTCAAAAATCATCCAGCTGCCTTGACCCCTGTTGCGTGCATGACGACGGCAACGACATTTACCGTTATGCCGACCGAGGAGAACAAACATCCCAAAGTCCACATTTGCTGGATACAGTTTGCTTAAACTCCAACCAAAGGTTTAACTAGTGTAGTCCACCCATGTCCCTAAAGAAAGTCATTTTGGACATCGACGCGGTCTCTAAAAACAACTTTGACCATATTTTATGCTATAAAAAATTTATAAAATATAGTCAATATATGCTTTTATAAAACTACATAACCGAGGTGGGCTCTATAAAGGATCCGCCTCTAAAAATTGGGGTATTTTTAGAGGCGGGCCACTTATAAAGCCCGCCTCGGTTAATAGGATGCGGTTATTTTAAAATTGTCTCCGCAAATTGACTTTGCAAGACAGTCCCTAACCGTATTGGTTAATAAAAAGCGTCCGCCTCGATTAATCCTAGTCATTAACCAAGGCAGTTGAAATTCCTGCCTGCCTCCAAGGCCCATTCCAGAACACCTCATAAAAGATATTTTGTAGTAGTGTGGTGTACTCTGCTTCAGCATAGGAGCGAGAGACAATGTTCTGATGCTTGAATGACCAAGACACCAAGTTGTCGCCAAGGTAGATGCAGTAGCCTGAAGTGGAGCAGCGGGAGTCAGGGCACCCTGCCTAGTCCGTGTCTGAGTATGCTGTGAGAGATTTTATGTAGCAAAGAATGCGGTTGACGAGGGCAAGGTGTGGCTCCCAAGGGTTGTGCATGAAAAGGCACGCTTGCTGGCCCATATAGGCTAGGTCGGGGCAGGTGAAAGTAAGGTACTGTAGCACCCCAGCGAGGCTACGGTACTCGGATGGGTCAGCGGCTAGGGCACGATTTGTAGCTGAGAGCTTGGACTTGGAGTCCATAGGCGTCATGATGGGATGGCACTAGGACATGCCAGCATATTGGAGAAGCTCAAAAACATACTAGCATTGCGGGAGAAACAATTAGTTAGAGGAGTGAGTGACAGAGATGCCGAGGAAGTGGTGAAGTGCCCTGAGATCAGTCATCATGAACTCCAAGCTAAGGCGCACAATGATGTGACATAGGATGTCCGAATAGGAGGCTGTTAGGATGATGTCATCAATGTAGAGCAGCAAGTAGGTGACACTGTCTCGATCTTTATAAATAAAGAGAGATGCGTCACTAGCAGCGGGTGTGATGACCATAGACTTTGGATTTTTTAGGTACTGAAAAGGTCTAGATAAAGTGAGTGAAATCATCTAGCATGACTAGGTAATATTTATAGCTAGAAGTCCCATCACAATAAATAATTTTGAAAGATGCCGAAGTGGTGGATCGGAGGAGAACGAGCAAAAGGGAGACATGTGTGTTAGCCTAGCTGACATCTGTTGGGACACAGATATCCAGGTCATGAAGGCAGGCCCCCCATTTATCCCTCTTTGCCAAAACAACTAACAGCTAATCTAGGACATGTATTGTTGTGTTCTTTTGGCAGGAATCTTGCAGGTACCTTTGCTTGTGTCAGGCTGTGCGAGGCACAGAACTTGAAAAGACATCACCAACGAGGGCTCGGAGCTTGCAATAGGGTAACACCTAGGTAGACGCAATGAAGATCACTGGGGAAGGAAGACAAGCACACTCGGGAGCAAACAAGAGCTGGTGGAGGCAAGCCTTCGTCGTCCATTGAGGGGCCTCAAGAGGGCGCACGCTTTAGATCTCCAATGGGCCTTCAACGGGCTCAAAATAAGGCCCATGAAGCAAGACATTTAGCAGGGAAAACGCCTAAGATGCCCCTAGAGGCTTGTGTGTATGGGTAAATCTCAAAAATATGCGTGACCGTTCGTAGGATATAAATGTAAAAGAACTTCACTCTGTACAGTGACCTATAAAAGGGGAGAGCAAACCCCATATAAAAGATAGACCAATGAATCAATCAAACCATAATTGTGCCACAAAACATGTTGCTTGTATCGACCTTCACCTATGCCAGAGACCACTAGTCTGCTGGAGATAATTTCCCCGACAACATGCATGACACAAAGAGGTATCCTGCTTATTGCAGGAGATGACTGACATATTTTGTGTGTGTGGATAGCATTTGGAGCAGGATGGATGAGGCGACAATGCCACAAGGCTGTCGACAATGCCTTATAGGTCACTGTTGATGTTGCAATGAAGGTTCGGTTGCTTAGAGTGGAGATTTTTAATGAGAATCCTAGAGCGTCAAATTTGACAGAATAATGGTTGTCACGGGTAAATTGATGAACCGGAAGAAGGTTATGAATTAATGAAGGTGCGACAAGGACATTATTCAAGATGAAATTCGACTGCGGGTGTGGGTAGAGTAGAAATGCCTCACAATGAGACAAGGAGATTGTTGCCATTCACCTCGATGATGTGAGGAGGAGATGAAGAAAAACAAGAGAGAAGTATACCATCTGTAGTCGACATATGGGATATCGTGCGTGTGTCAAGGATCCAAGCGTTCTAATTGTGAGGCGGCACACCATGTGACATGAAGGTGGTATGAGACTATGGAGGTGTGAAGGTGGCAATAGTCTGTGGAGCTAGCACAAGAATGTTGTGGCTGCACCGGGCCAAGGCCTACAGCTGCTGGCGAGGTAGAGGACCAGAGGTACACAGAGTGGTCGACATGGTGGGAGACAGGTGCGATGTGGAGGGGAAATAGAGGTGCATGGGAGACAGTGGACAGATGAGGAGAGCAAAGACTTCTGCACAGCAGGCAGAGTGCTCGAAGAGAGCAGAGGAGATACGCATGGATGAAAGCATGCAGGAGGGGATGCACGAGCAGAGCGCACATGCAAAGCAAAGGAATGAGAGACGAAAGGATGTGAGGCAACGAAGCTACTCCATGGAAAGGAGAGATGAGAGGGAGGGGAGGCACAACAGCCTAAAGGCCGATGGCACGGAGAAGAACTAGGCCAGCAGCACAGAGGAGCGAGGGGAGGTGGACGCGCAGACGTGGGTGAGGGTAGAGGCAGGAAGAAAACCTAGGTGGTTGATACCATGTGAAAAAGGAAGGGAGAGAACACCTCGCCCCAATTAGGAAGGGGTGACTTCCATATATATAGCCACAAGGCCTCAGCACATTTCTTCTTGTATGTACAGTTGCGACACCAATATAAAAATTCAGATGGTTACGAGCAGATGTATTTAGGTTCTTGATGTTTCAATTTCACCCATCCAATGCAGCGGAATGAGATGCGTGACTAGTCTACAAATGTTTAGGAATGGGAGGCACTAGAGAAAGTTTAGTTCAGAGTTGCACCACATGCTTCTTAACTTCCTAGCTTGAGAGCATCAGAGTGTATGGAGAAGTGTTGTGTTGTGGCAATGGGAGGCCGCATAAGGGGAAGTTCTACACATGCATGGTTGCACCACATGTAAGGCTTGATTGGCCTACTAGTGGCCACATCACGTATACTTGTGACAGCATGCTACCTAGGAAAAAACTTGATGCAGTAGTACGGTTCCTGGGAAATACCATGAGGTGCCAGAAATTATATAAATCTTAGCTCCAAAATTCTTGATGCAGTAGTATGTTGTCCAACCTCACATTAGTATTTCATGCATCCGTCATCAATCATCAACCAAACAAGTGTCCTTTTGCACAAAACTGGCACTGAATCTCAACTGTGTGCTCTACCTGCTTCCTCCCCAATATAATGTACATATTCTGAGGGATATATGCCAAACACATGAGACATATGAATGTCAGTTTATATACAAAGGTAAAATGTCACATTTCGTCTAGAACAGTTGCCATATCAGTCTAGACTACAGAATGTGGACACTTATGTCCGGATTGATCGATATTTTTGCCATTATTTGATAAGTTTATCCAATGCAGAAAAATGAGATGTCTAATCATAGAATCATCAAGTATTTGGGATCGGGAGGCACCAAGGGAAGTATTATATATTTGGGTTTCCAAGAGCACCCGAGGCTTGTAAAAGAAGCGGAGTCTTGCAAACTCCGTCCAAGGCCACCAATGCAACCTCGTCCCTCCTCCCCACCCATTCACGCAGCAACCAATGGCCTAGAGATTGCAGCCCATATACCCCATTGCCCCAGGTAGGCAATCCAGACTCGTTGAACCATCAGCTCCTTCAAGAAAGGTGGAGACGCGCGCCCGCGGGGGGTTGGGGGAGAGGAGGACGTGACAGCAGTGCTTTTGGTGGTTCGGGAAATAACTGGCATGTGTATTAATAATGGATGCAATGAGGGAGAAGAATACATAGGTTACTACTACTTTGTGCGCTACCATGAGTCTGCACAAGCAAGGAAGGCCATTGCACAGTTTAGCAATGTTAATGTTGTGGTTGAGCCAATTATTCAGTAAATTCATTACTTATATTGTTGGATTTGACAACTAAAAAGGGACAAGATACATATATGGCATTGTTGTGCGTATACATCAGTAATTTGTGCCACCTCGCCAAAATATTCATTCATCATCAACCAAATAAGTGTCCTGCTTTTGCACAAGCTAGCATCGATTTTTTTTGTGAATCAATTATAGATGAAGATGATCATCACTTCTTAACTGTGTGTACACCATTCTTTACAATACATTATAAAGATTTCACAATGCCAGCCTTGGGAGGCAAAAAGATATCGACATATATAGAGGCAAAATGACGTATTTCCTTTGGTATGGTTGCCACATCAATATAGACTAAAGGATGTGAATTGTGTCCAGTCCAGATTAATTGGATCTCTTATATTAGACTTTGATGAGTTTTCACAATGAAGAATAGGATGCCTGAAGATGGAATCCACCACGTGTTTGAGATTGGGAGGCACCAGGAAAAGTATTATTCAGGCTTCTATGAGCACCTGAGTCTTGTGGAAGCCTGAATGGCAGCCGCACCATGCAGAGCGCGGGGCAACAGTAGCTAGCAAGTTTGATAACAAAAAAACTAGCCGGCATCCCTGTGCAGTTGCACAGGTTAGGATCCATTACAAAATACTAACGGGTGTGTACTGTTCATTGGATCCATTACTGTTAAACATTACTGTTAAACATAACGGGTACGCCCGTTACTATTTAGCATAACGGGTGTACTGTTCACTGGAGGATAACGGTTGCACTGTTCACTGGATCCAATCCGTTAGTGTTATACTTAATGGGTGTACTGTTCATAGGATCCGTTACTGTTAATGTACAGTAAATTGTGAGAGAGGCAGTGGTATACAGGGTAAGGGGTAGATACTAGCAAGGCAGTTGTTTATTTAATGCTATCCGGAATAGGAGAAGGGAGGGATTCTCTCCGTTTGGAAAACACCGCGAGTAAGAGGCAGTGGTATACAATTATAAGGGTAAGGGGTAGATACTAGCAAGGCAGTTGTTTATTTAATGCTATCCGAAATAGGAGAAGGGAGGGATTCCCTCCGTTTGGAAAACACCGCGAGTAGTAACAGCACTTCTCTCTAGCCTTGTTTAGTTCGCAAGAAAATTTGGATTCGGCTACTTCGTTTGTATTTAGTAATTATTATTCAATCATAGACTAACTAAGTTTAAAAAAATTGTCTCGCAAATTACGAATAAATTGTGCAATTAGTTATTTTTTTAACTATCTTTAATGCTTCGTGTATGCGTCCAAAGAATCGATGCGATATGGAATCTTAAAATTTTTTGGGAGCTAAACAAGGCCCCCAAGCTATCAAACAAGCCGCAAAGAGCTGTCCCTATTTCCTTTTATTTTAAAATTCCCATCCACTTCTTTATTTCGTAAATAACTATTTGATTGCTAAACTCAAGCCAACTAACTGATGGATATATCATTATTCGTTAGCACAGATTTTGAGTGTGCCAAAGTGCATCAAATTCAAGCTTATTAGACCATCCTCAATAGGAGTTTCATGACACAGTTTCCAACACATCGATATTTTGAAAACAGTGCATAGGAGTTTCATGGGGATGAAACTCTCTCTACTCACATGAAACTCTTATCATCTCTCTCTTCATTAATATAGTGCCACATCAGCATATTTAATGTGCATGAAACTCTAATGAAACCCCATTGAGACTGGCCTTAGGGCAACCTCTTAGGGCACTCACAATGCAGATCTATCATAGAGTCTAAAGTTATTTATTACCTCGAACAATGTGGACTTAGAGTCTAAATAAGACTTGGAGTCTTATTTTTTCTACCTTTTTCTTCAATAAATATAGTGCCACATCAGCAAAATACTATAAATAATATGTAATTAATTGTCTTGGACTTTGTGATAGAGTCTTGCATTGTGAGTGCCCTTAATCTAACTAATAACTACTCCCTCCATCTATAACATCCTAAAAATTGTTTCTTTGGAAATAGAGCTAAAATGATTTATTTTATGAATTTTTGTGCTTATGAAACATAGGAAAATAATATTTTTCATTAAAATAAAACTTATCATAGAACTTAGCAACTTGTTTGTGCATTCATGCTGGAGAATTTATTTTATTGTGCTGAGTGATTTGACCAAAGTTCAAAAATATTTCAAACAGATTTTAAATGGATTTGAAAATGGCTTGAAAGAAAAGAAATTAAAGAAAAAAAGAAATTCTTCCCTGGACTGGCCCGAAGGCCTGTTTCCTATCCCCTCCCCGCAGCACAGGCCTCGGCCAGCTTCTCTGTGCCGCCCCAGCCCAGCTCCTCGGCCCAGGACCGCGCGAGCGGCCCATTTCTCCCCTCTCGGCCCAGCCTATTGAGCACGCCACCGCGTGGGCGCCATCACCTCCCCTCTCCTCTCTCTGGCAGCCGGGTCCCTCTCTCTTCCTTCTCGCTGACGCACTGGCCCCACCCGACAGCGCCCTCTTCCTCCTCACGCCGTGAACGAGTAGAACTCGCCAACCGAACCACCCAATCCCGAAAACATCGGGATTTCCTGCTAAAACCGCACCTATAAAGCCCCTGAGCCGCCCAGCGGACCCCTTTTCGCTTCTAAGTCGCTGAACTCGAGCCCTGGCCGCTGTTTCGACTCGATCCGGATCTCGCCGAGCTTGAATTCAAGCCGCGGTGGCGAACCCTCCCTGCTCTCTCTCTCAGGCCGAACCAAGCGCATAGGTGAGCTCGGGGTAAGCTCCTCCTCCGGCTGGTGTACTTCTTTCGCTCCCTAGCGCCCCGTTTCGCGAGTTCAACGTTTCCGGCAGGGTCCTCCCATGGCGCCGCCGCGCCGGACCTATGGAGGATGGCCGGCCAGCCGGCGTTCACCCCTGATGAGATCCTGGCCGTTGGTTTTAGATCTAAGGGCCAGGAAAGAAAGATACCCCTTCGGGGTGAAAAATTGCTAAAGAAACCCTGTAGAATTTGAGAACTAACCTAGAGTCCGTGGCGCCCTGGGAAACTTCGCTTTTCAATTCCAAAAACTATTCTCTGATCGGTTTAGTTCAAAGTACGGTTTCCAGAATTTACAAGTTTGCCACTGGGTTTAAATTGCTTATAAAATGCTCATTTTAACTCCGATTTGACCCATTCAAATGTGTTAGATTCGTCTTCTCGAGATCTACGTGTTAGTATCATGTATTACCAGTTTCTATCTTTTTAATTTCGTGACCATATTTAATTAATTATTCTTCTATAGGAAATCTTAGAAAATTCACAACTTCTCCGTTTTAGCTCCGATTTTTGTGATCTTTACGTCTGTGTGATCGTAGCGATGCGTGGAATTATTTTATAAACTTTTCATACTACTTTTATATGGTTGGTGTACTGTTCTAATTATAGCTTTGTTTGCTTCGTGTATGTTTGGCCTCGATTGTTTGTGTGTTGATGATCGATGATCGAGTTTAGACGGAGAGCAATACTTCAGTAATCAAGATCAGAGCCTTGGTAACAAGTAAGACCAGTAGGACCAGAAAGATCAGCAAGAGCAACTGGATCAAGGCAAGTATAACATTTGGGTTTTCTTTCTGTGACCATGATCTTGTGATGTGATTAATGTTAAAGCAACAAATGATAAAAATGACTTTTTAGCAAATTGATGATTTATCTGTAAGTGATAACTGGGACAGCAGTGCAACCATGAGGGCTATAATGGCTCTAGTTTTAGCTCAGTATGAAGACCTTTTCTAGCTTATTAGAGGTTACCCGAAAGGGTGCTAGAGGGGCTTGCCGTTTTGGGTATAGCGTGGCCTCTGTCTTTATGTGTATAGGCTGCGCGTCATTGTGACATTGGAAGGGGCTCTATATCTGCGCGCCCGGAAAACCTTGCGGCCCTAACATGTTAGACGAACTTTTGAAAGGCTTCATAGTGATCCCTGCCGACCTTCGTTGGTAGTGGGTTAATGAAAGCCCTAGTTTGGTTTTGGATAATTGATGAAACCCTAGTACTAACCTCTATACTAAGTGTGTGTAGACTTAATGAGGTTGGTACATGCCAAGTGATGGAGCAAGTGATGATCATGGTGATGATGGTGATGACCACAAGATGATCAAGTGCTCAACATGGAAAAGAAGAAAGAGAAAAACAAAACCCTATGGAGATCAAGGCAAAGGTATTGCTTAGGGTTTTGGTTTTGGTGATCAAGACACCATAGAGGGTGTGATCACATTTAGGATAGATAGCCGTACTATAAAGAGGGGAATTCTTTGGCTAAGCGGTTATCAAGTGCCACTAGGTGTCATTGTTCATGTGCATGCATTTAGAACCTAGTGAGCTAACTTAACTCCTTCGAAGAAAATGTTTGTGAAAATGCTAACACACGTGCACATGTTGGTTTACACGTTGTGGTGTTGGCACACTTTGAGAAGGAGGTGGAGTTTGAGATTCAGCGCTTTTCGAGAAAATGAAGTGCATTTTTTCTATTGCGCCGGTGGGAGATTTGGAGAAGTCGCGGGAGTGTTCCTCGCAGAGAAACACTCACCGGACGCTAGCTGTTGAGGCACCGGACGCAGAGGTTGTGCGTCCGGTGTGCTGTGGTGCTAGGGTTAAGCACCGGACGGTGAACACTGGACGCTGGGGAGCTCCTGTTCATGCGTCCGGTGCTATCTGACTTCGGTCGGAGTGTTTGACTGGAAGCACCGAACGCTCAGGGAGCGTCCGGTGGTTAGCGTCCGGTGTGCGGGCGTTTTGTGACCCTCTCTGCACATGGGTCCGGTGAGCACCAGACGCTACCGGTGCTTAGCGTCCGGTGACCCGCAGGTTTGCGGAACTCTCTACGCATGAGTCCGGTGTGCACCGGACGCGTCCGGTGCCAACTTGCTCAGCGTCCGGTGCACTGCAGGTGACCGTTAGACTCTGACACGAGAATTTCAAAAGGCGACACGTGGCTGACGTTGGAGCACCGGACGCTGGTGTTGAGCGTCCGGTGCCCCTTTAAGAGCGTCCGGTGACCCCGAGTGTTGCCCAGTGAGAGAGCCAACGGCTCTATTTGTTTGAGGGGTCTATAAATATTTGTTGGTCGGCTTAGGGCTCACTCTCTTGGTATTCTAGCATACTTGACATATTTGTGAGCCTAAGCAAACACCTCCCACTCATCTCCTTCATAGATTATACATCTTTGTGAGATTGGGAGTGATTCTAAGTGCATTTGCTTGAGTGATTGCATCTAGTGGCACTTGAGGATCGTTCTAGCTGCGGTTTTCTTGTTACTCTTGGTGGTTGCCGCCATCTAGACGGCTTGGAGCAGCGGAGGAGCTTTGGCACGAGTTGGTGATTGTTTGTGGCCATCTCTCGGTGATTGTGAGGGGTCTTGTACCTTCCCCGTCGGAGAGCCGAAAGGTAACTCTAGTAAAGTGCTCGTGTCATTGAGCTACCTCACTTGTGGGTAGGTTCTTGTGGTGTTCTAGTGAGGACGAGGTTCGTGCTACACCTCTTAGCCACCGAACCACCAAGTGTTGGTCGACACAACGGGGACGTAGCGTGCCGGCAAGCACATGAACCTCGGGAGAAAATCGTGTGTCTTCATTGTGTTTGTTGATTGGATTTCTCCCGATGATTGGACTTCATTTTATTGATTGGTTCATCCCCTCTACACGTCGGTATAAAGATCAAACCATCTCTCTTATTTTCTTACAAACTAGAGTAGCTTACATACTTGTATAGAAACTTTAGGTAGCTCTCTAGTGTAAGTAGAGACTTAGCTCTTGTGTGCCTAGTGATCATATCAACTAGATTTGTTGGATAGGTGGCTTGCAAACACCCCTTTAGAGCTAGAGCAAAAAGCTTCGCTTTGTTATTTACTAACCTCTTGCTCTAGTGAATTTGTAGAATTTTTAAATAGGCTATTCACCTCTCCTCTAGCCATATTAGGACCTTTCAGTTAAGAGGTCGACGGGCCTCGGGCAAAAGGGTAAATTATGACTCATTGGTAAAGATGTACAACCTCTGCAGAGTGTTAAAAACTGGTATACTAGTCGTGCTCACGGTCAAGAGTGGCCTTGGGGATTCTTGCATTAAAGATGATGATTCTTGTCATGTTATCATAGTCGTTATTTATTGTTTAATGCTTTTACATTATTTATGTAACATTGATCATGAGATTGTAGGATCTATACAATCTAGTTGATATACTTGTGGAGTTCGACATGGACTCACTCTTGCTATTTCCCCCACACTTTAGGAGGAGTGTTAGGCTTGTGATCAACCAGTCAGTTGGATCCTGTAGAGTGGAGTTAATACCCGAAGTTGGAGTTATCTTCCGTTGTGTGCTGCCTAAGGTTATCTCTGATTTATTATGTACGCTATATAATTTATGCATTGTATTTTGATATTACCCCTTATTTGTAGCTATATGTGAGATTTGACCTCTAAAACTCACATATGGTGCATGTCTGATTTTGTCCTTAAAATCAGGTATTACATCATCTCATAATATAGTTTTTTCTAGGTTTGTTCTAAGTCTAACTATATCACGCTTAACCAAATTTTATAGAGAAAACATCTACAATATCAAATTAGTAAATTAGATATTATAAAATGTATTTTCACAACAAAGTTATTTGTAGTTATAGATGTAATTATTTTTCTATAAAAATTGCTCAAAGTTAAAATAGTTTGACTTAGATCAAACCAAAAACAGTGATATTCAGATTGGTGCAGTAGTTTATAATGGACTAAAAATGTGTGTTTCTGGAGCTACTTAAGTTGTTAATGCAATAGTGATTCACTATGATGGTATATATTGTCCCTCACCGTTCTATATGTGTTTACGTAATTATCAGGTGAGTAATTGTACTTATTAGACATATCACAAATATAATTAGCGCATTCTCACTGTTGTATTTTATTCGTCTTTAGTCATCAACCAAAGAAGAGTGTCCTTTTGTCATTGTTGGCATCCCTTCTTAACTTTTTTTACCACCCTCCTCAGTATACATTCATGAGAGGCCAGCTGCGAGAGAGATGCCGGCATACAAATACCTATGTATAACCTCACATTTCTTCGGATACAGTTGCCAAGAAAGAAAGCGGATGGTTGTAGCAGGAGCAATCGAGTGAGGTTATTGCCACTAATAAGCCATTTGGTAATAAGTTTATCCTGTGTAACAGAATGAGATATCTGATGATCGAATATCCGTTTGGGACAGAGAGACATCATCGAAAGTACTGTTTAGGATTTCAAGAGTAGGCGAGCTGCTGTGCCAACTCTGTTGTCGGATATGAGTCATTCACCTTGATGCTCACTTGGGTGAAGCACACAACTCACGTTTCATATATCGAACCCCTTCTCTATTTCTCTAATTAAAATAAGCTGATTACATGATCTTAAACAATCACTACAACTCCAAAACCAACAATTAGATCAGTCTCAACGCAAGATTTCATCAGTCAATTTCCAAGGCTATGAAACAAAATATAAAACAGGTCTTTCTCTCAGTGTATAGTTTCATTGCACAGTGTCACATGTTATTTTGGCATTTTTCCACCGGTCTCTCTCTTTCTTCCCCATGCTACCACACTGCAGCAGCGGGCTCCACGGAAGACGATGACACGGATGCAAGCAGCGCCAGCCACGGCAGGTGGCATCAAGGACTGCTCCATGCTCTTTGGCGACATCAAGGACTTCTTCGCCGCTGTCGTCTTGCGTACTCGTTGCTTGCCTCGTCGCTGGAGTACACGCCCTTGGCTCCCCTCATCCCTCTCCAGCGTGCTTCTTCACCAGACTACACCCCAAGCTCCCTTTCGGTGTGAGAAGCCGTTTCACGCACGTCTCCACTGAGCCACCGCCGCTACCACCCATACCAGAGGAGCCTTCATCCTCCCAGCATGGATACTAAACACATTCAGTAGTTTGTAACAGAGGACAATCTTGGTTGAGGCAGATCGTGCCTGAATTCTATGTATGCATAACTAATCGAGTATTTTGCCTTTGGCGAATGTTTTGTTCAAAATCAGTAGAATGCTTGTCATAGGAGTTATTCAGAATGAAAATCATCAGTCAAATGTTTGTAATAGCTAGGGGATATTCTGTATGAAAATATCAATAGTTTTTGTTGTAAATTTGATCCGACATTGTTCTCTTGCACATTGCTTCTCCACCTCTGAATTTTGATTGTTCTATTTACTGAACTGTATGCCTATCATCCTAGCATTATAAGATTTGATAGAGTTGTCATCTGAAACAGTAACGCTCAAAAGGAACGAAAGCCTTAACTGACAGACTCCAATAAATCAGGCAGAAACTGAGCTCCTTCAACCTTCAGATCAGTCACAAGCCAAATCATCCTTTTTTTTTGACAATACAAATGCAGGATAACGAAAGGCATGCCGCCTTTGTATGTATGGCACAATTAATCAAGTATTGATTTGTCTTTGCCTTTATGTATGAAAATCATCAGTATTTTTTGCAATTTGGTCTCAAGCTGTACTGCACGTTGCTTCTCCACCCCTGAACTGTGATTGTGGCATTTTTCTTTTATGAATTCTATATGGACAACATTCACCATTTAATCTATACCAAATTTAGATGCGTACGATGCTGGTATTACAGGATTTGGAAGAATCTTTGAAATTATAGGGCAAAATTTGCCACGAGACACCGTTAAAGCTTGCCTTTTACCAAAACACATTAAAAAAAACAAGTCTTTGCTGTAAGACACCAAAAAACGCATACGCTTTGCTATAAGACACATAACTTAATATTATATTGAAGTTTATTGAACAGCCACGCAAAATGTCAGAAATACCCTTACCCTTTCATCCCTCTATCACGAAGCCAAGACTCGACTCCAGGCACTCCCGTACGTGCGTTCGACTCCGCGTGCGCGTCCTCCGGCGGCGGTGCTCCTCGGCTCTGCGTGCGCGTCCTCCAGCGGCGGTCCTCGGCTCGACTCCAGGCAGCGGTCCTCCTCGACTCCGCATGCGCATCCTCGACTCCAGGCGGCAGCGCGCGTGGACGGCGACGGCATGCCTTCGGTGGCAGCCGCGACCTGCAGCAAGCCGAGGAGCGGCAGCTCCGGATCCTGCAGGTGCGGTGGGGATGGAGCCTCCACCGTTCTTGAGCGAGATTTTTCCTGAAGAGCACGCTAATCTTTCATGGCTTCCTGATGGTAAAATATTTCTGTCATTGTCTAGGGTTTGGTTAGTTGGTACTGTAGCTCTAAGTTCTTGAAGTAAATCATGTGTTTCTGTCCATACTTTCTGTAGGATGGATCCCAATTCGTTCTACAGGTTTGCTGCACGTGTAGGTGCCTTTGTTAAATTGACTGAAGATGTTCTTGGATCTGCTATAATGTTGCTGAAATATGCATGTTATGGTGATGACATATTGTTATGTTGCTTCAACCTCGAATTGGAGGGCAAGGGTATTTCTGTCCATATATTATGTTTACTTACCTGTTTGATTGAGAAATAATATTTATATGAGCTATAATGTCCAGCAGCCAATGACCATGATTTTATAATGTGTTGTGGCAAAGCCATTCTTTTTTAGTGTCTACCGGCAAAAGCCAGCTTTTTTTAGTGTCCCCTGGCAAATTCTACCGAAATTATAACGCTGAAGAGGAACAAAAGCCTAAAATTGCAATTGTAACGCCGAAGAGGAACGAAAGCCTGAAATTGACAGCCCGAAAAATCAGGCCGAAACAGCATGCTACATCTGGCTTGCAGACGCGGACACGAGCGGAGCAGCTTACTCGCGGACGCGGACGAGCAGCGCAGCTTCCTCGCAGACAAGGACGCGGACGAGCAGGCGCCCGCGGTGGCGGACCGGCGGAGCTGTGCGCTCGTGTCGCCTCTTCCTCGCGCTCAAGGATGGAGGATGACACGAGGGAAGCGCCCGTGGCGGCAAGGAGTACGGCGGCCGCGTCCTCCCCACCTCCCCCCCTCAATCTCGTGGTTGCCATCCCTCCAGCAGAGACCTCCTGCACCGCCTTCCCCTCCCGCATTCCATCCCCTCCCGCCTCGTCCACGCCGAAGGAAGAAGCTGCAGCCCGCATCGGAGGCTCTGCTCCGGCCTCACCCATGCCTGTGGCGCTGAATGAAATGCTAACAACGCTCTCAGTGCAATTCGTCCCTGTTTCCAACCTTTTGCAAACCGCGCTAAAACGTTTCACTAGGATGAAACATTTGCCTTCTCTCTACTCTCAGTTTCATGTGAAAAGCTGACATAACATCCTATTTAATGTGTATGAAACTCCCCATGAAACTTTATTGAGACTGGCCTTAAGCTGGTCCTTGTCTTATGCAATTAACACACCTACATAACATACACTATGTACTGGCTTGACCAATTCACATGCACTACTTGACCAGCCCATGCCTATAGTACAGTTGCTTCCCGCAGCTCTCCATATGCAGCTCTCTATATACAACAAGGAGACACCTTAATCAGCGACACAGAACTAAAACACGTCACTAATATCAGTTTAGTGGCGCGGGCAAACAAAACGCATCACTGGATAGTTGTCGGCCATGGCCAATAAATAAAACATATATGTCTGTTTCATTTCATTTCTCTTCATTTTGCACAGGCGGCTCAGCTTCTTCATCTAGTAGCAACTCAATGTGTGGATATAGTTGACAGCGAATTAACATGGTCATGGAATGACAAGGCAATCGACGACTGACCGCGCCGTGCATGGTCGCCGCCCAGTTGGTATCGGTTGATCAAGAGGAGTCATGAGGCAGAGGCACGAGCTCATCACCATCGAGCAAAGAAGGCATGCATTGTGTGCTGCAGCATCGTATGTGATCGTCCTCCTTGACAAACAAGCAGGACAGGGCACACCACATGTTAAGTAGAGTGCCATGTCGTGTAACTAGTTTACAGAAACCATGAACACCACATGCATGTTAGGTGTCCTGTATAGTACGTTATAATAACAATCCTTATCAACTCATGTTCAGCACTCAAAAGATATGATCGCCCTTGCTACTTTGATCAGTGGTTCAAATATAAGACGCCCAACTCGCAGCTAGGTGCTGGGTATACAACAGCAAGAAAATCATTCCATTTACTAGTATATTAAGATCTCTGAGACCCATCAGATAATGAACATTGAAGACACACATGTCTCCATTGTCGCCTCCCATATATAATTAGGTGCCCTTATTATTGCACTCCTCTGTTTTTTGGTTGCCAAGTCGAACACACAAGCTAGAGCAGATCCGCCTGCTACTGTCATGGTCAATAGGCCCCGTTCGGATACAGGGAAATCATTCCCCAAACGGTTTCCTCACAAATTTCTATAACGTCGGAACCGTTCTAGGCATGGAATGGCCCATTCCGGATTAACCAAACGGAGCCTAAAGAAATATACTTAGGCTCGATTGCAGCTTAGTCTTTCAGCTCTCGATCTGATCTCTCCCAATCGACACACAAAGTCACTATAACACTTCATTGGAGTGGAAGTACACAAATCTGAGCATGGATTTCACATTTCCCAAGTTGCATGTATCAAACCCAGTGCAACTGCAGTTTATTAGTCACGTTAAGTAGTTTTGTTGACTCACAGCGTAGATCTTTATCACCCAAAATTCTAGAAATTAATTGTTGTGCCTCTTACTGTAGGCTGCATGTATTCACATATATACTCAGGCATCACTAATTTGTCCAATATCACCATATATAATATTTCATTGCAATCATCCCCCCAGGACAAATCCACGCTTCAATCTTTCACAACTGATTTCAAATTAAAGTAGCATTTATATTATTCATTAACAATGTTTCCTATGTCTTATTTAGGCATTCCAATTCATTTCAGAAAGTTACAGAACACAGACTGACATAAGGTCGAAGAGTGTTTTGAGAAGAAATTGAGTAGCTGGAAAGGAAAACATCTATCGACAGGGGGAAGACTAACACTGATTAATTCAGTTCTGAGTAGTCTACCCATGTATATGATGTATTTCTTTGCAATAACAAGAGGGGTGCTTAAGAAGCTAGATTATTTTAGTTCTAGTTTTTTTGGCAAAGTGATAACCACATAAGGAAGTATCACCTTGCTAAGTGGAGCATACTATGCCAACCTAAGGAACAGAGGGGTTAGGAATTCATGATTTGGAGCTAAAGAATACTGCACTTCTAAGCAAATGGTTGTTTAAGTTGCTAATATCTGATGGAATATGTAAGTACTTAGGCTCAAAGCCTTTATCCCAAGTTTATTGGAAAAGTGGGGACTCTCATTTCTAGGGAAGCCTCATGAAGGTGAAACAAGATTTCCTTCGTTTTGGCTCATTTGTAATCAAAGACGGTTCCCAAGTACGATTTTGGGTGGACAAATGGCTTGGAAACTCACCTCTAAGTGAACAGTATCCTTGCTTATATAACACCGCCAGACATAAGCAACAAACTGTAGCAGAGGTTTTTAGCTTATCACCATTGCTTTTATCATGGAGACATGATTTGATTGGACCTAAAATTAACAGCCTAGAATGAACTTCTTCCTCGCATTGCTAATATCAAGCTCACTCAAGAACAAGATGTTTTCCGCTTGAAGGGCCAATTCTCAGTGAAGTTACATTATTTGGCTTTGATCCATCAAGATGTCCCAAAATCTAAATAAAATCATCTGGAAAACAAAGGCTCCATTGAAGATAAACATTTTTATGTGGTACCTTCGAAGAGGAGTTATTTTAACAAAACACAACTTAGTATAACGCAACTGGCAAGGCAATGAGAAGTGTTGCTTTTATCATGAGAGTGAGACAATTAAGCATCTTTTCGCACGGGTAGTTTGGGTTGCATACAAGTTCTAAATCTCCCTCGGCCCTGCAACATTTCTCACCTCTTTGGGAGTTGGCTTCGAGGGTTTCAGAAGGATCTCAAACCTTTACTTTTGTTGGAAGTGGTGGCTACTTGTTGGTCACTTTGGTTTGGTATTTGAAAAGAAACATGTTTACTCTCCCTTGCAGGTGGTTTATTCAGTAATCCATTGGCTGCATACATGGATTATGCTCCAAAAGCCTTACGCACAGAATTTGGTGCAGAAGGCATTGCAACAATTGATGTAAGCGGTTATGGTGTTTTTCTCCCAGGCACATGGGTGGCGATCTAGTCTTAGAATTGAATGTCACTAGAGTGTCAGGTTTCTTTCTCTTAGGCTTTGTGTTTAGGCAGAAGCCGGAAGTGAATTCACTTTTATTGTATCAACTCGATGTAATCACTGTGAGTTAATAAAATCCTTCCTTTATAAAAAAACGTAAGTTCTTCCAAAAATGAACACTAGCACCAATGTTGCATTTCCCAAATTGCATCAAATCCAAGATCAGTGCGACTGTAATCCAATTAATCATGTAGTAACAAGTTTAGTGGACTAAGATGTGTGTTTCTTAAGCACTAAAATTATCGATGCAACAGTTTATTGTACAAGGTGTATATTAGTTAGGTGAATAATTCACTTAGACATCACCAATTTTTGCAACCTCACCATGAATCATCAAGCAAACAATTACCCGTCTGTGCAAGCTAGCATCCTTTCTTAACTATATCCACTGTCCTATGTCCTCCACAATATAAAGTACATATCTCATGATACGACAACCACAGCTAGCATATAAATACTGGTACATGCAAAGGCAAAATGTCACACTTCTTCAGGCGTGGTTGCCACAACTATATAGACAATCGAGAATGTGGATGGTTGTGCCCAGATCTATTGAGATTCTTGCCATTTGGTGAGTTTATCCAATGAAATTGATGAGGTGCCTAACATTTGGAGTCACCAAGTGTTGGGAATGGGATGCACTGAGGGAAGTATTATTTGTATGTTCGAAAGCAGCTGAGTCTTTTGAAAGCCTAGATGAACATGTGTGTATTATGCCGCCGCATGATCTGAACAACATTCCAAATGGAATAAGGAAGCAAGCTAAACTAATATGTCCTGTTGGGACTATATAGTGGCTCAGCTGGGGCTACTAGTTTTTCTTTTTTATTCCTCATCCATCACTTTACTTTTTTATACACTACCACCCACGTTTATCCCTTCATTTTTTTAATCGATGTCAATGGACCATATATATATTTATATACTATTTTTTATAACGTACTTTTATCGTTATGGTCGCCTCCATTGATCATGCAACCCTTTACCCTTACCACAGTCCTGGGATGCACCGTCACCGGGCATACCCTGATCTGCACATAGTAGTACCACAATAATGTTCTGCAGCCCAGTGGATCAGAAGCCGCCAATCGATGAGGCTGCATCAAAAGCACCTGTATCACACCCCATCTACCCTAGCGGGTGTGCCAGCACACTAAGACACAATCTGAACACAAATAATAAGCATTTGCTACCACTCAATGCAATCCTAATAAACTCCTTGCATTCTTCCGTGCCACTGCCAAGTCCAGAGTGCCGCATCAAGGACTTGACGAGTGATGATTGTTCTTTAGATTTTGCATCTCACACATTTTTTTTAGACAAAAAGTTTTCTCTTCAAAACAATTCAGCACAGCGTATATATAGGCGCGCCCGCCAACCTCCACAAAAAACAGTACAAAACACAAAGCCTAAAGGCCTATAACCAGCAAAAAGTCTTCAGCAACTAGCAGAGCTAGCAAGACCATCTCTCCCAACTTGGTCATTACACAGAGCCACACCGCCATAAACCTGTTCCGAAAACTGAGAAGCCGACCTCTCCAACCTGAATTGCGTTCCTCCATTCCAGCACAGTCTTGGCGGCTGGTTCGCCAACAGCTCCAATTTTGCATCTCACACATATGCACTAATTAGCATCGTTAGCATTATATTGTTGGATAACCAGTGAGCAGCGCGCGGGAAGGGCATTATGGAGGACTGAGGGTGTGGTGGCAGCCTAGATGGCGAGGAAGTCTCTGGGATAGCTGGAGGCGGGGCAGCACGCTTCACGCCTTCACAGCCTGCAGAGTGATGGGGCAAAGAAGATAGGTGTGAGTCATCGTTGGATCAGTGACCATCAATCGACTGAGAAGATAGGAAAAATTAGGCATCGGTGCTATAGTGCGGCCCTTCATCAAGGGATATCAATAATGGTGGTTCTCTAAAAAGTTGAAAACAACTTACAGATAGTGGTAGGCACATCCCTGCCTGATGAGACATAACAAACAAGAATATAATTAAGAGGTATCAGTATATTGCTGTTGCTGAGAACTAATACGGATAACCACAGTATCCATGTGGTTTTAGATATAAACCTGTAGCGATTTACATTGCAAAGAAAATACAAAAACATCAATTAATTTCATGAGTTCGAATTCAGAATGCAACTGTAACTAAAATATACGACTATCTTATTAGCATTAGTTGGATTTTGAATGCAATTCCAGAATCAGAACTGCTCCAATACTCCTCTAAAAATTACATGGAAAAGTAAGATCCGAACAAAGAGGATCAAGGGAGGTGGAGTTTGGACTTCGGAGTGGATTTTGTTTGGGCGCTGCTCATCCCGTGGGCGTGCAGTGAGGACGTCAGTTGAGCAACGCCGACGGCCGGCTGCCTGCACAGTGCACACGAGGAAACCGAAGGTGCAGGAACCGAACAAAGGGATCGGTAGATGAGTTTAGACTGCATTTGGGCTGTGACGGAACAAGCCCATACGGGACTTGGGTGCGGAATAATTAAAAAAAAATTCAATATCCAAAACTACTGTACCTAATCCAGCAGGAACAAGGACACAAAGAATGCATGTTTCTTAAGTTCATAAAAGCATAGATCTTGGAATCACTTAAAAATCTCATATCTTTCCCTCTCTGTTATTGTAATTGTACTTGTACTCATTTTTGTCTTTTCTTTAATTAATCTATCCAGTAGGGGGGCTCCTTGCCCCTCCTGTTCAAAAAAAACTTAAAATTCTCAATGCACTAAGAGTATTATGTACTTGTGACCACAGTAAGAAATTGTGCCGTCTCCTGTAGGATGAGTATATTTCATATCTTAGACATCACTAGTGTTTAGTATTCAAGCATCAACCAAACAACTTTCCTTCTGCATACTTAAAGCTTATAAAAAAACTATCCTTCAGCATAAGCAATATATCATCGCTTAGTAACTCTTTCCACCATCCTTCTTCCCATATATAACTTAACTATCAATGGTGAACAAAATGGGATATGGTGGAGACCTATGGGCGCCTGGCACATGACTAGCCAGTCATATGTGGGTCCTATAGATGCAAATTTCATGGTGCCAACAAGAAAATGCATATAAATAATGCCAGTGGTAAAGGCAAAGGATCAAGTAGTTGTATATATAGTTGCCACATGACATACTTCAGTCTATCGAGAGAATGCGCAGGGTTGTGTGGTCAGATCAAAATTCTTGACAAGTGTGTTTATCCCATGCAGGAGAATAAGATATGTCACAAGTCACAACTGAAAAGTCTATAAATGTTTGGGATTAGGAGACATTAGGAAAAGCTTTATTTAGGGGTTCAAGAGCATCACAGGATTGGCAAGAAAAACTGGTAGGCTGACTCAGAGAATTAGAGGTTGCACTACCAGAGTTGGACAGGCACACCTTTTCAGAATGCAGTGTTGCTGGCGTACATGGCCATGTTGTTGAGGTTTGGCATTCACACTTTGCATCTCACTTGGCCTAATATTTCCTCTCTGTCTTCAACGCTGAAGAACTCTTGAAGGCCAATTCATGCATGTCACTGGATCTTCCTGTCAGGCTCGCCTTCGCAGCTCCCAAAGTCATGAATAAATTAATATATTATTTTTGTTTATTTTATATTATTAAAATGGCTTTGAACTTCAGTTGATATGATGATATTATGTTTAGTTCTTAGCTAGTTTTATAAGCACAACATTATTGCTCGTGTGGTGCCCGATCCTGTTATAACTAGATGATACCCTAGCCCGCGCGTTGCTGCGGAATTTGGTAGTGCTATATAGTAATAAAATTTATGGAGAAAAAATAAGAAAATTTAGATGAACAATGAATAATAACGTCAATATGTTAGTTGACCCTATTATACAAACTCCAGCAGCGTATATGGCCGGGACATCTATGCTACGCCTACCAGCACCAAAATGGGAGAATAATCCACTGAAAATGACTAAGAAGAGCTCGAGAAAATGCCTATCAATCAAACGGTATCTCTTATAAAGAATGTGTGCTCACGTGAATAGCTATAGATAGCAATCCATGATGAATTAATAATGATGCAATACAAATCATTCTATAAAAAAAAGAATGTGATAAAAAAAAGAGTAGTGTACGAAAGTTAGCATTGCTTAGAGTGTCACCTGGAGCTCAGATAGCAAATAGCATGTGAGTAACATTGAGAACATTGGGTTAGGAAAATCATCCACCTGATGAAACTGAAACTGAAGGATAGAATGCGAAAGGGAAATGATACTTAGTTTTAAAGGCAAGCTGTAGTAATCAATAAATTGGGCCAGCATGCGGAAGTAGGAGATTGCTCTTCCTATTCCCATGCCTGTGACTGTGAGATGGATTCAAGTAGAGATGGGAACAACAAATTCAGGCTAATCACTTGACATGATAAAAATGCCTGATGAACAATAAATTCAGGCTTCAGCGCTGGCAGCTAATCTTGGTCAGAGAGAACCTTTGCACCTATGTCTAATTAATTAGGAACTCAGCAGCTAAAGTACATGGGGCCTCATCCGCTCCTCCACCTTGTTCGATCGCCCTCTTCTCTATCGACGCTGGCTCTGACTTCTTCTTCACCTACGCAAAGCAGGCCAGGTGCCTCCACTGTCCTTACATTCATCGCCACCATCCACGACGCCAGCCATGTCCTTCTACTTGTCGGAACCAGGCGATGCCCTGGTACCTGCCCAGATCACGACGGCGGCGAGCTCTGTGTGGTGACCGCGGCGAGCGAGTCCTAGAACACAAAATGAATAAAAGGGTTTTGCACTGCACAATATCGCAGCTTCCTCGGTCCTTGATTCTCTTTATTTATAAGAACATGGGGATCACGGAACATGCTCCGCATATCCCCCGCGCCAAAGTACATAGCGAGTACGACATCTTTTTTACGACATACAACGTGCTGCCGTTATATGCCGTGGCGCAGACCGACTCTCGAACTCCAGATCGTGTCATCCCTAGGCACGACTCCGAGAACGCACAACCTGCTAACCTGACTGGACTCTAACTAATTGATCCAAAAGATCCTAACCGAAAGACTTGAAATAGTTTAGCTAACAAACACTCCCTAAACCTGTTTTAACTCAATGACACCCAACTTCTTCCTCAGCTCCTGAAACCTGACTCGCCCAAGCGCCTTGATGAACATATCAGCCAACTGATCAGCAGTGCCGATATGATCTATTTCCACTTTTCCATCCTCGATACATTCACGTAGAAAGTGATACTTTGTATCAATATGTTTACTCCTGTCGTGGCACACAGGATTCTTGCTTAGTGCAATCGCAGACAAATTATCCATCAGAAGCTTCACCGGTGCCACCTGAGTTCCCAACAAATCTCCCACCAGTCGGCTTAACCAAATCCCTTGGCATGCAGCTGCTGCCCCGACAACATACTCTGCTTCGCAGGACGATAACGTCACAATCTTCTGCTTCTGAGAAGCCCACGTGACCAAACTTGTCCCAAGGAAGTAGGCAATCCCATTAGAACTCTTCCTATCTTCAACGTCACCAGCGAAGTCACTGTCGCTAAACCCCAACAGAAACGGTTTCAGATCAGTGCCTCGCTCATACCTGCAGCCATATTCCATAGTCCCTTTTAGGTACCTGAGTATTTGTTTAACCGCAGCCCAATGCTGTTTGCCTGGAGCCTCCATGTATCTACTCACCACACCAACAGAATATGCAATGTCAGGTCGAGTGTTGACTAAATACCGTAGACTCCCAATGATGCTTCGGTATGCTGTAGCCTCCACAACTTCATCACCTTCCTTGATCTTGCGGAGCCTGAGCCGAACCTCCATAGGTGTAGTGCACAGATTGCACACAGACATGCCCATGGATTTCAGTATCTTGGTTGTATATCCACCTTGACAAAGAGTGATTCCTTCTGAACTTTGCTTTACCTCGATTCCTAGGTAATAGCTTAATAACCCAAGATTGCTCATACTGAACTTCTTCTGCATCTCCTGCTTAAATTGCTTGATATCTTTGACATTGGGCCCAGAGATTATCACATCGTCCACATGTACCCCAACAAGCAAGAAGAACCTTTTGTTGCTCCTTCTGTACATAGCATACTCCAACTTGCTCCTCTCAAAACCGAGAGTTACAAGCTCCTTGTCAAGCTTCGCGTTCCAGGCCCTTGGTGCCTGCTTCAGTCTCAGTACCCTTCGCTGCCGACAACGATACCGGCTGTTGAACAAAAATGGTTTCAATTAAGTCATGATTCAGGAACGCCGATTTGACGTCCATATGGTGTACCTCCCATCCACTCTGAGCTGCTAGCGCCAACAACAACCTCACTGTTTCAATTCGAGCAACTGGAGCAAATACTTCGTCATAATCGACTCCATGCCTCTGTGCATACCCTTTTGCCACCAAACGCACTTTATGCTTGACAATCTGTCCTTGAGGGTCCTTTTTTACCTTAAATACCCATTTTAAACCAATGGCTCTTTGTTGTTTAGGTAAATCACAGACCACCCAAGTCTTGTTGTCCTCAATAGCCTAAGCTGTGCACCCGAATGTTCGTAGATGCCGGACGTAGATGCAACTTGTTCACCCCTAGACTGGTGCGCTTAGCATAAGCTGTGCACCGAAGGTTCGTAGATGCCGGACGTTTGGTTTTCTCCCGAACCAAACCTCAAACGGAGTTTTGCCATTTAGGATTTTAGTTGGCGAGCGATTTAGCACATAAACTGCAGTTTTGACTGCTTCACCCCAGAACTGTCCCGGTACACCCATACTCTTCAGTAAGTAGCGAGCCATCTCGACGACTGTTTGATTCCGCCGTTCGACTACTATGTTCTACTACGGAGTGTAGGGTGTTGTGGTGTTGCGCTTGATGCCATGATCCTTGCAATAATCAGCAAAAGCATTTGAAATAAACTCACCACCCCGTTCAGTTCTGAAAACTTTCAGACGACATCCTGACTCAACTTCAGCGGCTAACTTGAAGCTCTTGAAGAAACTCAGTGCTTCATCTTTTGTTGCCAACAGTTCTAACCACATGTATCTGCTATAATCATCCACGATCAACAGAAAATATGACTTTCCACCTGGTGTTGGTGGCGTGATCGGGCCACATAAGTCACCATGAGTCAACTCCAAATTAGCTTGGGCACGATATGCAGACATTGAGGGGAACGGTTTTCTGTGATGCTTACCAAGTGCACAGCCATCACATGCCTGCTCTAGTCGACGTATCACCGGCAGTCCTTCCACCATCTGCTTTGCCCCCAGATCACTCAATGATCTGAAATTGAGGTGCCCATAACGAGCATGCCACAGCCAGGCCACTTCATCCATCTTTGACATCAAGCAAACGGGCTTCGTCAGGTTCACCTTTAAGATATATAGGTGATTTCTTCTCTCTGCGCGGATCAACACTCTACGCTTCTCCTCCATAGTCTGTTGTCGCTCGAAAACTTCCAGGACACCTTTGTCGATCTCAACCTTGCATCCTCCTTCTTCAAGCTGACCAAGACTGACAATATTGTACTTCAAAGATGGAATAAAATATACCTCAGTTAAAACTCTATGATCATTACTCCTTCCAGCAATAGTGACAGCACCGATCCCATGGATCTCCACTGTGGACCCATCTCCAAATTGTACCGTGCCATGAACTGTTTCATCCAGAGTCGCAAGAGCTTCCCTGCAGCCAGTCATGTGGTTTGTCGCTCCAGTGTCGAGCACCCAAGCGCCTTCCCCATACATAGCTAGAAAAACTCACTCTTGATTCAAGAACACACGTTGTTCGCCTGATGCCGTTGTCTGCACAAGATTACACACTTGTGCCACCATCAATGCTGGATCAGTGTCTGCATTGGCATGATGTGCAATCTCCTCCCGTTCCTCCTTTGGCTTGGTCTTGCACTCTTTTCCATAGTGACCGTAGATCCCACACTTGTGGCATCTACCCTTGTGTCGTGGTGTGCCCATCGACGTAAGATTCTTCCCACCGGAGTCTCTTGAGTCATTGCCACCGCGCCCACCGGACCGTTCCTTCTTGACATAGCGGCCACGGTCCTTGTTTCCAGATCCCGAAGATGAATATGGAACTACGCGACTCCTATGTTTTGCCGCCCATTCTTCCTACGTAAGGAGAAGTTTAGGAACCTTGTCCGTGATCTGATCTACCAAGGGCTCAGACCTCTCTTCGACCACACGAAGATGACTTACAAGCTCCTCGATTGTCAGCGTCTTCATGTCCTTGAACATCTCGATCGCCACGGTGACTTGGCCGTACTTTGCAGGTACGACCTGGAGGAATTTTTTCACCAAACGAGTATCAGTGATACTCTCCTCCCCAAGCCCTCGCAGCTCTGTTACAAGCTTCGTGATGCGTACGGCAAAATCATCAACAGCTTCTCCTAGCTTGAACGCGATTGTTTCGAATTCAGCCATCAACTTTTGGGCGTTAACTTCCTTGATGCGATCTGCCCCAAGACGCATGGTCTTGATTGCCTCCCATGCCTCCTTCACATTCTTCTTGTTCAGGAGCATCGAGTGCATGTCTTGTGGTACACCGTGTAGCATGGCACCAAGTGCCAAACGATCTCGGCGTCTTTCTACCTTGGCAGGATCCTTCGCCTCAACAGCATCCCATAGAAACATCCCCTCCAGATTGCACTAGACGTGAGACGGCCACTCTTGATAATTTATCCGAGAGAGCATTGGCCATACCAGATTACCAGCAGCCTGGTTGAACGCCCGCTCCATCGACTCCTTCTCCCCAGAGCCTTCCGCACCCATCACGACGGCACTAAAGTTCACGTGCCCAAACCTTCTTCGTTCCGATAGATATGTTCCACCAGCAACCTCGCCAGACGATCACCTCCTCCTCTCGTCTTCTCGTTGACAACAAACGGCTCTGATACCACTTGTCGGAACCAGGCGATGCCTTGGTACCTACCTAGATCACGACGGTGGTGAGCTCTGTGTGGTGACCGCGGTGAGCGAGTCCTAGAACACAAAATGAATAAAAGGGTTTTGCGCTGCACAATATCGCAGCTTCCTTGGTCCTTGATTCTCTTTATTTATAAGAACATGGGGATCACGGAACATGCTCCGCATATCCCCCGCGCCAAAGTACATAGCGAGTACAACATCTTTTTACGACACGTACAACGTGCTACCGTTATATGTCGTGGCGCAGATTGACTCTCGAACTCCAAATCGTGTCATCCCTAGGCACGACTCCGGGAATGCACAACCTGCTAACCTGACTGGACTCTAACTAATTGATCCAAAAGATCCTAACCGAAAGACTTGAAACAGTTTAGCTAACACTACTCTCCTTGGGACTTGGGTCTTGCCCTTTTGGCTAGGGTGTGCTCGCCCCATCGATGATTGCCTGACTTGCAGTAGCGCGGTGAAATTGTGTGATGCTGTGTTGCCGTGAGCTTGGGGGCCGGCCAGATTCATCATTATTTAAAGGGATAGCAGCACATATGTAGAGAAGAGGAGGGAGATCAGGGAACTGCAATTGTTCGTTTTGCGTACCAGCCTACCAGGACAGCGGGAAACGGAGAGCGTCTCCTCAGCTACCATCGACATGAATATTGGATGGGACACTCGGGTCTTTATCTGTGCTTGACAGAAACTGATGTAGTGGAGCTGTGATGACGTGGCTTCACCAATTCGTAGGAAAATTCTCTAGTGGGGTTCTCCTATTAGGTATCGGTAATCATATGTATAAGACGTCCGAATGGACGGACGCTGCTGTCCACTCGTTTTATCTGCTTCTGATCCACTCGTTGCCTTCTTCTCTCCCTCGTGCTGCTGTCTACTCGTTTTATTCACTACTTTCCATCTTCTCATGCTGCCCCACCTCTCTTGCCGCCCACGTCCACACTCTACTGTGCCGCTGGCGAGCCATCCCTCTCTCTCCCTTCCTCCCTCCCTCAGCCCGCTACAACCTCCATGTCTCTATGCCACCGGAGTGGGGGCGATGACGGTGGCTTGCAGCGAGTGGCACGTCTCCCTATCTTCGTACTCTCTTCCTCGCTCTGCGACCTCCATGGATGACGGCGCGCCTCCGATGAGGTAGGTGGAGACGATTTGAATCTGAGGTCTCTCTTCCCCCTCCCTCCTCTTGTGGATCTAGATCTGAGCCCTCCTCTTCTTCTGTGGATCTAGATCTGAGCCCTCCTCCCTCCTCCTCCACGTTCTTCAACTCTGCTCCTCCTCCTCCTCCTACTTCTCCTCTGGGTCTGGATCTACGGGATGTGGTGGTGGTTAAGGTTTCGATGAGCTTTTGGGTTTCAGCGCTCGCGCATGTTGTAATGGTGTTCTCAGTACATTTTCAAGTGATGTTGCGGTAGGGTAGGGTTTTGGCGAGCTCTCAGGTTTAGGTCTCATCATCATTGCAATGGTTCTCTCTAGACGCTGCAGTAGGTTTCAGTGTTGCAATATTGTGTTTCAAGATGTTGTTTCACTTGCTTCAATCTGCATGTTCTAGTAGTTTCTTTCATGTTGTTACAGCAGTTATTCGGTGTTGTTGTAGTACTATGTCTATGGTGTTTCAGTTGCTCCATCTAATGCTTCAATCCCCACTATTGTATTAGTTGTTGCATGTTGTTGCAACAGCTGTTCGGTGTTGTTGTAATACTATATCCATGGTGTTTCTGTTGCTATTCAATACTTCAATCTATGTTATTGTATTAGTTGTTACATGTTGTTGCAGCAGTCGTTCGTTGTTGTTGTAATACTATATTCATGGTGTTTCAACTGCTCCATCTAATACTTCAATCTGTATGTTGCAGTAATACTTCAATCTATGTTATTGTATTAGTTGTTACATGTTGTTGCAGCAGTCATTCGTTGTTGTCATAACACTATGTTCATGGTGTTTCAACTGCTCCATCCAATACTTCAATCTGTATGTTGCAATAGTTGTTTGTATGCTGTTGCAGCAGTTGTTCGGTGTTTGTTGTAATACTATGTGTTATGGTGTTTCACCTACTTCAACCTATTGTTGTAGCAGTATGTCCCGTGTTGTTGCATTATCATGCACATTGTGTTGCAGCGTTAAGCGTATGGAGATAGGTTGTGGGGACGAGTTAGCGGCAGGCCGATCTGCTAGGGGCTGGCAAGGCGAGGGCGGGGCGGATCCCATGCTCGTGGGGGTATGGACGGGCTCCTTGTGTAGGGAGTAGACGAAGGATGGTCCTCGTGCGTGCGGGGTGAGTGAGGTAGGGGCGAGTTGGTTGGCATGAACGGACGAAGGGCGGTCCTCCGTGCGGTACGAGTTGGTTGGAAGCGGATGGGGTTTTCTTTTCCTTGTTTTTCTTTTCTTCGTGTGGTGCGGGTGGGTGGCACGGCGTCCGGGGTGGGTGGCTCGGCGTCCGGACGCGTTGCTGGCACCAGATGTCCGGACGCTAGCAGTGTCGATTAGGTATAGTAGATAAGGCTTGGCAATGGAAAGATCCCTAAATTGAATCTTAACTTAATTAGTTTATTTTTAATTTGAATTGTGTTTTAAAACTTTCAAGAAGCACCGTGTGGTGGTCGTAGGAGTTCCTTTAGTATGACATGCTCACGGTAAGAAAAGATCAAGTGGGTGGGACAATGAGGGCCAAATTGAGCATGCAAGAGAAATAGTCGAAGCGCGGAGGACTAATTCATGGCCACAAAACACCTTTCCTTCCCATTTTAAGCACACGTGCCATATAGTTTAAACACCTGAAACTGGCATCAATTTTAGATGATGTTTACAACGAGCTATCATAAAAAGCTAGCTACTTGTCGATCAAATTAGAGGAAGAAGATACATATGAATCGTCGTTGGATCAAGGAACATTTCATTAAGGATATGTGAAATATAAACTAGCATTCCACCTCACACAGGACAAAAAAACATTGTTTATTCGTCATGTTAACCTATGCTTTCTCATGTTAGGTTCTATTTTTGACGACCTTTTTACTGGAAAAATCCTGCACGCCACGTGAGAGATGCAAATTTAAAGGTGGAGAAGTGGACCCAGTATGCTGACATGAACGGTGACACATAGGATAGGAGGGGCACCCTTCGGACTGGGTGCAGCTTGAGGCTATTACTAGGGCCTTGTTTAGATGCAAAAAAAAATGAAGTTTGACACTAGCATTTTTGTTTGTATTTGACAAACATTGTCTAACCATGGACTAATTAGACTCAAAAGATTCGTCTCGCGATTTCCAGGTAGACTGTGCAATTAGTTATTTTTTATCTATATTTAATGCTCCATGCATGCGTCCAAAGATTCCAAAGATTCAATGTGATGGAAAATCTTATAAACTTTTGAAATTTTAGGTGCATCTAAATAAGGCCTTAGTCAAGGTTGTGTGGGTCGAGTTTATTATTATCCTTGGCACCAATGTAACAAAAAAAAAGTGGTTTGTGTGGGTAACCACCTGGCCGGCTCTCTTTGTTTTCTTATTTTTCATCACTTCTTCTCCTAATTAGAAAATAAAGGGATAAATATTATCAATGGACCAGAATCCTTGATTTTTCTCACTTCTACCTAAGAAAAGTTTTTTTCTTCTATTGCTCTTAGAATCACCTGACATTCCACGCGCCCTCGAGTCAACATCCACCCTATAGTTTGTACAGGTGTATTGTCTCAGACTTCATTTAAAGTAATAAGATATATAAATATAGCTACATATAAATAGTTATATGTGGTAGATTTACATATAAATTTAGTCATCATAATCATTTTAAAAATAGATAAAGTTATATTTAAGACAGCATAGAGTTTAACGAGGTTCTCAATAATATATAGTTTAACAAAGTTCATAAATAGCACCATAAATAAAACGCTATTAATTAAGTTTAGCCGATTTTGGTATGACCAATACTGACGGTATTGGTTGGTGTACTAATAACCAGTGTCAAGGTCGGTATGGGACAAGTGTGTTTTCGTATTGATCTGGCCAGTTTTGCAAAGAGGTTACATTATTCTCGTAAATTTATTGTATATAAATAAAAGTTTAGTTACAATATTTAGGTTGGAAAATTGTTATGATAAATTTGTCAGCTTCTCTCTCTAAGTTGTCCACCATAAGTAATAGTCTATATGTGTAATATGTCATGTATTCTTTTCCTTAATAATATACTGATACATGTATCTTTTGTGTATTCTGAGAAGAAAAAAAGAAATATCAATATTGGAGTATGTATAAGCTTCTAGCCTTGAAGCATGAAGTGGTCAAACCAAGCAGTTGAGCCCCTGAAGATGAGGAAATTTCTAAATTTGTGGAGTTCTCCTAGTGTTTTTAATTGGTAATAAAACACCATCACAGTCATAGCACTAGGGAGTCCTCAATAGAAGACATTTACTAGAAAAAGTTTGTACTAAATTTTGAATACTAAAAAGCCTATATTACTAGGAGAAGTTGAAACTTTTAAAAGAACTGCAACCTACAAGCTTGTCATGAACTGGAGTCTGCTATGGTGGGGTGTTTTTTTTTTTTTTTGCTTTCTATGGATGATCTTTTACCTTTAGACTTGTTTTTTTTTAGTTGTGTGAGAGTGTCCTAAAAAAAAGAGTTGTGTGAGAGCAAGACCGCCATTTTGAGTGGACTTTTTTATTGAGAATATTTTGAGTGGATTGAATCCTCTTTTGAGAGGATGAAGCCAGATGGTATTTTCCGTTATGTGAAGAAAGTATTTATAAATTTGGATTTTTTTTTGGGGGGGGGGGTTCGGAAAGAGCTATTTCTTCTTTCTTTCTTTTCAAAAGAAAATGAGTAACTTTCTAGTGACATGGAAGGTGACACGCACGTGCGTCGGACACCTGGTGGCAGCATGCATACGCCTTCTCACTCACTCAGTCCTCAGCCTCTATTTGATCTTCCCTGTCTGTCCACGTTAGTTTGTGGCCTCCATCTCACGCCTGAGCTCCAAGCCCTCTTGGCGCCACACACCCCAAGATGAAATACAGGACTAGGAAGCATCATGGAACGGAAGCTCAATTTGAAGGGCAACCGTGCCTCCATCATCTTCATGAGCTGTTCCACAACATTGAGCGCTAGCTGTGGAAGGAAGGACATATTCTGCTAGCACCATGCGTAAACATTGTGCTCTCTATAGTCCGTATGAACTCCAGATCAGATTGTGACAACTGAACTAAAAGTGGAATTCACACAACCTAGTTTAGGGTCTATAAACGTCTTTCTCTGGGGAACAATTAGGAGAAAGATTCCTGCAGGATAACAACATGTACAGTTAATTGAAGCCGAGCTGCTCATATTTTACTTTTAAGTCAATGGATGAAAAATGATATGAAATTTGTTCCTCCTGACGATCAAATATTCATTATAACCACTTAAGCTCCAATAAAACAAATTTGAGCTCTGATGTTCATTTCCCAAATTTTACATCAAATTCAATCTCAGCCCGACTACATTATTCCAGTTAACCATGTAGCAACTAGCTAGTTTGGGACTAATACGCGTGTTTATTAAGATCCAAAATTCATGATGAAGTAGTATGTTATGTTAGAGGTGGTAGTATGAAAATTTTCCACCCCGTACAATGCATGTATTAATCAGATGACTAAGGGCCTGTTTAGATGCAGCCAAACAGCCAAAACTTTTGAAGAAATGAGCACTTTTTGGAAGAATGGATCTAAACAGGGACTTGTAAAACTTGGCTGTAAAGATTTGGAATTTGGGACCTTTGAGTCCCAAAACTATGTAAACTTGCTTAGGGACCCGTGTCATGTGTCTTGTAGACCAAAAAATTTAGGAAGCATCTAAACATCTATTTGAATGTAAAGTTTACAGCTAAAAGTTTTGAGATGTAAAAATTTGAGATCTAAACAGGCCCTAATGCACTCAAAAGTCATTAATTTCTGCAACCTCGCCTGCCATAGTACTATTTCATTCATTTGTCTTCAACCATCAACCAAACAAGTGTACTACTGCGCAAGCTAGCATTGTTTGTTATTATGACCACCGTCCTCTGTCCTCCTTAATGTACATATTTCACAGGATGCCAACCAAAGGGGGGCATATAAAGTTCAATACATACAAAGGCATAATTTTATATTCCTTCATGTGTGGTTGGCACATGAATATAGACGAGTAGATAAATGGGGATGCTTTCGTCCAAACCAATCAAGATTCATCCATTGATACGTTCATTACCCATTGGATTAGACTGAGATGCCTCGTGGTGGAACCACAAAATGTTTGGGGATGGGAGGCACTATGGGAAATGCTATTCGAACCTCAATCTGCAATATATCACAAGGATAGTGTAAGTCTGGTTGAGATAGCAGACTTAGGGCTCCCATTCTACTAACGATGGAGATAGGATCTAGCTGAGCTGCTTAGGGCTTGTTCAACGCACTATGGTGGCATGCCGACATATCATCAGCTACATCTGCATCAATGTTTCCATGCCACATAGTTTGGTGGTCTCGTAGAAAGGTGGTAGTACCCCATGTCTTTGACTGAAAGATAGCAGAAACATTTCTGTAGGGGCTTTCAAGCTCCTCCAATTTCGTTAAAGAAAATAGCAGAAACCGACATTCAAGAACAGAAAGTGATGGCTTTAGGAGAGGAGAGATAGGAGTAAAGTTGTCGCATGCATGCTCTTTTGCCTCTGTATAAAACAGATAGATGGGTATGAGACTATGAAATATCATCAGGCCTGTCTTATGGGTAGAGGCAGGCAGTGCAACGGCCGGAGGCCCATGGCTGCTGGGGGCCTGAGTATAGGCATCTATAGTATACGTATTTGACTATTTGGCCAGCCATACGGAGTCCTTCAGTGTGCACATCCGCGGCGACGAGTCGTATTCTATTCACGTGACGGACCTTCAACCTCACGTGACTGCGTGCTGCTGCGGCCATTCCGGCGCTCCCCGTTCCTGTAATCCCGTGAGGCCGTGGTCGACCAATCGAATAGTTGCAGCAGTTTTACCATGTGTTTGGTTGGGGGTTGGTTGGGTTGGGTTGGGGTTGGTTAGGTTGGATCCAACCCAGTTTTTGGAGACGGAGCCAACCCAAAAGATTTTTTTGGTTGCACTTCGATTTTGGGGACAGACCCAACCCATTTCAATGTTTGATCTGATTGGGAAGTGGCCTAGCTGGCCAGCTCTCTTTTTTTCCTATTTTTCATCCCTTCTTCTCCTAATTAGAAAATAAAGGGATAAAGTCTACCAACATTGATTTTTCTCACTTTTGTCTAAGAAAGTTTTTTCTTGTGTTGCTTCTAGAATCACCTGACTGCCTCCCACGCGCGCTCTCCAAATCGACATCCACCCCACCCCATCGTTTGTAGAAGTGTACTGTTTTGGACTTCATTAAAATATAACGGGAGATATAAATATAGCTACATAAAAATAATTATATGTGGTATATTTATTTATATATAAATTTAGTCATCACAATCATTTTACAAATGGATGGAGTTATATTTAAGATAGCATAGAGTTTAACAAGGTTCTCAATAATATATAGTTTAGCAAAGTTCATAAATTGCACCTTAAATAAAATGTTATTTGAGTTTAGCCGATTTTTTTGGTATGATCAGTATTAACGATATTGGCTGATACTAACCAGTGTTAAGGTTAGTATAGGACAAGGGTGTTTTCATATCGATCTAGCCAGCTTTAATTTGTCCATAGGTTACACTATTCACAAAATTTATTGTAAAAGTTTAGTTACAAAATTTGGGTTGGAAAATTGTTATGATAAATTTGTCTGCTTCTCTCTCTCTCTCTCTCTCTCTCTCTCTCTCTCTCTCTCTCTCTCTCTCTCTCTCTCTCTCTCTCTAAGTTGTCCACCATAAGTAGTAGTCTATTTGTGTAATGCGTCATGTATTCTCTTCTTCTTAATACAATACAATGATATATGCATATCCTCCGTCTGAGAAGAAAAAAGAGATCAATATTGGAGAATGTATACGCTTCAAGCGCCTTTTGAAGCATGAAATGGTCAAACCAAACTAGCAACTAATGATACCATGCCTTATTTGCTACAATATGTTTGCTGTTTTTTGACCTTGGCATACGTTGGCCATGATGAGAGAAAAAAAATGCATCATACTGCCCTAAGCTAGAGTCTTCTGTTGTGATGGCTTTTGTATTCTCATGGATGATCTTTTCCTTCTTTTTATGATCTTTTACTTTTAGAAAGATCATTTCATCTTTCTTTCTTTTCAAAAAACAAAATAAAAATGGTTAACTTTCTACTTGGACCACATAACACTATAAGTGGGCCCAGCTTTGCTGACATGGAAGGTGACACGTAGCTACGACGACCCCGGCCGGAGAAACACCAGCCAGCCTATGGTTGCTTGGCAGCCTCTATTTTGATCTTCCCCTGTCTGTCCGTGTTGGTGTGTGGCCTCAAGCCCTCAATCTCACGCCTCAAACTCCAAACCCTCTTGGTGCCGCACAGCGCAAGATGAGAAGCGTCTCCTCCTCACCTCATCTGCTATGATGTCTTTTTTTTTTCCCTTTGTTTTCCATGGATGATCTTTTACTTTAGACTTGAGTTTTAATCGTTTTTTGCCTTTTAAGTTATGTGAGAGTTCACCGTCTTATAAAATCTGTGACAAAGCTTGTCATCCTTTTGGAAAAAAAAAGTTATGTGAGAATGGGATTGTTTCAAGTGTACACTGTGATAGGTAAGGTCTGTTTTCTTTTTGAGAGGATGAAGCCAGATGACATTTTTTTTCCTTATCTAAAAAAAGGTGTTTGAAAATTTTGGTCCCAAAGAGCTATTTCATCTTTCTTTCTTTTTTTCAAAAGAAAAAGATTAATAACTTTCTACTGACATGGAAGCTGACACGTACGTACTAACGTACCTAGGCCGGACACCTGGCCGGAGAAAGAGCAGCATGCATACGCCTCCTCACCCTCTATTTTGTTCTTCCCCGTGTCTCCGTGCTGGTGTGTGGCCTCCGTCTCACGCCCGCGCTCCAATCCCTCTTGCCCGCCACACACCCCAAGATGAGCCACAGCCCACAGAAGCGTCTCCCTCCTCCTCCTCCTCACCACAGATTCTTCGCGAGGCGCGCGAAGACGAGGAGAGAAGAAGAGCTCAGCAGCTGCCGACCGGTGCTGGGCTCATTCGAGCGAGCGACCATTCGAGCAAGCAAGCAAGCAGCGCGCGGCAGCTAGCTCACGCAATTAATAAGCCTTCTCCTAGCTTTAGCCAATAGCCATGGCGCTGGCTAGCCAGGTCGCCGCCAACCAGCCGCCGCTGCTGTCCTCCCCGGCCCGGCGCCTCCCAAGAACCAGCAGCAGCAATGCGTTGCTGCTCCTCCAGCCGGCGTCGTCCGCGGTCCTCGGCGGCCGGAAGAACCTGAGGCTGGCGCCGCCTGCTGCCGGCGCGCGGAGGGCGCTGCTGGACGCCGTCGTCGTCGTGCGGGCGTCGTCCGAGGCGAAGGCGGCGGCGGAGACCACCAAGTCGGAGGGAAGCGGCGGCGGCGGCGGCGAGGAGGAGGAGGAGCGGCCGTACGAGGAGTACGAGGTGACGATCCAGAAGCCGTACGGGATCAAGTTCACCAAGGGCCGCGACGGGGGCACCTACATCGAGGCCATCCTCCCCGGCGGCGCGGCCGACGTGACGGGGCAGTTCGAGGTCGGCGACAAGGTGCTCGCCACCAGCGCTGTCTTCGGAGAGGAGATCTGGCCGGCGAAAGGGTACGGCCAGACCATGTACAGCATCCGTCAGAGGGTCGGACCTCTGTACCTCAAGATGGAGAGGAGGTTTGGTAAGAACACAAAAACAAACAGCAACAGCCCGCTGTTCATTTTCATGCCCTCCTCTTGAATCATCCATCCATGGATGCATGCATTCGTCTTATTAGTTTCCTGAAACAAAGAAATGGAATGAGAATTCAAGCTCAAGGGGTGTGATTCTTGCTGAATTAATGCTGCTGGTTGAGTTGAGTCCAGGTAGGGTGGACGGTGACGGCGACCTCACCGAGAAGGAGATCATCAGATTTGAGAGGAACTCTGGAGTGGTCAGCGGCAGGGTGAGGGAGATCCAGGTGAGTAGAACTGTACAAGCATCATCAACTCTGTTCTTCAGGTCTCTCTGCATTTCTGTGCAGAAAATGGTTGTTTTTTTTTCTTTTGCTCATGGCAATGTTCTGAAAAACTGCGCGCAGCTGCAAAATTACACGAGGAAGATGGAGCAGAAGATGCAGAGGGAAGAGGATCTCCGGATGGGGCTCAGGCTGTACAAGTCAGTGAACTGAAATGATTTCCTGAACACCTGACAGCGCTATCTATGTGAATGTGATTGCTTGCTTCAGTTTTGAAATCTCTTTCAACTTTTGGGGAAAAAATGCAGGGATGGGAAATATGAGGAGGCATTGGAGAAGTTCGAGTCGGTTTTGGGATCGAAACCGGAGCCTAGTGAGGCTTCCATTGCCAGCTACAATGTTGCCTGCAGCTACTCAAAACTCGGCCGGGTTCAGTAACTCTCACTGACTGTCAGAATATATGATGGATGCAATGCTATTCAGGTCTGCTACTGATGAAGAAGGCTCATGTTATGTTCCTTTGTTGTGCAGATAGAAGCTGGGCTTTCTGCATTGGAGGAAGCCCTGAAGGCAGGGTATGAAGACTTCAAGGTAAGCAAACAACTGTTTTGCAGCATGAAACACATCATTGATTGTTACTGATGAATGATGGCACAAGAGAGACTTACTCGAATTCCTGCAGAGAGTCCGCACTGACCCGGATCTCGCAAACCTGAGGAAGTCAGAGGAATTCGAGCCCTTGCTGAAGAACTACGACGAGTCGTTCATCAATGAGAATGCCATCAACGCCATCAAATCCTTGTTCGGATTGGGAAAGAATTGAGCAACTGAAACATGGTGGTAGGCCGGTAGCAGCAGGAGGCAATGCCTCTCATCTCTGGTCTTGCAGTTTTTGCATACTGCAGAAGCCTACCAAGGCTTAAGCTCATGCCCATACAGTTCAGCTCCCCCCACTCTGCCAGTAGTTTGCAGTTCACACCTGTACCTTAGCTATTCTTGGTGAGGCTGACTATCTCCGGGAGATACCTCCTTGCCCTCGTACTTAACCATTTGCTGTTTGATGCAGATACATTATGTATATGAGTATTATATCCAATTTGTAAAGGAAACATGAGTACATTATGTAAAGGAAATGTGCAGTTGTGCTTGTAAGCCATGCCAAATATGTTAAGAATGAGGCAAAGGGTGAATATGTTAGCGGACAAACTCACGAGACAACCATTGAGAACTTTGGTTTTTCAGGTTCAGACAGTTTAATGTGTCAGGGATAAAAAAAACACATCAATTCCTCTTGGTTCACCGATTACATGGTCTGGCGGCTACAGACTTCCAAGATCTGAAACTTTGTATTTTATGCTTTAAATCAGCATGTATCTATGTAGTGCAAGTAATTCCAGGCAATCATCCACCGAGAAGTACATCAGGGAGCTACAGCTAGTTGACAGCTGGAAATACTAATATCTATGCACGTAAAACATCAGGGAGGTAAACTTTATGTTGACAACTAGGAAAAATTTAGACCATATGATAAACCAAGTCATCAGATAAAAAGATATCAAACAATTTATTACTCTTCAAACAAAAACTCTGTTTTTAACCACTCTGTAGTCTGTACAAACAGGCAACATCAATCTCAGGGCCAAGAAAGAAGCCCAACTTGGCAAACTTGGCATGCAGAACTGTTTGAATAAGGGCAAGAAAGATACCCCAGCAGATCTCCCTCGCCAAAGCAGAGCCGGATGTTACATATCAAGTTTTTATTAGCATGGTATTTTTGCTTCTGAGAAAAGTATAGAGGAACATATCCCTCGTTCCTATCTAGTAAACGGTTAGATGTTGACAACCACTAGACTGAGCAGTCAAGTTCCCGAAGAATCTTTGCAGCATCTTCAGGGAAAACTGGATTGATGTAGCACCCACTTCCAAGCTCAAATCCGCCTATTGTGCTTAACTGGGGCACGATCTGGAGGAACCAGTGTGTATAAGGCAGGCAGGATGATGAAAGCCTAAATGGTGCACTGTGGATCATAAAATTGAATGGTGGGTCATTGAGCTGCTTAGACAACTTTTGCAGCATAGTCTTTAACAGAGATCCAAGATCCTGTGCCTGCAGTCAGCATTGCAATAACTTAGTGCCCAAAAAAAGGTGGTGCTGACAAGCAATCCGCTACTATCAACATGCCTGGAATTTATTTATGTACAGAGTAGCTCATGACTATGACATGAAATGGGCAAACTTATTGACAGCATTAGTAATGAGATATGGCCCATAGTTCCACATGACACAAATTAGGGAAGTGATCAAGTGAACCTACTAATCCCTCATTTTCATTCAGTAGAAATGCAATGAAACCCATAAGTATAATACAGTGCTTGGAACAAGTGAAGATTGAAGAAGATAATGAAGTGCATCAGAAAATTGCAATGTGTATCTTGTTCAGTACAGAACGTGCATAGAGCCAAATAAGTAAATTACAAATTCCAAGTAGAAGAAACTATTTTGCATGGCCCTTGAGGAAATGACATAAATATTATACAGCTGATGTTTAGGCATGCAAACTAAACCAATAGCTATAGCAGATGCATTAAATTATTGGCACAGAAGTTTATCTATAACTTTAGAACTCCAAAAAGGTACAGTAAGAGCAAATATGAAGGGAAGTTTGAACTTCAAAGTATATAGTAATATTCATGTACATAAGTCTAAACCACTATTGGTCTGTAAAAACTAAAAAATGAAACGTCAAGTTGATTTCAAAACACTCTGTACCTTATCCTGATCGATTTCATGAAAATAAGAAATATGTTGTCGAGGAATAATCCATATCTCAAATGGATATGATGCTGCAAAAGGAACAATGGCAGAAAAATTAGGTGTTTCACTGATCAGGATATCTTTGGACCTCGTCTCACAAAGGCTGCAGTTCCCTGATCTGTCAAAAATCTCCTTCATGCAGTTAAGCCGAGTTGTAACAGAGGGAGGGACAAAGGGAGTTCCCAACATTTGGCTGTGTGAATGTGCCATCGAAGCTCCAGCAGATGCCCCATGATTCTTAAACACCTAAGCATATTAACACAAAGGAACTTTTTCAGACATGAGGAACTCAACAAAGGTACTATAAAAGGTAAATTAAAAGAGGTAACTTGCAGTCAATAACAGGATTCAGGAATGAATATAGGGACTACTGCTAATTGGAAACAATCGACGGGACAAAAATAGATCCAACAAAACAAGTAGTAAGATGGGTTTGTGGAACAAAGACTGGGACTGATATATAGAGCTAAGTTTGTTTTAATGCGATGAAATTATTGCCCATTAAAAGCTTTCTTTGAGCACGTCTCACTTATTATCTTCGTTCGATCAATTTAGTTTCAAGGAAAATCACCAATTAGTTTGTATGAGCCAACTAAAGGTGTGTTAAAAGTGTAACAGTGTAATACTTTGTAAATTACCATCCACTAGCACAGTAACAATGGCACTGCTCAAACATACCACCTATGTCCTTGTGGTAAGCATGAGAACTCCACACAAACAGACTGTCTATCTGCACAGATCATAATAACAAACATGCATCATAATAACAAGCATGCCTATTGGCTAACAAATAACATGGAAACCATCATAAACACTAGAAATGACATATAAGGAGGAACATGTTGATTCATTTTCCTTAGAGACTAGTTAGTTTCTATGGTTGACAAAAGTCCAATATTAAGATGAGTCCGCATTTAAAATTGGCACACTGCATTCCCCTTGTGGATTCACAGGTGAGAGGCAACAATTTTTATTTCAGAACTTAGCCCTGGTTGGAAAGTATCAAACCCAGGACAAATGGGTTCATAACAAACAAACTAATGAGCTTTCACCGCAGATCCCAAACAAATGACATATTGGCACTTTCTATTTACTAACCCAAACACAACATCCCAACGTCAGCTAACAGATTCCTTCATGGATATATAGATGACAAATATGCCACATGGCCAGTGCATGAAAAAGGTTCAAGCATAAGCAATACAGTAAACGACAAAGGCACCAACAACTGAAACAGCATGTTTCGCAAGTGAACAATAAAGCACTTTAAGTCTTCAACGATTTGCCAATCAAGAGTCAATATATCCAAGCTTATGTAAATGAACCATACACAAAACTCGACAGAATAGACAAAACCACAAATTTCATTCTAAACTAAAAGGTGAATATGTTATTGTCCATATCTATCCTGCCATCAAAACTGGTTGACATAAACATAAGTGTAACAGCAAGTGTCCAGGAACTGGAATCCTGTAAAGCCTACAGCAACGCCTTAACCACTGTGCAACGTAACCTCGAAAACAATTATATCTTGTAACATACCCCACAAATTTGCAAACTTTGCCACGGAAACATTATCCGTACGCTATAAAGGCACATAAATCTGAACTTATAATCTCGTTTACAGGCAATGTATATCATGATACTGGAATTTTTACATTAGTGTACTCAAAAATGTCAATCTCCATACCAACATAAAGAAACACATCAAGTCATCAGATCCCAATTTATAAGATACACTGAACCATCGACCCATGTATAAAATTGAAAGACAGCACAATGTCTCCAGCTAAGGCATTTTCATGGTCCCTATAGCAACTATATCCGGTGATTAGCAATTGTTAGGTTTTAACAAACAAGTTCCAAGTGCCTTTGTAGCATCTAATTTTGCAGTCTGGAATTACTCTCAGGTCTCAGCGTCTAATATTTTGCCGCAAATTGTCACCATTATTCAAAGAATGAAATGGCCCAGCCATCTGATAAAAGCAAATTAAACAGAAGTGGCAGGCACACGCGTCAAAACCTCTCTCTACATACGGCTCTACCTGAACATACTTCACCGCGGGGTGCTCACCGAGCTGCCGCACGCGCTCCGCGTAGGCGAGCAGCACGTCGCGGACGCCCTCGGCGTCCAGGTCCCAGAGGCGCACGTCGTGGCGCGGCGTCTCGATGACCACGTCGTGGAAGCCGAACCCGCGGACGGCCCGCTCCCCGGGCTCGTCCCCGTCCGGGGCAGCCTCCTCCCCCTCGGGCAGCACAGACGGCGGCGGCTCCACGTCGCGGCGCAGCGCGGGGTAGAGGTTCTGGATGACGCGGATCCGCCACGGCGCGGTGGCGTCGGGCGGCACGCGGAAGATCTGGGGCGCGCACTCGGACTCGCGACCGGCGCAGAAGGGGCAGGCCGGCTTGGGCGGCGCCAGCGCGTCGTCGGCCACCGCCGAGCCCGGGCTGGGGCTAGGGTTGGTGGTGGGGCTGTGGGACTTGAGGTCGGTGGGGCGGCGCGAGCGCGCCGGCGAGAAGACGACCCACCGCCCGAACACGGCGTCCCGGCGGGCCTCCGAGGTTCTGGAAGGTTCCGCCATGGCCTTCCAAGCCTCTGGAGATGGCGGTGATGATGCCTGACGAGTGGAGAGGCGAGTGCGCTGCTCTCCTGCGTCTGTGCTCGCCGCAGAACCCGGCCGTCTGGCAGTTTCGCCACGGCTGGCTGGCTCTAGAGAGAGGACACTTGGGATAGGGCTGGTTCGCTGACCGGTAGGACCTACATGTCACCTGGGGCAGTCGCTGCGCTGCAGTTTGACCAGTCTCGTGCTTCTTGTCAAAAAAAAAAAAAGACCATTCTCGTGCTGTGCCATAGGTCATTGAGCCGCTACGGGCCTGTCGTGCCTAGAGCCGTGTCTAACTTTGTGTCTAGCCTTTTGACTAAGGCATAGCCTGTGAGTTGTTTTTCGTACCGTATCGGTCCATGACCTGTTAAGCAAAAAAACAGCTTATTTTCATTAACATTGTCACTAAGTGTTGAAATACTTCATCATTTTCACCAATTATTCAATATTTTCACTAATATAACAATTAACAGCACATATATACAAGTCATAACTACACAACAGTTTATTTTCACTGAGCCACTACCGGGCTGACCATTGGAACTGGTTGTGCCCGAGCCATGTTGTGTACCTGGGTGGCAGCTTAGGCAAGACCTGGCCCATTGGTCGTGCTTGAGCCAGGCCAAACCGTCGGGCCACTGTGTCACGGGCTGCATGGTCATATGTAGGAGACACGGTAGGATAATCAAATGTGGGACCCTAGACAACTAAAATCGGGATCGTGACACCGTGGTTTTCTAACAAATGTGGTAATAGAGATTTTAGCGACAAAATCTTCTCTAATAGCCTCTCTAGCGAGCAATTGTTGGAATGTAAAGAGATATTTATAGCAATGACTAATTAATGGGTGTGCAAGACTTTAGTGCGCCACACGCACGCACGCCTAGCTTACTTCACACGCATACGCCTTCTCTCCTCTCCCTCCCTCCCCTCTCTCTCCCTCGTGACCTTTCCAACTTCGGCAAGCAGATCCGGTGGTGAGCTCCTCCTCGGTGAGCTACTCCCGGCAAAGAGGATTCGGTGACGAGCACTTCTCCAATGAGTTTGCTCCCCTGTGAGCATATGTGGTGTCAAGCTCCTCCACGTGCCCCATCTGCACCAGCCATGGCAGATCTAGCGAATCTGGCAGCGGCCATGACAGATCCGGTGAGGTACGTCACCTTCTCCTCCTCTCGTGTTTGGGTTCTAGCAAGCCTCTTCCTTCTTCCCAAACTCCGGCGGCTTTAGAAGGAAAGGAGGTTGGGAAAGGAAGGGCGACCAGGCAGTGGGAAAGTCGGTGAGCTGTTTAGGGGCCTGGCGACAGTGGAGATGACCAAGCTAGGACAGGACGAGGAGCTCCAGTCAAGCCTTAGCACACTGCGTCGGGGCCTGGTGGTAGCAGTGAGGGCGATGAGGAAGAAGGGGGAGGAGAGGTGGCGAGCGAGAGGTTGAAGACAGTCGTGGCACAACCATTTGTAGTCACGTTCATTTCTTATGAGCCTGTTCATTTGAATTTATCTGTCAAATCTGCTAGCCATTAAACAGTATTTTTTTCTCTCACAACAAATCAGCGAACAATACTTTCACTCATGGCTTTTCGGACAAGCGAATAGGAGTGTGGCGACACTATATATGTCCAAGAGGTTGTGTCAGGCCGGCATAGCCCGACGTCATGTCATGTTGTGCCACAGGTCGTCGGGCCGCTACAGACCTTCGTGCCTAGTGGGTTGTGCCTCTGCGGGATTTGTGCCTAGCCTTCAACCCAAGGCACGGCTTGTGGGCCGGTTTTCATGTCGTGTGGGCCCGTCAAGCATCGTGTCGTACCGCCGCACAGCCCGTCAAGCCAAAAATAGCTCATTTTCATCAACATTTTCACCAGGTGCTAAAGTACTTCATCATTTCACCAATTGTTCATCATTTTCACCAGTATAACAATTAGTAGCACATATATAAGTCACAACTATACAACAGTTCATTTTCACTAGGCCGCTACTGGGCCGACCATTGGAACGGGTCGTGCCCAGGTTGGCCACATGCCTGGGTGGCGGCCTAGGCATGACCTGGACCCTCCGGCCAAGCCAAATCACCGGGTCACGCCCTGCATGGCCATATATAGGGACACTGTAGGATAATCAAATGTGAGACCCTAGACGAATAAAATTAGGATCGTGACACTGTGGTTTATAAACAAATGTGGTAATAGAGATTTTCAGCAATAAAAATTTTATCTAATATCCTTTCTTACAAGAAATTGTTGGAATATAAAGAGATATTTATGGCAATGACTAATTAATGGGTATGCGAGACTTTAGTGTGTCACACGCACGCACGCCTAGCTCACTTCACGCACCCACCCCTATCTCCACTCTCTCCTTCCTCTCTCTCCCTGGTGACCTCTCCAACTTCGGCGAGCAGATCCGGTGGCGAGCTCCTCCCCGGTGAGCTGCTCCCGAGCGGATTCGATGACGAGCTCCTCCCTAGTGAGTTTGCTCCCTTGCGAGCATATCTGGAGGCGAGATCCTCCCCGCGCCCCACCTGTGTAGGCCATGGCGGATCCAGCGAATCTGGCAGCGGCCATGATGGATCGGTGAGGTACGTCATCCTCCTTTCTCCTCCTCCCATGTTAGGGTTCTAGCGAGTCCCTTCCTTCTTCCCAAACTTCGGCGACTTTAGAAGGAAAGGAGATTGGGAAAGGAAGGGTGACCAGGCAGTGGGGACTGGGGAAGCCGCTGAGCTGTGTAGGGGCCCTGGCGACAATGGAGATAGCCAGACTAGGACATGACGGGAGAGCTTCGACTAAGCCTTAGGGCACCGCACGCCATCAGAAAGTTAGATATGCTCTCTTTTTTATATTGGTTGTTGCCATCACTCATGGCTGTAAAGTTAGATATGCTCTCTTTTTTATGGCAACAACCAAACATTCTTGGGCATACGAAATGTAGGGCAAAATGTAAAGTTTTGCTACCTTGAATCATATGATAGCTGTCTTGAATCATCACGGTAACTCTAATTTGGCACCACACGTCATCAGATAAGAGCATCTCCAAAGGCTTTGACAAATTGACTTGGCATTCGTTGTTGTTTGCAAACTCCCATAACAAAATGCAAAGGATAAAAATAGGCCATCTTCAAAGAAATTAGCATTTGGACTTGGCAAAGGATAAAAATAGGAGGTCTCCAGGCGTACGCACTTTCCTCGCGTGTGACTTTGCTCGTGGTTTGCAAACCGTCAACAGCTTAGCATTTTGCCAAGTTTGCTCTCTCATTTGCCAAGTTGCCCAAATTGCAAACTCCAAATACAAAACCGTTGGATACCTCTTTAGAAGCTTTTTGACAAATTACTCAAATACAAACCTCAAATACAAAACCCTTAAGGATGCTCTAATTTAGTTAATTGTGATCCTCTTCTCGGAACACATGATTTGAGGATCCCTATTGTACCATTGCACCATCCAATAGCTGAAAAAGGATTGGCTACAGATTTCAACGACTTCGCAACAGAATGCAACGTCCTAAAATCGTATGTTTCGCAAATCACAACTATTTCCCGTCAGCTATCCAACAATGCAAACATATAAACAATATCAACCAACTAAATGAATAATTGGTAACAAGAGAATCGAGATTCGAGAAGCACCATCAACATGGGATACATCCTCAGCACAAACGGCTGTGTGTTGGCAAACCAATCATCATTTAGTCAACACCAGCACACAGCTTTCGATCACTAACCATTTTTTGTCTGATAACACAGCCGAATTGTAAATAGTTCATGACATATGCTCCATAATTGACTTCTAACATTAGTTCAAGTGCCGATAACACAAGTAGCAAAATTTGAAAATGCAACCAAACACAGCCAAAGTTTTTGTTTTGCTTGGGACAAGTTTGACGGTGACAGTATCCAAGCACCCGACAAGCTGCTCAGCGGTAGCGGCGAAGGGAGAGGGTCTGGTTGCGCTTCCAGGTGGCTCTCCTGGAGGGCCTGTTCTTGTGGTGGGTGTGGCCCTTGCCACGTAGGCCACGGAACTTCTTGCCTGCAGAGGTGAGGCCACGAAGCTCACGGTGCTTGTGGACAGGGTTGCATAGCCAGTTGATCCTTGGATCGGTTTTGATGGCTGTGTGGGCAACATCAACAAGGATGATCTCAAAGTACTTGTAGGTACTATCCTGTGTTGGGAGAGATGGACATGTCAAGCCATAAGCACAAAACAGATTGGACAGAAACCCCGAAGTTAGTATCTTTCTAGAGGAATTTTCTTGTAACAATCCAGCGTACCTCATTCACCCAGTAGGAGTTAAGAACCCTCAATCCACCAAGCTTACGTCCAGCTCTCTCCTCAGCAACGGACCTCTTGTTCCTCTGGAACTTGAGCTGCGTGATACCCTGGTGCTTGGGCTTGCCATAGACAATACCCTTAGGCACAGGCCTCTTCCTGCCACCACGCCTCACACGGACACGGTAGACAACATAACCCTGAAGATGAATTAACACAACACATCATCAAACAAAAGAACAGGGCATAGCTACTCAAACTGCATTAATAAAATGAAGTAGACAAGCCTAACATAGCATACTTGAGTCTAATGCGCAAAAATCCTACACAAAAAAATTATTGCATAACACAAAAAGGCATACATATCAGACAGCTGCATAACTGCAACAAAACCATGGAGCAAAACAACATTAAGTGGGATCACTGTACTACATAAAACAAGTTTCCATTGGCCACAAGCTATAGACACATGACAATAATACAAAATATATAAATATATGGTTTAATTCGTGTTAGCCTAGCCTCGCAAAATAACCTACATAAAACTCTATAAATTTTATGGTCCAAATGCAATGCCCCATCAAGTCATGTTCAGATTGTTCCAACTCAACAAGTAGCTATGATATTTGGTGCACAAAACAGGCTGTACTCAATCAATTTAGTAGCTAGCACAACTTATCCTAATCTAAACTCAAGCATTATATCCAATCCAAACATCTTAACCACGCCCAGACAAAGGCTCCACGACATGCTTTCATTGTACATAATGAACAGCATAAGTTGAAGTGATACCCCTAAACAGTTCTACATTTTGCGCACAGAAAACTGACCGACGATCTATCGCCTGCAACTACAATAGAAATGGTACACCCACAGCCGTGGAAATCTTATAAGCACAAACCAGCAAACGGCGATATGACTGCGCGGATCAAATCCTAAATGGTTGCACGTCCTCCACCAACCTATATCTGCATCACCATCTCGCGGCAGGCAAGAGAACAGAGCGCCAGGCGGGGAGATCTACCTGCTTGGCCTTGTAGCCGAGGCGGCGGGCCTTGTCGGGGCGGGTGGGCCTGGTGAGGCGGACGATGGCCGGCTGCTGCCTGTACTCCCAGCAGCGCACGCGCTGCACGAAACGCATCACGTCCGACTGCTTCCTCCTCCATAGCTCCGACACGTACTTGTACGCCCCTGCGCAACGAACAGGCCGTCAGAGAGAGAGACAGAGAGACGACGCGCAAAGGCTCGCCGGCACGGAGAGACCAGAGAACATTTGCGGGACGGAGGAGGAGATGGAGTGCTCACCCATGGCGGATGCGGCTGCGTGCGGCGGAGGCGGCGGCGGGGAGGGAGATGGAGTGCGCGGAGAAAGCCGGGGTTTGGGTGGAAGGTGCAGTTATATTCGCGAGATGGGCGCTTCGTGACCGTCGGATGGGCTAGGGTTTTGGAACGGTGGGCGGAGGATGGTCGGAGAAGTGGGCCGAGCGAGCTGGGCTTGCCTGCATACGCAGGCAGATGGGCTTCAGTTGGAAACAGGCTTTTGTTCATTTTTTTTTTCTTTAATTTCTGTTTTTATTGGAAAAGGTCCACTCTATTTCTACCTACTAAATTATTGCCCTAGTCCGCTTTTCTTACTTCGAGCTCTAAAATCTAAAAAATATATCTTAACCTTTAAACTTTCAAAATCATTTAAATTACCTACCTAGCATGGTTTAGAGTAGTTTTGAAGGTAGATTTGTATTTGTATTTAGTTAATTATATGGGGTCTCTTCAAGTTTTTTGACTATAGTTTGCCCCTTTGCAGATTGTTTTCGCAATGGGTTCTGACTATTGCTTCCCTACCCTATCGTGCAACTTGTTAAGATTATTAAGGATCGTTGTATAGGTTATGACTATAGTCCCATAGGCCCTAACCAGTTGCACGACAAAAGATCTAGATTAGATGGTTAGAGAAGGTGAGTAGCATATTAAAAAATCTCTACAAAATGCACAACACTTGAGCAAAATGGTTAGACAAATATGAGGTCCTAACAACAACTATTTTGACCAGGACTATTTCACCAAAGCAAGCCTCTTACACAAGTCTAATAGCAAGTCTAATACAATTACTAATTAGCACTGAGAAGCAAGGAGGCTAGCACTACTCTAGTTCTAGCTAACTAGTGAAACAACTAGCTACTTCTAGTAAGTCAGCCTGGACATTTGGTAATACCGAACTGATGAGTTTGGTACTTCGGTTTCCACAGGAATTCGCTTCCCTGGAAAATAGGTACCAATCGGTTCCTTCAAAAAATCGGTACCAAGAAAATTCGGTTTCAGTACCTTTGGTTCGATTTCGGAATTTAGCAAACAGTACTGAACTGATCACAAAGACATGTAATAGTAGGTTCAAAAACTAATTTTGACATAATTTCATAGAGAATAATAGTACAAAATAAATATACATATAAAAGTCCACAAGACTATAAAAGTGAGTACCACAAATATATAATATAATAGTCTACAGTAGTACAATCAATAATATAACAACACTCAAACTTAGCACACTACAGGTAATTCGGTTCCCCATGGTAAAGAACATAATTTACCTTGGTAGTTTTGGTTCCTCAAAATTAGGAAACGAATAGCGTACCGAAAAAACCGATTTCGGTATTTTTTGTTTGGTTCTTAGTATTTCCAGGTCGGTTCTCGTTTCTTGGTATTTTTTGCCCAAGGCTACCAGTAACTAACAACTACTATAAACTAGACCTGCACAACTAGGCAACCAACTACACACAGGAACGAATATGAAACTAAATGCACAAGTGTGAGTAGAAAACCGAGTTGGGCAAGAGGGAGACAATAAATTTATCCTCGGGGATTGGTTGCTTGCTGACAACCTACATCCTCGTCACGGCGAATCTCAAGGTGAGTGATTCACGCGCTAACTAGCCGCTCAAGCTAGACCCACAACCTAGGTGCCACAATAATCAAATACAAAAAGCACTCCAACTAGCCACGAGCATTCCACTATAGTTGCTCTTTGCGATCTCCCATGAGGTAGGCAAAAGAGCCCCTTACTAGCAACTTGACTAGAGGAGGCAAACAATCACCACAAAACCCTTAGGGATCCTCCAATCCATGGAGCCATCTAGGTGGCGACAACCACCAAAAGTAACAAGAAATGCAATGTTCAACACAATGAACTGGCGCCATTAAATGTAAGATAAATAAATAAATGCACTACATCTCTCTCAGCCTCACTTTGGATCAAGCAACTAGCAAGGATATTAGTGGGGGTGTTGTGAGAGTTCACAAGTGTTATATACTTCCTCCGTCCCAAAAAGAGTGACGTTTTTGACTTTTAGAAATCGTGTTTGACCGTTCGTCTTATTCAAAAAATTTATGTAAATTATAAAATAAATAAATCATGAGTAAAGTATCTCTAATGATAAATTAGGTCTTAACAAAATATATAATATTTATGTAAAAATTTTGAATAAGACGGATGATCAAACAAGATGTCTGAAATTCTAGAACGACATTCTTTTTGGGACGGAGGGAGTAAGTTAGAATACCATATTTCATCCCTGAGTGGATTAGTTCAGTCTAGCAAGGATGCTAGGGCTTTAGAAAACTAACTCTATGACTAAAATTGGTTTTATTTTATTCTCTATGATAAAAATGCATTGACAAAATGATTATTATATGAGAAGTGTATAAGAAAATATTTTCCGTCTCTCAGCCCTTTAGTTCACTTTAAAAAATCACTTGACGTAATCACAAAATTAACTCTATATACAAGTTTGTACACACTTTCTAACAAACATGCCATAGATTAGATTATTCGAACAAAAAGTGTGTACACAAGAGAGAAAACATCTACTCTATATCAAATGGAAGGAGGGCACTAATAGTTTTTTATTATAGGTAGGCCATCTTCTCCTTTGCTTGGAACAATTAGAGCTAATATCTATCTGCATTTTAGTCGAAAGGGAGTTAGAGCATCTCCACCAAATATCATATCCACCTCCTATATCAAAAAAGTAATGTTTCAGGAGGTGTAGGTGCTGCAACAAATCTCATAACTCATCTCTTTTACCTATATTTTTTAAGAGATATTCTAAAAGATTTTATCCTAATAAAGAAGACAATTCATCTCTCTTATCTCTAAAAAAAATAAGAGAGGCAAGTTTTAGGTAATCTTCTACAATAGTCCTCTATTATATTCTAAATTGGCTTAGGTACTTTCTAATAAAATACAACTTATAAGAGATGCAATCTTATGAGATTTAATGGAGATATGTCCTTAGCTAATAGATTTTCACTACCTAGATAGTTCAATTCAGGCTTTCAGTTAAACTATTAGCCTGACCATTTCAATCCCCTGGATATAATTTTAGCAACTAATTATACATATCCAAACATCCTGCAAGTCGTTTGTTATAACCCTGATACATTACTACTAAGTTCTATTCGTCCAAGTTTGCCATGGGGATTCACTAATTACTAGTAACAAAAAATAGGGACTAATGATTGCATTTGAGGTTCCCTTTGATAGCTACTTTTTACATATCACTAAACTCTAATGAAAACCATCATGAATGTTTCATTGTGCAAATACAACCTCTTAGGTACAATTTTAAGGTTGAAAAACATAAACCATGTGCCCAAAAACCTAATGGAGTCCATTCCATTTTTTGAATTCTACATGGTTCTAGCTTGCATTTGTATATTGTTGAAATGTGACATTTAAAATATAATAAGACATAAGAATTGGATATGCAGACAAGGACCAATCACAGATAAGCTATGCATGAACACATGGATTTGAACCTTGAAAGGTAGCTAGGATTATAAATCTATTAGACCCTAGTTTTGAAATTCAAAGTGATGATACAAGCTACACATTTGGAGCCGTAGAAACATGTGACGCATGAGATTAGGATTTTAACCTATCTTGATCCTAAGGTTATTTGATAAAGGAACTTGTAATGTCCTCATGCATGTTTGAGTAAAAAAGCTCGAAAGTCTTGACCAAGACTTTGTGAGAAACGTTTGACTGCAACTTCGGCTTGAATTCTGATTTTGACTTGGCTACATTGATAACACACGTTCTTAGGGCTCGAGCTTAGGTTTTTTCTCGCATTGGTTCCTGTTGTCATCAGTCCGTAACTAAATAGTGCTCTATCCATTCTAGATTGTAAGATGTTTGTTGGCTTTTGAATACATTGCTTTTATTATGTACATATAAACATAGTGTGTATCTATATATTAAAAAATGTCTTATAAATGGAAATGAAGAGTACTAATACTACTAATTTACTATTGACTTGGTTTTTTATTACTCGATGAGGGAAAAAACTTGGCTTTAACTCTAGCACCATCTCTTGTTACCCACTTTCTCATAATTTTGAATTTTGACGAGAAAAACAAAACGTTTGAACGGCCAAAGTTTGACATGGGAAAGAAAACGGGTAGTTTCGGAGTTTATTTAGGACCTTGTACTTGTACTAAGTCGAAGTCTAGTCGTTTTCTCCACGTCTTATCCGGTAGCGGCCAGGAGAGGCAACCCACTGACAAGGAGGGCCCACCCGGCAGCCTCACGGCCCGCTCACTCCACTCCATGCACCCACGACCCACGAGGGTGGCGCACCGCGTTTCCAAATCCAAAACCAACGCGAGCACGAGTCGAGCAGCTCCACAACAAATCGTGCCTGCCTGCCTCCTCGGCCTCGTCCTCCTCCCCCACCTCGCGCCGCCCCGGCCCCCACGCAAATCCGGCCGCCTTCCCCGCGCCCCGTCCCCGCCGCCGGTCGCCGATGTAAGCATCCGCGCTCCCTCCCTCCGTCCCTCCCTGCGCAGCCGATGCGATGTCTGCAGCGTCGTCGTCCTGTTCCTTCCGCATCTATTTTCTTTTTTTTTTTGAAATTTTTTGGGGTCGCCGGGTGGTGCTCGGCGGCGCGGTTCCCGCGCGATCGGCCGGCCATTCGCGGGAAACGTCGATCCGATGAGGCGCGCGGCCCCCGATGCGTCCGCCGCGGCGCGGGCTGGGTTCGTCAAGGTTCGGTCGCGGGGGGCGCACAGGCGGTGGATTTGGGTGGGTTTCGCTGGGTCTGGGGTCGGGATTTGGGGTTGGTTGCGGGTGTATGGCGATCTGTTGCCTGACCGGCGTTAATCTGGTGGGCAAAGGCTAGATTTTTTTTTTACCCCGTCGGGTAGGAATCGGCGTGGTGCATCCGGTGATGGGGATGGTGGGATGCTCCCCTCCCTTTTCCTTTTTAGTGCCGATTGGCGCGCATTCGATTCCTCGGCGAAGGTTGTGGTGGTAGGGAAGCTGGCTGTCCCTTGATGGCGATGAGGATCCGGCTCCGCTGATTCTCCCCCCTCCTTTTACCCCTATTGGTCGCCGTCCTCGGCCGTGCCCAGTCTTAGTTTGGTTGTTCTTTTGGGGATGTCGGTAGATGCCTAGATGGAGAGGTTGCTAGAGTGGTGTTGATGTGTGTTCTTTGCGGTATCTGTTGTTGTTCTTTATATATTGATTGATGGATGATTGTAACCTGTGTCTGCATGTGGAGATTGGAAGGAGCTCGAAGGGCTGGGACGCTGACCCGTGTTTTATGGGGAGAGGATGCCAGAGCTGCGAAGCAGTACTCGTCAAGCACGCCTGAGGTCTAAGAAGCTCGACGATCTGCAGACAGCAGAGCCGCCTGCGAAACCGGCGCCACCTGCTCCGCAGAGGGCAGCAAAGCGTGCTCCTACACGTGCTGCTAGGGGCAGAAAGGGTGCTGCTGGGAAAGGAGTGCCTCCCGCACCAAAGCCTAGAAGAAAGGGGGTTCAGATTGCCGACTTAGAAGCTGATCCAGCTTGTGAAGAACCCCCTAAAGCTGTCAAGAAACTGGAAGTTGCCCCTAAAGCTGTCAAGGGACTGCAAGCTGCTGCACCCAAGAACCTTCCTTTGAAGAAGGTACCCGAGGTTGGTGTTCTGAAAATGGATGGTGAAAGTGCGGAGAAGATTGTTGGGGCTGAAGATGAATCAACAACTACACCTGTGCCAGAGAGGGTATTACTTGCTCTTTTGCATTTTTTCTCCATATGGACTGCCATTTACCTTCTTTATTTCATAGTTTATTTTATCTGTTTGCAGCTCACCTAATTGCATAAATCCACTGGTTTTTACTAGCTTGTATCGGATTGTCGCCTGCCATTTTAAACACAAAAAGGGATAGAAATCATGTCGTTTTCCCATGATACTTTGCTCGGGAGCCCTTAAGTCAATTCGGTCCTTGGGATTGCATGGCATTTATTGTTATGCTGTGGTACCTATTATTTAGTTAAAGGAAGCATTCTAAATCCTGTAAAAACATACTTGTTGTGGCCCAACGTAAGGGTTCACCTATTAGTTGGGTCCTATCCACAGTAGATTGCCTGGCATAGGACACCCTTGATGTTCCAAAATATGAGTCCATTTAACACCAGAAGGGCCAATCACATGCCTACTAACCATGCTTGCCATTTCTAGTCCCATCCGCATCCAGACTATAAGCCCAAGTTGGTGTTGTAAAAAAGGAATAACTAAGTTGGTGTTGTTATTCATAGCCTAGAAGTTGGTAGAAGTAGAACTGTTGGTAAAATTCCTGTGGTGCAGTAGTACATTCAAATGACAACTGAAAGCCTATTGCCTTGCTTTGTTGCATAAAATCAGAAGGCTGGTACACTGTTTTTTTTAAAAAACTTGACTGGGGGTGGGGTGGGGCTGGTAGTGGTGATTTAAGATAGCTCCCGGGCATTGCATGAAGAAGACCTTCTCACACCTGCCCCACCCATAACACAGCGGCACCATAGCCCAAGTGAGAAAGACCACGCCTGGGGCCAGACCTTAGACCTGTGGACGAGGTTTTTTTTTTTTAATTAAAATCAAGCATGAAAATTTGCTCCCATGGGGAGTTGAACCCAAGACCTGAGGAGTGAGGAGTGCTACTCAAGCCACCTAACCAACTCAGCCAAAGGCCCTTTCACTGTACAATGGTTTTATGTTGAACTTGGACATAATAACTTATTTCTAGGAGTTTTTGGGGTCACCTAATCTTATTTCATTTCTGCAGGTTCAAGTAGGTAATTCTCCAGAGTACATAACTGACAGGAAGTTAGGTAAAGGTGGTTTTGGTCAGGTCTATGTTGGCCGAAGGGTTTCTGGTGGGAATGCTCGCACTGGTCCTGATGCATATGAGGTTTGTCACTTACACCCTTTTATGAATTTGATGCATTTTTTCCTTACATAAATCCAATCAATGGTAAAAATTTTGTAGGTTGCATTGAAATTCGAGCATCGGAACAGTAAAGGATGCAATTATGGCCCCCCATACGAGTGGCAGGTTTATAAGTATGTTGCTCATCCTGTCACCTTTCCTTTTTCATGGGGACTTTCTTTCTGACTATTGGCATTGTTTGCTAGCACTCTCAATGGTTGCTATGGCATACCATCGGTCCACTACAAGGGTCGTCAGGGCGACTACTATATACTTGTGAGTTCACTGATTATTACTCTATTTCTTTGCAGCTCAACAATTTTTATTTTTATTCACTTAGTTTTTTTTTTCAGGTAATGGATATGCTTGGTCCCAGCCTTTGGGACGTGTGGAATTCAATGGGGCAGACGTAAGTATCTTCCATTCTTTTTTATGTTATCTTTTGTCACTCATGTATCAGCTTCTAGACTAAACGATTCAACAATCTCAAACAGGATGTCTGCAAATATGGCTGCTTGCATTGCTGTAGAGGCCATATCGATTCTTGAGAAGCTCCATTCTAAAGGGTGAGCTAAAACTAGCTATCTTCAACTGAACGTACTTAGATGTATGCATGTCTGTTGATTTACACTAAGATCATCTGTTTGCCAGGTTTGTGCATGGTGATGTGAAACCAGAGAATTTTCTGCTTGGTCAGCCTGGATCTCCTGATGATAAGAAACTTTACCTTATAGATCTTGGTTTAGGTATGCATTTGTCAAATATTTTTTATCTAAGTATTTACTATTCCATGTCACCATTGTTTCTTTGAAACTTCATATTTTCTTAGTGTTATTTTTCCTACTTGCCTCCCTCCTTTTTTTTGTTGATTGTTGTTGATATGTGGTACCCAAATTGTACAGCATCCAAGTGGAGAGAGAGTCATGGTCATCATGTTGATTATGATCAACGTCCCGATATCTTTAGGTTGGTTATATTCTCTTTGCAACAGTTTCCTTTGATAAATGGTCTTCCTTAACCTATCCTCTTGTTTCTTTTTGCAGGGGAACAATTAGATATGCGAGTGTCCATGCTCATTTGGGGCGCACCGGAAGTAGGAGGGATGATTTAGAGTCACTGGCGTACACCCTTATTTTCCTGATAAGAGGAAGATTGCCTTGGCAAGGCTATCAGGTAGGTTTTAATACACATGTTGACTCAATATTATGGTATTCTTCTGGAGCACACGTCAGCATGTAACAATGTTTGTAGGGGGATACCAAGAGTTTCCTTGTTTGCAAGAAGAAAATGGCTGTTTCTCCAGAGTTGCTTTGTTGTTTCTGTCCAGCTCCATTCAAACAGTTTCTTGAGATTGTTACAAATATGAAATTTGATGAAGAGCCAAACTATGCAAAGCTTATCTCTCTTTTTGATGGTTTGATCGAAGCACCTGCCTCGAGACCAATCAGAATTGATGGGGCTCTCAAGGTCTGTACTAACTATTCCCTCCTTTCATATATAGTTAGATTTCTCTGGCCTTATATTTGTTTGTTCCTGTATAGGTTGGGCAGAAACGTGGAAGATTGCTTGCAAATCTAGAAGAAGATGAGCAGCCTAAAAAGAAGGTTAGATTAGGGAGCCCGGCAGCTCAATGGATTTCAGTTTATAATGCTAGGCGGCCCATGAAGCAGAGGTAATTACAATCATTTAATTAGATGCTACAAGGCATGATAGTTTGGTTGCTGCATTTCTCCATTAATACCTAGCTTTGTAAATATGACCATTAAGATGTGAGGAACTATTGTTGCTAAGCTTTGTTGTCAACATCTGTTGCTTGTTTCTTAGGTACCATTACAATGTGGCTGACTCAAGGCTAAGTCAACATGTAGAAAAAGGCAATGATGATGGGCTTTACATTAGTTGTGTGGCTTCCTCGGCAAACCTTTGGGCACTCATCATGGACGCAGGAACTGGTTTCTGTTCTCAAGTTTATGAGCTCTCACCAGTTTTTCTCCACAAGGTACAGTACTATCTGAGTCAAGCTTGACCATGCCTAATAATTAGTTTAGTTTGGAATTCTAACTCTGTTTCTAATGATACACAGGACTGGATAATGGAGCAGTGGGAGAAAAGTTACTACATAACAGCAATTGCTGGATCAACCAATGGGAGTTCATTGGTTGTCATGTCCAAAGGTCGGAATTTTACTTTTTCTTGTTATTGCACATGCTTGCATATTGACATTCTGTTTTCTCACCATTTTCCCATTAGCAGTACATGCAAAATCCTAATGTTTCTCTTGTATGTTCCTATCCATTATAAGGCCAGTTGCATCGCTCATTAATTATCAGGGCCTGCTATGGTATGATTGGGGGTAATACATTTTTACTATTGCAGGAACTCCTTACACTCAGCAATCGTACAAGGTTAGCGAATCATTCCCTTACAAGTGGATCAATAAAAAGTGGAAAGAAGGATTTCATGTAACATCTATGGCCACTGCCGGAAATCGCTGGGGTGTAGTCATGTCAAGGAACTCAGGATTTTCTACTCAGGTTAGGATGATGGCATGACCATGCAGCATTATTTGTGCTGTGTGCTTGGCTGCTCTTATTCCTCTGAATTGTATCAACTGATGCCTGAATATTTAACAAAACATCCCTCCCCCTCCAAATATTGTCAGGTTGTAGAGTTGGATTTCCTGTACCCTAGCGAAGGCATCCATCGGCGATGGGAGAGTGGTTACAGGATAACTTCCACAGCGGCCACCAATGACCAAGCTGCTTTCATCTTGAGCATGCCAAAGCGGAAGCCGATGGATGAGACACAAGAAACTCTCCGCACCTCTGCCTTCCCTAGCGCACATGTCAAGGTATCCCTGCAGCCCATGGAGACCCCATGTGTCTTGTGAAGTATCTACTTTTGCCCCGTTCTAATGCTTCAGATTTCGTTGCCATTATGTCGTCTGTTACTCATTCTAAGCTAACCTCGCAAAAAACCTTTGTAGGAGAAATGGGCCAAGAATCTCTATATAGCTTCGATCTGCTATGGACGAACCGTGTGCTGATCGTGCACATGGAAGTCGAAGCGAGGGCCTCGATTCAAGAGATGTGAGATGGACGTTGAACCAAAATCAATTCTAATGATAGGATCAGTAGATCTGAAAATACGGTATGGGTATCCTACCGTGATTGTAAAGAAATGTTGTATCGAATGCCGGCCGTGAGACCTTTCCTGGCATGAAGCTAATGCATTTGGGCAGAAATTCGTTGTTTTCGCTATATTTTGACTTAGTGGGTGTTTAGTTCCTCTTTCGCCCCCCCCCCCCCCCCAAAAGAAATCTGGTTTTGATTCATCATTTTGCACAATAGAATTAAACGCTGCAAAATTTTTAGCAAAATGGTTGTCATTCTCTACTTTTGATTTTGGCCTCAAGAGGCGATAAAGAAGGCAATAAATTCTACATTTTGGAGATTTTGGATGAAGCTAAACAAAATATAGCCTTAAAAATTTTGGTATTTTGTATTTCACCATTCTAAAGTAGTTGGCCAAACTAAATAGGCCCTTAGTATATCTCCTTGGATCAGTTAAAATTTGCACGTGTATTCTTCTCTTTTGGTGCCCATGCTTTAACATTAGAGTAATGCGATCATCTAAGCAATGGGCTTCATTCAATCGGTCTCGTTCGCTTGAGCTTATTTATTGAATTTGTTAGTCATTTAATAATATTTTTTTTCACAATAAATCAACAAACAATAGTTTCTGCCATGATTTTTCTACAAGTGTTGTCTGGTCCTCGAGGTCACATGACCTGTTGATTCCGGTTGGCATTCATAAATTTTTACATGTATATATAAGAATAAAAATTAATTTAAAGAAGAGTAATTTTTTTGAGGGAAAAGTAAATGCTTTTTTGAGAGAATAAAGCAGAAGTAAATAAATTAGCCGAATACTTTATCTATTTCAAATTATAAGATATTCCAATTTTCTTCGAGAGTCAAAAAAACATATTAAGTTTGAGTAAAATTATAGAGAAAATTATAAAAATTATGACATAAAATAGTTATACTATAAAAACTTGAGATGATCTCACTCTTCAAGAAAGTTGGAAGGTAGTAGTATTTGCTAAGGCCTTGTTCAGTTCGCGATTTTTTTTTGGTTTTTTGCTACTGTATATGTGACAAATATTATCCAATTACAAAGTAAGTAGGCTCAAAAAATTTATCTCATAAATTACAGACAAACTGTGTAATTAGTTTTTATTTTCATCTATATTTAATACTTTATACATGTGTATAAAGATTCGATGTGATGGAGAATCTTGAAAATTTTTATGAACTAAACAAGGCCTAAGTCAGGGCAGGCCCGATTAGATATGGGCCGAATTGCCACACCCGCTTTGGCCCGAGTTGCCGCTAGGCCTTCTGTAGCCACGGACCATCGTCTCCAACGGCAACGAGGTCTTGAAATTAGTCATCAGTTCTTGAAATTCTAGTTCTAGAAGATTCCCCAACGGAACCCGGGCGTGCGCGCGCGCTTGCTCCCCCGCATCCCCATTCACGATTCACCTTCACCCGCGTGCTCGGTGCTCTCTATCTCTCTCTGCGACGACTGGGTGTGGGCTACCGCCGCCGCCGTGCCGAGGCCTTCGTCGGTCTCCTCTCCGGCGACGAGCACCCATCAGGTATTTCGCACCCTTCTCTTACCTTCCCGCCGTGCGAAACCGAGCATCCAAACCCTAAGCTATTTGGCGTGCCTACTAACTTTTCACCCATGTCCCTGTATTGGGTCCGCCCCGCCACCGTTGACAGGATGCAGGAGCTCTCGGGGCTCCGATCCCTCGCTGGATCCACCTCGACGGCCATGGAGGCCGCAAACCCCAGGCCCTCCCCGGATACTGAGGGTTATTTAGTTTTTGCCTGATTTCCTCCACCTTGGTTTGACAAGCTATATTAATCTGTGTCATCACTGATTTCTCTTGGAATTTTATTTGGTTGCAGAGAAACCAGTCCAGGAGCAGGCTTCGGTGGAGAGTGATCTAGAAATGGCGGTATGATTATATATATATTGTGTGTTGAGTAATTTAACCTTTGGTATGTTGGAATTGAATGTTGTACCTTTTTAGTATTGCCGAAGTCACTCTCATATTTGTAAAAAAAAGAAAAATCACTCTAATTATTTTCTGGATGCATGTACTCCTTGAATTCATACTTTTCCTGTGAAAGAGCTCCGAACATTGCTGGGGAAGTCCACCTTCCCATTTTTCACTGTTTTGTTCTGTATGTTCTTATTTTGTGCTGATCCTGAGCTTAACTAAACAAGAGACATTGCCTCTTAGGAATCTATTATGTGTTTGGTGCTGATAGTGCTATTAAATTCAGAGAGGCTTACCTTTCATGTTGCAAATGTTCTGGTGCAATAGGTTAAATTGGTTTGGGTCACGCCATTGGAGATAATCTTAGGCTCGCCTGTATGCACGTGGGTGTGGAGGGGCCACCACAGTGCAAGCGCGGGACACGAGTTAAAGCGCGTGTGGGCCATGGTGTGGCATTGGACACGGAGCGGCGCGGGACATGGTGTGGGCGCAGGACACGGCACGACATGGCCCCCTTGTGAAGCAGGCGCGAGCGGCGGACGTCCGAACGCTAGACGTGGACGTGGAGCTGGATATCAAAAATATTTAGCAATAAAAAAGAATCGCTAAACAAAGCCTAGTTTAATCTAATCCGTAATGAGTTATGGTTACGACTTGGATACTGATCGAAGAGTTAGGCGGTTATCAAACTGGATTGGGAAAGAACGGGAGTCGGCAAGAGAGACTATATATTAATCAATGATATAGCCGATGAAGAGAGAAAAATAAAACGACAGAAATCCAGATTATAGCCGGCCGGACGCGCGTCTCGATCGCTTGCTAGCTGCTCGGCCATGGGGACACCGTCGGCGGAGCACCACGAGTACGACCTCCTATGCCGCTTGCTAGAAGAAGGCCGGTCCTGGTCTCCCCCTCCACCACCGGCCACCGCCACGCCGTCGGCGCCGTCGCCGGTGCCATTGTCGTCACATCTGAGCCGCGCAGGCGTACTCCGGCATGGGCAAGCGCGATGAGGGTAGGTACACGGAACACGCGACTGATGCTACAGACTTCGATATATATATATATATATATATATATATGAACAGTAAGTAAATCTGATGGTTGGTTTCACTCTGTGGCGCAGGGGTTCTCCAATACCATGTGTCTGGTGATGTTGGTGTTCCTCGCGCCCACGGCGATGCAGCAGTCGACGAACAAGGAGCGTGTGTTCATCTGCGTCGGCATCTTCCTCATGGGATCAGCCGTAGCAAACATGATGAGGAGGAGGGATAAGATAGGTTGCTGTAGTCTCATGTGCCAATTCCTAGATGCATGGACATACGTTTGGCCCTATTGATTGCCTGCGGCACTGGTTGGTAGGTACTCCCTCGAGACATTCTAAGTTCCCCTAACTAAATTTGAGCTATCGTTGGATGACTAGTGAGATTAAACTATTTTAACTTTTTTTTAGTCAGTGTATTTGAAAGTTTAGCTACTAAAATAACTAAAATTTAGTTGGCTAAAATTTAACAAGAGGAACCAAGGCCCTAGAGAGTCAAACCAGAAGAATTAAAAAGATTTATGACATCAAATAGATATACTTTATTTGACATCGTAAATGCTATTATCTTATCACATATGTTTGATCAAACTTTAAATGATTTGACTCTTCAAAATTCTTGAAATAACTTATAATGTGGGACAAAGAGAGTATTTTGTTGTGCCTCAATTGGAGGTTCTATTATTTTCACAAAAGCAACTATAAACAGCTTAATATAGTGCACATGTTGCGGCCAGAGTGTGATGCCCCGGATAAATTTTGGCTTGAAAGTGAATTTTTTTTGACAGAACGAATAATGCTTTAATTTGTTTTCAGCTTGACACGAGTCATTACGGTGGTATATAAAAGTAGTAACTAATAATATGATGTTTCTCAAATCATGGATATGTATTGCGGTAATGTCTTTGCATCTCAACCTTTCTGGATTACCATATAGTTGAGGTGGGTTTCGATCTGTCTAACTATCTTCCTATCTGTCTGTCTATCTATCTATCAAACGTGCAACCTCCTTCTCCGGTGAGCCACACCTCTTATATTCTAGTGAGGACATGGTGTACAAGTCATTTTCATTGTAGTCTATGATCTATACTTCAAGTGCATGAGTCCTCTGCCGCGTGTTGCTAGACATGGCCTTGTCACATATGCAGGAGTCAATAGCGCCGCAACCACCCCCTGACGCCACTGCTATCCTTCTGGCACTTAACTGTTAGGGGCTGTTGTCTACTGCAGACCTGCAGTGCAGCCTCCCCTAGGTGAGCCTTCTCGAGGCTTCCTTGGCCTACAAGGAGTGAAAGGGATGACTAGTGGGTCTATAGCCATGCTCTAGAGTTGGTGAAGTTCCTTGTCTTATTGGGTCACGTCGATTGCGTGACCCTACCGAAGGAGTGGCCGATAGGGCCTCACCCCCATTGAATGGGCAGAGGGCATGGTATCTGGATTCCTGGGCTCAGCCCCGATATGTGACTCGGGGCGACGGTTGCCCTGGGTATATGATGGGCGGAAGTCGGGCAACCGTCGCTTCGTGGCCTGGGGCCGTGGTCGATCCCTCGAGCCTCAAGTGGCGGTGGTAGGGTGCGTGGCCTAGCTTTGACTCCTTCTAGAGGGTGTGCACGAACGGAGTTTGCAAAGATGCCGGATTTAGATAGATAGATAGATAGATAGATAGATAGATAGAGAGAGAGAGAGAAGATGTTTGCTAAGTTAGAGAAGATGCAGGCCGACGCGGTTGTGGCGGCGAGATTTCAAGCGACTGAATTGTAGGAAATCGTGACAAAAAATCGCTAAACAAAGTATAGTTAATCTAATCCGTAATCAGTTATGGACTATTAGGAGTCCGATCTGGTGGATTGGGAAAGAACAGGAGTAGGCAAGAGAGACTATTAAGCAAATTGGTAGCCGATAAATAGATGGGAGATAAATGAAACAACAGAAATCCAGATCAACCGCACGCGTGTCTTGCCTGCTAGCTGCTCGGCCATGGGACACCGTCGGCGGAGCACCACAAGTGCGACCGCCTATACTGCTTGCTAGAAGAAGGCCTGCCTTCTTCATTATGAAATACATGCTTCGGCATGATCGCCAAAAAGGAAGAAGGCTTGCCTCCTGCAGCCACCGCCGGCGCCGTGCCGTCGCAGCCCCCGTTGCCATCTCGGTCGCCACACGATGGCGCGCCCTGCACAACATCTGAGCCACTGAGTAGGCGTACCCCCGCATAGCGTGATCAGGGTAGGTACACGGAACGCCACTGCATGCTATCTACACTAGTACATCCGAGCTTTGCACTAGCGGTTTAAGAAGCATTTATGCTGGCAGCTACTGGAACCGCCAGTGGCAAAGGCTAGTAGAAACTAACTAATATGCATGTGATTACCTAAGAACCGTCAGTGGTAATCAACTTTCCCTGGCGGTTCATTTAAGTGAGCCGCTAGCGATAATAACATTTTCACGAGCGCTTCATGCAAATAGATGCCAGTGTAATTCTGATTACCTTGTCGGTCTATAAGTCAACCGCTAGCGATAATGCATGCTAGCTACACATCACGTGCCTGTGGAAAGAATTACCACCGGCGGATTTGCACGCTAGCCGCCTGTGAAATCCATCTCTACAGTGGTGGTTTGTTGGACAAGCCGCCTTAGGAATGTTTTTTTTTCACAGACGGTGCTTCTGATTGACCGTATGTGAAGCCGATTTTTGAGTCAAGGACTCACTGTTTTCTTTCTACTAGCGTGTGTTCATTTCGAACCACCAGTAGAGAAAAAGAGTGAAAGCTTGGCTGTACTAGTGCTATAGACTAGATGACGTGCTCCACGTCTCCACTGCGTGTATATATATGAACAATACAATATATGATGGGGTGGGTTTCTCTCTGCAGGGTTTCTCCAATAGGTGTGGCTGGTGATCATGGTGCTCCACGTCGCGCTGCTGGCGCGATGCGGTCGACCAACAAGGAGGATGTGTTTCTCTGCGTCTTCCCGGTCCTGTCCTTCGCCTTCCCGGCCGGTCCTCGGTTACGTGTGGTCACTTTGGGATCAGCCGTAGCAAGCACATGATGATTATATGTGCAGAGATATTGTAATACCCGATTTTAAGGACAAAATCAGATATACACCATATATGAGTTTTAGAAGTCAACTCTCACATATAGCTACAAATAAGGGGTAATATCAAAAGACAATGCATAAATTATATAACGTACATAATATAAAAGAGATAACCTTTGATAGCAAACAACGGATAGACAACTCCAAACTTCGGGTATTAACTTCTCTCTACAGGATCCAACTGACTGGTTGATCACAAGCCTAAGCTTCTCGTGAGGTTTGGGGGACATAGCAAGAGTGAGTCCATGTCGAACTCAACTAGTATAGCAACTAGATTGTATATATCCCACAATCTCATGATCAATGTGACATAAATAATGTAAAGCATTAAATAATAAATAATGAACATATATAACACACAAGAATTATTATCGTCGATGCAAGAATCCCAAAGGCCGCTCTTGTCCGTAAGCACGGCTAGTATACTAGTATTTAACACTCTGCAGAGGTTGTACATCTTTACCCATGAGTCATGATTTACCCTTTCGCCCGAGGTGATCAGCCTCTTAACCCACTTCCAAGGAAGGTCGGCAGGGATCACTATGAAGCCTTTCAAATGTTCGTCTAACATGTTAGGGCCGCAAGGTTTACTTTGCGCGAAGATATAGAGCCCCCCTTCCGATGGCACAATGACTCGCAGCCTATACACATACAGACAAAGGCCACACTATACCCAAAACGGTTCAGCCCCTCCGCCCTTTTGGATAACCTCTAACAAGTTAGAAAAGGTCTTCATACTGAGCTAAAGCCAGAGCCATTATAGCCCTCATGGTTGCACTGTTGTCCCGGTTATCACTTACAGATAAATCATCAAGTGGCTAAAAAGTCATTTTTATCATTTATTACTTAACATTAATCTAGTCACAGGATCATGGCCACAGAAATAAAATCCAAATGCTATACTTGATCCTGCTGGTCTTACTAGTTGTCTAAGGCTCTGATCTTGATCACTGAAGCACTCCTGTTCACCACAGATTGCTCACCGTCTAAACTCGATCATCAATCACCAACACATAACAATCGAAGACAAACATACACGAAGCAAACAAGACTACAATTAGAACAGTACACCAATCATATAAAAAAAGTATAGAGAGTTCATAAAAAGATTCTACGCAGCGCTACGATATCATAGACGTAAAGATCACGAAAATCGGAGCTAAAACGGAGAAGTTATGAATTTTCTAAGATTTTATATAGAAAAGTAATTAATTAATTAGGGTCACGAAAATAAAAAGTTTCAAACTGAGAAAACAATATTACTAACATGTAGAGCTCATTAAAACGAACCTAACGCAATTTGAATGGGTCAAATCGGAGTTAAAATGAATATTTTATGGCCAAAAGAAAGTCAGTGGCAATTCTGTAAATAGTGAAAACGTATTTTTAATCTAAAACCGAGCTGTTTGTATTTTCCAAACTGAAAGATAAATTGATTGGGGCTTACGTTGGTGGACAGGGAGTAGGTTCACCGGCAGTGACGCTTTCTTGGAGCTACAGCAACGCCGGAGCAGCCGACCGTTCGTAGATGTCGTGTATAGGCGAGACGATGGCGATCACGTTGTAGAGAAGAAAATATAAATTTTATTTTACTACCTTAGGAATTCTCAAATTAGAGGCTTCTCATATGATAGTCTTTGATGTGCTTTGCCTAAGGGGTTGGTACATATATATAGGGAGAAAAACTCCCCACCTCTACGTCAACTAGCGATATGGTACTAATTGATTTGCAACCTTCATCTTTACTAATAGGCCTAATTAATTATTAAAGCTCATTAGTAAATAAAGACATTGATCATTGATATCATGGGCTTGAGCGTGAGATAAAACGAAAGATTTTATTATTTTCGAAATTAATTAATTTGGCGAATAAAATAATCATAGAAAAGTCCAGATTTATAATTTAAGCCATGAAAAATACTCCGAAAGCTTCGAAAATTCAGGAAAAATTCTCAGAGATATTATAGAACATGGGGAACCCGAATAAAGCTTTTGGCTCTTATGAGAAGATTGTTTGGAGCATCTAAAAATTAGATCATGCTCACAGAAAAGTGAGAACAGAAGCTGAAAAAATTCCCGAAAAATTTGTAGAGAGTGCTTGATGAACGATAAACTAAAAGAAGTGCTTTGAGTGACAAAGAAAATATTTTAGGAATGTCCTAATAAAAATTTGAGCTTAGAAACAAGGAATTTGGTTGTAGATAAAAGATAAATACGTGCCGAATAAGGAAGATCGATCTACTAAACGTATTTTAAATATTTTTCTTACTATCAACACATAAAGGAGCAACAAACATCACATCAAAACATATGCACCAGCATATATACATAATAATATTGCTAAGACTTATGATAAATTTTAATTTAATGAAAAATATTATTTTTCCTATATTTTTATGAGCATAAAAATACAAAATTAAATAATTTTATTTATATTTTAAAAGGAGTAAATTTTAGTGTGTTACAGATATATGTATGTGACCGGGAACAGAAAGGGATGCTGTTTTTCTTTGGTCCAAACAGGTGCGGCCAGAATATTCCGCGAACGCTCACAGACGACGCTTACAGACGAGCGATCAAAATTCTGACATCATGACTTTCTATTTTAGGAAAAATCAATTCCCGTTTTTTGGGTGGTCTACTCCTTCACCCTGTAATCCTTCAATCCTTTTCTAACTGTGACGTCAGCACGTGGTGCAAGGTAGAAAAAAACAAAATATTTATTTCAAAATACTACAACCTTTTAATGGTGTTTCTATTTTTACTTTCGTTTACACTGGTGGGTTCTATACGACAAGATGAACAAAACTAGACCTTATTACATATGTTTCGAAGAATATTTTATGTACCAATTTATGTGTACTAACTTAATTATGACATATAACTTATATGCCAAAAATTATGTACAAAAGTTACTAAACACACATTATGTATAAAAGTTATTCAAAACAAATGAATGAATTAACTTATAACTTATGTCAGAATTTGAAAACAAATTATATTGAACACAAATGAACGAATTAACTTATAACTTATACCAAAACTTGAAAACGCAAAAGTTATAAAACATAACTTATGTACAATAGCTATCAAACGCATTCTATATAACTTATATACATAAATTATTATGGAAAGGAGAGCGAGGGAAAGAGGGGGCGCAGCCCTCGGCCCGATCATCCAATTCGCTCCGACGATCTAGGAATGGTTTAGTAGTCAAAGCAACTTTGTCACTTTCGTGTACCCATCGGATGGCAGCCCTTGCGAGTACCGATTCACTCTGCGTAGATTGACTAAATGCAGAAAGCCTTCCACTGGCAAGATTTCTCGTGCCTTGTTTAGTTTCCAGAAAATTTTGTAAAATTTTTCAGATTCCCCGTCACGTTAAATCTTTAGACGCATGCATAAAGTATTAATAGACGAAAATAAAAACTAATTGCACAGTTTGGTTGGAATTGACGAGACGAATCTTTTGAGTCTAGTTAGTACACGTTTGGATAATATTTGTCAAATACAAACGAAAGTGGTACTATTCCTATTTTACAAAAATTTTTAGAACTAAACAACTCATGTCAGCATTCTCACTTCTGATATCTCCAGGTCTTGTCACCAAAAACCTTCCCTGATTGATAGGATGTCCCACTACTGACACTTGAAAAAGCAGCTTTCAAGGTCTCGTCGCTTTAATTTGGTGAATCACTTGAGCTGAGACATTTTCGGTGCCATGGATCTGAGTGAGCTATTACGCTTTCTTCAAAGGATGGCTGCTTCCAAGCCCACCTCCTGGTTCTATACAATTTATGCGCATAAATTATTCTATATAACTTGTTAACGCTGCATAAAAAATATTAGAAATAAAAAATATAAAAGTAAAAATACAAAAAATACTAAAAACACATAAAACAAAACACAAAGGAACAGATTAACTTATATTAAAACTTGGAAACACAAAAATTATGAAACACAACTTATGTACAAAAGTTATAAAAAACTTGTATGCCTAAGTTATTTTCTACAACATATGTACTTAAGTTATTTTATATAACATGTCAACGCGGTTAAAAAGAAATAAATAAAATACTTGGGTTACAAGAAAAAATGAAAAAAAGAAAACATCTGGCCGTGTTGTGGAACAAATTTGACCTAAAAATTTATAGATGTAATAATGCATGTAAGAGCGGTATATGTATAGGACGACATAATTCATTAACTAGGTTTTCTTTAATGCATATACACTAATGTTAAAGAGCAAAATTTTCTCTCTTTTATCTCTACTCTCTATCCGGTCCGTCATCCCTCCCTCCTCTATCAACCCACACCTCACTATCATCTTTCTTACTTTGAGTTTGGACTGTCCATCCCACACTCCTTTATCATCCCGCACTATCATTCTTCTCACCCGGCACCACTCATGTCATGGCTTGACTGCCTGGTCATGTTCGTGTTGTGGCGCGTGTTTGAGCGTGTATCTCGCCTTCCATATTTCTTAAACTTACACCATGTATGCATATTAGCCACCTATTTAAATCGAGTCAACCACCGCCTATCAATTTCTCATACGCATATTACACATTTATTATAGGAATTTGTTAGGATTTATTTTATTTAAGGTTAGTCCAAGCACAACTAAATATGGCTAAAAGCATTGTTTGCTGATATGTTGCTCAAGCGAACAGGCTAGTTAGCTCATTACCATTGGCGTGGGCATCACACAAGTTATTATATGTTCTGTTGCAACAAACAAAAATGCATGTTTGCTAGTATATATTAAAATCATGATCATTGGAAGAATGTCTTCTTTTGTCTTGAGCATCATGTTTAAGGCAAGGTCTAACTCATAAAGGTTGCATATTTCGCGGATTCTCAGGGACTATAGTATGCTACTAGTTAATTACATCCATAAGTCGAGCTTACGAAAAACCTCTGATTAAGCTACGCTCTTATGACCACTATAAAAAAATAGGGTTGTGTAGTTTGCTAGTTCCCAAGAACTATAATATGCTACTAGTTAATTACATCCATAGGTCGAGCTTATGAAAAACCTCCGATTAAGCTATGGTTTTATGTCCACTATAAAAAAAAATTAGAGTTGTGTATGGTCTGCTGATTCCCAGGAACTTCAGGGCTCAACCAGATAATTACATCTGCAAGTCGAGATTGTGAAAAACCTCTTGTTAAGCTACGCTCTTATGATCATCATCAAATATTCATCTGCTCTTGATTAACAACAAAGGCGGCCATCTTATAAGTAGTCTAAAATGAGTGTTTTACATGATTTGGACCTATATGACCTTCAACTCACATAACAAGGTCTACCACTACACTACACACTCATTTGTGAGTAAATATAGGATGCTATCTTTTTTATCAACATGTTGTGACCTTGTATTCAATATTTTAGCCAATAAATGATAACAAGCAAAAAAAACAAGAAAGTTTAGAATCTTGTCAAGCGCTAGAACTTTTGTATTGGACGTATCTTGTTCCCAGATCGTTTGAAAATTTGAATCTAATTAACTTAAAACAAATATTTAAGTCTCTAAACAATTTCGAATAAAAAACTATCAACTACAAACTTGTAAATTGAGTCAACCACTATAACTTTGGTATTAACTATGTCAACATTGAATATCATTTGAAAAGTTTAGTTTTTGAATTTCGAAATCTAAATTAACTAAAACACATATTTGGCCCCCTTCTTAGCCCGCCGGAGTTGAGAAAGAAGAATATGGCTCATCGAAACCCTAGCGCCTCCTTCTTCGGGGAGGACACAGGCACGAGCACAGTCGCGTGGGAGAGGGAGAGTGGGGTAGCATCGTATGTGAGAGTTAGAGGTAAGGGGGTCGCGCCATTACACGATAGTCGCGTGTTAGACACGTAACAAATTACACGACCCATGTAGTGAATTAGTCACAAAAAGGCCAAATGACCCATTTGGTCTAACGACGACGACGCGATGCGGCCGGCGCGGCTAGAACGGAGTACATGCACGCACGCACGACTGACAGGTGCTAACGATCGAAGAAAAAAAATATTCGTGTACTATATAGCAGGGCGCCAGGGCTATCGGACGTCCGACTCCGACTCCATTACGCCTCGAGAGAAGACGAAGTCGATGCTGTCCTCCTTTTTTTTTTCTTTTGGTAGTAATATATATAAGCAAATAAGTCTCTTGATCGAACGCCGTATTATTTACGTGTCTAGACTACTACTAGATAGATATATACAAAACTAGAAGACGATCGATGTACACGTCGGCGGCGGTACTGAACTCGTGCAACGCAGGTGCGTCGTCCAGGTCGAGGGCTGACGACAGAGAGTACTACTACGATCTCTTCTACTCGCTCCTAGAAGAAGGCGGCCGGCGAAATCCACGTCTGGTGCTCGCCGGCGGCGATGCCGCAGCAGGCGGCGGCGGCGGCCGGGAAGCCGAACCAGCAGGGTGCTGCCCCTTGAGTCGTGCCTGGAAGATCGCAATCAGGGTATATATGTTCGTTCCCAACTACTGTAACTACTACTACTGCAGCAGATCGATCCTCCATTCATTGATTGGACCTAACATATATATATCTGTTGCCTGCGCAGTCGTTCATCGTCGTGGCGTGGCTGCTGGCGTCGGCTTTCCTCGTCTCGCTGCTCCCGATGTGCAAGAGCGGGTCGGAAGCGTTCGCCTGGCTGGCTTCTCTGGTCATGGTTGCCATGATGGCGGCCATGATATGGTTGCTCACACTGGATTGTTTTATCGATTCTCTGTAAGGATGGGGATAGTGTTCCAAATGTATATCGAACCACATGTGTATCTATTTGAAACACCACCCCATCCTTAATTCTCTGGTGCTGCACAGTTAGACACGTGCAGTCATACGCTGCCGGCATTGCCGCTATCCTGTAGCTGAATTTGGAGCTTTTTAGGTGTGTACCCTTAGGGTATGTTTGGATGTTATGAAGAAGTATACAACTTTTTAGGTGTACCCTTAAGGATATGTTTGGATGTTTGGCTGAGAATACCATATTATCAAGTCGCACATGGTCTGATTGGTTTGTGACCAAAATTTGTCATAGATTTGGCAAGCCAAAGTTAAATAAAAAAAATTACCACGGATTTAGCAAACCAAATGTAAGAGATTGGCAAGTTTTGATAGCAAACCAAACAATAGCCAAAATCATGGCTTGCTGAATCCTTGGCATGGTAAATTTTGACCGCAAACCAATCAAACCCAAAATATACATACAAATATGTCATTTACCCAAAAAAGATAAGCCCTAGTAAGCAACATTTATTTAACCAAAAAGATATAAGGTTCTAATAAGCAACAAGTATAACCTGAATAGCATCATATAAGAACCAATTCTCAACAACACATTATAAAAATATGAACAATCTCATTACTGAATTATCCACATAAGAACCAATTCTCAACATCACATTATGAACATATATGAACTAGTGTCAGCAATGCCTAACAACTTACTGTGAATGAATATGATGTCTACAGTCATCCACTAGTTAATGTTGCAATGTTCACTGTAGGTTGTACACATCAAAATCTAGCCGTGTTTACACCTCAATCCAAGATCAATCTCAGAATACAAATTCAAGAAGTCTGACATATTTAAGTGGGAGCTACTCAACAAGAGATTCACTAGTCCTAATGTCCATCCAACAATCGGAGTCTGAAAGATATTCATCGGTCCTAATACCTGTCCAAGAGTCGAAAAAGATTAGAAAAAAATTGCTTGTATATAAAGAAAATTGAGAAAAAAAGAGTTGTCAAAACAGAACTGAAGGCTACAAAGGCTGTACAACACAGTTACCTTTGCAATAGATCAGCTACCATACCCTCTTCTCGTCTGAAAAGCTACTCAATAGGAGATATTCACCATCCTAATGTCTGTTCAAGAGTCTGAAAAAGTTTTTGCTCGTATAAGGAAAAACTGAGGAAACAAGAGTTGACAAAACTGAAAAGAAGGCTAGAAACAATATATAACAGCCAAAAATTTACATCATACGGGAATCGTTAAAAATACCAAAATAATGTTGGAAGGTCGGACGTTAAAAAATTTACATCATACGGGAATTGTTAAAATACCAGGACGGGCGCCGGCACCGGCGCGGGGGAGGGGGTGCCGCGCCTCGGGCGGCGGCGGAGAGCATCGTCCAACATTATTTTGGCGCCTCATGGTCAATTCTTATATCTCGTTTTTGCAAAAGACTATCAGTCGTCATTGTTATTTCGCTTTGCTGTTTGACAGTATGTCGTTAAATCTTGATATTTGGATCCAACCATCCGTCATTATAAATAGGCTCGCGTGTCCTCAGCTGGCCCAACTCGTGCCTACTTTTTGCTGGTCCATTAGTCAGACCAAACCTTAGCATCCATAATCCCCAATCCCGCCCCTTGAACGCAGCATTTCACCACGCCCCAACCCTCTGCGTGTCATGGCCTGCTCCTCCGCATGGCTGCCGCCCGCGCATCATCCTCCCACCTGTGACCCAACCCCTCTCGCCTGCCAGATCTCTGTGAGCAGCTCTACTTCGCTGACATCAAAGATGGCATCGCCACCTACATGGAGTCCACATCTGCCTTCACCAACGTCCTCCACCTGCCCAACACCTCCACCACTTCCTCTGGCGGCAAGCCGCCCCCCACCACCCCCTCCACCTCCCTAGCCAAGCTTCTCTGCTGCTGGCCTGCTGCTCCTCTCGTTGCAAGATATGGATTTGGTGATTCCCTTCGTTTCAACAAAACCAGCGAGCCAACAAATCCACTCTCTATCGGTGCTCTATTGATGCCAATAGATTTGGTTGCAGCTCTCCTTCATGTTGCTTCAAACTGAAATTAAATCGTGGATCTGTTGCTTCCTATCCTATCTTGCAGCAAGTTTGTGCATGAGGCATACCAGATGAAGCTGCTGCTCCCACTTGACCTTGACACCAACAAGATCTTTCTCTCTTTGCCTCTTTTCTTCATACTACTAAAAAATACTAATTGGTACATAGTGATGTGACTTCAGCATCAATCAAATCACCCACAGCTTAAAAGTTTGATCGCTCTCCATGTCACAAAAAAATGATTTTGCTCCACTGGTCCGATTAGGGAGATAAATGAGGTGGAGTATGGACATTACCCTCAGCAGATGCAGCTAGGAACCTAGTAACCTACTTTTGCATCCCAATGCTTTGTAATAATCTAGGCAGGTATATATACTTAATACAATACTTCAGTCCAAATCCAAATTGCCTGCTTTAGGCATTAGCTGTTACTGTTAGCCTGTTCCTTTGTTCTTGCAAAGGACCAGAGCAAAGTAGCTGTTTGCTGTGCAAAGGATTTTCTGTGCTCCTATATACATGTACTAGTAGGCAATTAAAAATACCTATTAGATTTTTGTATTAGGAACATGTACAATCTGTTGCTCTTTATGTTCATTCAGTAGGGGCCTGTCCTCTATTCTTTCATTCAAGAAAAAAATGTTGCACCTCACCAACGCAAACGTCCATTTTGGTTCTGTCTCCTAAAACTTAACACAGTGCAATATTACTGTCCTGTCAGTTGCCTTTTCACACTTTTCCAATGCCTTCTTGTGCAAGTGAACTTTGAATGATCAATCTGCATCAGCATAGTATTTGAATTCACAGGATCTGTTAAATACATCAACAATGATCTATCCTATCTACTCAGTACTACTATCGAGTATCAGCCTAGTATTTGAGGATAGAATAAATTCTTTTATCAGCAATTCCAGAGGCTATCCTTTCTGTGTCCTATCTATTGCTGACTGCTTGGTGGTGGTGTGCAAGGCAAGTGGTGGCTATATATGGCCCCTGTGCGGCAGCAGCGTGCGAGGCAGGTGGTGGCAAGTGCCTCTGCGCACGCAACTCCGGCATCCTATGGCTCGGCATGCGAATGGACAGGTACTACTGCTTTATTTCATAGTCTTCCTTGCGTACCATGTTTCATGATATGTTCCAAGGCATTGTGTGGGATAAACTTTATGAAACAGAAGCATAATTTCATAAAATTTGAGGAAGTAAACCACTTTGGACTTAATAGTTTACTGTTCCACAATTATTTAAATTGTACATTTTAGTCGATCTCCAGCTACAGTGATAGGTTCACTCTTGCTTTGGATTTTCTTGCTCTTTGTTCTGTTGGAGGGGTGGAGTCGTCGGGGTGGTGCGCCGCTCCGTCATGGGCGACGTCCGCACGCTACGCAACATGGACGACGACGAGATCATCGTGTATGCCAAGCGCATGACCGCGCCTTACAACCTCATCATGCAGACTCCCCCAGCAATCGTCACAGCTTGAGGACCAGCTGTCTTGGAAGGGTGGAGTAGTGTTATGGCAAGCGGAGCTGGTCCAGGGGCCCACACGGTACTGTAGCGTGTGAACAGTACCGTGTGAATAGTGAAAGCAAGCCAAATAAGATATGGGCCAAATTTGTTTCATCTTGGCTTGTTTGCCATGAATTATGTATCTAAAATGGCATATAACAATTATTGATGGTTTTAATATATAAATTATGAGCTTTGGTCCGGTTTATGTGTTTGATGATTGTGTATTGTCTGAATGTCTGACATGGTGATTGTATGGTTAACGTATGGTTATTTTTTTTTGTATGCTTAACATTAGATAGCCGGTCACTAAAAATATATATCATCAGGCACTATGTTGTTATAAGTTTGTAAAACGCGTCAAACGACACATAAGGAGATGCTAAAGATTGGTTGTGGCATAGTGAAAGATTGTACAACACAGTTACCTTTGTAGTAGATTTGAAGTTATCATGTCCTCCTCTCATCTGAAAAGCTACTTAACATGAGATATTCGCCAATCCTAGTGCCTGTCCAAGAGTCTGAAAAAAATTGCTCTTATAAAGAGAAAATGAGAAAACAAGAAGTGACAAAACAAAACTGAAGGCTAGAAAGGTTGTACAACACAATTACCTTTGCAGTAAATCTGAAGTTATTGTATCCTGCTCTCCTGAGGACTTAGACTCATCATCTTTATCACTCCCAGTGAGGCAGCCCTACAATGAAATAGAAAAACATTTAATACACATTTTCAGAGAAAGGAAACATCATGTGAAAATCAGAGAAATCACAAGAAAAGAAAGTTAATAGCATTACCGTGACCCAAGAAATCATATGCCCTGCCATCACGATAGCACCAACAAATGCAAAGCCAATAGTCCAAAATGTGTTATGTGGTGTCATATATTGGTACAACATGAAGATCACAGATAGGCAAAACACCATGAAGATAAACCGCCCCATAAGACGACTGTAGGCCATCTCCAGCTTAGATGTACCAAAAAGTCCAAATGGGAAACCAATACTACTTAAACCCCAGATAGCTGCAAAAACGAAGAGCACCCATTTTGGCAGAAAAGCTACAATTGCAGGGACAAAACTCAAAAGTCCCAATAGCGCAATTCCATACATGATCTGCCGCTTGTTCCATATGTCATCCTGCAATAACAAAATCAATGAAATGTTACTCAATACAATGTCAAGTAACTGGGGTAGATGTATTACAGAAAACTGTGTGCAGCACAAGTAATAACTAAATGCAAATTTTGCTTGGTACAATCGCAATGCTTAGAACCCTATTAAGCTAACAATTTTACACATATCCATTTTTTTTGTATTACTGCTTATTCAAAGTGAGTGTTGTCTTGCAACATATAACAACAATAATGCTTGTGAACCACTGCATCTATTTTGTATAACAACAAAAATACCATGATTATAAAATAACTTATTAGCCAATCCCCTAAGTGCCTATCTTAGAGCAACTCTAAGATATGCCTGATGCCAGCCCCATCTTAGAGCAACTCCAAGATATGTCTAATACCAGCCCCAAATTTAAAATTGCAGGGTCATGGGTGAAACATTCCTCCAACAGCTCCGCAAGCCTTCTCCCAAGGATTCAGAGAATTAGATTACTGCTGGGCGGGATATTCCTGAATCCAGTAAACAAGGTTCAGATAGAAAGGGGAGCAAACAGAAAGGGGAGGCTTAGGGGAGGAAGGGATCACCAGTATTAGTGAAAAAACTGAGGTGGGACTGGTTTGGAGTAGTGCTGGACAGGGGGAAGTAACTGAATTTGAGACAGGGTAGATGGGGGTGAGAAGCTGGCTGGGGAAGGGGAGGTGATGGAGGAGGAGGTCTTGGGAAGGGAGGAGGGCAGTACTCAGGAAGCTCTTCAGAAACTGATGCAGCTGAAGAAGCTGTCCACGGTGCTTGAGCCACAGGGACAGAAGAGGAAGGTGGTGGGGGCTGCGCCAGTTGCTGCTACCCGTACCAGTGCAAGAGTCACCAGTACCGCTGAAGAGGCGAGAGGCAAGGGATGATTCCCAAGGTATGATTTGTAATCCTTTTACTGTATTGCAAAATGTAGAGGATAATAGATTGGTTAGTATAGCTTCCGAGTGCATGCTAGTGTTAGGGGAGTCTACGGAGGAAATAGATGCAATAGTTAGTTTTATAAAGGCTAAAGAAGTAGCACAGCAACCTTGGCTGCGACAGAGAAGGCAAAGCAAGTTCAAGTGAATGAATTGGAAGTGGAGGTAGACACAGATAGATTGGAGTTCAGAACATCTCAAGATAGTGGAGTAAACAGAGGAAGACTATAACCCCCTCCAAGCAAAGGATGGCAAAGCAGTGAAGACGATGACCAAAAAGAAATGAGGATTCTTTTTTTGGAATGTGAGAGGCCTGGGAAGCGGATAGAGGAGAAAACAACTGATAGAGTTGATGCATAAGCATAATGTGGATTGTATCTGTATTCAAGAAACTATCAGGACAAAGTTTACTGACAGAGAGTTGGCAGGGATCAGTAGGGGTGGTTTGTTTAAGTGGAGTTGGGTGCCAAGCTTGTGGTCACTCGGGAGGAATGCTTATGGGGGTGAATGGAGAACTAGTGGAGGTGAATGCCACTTTCTCAGGGGAGGGCTTTCAAGGGATGTCGCTAGTTGGACTACAGGATAAATTTCAGTGGCAGGCTGGCAGCTGTTCAATGTATATGGGCCAGTGCAAGATGATAAGAAACTAGATTTTTTTTTTAAAAGGTTTACAAAGTGTAGTGGAACATTTTCAGTCACCAAAGATGCTAGGAGGGGACTTTAATTTGATAAGAAGGGTGGAGGAGAAATCTTAAATGTCAATGATAATTTAATGTAAGCGCTCAATGACTTTGTAGCTGAAACAGAACTTAAAGGAGCTGCAAAGAGCGGGGGGACAGTTTACTCAGACAAATAAGAAAATTAATCCAGTAATGGTTAGCTTGGATAGAGTGTTAGTCTCCACGGAGTGGGAAAATCAGTTTCCGATGGTAATAGCTCAGTCCGTAACTAGAGTGGGGTCTAATCACAATCCTCTGTTGGTGGAGAGGTGAGATGGAGGGGAGAGTGAGATTGAACATTTTCAGATTTGAGCCGGCCTGGGTTAAGCAGGAGGGTTTTACAGAGTGGGTGCTGAACAAGTGGCCAGAGAGACGGAAGGGGTACATTTAGGATCATTGGAGCGTTGTTTCTAATAAGTTGACAGTAGTTTGGAAGGGTGGGCCGTAAATTGGGCAGTGATTAGAGGAAAAGGAAACCGGTGTTGAAACTGTCGCGGGAAGAATGGGACAAAGAGGTGGAAGGCAAGCAAGTGGATGAGGTGGATTGGAAGGCGAGGTATCGAGTGGAGGAAATGAATCAAATTTATAGATGGAAGAATTATTTTGGCAGAAAAGAGGAGGTGAGAGATGGCTGCTGCAGGGAGATGCTAATACTTTTTACTTTCATGGTATTGCTAACGGTCGTAAGAGGAAATGCTTCAATCACAGTTTAGTAGAGGGGGACAGAGTGTTAACAGACTCACAGGATTTGAAAAGGTATGTGACAGATTTTTATAAAAAGCTTTTTGGCAGCAAAGAACAACCAATAATTAAACTGCACAGAAATATGAAGGGATCATTTGAGGGTGTCAGTGGAGGATAATAGAGAGCTGACAAGGATGTTTACCATGGCAGAGTTGGAGGTGATTAAAGAGATGAAGACCAATACAGCGCCAGGACCAGGCGGCTTTCAGTCCTTTTCTTTAAAGTTTTCTGGGACAGATTGAAAGGGGATATTCTGGAAATGTTGAGGGAGCTGCATGAAGGGAAGTTGGACCTGGTGGAGATTGAACTATGGTGTGTTGACTTTAATCCCAAAGATTAAAGGCGCCACCAATATTAAACAGTTTAGATCGCACTGACCCTAAGAATTGGTAAGATAGCAGCAAGAGTGATTAGCAGGGCACAATCAGCGTTCATTCCCGGAAGATATATTTTAGATGGTATGGTAGTTATTCATGAAGTTTTGCAGGAGTTGCAGAGTACAAAGAAAGAAGGCGTAATTCCAAAATTGGATTTAGAAAAGGCGTATGACAAGATTAATTGGAATTTTCTGAAAGAGGTGCTGGAAAAGAAGGGTTTTATGAGAAATTTGTTGATTGGACTATGACAGTGGTTTGTGGTGGTCGAGAAGCAGTTAACTTGAATAGTGAGAGAGGAGAATTTTTCAGAAGTTATGAAGGGAAGAGGCAGAGAGATCCACTTTCCTGAGTGCTGTTTAATTTGGTGGCAGATGCGTTAGATGCCATCTTTGAGGAGAGCTGCAGAGAAAGGTATAGTGGAGGGGTCGGTGCCTAATCTAGTGGAGGGAGGACTTACTCATTTACAATATGCGGATGACACAGTTTTGTTCTTGAAGAGCAGTAATGAGAATATCCAGAATGTGAAATTCTTGAAAATTAACTACAATAAAGCAGAGGTTTTCACAGTGGGCTTGGGGAAGGTGGTAGCAATGGAGGTGGCAGATGCTCTGAATTGCAAACCAGGCAAACTGCCTATGAAATATCTAGAAATTCCAACAAGTGATGTGAAGTTGACTAAGCTTCAGTTGAGTGAGCCACGGAACAAGATAGAAAAGAGGTTGGAGACTTGGAAATGTGGACAACTGTCATATGGGGGCAGATCAATTTTGATTAATTCGAGCTTGTCAAGTATCCCAATGTACTATATCGGCTTCTATTGGCTGTATGAGGGAAATCATCAAAAGTTCGATTCTGTTAGAGGGAGATTCTTTTGGGAGGGGTGGCAAAAAAGAAGAAATATCATATGACTAAATTAAATGGGAAGCGTTGGCCAAACCTAGAGAGTTTGGCGGTTTGGGTTTTCTTGATATAGGCAATGAACATCGCTCTGTTATCCAAATGGATTCATAAGCTGGATAGTGGAATGGATAACATTGCTACAAGGATACTACAGAAGAAGTATTTGAAGGGTAAGAGACACAGTACAAATTGGACTATTGGAGAGAATGTACATTTTACCAGGTTCTTCTGTGCATTTAGGGGAAAGCATAGATGGGTTCTTTAGAGGGCTACAGGCATTAGTACATCAGTATAGATTCAACAGTTTCTTGGAGCCTAGCTCGATTATTCTACTCTGACCTGGCAGACTGATATTATTGTCACATGGCCCAAGTGGCCAACACATACAGCTCGATGATTCTACTCTGACCGCACTTTGGGCACATGAGCAGGGGAGGCCAGTCCCCGGACCAGAGAACTCCATCCTCTGATGCGACCTTGGCTCCCTACTACGGGTGCCTGACGACTCACCCCACCGTGACATCAGGCTTGGAGAGTGGGGAGGCAGGGCGCAGCAGCGTGAAGATGGAGGCGAGGAAGAGAGAAGCAGCTGGAGGATTGAGGATGGAGGCGAGGGAGAGAGTACCTTGTTCTGTCCCTTCTTCTTAGGGGAAAGGAAGACCGGGATGAGAACCTCGCGCTCGCGGAGCTTGAGGTTCTTGTTGGCATCATCAATTCTCAACGAATCCTGCGTCAGACTGCCGTCGGGCTGAGAGAAGAGAAGGGTTCTCATGTCGCGTAGTATCTGCTCCCCGGCGGCGCCTGCTAGGTCGTCGCTGATTGCGTCCGCGGCTTCGCCTCCGCCGCCTGCCCCATCGCCGCCGTGCAGGCCACCCGCCGCCACATCCACGGCCGTGTTAAGGCCGCGACCGTGACAGCCACGCGGACGAGGCGCCCGACCGGCCGCCGCCGTCCCCGCCTCCCTCGCCGGGCTTTCTCCGCGAGCGCGAGGAGCCGTGCTCGTCACCGTCGCCGACTCCCGAGTTGAGCGCGGGCCTTGATCACGCGAGGGCGCGCCGCCGGCCGCCTCCTCCCTCGTCTGGCCGCTCCCATGAGCGCGTGGACCCGTGCCCGTGCCCGTGCGCGTCGCCGTCGCCGCCGCGGCCGCGGTCTCCTCCACCCTAGTCGAAGCGCGGCCTCGAGCGCGCGGGGCCGCGTCGCTGGCCAAAAGGGGGGCGAGCTCGAGCGCGTAGCCCCTGCCTTCCTCCTCGTGTTCGCGGAGCACTAGCACGTACGCGGAGCGCCCCGCGCCATCCCCATGCTTCGGCATCGGAGCTCTTGTCCCTCTCCGCCGCGCACGGAAGCTGCTCGAGAAATTGGGTAGGATGAATTGGAATTGGAACGGAGGCTTTGCGCGCGTGACGAAGTGTATTGGGCCGACTATCCAACGGCAACAGAAAAGAGAATATTCCAGAAAAGAGGGGGGTCGCCTCCGTCTCCACAATGTTTTTTTTCCTCTTAATATTGTTAATATATATTTCTTTTTTGTTATTACGCGAGTCACGTTTTTTCGGTTTTCTGATCCCTCGTCACATAACTCACACCAGAATAACAAGTTAGGGTCTGTTTGGTTCCCTTGTTAAATTTTATACAGCTAAAAACTATTTTATCTAATCTTGATTGACTAGTGGGACTAAATTATTTTAGCTTCTTTTTAGTTAGTGTGTTTGAAAGTTTATTTACTATAGTAACTAAAGTTTAGCCGGCTAAAATTTAGCAAGGAGAACTAAACAAGTTCTAGTTTAGAATATCTAGAATATCTAGAATTAGCTCTTTTAGCTACGTCAATGGCATGGCACAATAGCTCTCTGGCACAGTCCTAAGGCAAAAGTTTCCCCTAGGGTTTCTCCTAGGGTCTCCTTTTTCTTTGGCGGTGCTGACAAGGGTCCACCAAAAACTGCAAAACCCACCAAATTGTCAAATCATGTGTCGCTCTTTGCTGCCCTTTTCTCTCCCAACTATGCACACAAGTTGCATGGCACGTACTCAAGGAGATCCGGCAGTACAGTGGAATGTTGAGTCTAGAGGGAGGCGGGGACGGCGGCGGCCGGTCTGTAGAGGCTCACGTTGTTGGGGGAGGAAGACGATGACCTTTGGTGTCATTTGGGGTTTATACCACAAAAACTTTCAACCATTTAACTCTATTGAATGTCATACACAACGCGTGGTTGGCGGTAAAAAGGGTTACATCCAAGGTGCTAGGAGAGAATATGTTCCTTGTCCAACTCCAATGTTTAGGGGATTGGACTAGGATCATGGAGGGAGGACCTTGGTTGTTTGGTGGGGTGGTCCTAGAAGAACATGATGGTTTTTCAAACGTCAAGGACTACAAGCTTAATAAAATCATGGTTTGGGCTCATATTCAGGGCATCCTAGAGGTGTTGGTGAAGAAGAAAGAACTGGCGGAAAAGGTGGCTAGGAAGGTCGGCGAGCCACCAACCATGGTGGTTGTGGATGAAGGACGTATAAACCCAGTGTCTTATCTTAGGCCCACGTGTTCTTGGATTTGGAGCAGCCGTTGTATATTTGTTAGGCTATATTGTTGAACATAAATGATGTGGTATTCAACAAAGGTAAACTAATCACCTTTTTGCATGTGGTTTTTAGAGCAACATATTTGATTTGGCAATGGTCGCTACTACTAAAGAATATGAAAGATCAAACATGAAGAGTGGTTATAGGATCTTGGAAATAGTCATTATAGAGGTCTTTGTGAAGTTTGGATGGAAGTTTCGGAGTAGACTTGAATCTTTGTCTTGGTTCTTTTCCTTTTGTCAAGGTTTTATCTTTTGTTTATCGTCTCTTTTGAGAGAGCTGAGCTTGAGTGCTCTAGAATGTAATAAATGAGTTGTGTACACCTCTTTAGAGTGTAGAGACTGGACCCAAATTCCATTATAAAAAAAACACTTTCCGAGAACCTTGTTTGCCTTACACAAAACACCACATTCCCTTTGCCTCTCTCATACCAGTTTTTAAATGCATGTGTAGGTCATGCCAAAACCGCGATCCACCTTTACTTTCTCCTACCTCCAGTTTGACCTCGGCCCCTCCTACAACATACAACTATGGTTAAAAACTTTACGGGAGGGCTCCAATGGTGTAGTAGAGGGTAGGGGGCTCAAGCCCCCATCCTCACTCTTGCTCCACCACTGGGTCCACCCCTGATCTGGATCAATCAACATATTAAGTTTGAGTAGTTGAGAGGCCGCTAGCCTAGCTAGCTTCATGGTAGGGGTGGACCACAAAGTTAACAATCTTGCAGAGTCCGGTACCGCTGAGGCCCCCCTTGAGTAGCACATAGCTTTTATCTCCCTAACTCATGCCAAAAGAGTTGTTGGCAATCAATAACAACTCATTGCTTTTCTCTCTGTACTCGATGATGGTGAGACAGTTATTTTTTTGTCTCCATGCAGGGGTCACTAAAGATCATGTTAGCATTCTAGGACTTGAAGAAGGGGCAGAGCAAGACCCACTACAATGGGTTACTATGCAACAATGGCCATCAGTGCTAGCTCACTCTGCTATTATCAATCTACTTGAAGCCAACATTGGTTGAGGTGTGATTCTTGAGCTTGCCCTGGTCGCACTTGTCGATGCGGCCTGTGTAAGGTTAGTCACTCTCTCTAGTGACGCCACCGTTGCTAATGATCAATTGGAGGCCCCTCTGGGGTGAGCACTTCTCCTCACTGTCGAGTGTGCAATCCTTGAGCTATTGCTCCGAGAGAGATGAGCTTCCCCTTGTTGATGTGGTGGAGGGGGAATGTTAAATCTACCCTCAAGGGGCATGTGCTCCCACCCAATGTGGTGGGGCCCTCAATCATAGCCACAACATGAAGGCCCAACAAGATCCAAGGTCACTCTAGTTCTTACGAGTGTCACGATCCCCCTTGGCCCTCCAGTCAAGGCTACGAGGCAGCTCACTACTCCTGTGCAGTTGATGCTGGTACTGATAATAGTTGTCACCCTCATTGGTGATCCACATAGCGGCTGATGACCGTGGCCCTAGCACATCTCACCACAGCTACTGCTCCCCCTCAATCTCCCTAATGGGGCTTGGCAATTCAGGGGTCCGCTCCACCTATAGATACCCTACCACGATGACTCACGCACACCCACCCTCTGTCTTCTCTACTTTGGCACCCTGTCTCCACTCATACTCACCTCTGATTGCCACCTCCCATCTTACCAATTTGCACTAAGCTTGAGGTCCGTGCATATAAAGCTATCTACCTCATGATGTTGTGGTGCCTCCTCGCCAGCATGTCCTTGTTGTCGGTGGCTCCACTACGTCTTCCGTCGGCATTCTTGGACACCTCCATGTGGAGTGCTTGACAAATGCTCGTGCCATGTCACCTCAAGGAAGATTCTGCTACTGTGTCTCATTGCTTGACAAAGGACAACTCCCTCCTACCTAAGTGTCTTGATTCACAAGAGGCTCTTGCTAATGGGGTATATATCTTCCGAGCCTCGCTGAATCGTCAAAAGTTCATCATTGTCTGTCTTCCCTCATTGTACACCCTCTGTCTTCCGACCTTGGTACGCTCTTTCAGACTCATGCCTTAGAAAATCTTTGTTGCCTAGTTGTAGGCATCTTTGTTCTCCCCTTGCTCCATCTGTCGATTTTTGGGTCACCTAGACCAATGGCTCTTCCCCTGTTTTGTCAGTGTTCATTGCCAAGGCACTTGGTTTCCACTTTTGTGCCCCTATTGAACATTTTCGCTTTGGATGGAACCATCTTCAAAACCCCACAGTGAAGTAGGCGATCACATTGAGCCTCTAGCGATTCAAGGCTGGCTCTTTGGATTTGAATTTTGAATTTGACCCGACCACTTTGGCAACTTTTGGGCTCTACACTAGTCCACTGGCCAGTCTCAACCTAGTCAAAGCCTTTGCAAGTTGGATGGCCCACTTAGACCCCTCTGTAAAAAATAAGCTCATTTTGGTCTAGATGATACCAGATGGTGGTGGTGGTGTGGCGCTAGGGTGGCAGATTTGATACCAGATGTAACCTTACTACTATCAGTTATCAATATTGGTAGATATTGGATCAAGGTGTCAAGTCATCGGCCACCGTCGTGCTCGCAGTCATAGTCACTCAGGCACGACTCGCCTAAACAGCCGTTTAGACCATTTAAACGCCGTGTAAACGCTACACAGTGGTACACCATTTCTGTTTAATCATTCGTTTAGTCCGTTTAATTAACTGTTTAGCCTGTTTAATAGACTGTTGTTGACACCGTTTTTGGGCACGTGTCTAGGATGGCAGGATAGGGTGGCAGTACGATGCGGGTTGCCGATGAGGATGGTTGCCGATGAGGGAGAGGTTGAATGTGACTAAGTCCACAGGCAGTAATATGGTGCCGATGGCCGGATAAAAAGGTCTGCCGATGACTATGGCAAGGGGATTGCCGATGATGCTAAGGAGGAGTCTAGAAGCTGCCAGTTGTCATATGGAGGAGTTTCGGTTTGTCACGAAGGATAGTTTTATTATTTCCTTAATTATTTGCATCGTTTTTGTATACGGATTCCGTGTGATTTGGAATTCGAATTCTAATCGTGTCTGGTTGTAGCTCTTTGAGCAGGGTATAAAATAGACCCTAGGACCTTGTAATAAGGAATCAAGAAATCAATCAAACACACGTTTTTACTCATATCCCAGCATTTACTTTTCGACGACTTCGTCATACTTTTTCTTTTTGTTACGAGTTCTTAGGAATTCGTCGACTTAAGCTCGGCGTGTTCTCAAGTTCCGCGTGAGTACCTCTTAGCCGTGACATCCGGGCGCATCGCTGTTGTCAGGACTAAAGTATTCGAGTTATCACCTTTGCCGATAGCAAGGTCAAATCGGCTGGCACGCCTTAACGTTTGAATCGGGTATTAGCCCTTTGTGTTTGCAGACCAGTTTTGCATCAACACATCTTTTGGCACGCTCGGTGGGACCGATTCAAGATCAAGATCAACATGTCGATCTCCGACCTCGATCAAGAGAACGTCATCCCCGTGACGGAGGCCAACCTCAAGGATGAGCAGAAGCAAGCTATTGCCCAAGCCATGGAAGAGTTCAAGCAGCAATGCCTGAGGTCTTTCAGCATGAACAGGAGCGGCGAAGTAGTCCAGAAAGATGCACTGCCGGCACCACGGCAGGTTACCTTTGACGCCAATCCTGGCAAGCTTCAAGATATGGTTGACAATGCCATCAATCGAGCGTTGATTAACCAAGCTGGTGTACTGTCTAACACGGTTTTCAATGCCGTGGCAAGAACTTTCAAGGAAGGACAAATTCCACCAGATTATGTGGGCCCCTCCCATCATCAGCCAACGGCACCAGAGGTCACGGCTCCATCGGCTGCCTTAACGACTGCAAGTACACAATGTGCCGTCCCTCCAAGTACATCGGGGACTACTGGTGCACTATCTACGCCGATGACAACCAACCCACAAATTTCAGTTGGGCAGCATAAACTGACAACAGATATGTTGGCATCGGCGATGTCAGGGTTGACTCTTCCCCCCAACTGGTGGGGTTACGGTATGCCTCCAGAGTTGACACCGGGAACATCACAAATAACTGACATGAGGGGCAAAACTCCTATGACATCGGCACCTCCCAATGCGCCGGTGAATCAGAGTCCTCGGTATACCACAACTACTACTGCAAGGCCTCACACTGGAAATCCTCAAGATTCAATGTTCCAGATGCCCAACGCATCGGCAGAATCAATGCTGATGCAACAGAGGTCTATGGCCCAGTCGGGGTATGTCAATTCAACGACGGTACCCAATTACCAATTATCGGCAGCACCTATGCCGATGAACGCTAATAATGGATGGCTTGGACAGCAAGCCTTTCCACAATCGCCCCAGCAGAGTTATCAGAATACAGGGTTCCAGCAAGGGCAGGTCTATCCCAGGTTCCAAGGTCAGGGGATTCCCAACCAGCCAATGAATTTTGAACAGCAACTCGGAGGACAGCCAATCGGTGGACAGCAGTTTGGTGGTCCGCAGGTTGGAGAGCAGGTGACCAATACAATGTTCCATGCAGGTCACGTCCCGAACAGACACATGGAGGTTCGCCACCAAGTGCCAGATCCGCAGCCGCCTCATCGGCAAGATGCCGATGCGTATTGGGCCGATAAGATTGCTGAAGTAATGAGGGAACAATTTGGGATAAAACCCAAAGTCAATACTTATTCTTATCGGACACCGTATCCTCCCGCGTATGATTTGATCCCGCTTCCACATCGGTACAAGGTACCGGATTTTACAAAGTTTTCCGGACAGGACGACACGTCGACCATGGAGCATGTCAACAGGTTCATCATTCAATGTGGAGAGGCTGGTAACAGGGACGAATTGAGGGTTCGTCTATTTTCATCATCATTGTCTGGATCGGCCTTTACTTGGTTCATATCATTACCTACCAACTCAGTAATTACTTGGGCCGATCTAGAGAAGCAATTCCACAAATACTTCTTCTCGGGGGTTCATGAGAAGAAGATTACCGACTTGGTCAAGTTGAGGCAACGTAATGATGAATCGGTTGAGGGATTTGTGCAGAGGATACGAGAGGTCAAGAATAAATGCTATAGCCTGGTTCTGGATGATCGGCAGCTAGCCGATTTGGCTTTCCAGGGTTTGTTGCCACAGATCAGGGATAAGTATGCCTCTCAGGAGTTCGAAAGTTTAAGTCATTTGGTGCAGAGGATATCTGATCAAGTCATCAAGCCTTTCGAGCCTAAGAGGGCATGGAATAAGAAAGTGTCATTTGTTGATGAAGCAACAAGCTCAGATTCCGATGAGGAACCAGTAATCGGTTTGGCAGAGTGGGTAAAAAACAAGAAGCCGATGTCTTGTCCTTTTGGGCAGAAGGAACCAGAGAAGTTTGCTTTTGACACCGCTAAGGCCGATAGGATATTTGACTTTCTACTTCAGGAAGGTCAGATCAAACTGTCACCCAACCATGTGATCCCATCGGCAGAAGAGTTGAAGAGGATGAGATATTGCAAGTGGCATAATGCAACTTCCCATGACACCAACGAGTGCAAAGTATTCAGACAGCAGCTGCAATCGGCTATAGAGTCGGGGAGAATCAAGTTTGACAGTTCCAAAGTCCAGAAGCCGATGAAGATAGACCAACATCCTTTCCCGACAAACATGTTGGATGCTAAGGGGAAGGCTAAGGTCTTAACGTCGGAGACAGCTGAGAAGAGTGCATCGGTAGATCCTCAGCATCAAGTTACTACTGCCGATGCAAGAAGTAAGGGCTTGGTCCAGGAAGGAACTAGCTCAAGAAGGCTTCCTCGATCTGGTATCGTCATAACTCATAGGAGGCCTCGAGAAAAATGGCAACAACGGGAAGATCGGTATCGGCGCCAGCAGGAAGATTATCAACGGGAAGAAGAAAGACGCCGACAGGAGTGGAATCGGCACAGGGATCATTGGAATTGTCCATTCTTCATCCATTGTTGAGAGGAAAATATCAAGCTTCCTACTGTCAGAGACTGCCCTGAGTGCAACGGTTATGATCGGTACGATAGGATCGATCGGCATTATCATGATGATGAACGGCGATTTAATGGGCCAATCAGAGGAAGGGTGTCAGTTCATGACCGGCTGGGGGGCAGATTTAGTGGGCACGACAGACTTAGTGACCGTGTCCAGTATTTTCCTAGGAACCAAGAAGAGCTCGAGGGAATGGCTGATGCGCGGGTTCCCGATGAATTCATATTTTGCAGAGACGCTAACACGCATCGTATGGAGTCGAGGGAGAACCGACGCCCGACGGTAAGGCAAAGGCCACTTCCTCCATGGTGCCCTGGAGGATTAACCAAGACACAGAAAAGGAGATTGCAACGTGAAAGGCAAGAAGAGCTAAATAAAGGAGAGAACTCTGGAAGTTGGCAGCCGTCAGACACTAAGAGGGAAGGTCCATCGGCAGGTGTCAACATGGTCTTCATGTTGCCGATGGAGTTTCTTGCACCAGCCAGTGATGATGAGTTGGAATTTTCTGACCAGATAGCTCAGTTGGCTCTGGATCCGATGACTGCTATCTTTGAGAAACCTGCCGATGACGAGAGGCAGCATCTTAAAGCTCTGTTCCTCAAAGGAAGGGTTGATGGGCAGCCAATGACCAAGATCCTAGTTGATGGTGGAGCTGCTATTAATATTATGCCGTATGCAGTATATCGGAAGCTTGGGAAAGGGGATCAAGATTTGACCAAGACCGATATGATGCTCAAAGACTTTGAAGGAAACGTGTCTCCAGTCAAGGGGGCGATATGTGCAGAGTTGACCATCGGCAGCAAAACCTTGCCGACAACTTTTTTCGTGATCAGCGGAAAAGGTACTTACAACTTATTATTGGGAAGAGATTGGATTCATGCCAATTGTTGTATCCCATCTACAATGCATCAATGCTTGGTTCAGTGGGTAGGTGACAAGATTGAGATTGTCCCAGGAGATTCTTCTTACGTTATCGCATCGGCAGAAGCGGATACTTACGAAAGAACCAGGTGCATTTCAGGAGAAGTGTGGGAGAAATATTTTCTCAAAGTTGCCGATTATGAGATTCCACCGATCCAAGCAGTCGGTTCTGACGACGGTTTTTAATGGATAGATTCGCCGATGATGGAAAATTAGGCCAGGGATTCACATCGGCCGATGATTTGGTAGAAGTAGATATAGGTAGTGGTGATAAGCCTAGGCCTACTTTTATTAGTGCTAAATTAGATCCTGAGAGTAAGCAACAATTGACTAGTTTGTTAAAGGAATATAAAGATTGCTTTGCCTGGGATTATACCGAGATGCCTGGTTTAGACCGATCAATTGTTGAACATCGGTTACCCATCAAGTCTGGATTTCGGCCGCACCAGCAACCAGCCCGCCGATGTAATCCTAACGTTCTACCTGATATTAAGGCCGAAATCACCAAACTTATTGAAGCTAAGTTTATTCGGCAGTGTCGGTATGCCGAGTGGATTTCCAATGTCGTTCCGGTTTACAAGAAGAACAGGAAGCTTCGGGTGTGCATTGATTTCAGGAATCTCAACAAAGCTACGCCGATGGATGGATACCCAATGCCTGTCGCCGATCTACTGGTTGACGCTGCGGCTGGTCATCAGGTCATCAGCTTCATGGATGGTAATGCAGGTTACAATCAAATATTCATGGCGGAGGAGGATATTCCAAAAACCGCATTCAGGTGTCCTGGTCATGTTGGGCTATTTGAATGGATAGTCATGACTTTTGGGTTGAAGAATGCTGGTGCTACTTATCAAAGGGCTATGAATTTTATATTTCATGAGTTCATCGGCAAGCTCGTAGAGATTTATATTGATGATGTGGTGGTTAAGTCTGGAGATTTCTCAAAGCATCTTGCCGATTTACGAAAAGTGTTGGAGTGCACAAGGAAGCATGGATTGAAGATGAATCCCAACAAGTGTGCATTTGGCGTATCGGCAGGGCAGTTTCTTGGTTTCATGGTACATCAGAGGGGTATTGAAATTAGTCGAAGATCTATTGATGCCATCAATAAAATAGTGGCCCCTACCAATAAAACCGAGCTCCAATCCTTGATCGGCAAGGTAAATTTTATCAGAAGATTTATATCGAATTTATCTGGGAGGATTCGTGCTTTCAGTCCTCTTCTTAAATTGAAAGCCGATCAAGAGTTTGTTTGGGGAGAAGAACAGCAGTTGGCTCTGGATGAAATCAAGAAGTATCTAGTAAATCCTCCAGTTTTAGTTCCACCTCAACAAGGGAAGCCCTTCAAATTGTATTTATCTACCGATGGATCGGTTATCGGTTCAGCTTTAGTTCAAGAATTTGAAGGGAAAGAGAGAGTAATTTATTATTTGAGTAGGAGATTGATTGATGCTGAAACCAGGTATTCGGCCATTGAGAAACTATGCTTATGCTTATATTTTTCATGTATCAAGCTGAGACATTACCTGTTATCGGCCGAATGCACTGTTGTCTGCAAAGATGATGTGGTCCGATACATGCTATCTATGCCGATTATGAGTGGTAGGATCGGTAAATGGATTTTAGCGCTGTCGGAGTTCGATTTGCGTTACGAATCGGCTAAGGCAGTCAAAGGGCAGATTATGGCCGATTTTGTGACTCAGCATTGCGGTCTAGTGGAAACCTTGGAAATTGTACCCTGGACGCTCTTCTTTGATGGATCTACCTGTGACCGGGGGGCAGGAATCGGCATTGTATTAGTTTCCCCTAAGGGGAGGAAGTATGAGTTTTCCTTGCCGATTGTTGCTACATCAACAAATAATCAGGCTGAGTATCAAGCTCTGATCAAGGGAGTGGAGTTGTTAAGAGAAGTTCGTGCTGATGCTGTTGAAATATTCGGGGGTTCTATGTTGGTCATAAATCAATTGGCCGGGAGCTATGAATGCCGAAGTGAAGTTCTCATAACCTATTTCGAGAGAAGTATGCAACTGTTAAAGGAATTCAAGGACTTCCGATTGGAGCATGTTCCCCGATTGCATAATGAAGACGCTAATCGGTTAGCTCAGCATGCCTCGGGATATCAGCCAATGATTAATGCGACATCGGCAGTCGGTGCCGGTGATTGGAGGAAAGAAATTATTGATTATCTAAAAGATCCATCCAAAAAAGTTGAAAGACGGGTTCGATTTCAAGCAACCAAGTATGTGCTCCTTGAAAATGAATTGTATTATCGAACTATCGACGGAATTCTTCTCCGATGCTTGGGTGATGATGAAGCTAGAAGTTTGATGGGGGAAATCCATGAAGGAGTGTGTGGAGCGCATCAGTCAGCTTTTAAGATGAAGTGGATGATTCGAAGGAATGGATATTTTTGGCCAACCATACTTGAAGATTGTTTTAAATATTTTAAGGGATGTCAAGGTTGTCAAAAGTTTGGTAATATCCAGAGAGCACCTGCATCGGCTATGAATCCTATAATAAAGCCTTGGCCGTTCCGGGGATGGGCCATCGATCTGATCGGCCAGATTTATCCACCATCTAGCAAAGGGCATAAGTTCATTCTAGTTGCCACTGACTATTTCACTAAGTGGGTTGAAGCTATTCCTTTGAAGAAAGTCACATCGGCCAATATGATTGATTTTGTGAAGGAGCATATTATTTACCGATTTGGGATTCCCCAAACGATTACTACCGATCAGGGCACCATGTTCACATCGGGGGAGTTCGATGAATTCGCAATCGGTATGGGAATTAAAGTGTTGAATTCTTCTCCTTATTATGCTCAAGCCAATGGGCAGGCCGAAGTGTCTAACAAAGGAATTATCAAGCTTATTAAATGAAAGATTGAAGAAAATCCTAGGCGGTGGCATACATTATTAAATGAAGCATTGTGGTCTTATCGGATGGCTTGTCATGGATCGACCAAGGTATCACCCTATCAACTGGTGTATGGACATGATGCAGTGTTGCCTTGGGAGATTAAGGCTGGGTCTAGGCGATTATCTTTTCAAGATCAATTGGCTGCCGATGATTATGCCACTTTGATGACCGATGAGTTAGATGATTTAGCAGGGCATCGGTTAAAAGCTTTAATGAGTATAGAAGAAAATAAGAAGAGAGTTGCTAGATGGTATGATAAGAAAGTGAAGGCTAAAGAGTTTGCCGATGGGGATTTGGTATGGAAATTAATTTTACCAATTGGGACCAAAAGTTCGAAGTTTGGGAAGTGGTCTCCTAATTGGGAGGGTCCTTATCGGATAAGTCGATCGGCTCCTGGTAATGCCTACATTCTAGAAACCCTCGAAGGAGTTGAGTTTCCCAGAGCATTAAATGGCAAATATTTAAAGAAGTACTACCCCAGCATATGGGTCGATGCATAATAGTTTAAGTGCCGATAACACTCCTATCGGCTGGATTTAAATGTTTGGGGGCAGACTTAATGTTTCAAAAGATGCCGATAACAGTCTTATCGGCTAGACTAAAAGCTAAAAGCGGGAAAACAAAGGTGTGTTGCCGATGAAAGCTTCAGATGTTCAGCAGCGCTTGGATTGCCGATATGGCGCGCAGCCGGATCTGATTGGCTGTATCTATCTCTTTGATATCATCATCGGCAGAACCTTCTATCGGCTTCAGCTTCCTTTTCAACTGCAGCGCTTTGCGACCGTGGGCGTTTCGTTCTTGTTCAAGATGCTTGATGGTCTCCGGCAGTTGACTCTCTTCTTGCTGGGCTTGGGACAGAGCATCCTCTACTTGCTTGAGTTCGGCCAGTAGAGCTTCTCTTTTTGCCGATAGATCAGATACTTTCTGCTTCAGTGCATCACCTGAGGACTTTAAGGTGCCGATGTTCTTATGTTTCTCATCGGCTAAGAGTTTTTCCTTCATCATCTCCTCAGAAAGCTGGATTTGAGCGGCTCCATCGGCAAGGCGTCGAGTGGCTCTCTGGTACTGTAGCTGGCGGCTTTCTAGGTGTGCAGCGTGGAAGAGGGTTTCTTCAGCATCGGCAGGAATTTGGCCTCTAAGGGTTTTGAACAGGGCCTTGGCTGGGTCAGAATCGTTGACCAGTTGAGCTGTGTCTTGATGAAGTATGGCCGATAGCTCCTCCAGCTTAGCCCTGGTTTCTGCCGATACAGTCCCAATTGCCCGAGAGGAGCTTGCTTCCTCACCTTCTTCTTCGAAGATATCAATGGCGAAGGAGAATAAGCTATCAGGAGAATCTTGTTCCTGAAAATGAGAATGAAATAAGTCATTTTTTATGATCAAAGCTTCGGCAGACGATACTGGTGGAAAAATTGGGTGACTTACTTGCTTCAAGGTGATCTCTTGTCTTTGACTGAGAAGTGCTGGCGGAGCTGCAGGCTGATCGGCCAAAGATGCCGATGGAGCTACAGGTTGATCGGCTGAGATTGCCGATGGAACGATGTCAACTGAAAGAAGACAAAAGGAGTTATGAAACTAAATAAGAATGAGTTCATCGGCAACGGTATTGTTAGAGTATGTTACCTGGAGGGGGGACAACGGTTGTCTGAATCAGGAGAGCCGCCGATGATATAATTGGACCCACCGGACCAGTCGTTTGTTCACTCATATCAACTGATGTACCTTCTGTTTGAGGTTCTTCCTGCTGGGGTTCTTCCATCTGTGGTGCTTCCTGCATTGGTTGGGGAGATGGTGCTTGCTGTGTCTGGACTTCTGGAGAAGAAGGGGAAGATTCCACCGGGATTGGAGACACCGGAGGAGGAGGGGGAGTTGCCACTTTCTGGCGCTTTGTTCCAGCCTTAGCACCTTGGGTGCCCTTCCTCTTTGGCTGGCTAGACTGGGGGGCATCGGTATCTTGGCGTTTGGCTTTTGCCGATGCACCAGTTTGCTGCAACAACAAAAAGGAGTTTATAAGTATAAATAAAGCCGATATAAAGATAGTCAGCGTAAAAAACAGAGATTTGATAAATTGCCTTGAAAACCCGCGCCAGAGTGGGGGCAGCTACCGTTGGTGATGTCTGGGTTCTCCTGGTCGTAACTTTCCTGAGGCGCACGCCCCGATGCACGATGGAAGCCAGAGTGGGAGCATTGTGGCCGATTGAGGAAATCGGGCCTGATGGAAACAAGTCGATCGGCTTGCCACTCCTGCTAACCGATGGAGGAATATTATCAGCCTGCAAAAGGAATACAAGGGTAAGCTGCCGATGGAAGTAATAGTGAGAAAATGAAATGTTGGTTTGAGTTACTTACAGTGTCATCGGGAACTTCGTATTCGGGGTCAATCATGCCGCGGTATGAAAGTGCCGATCTGCAGAACAGATGCTCTTTCCATTCTGCCCACCATAACTTGTATGCCTGAGTGATAAAAGCAGCCGGAACCCATTCTGACAGATCTACGTCTACATCGGCGTTTGGTGGTAGTTGGGCTACTCGAGTCCACTCATGAAGGTTGTTGATGGTTTCTCTGGGCTTTATCACATCGGCATAAGGAAGTGCAATCGGCAACTGGCCGAAAGCTAACTGGCGAGCTAATGCCGATGGATTGTAAAATTCGTAAGTCTGGGGAGAAGTTTTCGTGCTACCAAAGAAATTCACTGGAATGGCTCTGGGAGTCACAATTGCCATCATCGCCTCATTATCCCTGTCGAGAGCTTCATCAAATGGATTGAAGGTCAGAGGGAGCATGCTATCTGGGTCATCATAAGCCAGCCATGGTCGTTCATCTCTGGCCAGACCCTCATACAGAATCTCGAAGAATCGGCCGATCTGATCCGGATTATTCCCTGAACCGGGTAGGACTATAACGGCTTCGCCAAAGTTCAAGGGGGCACGCGTTGCCGATTCCTCTTCACCCAACACATGATTTTCGGCTATATCTCTTGGGAAGTGCTGAGAGAACAAGTTGAAATCAAGGCGCTTATGCAGGTGCAGATTGAGCCACATGTTGATAAACCACCAGGGGCCTCCCAAGTTGCCGATGGATTGGCCAAGCAGGAGTTTCTGGGCTACCTGATGAAGAAGGTGGTAAACAGCGCTGAGCAAATATCGGCCGAGAGGAAATTGGCCACCGTTAGCCAATCTTTCTGCTGCCGATAGATAGACAGAAGTCGGTCCTGCCGATCGACCACAGAATACAAACTTGTCCAGCCACATGCTCAGAAAGGTGGTTTGCTCCTTTATGGTGACAAGCCCTCTCCCGCGGTACTTCTGAATGTACCCTGACCAACCGCCGATAGCGCGAGTCTCCACTTTGGCACTGGGGGCAGTATCAAAAAAGTGGGTGCTATCGGCAGAAGATATATCTAGCCCAGTGAGCATGGCTACGTCGGCAAGGGTAGGAGAAGCAGGGCCGTGGCCAAAAACAAAAGCATTGAGAGTGTCTGACCAAAAGTAGGATGCAGCTATCAGCAATGACTCATTCCTGTGCATATCGGCAATGGATAGTCTAATGCATTGGGCTAGCTTCCTGTCACCCCATTGGACTTCATAAGAATTGCTGACCCTCAAGAACCAGTCTTTCCACCCTACGGTAGGGCTGGGCCAAGAGCGGAAAGTGTCTTTCCACAGATCTACAGAAAAGTTTTCAGCTCTAAAGGGGATTCTATTGGTTTCTGCGTTGATAAGATTGGTTGGATCTGAATCCCCTAGAGGACCGAGACATTGAAGGTGTGGTTGATCGGTGGGGATGACAATTTTATTGGACAACTCCTAGTGATTTTGGGGGAATAAAAATACAAAGAAAAAAGGAAAAGGAGAATATTCAGTAAGATGAATCGCGAATGAATAGGAGTATACACAGAAGATAAGATGGAAATCTGACCTCAGGGACGACGAAGCCAATGGCCATCTTGTCGTGAAGAGGACGTTGGAGGGCACCGGAGTTGATGAAGAGGAGTGCTTGTCGGAGGTCTTGGAGGTTGTAAATGGCGCCGCCGCTGGAAAAGTAAAGTTGGATAGTAGAATGGTGTGATGGGGGAGGAGTACCCAAGAAGGAACTATTTATAGGACAAGATGGGCAAGGGCAAATTCGACTTATCTCTTTGCCGCATCCGAGAAGCCCGAGGGTACTCAGGTGGATATGGTAACTGTTCGCACGATAATCCAGGGATTGTGCAGGTGATTTGATGGGAAGCGGTCATTATCTGAAGATATTTTACTGTGCGAGATCTCCTGGTCGGTCCATCGGCAATATTCTATAACGGTCATCTTGCCGATGGGCGGATAGGGGGGAAGTAACCGTTTTTGCGAATATCCTGGTCAGAGCATCGGCAGATCTTTGTAACGGTATTGTTACCGATGTACGACTGAGAAGAATGCCCGTTTGGGAAGTTGGGGATTTCGAGGAATCTGCGGAGGATTAGGATCAGAGTTGTCCAGATTGAGGTTGTCGGTTACCAGATTAGGAGCATTAATTGCGGAGAAGGCATCATTACTGCAGGGAATTTCGGAGCATTAATAGTTTTATACTCCGAAACTGGGGGGCATGTGTTGACACCGTTTTTGGGCACGTGTCTAGGATGGCAGGATAGGGTGGCAGTACGATGCGGGTTGCCAATGAGGATAGTTGCCGATGAGGGAGAGGTTGAATGTGACTAAGTCCACAGGCAGTAATATGGTGCCGATGGCCGGATAAAAAGGTCTGCCGATGACTATGGCAAGGGGATTGCCAATGATGCTAAGGAGGAGTCCAGAAGCTGCCAGTTGTCATATGGAGGAGTTTCGGTTTGTCACGAAGGATAGTTTTATTATTTCCTTAATTATTTGCATCGTTTTTGTATACGGATTCCGTGTGATTTGGAATTCGAATTCTAATCGTGTCTGGTTGTAGCTCTTTGAGCAGGGTATAAAATAGACCCTAGGACCTTGTAATAAGGAATCAAGAAATCAATCAAACACACGTTTTTACTCATATCCCAGCATTTACTTTTCGACGACTTCGTCATACTTTTTCTTTTTGTTACGAGTTCTTAGGAATTCGTCGACTTAAGCTCGACGTGTTCTCAAGTTCCGCGTGAGTACCTCTTAGCCGTGACATCCGGGCGCATCGCTGTTGTCAGGACTAAAGTATTCGAGTTATCACCTTTGCCGATAGCAAGGTCAAATCGGCTGGCACGCCTTAACGTTTGAATCGGGTATTAGCCCTTTGTGTTTGCAGACCAGTTTTGCATCAACAACTGTTTAGCCCGAATAATGGCTAAACGGTAGGTGACTGACTGTTTACGGTTTAGCATTTAGGAAAACATTGCCCATAGGTACGGTTCAGAGATATGACCGAGTTCAGCCTCCTCTCTTCCACTCTAGCATTACATGAGGGAGTTGTTTAGTTCACCCATTTGGGCCCATAGCTTGAGGATTTTCCTCCGCTGCGGCCTGCAGCCTTCCCTTTCTTGATGCACCATCTTCAGCTTTCTCACACACCAGAACCAGTTCTTTAGGCTTCGAAGCTCAGATTGGGCATTCAGTTCATTTGGTTTCACATAAATTCAGTTTTCCCAAAAATAGCAACCAAACCGTTTGGTTGAAAAATGAAAACAGACAAATTCAGGTTCGGTTTTCAATGGCAGTTTTTCGATTTAAATCGAACCGCCTGAGTTGCTTGTTGCCACGCGTGCCCTGCTCGGTGCCACTGCTCTGCCCACATGCACCACTACCTCCTCGCCACCGTGCGCTGCACATGCTCCCTGCTAGTCGCCACCATGTGTGCACCCTACCGCCGCGCCCTCCCGCTAGCTAGCATGGTCATGGTCACCCCCCTGCTCACGTGGTCGCGGCCGCTGCTCCACCTGCATGCGCCGCCGATCGCTGCCAAGGTTAGGTTAGGGCTATGTGGGACGCGAGCCCGGTCGAGTGAGCCACCTGCGCTCGGGTGTACTGGAGTTGGAGATGAGACGAGTGGCCTGGTGGGCCGGTAGGGCTGGTTTGCCTAATGCCTCCTGAATTTGCCATCGCTTCCCCTTTTGTGCTAGTCACTAAGTAGTTCAAATTCTTGGTTCTACTCGAGTAAAAAACCGCAACCGAGGCCGGCCGGCGGACACCGAATTTCTGAATCATTGCAACCGAAAATGGATTAAACCAACAATTCGGTGCGGTTTGGTTTGTGGTTTGCGGTGGAAAAGTGTCCAGCCTGATTCGAAGCAGCTTCTTCAGGGACTGTCGACGAAAGCTGGTCGGCAGTCTACCTTGGGGTATACCCACGGTAGTAGTTTATCGGTAGACGGTGCGCAAACTACGAACTCGATGGTGACGCAAGACACGGGCGAGCTTTTTATCCAGGTTCGGCCGCCGAGTTGGCGTAATACCTACGTCCTACGTCTGGTTGTATTGATTTGTGTTGAGAGAATATATGATGTCCTAGGGGGGTCCCTTGCCTCTCCTTATATAGTTCGGAGGGCAGGGTTACAGATCCGGAAACTAATCCTAGTCGGTTACAATTGCCATAGATAGTTCGATATCAATTCCTATTCTAACCACTAGAATCATGTTTGATCTCCACGTCTTGTTTCCTTGCGCGAAACTCTGGGTTGTCGGATCAAACCTCGAGCTTGTCTCGTAATGGGCCAAGCCTCCTGGCCCAAGTCTAGCCGTAAGGGTATAGGGGTTTATACCCCCACAGCTAGTCCCCGAGCACCATGTATTGTGATGTAACACGCCGTCTTGAGCTTCTTCGATCAGTGAGGCTTGACATCTTCAGTAAACAGAAAAGTCGCCCAAACAGTTGCAACGATACTTTGACCAACTCAAAAGACAGTTGATCAACATTGACATCGAAGAAGCTGGTTGTTCGAAGAATGCATGGTGCTCTAAATTTAAAAAAGATTTCTTTCCTGGTGAAGTGTGCCCACTTTACTTTTAAGAAAAGTATAAACCTCAAAAAAGCAAGCATATTCACCGCAAGGTGAAGTGTGCCCACCTAGTCCCCGAGCCTGGTAGTAGGTGACTTAGGCACGTGGTGCCAGGGTCAAAAGAAAAGTCTTCAAAGAAATTCTGTAACTGAGATGCATCGCCAGATGCATCGTACCGATGTAGTCCCCGAGCTTGCTGGAAGGCGAAGTATGAGCCTTGTAGCAAGGTCTAAAAAATTAAATTTACCAGTCCTTCTGCAATTGAATAGACTAATCGACCAGTCCCCGGGTGTACAATAGTATGTCAACCAGAACCCAAACGCCAAGTGCGCTTCTTAGAATTCTGCATTGCTATACTGGACGACCAGTCCCCGAGCATCGAGCGCTCAGTAGTCGGTGCGATATTTTGAAGTTCTGAGCTAATAGACTCGGCGACCAGTCCCCGAGCATCAAGTGCTCGGTGGTCGGTACAGTCTTTGAAGTTCCGAGTCGATAGACTAGGCGACCAGTCCCCGAGCATCAAGTGCTCGGTGGTCGGTGCAGTCTTTGAAGTTCCGAGTCGATAGACTAGGCGACCAGTCCCCGAGCATCAAGTGCTCGGTGGTCGGTGCAGTCTTTGAAGTTCCGAGTCGATAGACTGGGCGACCAGTCCCCGAGCATCAAGTGCTCGGTGGTCGGTGCAGTCTTTGAAGTTCCGAGTCAATAGACTGGGCGACCAGTCCCCGAGCATCAAGTGCTCGGTGGTCGGTGCAGTCCCCGTATTGTTGACTCCCTACCAGTTTTGTATGCTTGTTTTGAAAATTTATCCACACAAAGAGTTGACGTGACGAGTCCTTCTGAGGGATGTCAGATGGATGCATGAAAAGTTGCGCCTGGCAACTGTACAACCGTCCTTTGCGCGGTTTGAGAAAAGGAAACCATCAATTTGTACGAAAACTCCGCCGCATTAATTGTCGATAATCATTGAAAACCGAAACGCCGCATCTGCCGTATGGCCCGCCCACCTCCCGAGGATGCGGGAAGTGGGAGGGGTGAAGTTGTGGGTTATAAGAGCTCGACAGTTCCCCCTTTACTGCTTACCCTGCCATTGCCTTCAAGCCTTCTACTCTTGCCTCCTTCAATCATCTACACCTTCCAAACTCGAATCCACTTCCTCAACTCCAATGGCGAAGAGCGACTCCAAGAAAAGGGCCGAGCTGATGGCCAAGGAGTGGAAGAAGTCCCGCAGCACCGCCAAGTCTCTCGGTGACCTCGTCGATATGGGGCTTCTGCACGGCCCGGAGCTCGGCGGCTGGAGAGCGCCGGAAGGAGAGAGCTTCCCAGACCCCCGTGCCGGTGAGATCGTGGTGTTCGAAGACTTCGTTAAGAGGGGTTTTGGGGTTCCTGTTCATCCCTTTCTTCAGGGTCTTCTTCTTTATTATGAGATCGGGATTTGCAATCTGCACCCGAACTCAATCCTTCTTATTTCTACTTTTATTCATTTGTGCGAAGCCTATGTTGGCATAGAGCCACACTTCGACCTTTTCTGCTATCTTTTTTGTTTAAGAAAGAAGGGAGCAGTTGGAGGCTCCAAGGTTGCTGGTGGAGTATACCTCAACCTTCGCGACGGAATGAAGAACCGCTACCTGCACTGTCCATGGAACACTTCCCTGACCGAATGGTACAGGAAGTGGTTCTACATCAGGGAGGAACCGGGCAGCTCCACGTTCTGCGACGTGGGATACATCCCTGAGAAGAGGGTGAGCTGGACCGACCGCCCAGAGTTCGATGGTCAAGTGGCGGATCTCATGAAGCTGATCGACTGGTCGCGCCTGGACGGTCTTGGCGTGGTCGGCAACTTCATTTGTCGTCGGGTGATGCCCTGTCAGAAGAGGGTGCAATCGGCGTACGAGTATGCCGGAAGCGTGGACCCGACCAGGATGCGACCTGAAATCTTGGAGAAGGCGGAGGTACAGCAGCTGCTGAACGAGCTGTTCAACTTCGCGGACGGAGGCTTCATCCGTGGCAGTGATCGGGTGCAAGCCTTCAAGTTGGGGCGACCAGCGCCTAAGGTATGTTATTAATTACTTCGCTTTAGCATCCGTATATTGTCTGCAGCTAACTTAACTTTGCTACTTTTGCAGGTCGGAGATGTCGACCGGTGCACAGTGTATGTATCACTGGCACCGGGAATGGAGAATCCTGCGGGAGAAGATCCGCCAGAGGAAAACGCTGCTCGGTGTACTCATTACACCAGCAGTGAGGAAGACCAAGCCCACCCCGTCCCGACCACCGAGGACAGAGTGACGGGGAAAAGGCCAATGCCCACGGATCCGTCGCCGGCACCGACACTGCCGGCAGAGAGCAGCCGAGCGTCAAAGCGCCGTCGGTTTGTTCGGATCGACGACGACGACGAGGAGGAGGAGGCCGTACCGTCGTTGGTCCGGAGGCCTCATAGCCGTCCGGACGGCGTGCCGGCCACTGCTGATCGGGTGGCCAGCGACCCTCCTGCGCCTCGCATGGAGGAGATGGGGGCACAGGTGCCAACCGGCCGGGCAAGAAGGAGGTTCACCGCGGCCCACCGTCGATCGGACCTGTAAGTGTTCGACTTACATATTTTTGGCCATTTTTTTGTTTTGAATTGTTGTTGAAAATATCGCTCTGTTATGTAGCGCGGCGTCGGACGTCAACCCCGACCAGACCGCAGAACAGGGGACGACCGCTCCGGTTGCCGCTGGTGAAGACGCCGCACCGCAGGTCACAGGGCAACCTGCAGCGGCGGCGGGCACCGCAGATCAATCTGCCCCGACTGGTGCCGCGCCGAGCACTCAGCCGAGGGGTGGGAAGGCAACAGGGACCCCTCCCCCGAGTACTAATGCAGAGGAGGGGAGCAGAGTCCCGACTCCTCCAGCCGAAGAAGGGAGGGTGCCGACACCGCCCCAAGCGGGAGCTTCTTCGCCCGTGGGTTCCCCTGGCCCATACCAGGGACCAGTGATGCCCTCGACTGCAGCCGGAAGCAGTGCGGCGAACGAGCCCCAGGAGGCCTCCGATGACGACGTGGAGGAGGTCCAGGGTCGTCCCCGTGATGGTCGCCAGCACGTCTATGTGTGGCGCCAGCGCGGGGACCACTTTATTGGTCACGAGGAGCTCGCGGAGACGGAGGAGGCCGCGAGGGTGGAGCGCGTGGCTAAACGCCTCGTGGACGAGGTTAAGGTAGGTGATCCTGTGTGTTGCTTGGATATCTTTGTGCAGTGTTCCCGTATTCGACGTGTGTTCTTTTTTGCAGGGCGCAATGAAAACGGCGAAGTACCGGAAACGGTGCTTCGACCAGATCGAAGGAATCGTGGCCGAGAATAAGGCCTTGTCCGCGGAGGTAGACCGGCTGCGGTCAGAGGTTGGGGAGAAGGTGGCTGAGATGAATGCCCAGGAGGAGCATCGTCTCGAGCTTACCCGTCGCTTGGCCGACCAGTACCGGCAGCGATCAGGTCAGTCACGCGCTCCGAGCAGCTTTGTGTAGCTGTGTAATTGGCTTTGTTGACCAGGTTATGATTCACGTAGGCTTGGAGGAGGAGGTGGTGCGCCTCCGACAAGAGAAGGAGCAGCTCGGTCGAGAGCTAGCTGGGGCACTGGAGGCCAGTCGTCGCGCAGGGCAGGAGCTGGGCCAAAAGGACCGGGAGTTGTCTGGTATCGCGCGCTGCCTCTGTTATTTGCTTCTTTACCACTCTGTTTGATATGCCGAGGGTAACATCTTCCTTGATTTACAGTGCTCAAGGCGAACGCCAAGAAGCACCTGGATGAGCTGACCAAGGACCGAGACTCCTGGAAGATCAATTGTTGCAAGATCTGGAAGGGAGTATCCCCGGTCCTGGATCTGATCAGTCCCGAGCTCCCGGAGAGCCAGCCCCGCGCACCGAGGTTGACTCCAGTGGAGAAGGCGCAACGGGCGTGGGACTGGCTCCAGCAATTTGTGAAGGACGCCGGGGAGTTTGCTGGCGCGCATGTCCTTAGCATGGTGCGCGCCCACTACCCCGTGGTCGACTTGACCAGGCTGGAGAAGGGGTACCCCAAGGAGGTCGGCCCGCAGGAGGCGGACGAGCTTCGGGGGGGGGTCTGCTGGACTTGTCGTCGACGGTGATCAGCGACATCAATCTATGCGGAACGGCCACTCCCCCCGGCCAGCCAGGTTCAGACAGGTCGGCCAGGGAGCTGTCGGGCGCGTCTATTGCGGGAGATGGGCGGTCGACGCCTGCGGTCTCGACCAGCCAGGCGCCGGTGGCCCCGACCCCTTCGTCCGGGCAGCAAGGCCAGGCGGGTGATCAGCCCGAGCAGTAGGCCAGTAGGATAGTCTGTAGGAGTAGACTAGTGTCCGCCCGTCAGGGTGTTTATTGTAAACTTTGTATGTAAAGTTTGTAATAAAGTTTTGAATTTTTCATGACTACTGTTTTGAGCGCTGTGAAGTTGTATGAGTGATGTGTCACTGTGTTTGATTCATGGTCGTTGAGGTTTTCCGTCGCAGAGGATATTGTTGTTCTTCACCGAAAACTCCGCGTGTAAACAAAGTATAGCCAAAAAAGAAAAACTTTTATTACTGCCAACTATAAGAGACATACAAGCAAAAGTTACTGGAACTGATGGATAAAATCGGCGCAGTTTGTCTATGTGCCAAGAGTTAGGCACGCGTGTTCCGTCTGGATACGCCAATCTGTAGGATGTAGGTCGTGTGACTTCGGCGACCACAAAGGGTCCCTCCTAGGGAGTGGATAGCTTGTGCATTCCTTCCTGGCTTGTTTTCCACCTGAGTACCAGATCGCCGAACACGAAAGAACGGTCCTTGACGTTCCTGTTATAGTACCGCCTGACTGCCGCAAGATACTTTGCTGTTCGGAGACAAGAATTCAGACGCTTTTCCTCCATGCAGTTGATTTCAAGTTCTCTGGCGCTGTCGGCTGTTGTCTGGTCGAAATTTTCAATCCTAGGAGAACTAAAGGTTATGTCAGACGGTAGGACTGCCTCAGCGCCGTAGACCATGAAGTAGGGTGACACTCCCGTGTTCCGACGAGTCTGGGTTCGGAGGCCCCAGACCACAGCTGGTAACTCTTTCATCCATCGACCAGGTGCTTTGTCGTTCTCGGTGTACAGCCTTTTCTTGAGGGCGTCAATGATCATTCCGTTCACACGCTCGACCTGACCGTTTGCCCGTGGGTGTGCTACTGACACGTATTTTATGACTATGCTCCTGTCATCGCAGAAGTCCCAAAATGCAGTGCCAGTAAACTGAGTACCCAGGTCGGTGATTATGCTGTTCGGGATCCCGAATCTGTGTATGATTTGACTGAGGAATTCCACAGCCTTCTCGGAGGTCGCTTTTATCAGTGGCATGTATTCGATCCATTTGGAGAACTTGTCGATTAATACAAAGACGAACTTGAAGCTACCAGGGGCCGGTTTAAATGGCCCGATCATGTCGAGTCCCCAGCAGGCGAAAGGCCAGGATGACGGGATAGTTTGAATCTCGTGAGCGGGTACATGGGTCCTTTTTGCGAAGAACTGGCACCCCTCACAGTGTCGGACCAGTTTTTCGGCGTCGTTGACCGCGGTTGGCCAATAAAATCCTGCTCGGAAAGCTTTCCCGACCAGCGTTCTGGATGCAGCGTGGTTGCCACAGGATCCGGCATGTATGTCTTCGAGGAGTTTGATGCCATCATCTTGAGATATGCACTTGAGTAGTACCTCGGAGCTTGCATTTTTTCGCATGAGTTTGCCGTCCACCAGTATGTAATTCTTTGATCGTCGAATGAGGCGCTCGTTCTCTGTTTTGTCCTGGAAACCCGTACCATCCGATATATACTTGATGAACGGGGCACGCCAATCACGACCACTGGTTGTCGGAGTGGCATCGTCTATAAGCATGGTTTCCGTGGGTTGCTTTTCGACCAGGGCAGAGCCCACGCTTGGCTCATGGATGTCCTGGACAAAAACACCCCGCGGGATCGGGGCCCGAGATGACCCTAACTTCGACAACGCATCAGCTGCCTGGTTCTATCCCGGACCACGTGGATGTACTCTATGCCGTAGAAGTTGGTTTCTCATTGGCGAATTTCTTTGCAGTAGAGATCCATCTTCTCGTGGGTCGCATCCCACTCCTTGTTGAGCTGGTTGATAACTAAAGCAGAGTCGCCATAGACATAGAGGCGTTTGACTCCCAACTCAACGGCTAGCCTTATGCCGTGCAGGCATGCTTCGTATTCGGCGACGTTGTTTGATGCCGAAAAAAGGATCCTAAGGACGTAACGCAGTTTGTCCTTGTTAGGCGATACGAAGAGTATCCCAGCGCCGGCGCCGTTGATGTTCAAGGACCCGTCAAAAAACATCGACCAGTGGTCGGAGACGTCGGGAACGGGAGGCTCGTTGAGATCCGTCCATTCAGCAATGAAATCGACCAGGGCCTGCGACTTGACTGTGGTGCGGCTCTGGAATTCCAGGGAAAATGGGCATAACTCCATCGCCCATTTTACAATTCTGCCGTTGGCGTCTTTATTGCGCAGAATGTCCCCGAGAGGGAAACTGGTGGTTACCAAGACTCGATGGCCGTCGAAGTAGTGTTTTAGCTTTCTCGATGTTATTAGGATGGCGTATATGAGCTTCTGTATTTGTGGATACCTGGTCTTGGACTCGTTTAGGACTTCGCTTATGAAGTAAACGGGTCTATGGACCTTGTAGACATGACCTGGCTCATCCCGCTCGACCACTATTGCCGTGGAAACAACCCTGTCGGTTGCAGCAATGTAAAGGAGTAGGTCTTCATTGGGCTGAGGCGCTGTAAGAACTGGCGGGGAAGTGAGGAAAGTCTTGAGCTGGGTGAACGCAGCGTTGGCTTCCTCTGTCCAAGAAAATTTTTTCGATGCCTTCAAGAGTTTAAAGAAAGGGAGGCCTTTTTCCCCTAATCTTGAGATGAAGCGGCTGAGTGCGGCCATACATCCGGTAAGCTTCTGAATATCCTTGACATTTTTAGGTGGTCGCATGTCGAGTACTGCTTTTACTTTTGAAGGATTCGGTCGTATGCCGTCGCAGCTGACGACGTTGCCGAGCAGTAGACCGGAAGGGACGCCAAAGATGCACTTTTTGGGGTTGAGCTTCCACTTGTACTTGTTTAGCGCCTTAAAGGTTCGGTCTAAGTTGTCGATTAGAGTGCTTGGATCCCTTGTTTTGACGACGACGTCATCTACATAGGCCTCGACGAGGTCATCGCGGATCTCGTCGTGGAGGCATTGCTGGATGGCCCTTTGATAGGTGGCTCCGGCGTTTTTGAGTCCGAACGACATGGTCGTGTAGCAGTATGCGCCGAAAGGAGTAATGAAAGATGTTTTTATCTGGTCGTCTTCCTTTAGCGAGATCTGGTGATAACCAGAGTAACAGTCTAGAAAAGAGAGGAGTTCGCATCCGGCCGTTGAGTCGACCACCTCGTCGATGCGAGGGAGACCAAAAGGATCTTTAGGACAGTGTTTATTGAGATCAGTGTAATCGACGCACATTCTCCATTCATTATTCTTTTTGCGTACAAGGACCGGATTGGCGAGCCAATCGGGAATGATACACTTCTTTTATGAATCCGGCTGCTAGAAGCCATGTTATTTCTGTCCTAATAGCCTCCTTTTTGTCACGAGCGAACCGTCGCAACTTTTGCTTGATGGGTCTTGCGGTCTTCGAGACATTTAAGGAGTGCTCGATCAGGTTTCGTGGGACGCCGGGCATGTATGCGGGTTTCTATGCGAAAACGCTTACGTTGTCCCTTAGAAACCTGACGAGCGCGTCTTCCTATTTAGGGTCCAGGTTGGCCCCGATGAGGGCCGTCTTCTCGGGGCTGCCTTCGACCAGCTGCACTTCCTTGTGCTCCTTGGATTTTGAGTTCTTCCTGGCGGTCTCCTGCTCGGGTAGTTGAAGCCCGTCGGGAGGTAGCTGTGCAGCCTGGGTTGCTGTCTCAGCCATGTGGATTGAGAGATCGATTGCTTCGGTGATCTTGAAGCTCTCCTCCTCGCAAGTATATGTAGTGTAGACATTGCCCCTGACGGTTAGGACGCCTTTCTCCGTGGGCATTTTAAGGACCAGGTATGAGTAATGCGGGACCGCCATGAATTTTGTTAGTGATGGTCGGCCTAGTATGGCGTGGTAGGTTCCATCGAAGTCGGCGACCACAAAGTTGACGAACTCTGTCCGAAAGTGGTCGGGCGTGCCAAATTGGATAGGCAATGTTATCTGTCCGAGGGGCACTGAACTCTGACCTGGCAAAACTCCCCAGAATTGAGCATCGTAGGGCTTTAGTTGTGCCGGAGATATCTTGAGAGCGGGCAGGCTGTTGCGGAAGAGGATGTCAATGGAGCTCCCTCCGTCCACGAGGACGCGCTCGAACCTGATGCTGTTGATGCAAGGGTCCAGGATTAGAGGGAAACGCCTGGCTCTGGTATAGCAGCCCATTGATCCTTCCTGCTGAAGGAGATCTCCCTATGCGACCACGGGGGAAACTTTGGGTCTGCGATCAGACCATCGGTGCTGTCTATGTTGAGACAGGATCTCTTTAGTAGCTTTCTTTCCCGCTTAGATTCGATGGAGACCTTGCCTCCGAAGATAGAGTGGACCACGTTTGTGGGACTGACATATTGATGTCGGGGATCCCTGTCTTGGTCCTCGTCCTCGTCTTCGTGGTCATGCCCGTCCCGTTTTGCATTTTTCTTGGCGGAGTCGTCTTGGGCGGCTCGGCGTGTATAGATGTTTTTGAGGACGCGGCACTCTTCCATGGTGTGATTAGACTTTGGATGCAGTTGGCACGGTCCCTTTAACGTTTTGTTATAGTCTTCTTGGTAGTCCCGTCGCCCGTTGGGACGCTTGACCGTATTCACTTCGTGGTCGTGGTCGCGGGGGCGCTTTCCTCTGAAATCGTCGTGATTGTCGCGCCGCCTATCCCAACCTTCTCTGTGATCACGGTTGTCGGGGCGGCGGTGGTTCCTGTTGTCGAAACGACCGCGACTGTCGTCTCGGCGGGGAGGCTGGTCGGGACCTCTCGCATCGTCCCAGATTAACTTTTCTGCGTCGTCAGCATCGACGTAATTTTTAGCCGTGGCAAGGAGTTCGGCCATCGTTGTTGGCCTTTTGCGCAGCAGCTTGTTCCTCAGTGCTTCATGGAAGCGCAGGCCTTTAATGAAGGCAGAGATGACCTCGTCGTGGGAAATCTTCGGGATCTTGAGGCGCATATCCGAGAATCGTCGGATGTAATTGCGCAAAGGTTCATTTTTTCTGTCCCTTATCCTTTCGAGGTCGTACTTGTTTCCAGGCTGCTCGCATGTAGCGATGAAGTTGTCGGTGAAAGCCTGGCGTAGCTCTTCCCAAGAGTCGAAGGAGTCCTCGGGCAGACCAAGGAGCCATTGATGACCAGCCTGGTCGAGGACTACTGGGAAGTAGTTGGCCATGACGTGTTCGTCCCCTGCGGCTCATCGGACGGCGATTTCGTAGAGAGTGATCCAGTTTTCTGGGTTTTCCTTGCCGTCGTACTTTTTGAGTTTCTCGAGCTTGAAATTGCGGGGCCACACGACCTGGCGGAGGTGCGAGGAGAACTGTCTCAGGCCCGGGGGGCCGTGCGTTGCATCATACTCGATACGGCGCAAGTTTTCGTGGACTGCTCTCTCCGTGGCGCGCCTGTTGATGCGGTCCCGGGCATCTTTGGGAGGGATGTTATATCGAAGATCCCTGTGTTGGTTTACTTCTTGGCCACGCCTGCGATTCTGCTCGCGTTGACTGCCAGTGTCCCGACCGCCGTCATTACGCCGCGAATCTGTTCGATGGTTGTCGGGGGAACGGCTGCGATGGTGCCTGCTGGGCTGCGGTGATGTCCGGCTACGGTGAGTCTGGTCGGAGGCAGCCTCTGTATAGGAGACGGCCTGGACTCTTTTGAGCAGAGTGGCTGTCTGTCCCATCGCGGCGATCAGGTGTGCTCGGACACTAGTTCGGACCCCTTGGCACTCAGGGGTATCAGGGAGCCGATCCAAATTAGCCATGGCGACAGCCACGTTGGCGCTTGGTGTTTTGTAGACTGGCTGGTCCCCGACCATGTCGAAAGCGTCGCTGAGGTTTTGTGGCGGAATTTGTCGTTCCTCGTCCGCGCGTCGTCGGGCGCGATCGGCGTTGCGCTGCTCGCGAAGCTGCCTCTGCTCGTCTGTTTCTCCGTCAACAACCGGCTCGTCGGCGCTGACGTTGAAAACAATATCTCCTCGCCGGGGTGGGAAGACCGGGAAACGTGGGAAACCCGGAGGGTGTGACGGGAAATCCAAGTCGTAATCCTCATCCTCGGAGTTTATGACTTCAGTGGGAACGGAACCAGTGCTCGAATTTGTGCTGGAAACCTGGCCGTCCCGTAACTCTTGGATCGTTATCATGTTGACATAATGTCGAGTTGGTCGACCGCTCCCCTTTGGCGCCCAACCAGCTTTGTTAAAGAGGGGTCGGACGTGTCTCGAGTAGAGAGAGGCCGAGTTGTTCAGACCGTGAGGGTAATCTTCCTCCGGGTTGACCTTGATCTTGACAGATCGTCCTGAGGGAGTCGAGGTTATCGCCAGGGACGTTCCCAGCCGTTCGTGTGTAGTGACACGAGTTGGCCGGTGGGATTTGAAAAAATCCGTTGAGGCGGCTTGGTCAGGCTGGCGTAGGATTCCATCTACAAGCTGGGAAGCTTCAAGTAGCTTAGAGTCGGCGCGGTCAAGTGCCCGGAGAAGGTCTGAGCAGTCGATCCTCCTTCCCTTGTAGAGCGGGGATGGTGGTCGGGTGCTCGGAGTCGTCACCCGAGTGGTCGGAGCCGACGTGATCCCAGATTGGATCTGGGTTCCTTCCGAAACCGTAGTCGTGAGACCGTCGCCGCACGTCGTCCACGTGATCTGGCCGACGGTGAACGTGAGGCCTTCAGGAACGGCCGCGGAAGCTGGGATTGTGACCATCTTGTTCGTCGGGGAAGTTGTACGCACACCCCCTACCTGGCGCGCCACTGTCGACGAAAGCTGGTCGGCAGTCTACCTTGGGGTATACCCACGGTAGTAGTTTATCGGTAGACGGTGCGCAAACTACGAACTCAATGGTGACGCAAGACACGGGCGAGCTTTTTATCCAGGTTCGGCCGCCGAGTTGGCGTAATACCTACGTCCTGCGTCTGGTTGTATTGATTTGTGTTGAGAGAATATATGATGTCCTAGGGGGGTCCCTTGCCTCTCCTTATATAGTTCGGAGGGCAGGGTTACAGATCCGGAAACTAATCCTAGTCGGTTACAATTGCCATAGATAGTTCGATATCAATTCCTATTCTAACCGACTAGAATCATGTTTGATCTCCACGTCTTGTTTCCTTGCGCGAAACTCCGGGTTGTCGGATCAAACCTCGAGCTTGTCTCGTAATGGGCCAAGCCTCCTGGCCCAAGTCTAGCCGTAAGGGTATAGGGGTTTATACCCCCATAGGGACCGGAGCATGGTCAGCAACAGTGAGTCAGTGACATGATGATAGATCATACACACAAAACTGAAGAAACTGAAAGCTGGCGCTGAACTGGAGTTTCTGGAACTAGAACTGGGCAACTGGCGAGGTTGTCCTGTCTTGCATTAGGCTGCATCCGTCTTCTCGTCGCCCTCTCCTGCTAGAACAGGAACAGCAGCCGCATCCGCGACCACCAAGGTCGATGAGAGCGTCATCACGCGAGATGAAAGCCGGCCTATCCAGGTTGAATAAGACAATCAGCGGCAATGACCTGCAGTGGCAGCGCGTGTTCTGTCAGTGTCAGGTTGCCGCCCTCTTAATTCGGTGTAGCTGTGCCCTTACTTGCCTCCATGGGGAGGCAGCGAAGCTTTGACAACTTCATGCGCGAGCTCTGCATGCCATCTCACATTGCCCCAGTGGCCCAGCTGGTCTTGCGCTGCAGATCAGGCCTGCTGGACAAGATTCCCAAAGGCAGGACATTGAAAAGGTTCTAGTTCTAGGGATGGTGCTCCCTCACCATTAGCAACCGCAACGAGATGGTTCTGCAACTGCGCAAGTGGTGCGGCTGCCTTGTTGCCGGCGTTTCAAAGCCGCCGTCCGCTGCCACAGCATCACCCAAAACGAGAGGCCGGCGCATTAGACGAAGTAGGCAATGTTGTGGTCAGGCTGGCCGCCGGCCGCGTCGTGACATCAGCTGCTGCAGGATCCTCATGAATTGTTCGGTCAGTGACCAACAACACTGAGTCTTGTGTTTCAGTCTCCACCGCAAGCTCTGTAGTCTTGTGCAAAATGATTAGCTGGTGCGCGGAGAACCTCACTGATTCTCAAAACACACTACAAGGATTGGTGCTTTACATGACGATGGATTTGGTCACAAATTGCCAAGAATACGTCACAGTCAACTATCCATGACGAACGAGAAATCCGTCATGTATCTCACGTCATACATTTGTTGCACCGAATTGAGCCGTCATGGATTCGTATTTATTTCTGTCACGGATTGCATGGTCTAGAAGCATAGCAAAAGGGTACTGTGACGATCTAAAACATCATGGATTTGGTCCACGTGGATTGTTGCCAGGCAGTTTGTGCCAAGTCAGTTGTTGCCACATCAGCTATAGGGCCAAATTTTTTTTGTTCAAATACGACTTAAATTCAAATTTGAATCGACATCACATGAAGATTGTCACAAATCACAACCAAATATCATCATAGATCACAACCTATTTTCATCACAGAAAAGGTTTAGAAAACAAAAGTTCAGGTATAGATGATCAATGCCATCTCCATTACATGTTAATCCCATCTCCGGAACATAGGGTATCAGTTACAGAGAAAATGGCAAGACTTACACATGTCAATGCCATCACCATTACAAGTCTCAACACATTTCAAACAAATATCAACACATTTCTTGGGCACTTGATGTAGTGGAAGAGGATCAAAATACATCTTCTTTAACTTATAGCGTCGTTGGCGAACAGCATAGCCACACATGCTTTTTTCACATGGATTGAGGTTTTATCCACTTCAAACTTGGACTGCATTTAACAAGATTACAAGTACATGAAATTGAGTAGACACTGTAATGGTTGAAAAGAAACAGTGAACATAGTTAAGTTTGAATACTTACACAAACTGGTAAGTATAGCAATATTTAGTGGTTGTTTACAAGCAACTGGTAAGTCCATATCTATCATTTACAAGCAACTAGTTAAACAATTGCCTTGTTTAGCAATTAGCTCATGACAAACTGCAGCAAAAGCTTTGGAATATCCACTAATAAATACGTAAGTGAGGAGAACCCAAATTCAAGCAAATCGCAACTTCTCCAACAGGAAAAAGAGAAACGCACCATAGACGTTGGGGCCTTCCCCGCTAGGAGTCCACGAGGTCCTCAAGATCTTGGCGCATATCCTTGGGCTTTAAAAACATGCAAAAAGACTTCAAAGGGAGATTCCAACACCAGTTTCTAGATATCTTGAAAGATAAGTAAAGAAAATCTAGATAATTTCTTCATGCATTCTTCAGATTAGTTGTCGAACCATGAAGTAAAACTGGAAATATGCTATGGTTGCAAGAAAAATTGAATTTGACATTGATTTAGTAGTTATTAGTAACTATGAAATAAACTATTTTGCAAAGGTATCAATAAGTCACTTCTTGACCAGAGGCTTCCAAATTTCACCTAGCACTATATTTTTCTTGACCAATGACAATCAGTATCTATCAATACCCAAAGCAACGAAAGAAGCTCTTGAATCATTCAATGGACATGGTAAAGCCAGATATTCTGAATGTTGAACGAAATGGAATGCAAGTTCAATTCAGAAACCCCATCATGCCCATACCACCGGTGCTTATCAAAGATGCAGTACAGATAGCACATTATTCTCAAGAGATGAAAATTGCAATAGCAAAATGACATTCGAAGAGAATCATTATTGATAGAGCACTAGGCATGCGACTGGGTCTAGCTCTGCTCCAAAAACAATAGCAGATCATTGTTTCAGTAAACAATAATATAGACAATCGGAACATTGTCCCATGGTACAATAATATAGTGCATTGGGATTCATTCATGCTGTACAATAATATAGTCTTGTCCCATGGTACTTATTCCATTAGTGATGCAAGAACAGAAAATCTAAATGAAACATAGAACAGTCAAATCTTTTTTTTAAGAACACAACAGTCAGATCATTGTCCTTGTTTGCTACTTCTAAATAGACAACAATCAGATCTATATCACCTTGCATCATCGTTGGGATCTAGGATCGCCAGCAACCTCCTCAAGCCAGAGCAACAATAACATAGAATAATGTCATTGATTCCAAGGAGGACCGAACAGTTTTCTTTGTTGAGCATCCTCTGGTATTTTACAGCTACAAAGAGCAACAACTGAATAGAACAGAGACACCATGAACATCAATGGAATTAAATGGCTCTCCAAATAGTCCAATCGGCAAACGCATGAGAAACAAAAACTCAGATCAGGAATCTAATTTCACATAATATCAAATAATATACCAGCCTATATTCGATTATTGAGAGCTCATAATTAAAATTGAGACTGAGATTATTGAGTAATTTAACTACACTGCTATTCAGCTACTACTACTACTACTACCATAGTATCCCAGCTAGATCAGACAAATTAGAGTTGAGCGAGATTTTTTTTCTATAAATATGTCTCTTTCTGGCCGAAACTGACCCTGATAGATATCATTTTCATGTAGTCGATCTAACAAACCAAAATATTAAATTAGCCCAGAAGCAAGTGAGGCTGAATCAGTGAAATGCAAACCGAAATAAGATAATGGATTACATAGCATTTCTTTCTTGCGAGTCGAGCATGAGGAAGAGATCCAGGTTCCGGAGTTCATGCCTGCAAGCAAAGTACGTGCACGGCGGCGAGGACAAGTCAACGACTGATCGAGGAGAGAAAGAGACAGACTGAATCAGAGCATTTGCCAGCTTTGCTTACCTGCCGATGCTCCTGCGGACGGTGGCGCTCTGCCCCTCGGGCTGCGACTCGGTGAGGACCTTCTTGACCACGGCCCTGGGCTTCTCGAACGGTCCAGATCTAGTGGCCGACGGCCGGCCAGAGTGGGGCGGAGTGACGCCGGGCAGGGCGTGGCATGGACACGCCGATGCCGAGCGGGCCGCGGCTGGGGCGGGGCGGGGCAGGGAGGGTGAGTTCTGGGCGGAGCGAGCGTGGCGGAGGCGGCGGCGGGGCGCCGCGGCTAGGAGTGCGCGCGCGGGGAGAGAAGGAAGGGAGAGATTGGTAGGGTTTGGGTTCGGGGTGGAGTGAGGAGCAGAAGTGACTGAGTGGGGGAAAACCCTATTGGGCTAATGGGCCATACACATTTCAGTGTATGTTTATTATGGGCCATACACATTTCAGGTAATTAGGGTTATTTCGGTTAACCAAGGCATGGAACCGAAATGACCTTATCTAATTCGGTTCCTGAGATGCTGGAACCTAACAGGGGACCGAAACTGATCGGTTCGGGTATTTCGGTTTCAGTCTCGGGTAATTCGGTTTGGTTCTCGGGTTTCGGTTTTTCGCGCCCAGAGTGAGTGCCGACGGGAAAGAACTAAGTTGTGGTAGTGATAGGCAATACTCAACAACAAAACACTAGCCCGATGATTAGAACTCTTGAGTCCTTTGATGAAAGAGATTCAAGGTTCAATTCCTAGGATCAACAATAAATTTTTGCACACTTTAACAAGACATGCATGTTGGATGCTTCATGAGCACCATGTTGGATGTTTCATCTGTGACCAAACCAAGTTGCTCTATGACGTCTAATCGTCACGGTTGTATCATCCTTGGCATAGACAATGTAATTCTGTGATGATTTCTGAGAAGGTCACCGAAAAACGTCATGTAAAGCACCATTTCTTGTAGTGACATTTGTTGCAAAAAAAAACAATACCAACGAGTGCAACTGGGTAGTGATCGATCAGTTACCGGCCAAGGTGGATATATAAGTTCATACAACAGCATGAATTGAACTGTGAAAATTGACCGACTAACAGGAAGGTCCCTTACTAGAACTTCATAAAGCGCAGAAACCAGCGTGACACTATGGTTTAGATTACGGTGTGGCTCGGTAAGAGTAAAGCCAAGGTTCGTGCCCACTATCTCCAAGAGTTTGCCAAATCAACTTGGCATCTACATTTTTTTGGTAAAATAAGAAAAATTGTCCTCCAACAATTTGACATCCCAACTTGCTATTTTTCCCAACTTGGCATATTTCCTCCCCCAGCGCGTATAGATGCGCGCGTGTATCGTAGTTGGCATCGGTCTTTCTTGCGCTGTCGCCTTTTCTCCCACGCGCACGAAGCGGTCGCAGCTCCTTCTCCCGTGCGCGTGAAGAGCAGGTCACGCCTCCCACGTGAAGCCAGGACCACCGCCCTTCTTCTTTCTCTTCGCGGCTGGGAAGACCTGCTGGCGGAGATGGCCTACTGGGTGGAGGAGATGGCCAACAGAGGAAGAGATGGCCGGCTACCAGAATCTGATGGTCGGCTGGGAGAACCTGATGGCCGGCAGCGGCAGGGAGAGGCTATTAATGGCTGGTTGGGAGGGTTGGGAGAAGCTGATGGCTGGCTACGACGGTGAAGGGCAGCTGCAACAAGCATGACAAAGGTTTCCACACGGCGGCAGCGTCCTTCACGAACAAGAGAGGAAGGGTTTCGCTTAAACAGTTGTGCATGGGGAAAAAAACTTATGGGACTCTTTTTTTCATTTTGGCAACTCAAAAATAGCAAACTATTGGAGACAAAGTGTTTTTTTACTCCTTATATTATTTAGAGAGTTGGCAAACAACAAGATTTGCCAAGCAAAAAATAGCAAATTCTTGGAGATGCTCGGTGCGTGTAGCAATACTTCGGGGGAGGTCTTCCCTTGACTGGTGAGGTTTTCTGATTGCGAAAATTGACAAAAGCTATCACATTTTGGGGAACACAAACACTGAAAACTCCCTGCCTCCAAATCCACGTGCAGTGAAAAGATGGAGAAATTCATTATATTGGTTACAAAATGAACACACAGTAAATTTCAATACCAACCAGTTCCTCCTACAGAACAGCTGATTCTGAAAACATTTTTTTCCCCACCTGATAAAAAGTTCCACACCAACCAATTCATTTTTTAGGACCTCTAGGATATTAAGTTCCAGCCCGGCCATCAATCTTTCATGGTATGCACTTATATATGTTACTAGTGAACTATAAATAACACAGAGTACTGCAGGCATTCTGAGGATATTAGAACAATGTCTTGCAAAAACACTCTTTGCTAGCTGTTGGCAAAGTTCGCCCACACAGCGGCATGCATACATGGCAAGCGCAAGAAGCACCAACAACAGCAGAGTCGACAGATAGTGATGACTAATCACTGAAGTAGCAGAGACAGACAATGATAAGTACTGGACACAGACAGTGATGAATACTCGCTGTAAGTAGAGGTTAAAGTACTGAAATTCTTGTCACTATTATTGCCAAACAGTTACCATTAAGCATACACAGAGATTATGCCATGAGTTCTTGCTAATCGATTGGTAGAAGTCTGCATCAAAGTAAACTCTTCCTTGTTCCATACCCTTGTATGGAGTATATATGGACTATGGCTAGTTGGATAGATCCTACCGCGATCAATTCAATGGAGCAATGGGTTGACGACTTGACCTGCGAAGACGATTAGACCGATGTTCTCCTCCATGATGAAGAAGAGGAAAGGGTGATCAGCGACAAAGTCGACGATGAGATCATCCGGCATGGCGAAGCCCATCATGTTCCCAACGGTGCCCGCAGCAGCGACGGTCCCTTTCTCGTTGACACTGACGAAGCACTGGTGGAGCATGGCCGACACGGCCACCTGCTGAGGAGAATCCGGCATCAACATCGCCGAGAAGTCGGCCATGGCCGGGTCAAAAGGCAGGTCGAGCCCGAGGTCACGCAGGAGACGCGAGGCCTCCACCTTGAGCGACACCAGGAACCTGGGGATCCTGAGCTTCCCCACCGTGACGGGCTTCTCCGGCACGATCGTCTTGCGCAGGAACGCCGCCGGGTCGGAGCCGATCTGGCGCACCAGGCCTGGCAGGCCGTCGAGCTCGTCGGGGAGGTAGATGTACATGGCGAAGTTGCGGTCGGTGTAGGACATGCGCAGGACGTTGAAGCCAGGATGGCAGCCGATGCGCATTTGGGTGTGCAGGTGGTTCCCCGTCATGAAAGGCGCGCGGACAGCGTGGTCCGGCGAGACATGGAAAGTGCCCTCTTCGGTGCCACTCGGGTAGAAGGGGTCGTACCAGTTGCAGTTGAAGTAGAGCGAGCTGGCGAGGACGACGGCCGTGCCGGCATCGATGGAACCCTCGGCGAGAATGTCGTCGAACAAGCTCTTCTCGTCCATGTCAAACTGAACAAGCTGCTCCTCATCCTCACTATCGATCTCCCTCTCATCGGGTTGTACCAAGCCGCCGGTCTCGCTCCTAAACCAGCCGTTGATCTCCTCTCGCGCTGCCTCGGGGTTATCACTGAAGGCGACCTTCCTCGCGGCGGCTCTGAACTGGGAGGCGGCCACGTCGGCGAATGCCGGGTTGAGGCGGAGCGCGGCGTCGACCCAGACGCCCATGGCGCTGCGGACCACGGGAGCCCTGCGAGGACGCCGGAGGCCACCTTGGAGGCGAGCGCGGCGTGGGCGTCGGCGCCGGCGGGGCCGAGGAAGGCCGCGATCTGGTCGCGGGTGGTGCCCGAGGCGCCGGAGGCGAGCAGGGAGAGGACGGCGTGAAAGGAGAGCGGCGAGAAGGCGACGTTGGTGGGCTCCGACGACTCCGCCTCCGCGTCGGGGCTGCCGAGGTGGGCGAGGAGGCGCATGGAAAGCTCTACCTGGTCCCTGACGGCGGCATCTTGGGCGCCCTCCATGCTCAGCTCAACCAGTCCACTCCTGCTGCGAGCGAGAAATTCGGCTGGGATTTGGAGACTAGCTAGCTAGTAGGGAGGGGAAACCGCAGAAATGATGATGATGCGGCGTCGATGCCAAGGACGCTCCTCCGTGTCCAGGGGAATTCCTTTTTTTCTAGGGTTTAGAAAAAGGCCACCTTTACATCTATTTTGGGCCCAGTTTCAAGTTAGGCCTTGTTTAGTTCCCAAAATATTTTGTAAAATTTTTCACATTCTCTATCACATCGAATCGTGCGGAACATGTATAGAGCACTAAATATAGATAAAAAGACTAATTACACAGTTTTTTTTGTAATTTACAAGACGAATCTTTTGAGCCTAGTTAGTCCATAATTAGATAATATTTGTCAAATACAAACGAAAGTGTTACTATTCCTATTTTGAAAAAAAATAAGTAAACAAGGCCTAGGTTTCATTTTGTTTTGTAAAAAGTCCACTTAGCTCCACGAACTATTCTCGAAGTTTAGTTTTTCTCTCTAAACTCGAAAAACGTGTAAACCATCTCTCACAACTTATAAAATCATTCATTTTACCTCTCTTACCCGGTTATATGTCTATTTCAAAGGCGGTTTTGTCTTTTTATTTATTTATTTATTTATTTATTTTGGATGAATATTTAAAAATTATAGTAAATCATAAAAAATAGAAAATATAAAAAGCTAATTTTGTTAGACTCCACGTAAGTAGATCTGCATAATAAATATATAATATGATATGTTTTAGCATAAAGTTTTTGTTATACTTTAGGTCTATATTTTTCTATAATTAATTCATAGCTACAGTTTATATGGTCTAATTATGATTAATTTTTATGGTGGTCAAGTTATTGTAGCTTTAACTAATTAAAAGTTTCATAGTTGTTTCTTTTTTTACACACTTTTAACCTTTTTAAAACATTTTAACAAGCATAAACTAAATAAATCTATAACGCAGGTAATTAGTTTTTTTACAAGACGAATCTTTTAAAATTACCCAATGAGCATAAAATTTTTACTACAGTTCAATTATATAGTAATTAGCCTACCATAAAAATTTCAGCACAATTGGACCAAAGAAACTACAACTTTGAATTAATTACAGAAAATATATATTTAAAGCTACATCAAAAACTTTGTACTAAAACATTCACTGTGTATATCTACTCGTGTGGAGTGTAAGAAAATTAGATTTTTTTTTATTTTATGATTTTCTGTGATCTACTATGATTTTAAAAAAAGAAACAACCAAAATAAATAAATAAAAAAGACAAAACCACCTATAACCGGATCAGGGAAGTAATGAACGGTTTTAAATGTTGAGGGAGATAATTTATCCGGTTTTAGAGTTCAAAGATAAAAACTAGACTTAAGGAAAGTACAGGGAGGTGAAATGGACTTTTTAAATTTTTTTTAACCTAAGTTCGTTTTCATTTTGGCACATAGGCTATAAACAAAAGTGTAGCAATTAAACCATATCAGATTCGCTAAGACATATGCAACTCAACAAAATTTCATCTGGATGAGAGAGAATATAGGAGAGAGGGTGAGCTAGGGCCTGCCAATGTAGCCAAAATAAAGTTCAAAAACTATAATCAACATCGAAAATGTATACAGAAAATAGTGTGCCTTTCTAAACATTTAAGCACATTCAATAGTATAAACTTTGATGCAGCCACGGCAAGTCAGCTACTGATCGCAATGTGATGACTCCTTCGTAGAGCATAATTAGAATTTTGACAAGATGGCAACCAAGAATATACCGAAACCATGCATGGATTATAATTAGAATACCTGGATATGCAGTCCATGGCATATGCATTGGCAGGATATGTGATGAAGAATACTGAGGTGACCACCAATTATGTTGATGTTCGTTCACTTGTGATGGAAGAACTCCTTTGGTTCTCGTTTAGTCGATTCTTTCGCTTCTGCACGACTATATTCTGATATTTATATAAAAGCTCTTCAAAAGGATGGCTTGGCCTTCACCTTGTTATTGGACATGTCTCCAATTTTTCTGTACAAAACTGGGATACCTGGTTTGATCAGGACTAGCACTTTTATCTCCAATCTGTTCTCAGCCGAACTTGCTATTTATTGCTTGAAACATGTTCGTCGTTGGGGACAATTGGATCAAGAATTAGCTGATGTTTCCTCAGCGGTCAACTTCTCTTCATTTAGTGCCAAATCTGATTTTTTTTCCCCTTCAAGTTTGAATCCTTCTTGAAGTGCTATACTTGTTTCGGGTAAAATTACCTTTTTTTTTCTCTTCTCTAACACTGTTACAATTAAACTGACAGGAAGGCCAAAAAGCAAATGAAAGTTGGATTGCATGTCAAATATAGGTAAGTGACCAAGAAAGAAAGCTTGAGTTTTAAGAAGGCCATACAGTTAATTTTCTCAAAAGATTTCAGACCATCTTCATTTCTTCTTTTGTTTCGTTAATTCAAGAAGATTCAGGATCAGTCTTTTTCAGTCCTAAACCCATGGTCCTTGACCTGCATTCAGGAACAGGCACAAATAAAATAAAAGTGGATCTTGCTTTTTAGAAGATTTTAGGCCCCAAGTAAATATAGTACTTGTATTAGTATGAGATAAATGGGAGAGTATGCTATGAAAACCTACTAGCTGTGTAAACTATGCAAACTCTAATCTAGAGCATATGATTCTAATTTGATGGTCTCAGGTGGAGGTGGGATAATTATCCACTTAAACCCTCCTACCAAAAATTTCCTCCGTTACTCCTTACACGATCATCCATCTACGTTACTCCGTCTCGTCCACAACGCTTGGACTACCAACGCCGCCGCCGCCCTAGCCCTACCTCACGTGAAGACTCCGGTCACTGCAGATTCCCGAGGAGACGGCGCACTTGGCCCCACCGGTGTCTCTGGTTTGTCCATAGGCTCAAATATGGATAGATCATCTTTAGGAAGGGCATCAACTAAGCATGGGGTGTATATAAATGACTCCTCCATGGCCCAAGGGCTCCATTCATAATTATATGGGTAAGCATGACCTAAGTACTGTGCTTTTGAGCTGCTCAAATGGTAGGTTACCACATCATATCCTTTCCGCAAAAACATAACTTCTTTGTATGGATGAAACCCTATAGAAATCTGAAGTCTGATCCAGTACCCAGTCCCAAATTGCCTTTTGTGATCTCTAGAATATCATCATCATCTGAATTCCATTCGGATGCTTCTTGAACCTCCAAGTCATATTTATCAATGATATAATAAAGCATAGCCCATGGTTGCTTAATTTTATCTTTATTGTCGTACCGAATTAATGGTTGGAATTTGTTGATGCAATGCCTTGAGATCTCTGTGATGCTCCAACACCCACTCCATTTGTCCCCTTGATTCGTCTAATGTCCATACTCGTAGTTCATGATCACTCCCTTAACCGATCGTCCAAGGTAATGGTTAGTACGCTTGCTCTCTTCAATATTTGTTGGTGTTTTAATTGTTTGATACTTATCTTCTAACAAAGACAGCCTACAAAACAACATATAAAGGTCATAAATACTTCACTCACATAAGCTCCAATATTTTAGTTATGCCAAACAAAAGAATAATGCATGTATGACACACATTAATTATATACAACAAAACATTATAAGAACATAATAGATTCATGGAAAAAGGCAACGTGTACAAACATAAGAAACATTATGACATAGGCACCACGGCAATGGACGTAAAGCGCTCCTCTCCAACACAGCGTAGCGACGAGTTGGCCCAACAAAATACACTGGTTCCAGCGAATCAGAGCACGCCTCGGCAACCGTCGCAACCGGGGCGCCACTGCATGCCTTCGCGGACGAAGGCTCTCTCCTCCCACACCACACCCCGCTCCTCGACGAGTACACCTGCAGCCTGTGCACGGCCGGCGGCCAATTCCGCCGCTGAGCAATCAAACAAGCAGCGCACCAGCATCGTCGTCGAGCTCGAGACTCTCCTCCTCATCCCCCTCGTGTCGTCGGCGGCCTTCGGGTACTTCATCAGGCACCTCCGGGATCAGGAACACATCGTAGTGCAGCGTGACGGACGGGTCGAACGCCAGGTAGGCGCCAGCGGTGCGGTGGGCCTCATCCGGACGGCGTCCTCTAATGGCGGCAGCACCGCCAACTAGCCGCCTCGTGGCGGGATTGACCACCCACAGCGACTCTTCGAAGTCGCTGCGTTCGTAGAGGATGATCGAGGCCGTTGCAGTGGTCGCGGACGGCGTCGCTGTAGCGCCACCCGCGGGCGGCGTCGTATGGGCATGGCATGGAGATGCTGGGACTGCCGGCGCCCCTCGGCCGGACGAACCATTCCGGCCGGCAGTCGTCGAAGTAGTTGCTTGCTAAGTTGCTGATGATGCCGCGCACCGAGTGTGGCAGCAGGGCTGCGTCGTCGGCGAGCGGCGGCGGAGAACGCCCTGCGGAAGCACCGCCTGCCGGCGGCAAAGGCTGCTGCGCGGCAGGATCCGATCCATTGCCGCGGCGACGACGCAATAACGCTGCATCGATCTGAACGCGCGCACACGTGCCAGCGTGTGGGTGCAGGAGAGTGCGTGTGTAGATGTAGTAGAGAGGATCGGAGAGTGCTGGTTGTTTAGGGTTTATATATATGGTTTATGTGCGTGCCGCTGGCGGCGGCTTGTTTTCTGCTAGCTAAGCTTGACGTACGCGAAAAGCCTATGTACTCTAGACCGGAAGAAATGTTGAAAAGATTTCGGATCATCTTCATTCCTGTTTTGTTTGATTGACAAAGATCTAAAGGATCAGTTTATTCCTTTCTTTTCGCAGTCCTAAGCCGAATTTCACCCTATTGCTCGCAGCACAGCACATCTTCTTCCTCTGTGCACATTCAGGAACAGGCACATGTAAATTAAAGTGGACATGGATTTTTTAGACATTTTCAGGAAACATGTAAATATGGGACTTGAGGTATATATAGTATTCAACCGATCGAGAGGGGCGTATATATGCGCGGCTCGATGCATGCACTTAGCTCCATACATGACCTTCTTACCATTGACGTATGGTTTTGCAGAGCTTCTTGATAATCCTGACACACAACATGAGGTAGAGGGACGTAAGCGCTTTTGGCACTGTTCTCGTCCTCTACGTTAGCTTGTCTTATAAGCCGTATTTTTTCTGCCAGCCAGCAGTGTTTTTCTCTCATAATAAATCAGCGAACGGTATTTTTCAGTCATAACTTTTCAGACCAACGAATAATATTCAACATTGATGGAAGCCTCAACACTATGGCCGAATAAGGCCTTACGGTCCTTGCACAGATCATCCTCATATATAGTCATCTTAGGCCATCCGGCACATCCGCAACTCTTCATTGGTACCGATCTCAGCCATGTCATTGTCGTCACCGGAGCTGGCCGTCATCACTCGATGGCGCCCTAGTTCCTCAACGGCTTAAAAGAACATAAGATTAATTAGTATAGTCTTTGGTTGGAGTTGTAGGTTAGGTTTAGGGTTAGTCGTACCTTTGCAGCTGGTGACATCGACGAAGCACAGATCCAGCCCTCTAGTTCCTCACCGGATTCGAATCTGAGTGTAGATCTAGGGAAAACACATGGAGTTAGAGGTAGAGAGATAGAGAAAGAGCCAGGAGAACAGCTCTTACGCTGAATCCAGAGCACCAAAACTATTAGTGTCTAACGAGGTCGATGACAATGACGACTGACAACACAAAAATAACGAGGTGGATGACAAGGAGAAGACGAGGCTTTATCAACAATGCAAGATAAAAGATGAGGGGTTAGTGCCACCAAAGGTGGCTTAAGAGGGCACCGAAGGACAAGAAGAAGAGTGTCGACGAAAGCTAGTCGGCAGTCTACCTTGGGGTATACCCACGGTAGTAGTTTATCGGTAGACGGTGCGCAAACTACGAACTCGATGGTGACGCAAGACACGGACAAGCTTTTTATCCAGGTTCGGCCGCCGAGTTGGCGTAATACCTACGTCCTGCGTCTGGTTGTATTGATTTGTGCTGAGAGAATATGATGTCCTAGGGGGGTCCCTTGCCCCTCCTTATATAGTCCGGAGGGCAGGGTTACAGATCTGGAAACTAATCCTAGTCGGTTACAATTGCCATAGATAGTTCGATATCAATTCCTATTCTAACCGACTAGAATTCTGTTTGATCTCCACATCTTGCTTCCTTGTGCGAGACTCCAGGCTGTCGGATCAAACCTTAAACTCGTCTCGTAATGGGCCAAGCCTCCTGGCCCAAGTCTAGCCGTAAGGGTATAGGGGTCTATCCCCCCACAGCTAGTCCCCGAGCACCATGTATTGTGATGTAACACGCCGCCTTGAGCTTCTTCGATCAGTGAGACTTGACGTCTTCAATAAGCGGGAAAGTCGCCCAGACAGTTGCAACAGTATTTTGACCAACTCAAAAGACAGTTGATCAACATTGTCATCGAAGAAGCAGGTTGTTTGAAGAGTGCATGGTGCTCTAAATTAAAAAAGATTTCTTTCTTGGTGAAGTGTGCCCACTTTACTTTTGCGAAAAATGTAGTCTTCAAAATAGCAAGCATATTCACCGCAAGGTGAAGTGTGCCCACTTAGTCCCCGAGCCTGGTAGTAGGTGACGTAGGCACGTGGTGCCAGGGTCAAAAGAAAAGTCCTCAAAGAAATTCCGAAACCGAGATGCATCGCCAGATGCATCGTACCGATGTAGTCCCCGAGCTTGCTGGAAGGCGAAGTATGAGCCTTGTAGCAAGGTCTAAAGAATTGAATTTACCAGTCCCCGAGCAAGTCATGCTCGTCTGTAATCGAAAAGACCAGTCCCCGAGCATGTCATGCTCGTCTGCAATCGAAAAGACCAGTCCCCAGGCACTTAGTGTGCTGCCTGGAATTACATGTTACTATACTATACGACCAGTCCCCGAGCATCGAGTGCTCAGTGGTCGGTGAATGCTTTAAAGCTGTGAGCTGATAGACTGAGCAACCAGTCCCCGAGCGTCGAGTGCTCGGTGGTCGGTGCAGTCTTTGAAGTTCCGAGCTAATAAACTGGGCGACCAGTCCCCGAGCGTCGAGTGCTCGGTGGTCGGTGCAGTCTTTGAAGTTCCGAGCTAATAAACTGGGCGACCAGTCCCCGAGCGTCGAGTGCTCGGTGGTCGGTGCAGTCCTTGAAGTTCCGAGCTGATAGACTGGGCGACCAGTCCCCGAGCGTCGAGTGCTCGGTGGTCGGTGCAGTCCTTGAAGTTCCGAGCTGATAGACTAGGCGACCAGTCCCCGAGCGTCGAGTGCTCGGTGGTCGGTGCAGTCCTTGAAGTTCCGAGCTGATAGACTGGGCGACCAGTCCCCGAGCGTCGAGTGCTCGGTGGTCGGTGCAGTCCCCGGATTGCTGACTCACTGGCGTATGTGTCTTCTTACTTTTGAAAAAAAAATCTTTCCCATTAAAGTTGACATGACGGGGTCTCCTGACGATATGTCAGACGGATGCATGAAAAGCCGCGCCTGGCAACTGTACAACCGCTCTTTGCATGGTTTGAGAAAAGGAAACCATCAATTGGTACGAAAACTCCGCCGCATTAATTGCCTATAATCATTGTAAACTGAAACGCCGCGTCCGCCGCATGGCCTGCCCACTTCCCGAGAATACAGGAAGTGGGAGAGGTGGGGTCGCGGGTTTATAAGGGCCTAATAGGACCTCATGTACCGCTTCTCCTGCCATTGCCTTCAAATCTTCCGCTCTCATCTTCTCCAATCTCCTGCACTTTCCTAGCTCCAGCGCGCACTCGCACCTCTAATGGCGAAGAGCGATTCCAGGAAGAGGGCCGAACTGATGGCCAAGGAGTGGAAAAAATCTCGCAGCACCACAAAGTCTCTTGGTGACCTCGTCGACATGGGGCTTCTGCACGGCGCAGAGCTCGGCGGCTGGAGGGCGCCGGAAGGGGAGAGCTACCCCGACCCTCGCGCCGGTGAGATCGTCGTTTTTGAAGATTTCATCAAGAGAGGCTTTGGTGTTCCTGTTCATCCCTTTCTACAAGGTCTTCTTTTGTACTATGAGATCGGGATTTGCAATCTGCACCCGAACTCAATTCTCCTTATTTCCACCTTCATCCATCTGTGCGAGGCCTATGTTGGCATAGAGCCGCACTTTGATCTTTTCCGGTACCTTTTCTGTCTGAGGAAGAAGGGAGCAGTTGGAGGCTCCAAGGTTGCAGGTGGAGTATACCTCAACCTTCGTGATGGGATGAAGAACCGCTACCTGCACTGCCCATGGAACACCTCTTTGACCGAATGGTACAGGAGGTGGTTCTACGTCAGGGAGGAACCGGGCAGCTCCACGTTCTGCGACGTGGGGTACGTTCCCGAGAAGAGGGCGAGCTGGAGCGACCGCCCGGAGTACGACGGTCAAGTGGCGGATCTGATGAAGCTGATCGACTGGTCGCGCCTGGATGGGCTTAGCGTGGTCGGCAACTTCATTTGCCGCCGGGTGATGCCCTGCCAGAAGAGGGTGCACTCGGCGTATGAATATGCCGGAAGCGCAGACCCGACCAGGATGCGGTCGGAGATCCTGGAGAAGGCGGAGGTACAACAGTTGCTGAACGAGCTGTTTAACTTTGCCGATGGGGGCTTCACCCGCAGCAGTGATCGGGTGCAAGCCTTCAAGCTAGGACGACCAGCACCAAAGGTATGTAGCATAGTCCGTTTGATGATTCTTATGTCGTCTGCAGTTGGCTCACCTCTGTTGCTTTTGCAGGTCGGTGATATCGACCGGTGTGTAGTGTACGTGTCACTAGCACCGGGGATGGAAGATCCTGTGGGAGAGGTCCCGCCGGAGGAAGGCAGAGCCCGCCCCGTCCCGACCTCCGAGGAGAGGGTGGCGGGGAAAAGGCCATTGCCGGTGGATCCCCTGCCGACGCCGGAGCTGCCGGCAGACCTACCGGCGGAGAGCAGCCAAGCGCCGAAGCGTCGTCGGCTCGTGCGGATCGTCGACGACGACGACGACGACGAAGAGGCTGCGCCGTCGTTGGTCCGACGGCCTCGGGGCCGCCCAGACGCTGCACCAGTCGCCACTGATCGAGTGGCCAGCGGCGCGGCTGCCCCGCAGGTTGCCGAGGTGGGGGCACAGGCGCCGACTGGCCGGGCGAGGAGGAGGTTCACCGCGACCCATCGCCGGTCAGATCTGTAAGTGTTCAACTTACGTATTTTGGACTCCCCCTTTTTTTGTTTTTTTTTTTTTTAACTTTTGTTCCTGTAGTGCGGCATCGGATGTCGACCCTGGCCAAACTGCCGGCCAGGGAACGGGCGAGCCTGCCCGCGGTTCTGGGGATGCGGCCCCCCAGACCACAGAGCGGCCGAGTGCTGCAGTCGCGCCTGGGAGCACCGAGGAGCTCCCGAGTGCGGCGCCGACTACGACAAGCAGCCCGACCGGGGCCGGGGAGGCTCCCGCAACTGACTCTTCGGAGAAGGGAAAGTCTCCGACCGCTCCTCCTGCCGGGGGGAGTGAAGTCCCCCCGCCGCCCCGAGCAGGAGCCTCTCCGGCTGCGGGCTCCCCAGGTCTGGTCCAAGGGACGGTGGCGCCTGGGACCACCACCGGGGGTGACGCAGCCCAGGAGGAGGAAACCAGGGCGGCCTCTGACGACGAGGTAGAAGAGATCGAGGGTCGTCCCCGTGATGGCCGCCAACACGTGTATGTGTGGCGCCAACGCGGGGATCACTTTATCGGTCATGAGGAGCTTGCCGAGTCCGAAGAGGCCGCCAGGGTGGAGCGCGCGGCCAAACGCCTTGTCGACGAAGTCAAGGTAAGCGGCGTTTTGAGCTGCCGCGCGTTCTTTTGCCTTGTCTCTTGCGCATTCTTATATGCTTGCTTTGTAGGACGTTATGAAAACGGCGAAGTACCGGAAACGGTGCTTTGACCAGATAGAAGGCGTCATGGCCGAGAACAAGGCCCTTGCCGCGGAGGTAGACCGGTTGCGGGCGGAGGTCGGAGAGAAGGTGGTCGAGATGAGCGCCGAAAAGGAGCGTCGTCTCGACCTCTCTCGTCGCCTGGCCGACCAGTACCGGCTGCAGGAAGGTTAGTCACACGCTCCGAGCAGTTTCACATACTTGCAAAGTTTGCTTCGCTGACCAGTTAATCGATTCACGCAGACTTGGAGGAGGAGGTGGCGAGCCTCCAACAAGAGAAAGAGCAGCTCGGCCAACAGCTCGCCAGTGCACAGGAGTCCGGGCGGCGAGCGGAAGAGGAGTTGGGCCGAAAAGACCGGGAGTTAGCTGGTAATGGGTGCCGCCTTGTTGATTGCTAACTGCCCCTTTGCTTGTCTGGTATGCCGAAAGTAACGTCTCGTTTCGCTTGCAGTGCTCAAGGTGAACACCAAGAAGCACCTGGATGAGCTGGTCAAGGACCGGGACTCCTGGAAGGTCAACTGTTGCAGGATCTGGAAGGGAGTGTCCCCGGTCCTGGACCTGATCAGTCCCGAGCTCCCGGAGAGCCAGCCCCGCGTGCCGCAGTTGACCCCGGTTCAAAAGGCGCAACGGGCGTGGGACTGGCTCCAGCAGTTTGTGAAGGACGCCGGGGAGTTTGCCGGGGCGCACGTCCTCAGCATGGTACGCGCCCACTACCCCCTTGTTGACTTGAGCAGGCTGGAGAAGGGGTACCCGAAGGAAGTCGGCCCACAGGAAGCGGACGAACTTCGGGGTAGTCTGCTGGACTTGTCGTCGACAGTGATCGGCGACATCAACCTGTGCGGAACGGCCACTCCTCCAGACCAGCCGAGCTCAGATAGGTCGGCCAGGGAGTTGTCGGGCGCGTCCTTTGCTGGAGATGGGCGGTCGACGCCTGCGGTCTCGACCAGCCAGGCGCCGGTGGCCCCGACCCCTTCGTCCGGGCAGCAGGGCCAGGCGGGTGATCAGCCCGGGCAGCTAGGCCAATAAGGTAGTCTGTAGGAATAGACTAGTATCTGCCCGTCAGGGTATTTATTGTAAACTTTGTATGTAAAGTTTGTAATAAAGTTTTCTTTTTTTTTTTTTGTCATGACCGTTGTTTTGAGCGCTGTAAGAATGTCTGAGTGACGTGTCACCGTATTTGTCTTGGTTGTCGCCAAGAGCATCCATTGCAGGAGTTTTGCTGGGTGCTGCGTACGACAAAGTATAGGCGAGAAATATAGAATCTTATTATCAAAAACTATAAGATACTTACAAAAGAAAGTCATTAAAACTTTATGGATAGAATCGTCGCAGCTTGTCGATGTGCCAAGAGTTAGGCACTCGTGTTCCGTCTGGGTATGCCAATCTGTAGGACGTAGGTCGTGTGACCTCGGTCACCACGAAGGGTCCTTCCCAGGGAGTGGATAACTTGTGCATTCCCTCCTGGTTCGTTTTCCATCGAAGCACCAGATCGCCGACCACAAAGGAACGGTCCTTGACGTTCCTGTTGTAGTATCGCCTGACTGCCGCGAGATATTTTGCTGTTCGGAGACATGAAACTAAACGATTTTCCTCCATGCAATTGACTTCGAGTTCTCTGGCGTTGTCGGCAGTCGCCTCGTCGTAGTGCTCGATTCTAGGAGATCCGAAGTGTATGTCGGCCGGCAGGACCGCCTCTGCACCGTATACCATGAAGTAGGGAGACACCCCTGTGTTTCGACTGGTCTGGGTTCGGAGGCCCCAGACTACTGCCGGCAATTCTCTCATCCACCGACCGGGTGCTCTGTCGTTTTCGGTGTACAGCCTCTTCTTTAGGGCATCAACGATCATTCCATTAGCACGTTCGACTTGACCGTTAGCACGTGGATGTGCTACTGACACATATTTTATGACTATGCCTCTGTCATCGCAGAAATCCCAAAAAGTGGTGCCAGTAAACTGAGTGCCCAGGTCGGTGATTATGCTGTTCGGGATGCCGAATCTGTGTATGATTTGATTGAGAAACTCCACGGCCTTCTCGGAGGTTGCCTTGACCAAGGGCATGTATTCGATCCACTTGGAGAACTTGTCGATTAGCACGAAGACAAACTTGAAATTGCCCGGGGCTGGTTTAAATGGTCCGATCATGTCAAGCCCCCAGCAAGCAAAGGGCCAAGACGACGGGATAGTCTGAATTTCATGGGCGGGTACGTGGGTCCTCTTAGCGAAAAACTGACATCCTTCGCAATGCCGAACCAGTTTTTCTGCGTCGCCGACCGCGGTTGGCCAATAAAAACCTGCTCGGAAAGCCTTTCCGACCAGCGTTCTAGATGCGGCGTGGTTGCCGCAGGATCCAGCGTGTATGTCTTCCAAGAGCTTGATACCATCATCTTGGGGTATGCACTTGAGCAGTACTTCGGAGCTTGCGTTTTTCCGCATGAGTTTTCCGTCGACCAGGATGTAGTTCTTTGATCGTCGGATGAGGCGCTCGTTCTCTGTTTTGTCCTGATAGCCTGTTCCGTCTGATATGTATTTGATGAACGGGGTGCGCCAGTCACGCCCACCGGTTGCCGGAGTGGCGTCATCTATGAGCATTGCCTCGGTGGGTTGCTTGTCGACCAGGGGAGGGCTTACGCTTGGCTCATGGATGTCCTGGACAAAAATACCCCGCGGGATCTGGGCTCGAGATGAGCCTAACTTTGACAACGCATCTGCTGCTTGGTTCTTGTCCCGAACCACGTGGATGTACTCTATGCCATAGAAGTTAGTTTCCCATTTGCGAATTTCTTTGCAGTAGAGATCCATCTTCTCGTGGGTTGCGTCCCACTCCTTGTTGAGCTGGTTGATGACCAAGGCAGAGTCGCCGTAGATATAGAGGCGCTTGACCCCCAGTTCAACGGCTAGTCGTATGCCGTGTAAGCATGCTTCGTATTCGGCGACGTTGTTTGACGCCGGGAAAAGGATCCTAAGGACGTAGCGGAGTTTGTCCTTGTTGGGTGATACGAACAGTATCCCAGCGCCTGCACCGTTGATGTTCAAGGACCCATCGAAGAACATAGACCAGTGGTCTGAGACATCGGGAACGGAAGGTTCGTTGAGATCCGTCCATTCGGCAATGAAATCGACCAGGGCTTGGGACTTGACAGTGGTGCGACTCTGGAACTCCAGGGAAAATGGACATAATTCCATTGCCCATTTCACGATTCTGCCATTGGCGTCTTTATTGCGCAGGATGTCACCGAGAGGAAAGCTGGTTGTCACCAGGACTCGATGGCCGTCGAAGTAGTGCTTCAGTTTTCTTGACGTTATCAGGATGGCGTATATAAGCTTCTGTATTTGTGGGTACCTGGCCTTGGATTCGTTTAAAACTTCGCTTATGAAGTAAACGGGTCTCTGGACCTTGAAGACGTGACCTGGTTCATCTCGCTCGACCACTATTGCCGTGGAAACAACCCTGTCGGTTGCAGCAATGTAAAGGAGCAGGTCTTCATTAGGCTGAGGCGATGTGAGGACAGGCGGTGAAGTGAGGAAGGTCTTAAGCTGAGTGAACGCAGCGTTGGCTTCTTCGGTCCAGGAGAATTTTTCTGACGCTTTCAATAGTTTGAAGAAAGGGAGGCCTTTTTCTCCCAGCCTTGAGATGAAACGGCTGAGGGCGGCCATGCATCCGGTTAGCTTCTGAATGTCCTTGACGTTCTTTGGTGGTCGCATGTCGAGTACGGCTTTGACTTTTGAAGGGTTTGGTCGTATGCCGTCGCGACTGACGACGTTGCCGAGCAGTAGACCGGAAGGAACGCCGAAAATGCATTTCTTGGGGTTGAGCTTCCACTTGTACCTATTGAGTGCCTTGAAAGTTCGGTCTAAGTTGTCGATCAGGGTGCTCGCGTCCCTTGTTTTTACGACCACGTCGTCCACGTAGGCCTCGACGAGGTCATCGCGAATCTCGTCGTGGAGGCATTGCTGGATGGCCCTTTGATAAGTGGCCCCGGCGTTTTTGAGTCCGAAAGACATGGTAGTATAACAGTATGCGCCGAAGGGTGTGATGAAGGATGTTTTGATCTGATCTTCTTCCTTTAACGAGATCTGGTGATAACCAGAGTAGCAATCTAGAAAGGAGAGGAGTTCGCATCCGGCCGTTGAGTCGACCACCTCGTCGATGCGAGGAAGACCAAAAGGATCTTTAGGACAGTGCTTGTTGAGATCGGTGTAATCAACGCACATTCTCCATTCATTATTCTTTTTGCGTACAAGAACCGGATTGGCGAGCCAATCGGGATGATACACCTCTTTTATGAATCCGGCTGCTAGAAGCCGTGTTATCTCTGTCCTAATAGCCTCCTTTTTGTCACGAGCGAACCGTCGCAGTTTTTGCTTGATTGGTCTTGCGGTCTTCGAGACGTTTAAGGAGTGCTCGATCAGGTTTCGTGGGACACCGGGCATGTCTGCGGGTTTCCATGCGAAAACGCTCACGTTGTCCCTTAGGAACCTGACGAGCGCGTCTTCCTATTTTGGATCCAGGTTAGCCCCGATGAGGGCTGTCTTCTCGGGGTTACCTTCGACCAGCTGCACTTCTTTGTACTCCTTGGATTTCGAATTCTTTCTGGCTGTCTCTTGTTCGGGTAATCGGAGCTGGTCGGGGGGCAGCTGTGCGGCTTGGGTTGCTGTTTCCGCCATGCGAATTGAGAGGTCAATTGCCTCGGTGATCTTGAAACTTTCTTCTTCGCAGGTGTACGCAGTATAGACGTTGCCTCTGACGGTCAGGACGCCCTTCTCCGTGGGCATCTTAAGCACCAGGTATGAGTAGTGCGGGACTGCCATGAACTTTGTCAGTGATGGGCGGCCCAATATGGCGTGGTAGGTCCCGTCGAAGTCCGCGACTACGAAGTTGATGAACTCCGTCCGGAAGTGATCGGGTGTGCCGAATTGGACAGGCAATGTTATCTGTCCGAGGGGCACCGAACTTTGACCTGGCAAAACCCCCCAGAATTGGGCGTCGTAAGGTTTTAGTTGCGCCGGTGATATCTTGAGAGCGGGCAGGCTGTTGCGGAAGAGGATGTCGATGGAGCTTCCCCCGTCCACGAGCACGCGCTCGAATCTAATGCTATTGATGCAGGGATCAAGAATCAGTGGGAAACGACCCGGCTCTGGGATAGCGGCCCACTGGTCCTTCCTGCTGAACGCGATCTCCCTGTGGGACCAGGCGGGAAATTTCGGATCTGCGATCGGCCCGTCCGTGCTGTCTATGTTGAGGCAGGCTCTCTTTAACAGTTTTCTTTCTCGCTTGGACTCAGTGGAGACCTTGCCCCCGAAAATGGAGTGAACCACGTCGGTAGGGCTGACATATTGGTGTCGGGGGTCCCTGTCTTGGTCCTCATCCTCATCTTCGTGGTCGTGCCCGTCGCGTTTGCTACTTTTCTTGGCGGTGTCTTCTTGGGCGGCCCGCCGTGTATAGATACTTTTGAGGACGCGGCACTCTTCCATGGTATGGTTAGACTTCGGGTGTAGCTGGCACGGTCCCTTCAACGTTTTGTTGTAGTCGTCTTGGTAGTCCCGTCGTCCATTGGGACGTTTGACCGTGTTTACTTCGTGGTCGTATTCGCGAGGGTGCTTTCCTCTGAAGTCGTCGCGGCTGTCGCGCCGCCGATCCCAACCCTCTCGGTGATCGCGGTTGTCGGAGCGGCGATGATTTCTGTTGTCGTAGCGACCACGACCGTCGTCTCGCCGGGAGGGCTGGTCGGTGCCTCTCGCATCGTCTCGGATTAGTTTTTCTGCGTCATCAGCATCGGCGTAATTTTTAGCCGTGGCGAGGAGCTCTGCTACCGTCGATGGGCGCTTACGCAATAGCTTGTTCCTCAACGCTTCATGGAAACGCAAACCCTTGATAAAGGCTGATATGGCCTCGTCATGAGAAATCTTCGGGATTTTGAGACGCATATCCGAGAATCGTCGGATGTAATCGCGCAGAGGTTCATTCTTCCTGTCTCTTATCCTTTCAAGGTCATACTTGTTTCCGGGCTGCTCGCATGTGGCGATGAAGTTGTCAATGAAAGCCTGACGTAGCTCCTCCCAAGAGTCGAAGGAGTCCTCGGGCAGGCCGAGAAGCCACTGATGACCAGCCTGGTCGAGGACTACGGGGAAGTAATTAGCCATGACATGCTCATCTCCTGCCGCTGATCGGACGGCGATTTCATAGAGAGTGATCCAGTTCTCTGGATTTTCCTTGCCGTCGTATTTTTTAAGTTTTTCGAGCTTGAAATTGCGGGGCCACACGACTTGGCGGAGGTGTGAAGAGAACTGCCTTAGGCCCGGAGGACCGTGGGCCGCGTCGTACTCGATGCGGCGCAGGTTCTCGTGGACTGCTCTTTCTGCGGCGCGCCTGTTGATGCGGTCCCGGGCATCTTTGGGAGGGATGTTGTGGCGGAGATCCCTGTGTTGATCTTCTTCTTCTTGGCCGTGTACGCGGTCCTGCTGGCGGCGGCCATCGGTATCCCGACCACCATCATCGCGCCGTGAGTCCCCTCGACGGTTGTCGGGGGAGCGGCTGCGGCGACGCCTGCTGGGTGAGGCCCGGCTACGATGAGTCTGGTCGGAGGCGGCTTCCGTATAAGAGGCGTCCTGGACTCTCTTGAGCAGAGCGGCTGTCTGTCCCATTGCGGCGATCAGGTGTGCTCGGATACTGGTCCGGACTCCCTGGCATTCGGGGGTGTCAGGAAGCCGATCCAGATTGGCCATGGCGACAGCCACGTTGGCGCTTGGCGTTTTGTAGACCGGCTGGTCCCCGACCATGTCGAAGGCGTCGTTGAGGTTGCCCGGCGGCGTCTGTTGTTGCTCGTCTGCACGCCGTCGGGCGCGCTCGGCGTTACGCTGTTCGCGGAGTTGCCTCTGGTCGTCTGTTTCTCCGTCAACGGCTGGTTCGTCGGCGCTGACATTGAATACAATATCCCCTCGCCGGGGGGGGAATATCGGGAATCGGTCGAAACCCGGAGGGTGTGAAGGAAAATCCAGGTCATAGTCCTCGTCTTCGGTGTTCACAACCTCGGTGGGGACGGAGCCGGTGCTTGAGTTGGTGCTGGAAACCTGGCCGTCCCGTAGCTCTCGGATGGTCACCATGTTGACATGGTGACGATTGTTCCTTGTCGGCGACCAGCCCGCTTTGCTGAAAACGGATTGGACATGCTGTGAATAAACAGAGGCCGAGTTGTTCAGGCCGCAAGGATAGTCTTCCTTTTTGAGCTCGACGGATCGTCCTGAGGGGGTTGAGGTTATCGTCAGGGATGTTCCCAGCCGTTCGTGTGTGGTGACACGAGTTGGCCGGCGGAATTTCAGAGAATCCGCTCGAGCGGCTTGGTCGGGCCGGCGCAGAACTCCATCTATTAGTTGGGAGACTTCGAATAGCTTGGAGTCAGCGCGATCGAGCGCTTGGAAGAGGTCCGAGCAGTCGATCTCCCTTCCCTTGTAGAGCGGGAGCGGTGGTCGGGAGCTTGGTGTCGTCACGCGCGTGGTCGTGATCTCAGATTGGATCTGGATCTCTTTCGGAACCGTGGTCGCGAAACCGCCGCTGCGCGTCGTCCACGTGATTTGGCCGACGGTGAACGTGAGGCCTTCGGGCACGGTCGCGGAAGCTGGGATCGTGACCATCTCGTTCGTCGGAAAAGTTGCACGCACACCCCCTACCTGGCGCGCCACTGTCGACGAAAGCTAGTCGGCAGTCTACCTTGGGGTATACCCACGGTAGTAGTTTATCGGTAGACGGTGCGCAAACTACGAACTCGATGGTGACGCAAGACACGGACAAGCTTTTTATCCAGGTTCGGCCGCCGAGTTGGCGTAATACCTACGTCCTGCGTCTGGTTGTATTGATTTGTGCTGAGAGAATATGATGTCCTAGGGGGGTCCCTTGCCCCTCCTTATATAGTCCGGAGGGCAGGGTTACAGATCTGGAAACTAATCCTAGTCGGTTACAATTGCCATAGATAGTTCGATATCAATTCCTATTCTAACCGACTAGAATTCTGTTTGATCTCCACATCTTGCTTCCTTGTGCGAGACTCCAGGCTGTCGGATCAAACCTTAAACTCGTCTCGTAATGGGCCAAGCCTCCTGGCCCAAGTCTAGCCGTAAGGGTATAGGGGTCTATCCCCCCACAAAGAGCGAAGGCTAGAGTCAAGAGAGGAGAGCCTCAGTGAGACTTTGAATGATTAGGGTTTTGAGCGGATATGGAAAACGGGAGCGAGGCAATTTATATACTCCCTCCCTAAATGGGCAAATGAATGATCAATAAGGACCAAGAGAAGAGGCATTAATGGATGGGAAAGAGCACGTCGTGCCTTATAAGCCGTGTCATGCCTGGACCAGCGCTGCAGGGCCACTATGACACTATTATCGAGCCGTGCTAGGCACAGACATGATGGGCCTTATGTCGGGCTGTGCTTGGGCTATGCTCAGTGTCGTGCTATTGCCAGCCCAGCAGATCTGACCCATCCCAAATATAGGCGTATACGCGCTGGATGCATGCATGCACGTTTGCTGGGTTCGAGCTTGTGTGTTTGTTTGGGATGGGATACGTGTGCACTGCACACGCACGTTTCTCAGTCTTCCCAGACATACCACGTACGTGATCTGAAACCTTATGCAAGTTATTACTACCACACCACACCCTAATGATAGCACTGTAACACCCAATGCAAAGCTCCACCTCCAGCAGGGAATTAACGACGGACACGATCGAGCTACGTGTGCAAGAGCCGATCTGCCAGCTAACAGAGCCTAATCAGCAGTACATAAATGTATGTAATCACAGAGACACAGACAATTATTTAGCTAGCAGGCTCGCCTTTCCCTTTCAAGCAGGCTTCAACTGCAATAATAATTAATAATGCCGACCCTGGACAGGAGGCTTCTCTCGTGGAGCGACTCCGACACGGAGGACGACGGCGGCGGTCAGCAAGCATACACGCCGACGTCGAGCTCGAGCTGGAGGCTCGCCGTCGACGACGATGGCTCGTACGACGACCGGTGCAGCACGCCCGCATTCGTCGACGACGTGCTCGTCCCCCCGCGGGAGGAGGGGGCCGATGACGACGACGACGGCCGTGGCGTCACAGTGTCGGGTACACGCAAGGTACGACGTACGTGAACCACGCGCCGCAGCTAGTAGTTAATTTTGTTGTAATTATTAACAACAAAACGAAAGAAAAATGCGTGCAGGCCTGCGCGGCGGCGGGGTTCGGCGGCGGCGGCTGCCTCTGCGCTTATTACTTGGCGTGGCGGTGGGCGGTGGCGCACGACGAGCTAACACGGCCGGCCGGCGCGGCCGCGGGTTTTTTTTTTACTGCACGCACATTTTTCTTGTTTATTAAAGCATGCATGGTCACATGCTTAATTATCTCTACTCTTGTACGCGTACGTTTTATCGACGACGCTGCGTTATACCACTTACCAATCTTGCAGTTTGTAGCATTCGTAGAGTTCTACAGTGTTAGCACAAATTTGTTTTGGCTGCGTATATTTACAGCTTGTACATATAATAATAAACTTTTCAAAAAAAATTGTAATCTCAGGATCCATTGACCATTGTATTCATCATCACTATTCCTAAAATCATGATAAGAAGGACATTTTGATTCCTATCTCAACAGGATATTTAGAGTTTAGAGGACCCTCACTCCTAAAGATTGTGATTCGATGATGAACCTCATTTTCTAATTAATATCAAGAAAACCTAGACCTTGTTTAGTTCCAAAATATTTTGCAAAATCGACACTGTAGCTTTTTCGTTTGTATTTGACAAATATTATCCAATCATAGACTAACTAGGTTCAAAAGATTTGTCTCGTCAATTTCGACCAAGCTGTGCAATTAGTTTTTATTTTTATCTATATTTAATATTTCATACATGTGTCTAAAGATTCGATGTGACGAGGAATCTGAAAAATTTTGCAAAATTTTTTGGGAACTAAACAAGGCCCTACTTGCTCGAATGGCTGGCCTCTTTGCCATTCAATGTGTTCAACTTCATTTTCGAGGAAATCAAGTCTATCGAACCGTCTATGCACCTTCATTGATATATATGATTGGGGCCTTGGGGGTCACTCAAGACACAATGGTGAAGAATATCAAGCAAAAGCTATTGAAGGATAGCCCAGCAGACCTAAAGGATCCTCTTCAGCAGCTATTGATATATATTAATACCGGGCAACTAGGGCCTTGTTTAGTTCCAAAAAGTGAAAAGTTTTCGGTACTGTAGCACTTTCGTCTGTTTGTGACAAATATTATCAAATCATGGACTAACTAGGATCAAAAGATTTGTCTCGTGATTTACAGTTTATGTAATTAGTTTTTGTTTTCGTCTATATTTAATGTTTCATGCATGTGCCATAAGATTTGATGTGACGGGAAATCTTGAAAACTTGCTCGAGCATATGAAATAAAGAGATCTTCTCTCAACTGGACATAGGATACCCTATACATGGACTAGTATAAATCTATGTCCCGTGTGCTGTCGTTCTGATTTCCTGTATGTAATACTCCCTCCGTTCCCAAATACTGCTATTTCTAGTAGATTTAAGACAGATTAGTGTGGCAAACAAAAGACCATTCTACCCTCAATTAATTTGGGTTCCACCATTTAATCATGCATGTTAAGCCATGGTTCTCTGGTTCCAACAAGCTGCATTTAATGGCAACTAAACAGATTCAAACAATTACCATGCGTCAAAGTACTACTCCCTAGAAAAAATTAAATGGGCTGGTAGACCACGAAAGTTCCGAGGAGAAATTAAACGGGCTAGCTAGTGGACCGAGTATGCTAGTAGAAATAGCAGTATATGTGGCAAAATTTTCTCCTAGAAATAGCAGTATTCAGGGACGGAGGGAGTACACTGATCTTCATTATTACCGGAGCAAACAATTCCGACAACAATTCTCTCTAAATCCTATCTCAACATAATGTTCTTCTTGATCCAGTCCATCTCCTGCTACTGTTGTCCATGGTGGAGTCCTTCCGGCTCCATCTCCTTTGTCGGCACCAACTTTTGTTCACCATGCCTACTGAACCCGTCCCTCCCCCAACCTCCACGATCTTTCTCATCAACATCCATAGCCACGTCCCTGTCACCCAGCCATGGAAGACATCAACTTCTGCCACTGGCGCACGTTCAAGAAGTTTGGTATCGTAAACCATGTCGTCGGCAACGATCCGAAGTGGCTGCAGATCGACTTCTACATCATCTCCTAGATCTACTCCACGGTTTCCAAGGACATCTGGAATGATGTATACAGGCCATGCAGCTCGGCCTTGAAAGGTCCAAATGGCTAGAGGGGGGGTGAATAGCCTATTTAAAAATTTCTACAAACTTCACTAAGACAAGTTGACAAGTTGATTAGTAAAACAAAAGGCGAAGCTATTCTAGCACTAGCACAACTAAGCTATGCAAGCCACCTATACAAGTCTAGTACAAGGCTAAACACTATGCGTAGAGAGTTTGTCAAACTCGCGGCCTCACCGGACGGTCCGGTGCTCACCAGACTCGTGCGCAGAGAGGGTTGCAAAAACCCCTCATACCGGGCGCTAACCACCGGACGCTACCAGAGTGCGTCCGGTGCTCAACTCCAACAAAGTCAAGCTCTGACAGCACACCGGACACTCGGGCCAGCGTCCGGTGCCTCCGCACTGAGCGTCCGGTGAGTGTTTCCAACTGAGAAACACTCCCGCGACTTCTCCAAAAAAATCCCACCGGCGCAATAGAAAATATACACTTATTTTTCTCAAAAGCGCCGAATCCCGCCTCGCAAGCTCGGCGGGAGGGAGAGAGGAACCCACACCCCTCTCAACCCTAGGAACTCCACCTCCTTTGCAAAAGTGCTAACACCAACAAGTGTCCACCACCAAAGTGCATGTGTGTTAGCTTTTCACAAATATTTTCACCAAAGGAGTTAAGTTAGCACTTTACTAGATCCTAATGCATATGCTCAAGAAGTGGACCTAGTAGCACTTGATTCGAGAGATGACCGTGATTTCCCCTCTTGATAGTCGGCTATCTATCCTAAACCCGGTCAATCACTTCTCTACTCATCTTAGACCGGCAAAAGTAAAACCCTATGTTTATACCTTTGCCTTGATAACTTTGCTCCTCGTCTATCATCATGATCTCCACATCAAGCTTCATCTCTTTATAGTCATGTGGTCACCTTTCCATGCCACCATGCACCTTCATCACATGTGTTGCTATGCCTAACTCACATCACTCAAACACAAGGCATTAGCAACTTGGTGTCATGAATTACCAAAACCAAACTTGGGCTTTCAGGCCTGCAATGTGTGGACTGCCATCACCGGCCAATTCTTCAACAACAATCGTCAATGTGTCATGTTCTCTCAGCCAGAATTCCACAACCTCTTCCAAGACAACATGTCCGTCGCGAGTACTGCGGCCGTCCCAAGCGCCTTGCCGACACCCTCTACTGCGCTGTCACCAACCTCTAAACAACAAATTCAGTCAAGCCATCATCAGGCTCTCCACTATATCCCCGCCACTAAAGTTCCTCTACACCAAATATTATTTGTTGCAGGAATAGAACCACATGAACCAATCCCTCCAAACGGAAGCCCAGATGGTGCTTCTTGCAGCTCGCGACACCTCCTCCTTCGCCATGTCTGCACTGGCTCCGATCCTCCCCCATCCACGTCCACACCTTCATCTATGGTGACTTCTAGTAGCGATGGTGACCTTCGCAAAAAGCACGAGGCATCGAACAACCACACTCGCTAGTCCGTGCCTAGCGGCAATGCCTCCAACCCCTGGCCACAACCCCACACCACCACAACAGTGCATGTTGGCATAAAACCCATGGCAGAGGGTCTGTACCTAGCAGCAATGCCTCCACCCCCTGGCCACAAACTCACACCACCACAACAATGCACATCGCACGTACAACCCGTGGCAGAGGGCGGTGCAAGTGTGATCGCTCAACACTTGGCGTCTGGGTGTCCTCGCACCTTGCTCGGGCGTCAATCCTCCTCCGGCCATGGCGGGCCTTGATGCGTGCTAGGAGGAGGACAAGAGCTATCCCATTTTCACTCATTTTCTCTCTCCTCCCTCTCTCTCTCTCTCACACACACACACTATAACGGCCCTAAGAGCTATATAAGGAAGGACCTAGGCTATCCATGGGGGGTCGACGCAGTCTTATGCTCTCAAACCTCAAAACCTCGGCACTCTCTGTTTGTAACTCCTACTATAAACATATGAGTCCTCGTGCTCAGGAACACGAATAAACACCATTGAATTGGATGTAGGGCATGTTGCCTAAACTGGCATAGATCCTAAATCTTCGAGCGCTAGCCACCCAAAGCCATATGTATGGCTATAAATTTATTAGTTGACACTATGAATGTCGATAGTTCAGTGCTAGGTAGGGGCATGTCATGTGTCTCCAACACTAAGGGCGTGATTGGTTGCACATTGGTGGGTGATCCGGGATGAAGGCCCTATACTGGCTCTTTGCATCTAGGATGACATTGTACACTTGGGTGTGTTTGGTTGCACTTTAGTCTAGAAAACTAGATCACAATCATCTTGTTTGGTTGCCTGCTTGCACAACTTTAATGAATGAACTGGTGCACTTGGGTGTGTTTGGTTATGTGTATGGAGTAAGTTGTGATCACCCATGTATCAATTTGGTGAGCTTACCACCATTTATAGCACAAATAGAGAAAGCCCTTGCATCTATGGCACCTCTAGCCACCGCCATGAGAAATGCAAAGTCCTGATGCACCCCTTGCACCTTTCGAACACCCATTGAACCTGCATTTCTTTGGATGACGCATATAACCACCTCGTTTCCTTTTTGCTGATCCCTCATCAATAAGTGGAAAGATGATAGCACTCGTTGTTGTAGATTGCAAATTTCTTGAGCTGCACTTTGAAAGACCCAACATTAAACCAGGGTCGGTTGTGGCACAATGTTGAGTGAGCAAAGTTGCAGATTCATAAACTTTATTTCCATCAAATGAGTGACTATTAGCAGAATACAGATTGGTGTTGGCCCGAGTCCAAGGACTAGCCTGCAACCATCATCAGGAATGGCCAAACTTTGATCGTCACCATGCTGAAATGTTCTAGAGTTACGTGCTATCATCAGGAGTGGCCAAACTTCTCTTGCATCTCTTGCACAATGATGCTGAACATGACAGCCAGGAAGAAGCTCACAACGAAGGCGTGCACCGTCAGCTGCTCCCGCCACGATGGCACGGGCTGGTCCGCGAACGCGCGCTCCATGGATGACAGCGCCAGCACCGCATCTTCCTCTGCACCCGCCCCGTCGCGGGCCACGCGGTCGTCGTCGCTGGGCTTGCCCCGACGGCGGAGCTCGTTGTTGGTCTCTGCCCTCGCCCCGTTCAGGCCCGGGGCATCGGCGTGGTGCGTCGCGGTGGCCATCAGGTCCGGACGGCGGCTGCAGCGGAGCTTGCCGTGGTGGCATGGTGTTCTGGTGCGACGGATCAAGCAGGGTGTACGGCTGGACGCCTACCGGAGAATGGAGATTGAGCACGCGGCGTTTTGCTTTGGGGAAGAACGCGGCAGGAGGTAACCTTATCCTCTATCTCGTCTGGGAGGATGGCGTCGTCTTCTACACAGGCCGCGCGCCGCACTATGTCGTCCCGGCTCACATGCGAAGCTCGATTCCTGCGTACGCAAAACCTGCATCGGTGCAGTTCCAAGTGCATGGTCCCATGCATCAATTTTATTCGGCACAGGGAAAGGGAACCAAACACAGTGCTGAAACGAGGCCATTCAAGTAAATCGTGCGAGGACAGCCCGCTGCAGTCTACCAATCAGCCCCTAATGTCTCGAATGGCATTCTTTGTCCCTATCTCCTCTAATTCACCCTGTGTGGAAGCATCTGCTTCGGGAGCTCCAAGTTCGTCACCGATGTCCTAGGAGAGCTCCACCATGCTCTCACCATTCTAGGCCGTCCCTTTCGATAGCCTGGACTTCATCGCCGCTTCCTTTTGTGACCTACGGTTCCTTGGACAGCCCCATTCTTGGGCAGGTGACCCACCCCAACACTCCATCCCTAGTGCTGAGACGCCAACGGAGCCCAACACTCCATCCCTAGGGGTGAGACGCCAACGGAGCCCAACACCATCGCACGTCATATCCATGCCCACCTCAGATCAAAGGATGAATGCATTGAGATACTAATTAAACATTTTACTTCAATGCAAATATTATATGTTATTCACAGCTTGTATCCTGGTGAAATTAGCATGGCATTTAAGTAGAATCTGGCAACCATTCAATAACATTTTTCTCTCACAGCAAATCAGCGAACAGTACTTTCAGCCATAGTTTATCAGCCAAGCGAAAATTAGAAGTTTCTAGTTTCTACATTGTCACTCAAGGCATGACATGTCAGTTTAGATAACATAAGTCGGCAGCCACCCAATATTAAGAAATAACAAATGGGTGATGTAAGCTATCAACAAACATGTATCATGTGTTTTGTTGTAGTTATTTGCTGTTCTTAACAAAGAGCTGGGGTGTTTGCTGTGCTAATGAGTGTGTCACGAAGAGTCAAAGACTCCTTGTCCTTTCTTATAAAGGCTTCACGTAGTCTGATACGAATCAGATCCAAGCATAGGAATCAGGGCAGGAATCGGACTAGAACAGAACAGGAACACTAGAGGAGGCGATCGATCCCCCACGGCCGATTCCTAGTACAATATGGATCGAGTCGTTGATCCTGGCCGTCCAGCTCACCTCCTCTGACTCTGACCCATGGCCACATTAACTTTCCATTCAGTTTTCCGAGACAGGCTAGTAACATTCAGTTATCAGGGGGAAAAAGAAAAAAGATGGCACAAGAGAGGTTCCATATTCAACACCTATGACTATTTAGTTAATGTAAATGCAGTTTAATAGCCCAAGCATCCAAGATTATATATTCAGGTATGAATGAAGAAAGATCCTTAGTATATTGTACTCTTTGCCTTAAAAAATGGACCTTTTTTTTACTCATAAATCGCTCCTGTCCAGAAAATCAAATGGCAGTTGATGCCTTGCAACAGCACTGGACTCTGAATCATGAATGGAATGTTCTGAACTTTTTTAGAAGAAAAATAAGGTCTGCAACTGTTATCTATCCTGTCCAGAGGTAATTTTTAGAAGAATTTCAGTACTCAGTAGAGATTGCATGCTAGTGCTCACCTTGACATGTGTAGCAAAGCTTCTCAATAAGGCATTCGATGTTCAGAAGGGAGGCTAGGAACTAGAAAGTCAACCAATGTCTGAAAGCACGCCATACTGCTGCATCATGGAGCTAGAGAAGTAGAGATCAAACTTGCCAGGGTTACCATTCTAAAACTATTTATCATGCTACAGTTTTTCCCTTTTATGGTTTTTTGTCCACTATCCATATCTGATGCCATCTGTATGAACTACTGCTTAATTTGCATAGCCAAAATCCGATCAAGTCTATGATCCTAATGAATCAAGTATGTGGTTCATGTTCAGGCCATACTTTGGATCTTACCTACTAGGCTACTATACATTTGGCAGCAATCCATTAATAACTCTATCTGAGCATACCTTGGAAGATCTTTGATTTGAACATCGATACAACAATACAACATACCCAAATGTCTACAGCATCTCAGTTTCAATAAATAGTCTTCAATTCGGAAATATTTCTTCACTGCTATTCAAGTAACAATGCAAGGAAGTGATAAAATTATATGTTCCTTGAATTATCTGACCGAGTAGACTTCTTCCCCATGGTTCCTTGGGGAAAAAATCATAGTGGTAATTTTAGCAGCAATAAGTAAGGCTAGTAACTAGCAAACACAATGTTCCAAATGAAATGTAATGCAAGTAATAACAGGATCCGGACCTGAGTCCTGAGGATGTCAGAAGTCAGGAGCAGACAAAGATGATGTGAGGGACGGCGCTTCATCTGCAGGGGTGGCAGTGGGCTGGATGATGTCGCAGGCAGCAGGACGAACGACTAGCGGCTCGGGCACGCCGAATTAGAGTGTCCATAACTGACACTATGAACAGGACAGCCACTAGCTATAATGCTAGACAAAAATATCATTCCAGCAATTCGTCCATAACTCCGCATGACAAACGAAAAGACAACGATCAACAGTCAACACAAAAATTGGGTGCTCCGGGACAACAATGTACGTGTGTAACCTGTACATACGACTCAAGAAGTGGCCATAAGACCTGCTGCCAACGTACGTACCAGCTCCCACAATCCGCGACAAAGGTTTGTTCAAACCACACAGCAGATCATTGAGTCCACCTCTAACTCCCATGAGCCATGACCACTGCAGCAGCAGATGCCTGCTGAGCTAAGAATCCCTGCGATTGACATTGTGGAAAACTGAGTACTGGTGCAGCAAGATGTTTTGAATATTGATATTCCCAAACCACTACTTAAGCAACTCTTAGAAAGACATGCATGTCCATTCGGAAGAGAGTATTGTTAAAAATGGTCAACCGTTCTGCTTGTGCTAAGATAGATTGCATTGCAGAGATATAATTGATCAAACAAAAGTAACAGAATCAGACAGAAAGAACTCTCGTTCTATCATGCTATTATACTACCTTGATTTTACTACATGCATGTGGTTGCTATTGCTACCTGGTCCAACAAATTATCCCGTGGCAGGCAGGCATAAGCACAACATAAATCACGTTATTGATCAGTTTCTAACAGTTTAGCCATTCAGGAACATGTACCTGACAGTTCTGACTAGCCTCAGAATTGTCTTCACTTTGGTTATCTCTCTGCCTGCTGCCCTTCATCCAACGGCCCGGACCAGCGGACCTGAAGGGCTTCGGAAATGCCTGCCCCATTGCCACTTCCCCATGGCCTTGGTAAGATAAGCCCCCGAGGAAGTGCAAACAGGAACCTTGCAAAGCGATTTGATAATGTAATAAAAGCAAAACAGCACAAGTAAGATAACTGAAATTAAAACAACCAGGGTGTTGAACTTTGTACTCTGAGAAATATTTACGCGTGAATGCATTAGGCACCTGAAGAATATCATAGTGATGTACAAGACCTAAATACAAGGGTAACTCCTATATAGTTCCTAAACTGCAAACATGTCAAAACTGGCACCATTCTGGCAGTCTCTACTGTCTACAGGAACATTTCCCTTCCCTGAAAATGTGGAACCCAGACGAGTCCCTGACTGAGATAACTTTACCGGTGGCAGCAGAGGCATGCTCCAAGAAAGAGTGGCAATCCCCGCACATGCGGATGTTCTTGACCACGCGGACGGTCTGTCCAGGGCCTGCCATCAGAAGGCCATACATTGACGCTAACTTCACGCTGTGGTACATCAGAAAGTGCCTCTTCTGGTACTCCTCGACGTCGTGCAGGACGAAGGTGGTGTCCGGTTCGTACCCAGCCTTTATGCACTCAAGGATCAGCACATCCAGGCCGGCGTATATGTCCCTGGACTGTGGGTGTGTTCTATCCCGTGCGAAAAATGAGTGGACCATGTTGCCGTGAAACGTCCAGCTCCTGGCAGGGATCTTGCGCATGCCCTTTTCACGCATCTCCAGCCTTCTGTTCTCAGAGGAGTGCCACCTTGCTGATTCGGATAGCAGGTTTGAAGTCAGCACGTACGTGGATGGGTCTTGTGGCTCCAATGCCAGCAGATGCTTCATGGCTCGTCTCCGCACAGCCATGTTGGAGTGTTTGCTGCAGCTGTCTAGCAAAGACCGCCAAACTAATGCACCAGGCTTTAATGGCATACCACCTATAAGCTGCTCTGCGTCATCAAAATGGCCCCAGCAGCCAAGGACATAAACAAAGGCTGCATAGTGCTCCATGGCTGGTTCAATGCCATATGTGCTTGGCATAGTTAGAAAGAGATCCCTGCATTTCTGTGTGGAGTCTGAGCTTGTGTGACTGCAAGCAGATATGACCAGAAGAAACGTAATGGAATCAGGCCTGACCATTAATCTCTCCATCTCAGACCATATCTTCAATATCTCATCCCCCTGATGATGAAGAAGATGGGCAGTGATCATTGCATTCCATGACACCAAATCTCGACAAGTCATCCCCTCAAAAAAACTGCCGGCATCTTTCAACTCCCCGCACTTGCCGTACATACTGATAATCGCGTTACCAACTCCACGAGCACACAGAAGCCCAGATTTCGCAGTAAAGGAATGCATTTGCTTTCCAAGTTCAGCAAAACCTAGACTGCCACATACTCCAAGGACAGCAGTCAACATGAACTCATCGATGAATTCTACACCACTGCTTCTAAACATCTGAAGGAAGGTCGAAAGTGCTTTCTCATACTCACCATCTCTGACACTAGCCAGCAGTAGAGAATTCCAGGCAATGTGAAAGCTCTCGTCATGCTGCCATTGCTCAAATAACAGATGCGCATCTCCAGATCGGCCACATTTGATGCACATATCAATCAACGCAGCATCAATCCACGGACTAGACACGCATCCACACTTGATCACAAAAGCATGAACCTGCTCGCTCGCCTTCCTATCCGCAGCAATAGCACAAGCATTCAGAACGCCTGTCACCGTGACATCTGAGATCTCCAAACCAGCCTCCACCATTTGCCTAAACAAACCAAGCCCTCGGAAGCCTGCCTTCTTGGCAAACGTGACCCGCACACCTTCCTTGTTCTGACAAAACCCAGTGAGAACCGCATTGTATGTAACGAAGTTCCTCTGCGGCATCCGTTCAAACACATCCAGTGCCATGTCCACGAGACCAAACTCCATGTACCCATTCAGCAAACCGGTCCACGAAATCACGTCCTTCACCGGCATCCTCTGGAACACGCTCACAACATCATCAACAGAGGCGCCATGCTCTGCATAGAACCCAATGAGCGCATTGCCCACGCTCAGGTCCGTCTCCAGCCCCGACTTGAGCGACAGAGCATGCACCGCCTCGCCCTGGGGCTGGCCAAACCCCTCGCCGGCCGCGGCGAGGAGCGCGGACAGAGTGAACCTGTCGGCGCGGACGTTCCCGCTCGCTCGCATCTCGCCGAACAGCTCGAACGCCTCCTCGTGCCGCCCCAGCTCGACGAGCCCAGCCAGGACGGCATTCCACGACGAGACGTCGCGGCGGTCCATGCCGTCGAACGCCCTCAGCGCGTCCCCGAAGCGGCCGCACTTGACGTACATGCCGAGGAGCGCGTTGGCCACGAGGAGCGACGAGGCGTGGCCGGACTTGGCGACGAGCGCGTGCACCTGCGTCCCGAGCCGCGGGTTGCCCCTGCGGGCGCACGCGGTGAGGAGGCCCACGAAGGTGTACTCGGTGGGGAGCAGCCCGTCCGCGAGGCGCATGCGTCCGAGCAGCTCCGCGGCGGCGGCGGCGGCTCCGCCGCCGCCGAGGCGCGCGTGGCCCGAGATGAGCGCGCTGTAGGAGGCGGCGTCGCGCGCGGGCATCCGGTCGAACACGTCCCGCGCGTCGGCAAGGCGGCCCGCGCGGAGGTACGCGCACATGACGGCGTTGGAGGCGCGGGCGTCCGGGGAGGCGCCAAGGGCGCCGGACTTAACCGCCGCCGCGTGCGCGGCGCGGGGGTCGGCGGCGGCAGCGGCCACCGCGCGGAGGGGCAGGCGGGGAGGGGCCCCATGGGGAGGCGGAGGAGCGGACGGCGCGGGCGGGAAGCAGAGGAAGGTAGGGGACGGGGAGGTGGGGTGGAGCGGGGCAGCAGGGGAGGAGGCGGATGAGGTGGAGATGGCCATTCATTTCACGCCGAGGTGCGCCGAGCTGAGGGGTGACCCGGAGGAAGCTCCCTCCATTGACGCGTCGCGCGCTGGGCGTCCATAGGAAAGGAGGGATGAGCCCCGGCCTGGTGGGCTGACCGGCCCGTAAGACGAAGCCCTGCGCAGCCCCGGCCTGGTGGGCTTAGTACGTCGGCGGAGGCAGGTTTTGCATCGCCAAGGTCTTTTGAAGTCCAGCACTCCAGCGGGTTGTGAAGTTGGGCTTTGAAGATGACACTGAGACACTAGCAGAGTTTGTTGAGCTCAGCGGCGTGGAGGTGGTTCGCGGCGGTGATGATTTAGAGTATAGATGGCCAACGCGTCGTGCCGTCACGACCAGACGGTACAGCGTGCCATGCCATACCATACATGCATCGTGTCACGTCGTGCCGTCGTGCTGATCGTGCCATACCATCATCGTGTCTCGTGTCGGGGGTACGACCCAAGACACGGCCCGTGGGCCATCGGGCCGGCCCGAAGGCACGGTGGGCCACCAGGGCAAACTCATGCTTGATGCTACAGCAGGCCAGCAGGATGGCTGAATGGGCCAGTAGCAGGCCTACATTTTTTTTAAAATTAGCAGACTATATTTCTTATTATCAGGACACTCAAGATGGCTGGATGAGCCAGCAGGCTTATATTTTTTTTTTAAGAATTAGCAGGCTACATTTTTTACTAGGCCATTAAGCATCAGGGCGTCGGACCGTGCTTGAGCCGTGCCACGAGCCACATAGACGACCTAGGGCTACATGGCCAACTATATGATGGAGAGTTTCGGATGGTGAAGCACAAGTCCACACGTTACATGTTCACCAACACCGATGAAATCAAATATGTGCTCTGATCTGAAGAAACAATCGAGTGCTACTGCTCAACCAAGTTGTTAGATTTTCTTGCACTGTTCGGAATTCAAATTTGATTGGATTTTCAGTTGGGCTTCCTAAACATGGCCGGGCTGCCCAACACAACACATTTTAGAACTTTGCTGCTGCTGAACTCCTTTTGGTCATCACAAGCTTAGACTTATGACCAAGGTCCGTTTGGTTCCCCTTGCTAAATTTTAGTCAACTAAACTTTACTAGTAGATAAATTTTCAAATATACTGGCTAAAAAAGAGTTAAAATAGTTTACTGTCACTATTTACCTAAGAGTAGCTAAAATTATTTTAGCTGACTAAAATTTAGCAAGGGAAACGAGGTCAAAGTTCCCCTATATCAAAAGCTCAAAACAGCTGTGTTTGATTTCTGATTCTCTTTTTTGAAGTTGGCTTGCGCACAAAAGTAATGTGGTGTGTGCTGCAGAATAAACATCAGCTTTCTCAAAAATTTTCACTCTTGGCATTTGTATCAGCGATGACACCAACACCAAGACATGCATATATGACCAATATTCACGACACCAATTAAGACACGTTGATTGGTCCTCCGGTCACAATCACAATCTCAAGCCGTTGGTTAAACTTTTTCGTCAGCAGCAGGGGCAGGATCAGGATGAGGATGAGGACGCCAGCTGAAATCTCTGGTGACCAACGCGTGAACGAAGTCTGCGATGCACAGGATGATGATGATGATGATGCCGAGCAGCAGGACCGGCACGGCGACGAACCAGATCATGACCTTGCCAGCGTCGTCGCCCCGCGGGACCGCCGTCCACACGAAGACGACCTCCAGCGCCACCGTTGCCACCACGAAAAGCACCTGCGCGTCGCATCCATGGATAGATAGATATGCACAATTAATTAGCTAGAAATTAGGTCGACTCGTCTGACCACTACTAAAAAAACAGTTAGACATTCTAAACATTTTGAAAATCAAAGCATCTAAAGTTTAACTAAAATTGCAGAAAAAAATTATAAAGATTTATAATATATTAAATAGATATACTATAAAAATATAATTAATATAAAGTCTAATAATACTTAGTTAGTATTATAAATAACTACGATTTTTGAAATGTCCTATCATTTAGAACACGGAGAGTGCGTGCAGGTGCACGTATACGTACGTCGATGAAGGACTTGCGGAAGCGGCTCATCGGCCGGAGGGGCAGCTCGCCGCGGTGCAGGCATGGGTCCCAGTCGTCAGATTCCTCCTCCTCCTCGGCCTCGAGCTGTGGGCCTCGAGCCAGAGGTAGTAGTGCCTTGCGCCAGCATCATCGTCGTCGGGATCTATCCAGTCGTCTCTGCGACGAGAAGGCCGAGGGAAGAACACCACCATGGCCGGACGTACAGCTAGCTGATCTCGCCGCCGGCCGCCGCGCTGGCGCGCGCGCGAGATGAAATTAACGTGCGTACGTCCTGCAGGCCGCGACGACCAAGAGTATATAGTAGTACTTGACAGAGAGAACGCCGCTGCATGCTATACGTCTCCAATGCAAGTATTTATTATTGTACTAGCAAAATATGCCCGTGCGTTGCTACGGGAGCAAATAGACGTTTGTAAAAAATGAGCATTTTGTTATATTTATTTGTGTTTTATCCTTTGTATTAAATTTGACAATTTTTAAGCTTTTACAACTGACTTTGAAGCAGACTGTCCATATATAGTTTATATACATGCTCTTAGACTTTTTAGGATTTTTATTTCACGCGCAATGGCACCTTATACTCTCTGGTTGAAAGGAGCCTAATAAACTTTTGAATTATGATTTTTAGATTTGATTTCGATTTTATATAGATTGTATAAGTTTCTGTCAATTTGTGCATTGTTCGTGAAAAGACAAGAAGCTAACAATACACTTTTTATTGGTAAGCCGAAGTCTATGTAAATCTTGAGATTGATTTTTATTGTGCGTTGCAACGGGGGAAAATCATCAAATGGCCATAGAAAGTTATGACATAATGTTACATTCTATTTATGTTTATGTTTTTTATAAAATTTAAAGTCTATAATTTATTTTATTGATAACCATGACATCTATGGTATTAGATAGTTAATATTTAAAATAATATATAGCTTGGAGACATATTTAGTTAATAATAATTATAGAAATTAGTCAAACCTTCTCTTACTTTAATATTACCTCTTCATATACCTTAGGATTATATTAAAAATGAGAAGTTTGTTAGTAGCTTTATTTTTTTATTTAGATTAGGATTTCTATGAATATGATATATCAGTTAAATGTATGTAGATTATAAACACATGGACTTATAAAGTGTTCATATGACATAACAACACATCATGCAAAGGTAGTGTAAGCATCCTCAAGCATAAATTTAGTTAAATTAGTAAATCAGTAAGATATACAGGATTTGTTGCTAAAACTTTTACCAGCAAAAAAATATACTAAAATTTGTGTTTTTTTTGTTTACTATATGGATCTAAATATGTGGAGCTAAACAAAATTGTTTTGTATTTTTTAGAATTTTCCATGAATTAATATATATTTATTAATTTTTATAGAAGATTTTGCATTAGGAACCCTAAAAAAGGTTCTATTTTTTTCCTCTTCGGGCCGATTGTGATGCGGGCAGTCTGCGGACGGCCGATTGGCTGACAAATTTACACTTAGGCCCCTGTATTTTCTTTATTTTTAAAATGCTCTAATGTGTATAGAAGATTTTGCATTAGGAACCTTAGAAAATCTTTTATTTTTTTTCCTCATCTACAACCTACCGAAACGGATATACAACGTACGGAAACGGATAGGCAGGTGGCAGACTGAAATTTTCTCCTTTTATAAATAGGTATAGATTATTATCGTCTACCGCGGTACGGTACAAGTTCGTGTCGGTGTCGAGGGAGAGACCGACACGTACACGTACGTGTAGTGTAGCAGCACGGATATACGAGCCCCATGGAATCTGAAACAGGCTCGGTCTGACACCGCCATCCGTGACGGAGAAAAAATAAACACAAGAACCTTCGGCTAGTAGTGGCTGCTATCCAAAGGACAATATATTAGTCGCTTAGTCTTGTTTTTCTTTTCTAAATGAGCTTTTATACAAACAGTTTTACCTGCTATAAGGCTATAAGAGTAACTCAAAAAAAAAACTCTCTGAATCCTTCATAAATGGTTATCCAAATGTAGCTGTCTTCTATTCCGGATTTATCGTTAGCTAAAAATAGAAGACGAGAACAACTCTATAGAGTGTGCATGAGATTTAGAAAGATTGTTGGTGAATGAAAAAAGATATAGAAAGCGGATTTTAATTATACAAGTGAGACTCTTCAAATAATAATTTAGAAAGTAAGATTTATTAAAAAGGTTTTTAGAGATACCCTAATAATACTTTTTTAAAAGCATGCTCTCACGTAGGAAGGGGTAGGATGAAACTAAAAGTATTAGTTTTTCTAACTTCGCTTAGCACCAGCGAGCCCCAACGTGTGAATGCGTTAGCGGGATAAGTAAATGAATTAGAGAGAAGAGCGTTAAGGTATTTTGTTCTTTTTGTCTATTATATGATCAGTTGTTCAAATTCATGATAGAACTAACTAGAGCAAAAAAAAATGCTTCACTAATAAAGCTTAGTTGTGCCGAACAGATCGAATCTCACTACTTCTCCAACTCTAGAATCAGTTATCATTACTAATACAATGGCACTAGGCCGGGTTTAATTTGATGAGCTCTGCTACTCGAGATGGGACTTGCGGCAAGTACGATTAGGGAATACTCGACACATTACTACTAGGAATGATCAGTGTTTACATATATAGCATTATGGGGAGCCAGACAGGCTCACATGCCAGGTTACATTTCAACACTGATCCCGACTGAACCTAAACTCTGTAAACACGGATGTCGGTAAGTTATTTTAGAGTGTAATCCTGCTATTACTATTTCACATATCAACGTAACAAGAATGAAGATAAATGTGGTACTTTGAGTTTTCACAGAAAAGTCTGATCTTTCTATTATTGACATACTCCTTTGTATAGGATTTAGAAGTCGTTTAGGACAGCGACACGATCTCCAAAACACAACTTTGACCACTTATTTTTATAAAAAAATATTTTAAAAAAAATAATATATGTATATTTTTATAAAAATATTTTTAAAGGCAAATAATCTATTCATATAATTCTCACATTTGCAAACTCAAAAACTTAAAAGTTATTGATTATTTACATTTTCAATGTTTAACCTAAACCTTATGCAAAACGATTTCTAAATTCTATATGGAAGGAGTACTAACTCAAGTGCAGAAAGGTCAAAAACTTGTAAATGAAAAGATGGCGAACCCGCGCGATGGAGAACATGGAGGAGGTGCAGTTGATGCAAATGGCCGTGAACATTTTTCAATCATTCTTATACTTTTCTTGTAAAACATAATTTATTGAATGTATATATGTCATCCTTTTGCCGTGAATAAAGTTGTATGATACATGTGCGTGTCGCACGTGCCTGTCCACTAGTTTTATGAAATGACTACATCAATGTAGTTATTTTTTACATAAATTATAATACATTTTTTTAAAAAAAAGAACAAAAGGACATGCCGGGCGCCTGAGTGCAGTTGTTAAACAAAAATCAACAACGAAAATGTTAATGTAAACAAAATCCTTTTAAGGCCCTCCTTTGGGAATTGAATACCAAATATGTTGCAAAAAATAATGTACTAAAATAAGTTTTTGTGCATAGCTAAAATATATGTTGATTTGCAAAGCCAATATACCAAATGGAGTTGCTAAGGAAAATAAAGTATTCTGACAAGTTCCTGCACATAGCTAAAATATGTGTGTTGCTTTGCAAAGCCAACATCAAATGCAAAAGAAGCTCAGTCGATTTTTTGGGTGCTGGCAAAGACATGCCTCCCGTTGCAAATTGGATACCAAATGTGATAAAAAAGGCAAAGAAAAAAAACTCTAGCGTTTTCTTAACGGATACCTAAAAAATAAGCGTTGCTTTGCACTACCAACAACGATGCAAAGTTGTGGTGTTTTTTTTCATGCCTACGATATGTGTTGCTTTACAAAGCCGATATCAAATGCAGAGAAAAGGTTAACTACATACTCTTTAGGCAGTAGTTAAAGTATCCACTATTTTGTGGTTTTTGTGGCCTATATATAACATGTGCTGTTTTGCAAAGGTAACATCAAATACGGAGAAAAAATCTAAGTAATATTTAGAACACAGTTAGATAGGCACTGTTTTGCTAAGATGATATCAAATGTTGATGCAAAAGAAAAGGCTCCCAAGGGTCTTGCGGCACTAGCTAAATCATAATGCGAAACTTCGAGAGCGAAAATGTGGATGAAGAGAAAAGCCTTTCTCTGGAAATATGCCCTTCACTCCTTTCCAAAGTGAATATCAAATATGTTGCAAAGCTAATATCAAATTCAAAACAAAGCACCATCGAGTTTTAGATAGTAGATAAAATATGCCTTCCATGGATGATACCACATATGATGGTTCGGACGGTTTTTGCGGCATAGCCAAAATGTGTGTCGCTTTACGTAATTAACATCTATCAAATGCGTAAAAAAAACCTTTGATGGTTTTGTTTTGGCATGCATACAATATGTGTTGCCTTGCAAAGCGAACATCAAATGCGAAGAAAAACATCCATTAATCTTTAGACAATTGTTAAAGTATGCATTGTTTTGCAAAGATGATATCAAATGTTGCTCTCAATAAAAAAACGCTCCCGATTTCTGCGGCATTAGCTAAAGCATTCTTCATAATAAGTCGTATCACAAAGGCAATCCTAAATGTACCTTAAAATTATTTTTGCATTCAATCTTATCTATAATATACATATCAGTCGCCTATATAAATAGATAGGTTCAAGTCAGGAGAAGACAAGCCATCGAAATCACCCTAAAGTCACACAAACTCCACATATAGAAACAGAGAGACTGGTTGCAGGGGATCCTAGATGCCTTGAGTTGTTTGAGCAGTGGGTTTCAGGGTCAGGGCCTTGGCTCTTCATAGCAGCAGTTAACGAAAATCCTAGAACCCCCACTCCCTCCCAAAAAAAGAAAGGTAGTTCACAAAACTTCTAAAAACGCAACAAAATCCCAAACACATTGTTTTTTCTATTGGCACTTGTCTTTTTCCCTTCCACTACAGCGAAAATGGTGGTGATCCTACAACTCTAGCACCAGCTTTTATCCATCACCTCCACTTGATCACATCCCTCTTGCCACTTCCCCTCCCCTCCATCAACAATTTTGTTTCCTCAGTGATTTTTTTTCCTTGCTTGCTCGGTTTCTTGTGGGGTGAACCGGCAAGGCGGGGGCACAGGACAACACAAAGTAGTGAAAGCTTCAATATCGGCTAGATTCCTCTCCCCTTTTTCTCTCTCTTCCTCTTCCCGCTTGCTTTGTGCTTCATTAGTGAGAGGAGAAGAGAGGAGGCCCACACCCACTTGCCTTCCTTCTCTCTCTTCTCTCGCATTCCTCTTCCAACTCCTCCTGGTCCTCGGAAAAAAGGAGATCTTTTATGCAAGATTTGATTTGTTGTTGCCACCTCGGCCTTGTTGTGCGCGTAGAGATTTGCTCCTTTCTTGGTTGGTGATTTCTTAGTTGGCGGCTCGCGCGCACGGGTAGTTAGAGCTCTTGATTCATCAGGCTTAGATTGCGGCTAACACGTCTACTTTGAGCAGGTCAAGGCTACCGTTTGCCGAGTGATTCTGTGGCCGCTCATGACGATGGACAGGTGGGCAAGCGGTGTCCTCGTCTGATCCATTTCTTCGGGGGGCTTTAGTTGATGTGTTGGGTTTCCTCGGAGATCAGTTCTCTAATTTGCCATTTTGATGAGGAGCTCTTCCTGTTGTGAGAGCTACTGCACTCCTCCCCTATGCTACCTCCCATGCCTCCCCAAATCCAAAGACGATGCGGATGCGGGCCATGACCCAAAGTCTGTGTCTCCGAGCCCCACAGTTATCGTCGAGGACAAACCGCCGATGATCCAGAAGATCGAGGAAGCTGCTCCTGCGGCAGCGGCGGCAACAACCAGCGTCGATGGCATCGGTGATGATAATGACAAGTGCTATAGGGAGGTGGCGGTGGCTCCCAAGAGCTGCTTAAAGAGGGCTAATTGCAAGGACAACAGCAAGATTGCAGCGAAAGGCAATGTGAAGTGGAGGGATTTGCTGGGGACGGATCTCACACAAGTCAAAGTATTCGAGCCAAGGTATGCGCCGTGCTCTTGCCATGTTTCCACCCTTACTAGTACTAGTACTGTCTAGTTGAGATTGTGGGTGAGTTCAGTAATATTGTAGAGTCAAACTTGCCGAATGCTTGCCATGCCATGTAAAGTGTGGTGTTCACCATTTTGATTATGAGTCAATTCAACCAATGGATATCTAGCTTGCCCCTGATTTCTAGAGGAATGTTCTCATCATTGTGCCTAGTGGACATGTGGCTTTGCCCCTGATCTCTAGAGGAATGTTCTCGTTTTAGGTCTCCGTGACGGCGCACATTTGATTTTAAGCCATGGATGATCACTTGTTGTTCTGCTGACATTAGGAAAACACTAGTACCTAATGGCGAAGTCAATGGTCTGTCATGAGCGTCATGTTCCTTGGTAATGGTGTGGCCATCCTTTTGTTGTTCCAAGGTGCAGTGGTGGGTTTATTAGATGAGATCTGCTCCGGTACTCCTCTTTCAAAAAATTACACGTATCTTGATGCAGCCTAATTATTGAATAAAATATTTCTTAACTATTTTTCACTTGTGTCACGCATGGGCTTGGGCTCGGAGCACCTTATCCAGCCCGTGCGAACCAAAGTCGAACTCATCATTCTCGATCGTCGATATGCTTTGTTCGGATTATGTTTCTATATATTCACTGCTTGCATATATTTCGACTGCGCCAGCAGCGGCATCCATGGCCGCCGTCGTGGTGGCCGGTCTCACACACGAGCAGTAGCCGACAGCCGACGTCCATCAGAATTAAAGTGGCGCAGTCTGTGTGGACTTCCTCACGTGAAATAGATCAGTGCCGCCAGACCTCTTCCTTGGGAATCGAACGGCATCCGCTGCTGAGGAAGGGAATGGAGGTGCTGCTGGCTGCGAGCACACGACGAGGAAAAGAATCCTCCAATGGATGAGCCGTCACGGAGCCTTGCCTGCGCAGGCTCTCCCATGGAAATAGTAGAAGAGATGAACTGATGAACGGAATCCGAAGGAAGGGGGATTTTGAGTAGACTTGAGTTCGACTTGGGTCTGGGCTTGGTGGGCCGAGAACATGCGAGACTCACGTAAAAATGATTATGAAAATATTTAGTTAATGAGTTGAGCTGCTTCGAGATGTGTGTCTTTTTTTAAAAGAGGAGTATTGGAGCAGAAGCCTTATTAGATAAGGTTGGGCTAAGCCATGGCGTAGTGTTTCTAGTATATCTGGCCTTGGTTGGAGTGTTCAAGCGTGGTGTGAATGCATTGAGCTTTGCTTCCATATCGTCAACATCTGATCATTAATCAGAATGAGTTGGTTGTTGCGAAGCCAATTTCTTGTGCTCTGGGTTAAGCTATAGACCAAACTATCCATATCTTTTCTGGTTAGATGGCCACCCAAGTATCCTACCTAGACCCACTTTTTATTCGGTGCTTCCCTGCCAATTTTCTTCAACGCATCAAGGAAGCATGATCAAATGGTCTAGTTTGGTCTAGTTTCAACTCTGTCTGGGCTTTGATGCTTACACAATCCTTGATTGCTCTGCTAGACCTAGATCTCTTACTCTCAAAATTGAAGATATATATATATATATATATATATATACTAGCAAAACATGCCCGCGCGTTGCAACGGGAGAAAAAAAAGCTTTCAAACCTTAATGGGAATGGACCATGAAAATGATATAATTTCTATTTATAATTTATCCTTTCTATAGAACTTGAAATTTATAATTTATTTTACGATGACTATGATATCCATAATATAACTTAGTGCTGCCATTAATATGACAATGTCTTATTAGACACAGAAAAAAAGATTTAAATTAAATATTGAGCTATATGACTTTTATAAGACCCATAAAATGTTTAATTATAGTCTGCAAGGAGTTATTTGCCAACGTGTCGAGAATTGGTTTATGCGATGGTGATTATAACGAGAGACTTCTCTTGATTTTTTATATAGCAGTCATCCATTGATGATTCTAGAAATATATTTATTTAGACGGGATTAGACAACAAACCGTAACAAAATTTATCAAGATTTAGTTCATGGACTGTTGATTGATTTAGATTTTAATGATGATGCGTAAATGGGTCCCATATTGTTTCAAGTGTAAAAAAATTGCATTGACTGGGTATAGAGGCAATAGTAATGCCAACTTTCTGATGAACCATAATGGCACAAGAATCGTAATAGATCCAAATTAACCCTACAAATTTGGGTATCAACGCGGCCTTCGCCCACGCCGGCGACGCCAGATTCGCTTGTCGTCCCTTGCCTCCAACTTCAAGATGATGAAGAACAAGAGGCGCAAGGTCACCTCCACCTTCACGACACTGTGGCCACTGCACACCACCGTTGATTCCCTTCCCGACGATGTAGTGGCATGTGTTAGCCCATATTCCCAATTCACCACATAGAGCTGTCCTGTCCAGTTGGTTCATCTTCTAGCTGTTGTCTGTCCATTCAGCATCACCAGCCGAAGCAAATGCCAACCTTAATCTGTTTTGCTATCAAAAAAAGGCTAGAACTGTCAGATAATGAATCCAAATATTTATTTAGGCCAGATGGTCAAAAAATCAATAGTATTTAATGGTATAGCTTCTATTTCAGCCAGACTACACAAACACTCTTCTAAAGTCTAAACAACAAAGTCAATCTAAACTGAATGATCATGCCAATTCATGTAGTCGATTCTTGTGTAAGCAACCATAAAAATCAGGAAGATGGCACATCACGCGGAATAAGAAGATGCAGAAAAAGGAACTAAAAGGTACCACCCAAATGGCTCATCAACGCAAGGACTTAGTATTGGTTCATCACACAGTTTTGCAGGGAAGTGAGTCACTGCTTCTGATAGCTTGCCGTGCTCTAATCTGAATTTTCTCTCTAAGCAAATTTTTCTCTCTGAAACTTATCTCAAAACAAAGGTCTGAAGATCCAATTTTGTCCCAAGAATCTGAATAACATCCATTCACTTTCTTTCATAAATCATAACTATGTTAGGACCTGTTGTTTATCTGATGAAACTGAAAATTCTAAACATTGTCCATTCAGTAACCTAGAATAATGGATCAATTTCAGTACATATTATTTATCTGCTAATTAATTCAGCAATTCAATCATCCTATCTGATTCACACGTTCAATATCTCAAAATTATGCACAGTGAATCCGGTTAGCTAGAGCATGAAGCCTGCACCTGCCAGGACCGTGCGGCTGCCTGGAGCCTGGTGAGGTGATGCTGCAACGATGAGACTCGCCACTCGCTAGCCGCCAGGTGCCGCCACAGCCCACAACAGAGTGCTCAGGCCAGGGACTCGCGGTCGCCGTCTAGATGCGGCCCCGAGGGACTCGTGCCTCCAGGGGAAGTCGCGCCGCCAGGGGGAAGTCGAGCTGGAGCTTGGTGCTGGGCGTTAGGGGGAAGGTGACGCCGAGGAGTTGTGCGTCGAGGAGGAGATGCTGCCGGGGAATCTGCGCGACGGGTGGGGACGCTCGCGGTCGCGCTTAGGGAAGGGGCGCGGGCAATGAATGAGAGGAAGCTAGACGCGGACGGCTGACAGCCGACTCACCGACGCTGGGCGAGGGAGAGTGGAGGAGGAGGTCGCCGGGGGACAAGGATGGAGCAAGAGAGTTGCGGGAGTCACACTGTCGAGGCCTTGAGGGAGACGCAGGGGAGTCACGTGCGGGGATGGGGGCTGGGCGGGGCGAAAGATTGGTGTGAACGATTGCTTTTGATGTACGTCGAAGGTGCGGGGACGGGGGTTGAGCGGGGCGAAGGGCAGGCCGAGACGGGGCAGAAGAAAATTTCGGGGCAGACTGAAATTTTCACAATTTATTAGTAGGTATATATATATATATATACTCCCTCCATCCCTACAATACATGACGTTCTAGGCCCAAAGCCTATTTTCTCAAAACTTGACGTTGCTCCTGTGCATTCTTAAATTAGGACGCAATTGCCCCTGCCAGCTTGACGGCTCGCCTCGCCAACTGCTTGCTCGCAGCAATTAATAGCGTCGCTTCCAACCAATCCGCGCAACAGTGCTGGGCAGAAATCCAAATCTTTGCAAAAACTAACGCCGGACGAAAAAAAGAATGCCCAACAACAAGGCTTCGAACTGCCGACCTCGGGGCCAGCATCCGCGTACACTAGCCGCCTGGACTGTGAAACTTTCTTGGAAAGAATGCACCCGCAGTCCTATTTAATAAGGCCAAATGAGGAAAATACCCCCCTAATTACTCACTCCTTGGTTACCACAATCATGTCCTAAACGTCATGTATTGTAGGGATGGAGGGAGTATATATATAGCTTCGATGCTTACTTAATCTTTTTCTTTGATGCAGCGAATCTGGATGTTGTCTGGACGATGAAGAATACATCGGCGCCTGCACCTGCATAATCCAATGAGCCCACGGATCTCCAATGTAAATTCTATGAAGGAAAAAAAAGAAAAACAAAAAACAGAATGGGGGGTTGTCGGAGTCAACCATTAGTCCTTGACAGTAGATGGTAGACAGGAGGCGGGTCCATAGTTGTGTGTTGGTAATTGGAATGTCGATGCCATGGCTCGTGTTGTGTTCTGTCAGCAGCAGCTTCAACTTTAAAATGTTGTTACAAATGCATAGCTTTACAAGATTTCTTGTGCCAAATGTGTCATACTAGTAGTATGTCCTGCACACGTTCAGCAATCAGACTGCACTAACCACACTAGAACATTAGGCACCCTTCGGGCGCCCTATCTTGATCATGAAGCTAAATTTTTAAGTACTAAAGTATTTAGCCAAAATTCTAACAATAATTTTCTTATTTCATAAAGGACAACACATTTATATATATATATATATATTATATATATATATATAAACACAGATTCTTGTACAATCAAAAATAAATTAAAACTTGAATATCGTCTTAGACATCTTTGAAGACTTTTGCATCAGGCTACACTTTAAAGGGCTAATGAACAGTCTTAGAGATCGATTTAGGGGGTGAGATTTGAAGGGAAAAAACATATATCTAAGTAGGAAGTATACATACAACCACAGTAAACTTCAGAGTCAGTCCCAAATTTAGTAAAAAATAGAAAGAATCTCTGGTTGAGGCACCCTTAACACCAGTCTGTACTAAACTCCTCGACACCAGCTGGGCGAAGAAGTCATTGATAGTGATAACAGCGGCACTGATGAAGTAGGGATCCACATTTCCCATGAACAGCATCTTTGTATACCTGTTGAGAGAGTCGCACCAAATCAATAGCGGTCTTCATCTACTATGGAGGAAAGCAGCTGCAGCAATTGCACCAACTTGGATAGGGCCGAAAATTCATGACTTAAGATCAAGATCGGTAAAGAAAAATTAATCTCTATAGCCAACCTTAAAAAAACATCTTGCAAGCTGTCGAGCAAGTTAGCTTTCCTGCGGCTAGTCCAAAATTAGAGGTAAGGTCACTATAATGCTATATAAAGTTACAGACTGAGTAGCTAAATTGATATTCCGAAGAAGACAGAGGAATGGACCATACTGTTGCACATCTTCCTGAGTTTTTTTGGTGGTTTTCTTAATTTAGAGGAATATATTAAATGTCAATCAACTGAGGATATTCCTTATCGATTAGATCTTCATACGCAATGTAGCAACAAAAATAATGTGCTGATTACAAATACTAAAGAATGCCTAGCAGACCGTTTATTAAACAAATAGCATGAGCAACAATGGTTGCTGCTTCAATTCCTTACTGCATGATGTTTGCTCTCCACTATATACTCACAATACATTGATTTCAGTGTAATGCATATGCATAGAAAATGGTTTGTTATTAGTAAAACTTGGAAGCATGAGGAGCAGCAACTAATACATCATTTTTTTTATATAGATGACCTTTGGGCTGAAACTTAAAAACAGTACATCATTGAGGAGCAGCAAATTGATCCAACATTGTTTGCCCCATGCTCTTGTTACTTGTTAGACAATATGCAAGTTAAGCCATGGAGTAGTTTAAGTTCCAACAGTCGTCAAATCAAAATGGTCGACCATGAATGCTGTATAGATTATATATCTATTTTGGCCAGCAATTGGCATATATTTTGGACAACTAAAGCCTGAAGGAGCTAATTCATGCTATGACTGACGGTGAAATGCTAGCAACTGCAAGCAAAGTATTTTGGAAGTCACTTGCTTTCGTGAAAGGCTAATCATACCTCTGCAACTTATCCTAAAGTAGGATGCACAACGCACCTGAGTAGCAATAGCACAGGACACTCCTTGGAAATCTTGAACATGGAATTCTAGTTCACCTCAACCTAGGCCTAAATGTTATCATAGCAATCTCATTAACTGGATATGCAAAATAATAGTTATGCAGATCGATCATCAGAGGTTGAAAATATTCTGACTCGCATGATCTAAAAAAAATAGGAAACAATATTAACCTTAAAGCAACATGTCCTTGCTAAGACAAGATAGCTTCAACCACAGGACCTTAAGCAGCAGCAGAAGCTATACGCTCAAAGGCACTGGGAGGCGCAGATGACACTCAACTGCTGCATTTATGGAAGAGACCATGGTAGCAACCAGCTTAGAGGAGCATCTATGGGAGAAGAAATAAAGCTGATGCCCACCTCGAGAAAAGCACATCACCAGTGCACAGATCTAGAGTTGGGAACCACATCATGGTGCGACTGATGACGAATCTTCGAGGAGCCAAGGAGTCAAGGGGATGAAAGCGTACAGATAGGAGAGGGAAAGAGACCAGATCTTACCGCCCCCATGTCGTACTTCCAAGGTCTGGTGGGATCCTCATGTGCTGCCAGGATCTGGGCGAGTTCCTTCTCCATTGCCACAGGGAAGAAGGCCTAGGAGAAAGGCTCGCAGAGAGGGAGGGACGAAGCTGCCTTTCATGTGTGGCTAGGGACCACGGTCGTGGAGGAGCGACGACGGCGATCCGGGAGGTGCGTGCAGATGCAAGGGGCATCGGCGGCCTGGGAAGAGAGAATGGAGAGGGGAAGAGCTCGGCACTCTGCTAGGTGGAAGGGGCTCCCTGCAAAATGTCAAGGAGATTCTGTAAAAGATGAGCAAGTCACGAATTTCTTCTTCTCCATGTGGGAATAAAATTTATTTCAGGTTATGGACTATGCAGTGGACCGCGGGTTAGTTTTTGAAGAAATGGAGAGCATCTCTGTAAAATCGCCAAAAGCATACGTGTAGCCACGGTAGAAAGCCACGGAGGCCAAAATTCTCTGGAGGCAGCGAAGTCGAGTGACTTTTAATCAACCCCGATGCATGAGCCGCTGGCTGGTGAGCTTCTTGGAAGCCAATCGCTGAATCGCAGTTCAGAGTTCAGACGCTGGACAATTGGACGCCTTGTGTCGATGATGATCAGTTAGTTGTTTATTTTCTATGGAGGATCCAGGTCTGCTTGCTAGCTAGTGGCACATTTGGGATATCTCGCCAGGTTGATCAACTCATGAGTATTACTCCATCACTATTAATTAATGATTGTCTACTTCATCCATCATCTATAAAACCAAGTACTATATCCCCTTAAAACATTGAAAGTCATTTAAATAACCACATAAGGCGGTTTTACTAGCGTGTCATGTTACATGGGTGCTGACATGGCAGTGGGTTAGCAAACCGTAGGAAAAGTCTACATAACCCATATTATATCAAGGTTTAACTATGTAAATCCTCTCAATTATAAAAGCTAATATTATTGCCGTTAAAACATTTATAACGATATTCAAATGACTTGGATGTTTTGATATCGGATCCCGCTACACTTACCTGAGTACTCATACTTGTATGTAGACATTAGACATGAGCATTTTGCGGTTCTGGCCGAGACGAAAAAAAACCTAGTTGTTTCAGGCCAAGAATAAATCCCACACATGGCCGTCTAATGAGACATGTTTAACAGATTTGTGGCCGGGCCTAGGCAGGCAGGCTGTGAAGTTTTGTAATGTATAAAATAGCTAAAAGAAATATTTTAGGCTGAGAATTTTTTTTGTAAACAATGGAATCTGTGTTGAGACCCTATTCATTAAGACAGTTGGGCTTATCCGAATTTGCTCGGGTCTAATAGGCACATGTATTCCCTTCGTCTTCCTATTCTTTTCGAGGCTTGCTCCTGCGTCCTCGTCGGTTGGAAAATAAAACTAACAAGATCATTTGATCTTGTGGGTGGCTAAGCATAACATGTGGAATTAAAAAGCGGCATCCAAAAAAACAAGTTGTAGGCACATATAGAGAAGAATATAGATACGAGGAGACGGGTACACTGGCAGAATTTTTAAGAAACCACATCTGACAGAACATAGAAAAGGGGATGTTGTACGAACATGCTATGGACCTTAGAAGATCATCAACCTATATTCCCAAGCAATATGAGAGCATTTTCATCACAGGCTTTAGAATACCAAATAATTTCATCATGTGGCTAGTTGTCATAAGACAGTACGACATTATTATATGAGCCATCAGAAAACAACGATAGGATGAATATAGCACTCAAAGCTGCAGTGAATTTGAAGTACAAAGCAGCATGCATGCATGTTTTTTTTCCTGCTTAACTATGGGCCATCATAATATATATATACCTGTACCAACAAATGTAAATGTGATGAAAGATATCCTGGAAAGTTCTGGCATCAGACAAAACAATAGGTCTCACATGCATATAATACTTAACTTTGCATTGAATGTGGAGCAGGAAGCAGCACAAAGCAATTTGTGCATCAGAATAGCATTCTATTTACATGTAGCTGAAGTTAGCATATGTAAATCATACCAAAGATATTGAGTCTCATGGTCAGAGGTGAAGCTCCCAAGAGGAGGGAGGGGCAGCAACAATCTAGCGGAGTCATAGAGACCATACATAGCAACAGAAAGGTCTCTTGTTCCAGAGGGGATGGGATCAAAATCAACGCCCCACTGAACTTTAGAACCGCTGCTAGTTGCGGGGAGAAGGGAACGAAATCAAAATGAACGCAAGAAACCCTGACACAAGATGCACACACGTATACACAGAAAGGGAAGACATCCAGTCGTACAGGCACAGGAGGGGAGCAAATCCGGTCCAGGGGTGAAGCCCTGACGTAGGTTCACGGCGATGATCTGATGGCCACCCGCGCAGGCCGAAACGGCAGGGCTCACCGTTGCTTGGGTTGTCGAGCCATGGGGGCTACTCGCGCAGGCGGCTAGACAGCCCGTGTCAGTGCAGCGGTGGCACCAGGGCTCAAGGAAGTGACACGAACAGGTGGCGACCGGAGCTGCGGCCGCGGTAGAAGAAGAGGCCACCTGTGCCTCCGGAGTTGGTGTCGAGGCTAGGCCCACAAAAGGGCTTGAGTGTCCGACGCGCCCTGGTTTGCTATGGTAGCTGCTCCGGGAGCTACCGATGATGGGGGCTTCCTGCGCTAGCCACCTGAGTGGGGGACGCGACTCCCAGTGCATCACTCAATCTGCCGCCTCGAGTGCTCCCCGCATTAGTAAGCTGCCCGATCCAGGGGGCAAGTAGAGATGAAGAGCGGCACACTAGGAGACAAAAGAGGAAGGGAGGAAAGCCGACAAGAGACGACATTGCGCAGGGCACGAGGGGGCTGTGTTGGAGGAGCGGGACAGCCAGGGAGGCCTCGGGCTGCACGAGGTCGTGTGGAGGGGAGAGGGGTGCGGCCACTGCCACCGGCACCCTCGTCGGCCGCGCTCACGCCATGCCGCGGGGTCCAGTGGGAGCAGGGGGCGAATCTAGTGTGGTTTATCGGGGTCAGCTGACCCCGACAAAATTTGTAAAATCCTTTGTAAAATATTGTTTGAACATAAGAAAATTTATATCATATATAGTGAAGTTGACCCCGATGACCCCAACGATGTTTTCGGCTAGATTCGCCACTGAGTGGGAGGAACGCAGGGGGCGGCCGCAGCAGGCGCCGTTGCCGTCACCAGAGAGAGAGAAGCGGAGATTGGAGGAGGCAGAGTAGACATGAAGTGGAGAGGACGGCTTCGGTAATCAAGCTGAGGTGGCTGAGGTGGATCAATGGGAGAGGGAGGAGGTGACATGTCGCCGAGTTGGACTAATCAAAAAAATTTAGGTGACATGTATAGGCTGGCTGCGCGGGAAGTATGTTGCGTTTGTAGAGGTAAAATTCTCATGTCGGAAATCTTTTTCTAACTGGTGTGCTGCGCCTTCAGATGGGCAGTTTACCAAGGCCCATCTATGGGCTGGGCTGGACTGGGCCGAGTCCAACCCGATGACACCGACCTTGCTGGGCTGGGGCAGTTTGGTCCAAATGCATTTTTCTCCCTTTCGCCCTGGTGGGCCCGTGAAGCAGAGAGGAGAGACAACGCCGATTACCTAGGCCCAGGCTCCTGGGGCTGATGAAAAGAAAAGAGTACTGTGTGCGTGGGCCCACTGATCAGAGACGGAAAGCTCCCAAGTCCCACCAAAGCCCAACAAATCAAGCGTGAGAGAGGGAGGGGGGCGCGTCACGGGCGTGTGTGTGTGGTGGTGGGCCCACTATGTCAGGGAGAGAAACATCGGGCATTCATTCGTTGGTTGCGCTGCGCCAAATCTCGCTCGCTTCGCTTCCAACATCTCCGGCCACGCGTGCTCTGCAGTCTCCGCCCGCCGGCCTCCGACGTCCGCGTCCTCTCAAGGTCTCACCGGAGACCGCGCGGGCTTCGGGTAGAGCGGGATGGCCTCCGTGGGGTCGGCCGCACGCGAAGCGTACGACGAGGAGGCCGCCGTCCGCCGGCCCCTCGAGCTCGACGGCCGTGACGGCGCCACCGCCTCGTCCTCCGACCACCACCGCCCCGGTGGTGAGCCCGAGGCGCCCTCTTCTGTGGGTCCGTAGCCTTCTGGTTGCCTGGGATCTGGGGCGGGCTTGCGGTTTTGGGTTCCGGGGCTGGAGGGAATTTCAGCGTGTCGTTGGATTTCGTGTGGTGGAACAGGAGATCGAGCTGAATTGGGGAGAGGAAATGGGGGGCGGAGAGCCTGCTTGGCTGAGGTAGCCTGCTCTGGGTTCTGGCTGCTACGGCTGTGCGTCTGGGATAGTCGGTCGGCGCAATGCAGTTGCTGTCTGCTGGCTGCAATTTGGTAAATTGGAGCTGGGTGAGCGTCTGAGCTATGCATGGTGTGATTCCTAATAATGAGTGAATAGATGCACAGAGAAGATATGCTGGGACATGAAAGCCACTTCGCGGTTAAAATGCTGTGCAGTATAATCTAGGAAGCTTTTTAGTAGGATGTTTCTGTTAGCCACATGTTTTTCGAAATTCAGGCCATAATCCATTGCTTAATTAGTTAGTAGTGTGTGTTTTGCTTACCTTGTGTCAGGATTGTCTCAAATGGTGTTAGGGTTACCTTATTGTAGGGAATGTCATGCCTAGGTATCAAGTGGGGACGAAGGGTGATACAAGTAGTAGACACTCCGAGGAGCGGAGGCAGCCTAGCACAGATGATGTGCGCAAGAGCAAGCCTGGGTCGAGATACTTCACGGCGTTTGGGGTGGATCTGTCCCCTGATAATATGGCAGTTGCCATTGTATATTTTGTGCAAGGGGTTCTAGGTCTTGCACGGCTTGCTGTGAGCTTTTACTTAAAAGATGATCTTCATCTAGATCCAGCTGAGGTATGTGTTGCTCATTCCTTTTCCTGTCCTCCATCCATGTACCATTTCTGTATTTAGATTTTAGAGCTTGTTTCTTGTTCCGTGATGTAATGTTTCCACTGTTTAGTTAATAGGTGCTGTTAAGTGACTGAGATGGTTTCTTTTATATAGACTGCAGTGGTAACTGGTTTCTCGTCCTTGCCATGGTTGATCAAGCCCCTCTATGGCTTTATCAGGTCTCACAAAACCTCCCACATCCGTTTCTTTCTTGTGCATGTGTACACTACTACACTTTATTTTGAATCCTCTACTCTTGCCTTTCAGTGATTCCATTCCACTCTTTGGATATCGAAGAAGGTCATACCTTTTTCTGTCAGGGTTACTTGGAGCACTTTCATGGAGTTTAATGGCCACAGTAGTGAGCAGTAAATACAGTGCAGCATCCTCTATTCTTCTTGGCTCACTTTCTGTTGCCTTCTCAGATGTTGTAAGTGCAAACTGAATATTCTACACTCAAGTTATCTTGGTCTGTCCTTTATGCTGATGATCAATAATATCAGGTCCTGTCTGTTATATTTATTCATTCGTTAGAAATCATTGAAGTGATGATATGCTCCAGTTGTTTATTGATATTTTCTTGTTCTCCCTCAATGGCATATTTATGATAGTAGATTTCTTAACCCGCTATGGCATTAAATATTCTCTGTGAACGTGAGAAATTGGTTGCCTTCTATACTGAGCTCTTTATTCTATTATATATAGTCCAAGTGGCTTGCATGTCGAGAGATTGACTTCCAGTGGGGTTTATGATTATAAGAGATATAGATATAGTCCAAGTGGATCTGTGGTCATTGTTCATACCCCCATTGTTGGCATACTTTCCTTTTCATAGAGAAAAGGTCAAAGAGCAAATTTGTTTTGAGTTATCTCATAACCAAATTTAACTGAAAATAAATACAGGCATAAGGAAAGCTCTAACAAATGTCTAGTAGTATGAAAACAATGTAAAAATGCATACATGTGCGCGTGCAGGCACATTGAGAGCATCGTACAAAAGAGCAGATACCCCTTCAAACAAGCCCCGAATCTCCGTTGTTGCATTGGTTCTTGTAAATGTTTTTTGTAAAGAAAATTTCTTTGTTGTGCTTTCCAGCATGCTTTCATTTAAAATCCCTACCCGTTAATACTGAATACACCACCAACTAGTCAACTGTTTACGAATCATTTACGGTGCATATTAACATGGTGTTTCCTTGTCTTGATTCCAAATTTTCATGCAGACATTTCTTAAAAACACGTTTTGACAAAAAACACGTTCATACAATGCATCCTTCTAGCTATTGACACAATCCAATCATATATTATGTAAAGTTTAGGCATGGAGGCATCTAAGTGTATCAATTTTACAGCACAACCAAGGAATAAATGGTCACTATCCTTAAAGTCAAAACTATAAATAAAACACAAGCTCACATTTATGACCTCATTGCTTCCAAAATTTTCCATTGGATTCTTACAATGTGCAAGCACATCGACGAGGTTTGGAATTAGCTTGGGTTATTTTAACTTATTTTAAAAACAGTTACTGCATACAATATTTCCACTTCTAGGCTTTTGTCGTTCCAAATTATAAGTCGCTTTGACTTTTTTGGTACAGCAAATTCAATATACCAAAAAAGTCAAAGCGACTTATAATTTGTAACGGAGGGAGTAGTTTGCATGGTAGTAATGCACCTTTCTGGTAAACCAGCATTGCTACTTCAAGAAAATGCTGGTTAATCCCGACATAACTATATCTCCAGTTGAAGTTTTACATTGTAAGGCTGACCATCTGAAGTTATTTTTACAGTGCTATTCAAATTAATCATTTCATTAGGGGCCTGTCTAGCCATAAAACTGGATGTATCTGGCCAAGTGTGATTAAACATTTATCCAAGTTTATGTTTTTGTACAAAAAAAATATGATCATATCATTTCCACCTCATGTTAGGACTATAGAACAGGAACTTTTGCATGTTATTGCTTCAAGGTTTGTCTCAGCACATGTGCGAACACTGTAGGTAGTGGATTCTATGGTTGTTGAGAGAGCCCGTGGAGAATCTCAAAGTACATCTGGATCACTCCAGTCGCTCTGTTGGGGATCTTCTGCCTTTGGAGGAATTGTGAGTGCTTACTTCAGCGGTTCGCTTGTCGATACTTATGGAGTAAGGTTTGTCCTACTGTATCACTACCACTTGAGCTGACACGCGCCCCATTGTTTTATAGTTCAGTCTACTGATGAAAGTATTCCTGTAAACGCAGATTTGTCTTTGGTGTTACAGCGTTTTTACCCCTGATGACATCTGCTGTTGCAGTTCTTGTAAATGAACATCACATATCTTCTGGAGAGCGTACTACCTTACTCTCTGGTTCAGGATTCGTTGAGAGCTCTAAGCAGCACGTCAGGCAGCTTTGGACTTCAGTAAAGCAGCCTAACATTTTGTTGCCGACATTGTTTATATTTCTTTGGCAAGCAACACCGCACTCAGATTCTGCTATGTTTTTCTTCATGTATGTCTGAAAAATCTTTACAGTTTTGATCTGTGATGGGTCTTATCCTGTATTCCTGTTCATGGCTTATTCGCTTACTTTTGACTGTTGCATTGGAGTTAGTTGTAATCCAATAACTATAACTTTCACAGACTAGAAGACAGGTCTTAGCTTATTCTGATTGTGGGAGCTCCTCTAGCTTGTCTTTATTTGGAGTGGCTACACTATCATAGGCTGTAAAATTGACACAAAATCAGGAAAATTATCTTGCTTCACAAAGTACAAAGCAAAGTAATGATTTTGGTTAACTTTGGATCCTAATTTTATACATGCCAACAAAATGTTGTTTTTCATTATGTTTGGCCCCTTTTTCACTAGTTGTGTAGTAGCAGTTTGAAGGTATCTACTAATATGATCCCAAACTTTTTTTTGACTGAACATGGTCTCAAGTCTGTTATGTTTATTTTGATATTAAATAATTAAACAAGTATGTCAGCTGATTCATGCTTGTAGTTTGCATATAGTTACCTGATGCTACTTTTCATTATGAGTTGAACTGGCCTAATGGGAGCATGCAGGTGCCTTTTGGCCCGGTTAGAACATGTCAGATTTTTTTCAGATTTGTCCTTTTTTTGTGGTGGCTGTGCTGGGAGTCCTTTTGTGCCCTATATAAACACCTTACCCACATATTGAGGATGGACTATTGTTTCATTTCTGCTTGTCGCTCTTTGGATCCTCCTGTTCTGTGCACCTGTGTTACCTGTTTGGGTTTTCCATGCCAAACCTGTCTCTCGTCTGATTGATTATGTTTTTTATCCATTGTTCATTTTATAATGAATAAATATTAACTTCTTTTTATCTGTAAGAATTTTTAAATGACCATTTTTGTGTTCAATAATATATTTCAGCACAAACAAGCTTGGATTCACTCCAGAGTTCCTAGGGCGTGTGAAGCTTGTAACCTCTTTTGCATCCCTGCTTGGTGTTGGGCTCTACAACTATTTTCTGAAGGAAGTTTCTTTAAGGAAAATCTTTCTCGCGACAACCATTATAGGTTCAGCTCTTGGGATGACACAGGTGCTCTTTGTATTATTTTCTTGATTGGTGCTGCAATTCTTTTCTATTCTTTAAGCATACTGCTTTGTATATATTTAGGTGCTTCTTGTAACTGGGCTAAATCGGCAGTTTGGGATAAGCGATGAGTGGTTTTCTATTGGTGATTCATTAATCATCACAGTCCTTGGTCAGGTATGTAACATTACTGCAATGCTTAATAATAGTAGAGTGCATTTTACATGATTGCATAAAAAAATGTATTCAGCCGATCATGTACCCTTTTTCCTGACGTAGTGACCCTGTAACGTAGTACTTTTATATGCCCATAAATTGAGACTGACCACTGACAATTGAGGATCAGCTGATCTTAGTTGTGAAATGGGGTACCTATTCTTAGGAAGATGATGACTTATTTTTAGAAGAGAAGTCTCAGCGTCCCATATGTACAATCAGAGCATCATTTATATATTAATATGAGTTAATATCTAGCTTTGACACCTCCTGCTTTCAATTGTTTCCTTGAATGCAAGCTTATGTTGCCTAAACTTTTTTGTAGGCTTCATTTATGCCAGTCTTGGTGTTAGCTGCAAAATTGTGCCCTCCAGGAATGGAAGCCACTTTATTTGCAACTTTGATGTCCATTTCTAATGCTGGAAGTGTTACTGGTGGTCTGGTTGGTGCTGGTCTAACTCGGATATTTGGGGTCACTAGGGACACCTTTGGGAATCTACCTCTATTGATTGTCGTCTGCAATCTTAGTTCACTGCTGCCCTTACCTCTTTTAGGTCTCCTGCCAGAGGAATCAGGTGACACAGATAATGGAGAAACAAAGAATAACTGACTTCCTGAGGGTTTTATCTCTGTTTGTTCTGATTCTCAAGTATAGCATACCACAGTGCCCAGTTTCAATTCATATATGGCCCATCCAGTTGAAGTTCAAAAGATCAGTAGGGAAATATGAAAATCATACTGGGTTACCATTGTCATCAGCCAGTATCTCCTGTGACTATTAACCTGTGGTCGAAGTGATTCATTGGTGATCTGAAAGTGATCTATGATGCTATGGCGCACAGGTACTCACCATTTTTTAGTTTCTATAAGCTACCTTGTTAGCTAATGCGACCCCATGAAAATTAGAGTAGGGGTCAAAGACTAGTAGTTGAGGATTCCCTTACAAAGTCGAATGTATTGTAACAAAAATAAGGAGGAAGTATTTATACGTTAAGGAAACCTAGAATACGGACATGTAAAGAAAAATACTTGCACACAGTTCGAATTGCCATGCAGTATCAGATTCTGCTTACATCACCAGGCCCAAACAAAGTGCAATCACAGTCGCACACTGTCATGGGCATAAAGAGGGGCGCCATAGGGCGCAAGTGTCTTAATTGGGCCTTAAGCCCATTAGTGTTAATTAGTGTCTCTCTTAGTTATTTGTCTATAGGAATAGTACCATATTGTCTAGGCACAAGAGGTGTTAGTCCTATGTACCTTTTATATTCAGCCCATGGGGCACAATGGAAAGCAAGCAATGAATTATGAAGAAACAATTCTAGTCTCCCTCAATCTCTCAAGCTCTTGGCAAAGCATAAGGCCTAGTTATCCCAAAGCTCTTGGCAAAGCATAAGGCCTAGTTATCTCCTAAATATCCATCATCATAACATCTGGTATCACGAGTCTATCGATCCATCCACAGCTGCTGTCAATCCTCCACATAAAAATAAATCAATCCAGATCGCCGGTCGATCCATCTTCCACGGCCATCCACCACCACAGCCCCCAGGCGCCGCGCCTCCCTCTCCATCAGCCACCGCCAACAGCAACTATCCCGTCGATCCCCTTCGTTTCCAAAAAAAAAAAGAGATCACCCGATCCTGTCAGCCAGCAGCAGCGTCACCTCAACCCTAACCACGCCGCCGCCGCTGCCCCACTACGCGCCGCCACCACCACAGCCCAATCCCCACCACCATCTCGTGCAGCCACAACCCTGCTTCTAGCCGCTGAGCCAACTCTCTGATCCCGATCCGATCAGCACTGTCCGCCGCCGATCCAGCAGGCGCGACCTCGACCCGTCAACGCCCGTACATGATGGAGTTCCCGCAGTTTGATGGAACCTCTGATCCGGAGGCCTTCATCAACCAGTGCGAGCTCTACTTCCGTCGGGAGCGCATCATGGTGGAAGAACGGGTATGGCTAGCTTCTCGCAATTTGAAAGCTGATGCCCGCGATTGGTTCCGCCAAGTCACGCAAGATGAATACCCGGCATGGCGTCGCTTCACCGAGCTCCTGCAGCAGCGCTTCACACCAACTCTGCGCCCCAATCCACTCCACCGGCTGTCCCTTGGTGTCGACAACTGCTTGCGCAGCCTTGCGGAGATAACCGCACAGCTGGATCGCCTCCGAGTGCGTCTCGAGAAGGAGGACCGTGAACGCCGGGCAGCTGTACGTCTCCAAGCAGCAGCACAGGGACTCCTGGCACGTCGCCGAGCGCAGGCTCTTCGTGCCACAAAAGCATCGAAGGAGCAAGCAACGGTGCGCCTCCAGGCAGCAGTGCGAGGAATGCTTGTCCGTCGCATGGTGCGGCAGATACGCATGCTCCTCAGCTCGACGTTGTCGTACGTGTTCATCCACTCGGACTCGCCGATACGGTTTGCGGCTCCAATTGCAGTGGAGGTCCAAGTATGGGCGTTTCCAGTGCAGCGATCTCGCATCAGCATCCAGCATCAGGCATCAAAGGCTATCTCATTCATCCTTGTGTCTGCCGTGGTGTTAGACATTTTCAGCATAAGAGCCAGCTGCTTCACACTCCACCCTTCAGCCTACGTGAAGCCAACAGAGGCACTCTTCCCATGGGATCCAGGTGGATATCCTTGTATTTTAGTCTTCAATAAAAAGGGAAAGCCGAGATGTAAAAGGCTTAACCCTATTTCGCGTCAGCTCTCCAGCTCGAGGACGAGCTGGGTCTTCAAGGGCGGGGGAGATGTCATGGGCATAAAGAGGGGCGCCATAGGGCGCAAGTGTCTTAATTGGGCCTTAAGCCCATTAGTGTTAATTAGTGTCTCTCTTAGTTATTTGTCTATAGGAATAGTACCATATTGTCTAGGCACAAGAGGTGTTAGTCTTATGTACCTTTTATATTCAGCCCATGGGGCACAATGGAAAGCAAGCAATGAATTATGAAGAAACAATTCTAGTCTCCCTCAATCTCTCAAGCTCTTGGCAAAGCATAAGACCTAGTTATCCCAAAGCTCTTGGCAAAGCATAAGGCCTAGTTATCTCCTAAATATCCATCATCATAACACACACACAGGAAACTATAGCACAACAGAAGTGCAACATCCATCGTCCTTAATAACTCACTGAATTTTGCTGTGCCAAGTACTGGTATCTATCACTGAATTTTGCTGTGCCAAGTACTGGTATCAATGATAAATTGATAATAGACGGTATGTGTATAACCATAGATCTATCCTTTGATGTTTGTTTGGACTTTGGACTTTGGAGGTTAACTTGAAATATGATTTCAATTTTATTGGCAAGTTGAATAAGAGTTAAGTAACAACATTGGAATCAGTGGAGTGTAAAAAAGTAAAAGACAGACTGAATAAAAAAACATCCAGGAACCTGTGTGTTTCTCCTTTGACTGTGTGCTCAGTGCTCCTATAGTTGATATTTATCCATGACTACGATCAGTTAAATTATAGCATGAGGAATCATTACATGCAACTGTGGCTGTCTAGTTCATTACTGAATTTTATGATATGATGAATCAGTCCAAAATTTCAGAATCAGGTAGAAATACATGGTCTATTCGAACAGGTTCCTGCATGGTAATGGAGAAACAGCATAAATGATCGTAATACTCTGATTATTCTGCCTGTGTTGCTCTTGGGAGTCTTGAGACGTCAGAGTGTAAAACAATGCCACTTGGTTACATACAGTAGACATCATCGAGAGCAATGCATTCAGGTTTCAGTCAACATCATGTTCTTGCAACAGTGCACCACATCACATCACATCTTTATTCTATATCACAATCGGGTCCATGTAGGCATATGCATCGTGTCAGCATTCCAGCCTATGTTTCCATAGTTTAAGTGCTCGTCTAATCAGCATTTTTGGATTATTATGCCACATGAAGGATCCTGACTGGCTTCTATTTCCATTGCAATTATGGGTCAACTCTGAACTGCAACGTTTTCTTTTTCTGATAAAATGGCTGGAGATTTTGTTTCCCGATCCGATTTCTGATCTCAGATCCAGCCTTTTCCAGCCATATCCCTTTTTTTCAAAAACATAGTTTCTTGGCCGTCACCATTCACAAGCATCTTAGGATCCTTCATGTAAGTTTAAACTCTAATCATGAACAACTATGAATTCATTACAAATTGTAGTTATACAACCGGTACCTTTCTTCTTTATGAAATGACACGTAGTTCTCTTGCATCGTTCAAAAAAAAGGTACTTGTCTCGCTGTCTGTATGATGTCCTGACGTTGACAAGTGGCGAATCAAACCTGGGCCTTGTTTAGTTCACCCCAAAAACCAAAAATTTTTCAAGATTCTCTGTCATATCGAATCTTACGGCACATACATGAAGCATTAAATATAGATAAAAATAAAAACTAATTACACAGTTTACCTGTAAATCACGAGACGAATCTTTTGATCCTAGTTAGTTCATAATTAGACAATATTTGCTATAAACAAACGAAAGTGCTACAGTACCGAAATCCAAAAACTTTTCGCATCTAAACAAGGCCCTGCTCTATTTTACTGTTAAGCATTTTATTTCATTTTATCAGAAGAACTCAGGATATGGTGGTTATTATTTATCTGCTCTGTGCGAAAGCATTTTTAAGCCATGTGCCAACAAGTTTGGATCTGTAGTTATCACTTGCAAGTTGCAACCAAAACTAGCTAGTAATAACTTGCGAGGAACTGTAATTTGTGTTTCATGTTACTTTGCGTTTGATCAGGCCGGTCAGAGTTTTACAAATGGGTTCACGCCTTCGTCATGAATGTTACTTGATTTTCAAAAGAAATGAGTCAAGGCCCGGGATAAGAATGTAAGATGAGTCATTTGTATGCTGAATGCATCATCCGCTCACATTTATCTAGTCTGTAGAAGCAATAATTTCTAGTTTAAGAACCAAAGACCAGTCTTTAGCGAGCGTGTCAAAGTCAGACCACCGAGAGAACAAGGGCCTGTTTGGAAAAGTTTAGTCACAAAATTTTAGATCACTTTAACTCTTGGGGCTCTAAATTGAAAGTGTGAAGTGCTATCTAAAGTTTAGCTAATCTTATAAAACTTTAGTCCACACAAGTGAGCTAAGTAGTTTGACCTTGTTTCAATGTTGTAGTATTAAGAAACTATAGTATCAAAAAACTGAACTTTGAGAACCATTAATATGCAAAACCGTGGTTTAGAAAAAAAAAGAAGGTCTAGAGTAGAGTTTTTAAAACTCTAAAAAAAACTATAGTTTCAGCAATACAATGGTATTCAAAATCATTAAATTGTTGCACCCAAATATTTCATGGCACTTTAAAACCAAAGTATTTCGCAAAACTATAGTAATTTTCTAAAACCCTCAAAATACTTTGTATCTAGATAGGACCTTGAAAAATACTTTGTATATAGGACCTTGAAGTTTAGTCCCTCACTTTAGTCGTGGATGATTTTCTAAAAAAAGAAAAGAAAAGGAGTGGTAGGACTGGTAGCATTGGCGTGGTTGTCTCTAGCAGGTGGGGGCATGTTGGGTTGTGGTTGCCGTTGCCCGCCACCACTCGCGGGTAGAGTGACGTGTATGGCCTCCCCAATGCAAATGGAGCACACGTCACATCTTAACGTGTGCGCTTTCTTATCCTACTACGATCCTACTGTCCTCTCTCTCTAGCCTCTAGACATGCACCACTTGCCTTTGTTTCTTCTTTTGCTTTTTCTCTCCCTCCCTCACTTCCTCTTTTTACCTCGTGCAATCTTCATTTCTCACGTTTCAAACTCCAAGCTAACCCGACCACGACTCCATAAAATTAGAGGTCAACTAATAAGGTTGGCATATCTTTATATATAGACGCTTACATGAAAAAAAATGTTGTATAACTTTGTTTTTTCTGCAAATAAAGACTTGTTTAGTTTGTGAATTTTTTTGGATATTACATCAGATATGTCAGCACATATTTAAAGTATCAAACATAGATTAATTAAAAATAAATTACATAGCTCGCCTAAACTACGAGACAAATTTATTAAGCCTAATTAATTCGTTATTAGCACATGTTAGTTATTGTAGCAATTATAGTTAATTATGGATTTATTAGGCTTAAAAGATTTGTCTCAAAATTTATAAACAAACTGTACAAATTAGTTTTTTTTGTCTACATTGAATATCTTATGCATATGTCAAAAGATTTGATAATAGGTAAAAAAATTTAGGTGGAAAACTAAACAAGCCTAAACCAAATATAGAATGAGCTCATCGTCTCAATCTTTAGCTTGTTAATAAACGATCGAGCCGAGCTCGTTCTAAGCCTTACAACCACTTGCGCCTAGTTACGCTCAAGACCTTGGCTCGTTTGTGATTTGAGCTGGGCTTGATCGAGTCTAATAGAGTAATGGTACATTTGGTACCTATTTAGATTCTTATAGAAACGTTTCAATTTTAGATTTTTTAAGAAATGTTTTAGGTGATCAATAAGTATCATTTTGTGAGATCATTTGGCTGGTATGCATGTTAGATCCTGGTTGACAAGAATATTTTTTTAGAAATTCATATAGATAAAAGTATGCTTCAAAAAACCTTATATTTTTTGGCAAAGAACCACCTAAATTCAACTCATTTTAATTTATTGCATCCAAAAAACTATTAACAAATAAAATACAATTGTTAAAAGAGAAGGGAAGCAAAACAAATGGTAGTAGAATCACCGCGAAAACTTCATTTAGCCGAATCCAAATTTCTTTTTTTGAGGAAAGAATCCAAATTTCTTTGTATCCAAGAACACTTGTTAGCTAAATATTTTCACATAGCAAGGATTGTTTGGGCTTCTAAAAACTTTTGGCTCTGTTACTAGTTGGAGCCAAAGTTGTTTTGATCAAAATATTTGACTGAACCCCTTCTCAGGTAGAGACATGGCAAATGTCCAGAAAGCTGATATAGAAGCTTGTTTTTTAGCTTCATGCGCAGCACGTCCCTGTGAGAACTTTTTTAGAACCCCCGCGAGAGGAGTTGTGAGGCTATGTCAAAATTGGTCCTCATCCTTTAGGCCTTGTTTAGTTGGTAAAAAATTTTAAATTTGGTTACTGTAGCACTTCATTTGTATTTAACAATCTAATCATGAACTAACTAGGCTCAAAAGATTTATCTCATATCTATATTTAATACTCCATACATGCGTCCAAAGATTCGATGTGACGAGAAATCTTGAAAAAATTTGAGAAATTTTCGGAAACTAAACAGGGCCTTAGTTTTGGCAAGACCGTCCACTTCCGCAGGTATGAAAGAGCAGAGAAGATAAAGCTTTGTTTGGATTCTAGATAATAACTATGTGGTAATAGTTATCTTCTTTAGATGTAAATAAGTGTAACTAATAAAATAGCTAATTAATAGTTGGATCTCTAAATAATAACTACTATCTAGTTGGACCGAATTAGATAATAGCAGCTAATAGTTACCTTAGTAGCATTATTCATTAGTTGTGCATCCAAACATCCTCTAGCTAAAAGCTAATAGGTAGCTAATATTAGATAGGAGTATTAGCCAGTTAACTATTAGTAAATAATGAATTCAAACATGACCCATAATTAGGGTTGTTTGGAAACTTCTTTTATGTCCTCATTTTGCTCCGTCGGTTCCGCAAGGCCCAAGTCAACCCTGCAAAATTAAAAAAAAAATGGATATATGTTGTGGGAAATACACTTCCACGATAGCCAGCTTCCCATGAAGCCAGCTCTGAGGATGCACCATGCTAATGATAATATTTTCTGGTTCTCCACATAGGCAACATTTGATGTTCCCTTTCCATCCCGCAAGCACAGTAGCTGGGCGTTTATTTGTTGTTCAAAGGTTACCACAAAAACACATTTATTTCCATTGGAAGTCTAATTTCCAAAAAAAAAGGATATATTTTACTGATGATCTGGCAGTAAACATTTATACTTTTCCAGCTCCCAGCCAGCAATATTATCATATCCTAGCTTAAGTTGGTAGTTTATTTCCTAGTTTAGAGACCAGTTTTTCCCAACCTAAAAATTCATCAGTAGTCAAAGTTCTGAAGCTCAAGTTCCAGCCCTCTTGCTTCGGAATACCGGCCACCATATAGCTCGATTATATGTCACAAATTCTGAATAATCCATAGAGTTTAATTTCAATTTTTAAAGGGACAATATAAAGGCAATCATCATTCCGGAAAAAGTTTTTTGCTCGATCCTTCACCTTGAATATAACTCCCCATTTAAACAGATGCTTAATTTTGTTTTGTGTTTGGAAGTGAAAAAGTTCCCATGCTGCATATAATTTAGCAAGGAGAATTTTATACCAAGTGTCTTCTGATTCATTCACAATTTTCCGAATCCATTTAATAAGAAAGCACTCATTCGTTTTCTTAGTATTAACATCACTCCTAAACCTCATTGGTCTTTAGGTCTAGTGACTATTTCTCACTTAGCCATATGATATCTAAATTTATATTTATCTCCCTATCAAAAGAAAATTGATCTGATAGAATCAATCTTTTGGCGTGTACCGTTGGTCAAGAGATGGGATCCCATTGTGTAGGTAGGCAAGCATGAGTTAATTATTTTTCCCTTTTTCAAGGATCTAGTATATCTTCCGATGTACTCCCTCCATCTTTATATTTTTGCAAGACCCAACGCAGATGCTTATATATACGAGCATACACTCACCTCTATGAACGCACGCACGCACACTCTACCCCCTATCAGCATCTCCGAAGAACCGAGTTGGACCGGCAAATCTTGAGATTGACGAAATCACCGTAGGCGTTTCGCTGTCGACGGGCACGTCGACGACCACTGAAAGCATAGCGCCGTTAAATCCTAAAATAAATCTAAAAAAATACGAACACCCCTGTCAAGTCGGAGACTTGAACCTAGAGAAACCCAACCAACTGATAGGATGTCTCTATTTTTCCCCCCAATCCCGAATGAAGTTACCATAGTGAACTGTTGGAGAAATATAATTTATCCTATCAAAAAATTAAGATGATAAGAGTATCTCTAAGAGTTTTCTAAAATCCACACTCTAAATTATTATTTAGAGAGTTATTTTTATAAAATTCACTTTCTATATCTTTCTACTTTCTAATAATATCTTTTCTATATCTTGTCCAATTTTAAAAGTTGCTAGAGTGTATTTTTTTTCTCACCAAAATCTTTATTTCTTTAATTAGGAAGGATAGAGATAGTCTAAGAGTTGTTCTAAGTAATTTTAATTTGGACATGCTCTAGTGATAGCCTTGCATGTAAACGCCAATCCAGGTCTTAAACATGCTCTAGTGACAACCTTGCATATAATTAAGAAAACAGATTTTAAATAGTTACCAGTACTTGACCTTGCATCCAGGTCATAGTCACCTTGTTCATTTGGCTGATAAGCTATGATAGAAAGTACTAATTTGTTGTGAGAGAAAAACACTGCTGAATGGCTAGTAGATTCGGCTGATAAACTCAAACGAATAAGATAGCAAAAGGTTCGATTCATCGTCAACCGAATAAACAGTGTTTTTCTCTCCCAGTTAAATTTCCTCTCATGACATTTCAACATTTCAGTATCATTAATCAACTCTCTAAGCAAACTGATCTAGATCAGGTGGTTAAGTTTGTTGTGGTGGAACCTGTCCACTCAAGTTTAAGATCCTAACTTTACGGGTGCTCGTATTTTTTTGAATTTATTTCATAATTTAACAGCCATATGCTTCTAGTAGCAGGCGACGTTTCCATCGACATTGAGACGCCTATGGTAACTTCGTCAACCTCGAAATTTGCCAGTCCAAATTCGGTTCTTCGACACCTATGGCGACTTTGTCAATCTCGAGATTTACTAATCCAACTCAGTTCTTCAGAGATGCACATAGATATAGAATATACATATATAAACATCTACGTCTATAACTAGGTCTTGCAAAAAAAATATCAAACTCCAGGATCCTAATCCCTATCAAGAGAGGCTTCCACCTTATTTTTTTACAAAGAAAAAAAAAAAGAGAGAGAGCCAAAATAAAATCTGGGCCCCACAGTTTTCCCGCACATCCCAGCGCTTCCGATTCTCTTTCTCCCCTCCTCCGTCCGCCCTCCGGTTGTCTTCCTTCTCCAATTCCCCCCACCCAACAACGCACCCCCACAACCAGACGAGCACGGACGGACCTCCGCACCCCGCACCCCACGACGAGCGCCAATTCCGAAGCGCCGCCCCCTCGATCCGCCCGGCCCGGCCCTCCCCACCGCGCCCTTGCGTCCGCCAGCCACTACCGTTCCCTCCCTACCGTTTGCCGTCGCCCTCTTCCTTCCGGCGCCGGCCACACCCCCGACGCGGCGGACCAAAACCAACGCCATGAGGGTCCACCCGGCCCCGCGGAAGCGCACCATCGCGGTGCAGCGCTGCGCCACGGCGGCGGCGGCGGCGGGCGCGGTCGGCGGGAAGAAGCTGCGCCGGCTGCCGCACATCTTCGCCAAGGTGCTGGAGCTCCCGTTCGCGGCCGACGCGGACGTGTCCGTGGAGGAGGACGCCGCCGCGCTGCGGTTCGTCGCCGCCGCCGTCGTCGACGTCGACGGGTTCTCCTTCTCCCCCGCGGGTGGCCCCCGCGCGCACGCCGTCGAGATCCACCCGGGGGTCACCAAGGTCGTCGTCCGGGGCCTGTCCTCCGGCGCCCACGATGACGACGACGATGGGGCAGCCGCCGCCTTCGAGCTCGACCGCTGGCGGTTCCGCCTCCCGCCCTGCACGCGCCCCGCCATGGCCACCGCCACCTACGCCCAGGGCGAGCTCGTCGTCACCGTCCCCAAGGGCGCCGGCCCCGACGACGGCGACGGCGATGCGGCCGCTGCTGCCCTCGGTGGCACGGACCGCGTCCTCGTGCTTGTATAGTCCTATAATCCCATTCCCATCCATGACTCTTCTCGACTTCGCCTGTTTTGCTGATTCGCCTCCTGTTTCTGTTTTCTACTACTGCTAATATCAATATTGATATCACGCGCGAGATGATGATGATGATGATAAACAGAGCAGTTAGAGTAATAATAATAATGCCTGTGGATCCGCCTTTGCTGCTAATTCTCCGTCCAAACTTTGTCATTTCATTGTGCACTTTGTCAGCAGTTTCTCCAGCTTTAATAAAAACACTTGTAGCATGCAGTTCAGCTCATGCTGATGAGCCATTGCAGGTGCAGCGCTTGGTAACCTTTTCAGCATGAAATTCCATTGCAGCATAGCATACTTTGCTTCAAACAGCCCGTTGATCATGTTTTTTAAGTACAAACTGTAGATCTGTTTAGTGAGGTGGTTTCATGTGAGATTGAGAACAACTAACTTGAGATTTTTGGTAGCAAGTTTATGGTTCTAATGCTGAGTTTGACTCTGAATTATTCAATGCTGGAGCCCGGAGTCCCCCACCAAATTTTGCATCTCATGGCATCATCTAAGAGACAGGCCTGTTAGTTTGAGCTTATCTGCTGAATCTGCCAGCTATTCAGCTGTGATTTTCTCTCACAATAAATCAGCAGTGAACGGTATTTTCAGTCATGGCTTTTCAGACAAGCGAATATTCAGGAGTTGTTTAGTTCATGGAATGAAGTGATCTATTATCATCTCACTCTCTAGTTTTTTTTTGGTTTAGTTTGTAGAATAAAATAAGTTGATTCATCACCACCTTATTCCTCATAAACTCATAATTTGTACCAGTACAAAGAATAGGGTTATTCCACTAAAATTGAGGAATGGACCCATGGTACATCACCCTATCTAGAGTGGATTGATTTATCAAACAAACACTCCATTAGTGTGTTGGGTTGTACTTGTGTAGCAGGTTTAATCATATATGTGCATCTGCAGCTGTTGTGCTGAATGGATGGATGGACATGATTGTGTTAGCGATTTGGAGGTTAAGTGGTCACCGGTTTATTCAATCAAGTTTGATTTTTGTTATTATCCCCTTGTCTGTATCTCAAGCCTGGGCGCTTGGGTCACAGTCTCGTCAAATTTATGTGTATTTATTTTCATCTCGTCAAATTTTCTTTGGTGATGCCGGTCAGTCAATCACCAATCCACTCAAACAACACATCTACACATTCAGAGTTTGTTTTGCACGCACCATAACAGAAATATTCTTAGGTTCCATACAACATGCAATAATTGCATCCTCAGGGGGCCATAGAGCGCGCATCCAATCAAACTATTGAGCATATATATTGGTCTACATTTCCTTGTCAACTTTATCCTAGATTGTATTCACTGCTTTTTTTATCACATCTTTTGCTTTCCGGAGATGCTCTGCTTGCTTGTCAAACCTGGTAACCTCTACTTGAGTCTTAACCCCACCTGAATCCCTTTCGTTTAGGTGATTGGAGGATTTTTGAATGAAAAGGTGATTGAAGGATTGATTTTCTTTGTGGGTAAAAAGTAGCTAGGTATTCTGGTGCTCCAAATATTAGTCTTTTTTTTTTGTGAAAAGAAACTACTCCCTCTATCCTAAACTATAAGTCATTCAAAGAATCTTGGAGAGTCAAAGCGTCTCAAGTTTAACCAAAATTATAGAAAAATTTACAAAGATTTATGATATCAAATAGAGACACTATGAAAATATAATTAATAAAGAACCTAATGATACTTAGTTAGTATTATAAATATTATTATCTTATTCATATAAATTTAGTCAAATTTGAGATGCTTTAACTCTTCAAGATTCTTGAAATGACTTATAATTTGAGATAGAGAGAGTACTACCTAGGCTTTCTGGTGCTCCAAATATACCTGTCCACTAGTTCAACCCCTTTGGAGTTTGTTTATTTTCCCCCCTTTCAGGATTATTTTTGTGCATTCTTTTTCCTAGGAGGATGAACTTATCCTCGGAAAAAGAATGAACTTAGCCTAGGAGGAGGATGAGCTATTGTTTAGCTCACTTCTGGTGCTGTGGTAAACACAAATTTTGATTAAAGTTGGAGCTACCATTTCTTTTCCATTTCTCTGCTAAGTGCCCCTTCGAAAACGTTGTCCTTTTCTTTTCTTCCCCATGAATTACGCGGGAACTCTTGAAGAATGCGTTTCACTGAATTCTGCTGGAAATTTTTGCAGAATTCCTTTGTTCCAACAGGTGTCTGCCTGACTGTTTAATCCGCGCATGTTCATTTGATCGGGTTTTTTACGCTGTTTCTGCTTCCAGTTAGTTATCATGCTCCTGCCTCGTTGCCAATGTGCAGCTGCTAAAAGCATTTGCACACATCGCCGTTCTCCCTTTTTCTTCAGTAAACACACGGGGAGGTTTCACTTTTGTTCTCCTACAACTTTTCTGAGTGGAGTGCAGGTGCAGGCGATCGGTACCGAAAATTTTCAGAGAAACGCCCTGCATCTGCACCCATCCCCATCTGCTGGTGCGACTTTTTGGTGGTGCGAGACGAGGACGAGGACGAAACGCCTTGCAGTCAGTTGCGTTGCAAAATCCTTGTTTAGTTTCGAAAATTTTTTGGTTTCGGTACTATAGCATTTTTGTTTTTATTTAGTTATTGTCTAATTATGGACTAACTAGACTCAAAAGATTCATCTTATAATTTACAGATAAACCGTGCAATTAGTTTTTATTTTTGTCTATATTTAATGCTTCATACATATGTCGTAAGATTCGATGTGACGAAGAATCTTGAAAAGTTTTTGGTTTTTTGGGTGAACTAAACAAGGCCTCGAGGTGACAGAATGCTTTCATCCAGTCATTTCCTGGGAGGTGAACATTTCCAGTCATTGGGAACATTCTTGCTTTCCCTAGTCGCCGTAGTAGACGCCATAGAGAATCTTGAATCAACTGGACTACAACGCCTCATTTTTTTTATATATATTTTACCTGCACTAGAATGCCTGATTTTTACAGCGACCAAAGTCCAGCCGTCTCACATCCACCAGGAGCAGTTGTTTTTTTTTTCCCCCACTGAGGACATGCATGATGTAAAGACGGGGAATGATGATGATGCTCGGGTCGGGTTGGGCACGGGTCATGCGGAAAAAAACGTCGGATTTCTTCTGGCCCGATCTGAAGCAGGCCCAGCCTGAAGTATGATCAGATCTATTTCGCACGGTTGATCTACTCACGTGAACAGTGAACTCATATTTTACTCTGAGTTCATGATTCATGGTATTTAAGGCTAGAAAACGCATACATAGAGTATTAAATATAAATTAAAAAATAACTAATTGTATAGTTTGTCTGTAATTTGCGAGACGAATCTTTTGAGCTCTAGTTACTCCATGGTTGGATAATAATTGTTAAATACAAACGAAAGTGCTACAGTAGCTGAATCCAAAAAAAATTTATGAACTAAACAAGGCCTTAGTGAATTACCTCTGCAGCTAAGAATACTCCCATTGAAACTTCCTTTCCCCACTACCATACCCAATGCTGATTTAGTTAAGATTATTTTTTGGTGACATACACTTATAATTTAATTCATGTAATTTATATAGGTACTCCTCGATTATAAGACGCTTTCGTTTTTCTAGTCTAGATACATAGCTTTTAATATGCACTTTAGTATACATTATGTCTACATTGTATATATAGAAACATCTTACAATTTAGAACGGACGGAGTAAAGTTTTTTTTGGAATATGGAGGGAGTAAAGATTTGTTATAATGATAGGAAAGTGCAAAGGTCAACAGAATATTGCATTGAGAATACCGGTTCACATGATAATCATTCGAGATACCAGCATGGACCAGACCTTGATAACGCCATTCCAAATCTGTCTTTAATGCACATTGCTTTAAGTCGCCGTAGACGCTGAAGACTTTGAAGAGAATCTTGAATTACCTGTAGTAGAATGTTTGGTTTTTACATGGAGTAAAGACCAGGCGTCTTGCATCCGCCGGGAGCAGATTTTTTTCTTTTCACTGAGGACCTGATGCAAGGACTGAGGATGGTGACTTCATGTTTGTCAGATTTATTGTAAGAGAAAATTAATATTAACTGACAGAAAAAATATGACTTATACTACAAGCGGACGGCTTTAATTTCAGTTATTAGGCCATGTGCCCGTGTTTGAATTGCAGTCTAATTAGGTACCTAGTTTTAGACAGTGTTCTAGTTCAGTTGCTACCACGATTTGTCTACCTAACTTCTTAGTCAATTGCCCTAGTTTTACTGCACAGTTTTGTCTACGGTGGTAAATTTTCAGCAACAATTTACTCGACAGTGTTCAGTTGCTATCATGATTTAGTCTGTCTAACTTCTTTGTCAATTATCCCACTTGTTGTAGTATGAGTTTTCTTGCTCAAAGATGTCTAAGATTAGGTGGTCAATTTCTTGCCATAAAAGTGTGGCAACTAATATTAACAGTCATGCAACAAAGTTTAGCTAACTTATCACATGTTTAGTTCAACTTCTAGAAAGTGCTTCCATTATTTAAAAGAAAAAGAATGCTAACCAAACGGATGAGATCAGAAATTGCTTTTTCAAGAGCCATTATTCACGTAGACACATAGTACAAATGTCGCAGCACCTTAGACCCTATTTTATGCTTTCGTCTTTTTGAAAAGGATGAAAATAGAGAAGATGTTTCACAATGATTCCAAGGGAGATAGAGAAAGGGAATAATTTTCAACAACTTTTTTATAGCTCATTTTTTTTGGCAGTCCACAATTTACAACATTTTCACAACACGTACCTCCGTCCCAAAATAAATGACGTCTCGCTTTGTGAGAAACAACTTTGATTATATATATATATATATATATATATATATATATATATATATATATATATATATATATATATATATATATATATATATATATATATATATATATATATATATATATATATATATATATATATATATATATATATATATATATATGTGTGTGTGTGTGTGTGTGTGTTAAAAAATATTAATACTTATAATATACATAATTAGTATTATCGAAAAGATCTTTAAATCTAGTTTTTTAATAAATTTATTTAGAGATATAAATATTATACGTATTTTTTTATCAAACTTACGACAAAAAACTCAAAATGGCAGCTATTGTAGGACTGAGCAGCAGCTCATAACAGTTTTTCTATGACTCAATTTTATTATTATCATTCTTACGCCAGTACGAGTCTGCCAACTCAACAGAGCAAGGCTCGGCCGCTAGGGAACATGAATCAGAGAGCAGCAGGTCGTTCATCATTCCACGAAGCATGTGGTGGGGGCGATGACTCGAGAGGAACTAAAGCATCTTTGCCACATTATATTGTTATGAACAGAATCCTGCCGATCGGACGATTGCAATAAACCTAGACCAAACTTTTAGAGATGTCTCCAGCAAAACAAAGCGAGCCAACTCATATTACTATTAAGTAGTGATCATATGACCATGAGATCAGGAATGACAATCATCATCAGCAAAGCAGCGGCATTATCATCAGCTATCGCCATAGACAAATCAGATAAACATAAACTATATTCATGAACAAAATAAAACTTGTACCATTAGTGTAGCAACACTAGACAAGGTGTCTCACCTCCTGTTGCGAGGCGGCAAGGTGCCACCGCCGGAAAATGGCCAGCAAAGTATAAGTGATATCATCGAATGAAATGAAATGCTATTAGCAAAAGAGTAAAAGCTAGTACACAACAAGAACATGCATGCATGATGTATCTGCTTGCCTGCCGGCTCTTGGCACTACACTGGGTACCAAATCGGCTAGGCAGAGCCATGTGACCACCACAACCCCACATCATTATGATCTAACATGACCATCACCTTCCAGTTCACAGGCAAACCTTCCCGCCTCAACTAACTCTGGCTGACCACATCAGTTGAACATAAGACAAACAAACAAACAGAGCATGCACACCAAACACAATCAAATCTCAAGAATGAGGTACCGACACTACAAGTAAACTAAAAACACTTTTAATTAAGTTCATGGTACATCCGGTACTTAAGGATTACATGCTGATTTTTTTTTTAGTTTTCCAAAGTTCTGAATAGAATTACATAAGGATGCGACGACAGTCTCGCTGATACCATACATAATTTACATCCAGGTTCCTTAGTAGTAAAAAAAGGTAGTGGTCTAAGATGAGACGAGAGCTAAACACAACACATCTAGTAGTAGTGGTAAGGACATATAAGATGAGATACCCAACCTACCGTTGTAGTCAGTCACTACAAAATAGGGCCATTGTGCGATTCTGAGTCGTTGGCATCATCAGTTGTTGTCATGTCATTCATCAGCGACTTGTTTTGTTTCCTGACTGAACCTACCGGTAGTAAGCCTGGTGGAAGGCAGGAGCCATTCCATTGGTGTAAGCTGCCATCCCATTGCCATAACCGCCATAGGGGGCAGGGTAGCTCATGGGTGGGGTGGAGTATGGCATGGGAATGCCGACGTTGACACTGGCTACCTCCTCAGCTGGGTAAACATATGGCTCCCTGATCACCGGTGGGCTCCGGTTGCAGTAGAGGCCATGTCCAACCGGCCTGTCATAGGGGTAAGGGGAGGCTGTGGTGTATGATGGGTGGGACGGGGAGGCTGTGGCGTATGTTGGGTGGGAAGGGGAGGCTGTGGCATATGCGGTGTGGGAAGGGGAGGTCATGGCGTATGCGGTGTGGGAAGGGGAGGTCGTGGCATATGCGGTGTGGGAAGGGGAGGTCGTGGCATATGAGGTATGGGAAGGGGAGGTCGTGGCATATGAGGCATGGGAGGGAGACTGGGTAAATGTGGTGGGAGCTGGGAAAGAAGACACACAAGCATTGTTAGTGAGACGACCTGCCTTGGCAGGAGGCATTGGGCCTCCATTGCTTGCACGGATGCGCTTGGTTGCAGGGCCGCTGCTGCTGCCACTGGTAGCGCTTGATGCTGCCTTTTTCTTCTCAGTCTTGGCTTTCTCCAGCTCTTCAAGTTGCTTCCGAAGATCCTCCAGTGAAAACTCAGCTTCTAGGTTATGGTCCTCAACACACTTAATGACAGCTCGCAGTGCAGACTGCTCTTTCTTGTTCGCATTGCTCTGCAGGATAAATAACATCAGATCCCATAGAGTACCATCAAACAAAGAGACATTAAAACAGAGCCAGCCCAACAAGGAGGTGATAGATAACTAAAACTATATGTAGCTAAAAGAGGATAATAGCACTAGGCACATAAATAAAACTCAAAATTCAATCCTGTGTTCAAGAGATACTTTTTCTTTTGTTGAATGGGGAGCAGGAGCACCGCTCTTTCAATTAAGAAATTCAAGAGATACTTTAGAATTGCTGTTATATTTATACGAACCCCTGATTGGCCACTGCTAGTGCTTGAATTATCTGAAGCAGCGGTTGATGTCTTCTTAGAGTCTTCCAGGTAGGACTTCAAAAGAGGAACTGGAGGGAACTTCTCCTGAAGCCCAGCCTCGTAAGCGAAATTCACAGCATCAAGCTGCTGCCTCTTAGCAATTAGTTCCTCAATGATATCTGCAAAAGAAAACATATTAACATGTAGTGACTAATCTGCTTAAGTCTGAACGAGACCGTGAAAGGTTATCTGTCACTCAGGAAACACACAAATATATGACCAAGAAATAGAAATTGTCCACACAAAGGCATCAGCCATGCAGCAGTGAAGGTGTACACTGGAAGGCAAAACCAAACTGCCATGAACTTGGCAGCAAAAAGGCATGAAATTGTCGGTGTTGTAGCAGCATAGTTTATTTATAACAAGATAATGTAGCAGTTTCCCTTGGAATTTGGAATAGAAAACAAGGCTGTTTGGCACTTCCTAGCATTGCAGTGAGGTATGTGCAGCATTGGAACAAGAGAGTCCAGAAACTTGCTGTTAACGACACTGCAACACTGAATTGCCTTTCACTCTAAGGCAACGTACTGTAGACACAAGAATCTGACGACATCTAAAGGCTAAAGCAATGGCCCCCAAGACAAGCGCATGATGGCCATCATGTACAGAAGACACAGTTATCCTGAGCACTTGATAAAACACTAGACCACCTTTTCTAGCACATGGCTATGACAGAGACCACCCAGGGGGCTCGCTCTAAAAGGACATACTCCAATCTAATCATACCACTACTATCATACCCTTGCAGTAATTAACAGTGGAAAATAAAGAAGGAACTTTTCAATTCATTTTTGCCTGAGTGATTTCCTTTTTACCCTCCTCCAGAGCCTATTGAAATGCTGCTGCTGCTGCTGCTGCTCTGATCCACAATTAATAAAGTAAAGATGGCTGCCACTTAATCCTAATGGCGATTCAATGCTAGATCTAGGACAATTTACACACACTGCACACTTGGTTATCCCCAAAATCAACCATCTGAACCCCAAAGCTTCACCCCACATCAGCACTTGGCGCACAAGCACATACCCCTCAAAGAACTATGGTAGTGCCCAAAAAAAAATCTGTGCAACAAAACAGAGCAAGAATGCAGGCAGCAGCAAGCAGGAAACAAGCGTATGTATATACCAGCCATTTCTTCCTCGAGGCCGAGTGTAAGCGCGAGCCGTGGCATCTGCCGGCGCCAAGAGAAGCTGACGACAATCCTACGGTACAGCGGCCTGTCCTCCCTCTCCGCGACGGCAAACGTGGCGACGTGCTGCAGGAACGCGTGCGCGTCGGGCGGCTTAGCCCCCTCCACGCCTCCCTTCTTCTCGACAGCCTCCTTCCACTCCCTTGCCATGCCCCTCGCGCGCTCGCGCGCCGCGCGCGGGACGAGCGGGCGCGCGGCGCCGATGTCCGGGTCCGGGTCCGCCAGCGCCGGCACGGCGGCCTCGAGGATGAGCACGCACGCCCACGCCAGGTCGGCCGGGTTCCGCGGCACCTCGCGGCGGTCGACGGGGAAGACGTCGGCGACCGCGTCCATGACGAACTTGGCCGGATCCACGCAGAGCTTGAGCGCCGCGGGCATCTCGGACCGCAGCGCGTCCGCCTCCTTGCGGTGGGTCACGACGTAGCCCAGGAACGCGGACGAGTCCATCCGCAAGCACAGCGCGCGCAGGCTCTCGGCGAGGCCTTCCTCCGAGGCAGCGGAGTCGGACGGTGTCGGGGCCGGGGCCGCCGCCGCCTCCTTGGAGATGGAGTGGAGGTGGTCGAGCGCGCGTGAGACGGAGGTGTCGACGGAGGCCTCGCGGCGGTGGAGCGAGTCGAGCGCGCGGTGGGTGCGGGCGTCGAAGGCCCTGCGGCGGACGCGGAGCTGCTCGGAGCGGGCCGCGAGCCCGCGCTCGAGCGAGCCGAAGTGGTCGGCCAGCTGCTGGTAGAGGCGCGTGCAGGTGGCGAGCAGCTGCTGCTGCCGCTCCAGCTCCGCGAAGCCCGCGCTGACCATGTCCCCCGTGACCGGCCCGCCGCCGTCCTCCCCGCCCTTACTCCCCTTCGCGGCCGCGGCCGCCGGCGAGGCCATGCGGGGCCCGCCCACCCGCGGAAAACCCTAGCCGCCGCTGCCGAGCCGCTCCTCTCCTTTCTCCCTCGATCCGCGAAACCCTAGCCGAAATTCCCCTCGAGGCGAGGGGAGGCGTGGGTGGAATGGATGGAGGGGAAAGCGAAGGGGAGGAAGGGGGGGGGGGTGTCGGGGTGAATAAAGAGGTGGGTGGGTGGGGTGGGGTGGGGAGGGGAGGGCAGCGGGGCCAACCGTGGCGTGACGCGTGGCGGCCGCGGCAACTGTAAAGTGGGCCGCGGGAAGGAGGTGGGTGGGTCGGGGGCGGGCGGGCGGGCGGCCCCCGTGGTTATTACGCCTACGCGGGGAGCGAGCGGGGTCGTGTCCCTGTGAGGCCTTCTTTGGCAGCCCAGAATCCCGCAGGGATCCCGGCCTTTTCCATGGGCTAATCAGGCCCGTGCCAGCCTCCTCCGGGCCAAAATTATGCACCATTTGGCAGCCCACGAAGTCGAGGAATGCGGCCCGCTTCCCTGTATTTTACTCGGGGAACAAATCCACGACCCTTTTGTCCGGGAGAGTTTCCCCGTGCACTCGCGAGCCGCCCGACTCCTTCCTCTCGCAACACCGCCGCCGCTCGCCCAGGCTCCACCGCGGCTTGCCCAGGCTCCGCCGCGGCTCGCCCAAGCTCCGCCGCCGGTCTCCATCCGGGAGAGCTTCACGTCGAGTCGCATCCACCCCATCATCCCTTCAACGACGCCCCGACATCCCATTTCCTCCTTCCGTCCGTTCTCCGCCGGCGACCTCCCTCCCTCCCTCCTTCCGTCCGTTCCGTCTCGGGTGAGTAGTCTACACGCACCGCACCGGATCCATTTCCGGCCGGATCCGCCATCCATTTTGGTTGGTCCCGCGCCAGTCAATCGGCGGATGCGATTTGAATCTCATCATGGCCGGATCTACGCCACCTTGCCGCTGCTTTGTTTGTCTTCCCCGACGGCAGCTCAGACCCTCCTTACCTGACCCTCTCCTTTCTCCTTTTCAGTCAGGCCTTCCTCTGTATCACCAGTGAAGCAAAGGATTGGAGGCTACTCCATCCAGGGCAGCAAGGTAACCCAGCTTCTTCTGTATCTGTCTATGCTATATGCTATGCTCTAGGTTGGGATTAGTTCCGAGCTATCTCGAATGAAATCAAAAGAAAGGGATACACTGAGAAGTATATATCTAGTTTATGTAAAAAGGCGTGTATTAGAAACCCTTTCTTATTTCTAGACAGAGACTCTAGCCCTGATATTCTTGCAATCAAGTAAACATGCCTGTTGTCTTTCTTTTTTGATGAATGAATGCATGGATACATATAAGCTACTTGTTACCCTCCAAGATTCAGACTCTTGTCCCATGTATGCTTGCTGCTGTTCTGAAATTGCTACTAGTTCAACTGTTCAAAATCTGAACCTTGTGAACCATTCAAAACCAACAAGTGGTCTAAGTTTTTATAATACTTGTGTCTTTCATCGATGGTATTAGTCAGTCCCAAATGATTAATAGCTAATACTTGTGTCTTTCCATGTGATGATAAGTCTGAACCAATCTTTGTGCTTCACGGGCTCAATTTTTGTATTTTTTTTGGAAAAAAACATTGGATGCTTTGTCTACTTTTAGTTTTGATCGACTGTGCAATATAGCAGCAGCAGACATAGGTTTTAGAAGTCCCAAAATCTCATGGATATTGTTTTTGCCTCTGCTTCTATTTTCAAGGAAAGATGTTGTCATTAGGATTTTTTGTAAAAAAGGCCAAACTAGTTGAGACATGCCCAGCTACTGCCACTTACTGTTGTTTACAGAGCCTGTTTAGTTGTACATGTGCTTACAATTTCTACAATGTGCTTACAGTTTCTACAGAGGCTACGACTTCAGCTTCACCTTCCTGTTCCTGTTCACCTCCATCCTTGTGCTCCTAGTGTACATCACCATCTAGGTTCGCTGCCTGTCTTCCTTTCTCTTTATTTTAGAGCATATATGAAACCTGGAAAGGTTTACTATCTGTCTATCTGTCTATTTTTTGAGTATCCACTTATGTTTCTGTATCTTTGTCTAGTGCGTTGTTTCTGTAAATGCCTAAAAATATACTACTCCTATTTCAGTAATAAAAACATGCAAACCCCGGTGTATCTTCTGTCATCTCCTGTTAAGAAGCCAATGTTCGATGCAGTTTATTATTTGCAGTTTATTTAGAAGGTTTTGCTGAAAATAGAATGCAATTTATTTAAAAGAAACATATTGTTTCAGTTATTATTTGCAGTTTATTTAGAAGGTTTATTTAAAAGGGCATATTGTTTCAGTTCAGTGGATGCACTGGTTCTAGCTAGCTACATTGTTTATATAGGTTGGCCCTCAATGTTTTATTTACTTTCTTAGACATTTAGCAATTAGAATTTGCAAGATTCTTCTATCTAATTAAAAATGGTAAGGTTGTTTCCAGTGTGCTAGTTATCTGTCATATGTGCATGCAACACCCATAGCTAGCTGTTACTCTATGGTGCTCTTCACAGTAGACTGGCTCTGTTCATGCAAAATAATACTAGTGATGCTCTTCACAGTAGATGACGAGTTTATTTTTGTCTAGTCTTTCATTCAGAAAAAGTCTCTTTCAGTTAGATATATGCTATCTTTCAGTCAGAAAATTATGTTGGTTCTGTTTTGTGTGTCTTAGCTGCTAATGTTTGTCCTTTGTTTATTTGCAGTGCTCTTTGTGGAGGAAGTGTTGTATGATTTGAGAAGAAAAATGTTTTGCTAGCTGTAGTGCCTATGTGAGAAGCTCATGGAAAGGAGTTTTTTTTTCTCAAACACTACCCATGAAAAAGAGTTAAACCATATATTTTTTAATTATGTCTTAGATATCTAGATGGTGACCATCTGTGATTTGGTGAAGAATGGATTGGCTGAGTTAAGTTTGCCACTTGGAACTAATTTTATATGTATTGGACTACATCAAATAATTAGTATTGTGATTTTCCATGCATTATGCTCATGAAAAGTGCTCGGCATTGATATGAGGTTATTTCTCTATATTATTAAAAAATTTCAGTTTTTTCTTTATTTTCAAGACATTGTTTTCAGTTTTATTGCCGTACTTTGGCAGAAGTTCTCAGTTTTTTTAAAAGAAACAGTGCATACTTTCATACAAGTGTTGTTGTGCAGACAGTTCACGTTTTCCTTGCTCAGGGCAATCTATTGCCAAACAACGTCAGGGAAAACTCCGCACCTGTGGAAGTCTGCCCTGGGAAGATGGGGGAATGAGGTGTTCAAAATATTTCCACGCGTAGGACTAGATTCCCAGGGAAAACTCCCCTGTGCTGCCAAAGTAGGCCTGAGTGGGACAGGGGCGTCGGTGGGGATAAGGTGTCAGCGGGTGGTGGTTGGGGGACGGCGGGGAAAGCTGGCTGGGCTGCGCTGCGCTGCTCCCGGAGTGGGCTGGTGGCGGGCAGGGGCCGTGTGGCGTGCGTGGGATGGGGATGGGGATGGGATGGCGGTGGCGGTGGCGGGAGAGGAGCGCGCGTGCTGGGAGCACCCGGGGGAACGTACACACAAGCGGCTGCGGCTCTCCGGATCGGATGGCGGGCTGCCGACGCTGCCTCCCGCCAACTTTGCATTGCACGGCAACGGCATGCAGCACGGGACGGGACGGGACAGGGGCAGCCAGCAGTGGACGACGCTAGCGCCTTGTTTAGTTCCGAAAAAATTTCGGATTTCGCTACTATAACACTTTTGTTTTTATTTGACAAATATTTTCCAATCATAAACTAACTAGGATCAAAAGATTCGTCTCGTGATTTCCAGACAAACTGTGTAATTAGTTTTTGTTTTCGTCTATATTTAATGCTTCATGCATGTGCCGCAAGATTCGATGTGACGGAGAATCTTGAAAATTTTTTGGATTTCAAAGTAAACTAAACAAGGATGGTGGTGGTACTACCTTTGCAAATGTCCGGGTGCACTACTGGGCAGCACTAGGAGGGAGTGACCAGTGAGCAGTGTCCGGGTGCATATGGCATGCTGGTGGCCTGCCCATCAGGGCGTATCAGGACATCACCGATTCACCGTCCGTGTCCTGATGGAGGTAAAGCTGCGTACCAGCCGTATTGCTCTCCAAGGATAACAGTAAGGTTCGTATTAACCACGGCCACCATCAGATACCGAGCGAGTATTTACTTGCCGGGCCTCGTTTGGGTGTTATCGATTTACTTCAATCCACATGTACTGAGGGTGTTGATTGGAGTATAATTTTGTTCACGTTGCATTTCAATCCACATCAATACATGTTGATTAGTATAGATCTAACTACATCTAAATAATACTTCAGTTATACTTTTCAGCAAAGAAATGTTGTTTTTCTCTCACAACAAATCAGCATTAATGGCGGTACCAGCCAAATTTCAGCAAGGCGAAAAGAGAGATTAAACACGCTACCATGAGTGCACAACTTACCAAAACCCTTCACTTATGGGGTGCAACCGTGCAGGGTGGGTATTGGATTTTTCTAGTGTAGATGGGTACAGGGTGTCAATATGTGATGGATATTTACACATTGACATCCGTATGCGTGAAGCTATGGGCATGTTTGGCCAAAGCGCCTTCTGGCTTTAGTCTAGTACTGTAGCACACTATAGTAGAGTCAAAAGGAACCCTATATGAAAGCATTTAGGCCCCTAGTGAGTTTCCGTGATTAATGACAATGTTGATTACTATGACTAACGCGTATTTTGCAGCGGCAAAATCATTTGAGTTAGGTCATGGTAATGGTGATTGATGGACTAAGACGTTAATGTCTACTTAATGGTGGAAATCATTTTCCGTTTTCAAAGGATTGTTGGACATCATCAAAACTAGACTAGGTCTAAGTGCTATTTGGAATTGAAGGGCACTTAGAGTAGTTTAGGACTTTGTTTTTTCCTTTAACCGTACTATTAAGGGGGACATCGAACGGGTAGCTTGACCTAGACAAGGCGTTAGGTTTAGGTGTGGTGCACACTTGGTAAACCTAGTACTAGGTAACTCAGAGAAAAGTCCTTAGATCGAGAAAATCAAACTTTGTTTTGGAAAATTCGCGCTTCGACGAAATTTTGGTTGAGTAGTAGCACCAGACGCCACAGTGTGACTGTTGGCGCGTCCAGTGTATGCAGGAGGCGAGCCAGCATGCCGAGTGCCTAGGGTTAGACACCGGGCGCACGCACCGGACCCTATGGGGTGCGTCCAATCCCTTACCCAGAGAGGGTTGCAAAATTGGTCTCTCACCGATCGGTTTACGCGTGAGGACACCGGACGATTGAAGGGTGTCCGATGTGAGGAGTTTTGCGAAGTACAACTAGCCGTTAGAGTTGTACCAGACACTCTGCGAAGTGCGTCCGGTGCAACATAAAGTGCATCCGGTGCACTCGTTTTCTGTTGAATTCGAGTGGCCGACCCTTGTACTTGATGGTGGGGAGTATTTATACTCCTCCACCTCATTCAAGAAAACTCTCTTGCCCATTTTGTTCAGCTGAGAAATACCTTGTGATGCAAGAGAGAAGCAAGAGCCTAGAGAGGATTGAGAAATGAGTGATTTCTTGAGAGAATCTTTCTCTAGTGAGTTCCAAGAGTTCAAGTATGCATCTACCACTCTCTAGTGCCTTGTTTGGGTCACGTGAGAGTTCTTTGCTTGTTACTCTTGGTGATCATCATCACCTACACGGTTCAGTGGTGATTAGAGGCACGAAGATCACCCGGATGTCTTGTGGGTGGCTCGTGTCAAGCTTGTGAGCAGTTGTAGGTGATTCACCACGATGGAGTGTCAAAGAATGAACCCGTAGAGAGCATTTGGTCCTTGCGCGGACCAAGGGGGAGCAAGGCCCTTGCGCGGGTGCTCCAACGAGGACTAGTGGAGAATGGCGACTCTCCGATACCTCGGCAAAACATCGTCGTGTTCTTCTTCCTCTCATCCTTTACATTCTAGCATTTACTTTGAGTACTTTACATTTTTAGAATTGCCATGCTAGAATAGAATTGGAACTATGTTGCAAAACTTTTATCCGGTAGCTCTCTAGAACTCACTTAGACACAAGGGTTGAATTAAGGCTTATAGGTTACTTAAATTTTTAGAGAAGCTCAATTCAGCCTCCTCTTAGGTATCTTGATCCTTTCACCCTAGAAACACACCTTCGTTGATTCCATCTCTTCGATAACCCCCAAAACAAGAAGAGTTGGAGTTGTTTCCTGGTGCTACAGTAAAGCACATTAGCGCACATAGAAACAAGAAGAGCTAAAGCCACTTGGATGGAGCTCTGCCAAAAACACACTATATAGGCTCACCGCGAGGCAATTGATGTCCTTTTGACGAGTACATTCACACCCTACACTAAGGCCCTGATTACAATTTTTTTAGATTTCTCGTCACAATGAATATTGCGGCCCATGCATGAAATATTAAATATAGATAAAAGAAATAACTAATTACATAGTTTACCTGTAATTTGAGAGACGAATATTTTGAGCCTAGTTAGTCCATGATTGGATAATATTTATCAAATACAAACAAAAGTGCTACAGTATTGTGCTTAACTCCTAGATATCCTTGCTAAGAGAGTCACAGGAGGTTACACTTTCTTGGCAGAGCTAAACCCTCCAAAGCTTGTTCAAGGACCATATAAATTTGCACTAGTCCTAAGGAGTAAGAGCCTATTTGGAGTACCAAAATTTTTGCATGTTCCTATGTTTTCATTGTGAAATTTCTGCGTAAGTTAGGGCTCATAGGTCCAATAAATTATGAGTAAATTGGATCCAATGGGCGTGCATATGCATTGTTGGTGTATATACATGTGACATAAAATACATATTATATGGTCAAATTTTAATCCTAACTCCTAAGCATTGTTTTTTAAAAATACATAAAATACATATTATATGGAGCACATGTTATTGAAGTTGTAACAAAAAATGCAATATTTGAAATTATCTATTCTTAGGAAAATATTGGAGACAACATTCTTATGTAATAAACTTTACTAGTTTTACGAACATCTACTCAAGTTCAAAAATCAATATTTTTTCACATTCCTAGATGGCATCTTATTTCGAATGGGGATTGGTCCTTCAATCCAAAGAAAAAACTCCAAAGATCTACTTATGGTATAAAGTCCTTATTTTTTGCTACAAAGCGGGCAATGTAAATAAGGCGTGGACATCATTTGTGTCATGATTTTCTTTATTTTCTTAAATAAGATTAAAACTTACAGATATCTCTTTATATATAAGAAAATGTACATAAAAGTAATTGATTTCAACACCTTACTTTTTATGAAACTAGATAAGTAGGTATATGGTGGGGGCATACTCATGGGTGTGTGAGTTGTGCCAATGTGGTGTGATAAATAGTGTGTGTGTGTGTATGTGTGCATGTTCGTCAAGCAACCAGTGGCATAATTTGAAGCAGAAAAAGATTGTGTGCGGAAGAAAAGTCATTGGAACGGTCTCTTGCTGGCCTTAGAACAATGATGGATGGGGTTTTCCAACAACAATGAGACGTTAGAAAGAGCACGATGTAGAGATCTTTAGATGTCTTAATAGGAACATGAATATAGCCTAAATTAAAATTCTATAGGCTTACAAACATTATGGAAATTGTGTTAGCCCCAAAAGAGACCCTAATAATTCTACATCTAGCTATGTTTTACTAGTCTAGGGTGACAAGTCCTAATAGTTCTACTTTATTAATTGAAGAACATAAACTAATCAAGAGTAGAAAGCGATGCACACATGAGACAATATTTTTTATACCATGCTTTGATGGCTTGCCGGTTAGCTATGTCCACGTGGAGGCAACCTCAATGATCATCGCTCCTCTACCAAAGCCCAACCCTGCAAGGTTGCCTCCTCTAGGGCTTGAGCCAGCTTCAATTATGAGGCGCTCTCTAAGCCTCTCTTTGCACAAGAGTGGTTCTTTTCCTCCCTCGGTGAGATGAACCAAATAGCCCCTTGCAAACCATCTCTAAAGCGTCTCACAATCTTCAGTCCAGTGCTTCAACAAAGTCCCGCTGCTCTAAGTTGTCTAGGTGGCGGTAACCACCAAGAGTAAAAAAACAAAACCATATCAAACTTATCTCTAGTACCATCACTTAATGCAATCTCAAAGCAAATGCACCAGAAACACTCAAATCTCTCCAAAGATGCAATCACTAGCAAAACAAATGAGAATGGAGAGTTATCGTGAGCTCTAACTAAGGGAGATATTGTCCTTGGTTGAGTTTGGTGGTAGATAATAATGTCAGGTATGCATATAATTGGTGGTTTGGAGGAGTTAATTCACCTAAAACATGTTATAATTTGAGATAAATTTTGAATGCTTTAATTTCTTATATTATTTCTTATATTTCAAGATGGAGATGTTACCTATTCTCAATGAGGATGCACACACATCCACAAGATTTGTTCTTGCATTTTGATTGTTGTACCTTTTCCTTTACCCAACCTTTTCACTTCTACTTAGTAATTAGTATGGATCAAAATGAGGACAGTTTGGGTTTATACTTGATACATGTTTGTATAAAAAAAACTCGACCGGGGCGGTTGATACATGTTTGTATGACGTTGTATGTCCCAATTTCACTTCTATATTTATAAATGATCAAAAGAAAATGCGCAGTATTTGAGGGAGAAGCTTGCACACCCTGCCACGAGCACCTCACCAGCGGCATCCTACTTGTGCTCGCGTGCATCCGCCATGGCAGATCCACCGGATCTGGTGACGACGACAGTGGATCCACGCCAGATAGGCCTTATTCCTCTCTCCTCTCTCCTTCTCATTCTCCTGGATCACTGAGTTAGGGTTCTAATGAGCTCTCCCTATCGTCTCTTCCAACTTTGATACACTATAAAATGGCCAACTAGGGGGAAGCAAGTAGGCTAGGCGTTGGGAATAGTCGATGGGCGGTGTATGGGAGCTGGCGGCGGCTGAGGTGGTCGGACGAGGTCGAGGCTGAGGTGGTCAGACGAGGTCGAGGCAGGAAAGCTCTAGCCATGGTTGTGGCGGCACCATGGAAGCGGGGGGAGGAGGTGAGGGGAAGAAGGTGGTGGTGCGGGTAAGTTAGGGCATCGTTGGACAAAACCTTAGCTCATCGCGGCGGGACAATGGTGGCCATGAGGGTGAGGGTTTTTTTGCAGCTTATAATTGTTGTGAGAGGTGTATTTGCTCAAAATCCAAATCCAGAGTTTAAATTCTGCACGCGCACGTTCTAGCAGCGCCCTTCTTTATTTGATCCTTGCGTTAATTTGGAAAAAAAAAGCATCCGAGAAAAAAGGAAAAAAAAACTACGGAAGTTAGAAAACGAAGCCGAAAAAAAAAACGAGTCCAAAGCTGACACGCAAAACGGCAAAACCACTTGCCCTATACGGCGTCGATGTCATCACTACACGGAAAATTGTCAAATAGCCCCTTCCCCATCTCCCGTTTTAATCCGTAGACCCGCCCCCCCCGGACGACGAACACGAGAAGCAGCAGGCCAAGCCAATCCGTCGGCTTCCCGCAGTCCCTCCCCCAAATCCAAATCCCCCCGCGATCCCCGAAACCCTACCCTTCAGCGCCGCCACCCGACCGCTCCGCCGCCTCCGTCGCGCTCCCGCAATCCAGGTGATCCCCGACTCGTCCCATCGCGCGGAATTCCGACCCGGAACGGCCTCCCACGCGCTCGGTGGCCGCGCCGTCCCGGATTTTCCTTTCTTTCTTTTTTACCTCGGCGTTTCTTATCTCGCGTTTTTTTTGTTGGGTTGGGGTTTGGATTGATATCGCTTGGGCGCGCAAGAACTGAGTTTTTTAAATCGTTGTTCTTGATCCAGGGCCGCCTGGCGATGGTTTTGGAGCGGGAGGTTTGAGCTCTTCTGGGAATCGATTTTGCGAGGCTTTTGATGGGTTCGGACGGAGAAGGCCGCGGCTCGAAGGCCGCGGCGGCGACTAGGCCGCGGAAGAGGCAGCTGGTGATGGAGTCCAGCGACTCCGAGGATGACGAGTTCTGCATCTCCACGCGGCAGAATGCTAGTGGTGCCGCGTCGGTGGGCAATGCCGGTGCCGGCAGCCAAGGTGGTGGCGATCAGTCGGGGGAGAAACCCGTGACTGCTAGTCCTGAGAAGGTTTCAGGGGTTAAGTCCAGTGGTGGAGATGGTTTAGAGAAGAAAACGGGAGTTGAGCTGGAGAGTAGTAGTTCGCAGCCCGCTGCCAAGAGGATCAGAGTTGAGACTGTTCATGGTGATGGCAGTGGACGTAGTGGAGGTGCATCTAAGAGTGGAACTGGGGGGAAAATGCTGCCCCGGGGGCTCCCGACATGGCGGTTTGAGAGGCCAGAGGTAAGGGGAGGGCGTGTTTTGGATGACAAAGGTGGGGTGGTGGGCATGAAGGCAAGCAGCGCCTCAAAGATGAAGGAGCAAGCATCTAGTTTGGGTGACAAGAGGAGACACGTGGAGCTGCAGAAACATGAAAGACGGGCGCCATTGAAAACTGATCAGGGCAAATCCATTGATTCTGGCCAACATGAGGTTTTAAGGTTGCAAGGGAAAAGGGGTGTTTTAAGGATATTGCCAAAGCATGACAAGGTGGCCAGGGATACTGGTGGTGGTAAGATTCTGTCGAGGCAAACTGAGGTGGATGTGGAGACTGGTAAATGTAGGATTCCAACAAAGAGTGGTGTTTTAAAGCTCCTGCCGAAGAACAATGGTGCGGCGATGGAGAGTAATGATTGCAAGCTTATGTCCAAGAAGGTTAATAAGGTGGATGAGGAAACTGGGGATGACAAGATGCCAATGAAGAACACCAAGGTGGTTGATAAGGAAACCAGTGATGGCAAGACCCTTGCAATTAAAACTAAGTTGGATGGAGAGTTTGGTGGCCACAAGGTACCAATGAAGAACTCTACCGTGGACATGGAAACTGTTACTGAGAAGTTTCAGCACAGGAACAGCAAGGCAGATGGAGAAACCAAAGAGAGATATAAAGGATATGAAGAGAAAAGTGGTGCCCCTGCAGAATTTCGGAAGCAGGATGCAAATGGTGAGAAGAGAGTTGTGGGAAAGCTACTCTCTCCTGTTGCGCTGAGGAAAAGTGATCCAAGCGTAGTGGGAGTTTCTTTGGGCCCGAAAATGAAACAACAAAGTTCAAAGCAACAATTGAAGAACTATTCTCTGAGCTTGAAAGATGATAGCACTAAACCAAGTGAACAGAAGAATCTGAAAAAGCGATTGCTTGAGCATAAAGGGTCGTCAGAGAGTTTGTCAAAGAAGGCACAATCGAAAGCTGTTGATCTGCAAGGCACATCTGGCCCTGTGCTCAACAAGCTTGGAATGAAGAAGCCAAGGGGAGGACCCCTCTACACACACAAGCAGGATCTCAGGAACAAGATAAAACGTGTGCTTTTAGATAATGGGTGGAAAATTGACTTAAGGCAGAGGAAAAACAAAGATTATGAAGACTCAGTCTATGTTTCTCCTGCCGGGGTTGGCTATTGGTCAATCACTAAGGCTTATGCAGTTTTCCAAGAACAGTTTCAAAATATGGGCCGCTCATCTAAACTTAATAATACTAAACCAGGTGCTTCAGATGCCATATCGAAGGATGATCTAGCATTGCTAAAAAAGAATATAGTTAAGAGAAGGACTAATAAAGAAATCTGTAGCGCTGAAAAGAAACCTGGGGTTAGCAGAAACAGAAGCAGAAGCTCAAAAGATATCCTTGCTAATAGAGGTTCTAGAAACAAGCATCAGAACAAGGAGGATAGGGTAAAAGATCGGAGGTGTGGGCTTCTTGTCCGCGGGAGTACCCATGATGCAGAAGATAACATGGATGGCTATATTCCATATGAATGGAAGCGTACAGTATATTCATGGATGATAGATCTGGGGGTTGTTTCTGAAGACATGCAGGTCAAATACATGAACAACAATAGAACCAGGGAAATGTTGGCAGGTAAAATTACCAGGGAGGGTATTTTCTGTGGGTGCTGTTCCAAGATTCTCACAGTAGGGAAGTTTGAACTTCATGCTGGTTCAAAAGAGAAGAAGCCCTATGCAAACATCTTTCTGGAAGGTGGTAAGGTATCTTTGTTGCAATGCTTACTTGATGCATGGGAGAAGCACACACTATGTGAAAATAAGGGATTTTACAAGATAGATAAGGGCGAGGATGAACATGATGATACTTGTGCTATTTGTGGGGATGGTGGTGATTTGGTGTGCTGTGATCACTGTGCTTCCACTTTTCATTTGGATTGCTTGGGAATTAAGGTAAGCATACAGATATATATGTGCTACAGCACTTCTTTTGTTTGTTCTGTTTTTGGATGCTTTTATGTTTATTATTTAATTTATTTATGCCAATTGCCTCTGCAGCTCCCCTCTGGCGATTGGTATTGTCGCAGCTGTTTATGTAGGTTCTGCGGTTTTCCCCAAGAAAAGCCATCATCTTCTCCTGAGTTGTTACTTTCTTGTTTGCAATGTTCAAGGAAATGTAAGACTTTCTACTCTGTGCATCCTTCTCTCTGTGCATCTGTACATTTCCTTACACAATAATTTTGCACTTCGCAGATCACCAAACTTGTTCATCTGGAACTGGGACAGACTTTGATTGTACCATACCTGGCACCTCTATTGATTGCTTTTGCAGTCCAGGATGTAGAAAGGTGCAAAGTTTTGCTTCAGTATTTTAGAGTATTGGGTAGCATACTATACCATATATTATAATCTTCATCCTGGATGATGATGCTTGATGCGTCTGAGCATCATGGATGACCTGAATCATATCCTTCAGGGGTTCAATTAAAGGACATTACTGATAAATCTCCTGCAAATTTGCAGCTGAAGCAACATGTGAAAAGTATTTATTATGTTAATACAATTTGCCTTAGCATTCAATTAGCCCATAGAATTTCACATTTCCTTACACATCTCAGTTAATCAGGGTCAACTGTCTTTAGAAACGCATTGTATGATTCTTTCTGCTGTTTTTTTACTTGTATATGTATATTCTTTTTATAAACATGGACACTAAGGCTGTTCTATTTGTTGAAATAACACAGATTTATAAACGACTAAACAAGCTTCTTGGGATAAAGAATCATATGGAGGCTGGATTTTCGTGGAGTCTGGTTCACTGTTTTCCTAATGATCAGGCCATGCCCCCCAAAAATAAAGAAAAAATGGCACAGTGCAACTCCAAGATAGCCCTCGCTTTCACAGTTCTGGATGAGTGCTTTCAGCCACACATTGACGAGAGAAGTGGAATTAATATGATTCACAATGTTGCATATAATTGTGGGTAAGTATGCCTTCGTGCTCTTGATTCATTGTGGTTATACCTCCATAAAAGAACAAGAAGAATGATTTTCCTGAACTAGCTGCAAATGCAACGGACAAACAACTCTTGGATCTAGGATTTGTTGTTTCCTTACCCTTCACTTTTCTTTTAAGTCTGCAAGAGCATGTCTAGGAAGAAGCTCATAGGGAGCAGCTGTAACATTTCTAGAGCTGTCATTTCTGTCTTTGTTATATTCTTTGGATTCCACTTGATTGTTTATCACACAATTTTTCTTGAATTATTTTTCAAATATCAATACAATCACTTACTGAAATTCTGTAAAACAATATTGCAGTTCTGATTTCAGTCGTTTAGACTTCAGTGGTTTCTATGCATTTATCCTGGAACGGGGTGATGAAGTAATATCAGCGGCATCTGTAAGGTACATTTGTATGTTCATATGCTGTTATATTTTGTTATACTAATTTCATATTCACTCCTTGGTTGCAAGGAATTTCAGTTTTGTTTTGTTGGAAACTACTTGCTTCCTTGTTATGGACAAGGGCTCTGTAGCAGTGGGCAATGAAACAAATGCTGTAACAGGGTTTGGCACGAGTTTCTGTAAAACCTTGCAAGTTCTTTATGGCTGCACATTTTCTAATTGTGTGTTTAAAGCTTCTTAGGACTTCAAATGAAGTCATCACTGAGAAATTCTAGCACTATGTCAAGCAAGAATACTAAAAAATGTTCAGTCTGTCCCTTAATTTCTGATAGCCTGGCATGGTAGAAGAGAGCTCCTGGCTAACTGGTCAATTACAGGTCCCCTACCCTCATTAGACCTTTCCAGCATCCATATGATGAACTAAAACGTTTTTTTTTATCAATTTTCTTATTTGTGGGTGGAACAGATATGTGAATTATAGATGCAAATGTAGAATATAATGTCCTCTTTTAATCAGAAGGCAAAAGTTACATGCATCCCAAGCCCTGAACCAGGCCAAATTGTTTAAGCTTCTGTGTCAGAATGTCAGCCATCCCCATCTCCTATTCTGATTATTCAAATCAAATTTTGCATGCAACATGTGTATACTGAAAATATGTGCTGAGGGTGCACTGTAGATGATATTTTGAGTCTCGCTTGTTTACCATTTCACCATCAAGCTGTCCTGAAAGTAGTTTGTATACACATATAAGCATTAATCAACCGTTGTTTTCTTGAAAACTTGAACTTTATCATGATTTGTTCCTTATTCATACCCCAAACAACTTCTACGTGTGATGCTACAATCTTGCCCTCTTTTCTTGTTCTTGTGAATTTATGAATCCTAACTTAGTTTCATTTCTAAAACGCTTCACTTTTTCCCTGCATGAATCAGGATTCATGGAACTGATTTAGCGGAAATGCCATTCATAGGCACAAGAGGCATGTATAGGCACCAAGGGATGTTGCGTCGGCTACTGAATGGAATTGAATCGGTAATTTACTTCCCCTTCCCAGCTGTGCATTCGTGTGAGCGCTAGAGCTTGCAGTCACTTGCTGTCAACTGTCATTTCTCCTTGTTCATACTTCACATGTGTTGCTTCTCGTGTCCTTGATATTTCTGCCTTGTTCTGTTCTAGACTTCCAGTTTACCTTCACATAGGCTGGTGATGTTAACAGATTGGTTAATACAACTGTATAATTAGGCCTAGTTTGCATATTGTCTTTACTCATGTGCTGGTATCAACATGTCTCTTAGTCTTTCTTCAAAAGATTTGAGATTGTTAGATTTATCATCTCTACCCTAGTATGATTGCAGAATTGACTGGCATACTTTGAACATCTGGTTTTGTTTACTATAACACAGCGTATTGCAATGTACATATGTAGATATGCATTCTGATTTGTCAAATGGTATGCATTCTATTTGTATGCTTTGCAAGGCTAAGGAGATTCTGTATATAGCCTGTGGCAGTTTTCTACTTTCATTTTTTGTTTGTTGATGTTCATATTCAAAAGAGCAGAGCACGAACCTACTTGTAATCAGATCAATTTTTTTGTGTGTGTACACCCATGTTTGCATTCCTGTTTCCAGAACTTCTGACATGTTTTTGGGGTTAATTTATATTTTGTAGGCCCTTTGTTCCCTTAATGTTCAGAAACTAGTAGTATCTGCTGTGACTGAAATGGAGAATACTTGGACAACTGTTTTTGGTTTTAAGCCTGTTCAACCTTCCAAGAAACAAAGAATCAAGTCGTTAAATCTCTTGATTATGAATGGGACCGGTCTACTAGAGAAGAGGTTGCTGCAAACACAAACAGTTGATGGACAGATCACTACCAAGACAGGTCTAAATACTAAACTGTTTCAAGAAAAGTTTTCTCTTTGTTCGGATATTGTGATGCTGTATTTTTTTTTTCTTCCTTTTTTTTTTGATCTGGTAATGCCATAGTCCCATATCTCAGCAATTCTTCTTTGTTAATGCAGCTAATACTGTTGGATCTAATAAGATGGATGCTAAAATGCTTGGTGAAGCAAGTGGATCTGTGACACCTGTTCATGTTTCTAGTGTACATGATGCCGCTGACAATCTTGAAATTAAGCGTCATGAGAGTTCTCATCCTTTAGGAAACTCTGCAGGCTCGACATTGGATGAGTCTCCTGCTGCAGAAGAAAATGAAGCGAAAAAAACTATAGAAAGGACATTTTCGGTATCCATAGGTGATGGTAAGACAGTTAAGTTGCATACACTTCCTGGAGCTAATTGTGGAGTCAACATGCAGTGCATGGCTGAAGCAGAAAACATTCAAGAAGAGAAATACAAAGAAACCAATGGGAGATCGATTGCTGAAAATACTATCTCAGAACAGAAGTGTGAAGATAAATCTAATTCCAGCCATTCAAATTCATTTGCTACTCCGGTGACTGTGGATCAATATTCTTGTTTATCTAATGAGATTGGGAAAGGTGAAAACTGTTTATCTAGTGAACTTTCTGTTGGAGCTGCTCCCATAACAGGCAAAACTGAATCTAATTTGACATCTGTCCATCGTGCTAATCAAGAGGATGAGAAAGCTTACGCAGCTCCTGTGGACACTAAAATACCTTCAGCCATTATGGATGAAAATCCTGATAAGCATGAATTTAAAACTATGGTTGTAGGATATAGTCAAATCTCAATGGAAGCTAAAAGCTTGGAAGATAAGACTGCTATTGTAAATGGAACCTCAATGGATGCCTATAGAGATAAAGGTACTAATGAAGATCACAGTGCTTCTGCAGTTGACAATGGAATATCTGTGAAGTTATATGTTCAGCAAATGGAGATTATTGAGGACAAAACTGGCTCACTTTTACCAGATTTGAAACACTCTTCTAGTTGTGAAGATATGTTGGTGACCTTGACCGAGTCAAAGTCACTTAAAAAGGATATGGTTGAAATCAATGATGCAACTATTAAGGTAGGAATGGCTGGTGAGAGTTTCAATGAAGCAGGAATAACAGCTCCCATGCTCAACATTTCAGATGCTGTTGGTGAAAATGTGGTTAAGCCTACTCAAACTTGTGGGGAGGGTCAACTTCGTGGAGAGGATATCATATACAGTAATAACAGCATGGAAGATGACCTAGCTTCTAGAGAACCTGTTAATGCATGACATTGCATTTTCTGCTATAAAAGGTATTGTTCTAGAGATTACAAAATATTTTATCATTCAGCTTATATAAGTTTAAGAAAATTGTTCCTTACATTTGTGCTTTCCATCATCACTGAGAAACTGAGAGTACTTTCGTGTACATATTTCGTTGTACTTATGGATGCTTATATGGTAGCTGTAGACAGCTATTATTAGTACATACCAACTTTTTGTATCGTTAATGACTTAATTCATATATTGGTCACCAGTAGATTGTATCGTTAATGACTTGAGTTCATATATTGGTCACCAGTAGATTTAGCCTAGATGTTTAAGTTGTGGCAGCAACTTGTGAAGGCATGCTTCTGATGTAGTTATATAACTCTGTATCTCTGTCTATGAATTGCTGTAGTTATAGTTAAGCTTCATCTGAAACCAGGCATGAGTCATGAAAATGTCAGTTCACAGTTATGATCAAGCATCTGTAGAAATCACCAAATCAGACAATCCTTATCACAGCTTCTAAGTATCAGTTTTATTATGGAAAAAAAACTGAAAAAAGTGTCAGGCAATATTTTGAGCAGATGCATGTGCTTGATTTGAGCAAATTTTCACATGAATTCATAGGTGCCAGGGCCATACACAGATATGCATCTTTTCTAGTTGCTTTTGATTCTAGGAATTCTTTAACCAGTGTAGTAAAATTGACTCCCTTGTTTGATAGGAACTGTTTTCATGGACATCAAGGATAGTTAGTAGTGGGCACTCATTGGTAACATTTATGGATTAACAATGCTCCGTGGATGGTCTAAAGGAGAGATTGTTTGGCTGGCAGACTGGCATGGATGAATTTTTATTGGTAAGAAAATTTCTTGATCACAAATATTCCCGGTCATGTTATGAATCTTATGTATGCTTCTAAAGACATGCAAACCATTAATCGCATGTAGCATGCACACATTGCAAATCTCAGCCATCTGTTATTGTGGTAAAGATGTCCATCTATAACTATGAGCTTGAGCCATCTTTTTAAAACCAAAGAAATAATGTGTGAACAAAGTTTGTGACAAAAACTTCTGCTTCTCATTTGCATTGAGTCACAAACTTGTTGGAACTGCTCCCAGTTGACACTAGTGATCTCCTTAGGCATTACAAGTCCACTTACTAATGCTTATTCTAGTTTTCATTCGTCCTTGTCATGGTCAAGAACGTCTGAAGCTCTGGGAAGTAGCGTGACTTGTCCATCCTGGTCCTTTCTTTAGATCACTATGTGCTAGCTGATGAGCAACTGTTAAATAACCATCGCTAATTGTTACTTTAGATGGGAAACAAAATTAGGTTGATGCTGCTGTCTGTTTAAATTTCCTAAAATCATGTCAAATCCTTTGGCATTCAATTGCTTGTTGCTCACAATCTTTTAACTACAAGATCTTGTTTTTATTTGTATTGACAGTGGGCGTGGGCGAGGCACTGCTGGGAGCTTGGGACGGTCCGTGAGAAGCATGGGACAGTTGGTTCTTAAGCTTTCCTGACTTTTGGTTCTCCTATACTGAGGCTGTAGATCATGAAGCTTTCCTGACTTTTGGTTCTTCTATACGACCCACAATCTGGGTCAACATTTTGTTGTAGATATACATGTGTGGAAGTTTTCTGTTGGCCTCCTGGTCGACCCGAACTCCTTGTTAAGAGTTGGTAGCCATGGTATGCATGTGGAATTTTGTACCATGTACAGAAATTAGAGAATGAAAAAGAAAAGCCATGTGTTAACGGTTATAAATTGTTGCTTGTTTATATCTGTGTAGCACTGTGAAATTCCTTTTGTGATTGCAGGGCAGCAACCGAGATTGTTCTGCCGCTTTACATGGTAGTGATAGTTACCACTGGGCGGTTAGCGGTTACTAGTAGCACTTTGCAGCCTGTGTGTTTTCTGTTTGATGGGGGGAAAAATTGCCTGTACTATATGTTGAATCTTTGCAGTGTGATTCGTGCGATGGACATTGCAGAGGATCAGCCGAAGGAAGGATGGATGTAGCCGTAAATGTTGTATCTGATTGGAGTTGATGTGCCCTTGTCGCCACATTTCGACTTTTCAAGCGGTCTGATCCCTCAATGTACCCATTTTATCTCTTATAGGTTACTCTCTGTTGGTTGTAATTTATAACATTTATTTATTAGATGTCATGTAGAATGTTTTGCTTATATATGTGGTAAAGAAGTAATTTAGAAGAGAGAATGAAACTCTTTGGATTCTAGTACTTTGTAGTTTTGGCATTAATCCAACAATTTAGCATTCATGTTTACAGTTTTGCCCCACGTTCATAGACACAACATACAAATTAATTAATTACTATAACAACATTAGACATAGTAACCTGATATCATGCATTGTAGATGTTTTTCCCCCTAATAACTAATAATTCAATATTCTTCTTATGATGTGACAGCATTGGATATTGGAGCATGAAACCATGGATTGGTATTAGCCTTATATAAAAAACTAGGACTCCACTAAAGCATGTGAAATCAAATTTTCGGATGCAGACTCCATTTTAGAAAATAAATAATTTCAGTTGTCAAATAGAAAGGAAAAAGAACAGACTAGATCTAGGGTTTGTCGGCTCTGGTGCCTTCGCCCCTGCTGCCGGCCACTACCTCGTCGTTCGGCGAACCCTAGTGCATGCGGCAGCCACCCTCTTCCCCTCCCCCACTGCCGCCATCTTCTCCAGCTTCGGTGAGCCTCCCCACCCCCCGATCTGACTTGATCACCCCTTTCGTCGTTAGCTACCCTAAATCGCTTATTGACCATCCCCACCGCCTGTCCTACCTGTCTCCCCTGGCCGACCATTCTATACCCCACCGGAGTTGGGAGAGAAGAAGGGGGAGCTTGTCGAAACCCTAACGTGAAGGAGGAGGAGAAGGCCTACCTTGGTAGATCTGCCATGGCTGGGGCTGGATCCGTTGGATTCACCATGGCCGATGAGTTCCTCGTGAGTAGGGGTGTGGAGAAGGCAGTGGGATGCGGGCTCGCCAGAGGTGGTCACCGTTGGGGAGGAGCTCGTAGGTCCTTTGCATGGCTGGAACCCGCCATGGCTGCCACCATGGATGCCGGTAGCGGGCGCTGCCCGAGAGGAGAAAGAAAAAGCTGTCGCATGGGGAGGAGGTAGGGGTGCGAGCGCGAGTGGTCGCTGCCGGGAGGAGGTCGTTGACGTTGGAGCTCCACGGCCACTAAGAGAAACTCACTAGAGATCTCTAGGGGTGTGTGTGAGAGAGAGGGGGGGAGGGAGAGGTGGAAGATAGATACAGACGTGCGGGTATAAGTGGGAAAGAGAGAGGCCCGCGAAGAGGTGTGGATGGAGTGTGCGTGCGTGCACCTCTAGGGCATGCACACCTGTAATAAATCATTTCTGAAAAAACAAGGCCCTACTACAAAGTTTTATCTTGCACCACAACATTTTATGTTATCATTATTGTTTTGGCCATCCAATGTTAAGCAGCCACCTCAAATCTTGGTGGTTTATTTGGAGGCAACAGAACATGCCCTATTGAGGCAACAGTCTGGAAAGAACTATCATGAGTAATCGAGTATGATGTAGCACTTCTCTATTTTCTATGTATTGTATCAGCCGTAGATCCCCATAGGCAAACCCCATGTTTGTTTGGGTCGAGACGTTCGCTCGTGTAAGCCACTAAGGGCCGATTTCTTGTGCCTGTGGCTAGGATGCATTGCGCATCTGCCTGCAAGGGCGTCAGCCAAACATGCCCTAAAATGGTTTTTGTTTGCCTTTATTTTCTCGATGGTCATTGTTCTCGGAGACTCTAAGAAAATTGGCCTCTCGAGTTCTCCAAATTTATGTAGTATTATTTTATTTTTTTACTTGATGGATTAACATCTTGTGTGCTCTAGTATTCCTTGCAGAAAACTTCCCACCACCCAATATACATAGATGAAACAAATTACTATTTGCATTATTCATATCTCCAACTCATCATAAACTAACCTCATGATGAAATTACTCTACTCCCAATCAAACTCTTTGATGTTTATGCTTATATTTTTTCCCCAAGTCACGTGACAACACATGGGGGAATTTCCCTAATTTTAATAATTATATTAACATCACAGACAGTAATCTTAATATAAATAATGATACTTTTTATTTTTTTATCTACTGTCCAGAAAAATCACTGGAAAATGTACTCATTCAATTTGTTTTTATTTTCAGTATTCTGAAACTAAGTTAATTAATTTCAATTTTCAAACCATTCACTCAAAAGAAAAGTTAAACTTCAAATCAAATCAAGCAAAAAGGAAAATTCAGACGGCGCAGGCAGATACTAGAAGAAAATTATATGATGGGCTACGATGTTGGCTCCTTGCCGGCCCAAAATAGGTCAAAACAGCCCGTTCAGCCCACTGAACCCACACCCCCCCTCTCAACCCCACTCTGCATCAGCGGATCCATCCTGGCCGTCGATCCGCGGCCATTAGGGTTGCTTCCACCCCCATCACCCTCCCAACTATAAAGCTCGCCTCGCGACGCCGCCGCCGCCGCCAGCGAGAGGAGAAACCCTACCCCGCGCAGCCGCAGCCGCAGCCCGTCGCCGCCCCGAACTCCGGCGCGTGCCCGAGCTCCACCAGCCGCTGCCGCCATGGTAAGAGCTCCGCCCCACCCTCCCTCACTCCTCATCGGCCCCAGTGAGCCCGTCACGAGACGGGCGATTGGTTCTGACGCGCGGTTGGCGTTGTTGGCTTTGCAGTCGCTGATCGCGGGGGAGGACTTCCAGCACATCCTGCGTCTGCTTAACACCAACGTGGATGGCAAGCAGAAGATCATGTTCGCCATGACCTCCATCAAGGGTGTTGGCCGCCGCTTCTCCAACATCGTATGCAAGAAGGCCGACATCGACATGAACAAGCGGTGAGTTCTCTCGATGGCTTTTGTAGTTGGTTCAGTAGTGGGATGAGAGGAAGAGATGCAAGGGGACATTGCGAATTGTGGAGGGTTCTTGTGGAGTTTGGGGGTGCCTCGGGGAGGGATCGCCTCATTTGGACATGTACTGGGCTGCAGTTGCCTAGGTTGGACGAACAGTTTTTTGTGAGTTAGAATTTTAATGTAGACGCCACTCAATTTTCATTGAAATATTAGGCCTTTGAAATTAAGGTTGGTAGATCCTGTTTTAACGAGTATAAGTGCTGGATGATTGGTGCTTTTATGCGGATCTAAATATCCTTTCTTTTTGTTCCTTTTGTCATCATGCTTATGCTCAACTTAGTGTAGCACCATTTATTTGCCAATTTAGTGGCTTTATTTATTGATGAGCATGCTGAAATTTGTTTCCAACTTGTTGGATGCACTAAAACCACTGCTATTTATCAGAACTGTTGACATGCATTTCTCAGCAATGATTTCATTCTGGGTACAGAAAGTTCATGCTATGGCCATAGAGTACTGACCTATATTTTTTATCAGTTTTTTGGTAAAAATGCCTGTTAATGTTTTTCTATCCAATGAAGAAACATGTTGTAAAGTGGTTCAGCTTCTGTACGTATCGTGAATTTAGGATTAGCTTAGTTTTTGGACATTTTGTGCAATAGTTGTGTAAGCTTGTCAACTGTGGAACATACTGTATTTACTGGTTGTTTTCTACTTTTCTGTAGTCATCTGTGGCTCAGCGTGGATTGTAAATTAGCATTTCTGACTACTTGGGAAAATGCAGTGAACGCCATTTTAAAATGTGTTGTGAAGTCCTTGACATCCATATGACTAACCAGTGTAGAATTACAAATACTTGTCTAGGATTTTTTTTTTTGCAATGTTTCCAGTTTGCTCATGTTTGCTGAAGTTTGAGATTGTTTTATTGCATGACTGCCCCAGTCCCACTAAATTTTAATTGTGCCATTTTAGCCAATTGTGCTACTACGATGTCAGTCTGATATTGTATGTTACTGCAGGAATCCCCCATAGCATGAAGTTCAGCACTAATGAATGATGATTATTTTTTTTTTGTGCAGGGCTGGTGAGCTGTCATCAGATGAGCTTGAGCGCCTCATGACTGTAGTTGCCAACCCTCGCCAGTTTAAGGTCCCTGACTGGTTCCTCAACAGGAAGAAGGATTACAAGGATGGTAGGTTCTCTCAGGTTGTTTCCAATGCCCTTGACATGAAGCTCAGGGATGACCTTGAGAGGCTGAAGAAGATCAGGTCAGTCTATCATCACGTTTTTCTGTTATTAATTATTGTTGATTGATGCTGTACTGCTATACACAAGTTAGCATGCACACATATTTATTGTCATGACACTGTTGAAAATATTAGTTGCATTTTCCTCTGTTAGTGCTGTTTATGTTTTCCATAATTGTACAAAGCCATTGTCTTTGTGGTGAAAACAAATCTTTGTTTGAAACTGTTATCTGCTCTTCACACAGAATATGCTTGTGATTCGAAGATCTGTTTTACTGTTGTGTTTGTCATATGACACAAAAACCTTGTGTTATCCAGGAACCACCGTGGTCTGCGTCACTACTGGGGCCTGCGTGTTCGTGGCCAGCACACCAAGACCACCGGGAGGCGTGGAAAGACTGTCGGTGTGTCAAAGAAGAGATAAGCTCCTTGAGGCATATTGGTCTTATCTTGAGTTTCTTTTGTATGCAGACATTTGTGCTTTGATATGCCACAGGATGTTTATTATCTGTAGGATAGATGAGAGTTCCGCTTTACAAGACTTCTATATATTGTAGCAATCTTTTGCTGCCTGTGTTCCAAGAGGGTTGAATTGAATGTTCTGTGAAACGGGTAAAAGTTTTATATGCTTGTTTTTGCTGTGTTTCCTCGGAGGTCATTTTGCTAGTGAAAGCTGACAAGAGCCGATTTGTTCTACGAAATTTTGATATATCTGTTTTGTATCCGTGTGTTCCCGATTCGATTCCGATATTCAGTAGTTTCTGGACCTGGTAAAAATTTTGATAGTTCAAAGTTGTCTAGTGCGGCCCCGTGGGCCTTTGGTCGTTTAAATTAGCATAAATGCTTAGGTCTTGTTTAGATGTGAAAACTTTTTAGATTTTGCTACTGTAGCACAGCACTTTTGTTTGTTTGTGGCAAATATTGTCCAATCCATAGACTAACTAAAATCAAAAGATTTGTCTCGCGATTTACAGGTAAACTGTGTAATTAGTTTTTATTTTCGTCTATATTTGATGCCATAAAATTCGATGTGATATTGAAAACTTTTTGGTTTTTGGGGTGAACTAAACAAGGCCTTAATGTGTGTAAGCAAATGTTTTCACCAAAGGAATTAGGAGCCAACCTGTATATCTGCCTAGTGACGCCATAAGCACATGTTTCAATCACTTTACATTCAAGCAGCCTTTCCGTGGTCTTTTGTAGTTTGGTTGTCTAGTCTAGTTTGGGCAAAACCTGTGCGTTGTTCGTCGGTGATTATTGTCACGGTGCATGATAAGCATTTTTGTGGTTGTCTAGTCTAGTTTGGGCAAAACCTGTGCGTTGTTCGTCGGTGATTATTGTCACGGTGCATGATAAGCATTTTTGTGGTTGTCTAGTCTAGTTTGGGCAAAACCTGTGCGTTGTTCGTCGGTGATTATTGTCACGGTGCATGATAAGCATTTTTGTGACTTTGGCCTCGTTGAGTTCACCCTGTAAACCAAAAAGTTTTCAAGATTTCCCGTCACATCGAATCTTGTGGCACATGCATGAAACATTAAATATAAACAAAAATAAAAACTAATTATACAGTTTAGCTGTAAATCACGAAACGAATCTTTTGATCCTAGTTAGTCCATGATTGGATAATATTTGTCACAAACAAACGAAATTGCTACAGTACCGAAATTTTTTTAAATTTCGGAACTAAACAAGGCCTTTGTGAGACTGTCCAGTCTCTGAGATTGTCCAGTATTTGTCACGTGTTCCATATATATAAGTTTTGTTCATATACAAGAATTACCGTGATTTCCTTTGTAAGAGATTGGTCTTTCTGATTTCCAACCATTTGACTCGGATCGAGATTGTTGCTCTGGTGGCAGCATTAGCAGCACTTATAATCCTTGTCGCTATGAAACGTTATTCCCTTAGAAAAAAAAAGCCTTCTCCAAAAAATACAAATGCTGTGCTGGAGCAGAGGAGTTGTGCAAAGGCCGTGGCACCTGACTACTAACCCAGCCAGTGGCTATAAATGGGCCAAATATTGGAAGCCCATTCCATCCTTGCTTCTCTAACCCTGACCCCTTTAATTAATCAACCCAGTCAGTGGCCGAATTAGCCGACAAATGTGCTCAAAGTATACTCCACTATCCTTTTCTTTTTGTGAATCCAAACATGAAATTCATTATTATTAATGACACATATCCATTGTTGGCTTTGTTCGCTGGAATCGGACTGGAAGATAGGCGTTCGTGGGCCAACATTTTTTTAGACGAAACAGGACGGATGGTCTCTTTTTTCGAAAGATCCACGTACCGATATAGTCGAACAGAAGCATAAAATGCATTATTTTTTATCTACTAGATGATATTTCAATCCATGCTTAGTAGAATTCATTTAGATAATCCTTGCTTAGTCAAATTCTACTGCATCCTGCACTGCTGTTGTACTCTACTACTCTCGGGATTCGACTACGATCGGATAATACTCCTTTGTCTTCTACAACTAAAAAGAACAAAGTGTGGACAATTTTTGGTGTGACATTTGTTTTGGTTCTTCCGTCTGCCTGTGCGATCCCATGACTCCGTGATGCGACAATTTCCTCGCTGCCAGGTGGGCCCTTCCCGCGCGCCGCGAGCCCATGTGATACCGTGACGCCTCCTCTCCGCAGATCACGGTGCTCCTGGGTTCCTCAATCAACGCCGTTGTCACCTCGCTTTCCCTTTCCCTTTCCCTTTCCCTTCCATCCAAGCATACGTCGCACACCTCTCCATATCTTCCGTCTTCCCCGTACGGCGCCCACGCCCCACCCTCACCATTGCCGGTCCCTAAGCCCCCGTCCTGTCACCCCCTGCCCCCGCACTTACCCTGTCCGCCTGTCGCCTGCTAGAGCCATCAAATGACCAAGGCAGCATCAAGAAGAGCGACCTGATCGAGATCCGCGATGGCTCACCGGAGATCTATCAAACGGTAGCGGTAGAGATTGAGATGCAACTGTGGACGGCGCCTGCATATTGATAGACCTACTGTAGCCATGTGAGATGTCGGCGATGGCCAGATGTGGGAGACCCAGGTGCGAAGCCCCGCCGCCACTCATCGATGCAAGATCTGGTACAGAGGATTGGAGGACAACAAATTTGTGATATGCCTGTTGAATCCGCGAGATCCACAGGGGCAGAAAATGTGTTCCATGACATAGGTAAGTTCCTTTCGGCTCCCCTTTGCCTCATTCATCAATCTCCTCTCCTGCGCTCACTCGTGAATCTGGTGATGATGGTGAAGTTGAAGGCAATAGGGGAGTCACAGGGGAAATAGTGTCAGGTGAACTCCGAGTGCTGCTGATGTAATATTATCCTGCTTAAGATATCTTATGGATGAACACTGCATCATGTTCTGTGATTCAACTAAAACTTGACATCAACTTATAAGCATCCTGGTCCATTTAAAGCGAAAACTTTTAACTCTTGAAAGAAAATACTACACCCTTTGTAATTAAAAGATAAATATACAAAAATTTCAGTGCCAACAGATCTAACAATTAAAATAGATCATGTTACCGTGGTGCCTATAATCCAGAAGCTTCCCCTCTTTCCTCTCAGTTTACATCGATGTCATCTAACTGGACACCAAACAAGTGTCAGAGAACCCACCGCAGGTGCAAAAACTGAGTTGGGAAATGAGAAGACTGAAAAGCTCAGTGCAAAATTAAATCATTCAAGTATTTCCATCAGAACAAGTTTTTCCATAATACAGTGTGTTTATGAATTAGGACTGTCATGCTATGTTGCTTTACTCCATTATTGTAAAGCCATTTGATGTGTTTCCTCATACTATTTTGTGCTATCTACTGGCTAATTGAATGGTATGTTTTTTCTAATCTATTCAGTTTATCTTGAAATGAAAAAGTTCTCTCTTATCCAAACACTTGCCTCGAAACTCTAAAGATTTCCTTATTTGTTTGATTAAAGATTTTGGGTTGTCCATGCATTCCTCATAGTGCATAAAAAATAAATCATATCACCCTAATATGCCTGCTCAATTTTAATAGGTCTATAAAAAATATTTCATGTAAAATTCATAGTTATGTCTCTATCATTGATCTGAACAGTGGTGACAGAGGCCAATTGACCAAATGATTCGTGTAAAAGTCGTGGTCATATCTTTTGTTACTCATCCATCGTATTGGACTTAGCTAGATTTTTATGGTCAAAATAATTGCAGTTTAAATACCTTTTGTTCAGATTTCGTTGTGAGCTTTTGTCTGATTCTACTCCATAATTATGTAGAACACATTCCTGCAGCGCTCAGCTGTGCTCAACATCCTCACTCTGATGGTCAATAAATGCATCCAGGTGCTCAGAGATATTTAGGTAATTCAAAAGCTAATCTTGTAATTTGTTGTCTAGCTAGAGTTTGGAGTGACGGTGGTGGTTTTTGCATAATGATCTTTTCACTCTACTCTGTTTTGGGTGTCAGTGAAAGTTTATTCTTATTTGGTAGAAAATTTACTGGATTCTATAAAGTGTCGCTTTTCAATATTTTAGTGTCTACTACTAGATTAGAAGGTAGTATTTTATGACCATATACCTAATGTTTTTTTTGAATGGAGTTGTCAATTACTGAAGTTGTCTGCATTACGATGGTTTTATTTCTACCTACCCTGTCCAACTTCAGCAATTGACAGCTCCATTCAAAAAAAAACATTATATATATATAAGCCAGTTTGATATTGTTTTATTTTCTATGATTTGACAATGTAGAGATCATAAAAAGCATAGATAAAAAGCAGCTTGAACTCGTGCTAGATTTTTCAGCGATGATGATGATGCTATCCTGATTTCAAAGCAGTACATAACCTTATTAGTTAGTGCTTGCAACGTTGTAGTATTATTCGGCTACTTTTTAGGATTAGTTTGTTGAGTACAAAGTGTATGAGTCTTTGATCGCTAAGATATGTGGAAACCCATTGTGAAATTAGCTTCTCCTTTCTTTCATTGTTTATGCATGGAAAATATTTGGCTCATGGAATCTTATGTTTCTGTATTGGCGTTTTTTTCTCTATATGTGAATACATATCACTTATTGATTCTATTAAGACAGTATCAGTTAACATAATACAAGTTCTCTCGTATATCTTTAACAATACATGCCTATTTAATATTCATTCCAAGTGATGGTTCTGTTATCATTGCCAATTTCTCCATCCCTTTTTATCTGCTTAAATTTACTGGAGTACTCTAAGTAAGCTTGATCCAAGTACATGCAGCACCCTAAGGATTTATCTCCTCGATTCCCTAACAAGATGAGAGGTCAGTTGGCTATAGTTTTTATATTAATTTTTGTTTGCTCTGCTTATTAAGTTTTGGATTCAACTATATTTGCATTCCAGCCACAGAAATGAGTGGATATTAAACCAAAGAAAATTAAGCTGAGGTCAAGCAGGTATACTTGCAATACTATGCTTGACACTAGCAGCTGCAATAGTGCAGGTATTGGAGCAATACTACTGTTTTTTCCAGATAAGATTTAGCCTCATGTTTTGTACTAAAAAGCAACATGCTTATATTCTCAAAAGAATTTAACCAAGAAACAGCCACACAGATGGCTTGAACGACGCGAGTATGCAGTAAATCCACATGGTTTATTCACTTTGTAGCTGATTACACTTTTTATAATTTTAAAATTATTTATGACTTTTGTTCCTAAATAATTACTCTTTCAGAATGCATCGAATTAAACAGTACTTGGTTAACTGCACTCTTGCTGATTTAGTTAACTCAATTTTGTACTTTTGTTTTTTCAGGTGCAGCACTAATATGGAAATAGCATCTGAAACCGTGATGCCATCTTCAATGGTGATTTGTGCCATGGTTTCAAGACGCTGCACACCTCCTAATCCAAAGGTCTCGGCTTGATCTTGGCAACCTTGGCAATTTGTTTCTTCCTCCATGTGCACTCCATTATTTTTTCAAGAGTAAAATCTCTTCCTAATTACATTTCAAGATTAATATTAAGATATCGCTGCAATACTAAATTATGGGTCACTATATATTTGTCCTCTTAAGGTAAACCCTCTCTCTTCTTACAATTAGATCTTTTCTATTGTATATTTGATCTAAATATTAAATCCAGACTGGTTAGCATGTTAGTGACCCGTGTTGGACCTTATAAGGCACCATTGAAATTATAGAAGTATTTTAGTATTGCTCGGCATTAATTTTGTTAGTATTTGTTATAGATCATACATTTCCTTAGCATTTGTAGAGGAATTGGTTTTTGATAAAAAGAGTAACATATATGATGCTTATAGGTCATTTTACAACTCTTCTAATGAATTTTAGCATGTCTTGTTTCAAATCTGTTGCACAAGCTCTCCCTACATATGTCATGATCGTGTTCAAACTTCCATTGACCTTGTGCGATGACCTGATGAAGAGCATTGTCTTTTGGTGGGGAGCTAAAAATGGCAAGTAGGAGATCCAATCAATACCATGGGAACAAATCATACTTCCTAAGAGCTCTGGAGCTTTGGGTTTCAAGGATTTAAGACTTTTCAATCACGCTTTACTTGCTAGACAAGCACAGAGGCTGGTGGCCTTCCCATATAGTCTATGTGCGCATCTTTTGAAAGCTAAATATTTCTCTCATGTAACTTGTTAATGTTCCAGCAGCTGAAAGATACCAAACATGGAGATGAATTGGATATGGCTTGGAGATAAACATGGTGTGCTGTACAAAATTGGTGATGTGAGAAGTACAAGGATATGGAGGGACAACTTGATTCCTCAGGGAAAACTTGAGACCAATAGGTAGTACCTCTGTTTGTCGTCGTCCTCGATGGGTGCATCGGTTAAATGATTCTTAAGGAGTGATCGGAAGTGTTCCCAAGTAAAGAAATTATGCAATTAAGTGTCAAATACTTTAGTTTCTTTAGCTAGACGTTGTAAACATTATGTGACTTGGTGAGGACAAGTGTCTGCATGTGCTTCGTCCTTACATCATGCCGATTGTAATTCGTTGATAGCTAGCTAATAAAGCTTCTCTCTCTGGTTGAAAAACTCTTTGGATGAAACTGTAGCTAGAAGATTTGCGATGTTACTGAAACTTGAATATCAAGCATCCTGGTGAAAGACAACATGAGTGCATTGCATGGCATTATGAGGCATTATGAGACTGGTGGATATCTTTTCCCATTGTAACATATATGTTACCCGGTGAATATCTTTTCCCATTGTAACACATAGGAATCATGTTGCCTATCGTTCACATGCCTTTTCTAGAGGTGTGCATGGTGACTGACCATATTACGTAAAGGTATATACAATAGAGTTTGTAAGCCTATGATGTTGTGCTCTCTATGATTATATAAATTTTATGAATTTTGTTTTTTAGATTAAATATCACTTTAATATTAATATCTAATTTTTATATTATTGTTATCTTATCATGTGATCCGTGTGTTTTTAATATAAAATATTAGTTATCCCGTAGCAACGCACGGGCACACTACCTAGTCTATAAGAGAATACAACTATAAGGTTCGTGCCCATCAAACTTGTATAATTAATAGCATTAATATTTATATCTTCAATAAAATTTAGTATAAAAATATATTCCAAAATTAATTTAATAATATTTAATTTGTATCATGAATGTTAAGATTTTTTATATAACTTTGATTAAAGTTCAAACTACTCGGTTTATAAAAACCGAGAATTGTAATTTTTTTTTCTTTTATGAACAGAGAGAGTAGTTTGTTGCCAGCGCGTGGGAGCATGCCAATAATTCATTCACAATTGCTTGGTAGGTGCATGCCCATGTGTCAAGCACCGATCCCAAATGGATGGAACTTTATTTTAAGAAAAAACTGAAAAAAGTTTAATTTAGGCACTATTTAGACATATGCATGGAAAACAATGTGTAAATGAAACAGTGCCTAAATGATCCCACTTAAAAACTTTTTATCCATCTCATCGAATCTTTACACATATGCATGGAGTATTAAATGTCGACAAAAAAAAAAACTAATTACACAATTTGGTTGTAAATCGTAAGAAGAATCTTTTAACCTTAATTAGTCTATGATTAGCTATAATTGCTGTACCGTAACCTATATGTGTTAATAACATATTAATTAAGCTTAATAAATTTGTTTCATAGTTTGTAGGCGAGCTATGTAATTTGTTTTTTTATTAGTATTTAAAAACTCCTTCCGACATCCTTCCGACACATCCGATGTAACACTCAGAATTTTTCTTTTTTGTGAACTAAGCAAGACCTTAGTTGTGTGTGGAATGCCACTTTATTTGGTTCAAACATGCATGGGTATTGCCCGTAGTTATGTAACGGGAAGCACGCTCCACGCTCCATCCTAGAGCGCATGCATAAAGTCGCTCGCTACAGGTCACACACATCCAACAAACCTACCAACAACCCTAGCTACTCTCTTCCTAGGACTCCCTATCTCGCAGTTCAGCCCTACCGCCTACCTTCATCCCCTTTGAGTGGGCGGCGGGGGTGCTGGATGGCCGCCCCATGCAAGCTCGCCCCCCGGCCCGGCGTCATGATGTGTGCAGGGCGCCGGCTGCTCCCCAGCCGCGCCGGGACCGCGATCCCGACGACCACGACGGCCCGCCTCGACGACATGACGTGCCACGGAATACACGGGTACGCCAGCTCTTCCCTGGATGTGCGTCTGACCGATCTGTCAGAGTGCAGTCCCGTTCCCCACACCCCTACCGCCGGGCTGTGGGGACGCCGGAGCTGGACTGCACTGAGCGCGGCCGCACCGCGCTGAGGTCACCACGGTGGTGGACACCGCGAACACGCGATGTCGTTCTGCATGCTGCCGATGACTGGGAACGCCGCCGTTCGAGGTCGCCCGCCCGACGCCAACACTGCAGCCATCTGGCGGGCTGTGACCCTCTCGCGGAGGCTTTTGGGGGCTGGGACTCACCCCCGGTCAGCCCCCCTGCCTGGCCGCAACGAGGACCCCATGGCCATGGAGGCATCGCTCCTGCTAGCTGAAGCTCCCCCCTCTGCTGGATCTCTGCTACTCGCCAGAGGGTGTGGGTGCCGCTCCGGCCTCTCCATCTTATGTACCAGTGTCTGCCCTCTGGCCGGGGAGGTAGTGTTCGGGCCAGGGGTGCAGCTACAGCCCAAGGAAGGACACATTGGCGACCCGACGCTGGGAGATATCTCTGACATGGTGACCAGGATGGATATTGATCCTATGTGTGACCGTGATGGGGCCATCGCCGCAGCATCATCTGGGAGCTCTCCGCACAAGCCCCCCCTGAGGCAAGGGGAGACCGGCACTGAGGCGGCAAGGGACATCTACAGCGGCCTCTTCAGGGAGCTCGAGGGGCCGATTCTGCAGGCACCACCACAGCTGGTGCCCTCGACGCCGGTGACTAAGACCCGTGCCAAGAAGAAGACTACCTTGCCTGCCACTCGCACAAGCCTTCGACAGGCGGCTAGGCCTTCAAACATTCCAGTCGCTGAGCGCGCAACGCTAAAGCTCATGCGCGAGCTTGAGTTTGTTAGCTCCCAGCAGCAGCAGGCACCAGACGCGGCTGTGGCCAGTTACATTGATCTCTATGCAGATGACCTCCCGGAGATGGCGGTGCAGGCAATCAGAGCGGCAACCAGGGTGGGCAACAAGAAGCTGATCAAGGCTCTGGAAGCGATCGTGCAGGAGGCTGATGCTGTGGAGATGGAGGCCTAGTTGTTGTCTGTCATTGTGTCTTCTGTAGCGCTTTCGACTCTTTATGTTAGGTTCAGTGCCAGCACCGGCCGGTCTTCAACCGGTTAAGTTAGGTTTCTTTGTCAGTTGTTCTGTTGATGACTGTTATGGTCTGTGGGCAGTTGGGCTGTTTGATGGTTATGTTGCAGTAGCATTAGCGAAGGAACTTCCAGTTTGTATTTTGTGGGCAGATGTTCTCTGTGATGTTTGTTTTAATAGAATTGCAAGGTTGCTGGCCACATGCGATCCATATCTGTTGTTTGCAAACCTGAAATGACAGTGAATGATGCAAAAATTCTGAATTGGAATGTTCGGGGACTGAATTGTGCAGCCAGAAGAGAAGCTGTTAACCTGATTATTCAGAAAACAAGACCATACATAATTTGTCTGCAGGAAACCAAACTAGATACTATTGATAGGTCTGTAGCTACTGAATTCATGGGATATGATTTCTCCTCTAGTTATGATTATTTGCCAGCAGATGATACAAGGGGTGGAGTGTTGATTGCTTGGAATAGGGATTTTGTCCTGGGCAGCGCAGTGACAAAGGGCAACTACTGTCTATCGATGCAGGTAACCCTAAAACAGTCAAATAACAATATGCCAATAGACTGTATCCATGAACTCAGGGCAGGCCCGATGGACAAGCTAAATGGTGCAAATATTGTGCTCATCCCAAAATCCAATATGGCAGAACACCCGAAGGATTTCCGGCCGATTAGCTTAATCCATTCTTTTGGGAAATTACTCACCAAAACTCTAGCCATACGCCTAAGTCCTCACATGGACAAACTTATCTCGAGTGCCCAAAGTGCCTTCATTAAGCGAAGATGTATACAGGACAATTTCATGTATGTAAGGAACCTTGTCAGGGCATACCACCGAAAGAAAACTCCAGCATTACTTTTCAAATTAGACATTTCCAAAGCCTTTGAGATGGTGTCATGGGAGTACATGATGGAGCTGCTAGAGATCCGAGGTTTCAGCAATAGATGGAGGGAGTGGCTGTCCATTATCTTCAGGTCCTCGCACTCAAGGGTCCTCCTAAATGGCACGGAGGGGAGACGAATTGACCATTTGCGCGGCTTACGACAAGGTGACCCGCTATCTCCCTATCTGTTCATACTGGCTATTGACACCCTGCACAGGTTACTCGAGCTGGCAACTGGGAATGGCACCCTCTCGCCCTTGCATGGTAGAAATGCAAGACTTCGATTATCCTTATATGCCGATGATGCCGTTATTTTCTTGAACCCAATAAAGGAGGAAGTTGCTGCTCTATTTGGAATTCTAGAGATGTTTGGATCAACAACCGGGCTGAAACTAAATCTTGAGAAGTGCTTAGTGGCCCCGATCAGATGTGCAGGAATGAACCTTGATGACATCCTGGAGAATTTTGCAGGGAGGAGAGTGACCTTCCCACTGACATACTTGGGGCTCCCATTAACTTTGGGCCGGCTGAAAGTGGCACATGTGCAAGGTTTTGTAGACAAATCAAGGTCCAAACTTGCAGGTTGGCAAGGGCGACTACTAAACCAAGCAGGCAGAAGGGAACTAACTCGTTCGGTGCTGAGTGCGATGCCAGTATATCTGCTGACCACATTGAGGCCGCCAAAGCAGTTGCTGCAAGACATTGACAAGATCAGAAGGAGGTTTATGTGGGCTGGCGACTTGGAACTCACAGGGGGAAAGTGCAAGGTGGCATGGTCGTCAGTAGCCAAACCAATTGAGTTTGGGGGGCTGGGTCTAATTGAACTAGAAAAATTTAGCAGAGCCTTGCGGCTCAGATGGCTGTGGTTTCAATGGACAAACCCAGAAAGACCTTGGAGTGGCTCAACATCAACATTGCCGGTTGATTCAGTGGATATGGCCCTCTTTGCAGCTGCCACCACGGTTACGGTCCGAAATGGACTTAAAGCTTCCTTCTGGCATTCTAGTTGGCTGGACGGTCGGCCACCTGCAAAGCTCTATCCGCTATTGTACAGACATAGCAGGAGGAAGAACCGTTCGGTCAGAGATGCACTCACTGGGCAGAATTGGGTCCGAGATGTAGCCTACAATTTAAATCATGACCTCCTAAGTGAGTTTTTTAAACTATGGACAACTATTGATGAGGTTGGCTTTGACCACGATGAGAGCGGGGATGACAAAATAATCTGGACACTTGACAGCTCGGGAGTATACTCTGCCAAGTCAGCTTATGTAGCACAGTTTGCAGGCCAAATTTCCTCAAATTTTCCAACACTGATCTGGAAGGTCTGGGCACCTCCGAAGTGTAAATTTTTTATCTGGTTGCTTCTCCATAACAGACTATGGACGGCGGCGCGGCTTCAGCTACGCGGGTGGGAAAATAATTATTTCTGTGCACTCTGTCAACGCAGCTTGGAAACGGCGCAACACCTGTTCTTCGAATGCCCGTGCTCGCGGATGATCTGGCATTCAGTAGCCTCATGGAGCGCTTGCAGCACACTCAACCCAAACAGCTGGGGTAGGAGGCCATGAACTAGAACTTGAGGATTGGTACAGTCAAGCTTTCAGAAGCAATGAAAAGAAATGCCAAACCTTGTTAATCTTAACCCTCTAGAGTATCTGGAATTGGAGAAATGATAAGATTTTCAGAGGAGGCACAAAGACACCCCAGATGATTGTATCGGAGATAAAGGAAACAACGCTGCAGTGGTCGCTCGCAGGATGTAAAGCCTTGAGGCATCCTAGGGTCGAGTCAACCTTTAGCGAGTAGTAAGTCATGTAAAAACCCCTGCAAGGCCTAGGCAGTGTGGGGTAGCGCAACTCGCGCATGCAAAACTTTGTTGTTCACTTCTCCTTATTAATCAATGCCGGCACTGCCGGATCTTTAAAAAAAAAACATATCACCTCTGAATTTGGATCATGTCGCTTAATTAATTAACAACATCCAGATCATCGATGAGAGCGCTGTTAGTAGGAAAGAGTAGTTCACCGATCCCAAGCCGCGAATCTACCACCATGCACCCCTATATATACCACACGAAAAGCCAGCCAGCCAGCAGAATCCACAGCCAAAGCAGCAGCTCAAAGCACAAACAAACAAGAAACAACACACACGTGCACAGGTGACCGGATCACAGGATCCCACAAAAAAAAAAGAGTTCGAGTTCCCGCAATGGCGTCGTCGTCGCGAGCAAGCAGCAGCAGCAGCTTGGCGCTGGCCGTCGTCGTCCTCCTGGCCGCGCTCCTCCTCCTCCTGGCCGGCCCCGGCGCGGCACAGTCGTCGTCGGCGCCGGCGCCATCGTCGTCGTCGTCGTCGTCGGGCAGCTGCTTGACGGAGATAGTGAGCCTGTACCCGTGCCTGAGCTACATGTCGAGCACGTCGTCGTCGTCCAAGCCCAGCGCGTCGTGCTGCTCCGCGCTGTCCGGCGTGGTGGCGTCCAGCCCGCGGTGCCTGTGCACGGTGCTCGGCGGCGGCGCCGCCTCGCTCGGCGTCACCGTCAACAGCACGCGCGCGCTCGAGCTCCCCGGCGCATGCAGCGTCGAGACGCCGCCGCCCAGCGAGTGCAAGTGTACGTATACCACCGCCGCCGCCTTTGCTCAGTGCGATTATTGATCTCTCTTTGCCATTGCCACGGTTGATTCAACGGCCAGCGACGTTGTCTTCCTTGCAGCCGTCGGGGTACCCGTGCCGTCGTCGTCGTCGTCGCCGGCCACCACCACACCATCCACAACGACTCCGGCGAGCCCAGCGGCGGCGTCTGTGCCAGCTGCTCCCGCTGGTACGTCGTATATATCTAACTGTTGCAGTGCTGAGTCGTACTTGTACAAAAATTGTACAGTAGATGTTTTTTCCTTTCTAAAAAAAAATTAATAAGTCCTTTCGACAAAAAAAAAAAGTAGATGCAACAGATACGTACGAGTGAATTGTACATTATTTGTTATATAAGGATTAATAGTAGTATATATATGAGTGTGAGGTGGATACGTATATAAAATGTATAAATTGTAGCAGATGTGTTAGGGGAGCTATAATAGCTGACGTGTACGTGTGTGGCGCTCCTTGTACCCTTGATGCACGCAGCAGCTGGAACTGGCGGGATGAAGGCGACGCAGCAGACCGCGGAATCCTCCGGCGGGAGCACCACCGGCGGCAAGGCCACGTCGGTTTTCCCCGTCGCCGTCGTCGTGCTCTCGGTAGCAGTCGCGCTACTCCATGCTTGATTAATTATTTCTGGATGTGCTTCTCGTCTGACGTACTCTTGTATATGGATGTATCCATTGCATCTTTGTTTTAATTTGGTGTCTTTTAATTGTTGCTGGAGTGTTTTTATCCAGGTCATGCGCTGTGTACAGAGAGTTGTGTATTCATAATTATTGTTTTGATCAGTAACAGTAATAATCAGGTTTATGCATGTCTTGGTTTTTCTTTTGTTCTACCTAGTCAACCATATGTTTTCCACACGGTGCAAAATAGTCACACTCCATTAGTTAGCAAACAAAAGAAAACTCTCCATGGTGTGGAACAAAATATAATAACAAACTATGAAAGGATCGATCGTAAATGCATCAAAGTTATCTACTGCAAAAACACATCGACAATACTACGCCATTTGACAACCACTAAGGTCTATCTGTCAAGACCACTGATGGTTTGAGGTTTTCTAGTTTCTAGTTTCTGCACGGGAACCCCAAGCAGCGTGGACTATAAAATGGACCAAATGGACATGGCAATGTCACACTGTTAAGAGCGAGTCCCACCCAGACCTCTAAACCAAAATTTAAGGGTTTAGGCAAAAATATAACTCTAATAGGGCCCATATATACTCAAGTCCTCCAATTAGGGACGATGATGCCCTCCAATCAACTCCCCTCAGGCCTCAATCCTAGAAACTCTCCCCGTGCCGTACTTGGGCCTTGTTTAGATCCAAAAAGTTTTTAGATTTTCTTTATTTAATAAATATTGTTCAATCGTAGAGTAACTAGACTTAAAAGATTCGTCTCGCGATTTACAGACAAACTGCGCAATTAGTTTTTGTTTCCATCTATATTTAATACTCCATGCATACGCCGCAAGATTCGATATGATAAAAAATCTTGAAAAGTTTTTTTATTTTTGGGATGAACTAAACAAGGCCTTGGGTGTTAAGTTATTTTTTTGGGAACATGGGCGTTGAAGTCATTGATCAGCGACGCATGATTGGGAACCCGTTAAATCAAAGTCAATCGTCGTTGAGGCCTAGTTTTCAAGATTTCCCGTCACATCGAATCTTACGACACATGTATAGAACACTAAATATAGATTAAAAAATAACTAATTATACAGTTAGGTTGGATATCGCGGGAGGAATCCTTTAAACCTAGTTAGTTTATGGTTGGACAATAATTGTCAAATACAAATGAAAGTGCTACAATATCGAAATCTAAAAACTTTTCGGATCTAAACGATCACACTCACACTATGCGTGCAAAACTAGACCTACAACTACATACAGATCAGAAGATCGCGTCCTTCTTAAGATCGCCAAAATCAATAGGTTCCATAGACAATGGGCACATCACAATTCTATTGTAGCTCCATGTGAGTCGGGAAAAAACCCCAAGGTGAGGCACGCGAGTGTCGATTCAGAGAACCAAACTCACGCCCGGCCACTGACACACCTGGCGAGCGAGCCAACCGAGCTATCTCGGTCCTCCACCATCCATCAAAACGAGTTTGCCCAAGCGCCTCATGATCCTCGGTGCCGTCTGACTAATGTGCCTCACACCATGCCGCTATCCACCAAATCGGGCCCCACGTGTGCTTGATTAGCGTCACGCGGCACCAATAGCTCCACATGAGGTTGAAAGAGAGGAATGTAGAGATCTGAGCAAAAGGGTGGAGAAATGAGTATTTTGGTGAACCCAAGGCTTGAGGGAGAAGTAGATGAAAACATTGAACCCAATGACTAGTGGGTTCCACGAATTTGAGGGCTGGGATATAGAAGCTATTGTTGGTGTTTATAGTTGAATTTGAGGGCTCAAAAGTAGGGAAAACTGAAACCCTAAGTAGGGGCTCTCATTTAGGGGCCATAGATGCATGGAGCTAACATTCTAGGCTACAAACACACACCATCAATGATAAGCTCAATCAACACTCCAATCCCTCCTCTTCCTCCTCCACGGTGATGCAATACTTCTTTCTCACTGGCCTTGTTTAGTTCCCAAAAAATTTTGCAAAATTTTTCAGATTCTCCGTCACATCGAATCTTTAGACGTATGCATGAAATATTAAATATAAATGAAAATAAAAACTAATTACACAGTTTGGTCGAAATTGACAAGACGAATCTTTTGAGCCTAGTTAGTCCATGATTGGACAATATTTGTCAAATACAAACGAAATTGGTACTATTCACATTTTGCAAAATATTTTGGAATTGTTTGTGTCCATTCCATTTCTCGCATGGGTACATGAGTTTATATCGAGAAGGAATTTTAGCACCCAGTTAACACTGAGGAACATAATGTCCCCTACACTGCAGCAACAAAATATCAGTGAGCTGATCCATTATATTAAGGGATCTCAAAGAAAGGACATGGAACGGGAAAGAACAAACCCATATTTATGCATGTTTACAGTAGCTCGCATAGGGCCCACTAAAATCAAGGTTCCCAAAATTGCAGCTAATATATGTGTCACTGATTGTAAAACGTAAATAGTAGCGTGTCATCGAAGTAGAATAACAATAATTGTTTTTTCTTGTATTTGCTGGAGTTTATGGTGATTCACAATAACTATGTTTTCAACTATAGAGTCATACCCAATCCTAATATTGTGGTACACCGGTCTATAATCTTTATGCAGAAATGGAGTATTCTTCTAAGGGAGAAGAAGAAAGGTTGGATTATGAAGACAGTGGAAAAGATTTCAAGACTTTTGGAGCAAAACGCCCAAGATTAGCGGTGTAGAAAGTTCAGTTTAGATCATTTGTAAGAATGTGTCAGGTGTTTTACGTTGCTGAACCCTTAAATAGCTGTTTTTACTAAACTTTCGTTTTCTATGCGGAGTGTGCTTTGAGTACTGTTTTGAACTGGTATTGTAAGCTGGTTTCCCAAGCCAACTTAAATGCTTTCTATAAAGCTGGGTCCATTGGTCTTTGGTTTTTTTTTTTGGCAAAATGTCCTATTAGCCCTATACCTAAGCACTCAAATACTTTAGAGTACTCCTATTGGCTTCAAGAACTCTATCCACCATTTTTTTTTGCGTATTACTCCATCCATACCGGGAAGAATGTAAGGCCTCGTTTAGTTGAAATTTTTTTGCAAAATGAACACTATAGCACTTTTGTTTGTATTTGATAAATATTGTCTAATCATAGACTATGCTCAAAAGGTTTGTCTCGCAATTATATATAAACTGTATAATTAGTTATTTTTAATCTATATTTAATGCTTCATACATGTGCCACAAGATTTGATGTGACAGGAAATCTGAAAAAAATTTGTAAAATTTATCAGGAATGTCTAGTCTAGATTCCCAAGAACGATCAGTGAAGGTGGAAAACGATACATGTGCCCATTAGGTTTCGTTCAGTTCTCAAAATTTTTTGTTTTGAGATACTGTAGCACTTTCGTTTTTATTTAATAATTATTATCCAATTATGAATTAAGTAGGCTATTGTGAGAGAAAAACACTGCTGGTTGGCAGAAAAATTATGGTTGATCAGACAATATATTGAATGCTCTATGTACCACAAGATTTGATGTGATAAGAAATTTTGAATTTTTTTTTATTTTTGGCTAAACAAGGCCTCTGCCATTTCGATTTGCCTGGTTTGAAGTTTTTGTTTTCCTTACCATTTTTTCTTTTAGGAAAAAATTTAAAGTGCTGTTTGCTTGGAGAAGAATCACACGCTTCTGCAATCGCTCCTCGGAAATGACAACTGACGCGGGTAGGCACAATAATGCCGCACAGATATCGAAGGCCTTGTTTAAGCCCTGTCTAGGCCTTGTTCAGTTCACCCAAAAATCCAAAATTTTTCAAGATTATCCGTCACATCGAATCTTATGACATATATATGGAGCATTAAATATAGATGAAAATAAAAACTAATTATAGAGTTTGCTTGTAAACCACGATATGAATCTTTTGTGTCCAGTTACTTCATAATTGGACAATGTTTGTCAAATAAAAACGAAAGTACTACAGTGTCCGAACCAAAAGTTTTTGCGAACGGCCTATAGTTCCCCACCCAAAATTTTTTCGTCCATCCCATCGAATCTTTGGACACATGCATGGAACATTAAAGTACATAAAAAAATAAACTAATTACACAGTTTGATTAAAAAACGTGAGACGAATCTTTTAAGCCTAGTTACTCCATGATTATTAGCCTTAAGTGCTACAGTAACTCACATGTGCTAATGATAGATTAATTATACTTAATAGATTTGTCTTGTAGTTTCCAGATGAGCTATGTAATTTGTTTTTTTATTAGTTTCTAAAAATCCCTCCCGACATCCTTCCGACACATCCGATGTGACACCCAAAAAATTTTCATCTCTAATCTAAACAGGGCTTTTAAGCCTAGTTAGTTCATGAATGAACAATATTTGTCAAATACACAGTTGGGTCGGAATTGACGAGACAAATCTTTTAAGCCTAGTTAGTTCATGATTGAACAATATTTGTCAAATACAAACGAAAGTGCTACTATTCCTATTTTGCAAAATTTTTTAGAAGTAAACAAGGACAGGGAATCTTTAAAAGTTTTTGAATTTTAGGTGTAAGTAAACAAGGCCTAAGTCACATTTTGATACTTCAAGTTCTATAAGTTTTCTAATACCGGGTCAACACCGTGCCTGTTGTTAAAAGCGGGCCGGGTCGTGGCGCCGGGCAGGCCAAGAGGTCGATCCAAGCATAGCTTACTACGTGTTTTGAGTCAGCACGGGCACGGTTGGAATCGAACTATGCCATACTTAGGCCCTGTTTAGTTTCTCACCTAAAATTTTTTTATCCATCCCATCGAATCTTTAGACACATGCATGGAACATTAAATATAAATAAAAAATAAACTAATTACACAATTTAGTTAAAAATCGCGAGACGAATCTTTTAAGCCTAGTTACTCCATGATTAGCCTTAAGTGCTACAGTAACCCACATGTGCTAATGACAGATTAATTATGCTTAATAGATTTGTCTTGCAATTTTCTGACGAGCTATGTAATTTATTTTTTTATTAGTTTCTAAAAATCCCTCCCGATATCCTTCCGACACATCCGACCTTTTGATCCGCTCAACTCTACCCACGCCCAGCAACCGTGTTCACACGAACACACATCCCTTCCAGGCTTCCTCAACAAGCTTGCCTTTTGCTATCCATTCGTCCTCATTCATGCAAAAATATGTCATTCGTCCTCATTCATGCAAAAATATGTCCTCATGATGTGCGTAATTCAAGAGATGACGAAGTTGCTAGTGTATGATTAGGATATATTAATTGATATTACTGTATTTGAAACAATTAGGAAGATGAATAAGGCCCTGTTTAGTTTCCTACCCAAAATTTTTTCATCCATCCCATCGAATCTTTGGACACATGCATGGAACATTAAATGTAGATAAAAAAATAAACTAATTACACAGTTTAGTTAAGAATCGTGAGACGAATCTTTTAAGCCTAGTTACTCCATGATTAGCCTTAAGTGCTACTGTAACCCACATATGCTAATGACAGATTAATTATGCTTAATTTGTCTTGCAGTTTCCTGACGATCTATTTAATTTTTTTTTATTAGTTTCTAAAAACCCGTCCCGACATCCTTCCGACACATCCGATGTGACACCCAAAAAATTTTCGTTCCCAATCTAAACAGGCCCTAAGAACTGTAAAAGCAACCTTGTTCGTTTGGCCGATAAGTCATGACATAAAGCTGTTTTGTTGTGAAAGAAAAATATTGCTGAATGACTGGTAGATTCGGCTCATAAGTTCCAGCGAATAGGCTTAGTTGCATATAATAATTACTGTCATGATGGTTATTTCCCTAATTTTATCTCGTGCATTAGTGTGAGTAACCAAACACCAATTCAACTCAACCAGACTAACCATCGGAAGCCTGGCTCGTAGAGACGGGTCATACTGGCCCTTACACAAACCGATCACGCCATTATCTTCCGAAACTACGTCATGTTTCTTTAGCGTGTGGTTTAATTTTTGATAGATATATTTATTCATGCTTTCTAGATATTAGTCGACTGAATCACTGAAATATGAGGTATTTTTTTAGCAATGACGCCCGTACCTCCTCCCACACGCTCGCACCCACACCTACGCCCCACCACCCCGACACCCCCATTGGAGTCGAAGGAGACAACCATGGGCCTCCCTCTCTGGCCTCTCTCTCTTCTTTCTTCTCTAAATCGTACGGAAGGGGTTCTAGAGACAGGCTGGAGATGGGCAGCTTTGGGTCTTGGGCCTTGTTTAGTTCCTAAAAAAATTTATAAAAAAAAATTAGATTTTTCGTCATATCAAATCTTACGCGTACTCCCTCCATCCCAAATTGTAAGTCATTCCAAGAATCTTGGAGAGTCAAACTTTTCTAAGTTTAACCAAATTTATATTATAAAATAATAATTATTATGGTACTAACTAAGTATCATTAGATTATTTCTTAATTATATTTTCATAGTATATTCACTTTACGTTACAAATTTTAGTATTTTTCTCTATAATTTTGGTCAAACGTGAAAATGTTTTGACTCTCTAAGATTCTTGGAATGACTCACAATTTGGAATGGAGGGAGTATGTATGGAGCTTTAATATAGATAAAAATAATAACTACTTATATCTATAATTTGTGATATAAATCTTTTAAATATAGTTAGTTTATGATTAGACAATATTTATTAAAAACAAATGAAAATACTACTATAGCTATTCTAAAAAAATTTAAAACTAAATAAGGCTTTTTATAAAAAAAATTTAGAACTAAACAAGGCCTTGGTGGTGGTAAAGGCAGCCAGGCCAAGTTGACCGGAGCAGGAGTGCGGTCCAAACTCCAAAGCAACAGCTAGCCGTGACGGGAGAAAGAAGGCCGTGGGCCGTGTCGTGCTGCAGTTCACGCGCGCATCGCTCCTAACTTTTTAACTGAAATGGAAGAATTTGAAAGAAAGAAAAAAAAAACGGATTAGTTCCCGGCTTCGTGGGCCTGTGTCGTCCCTGATGGCTTTCTAAGTTGAGTTGAACTTAAACGCATGTAGAGCTTTCTAAGTTCAGTCACATGTCTTAAGTTTGTTTTTCCTTATGTATATGAAGTTATAAACAGGTGATGAAACTATCGACGAATTGTTCTTTCTTCCTTTGTATAAGAAGACAGACACATGTTGACATGTTTGTGTACCATTCAAGAAGCTACACCTACCTGAATGTACATCAGACTGAAGTACAGCAAGTGTGAAAAATAACTCTTGATATGCCTACAAGCTCAGCAAGTCCTCATGATCACACACATATATCTTCTCAGCAGCACCATTACAAATACTCCTACAACGCGAAACTGACAACCAACCATGAATGAATCAAAGAATGAGTGGCTGGAGCTTTGAGACGAGCTTCGAGCAACCAAACCCTTGCATTCATGCATAAATAGGCAAGCAACTCTTTCCATAAATAGGACATTGCAAGTAGAGGCCACCAGGATTCACCACCATCGATCCCCAACCACCCGTGTGGCGCCTGGAAGAGCATGACAACCTTCCTGGTATAGTAGGATTCCAACAATCCGGCATCGCTACAGCATCTCCCTCCTTTCTCATTCAACGTCCATACAAACCTCGCCACCGATCCATCCAAAGTTTTCAACATCGCTTCGTGCAGCTCGGTGATGGCTGCACGAACGATGGGGATCGCCTCGGTGACGACCAGTCTGGCGGTGGTGCTGCCGGTGCTGGTGGCGCTGGCTTTCTCCAGGGCTGCGGCGCAGGGCAATGGCTGCTCCAGCGTGATGATGACCCTCTCCCCGTGCATGGACTTCATCTCCAGCAAGGCGCCGGAACCAGGGATCTCCTGCTGCTCGGTGCTCGCCGGAGTGGTCCAGACCGACCCCCGCTGCCTCTGCATGGTCCTGGATGGCACCGCGACGTCCTTTGGCATCTCCATCAACCAGACGAGGGCGATGGAGCTCCCTGGAGTCTGCAAGGTCAAAGCACCACCGATCAGCCACTGCACAGGCATGTCATGTCATGTCATCATCAATCAAATGCAAATCATTATCAATTTCTATTTGCCCCTTTAAATTCTTACCTGATTTCAGGCGTCCAAGGAGCACCTGCACCAACACCTTCCAATGAGGCAGCAACAGCAGAGGGGGAAGAAGTTGAGGCAACAGCAGATTCCCCAAAAGGTGAAGTCATTGGTAAACCTATATGTTCTCATTTAGATGCTTCTGACCAAACAGGAGTTGGGCTATTCCAATACAAAACAGAAGACCAAATTTTTATACGTCTGCAATGGTTAAAAGAAAAATATGGTTTGTTGCGCTGCAAAATAGATGACTTCTTCTGCTGCTTTAGGACTTCAGATGGACATGCAAAGAATCCTTTTAGCGTGTACCACATGTCCCTACATGATAAAACTTAGCAGCACTTCTAAGGTTACCTGCAATAGTTTGAATGCTTACAAATTACGACATTTCAGTGCAGCTAGATGCATGTAGTGGTTCTTTTATTTCAACTTGCTCGGTATACTAATAGGCCTGGTTTGCTGAAAAGCCATGGCTGAAAATACTGTTTGCTGATTTACTGTGAAAGAAAAACACTGCTGAATGATTGGCAGATTCGGCAGATAAGCTCATATGAACAAACCTGACAACAACATTTTATTTGATGCAGGATATGGAGCCTCAATGACGGAAAGCTCCACAAACTCAAAGAATGCAGCAAGTTTAATGGCCACAATGATTACTCCCATCTGTGTGTTGCTCTATGCCTTCTAAGCGTTCATACAACTTCAGTGGGAATTAGGTCTTTCCTGAGTCTTGACCATGTACTTAACCATGATTCTCGGCACATTTTTGTACGGTATGAGTTTCTTATGCGTCACAATTTCATCAAATTCAAAAATCAATTCTCAACAATTTCAGCGGCATGCATTCTACAAGCCAGTCTACCCAAAGGATTTACAGTTCTCAAACTTGTGGTATAAAGTCCAGAAAACATATCCTTATGGCAGCAGTCACTTAATGCTACGTGGAACTAGTTATCACTACATAAATAATAAAAGTAAGAACAGTGTCCATGGTAAACAATAAACAATCTTCAGAATAAGAAAATGAACTGTAGCATGGTAAATGTGGCATTGCCAGTTGATTATGTGGATTGTAGAGACTATCTCAACATTTTATTGCCCTGAACAAAAATGCCATGCTAAATTGATGAGCTGATTTTCAGTGGATACTGGATAAAATAAAAATACAGGATTATCAGTCTATACACAAATGCAGTTTTATTTTCAAACTTCGACGTATAAAAGGCATTTTCTCAGCAGATCACATAAAGTTCCCACCAACTAAAAACAGGAGGATAGGTTGTCTAATGGTTAGTCGATAAGGCTATACTTTATTGCTTGCCTTTGGTTCCTAAGAAATCACTGTTAGTTGAATGGCATTCTCTTGCTATTTGTGCTAAGGTAGGCCTGCAGAAAAGTATTGGATGCGTTCAGAGTCACCACAAACAAAAGTAACCAACCTCGTATGTGCCTGAGATGACTAGTACCACTCTAAATCAGGCAAAACTGTGAGTACATATAGTGGAATGGGCTTACTTCAATTTCATCTGACTGGAATCAACAGCCAACAGAAAAAATAATGCTCCTAAGTACCAATACCTAAAAGAACAGCATATAATAAGAAAGCCTACTGAATCAGCGCATCACCGATTTCCCAAGGCAACATACCTATGCATTTAGTAACAAATGTGCGCATTCAATCATTTTGGGGTAAGGATAAGGTACGTGAGCAAAAAATTTACAACGCCAGATTTGATCATGCCCTGACACAGCAAAAGAACAGAGGAGCGGAAGAGCTGGCCAAACCTTTTTCCATTTTCACCTGCAGCCTGTAAGTCCTTACATGTTATCTTGTTTTCTCTCTATCTATGCACCAGCAACCAGCATTCAAATGCTTTAAAAACATTGTTGGGAAGAGATTGGCAGTGAATTTAGAGATGCAGATTGTTGGAACATTTGAAAATTAAAATGCAGTGCAATGTAAAATCAGTAATGCATACTTAGCTTTTGCTTGAAAACTCGCAAGAGAGCAATAAAGATTATAAACGGTTTCACTTCATTGGATATTAGCATCTGTTTGAGCAACATTCTGATGAAATACTCATGGAACATTCATTCAAAGGATTTAAAGAGCAAAAGAGGATAAACAGTGATTCACAAAGAAAACTTATAGAAAGCAACCTCGCAGAAGCCCATATTATTTTTATGGAGTAAACTCATTTGCGAAAAAGTTTTCTGAAGCTAATTAAAAAAAACTCTTAAATATCGCTTGAAGCATTTACACAGCTGCATTAAAGAATATTCAATCTTTGTTATTGAAAGAAATTACAGATCATGATTGAGCACAATATAAGATAAGAGAACTATCATTATTGTACCTGTAACAGATTCCATCATCGCAATCCAGTTAATTCTATTATCTACTTGCTTATCAGGCTAATCATGAAATTAAACAGAAATTCAATTGATCTCATCCAAATCTCTTATAACTAAATCAAGATCATGCAATCTTTACTAGACCAATTTAATATATCTTTGTCGGGCTAAATAATTCATTCTATATCTGATAACACCTCTAGAGCTGCCTATTGCACACTTATCAGGGTATGGAACTCATGAAATCAAGTTCAGGCCCTCTCCAACAACAAAAGGTCTCATCATATAAATAGGGAAAAACATTCATGAAAAAAATATACCAGGTACCAGACCATTCATGAATTTTGTTACATTATGCAACATCATGGCACTCAACATGATGAGGACTGGCATTATCCTGAAGAACATAAACCCAAGCATGAGGGTTAGTCCTTGTACTTTTCCAGCCACCTATATTCTATAGTAATGAACCATTCCACTTCTAGAGAATCTTTACTGAATTGCAATCAGAAAGTCTCACACTCTCACTACAATAACAGAAACTAAGGGAAATTGCATAGGGAAAAAGGATTAATGATGCATCATCACAATCCCAGCAATACAGCAAGCTAACTTAGCTCAGTAGGTGAGATACTTGGAAGCTTCAAGGTGTTGGAGATGTGCTGTAATGCTTTCTCTCATTACTTTGCCATTAGGATCCACCTGCTCGCAGTTTTCTCGAGTATAGCCAGTATCATGATGTTCTGGAAGTTCAACACTCGGAAGCAATTCATCATGGCAGTCTATGAGTATGTTGTGAAGTAGACAGCAAACAAGAATTATACTTGGCAGCTTGTTCTTGTCAGGCCTCCACATGACTTTGTGTAGGATCCTCCAGGATCCCTTCAGCCGTGCCAACGCATTTGTTCCAAGCAGCCTTGCAGCTTTTTGGCGGACATTAAAGTTTTGCAATGGGGCAGACAGATTTTTTCCTTCATATGGAGTCATAAGCCATGGGAGGAGAGGATAACATGAGTCACCAGCAACGTATTCCCTGATCTCTGCACCCTCTGCTGAAACTTTGACAGAGCCATTCAGACGTTCCCCAGCTTCACAGAGCTTGAAGAACCCAGAGTATTTCATCAGGCGTGAGAATGTCATGCTGCCAGGCCAACCAGTAACAATATCAATAAACCTCATCTGATCATCAACAACCCCTTGCAGGAACATACTGTAGTTCTTTGCATGATCACACCAATCTTCAGATGACTCAACAGCAGGAAGCGTCATGGTTACGTGGGTGCCATCAACACCACCACAACAATTCGGTAGGCCATAAACTTCCTCCAGCACAGCTTTGATCTCCTCCAGCCTATCTTGGTCTGGCCATGACAGATGATGCCTAGCCCTATCTTCCATCGACTCGATAAACCTCCATGTCACTTGAGAAACAGTAGACTGACCCACACCAAAAGCAATCCCTACTGACACCTGGGAATCTCCGGACGCAAGCCTCCTCATGGCAATTGCCACTTGCTTCTCCACACTGAGCAGCCTCCCCTCAATGTTGATCAGCCCAGACGGTGGCCTTGAAATCAAATCTTCCCTAACAATGGAGCAGATGTAGTCAAAAGTACTCCTTGAAGTCCTGAAGAAGTGCCTGAATGCTTCCCCCTCATCTGTAGGCACAACATGTTCTGCCCAAAAGAGAAAATTGAAATTTAACCACACACAGCTCGACCAAGATCATTTCACATCATAACAGAATCATTAGTACATTGCGTGATTGCAAAATGCAAGCTCATAATTCCGCACAAAATCAGCCTAAAAGATTTAGCCTTTCGTCAAGACTCAAGACCAAGGCTGCCTACCCCCAAATCTTGGCACATTCACATACGGGCCTGTAGTCCCCAGAAATGAACAACGCTAAAGCGCGAACCCACACCCATCTGGGCAAGCGGCGTGCGGCGTGCCCGAATCAACAAGAGAGGCGCGGCGGCCGCCGTAATGCCCAGCTGGAGCGGCCGCCTGTGCAGATTTGGTCGAATGCAGCAACCCGCGACGAGAATTCAAGAAAACGCCCCGCGGCGGCCGCCGTAATGCCCAGCTGGAGCGGCCGCCTGTGCAGATTTGGTCGAATGCAGCAACCCGCGACGAGAGTTCAAGAAAACGCCTCTGCTGCGGGGCAGAGGAAGAGAAGAATCGGAGCAGATTGGGGTAGGTGTATACATACCTAGCTCGGTTTGTTGCTTGTTGAGGAAGGTGTACCACCACTCGGTGTCGAGAGCGCGGAGCTCCGGCGGCAGCGCCGGCGGCGCGCCCCGCACCCTGGCGACCTTGAGCTTGCCATCCTTGGATTTCTTCTTCCCCTTCTTGATCTTCTTCGTGATCTTCTTCGTGGGCGGCATCTCCCCAACCCCCTGAACCTCTCCTCCCCTTTCTCCTCCCGCTCCTCCCCTGCTGCAGTCTGCGTTCGCCTCCCCCATCCGCCTCCTTTTATCATGCCTCTCCCCTCCAGGCTCCAGGCTCCAGATTACCTGGCATGGTGAATGAGGGACTTCTTTTTTCTTTCTTTTTCCCAACGAGATCTTACCACCATGAGTCCATGACGGACTGCAAGTGGGACCATGAATTACGTAGGTCCACTTGTCATTGACCTTGTAGACTAATGCGTAGTGGTGCCCGTACACCCCTTATTTTCCCCTTTAGTTTATTATTATTTCCTCCGTTTTAAATTATAAAATATTTTGGTTTTCTAGATACATTATTTTCCTATGTACTTAGATATATATTGCGTCTACATACATAGTAAACAAAATGTATGTAGAAAAACTAAATCTAAGAATATTATATTTTTAGTAGTATGTAATAACTATTGCAGTAACATTATTTTATATTCGTCGTGCCAACTTTGGCACAAGGGACGCGCCTTTGATCTGTGATATAGCTGTCACGGGGTACATGGGACACGCCTTTGACCATGATACAACTGTAATGGAAAATAATTACGCCCGACAAAAATCCAGCTACTATGACATCATCGCAATTATAGCAGGATGAGTCACTGAACGTGATCTAGTTGTTGATGACCATGATCCAGCTGTCATGGCGTCAATGAGGACTATAAACATGGGTTGCCATGGCGTCAATGAGGACTGTAAACATCGATGATCATGATCCAACTATCATGACGTCACTGACATCCATCATGCTACTAGTCTGTTGGATTCATCGATGATCCAACTTTTATGGTGTTCTCAATTAATATAATTTTAGTAGTCTATGCGATGTATCGATGACTATGATCTAGCTATCATAGCGTCATCGATGGCCATGATGCTACTGGTATATAGAGGTGCATCAATGATTGTGATTCAGCTGTCATGGCATCAATAATCTATGGAATACGTGATGACCACAATCTAAGTGCCATGGCATCACCACTGAACGTAAGCCAATACTATATGGATCCATAGATAACCATAGTCCAGTTGTAACGGCGTCATGGTTCCTAGTCTATATGATATATCCATGACCACAATCCAACTATCATAGCATCGTTGATGGTAGTAACACTAGTAGTCTATGGGGTTCTTCTATGAGTATGATCCAACTATCGTGGCGCCACCGATGATCGTAACACTACTAGTTTATGGAATGAATGGGTGATCATGGTTCGGTTTCTATGATGCTACTAATCATCTATGGGATACATGATGACCATGAATGATCCAGTTCTCATGGTGTCATAGCCATAGTAATATCTAGGCATGCATACGATTCAAAATTGGTTTTATGGTACACAGGTGTGAAAAACTACATTATCAGAATAATATACTCACTAGACCCTGACAAAATTTGTTAAACCTAATAAAAATGATATTCATCTTCGTGAATAACCAATGCCTAACAAAGTTGTCGTCCTAGTGGTCTCCTTCTTTGATTATGCCATGGATGGTAAACATGGCTAAAATCTAGTTTTTGAGGTTTTTACCACGTTTTGGAGAAAATGGAAATGTCAAAGATATTATACTATTTTAGAAATTTATTGCTTTTGGTTAGGAATTTCCAAAAATATTATTATTTTTGTTTAGCCTCGTCTTACTTTAACCTACTAGTTTACATGTGTGTAGACCTCTACATATGATTTCTAATGGGTAGTAAAGCATGTTTGTTAGTTCAAAGAGAAGGTCAAGCATGTTTGAAGACTTTGCTTATCATTTCTATGTATGGTTTTGTATAACCTTCTTTTACTATGCATTATCAATTACCTATGCCGTATTCATTTTTGGCAACATCATTTTTTACATTTGTACGAAAAAAAAGAAAAATGCATTAGAGATTCATTAACTTTTGGGGAAGTGACATTTAGGTCCATCAACACTCAAATAGCATTTTTGGATCCCTAAAATTTTAAAGTGATTTTTGAGGGAGTGACATCTAGGTCCATTACCCTTTCGTTTGTCCCTTAGACCCAACGTGGCATGCGAAATACCATGATGCCTTGAGGGGGTGAATTAGACAACATTAAAACTAATAGCCAACTAAAACCTACTTATCAAAACATATGCAAAATACTTACCTAAATGTGCACTATGATTTTGCTAAGTGCTGCTATCTCTAATGCAAAGAGTTATGCACCCTAGGTTCCAATCCTATCAACTAACGTAGCAAGCTAGACTAGCAAAGGCACACAACCTAGAAAGCAAGTGTATAAATGTAAATGAGTTACAGAATGCAAACTCCCATTGACAGCTATTTTTTTGAGATATCGAGAAGCTCACGCTTCCCTCCTAGTCCTTGTTACCCTTGCAAGAGCCAAGCTCCTGATTGGTAGCTCTGTTGATAGCCTCTAGGCCTTTCCCACATTTTACATGGTTTGCGATTGAAAGAGGGGTCACGATATATCATCAGGTGGATAACTTTCGACTTGGACCGGTGGTCCCGATCTATTGTCAAGTGGAGATAACTTTTGACTTGGATAGAAAGTGACATACCGATCTAGCTTTAAATCACAAGACCTAAACCCTACAACCTTAGCCATGCCTTCTCTAGTTATTAACCATGTTACAATTCGTTGACCGTGCCACAAAGACTAATACGTACCTACAAATCGAAAAACACAAGTAAGAACTTGAAAAGGTAGAACTCATGTAAAGCAACAATTGCAGATGAATGATTAAGCACTCGAACGTGGAGTATCACAAACCGTCAACTTTTTGAAGACAAATTTATGTAAAGAAAAAACAATCAAAATCCTAACTTGAACCACAGTTAGTCTAGAGGTGATCAAGAACCCCTATTTGCAACCTAAGGCCCCAACACATTACAAGATCCAACGGTGTAAAATAATTAAAAAAAAAACAAAAAAAAGGGCTGCCTATTGCCCACGCGGCTCGTGTGGACGCGGGGAGCGCTGACCGGAAATGGTGGCAGGTCGGGCTCATCATGGGATCGGTGGCCCCTCGGCCAGTGATACTACCGGCCCATCGTTTTGTGAAATTAAAAGAGAAAAAAAAAGACACCGCGGCCCATTATTAGCGCCTAACATGCTACTGGGCCTCCAAGTCCCATGAAATTCCGAAAGTTACTGGGTCGGTCCTGGTGGACACACAGAATTCTGCTTCTGCCTTACAAAAAGATGTTGTTCCCCATCTCCCGAAAAGAAAAAACAAAACAAAACTTTTTTTCACGAAAGAAAAACAAAACAAAACCGAAGAATGAATTCCTCCCAATGAACACGGATGATTTTGTGCGCAATTCCAATTAATACATGAACCTCAGACTGAACCTTATAACAGATGAAACAAGGGCATACCAACTCAACAGTATCTGACTGCAACAAAGTTGAACTGCTCAACATTTGTCATCAGTTCCTAGTACAGCCAAAAGACGCAGGGACAAATCACGGATAACATTGGTCCCAGCACAGGTCATACATCCATTTCAGATCAAAATTTCTCAACAAGGAGAGAAGGATGGTTCATCACTTAACATATATAGGCTCTGCCAAAATCCAGGACGGAGAATTCAGTCAGGGCTTCAGTTTCACCGATGAGTCCAGTGAACCGATAGCCCTTTCACCAAACAGCAGCCCTTCGTTCCATTGGTGGTTGCTGCAGAGTTCCTTCTCACCTCTGCAAGACGAAATAGATGTACATACAAATACACTTGTTATAAATCCAAGAAACAACATCATGTAAAACTCTGACTGTGTGTGTGAATTGTGAAAGGTTTTAAATAGCGGGCTAAGGTGTTTAGCGGTTTATGTACAATTTAGCGGTTCATGTAGCGGCTAAATTGTACATGAACACAAATAGCGGCATCCTACCTCAAAAGGCTATAGCGGCAGCTATAGCGGGAGATTTAATTAAGTAGCATTTCAGGCTATCGGTCCATTCAGACATGATTACATATAGCTATCCTCCAAAATTTGCCTTGTATGTGCCGTACTAAGACTAACTATTATGCTTGGAGTCCTTGTCAAAATAAAAAATAAAAAAATATGCTTGAAGAAAGTCCAAAGGAACAAAAATTATGAACCCATTGCGTCCAAGAAACTGAATAGTTAGCAGACAACGGCGGTGGCAATACCTATGGTCCATCTCAATCTCACCAGGGATCCCGAATTCAAGGAGGAGAAAAAAAACATCACTGTTCGAGAGACAAATTCAGGGCCGGCAACAAATGATCGACAAAGATCGGGGACCCCAGATCCACGACCACAATCTGTATATCAATGTCATGTCATGGTTCATGGACCACAGAAAAAAATGGGCCGGTATTCAATCCATTTTTTTTCTGCATCCTGAGGTTGTCTGGGATCAATTGGTGTCACTCACTCACAGTCAGTTACAGGCTACCTGCTGCAAATACTTTACAAGGTGGAGCTCCCAAGCTAGAGCTTAAACTATTTGCAGGAATCATGTTGCTTTCAGGCTAGATGAAAATGAGATGTTGTTGCTGGAGTGAGTGGCAATAGACAGACCATGAACAATTGCGGTCGCGGCCAAAGCCGTCGCTGTTAGAGTAAGAAGGTTGACAATAGAATATGACCATGATCTTATCTTGTATCCTACTTCAAAAGCATTTCCATTATCTCTGAACAATAGTTAACAGTTAACAATTTATCATGGAACTAGTCCAAGGCACCTAAACCACTAGTCATAAGAAAGCTACCAACAATGATGATCTCAAATACTGACTATATAAAACTTACAAAATTCACCCAGCTTGAATGAAATTTGAATGAGCAACGAAATTTAAACCGCGCAATCAAAACAAACGGATACTGAATATTTAGCAGTTTCAGTAAATCAGTCACACAAACAAGAAGGAAACCTGATGTGCAGACTGCAGATGATCAGAAACGAGAGAAATTTTCACCTTGGCAGCAAGAGAGCAGCATCCTTGCACCCAGAGCAAGAGCTTGGGAGGAAGCAGCAGGCGTCCCCACCACCACCACCGCCGCCGGCGCCGGCGCCGGCGCCGGCATCGGCGGGGCTCTCGACGACGCGGTCCTCGAAGATGTGCGTCATCTTGGGGTTAGGCCCGCGGGCGATGACGCAGGTGTAGTCCTCCCCGGCGAACTCTTCCACCTCGCTCCTCCGCGCCAGCCTGGCCGCCGCCGACGACAGCGGCGACCGCTGCACGGGGGAGAGCAGCGCGAGCTGGGCGTCCCTGTTCTTGACGCCGAACTCGATCGGCGAGCCCGGGAGGTCCCCTCCTCCTCCTCCGCCGCCGCCGCCTGGTCCCCTACCGGTCGGCGGCGGCAGCTGCACCCTGAGTCGCATCCCGAGGAGCACCCTGCGGTTGTTCTTGCAGGAGCCCCGCTCTGCCTCCTCCTCCTCCTCGGCCACCAGCACGCCCGCCAGGCCCGCGGCGGCCGCGCTGCCGCCGATGCCAACGGACCGAGCGCTGCCGTTTCTCCCGCCGGAGGAGCAGGGAGCGTTCCTGGACAGCTCGGCCACGGAGACGGAGGCGGCGCTCATGGCGGCGGAGTCCGTGAAGAGGCTCGGGAACGACCTCGTGGAGAGAAGCCGAGACGCCGGCCTGCCGGTGCCGGTGCCGGTGCCGCCGTCGGTGAGCTTGGGTGTGGGACACGAGGGTGCTGGGGGATCACCACCGCAGCCCATTGCGGCGGCAGCTCTTCCTGATGCTTTCTTCAGCATTGCTGCAGCCAAGAAATTCAACCCGATCCTCTGTTCCAACTTGAGCCGAGCCTAATCCAATCTGAGCAGAGTAGAGTTGCAAGATATACGACTGGATGATTGATTGAAATCGATCCTAGCGAGCGAGTGAGGTGGACAAGAATCAGAATCAGACAGCAAAGCAAGCACGCAGCTCGTGGGATCGGTCGAGTGATCTGAGATTGGGATGATGAAACCGTCAGGTGGTCACGAAAGAGAGACGAACAGGGAGGGAGAGGGGAGAAGCAAGAGGCCAAACAAAATGATCAGACCAAAGAAATGATCAGAAACACACACACACACACACACACACTCACTCACACTCAGGTGTCAGCTAGTAAATCATAGAGCCATCCATCATCCTTGGCATGCTGCATCGGAAATCAGGGGACGGAAAGGAATCCAGTGCGTGGTTTGAGAAGATTGATCCCCAACTGATGACAGCAGAAAACGATGGATTACGAGAAGCTAACACGCAAAGGCCTGATCTGATTGATTGGAAAAATGTTGCTCTTTCCTATGGAGTTCAGTCAAGTGTGGGTCTCTCTCATGGTCACGCACACTGAGAGGAACACGCTCTGGTGAGTAGTGATGACCATGACAATGGTGTGCAGGGCAGGCTATAGAAGAAGCGTACGGGCTACCAGTCGAGACTGCGGAAGGAGATTGTGCTGCTCTCCCCGAGGGGGACGCTAGAATCCGAGGGCCTTATTTAAAGGCACCCTTCTCAAAACTAGGCCATCCACACATTCTTTATTTGCATCCATGCCCAGCGACAATAATTACAAATTTTCAAAGGTGGATAGCTACTCTCCATGTGAGCGACACACTAAACTACCTTTTGAGAGAGAGAAATTTATGTTAAGATTTTTTTAGACCCAGTTATAGACGCAGATGGAAGACGCTCACATACACGAGCATACATTCATCTCTATAAACACACGCACGTACACCCTACCTCTGTGAGCACCTCTGAAGAACCGAGTTAGACTAGGGCTTTGTTTACTTTCAACCAAAAACCCAAATTTTTTCAAGATTCTCCGTCACATCGAATCTTTAGACACATGCATGGAGTATTAAATATAGATGAAAAAAACTAATTGCACAGTTTGGTCGGAATTGACGAGACAAATCTTTTGAGCCTAGTTAGTCCATGGTTAGACAATAATTAACACAAACAAACAAAAATGCTACAGTGTCGCGAAATTTTTTCCTTCGGGAACTAAACAAGGCCTAGCAAATTTCAAGATTGACGAAATCACCACAGGCGCCTCGCTGTCAACGGACACGTCGCCTATCACTAAAAGCATAGCGTCATTAAATCCTGGAATAAATCTAGAAAAATACGAGGATGAGATTATTCATCCATTTTACCTTTCTTGAGATGTGATTTTTGACCTAGCAAAACTGATATTTGATTGTAAATTAGTATAGTTTTTGGATAAAATTGCTCATACCGCACACATGGTGCAAATTAATGTAGTTACGAAAGCATAATAACTAAAATAGGGCGGATGAAGAAGAAAAAAACTCAGAAGGTGGAAAACCACATAAGCAGTCGACACAAAATACATAGGGGTGAGAATCTAAGAGACCGAGGTCGCATGAATCTTGCGAGTGGTTGAATGGAACACATAGACTTGATGTCATTGTTTTTATCCTTTTAATTTCCTAACTAAAGTGCTTTTAAATATGAATTTGGTACTATGCACCCTAATCATGCATATCAAACATGCTAGTATAGTCACTAAAAAGCCATCATCTTCCATCCCAGAGTTTCTTCTCAATCTCAACTATTTTCTTCACCTAGCTTTAGTCCGATGGTACCCCATACCCATATAAAGACTACCCACAACATGGTTAAGAGCATCATAACGTCTCGCTTAACAACCCATCAGCACCCCTATGCTCTTATGCATTGTGTAAACATCTAAAAGAAAAAACCCATCAATTCATACCATGAGTATGATCTACTACCTAGTTTTTGTACCTTACTATGTAGGATTAAAAGTTCACGACATCTAGCGCTACTTTATAAACAAAGAAAGAAAAGCATTTTTATCCAATATAAAGTTGAATAAAAAGTTTTTAGTGTTGAGTGTCCAAAACACACACAAATGTAAATACAATATTTTGGGCAGGCTCTACTGCAAATGTGTGCCGCTTGTCACTTCCCAGCCAGTAGAAGGAAACGCAAAGCTCTGCTCAATTTACGAGGACAGAGATGAATGAAGATGACGTGGGTGAAAGTACTCTAGTAGTACTAGGCGTTACAGAACCTGTGCGAAAACCCACGCAGCCCTTTCCCATCTACTCCATGTATCTGTGGGCCACGGCACGTGGTGGGGCCATCATGTCATTGATAGTGTGGGGGCTTCTGCGAAGAGCTTTAGCAGGCAAAGGTCCCATCGGAGTACACAGCGCCAATTGTGGTTAACTACCTGTTCCCATTTTCATTTATTACCTTTTTTCAGAGTTTTTGTTTTTTTTCTTAGATACTCCAGACACACACAAAAAAAATTGAAAAACGAACCGTGCACCACCACCAAAAACCCTTTAGAAAACTGTATAAAGATAAATCTATTCTATAAAAAAAGAGATAAATCTTAAATTCTGAGCTTTTTGATCAACCTACATAAGTTTTGAAGAAACAAACCCTGGATAAGAGAAGCAAGAGGAACAGATGGCTATGTGATTACTGAATAGTGTCACTGTCTAAATCCTTGGAATGTGCCTTTTTTTTCTTGTACAAATTATTATTGTACTTATCTGAACTTAAAACTTGCCCCTTGACACATGAATGGCAGTGTGCTCCATGATTCATATTATTGTTTATTTTAATGATTTTGGAGGATGGTAACTCTACAGCACGGAAAGACTTGAGATTTACTCACGTCTATATAATATGGCCTTGTTTAGTTCATCCTGAAAACCAAAAAGTTTTCAAGATTCTCCGTCACATCGAATCTTTCGGCACATGTATGAAACATTAAATATAGACAAAAATAAAAACTAATTGCACATTTTACCTGTAAATCGCGAGATGGATCTTTTGATCCTAGTTAGTCCATAATTGGACAATATTTGCCACAAACAAACGAAAGTGCTATGGTAGCGGAATCCAAAATCTTTTCGCATCTAAACAAGACCTATATCTTGTGTTGCATAAAAATCTACTAATCCAATCACACCTCATTCAGGTGTTCCCTGGTGTTGCAGAGCACCTGCAAGCTCACGCAATACTATAAACCCATTTTCTAAAGTTAGGTCAAATCGATGAACAAAAGTGTGTAGGACAACCTTCTTTGTAAATGCCCATAAAATACTCTATTTTTTCGAGACTGGATATAAAAGGTACCACTTCTGAATTTTTTTAGAAGGTGCTCAAAAGGCCCGACTCCAGGAATGCATTCCATATCACTCAAATTTAAAACATTTTTTAAAATTGAATCTTATTCTGCACCCTTTATTCAAATTTGTTTTCTCAATAGGTTTGAGACATACATGTGTATAGCTCCAACCAATTACTCTCCATCCATGGTGGACATGCTAGGGATTATAGGAAATCAAGTTGAGCGATCACATTTAATTGAAGTAAGATTCACCACTAATTTTTGGCTAAAATGATCTTCAGAAAATGGAGAAAAATGCTATGGCATCTCTAAGTTAAAAACACCAACCAAGCCATAAATTAAGAAGCAAACTCAAAGATAACACATACATAGGGCATGCTAGGGATTATAGGAAATCAAATTGAGCGACCACACTTAATTGAAGTAAGATTCACCACTATTTTTTGGCTAAAATGATCTTCAGAAAATGGAGAAAAATGCTATGGCATCTCTAAGTTAAAAACACCAACCAAGCCATAAATTAAGAAGCAAACTCAAAGATAACACACACATAGGGCGTGTTTGGTTGACTAACACAACTCGTCATGTTTGGTTGGCTACCACAACTCGCCATGTAGTCAGTGGCGCTAAACTCGTAGTGTGTTGCGGCGCAGCCATAGCGCGCTAGTTCATTTTTCATGCCACTGGCTAAAAGCTATCTAGTGCATGATTTGGTCGCCACATGTTTGGCGCAGCCGCAGCCGCAACGTGGCACACATAGGCATACGCCAAAACAAAGCCTTAATGACATAATTTTACCTTTCCGAGCCCTTGCTGCTCTTAATGGAGCATTTCAGGTACTACTCGTGGCCTCGTTCATGCTCCGAAAAATTCTTTCTAGAGACAGACACTTAAACCGCCCATCCTTGAAAAATAGATGGTTACCAATAGAGATGGGCAATTTAAATAATATCCTCTAGAAATCTTTATTACGAGACATGGTGTCTCCTAGCTAGAGTTGTGTCTTACTTTGGCCCACGTGGCAAATTGCATAGGCATATATAACCCATTACATTAATCCTATCTCTGAAAAATAAAATATTCTCACTCCATCCCATAATAAAATACATTCTAGTCTTCTACGGTTGTCCCAATTGATTTGTCATTTTTTGCTTTCCAATATACATCTTGTTTTTACTGAGACATCTTTATCACTCTGCGTCTTGTGTCTTGTATGCACCACACTTTAATTTTCTACTCGTTCTTAATAGTTTCCCTGTCCAGAGCTACTAAAATACAAATAATATGTGACGGAGGGTTGCACACCTTAAAGAAAAAAAAACCCATATATCCAATCTAAAAAAAATGCCCTTTTCATGCAAATATGCAGTCAGTCGATCAGCATCCATCCAGTGCACACAGCACACCTCGTCCATGCCAACAGAGCCCAGAGATCAGCTAGCAGCAGCAGCCATGGCTGGTCCAGGTTTCGCCATGACGCCGACGCATATCGACCGACCGGCAGTCTCCGGCCGGCCCCCGGGCAAAAAAGCTAGCGCCGGCGCGAAATGGACCAGTGATCCGGATGCCCGCGCGCCGCGTATCAATCTGCTGGACTGGACGCAACTTTTGATGGAGAAGAAGGGACGATTTGACACGTCGTCGTCTCCGATCCGGCCATGCGTCGTCCATCCGTCTCGTGATCGATTAGCTCCTTGTTGTTCCTGTAGCTCCGAATATTTTTTAGGGCTCCAATTATTGGCAATTTGGCATGCCGCATAAATGTCTGGTTTCACTTTGCAGCTACCCACCCCATGCGCCGTGACAAGACCTTTCCTGTGGCCATACTTTTATAAATAAATTAATTAAATAAACTAGTATGAATCCATGCATTGTGTATGTTTAGATCCAAATTTTTTTTGGATTTTGACACCGTTGCACTTTCGTTTTTTATTTAACTAATATTATCCAATCATGGAGCAACTAGGCTTAAAAGATTCGTCTCGTGATTTACAAGTAAACTGTGCAATTAGTTATCTTTTTTATCTACATTTAATGTTCCATGCATGTGTCGTAAGATTCGATGTGATGGGGAATCTTGTAAAGTTTTGGGTTTTTGGGTGTATCTAAACAAGGTCATGTAAGAAGGAATACACTTCTACCACTTCTGCACTTAGGCTCAGTTCCCCACCCAAAAATTTTTCATCCATCCCATCGAATCTTTGGACACATACATGAAACATTAAATGTAAATAAAAAAATAAACTAATTACACAGTTTGGTTGAAAATCGCGAGACGAATCTTTTAAGCCTAGTTAGTCTATGATTAGCCTTAAGTGCTACAGTAACCCACATGTGCTAATGACAGGTTAATTATGCTTAATAGATTTGTCTTGGAGTTTCCTGACAAGTTATGTAATTTTTTTATTAGTTTCTAAAAACCCCTCCCGACATCCTTCCGACACATTTGATGTGACACCCAAAAATTTTTCATCCCCAATCTTTCTTATACTCTCTCACCGTGTTCGCTTAGGAAAAAAGTCATTTTGAACAAAATTTAGGTCAAATATTAAAAATATAAATCATGACTGATTTTTTAAGTTGTTGACTTTAGAAATATGAAAACCATATGAATAGATTTGTCTTTAAAAATAATTTTATATAAATATACATATATTGTCGACGAAAGCTAGTCGACAGTCTACCTTGGGGTATACCTACGGTAGTAGTTTATCGGTAGACGGTGCGCAAGCTACGAACTCGATGGTAACGCAAAACACAGACAAGCTTTTTATCTAGGTTCGGCCGCCGTGTGGGCGTAATACCTACGTCCTGCGTCTGATTGTATTGATTTGTATTGAGAGAATAATGTGTCCTAGGGGGGTCCCTTGCCCCTCCTTATATAGTCCGGAGGGCAGGGTTACAGATCTGGAAACTAATCCTAGTCGGTTACAATTGTCATAGATAGTTCGATATCAATTCCTATCTTAACCGACTAGAATCCTGCTTGATCTCCACGTCTTGTTTCCTTGCGCGAAACTTCGAGCCGTCGGATCAAGCCTCGAACTTGTCTCGTAATGGACCAAGTCTCCTGGCCCAAGTCTAGCCGTAAGGGTATAGGGGTTTATACCCCCACATATAACATTTTCTAATAAATATTTTTATATGAGTTTATTACGAAAATAGACTGACGCCTTGTTTAGTTCACCCCGAAATCCAAAAAGTTTTCAAAATTCTCTGTCACATCGAATCTTGCGGCACATGCATGAAGCATTAAATATAGACGAAAACAAAAACTAATCACACAGTTTGACTGTAAATTACGAGATGAATCTTTTAAGCCTAGTTAGTCCATGATTAAAAAATATTTGTCAAATAAAAACAAAAATACTACGGTACCGAAATCCGAAATCTTTTCGAAACTAAACAAGGCCTGAATGATCTATTTAATAGTACTAATTATATGCTATAAATATTAGCATTTACTTTCATACATTTGGTTAAAATTAAAAAACACTTCACTCCTATGAAGCGAGAATGACATTTATTTTCGAACAGAGCGAGTACTATTTATTTTTTAATTTAATCTATGGATACAGTAGTAACACATTTTGTTAATTAAAAATAGTGACTAATTTTTTTCTCTCTCTTTTCTGAAGAGGACGACACGACAGATGTTTCAGGTATAGGGTTTGCAGCAGCAACATGAAGAACACGCATGGTAGACCCGAGGGACAGGAATCCATGGCATGCAGCAGGGGAACCATGCATGAATGAATGATGCACCACACGACGTGGATGGAGTAAGGCCATGAATCCAGTGATGAGATGAGATGACAAGAGCACATCAAATAATGCTTGTCGATCTGAAGGATTACGATCGGACCTACAGTAGTGCACTTTTCCAGTGCAAATTAATTAAAGGCCCACGCCACGTACACCAATAGATTGATCCATGTATGTTGCTCATCCATGCATGCATGTGTGGGTCATCGAATTTAATAGAGCTCATGGGCAATGGACATAGCATATATCGGAAGAATTATCGAGATCATCAGGTGGACCTTCAAATTAAGTACATGGAGGATATATTTATCGGATGCTTTGTCAATATATAGGCTTGTTTGGCACAACTTAACTTCACTAGTAAAGCTGTTTTTTAGAAAATAGCTTCATGAGTGACTTTCTAGATGAAGCTAAGCTGTTTTGGAAAAAGTGTTTGGCAAAATAGCTTCACCAACTACTTCATGCATAGTTGAGAGAGAGAAATGAGGAAGAAGCTACAATAAGCTACTTTTTTCAGCTTCATCCAACTTATGTTTTTGTGAGAGGAGGGAAAAAACAGCTTCACCCATGGAGCTGTTTTGGAAATAAGTGTTTGGCAAAAAAAAACAGCTCACAACTAGTGTTGGCAATGGGTAAATCCCCATCGGGTATGAACTCCCTAGACCCATCCCCGTGTCAATAATATGACACCACGGGTATCCCCATATACACTGATGGGTGGGGGAATTTCCCCAGACCCATACCTGGGTGGGTAAATTAGACCCGGCGGGTCACCCATACCCGCCAAACATCAGCAATTCACAAGCACCAGTCCCGTAGCAGCAATTCACAAGCATCGTCACATAGCCATTCACAAGCATCGTCACATAGCCACATCACCATATACCTAGCAAATAGCAACATAATAATTTTTGCTGCAACCACTAGTCAGAACACCATAATAGTTCGTTGTCACTACAAATCACGTAGTAGAGAGTAGTACTTTGCTAGCACTACATAGGGTTTCAGTGTCTAGGCTGCCGGTGGACTGGTGGCTGGTGAGCTTCTTTAGTTTTGGGCTGGGTATTTTTCACCCATGGGTAAATGGGTATGGGGACTACTAGAGCGTTCCCATACCCGCGTACCCAATGGGTGAAGGGTTTGCTCCGTTTGTGTACCCATGGGTACTGGTTTCACTCCATATTGGTACTCTAATAGGGTAAATACCCATCGGGTCGCGGGTCGCGGGCCTCCATTGACATCTTTACTCACAACAGCTCATAAAGCTGTTGTGAGCTGTACCAAACAGACCCTAACTCGTACTGATTCGAGCTGATAGATTTTTAGGTTCTATAAATCCTTGACCATTGTTTTATCTGTTGATGACGGTCTGTGTAATTTGATTTCTAGTACGTACCTTTGAACCAGTCTAATACTGCTGACATACATGCAGGCGAGCAAAGTACACACGTACTAGTAAGTCTAGCTAGGTTGGGGGTGTCGTCACTGAAAGAACCCCTTTAGGATTGCGACTGTGCAAAATAAGCCCGGCCCATGCATAATAATATTTTCACTATCTTCCGGTCATGATAGCGAAGGTCCTTGGTTAAGTCATCGATCGTTCTTGTCTTGTATTCAGTTTGATGTAGCTTTGAAATTTCCGGCAAAGCTTCACAGGACAGGGTATATGTTCCTTTGCCATCAGCTGCACGCGTGGATGTCAATTTGCATTGCCACACTCAAAATAATATATAGTAATTATAAACTATATTCCGTGGAATTAATAGTACCCGGATTTTTACCTATAAAGAAAAGCGCCCAAACTCGATGTCTGGTTTCAAACTTTGCATGTGGTGTGTGCGCTAACTGCTTAGGGTCATTCTCTAAGATAGTTGATGTGCTCTCCTTTCACTCACAACTATACATGTGATTTTTCTTTCGCAAAAAAAAACTACATGTGATTTTATTAGACATTAATGTTGATATGGTTCTAAAATGATGCTATTAAGTTGCTTTACAATGTTAATGTACTTACTAAATCCAGTAGATTTAATTCTTGTATCAGGAAAGCACATTTGCCACAAATTTACTATTGAAATAAATATTTGAAAAGCTAGTTCCATACCAACAGTGGTTGTAGGTTCAGACAGATATGAACTGAAGTTAATTATATTTAAAAAAATCAGGTCCAAGACAAGAAAATTATAATTCCCTTGTCTTGGACCTGATTTTTTTAAATATAATTAACTTCACTTCATATCTATCAATGGTAATTATCTAGCAGCGATGGATTGGCAAAGATTATATGTTCTTGTAGTGATGTTTTGATAACCTTTACTATCCCTAATAAAGCAAACCATGTTCTCTAACTCAAGGGAGTATGATGAAGCAACACTTTTATAGATTCATTGGCCGGCCATACTATTGATTATTTATTAATTTATTTGAGAAAAATGGCCCATCTAAAATATAAAGATGAATCCTATGATTCATGAACAATGATCCATTTGGCCAGCGCACACATAATGCAAGTGACCTTTTCAAAAGCCATGCACATAAAACCGAAGCAACCATTCTTTTAGAAAAGGAGAAATTGAGGAAGATGACAGCATCTTCACACATGGGACTTGGCATGTAGTACTCCTTGCTCCAATCTGGGAGCCAAATGATAATCGCTTTTGTTTGACTAATGATAGCTCAACAACCGCATTGAAGCGAACATGAATAAGTAGTAGACCCTGAGCTCTTATGAAATCGACATGAAGAGATTGGTTAAACAAACATAGGACGTACCAATCAATAACACCAAAGCGATATGATTACCGTTATTAATCAATTCCACTAATTTGTGGTAAAAATCTAATCAGTGCTGAAATGATCACTTGCATGAATAATTTGCGATAGGGGTCTGTGGGCGCTTACAAGATCATTTAAATGACGTCGATGAGTGCCTAGTTGTATGCCACTATGGTGGGAATATGCCTTCGTTTTGATACTACTATGAGAAGAACTTAGTTAATACTACCATTTAGTGCAGAAAAAAATCATGTATTGCGTGCGTTTTGGCACCCTCCTATTATTTCCCCACAAGAATTTAGATGGTTATTTACCATTTTTATTATGTAGAAAAATTATCTAAACTTGAATTATACTCCTTTCTTCCACAAAAGAATGTAATTATGGAACCATACTGGTCAATCTAGCTCAAGTTTGACTAAGTTTATTGTAAATAGTATCAACATTTATGTATTCAAATAAATTTATTATGAAAATATATTTTATAGCTAATTTAATTATACTTATTTTGTATCATGATTGTTAGTATTTTTTATATAAATTTAATTAAAGTTCAAACAGTTTGACTCCTCGAAAAGCGAGAATTCAACTTTAAATTCTTTGACCAATAATTTGGTTAAGTTTTAACCATTCTAATCCAAACTTGATATAGTTAGATTTATAGTATAATATATAGTAAATAAATGATCAAGTATAATTTAGAAGAACATATCATTCTAAATTGCGTCTTATAAAATAGAACAGGGGAGTAATATGTTTCAGTCACATTACTTGATAAAAGAAAAATGTGTTAACCCTCCATGTTTGAAATTCAAGTTCTTTGCTAATCTCTTTTGTATGTTTAAACATAGAACAAAAGTAATGCACACAAACACACATGTATCCGTACGACTATAGCCATGGCTGAAAATACTGTTCGATGATTTATTATGAAAGAAAAATACTATTGGCTGGCAGAAAAAGTACGGCTTATAAGACAAGCGATACTTTTTCTGCCGTACTTATAAGCGTACCTTTTCTGTCAGCCAATACTGTTTTTCTCTCATAATAAATCATCGAACAGTATTTTCAGCCATGACTTTTCAGACTAGTGAATAGGCTATACACATCGATAGAGTAAGTCTAGGAAATATGAGCACCCGTGCTAAGTATAAAACTAGAACCCAAGTGAACATATTCCTTAAAAATAACCTAACCTAGTAGAAAGTGAAATATTTCCTATGATTTGATGTAAATTCCTAGGTTCAATGAAATATGATTTGTTAGATGGGTTCAAACATAAGTGGCAAAGCTTGTCAAATTAATTCCTAAGAGGAGGCAAATGCAATGCTATTTTTTTTTGCAACATATAATTTAGCCGACCCTTTCCAAAAAATAAATAGATTTTGACTATTTTATATGACACATTTAATTAAAAAATTGCAAGCCACAGAAATGTGAACTAGTGTTTTTTTTGAGAAACAGCAATATTAACTAGTGTCGAGTGTTGTTGCATTGGAGATTTTCTAATCAGGTCGGCCTCGTTTAGTTTATAAAATTTTTTATCACATCGAATCTTATGCTACATGCATGGAGCATTAAATATAGATAAAAAACTAATTGTATAGTTTATCTGTAATTTGCAAGATGAATCTATTGAGGCTAGTTAGTTTATAGTTGCACAGTAATTATTAAATATAAACGAAAGTGCTATAAATTGACAAAACCCAAAATTTTTCGCAAATTGAACAAGGCCTTAACGATAAACCCAAAGGCCCAAAGGCCAATGAAGCCCAGTTGCGTGATGGTGGCGAAGCCACTGTCTTACATTAAAAAAAAAAAACCACTGTCACTCCCGCCGCGCTCGCTGCTCGATTACTAATTAAAGCCGCCGCGCGCACGACGAAGCGGATCATAGCATGCCACGATCTGGCGGCAGCACAGAGGAAAGGCAGTCGCATCGCGTGACAGTTTACGCCGGGAACCGCTAGCCACCACCAGGACGACCGACCGACCGAACGCGCGCGCGCCAGCCATGCCGTTGTGTCGCGGCGGCGGTGGCGCCGCCGGGGGCGGCAGCAGCTCGGGTGGGCTGGCGGCCGGGAGAACCAGCAACCGGTACAGCACCTCGATCGGCGCGCTCCTGCCGGCGCGCGGCGGCGGGTGGCGTCCCCGTCTCCGTCTCCGGCGGTTCATCGTGTCCCCCTACGACCCGCGGTACCTGGCGTGGGAGCACTCGCTGGTGGTGCTGGTGGCGTACTGCGCGTGGGTGGCGCCCTTCGAGTTCGGGTTCGTCCCGGACCCGCACGGCGCGCTGGCCATCGCCGACAACGCCGTGAACGCCGCGTTCGCCGTCGACATCGCGCTCACCTTCTTCGTGGCGTACGCGGACGGCCGGACGTACCTGCTCCAGGACGACCCCCGCCGGATCGCGTGGCGGTACGCCAGCACCTGGCTCGCCCTCGACGTCGCCTCCACCGTGCCCATCGACGTCTACCGCCGGATCCTGCCGCCGCAGGCCAGCGGCTACAACTTCTTCGGCATGCTCCGGCTATGGCGCCTCCACCGCGTCGGCACCTTCTTCACACGGTAACGATCGATCCATGGATTGGTCGATGCTTTTTTTTTTCTTCCTGAACTTAACAATGGCGTTGGTGTTTTTCCTTGGGTTATTCGTTGATCGATCTATACATATATATATACATACCTAGCTAGACTGGAGAAGAACAGGAAGCTGAGCTACTTCTGGGTGCGATGCATAAGGCTCATCTGCGTGACGCTGTTCGCGGTGCACAGCGCGGGGTGCTTCTACTACCTGCTGGCGGACAGGTACCATGACGCGGACCACACGTGGCTGAGCTCCTCCATGCCGGACTTCAAGCAGGAGAGCGTGTGGAAGCGGTACGCGGCGTCCATGTACTGGTCCATCACCACGCTCACCACCGTCGGCTACGGCGACATGCACGCCGTCAACACGGGCGAGATGGTGTTCACCACGCTCTACATGCTCTTCAACCTCGGCCTCACCGCCTACCTCATCGGCAACATGACCAACCTCGTCGTCCACGGCACCAGCCGCACCAGGAAATACGTACGCTAGCTAGCTTGTTTGTTCTGCCGTCGCGCGCCGCCCGCCTCGCTCAGCCGGCGACACCTATATATATATAGCGCCGCCGCCCGCCGCCCTGACATCTTTCTTGTCTGCATGCTGCTCCTCCGTCGTCGTCGCCATGGAATGGAAATGGATGAATCCAGAGGGACGCGATCAAGGCGGCGACGAGCTTCGCGGTGCGGCACCAGCTGCCGGCGAGGCTGCAGGAGCAGATGGTCTCCCACCTGAGCCTCAAGTTCAGGACCGACTCGGAGGGGCTGCAGCAGCAGGAGACGCTGGACGCGCTGCCCAAGGCCATCCGCTCCGGCATCTCCCACCACCTCTTCTTCGCCCTCGTCCAGGGCGTCTACCTCTTCCAGGGCGTCTCCAACGACCTCATCTTCCAGCTGGTAGGGGAGTGAGTAAACTACTCGTAGTAATTAGTTAATTACTATTACTGTAACTACAAACACCACTATCAATGGCATGCATTGGAACCTCCATCATCCTGAGCTGTTTGAGTGATTGTGATTGCGATGATCCAGGTCTCTGAGATGAACGCCGAGTACTTCGCGCCCAGGGAGGATGTCATCCTGCAGAACGAGGCGCCGTCGGACTTCTACGTCCTAGTCACTGGTAGTGTGGTAAAAAAGACAAAACAAAAGCACACACACATTCTTTTCTTTCTGTTTTCTCACGATTAGTTCGAGGCAACTATATATTTGATAAACATCTTTGTCGGGAACTACTACTACTACTACTAAGTGGTCGATCACTGAACAAACAAGAAATGACACTGACAAGCGATGCATTATTGACAGGAGCTGATAGAGCTCCAGAACGGTTCAGAGCAGGCAAGTCCTTGTCCCTGCTCTGATCATGCATTCAGAGCTGAGGTTTCATTCATCGAACGATTTGCTTGCACAATGCGATTGGATAATTTCGGCATGCCTGTGATCGTGTGATCTGCAGCTGGCTGGGATGGCCAGGGCTGGCGACGTCGTCGGCGAGATCGGGGTGCTGTGCTACAAGCCCCAGCTCTTCACGGCGAGGACACGCACACTGTGCCAGCTCCTGCGCATGGAACGGACCGCGTTCCTCAGGATCGTCCAGGCAAACGTTGGGGACGGCACCATAATCATCAACAACCTTATCCAGGCAAATCCTAGCCACCCTTCTGACATCGAAAAATTACCGGGAAATAATAAACCAGAGGAACTCTGAATGACTGAATTTGTACTGCTTATTTCTCCTCTGATGAGCTTGTGAATTCCAATGACACTGACTGCAGTACCTCAAGGAGAAGAGAGACAGCTGCGCCATCGCCGGCGTCGCGGAGGAGATCGAGTACATGCTAGCTCGGGGACAGCTCGAGCTCCCCGTCACTCTCTGCTACGCCGCGTCCAAAGGCGACGACTTCCTGATGCGTCAGCTGCTCAAGCGCGGTGTCGACCCAAATGAGTCTGATAACTACTGGCATACGGCACTGGTAAAAAAGATTGCTTTTTTATGTCTATATATACTGCCTAAATTACAAATTTTTCAATGCTCACACTGCTCGTGATGATCTAACAGCACATATCAGCTTCCAGCGGACATGACCAATGCGTCAAGCTTCTGCTAGAGCATGGCGCTGATCCTAATGCCACAGGTACCATGTTCATGGACTGCCATTAAGATCATCACTGTTACATGTCGCCAACCAAACCTTGTGATCGATCGTTAATGTCCCCAGACGCGCAAGGAAGAGTGCCACTGTGGGAGGCCCTGTCCCGGAGGCACCGCGCGGCGGCGCGGCTGCTGGTGGACGCCGGCGCGGACCTGTCCGCGGGCGACGCGGCGCTGTACGCGCGCGCGGCCGTGGAGGCGGACGACGTCGCGCTGCTGGAGGACGTGGCGCGCCACGGCGGGGACGTGACGGTGGCGTGCTGGGACGACGGCGTCACCGCGCTCCACCGCGCGGTGCTGCAGGGGAACGTCGGGATGGCCAGGGTCCTGCTGGAGCACGGCGCCGACGCCGACAGGGAGGACGGCGGCGGGCGCACCCCCAGGGCCTTGGCGGACCAGCTCGGCCACCGCGACATGCAGCAGCTGTTCATCGGGTCGTCGTCGTCGTCGTCGCACCACCGGGAAGGAGCGGTGGAGAGCCCGAAGCAGCAGCAGGGTTCGGGAACGGACCATGGCGGCAGCAGGCTCGCGGTCGTCGCGGCTCATCAGCCGGCAGTCACGAGGTTCAAGAGCGCGCCCGCGCCGAGGGTCCCCGTCGTCCCGCAGCACGACAGCGCCGGCTCGTCGCCGTCGCCGTCGCCGTCGCCGCCGCAGTCGTCCAGGCACAGCACTCCCCGGCGGCTGGTCGGTTTCCGAAACTCCCTCTTTGGTGTCCTCTCATCGTCGCACTTGCACTGGCACGACGGAGGAGGAGGAGCAGGCGGCGGCGGCGGGCCTAGCCGCCACGAGAGGCAGACGCAAAGCAGCAGGTCGCGTGTCAGGGTGACCATCTCCTGCCCCGAGCAGGGCGCCAGCGCGAGGAAGCTGGTGTTCATGCCTGAGACGATGGTGCAGCTCGTGGAGCTCGCCGGGAGCCAGTTCGGGTTCGCTCCGACGAGGGCGGTGACCATGGACGGTGCCCAGGTTGACGACGCCAGGCTCGTCAGGGACGGCGACCACCTCCTCCTCGTCACTCATCAGTGGGTGCCTGACACTAAGGTCGTGCAAACGAATCAGTAACAGTAGATGGGAGCATATTAGAGCAGCGAGTGATCGTTGCACACGTGTTTGGACGTCGTGGCTATTGGGAGGCTGTGTCAGGAACTGCAAGTGGACCCAGGACCATCGAAGGGCATCACCGACGAAGGCGGCGGCATCGATTGATAAGCCCAGTGTTAGAGACTGCCTAAAATGAAATGAAATTTACATATAACATTCATTTTTAATAGAGAGTTTCATTTTATAATTCCAAGACTTATAAAAAATTGGTAATCATGTCAAAGGAGTTTCGTCTAGATGAAACTCATTTCTTCTCTCTTTTTAAATACACCGTCATGTTATCAAAAAAGTATATGTGACAACCTATTTAATGCAAATGAATCTTCCATTAAAACTGGTCTAACAGAAGACTCTACGGAATAATAGAAGTAGCGGTAGAATTCTCAAGCGGGTCGTCCTCCGAACCTGTTATGGATTGCAATAAAGCTCTAGATTCCTCCAAAATTCCCAAATCCACCATCAAGACCATTACATTTGGTATTAGAGCCTCGGTGAGAGAGAGAACTTTTTTTTTTCTCGCGATCCGGTTCTTTGATCTAGCGCCGAAGAAGAAGCCAACTAAGTTTCAATTGGAGATGACGAATTCAATTGATGATCTAAAGAAGACGATGGACACGATGGCGGCACAACTCGTCGGAATTCAGAACATGGCGAGCCAGTTCGCTGGTTCTTAGCACATGATGACCACCACGTTTGACAAGCTCAACCTCGAGGCCTGGCACACCGTCGCCGAGACGTCGATGGGCTAGATGATGCAGAAGTCGACAGAAGCAGCGGCGCGGTTGCAGCAGTTGGAGACGTGACCTCCACCACCACCGCCGCCGCCGCCGCTACGAGGCAACGCTGCATCAACCGTACCTGGGTGCTCTGCATCGCGCAACTATGCCGCCACTCCATCTGGGCGTTGCTGGCCAATCCGGGGTGTGGTGACACACCCGAGCGCTCCGCATCCCTCTGAGATAGCACAAACAACGTTCGATCTGAACGTTCCTCCTGTATTGTCCGCGTCGAGCACTCAATTGCCCCAGGGGCACTGACCGCGCACACGGCGAGAGAATCCATGGATTTCACTCGCCGCACAACCCTCCGGGTATGATTCCTCCTAATACTACTCCGTAGTTGCAATTTTCTGATTCAGATTGCTCGACTTTGCCATATTCTTCTCATGGTCCTGAAATGGAGTTTCCAAAATTCGATGGCTCCAACCATAGAGTGTGGCGTGATCAGTGTGTGTTGTTTTTTTTGAGGTATATGGGACCCTTCGCTGTTCACTTTATTATTGCCAACTCAGAACTGATTCATTTTAAGCTGAAGAGTTGCGATTGCGACCCACCGGTAGTGTCATGGATGTCTAGCTCATTTTTGACACAGACTCCCAACCGGTAATCCTTTGCACACGAGCTCTATGGGCCATGGTCAGCAACTAGAAGGCCATAGACGACGCCTCTCTGGGGAGATGCGCCATGTGCTAGTGGACATGGCATGACGCAGGGGGAGCAGGAACGACATCAATCCCATGGTAGTTAGTCGACCTATCAAGAGGTTCATAAGACATGATTGACGGATATATATCACAAGAAATAAATCTCTTTGCCAATTAATTAGATAAATGATAATGGAATAAATTTGATGGTGTGTTCATAAACTCCAAATTCAGAACATTTGTTTAGAATATAATAGGTTTCTCAAAATTTAAATAACTTCAGCATCATCAAAGAAGTAGACTTAAATCTGATTTAATGTGAAGCTCCAAGGCTCGACTTCATCTTTTTGACATCAATGGCTTCTTCGACTCTGCTCCCCTCTCTCCCATTTTACTTATGGTTTGGCAAGACCTAGGGAGAAATTAAGATATGCGTCATTGCACCTTAGTTAATCCACTATATATTGGAGAAAAGGATTAAGTAAAACTTCTGAGACATTTTTAGTACCTATGTCTCAAAGCCATTTTCTATACTTATCATCAATAGGGCAGCTTGCAAATTTTGCAAACTGTTGGAAAATCTTATCATGCCTGTTATGTTTCTTTTTTGTCTCTTTTTGCATAGAACTCATAATACAGTTTACCATAAAACACATGAGACACATCTAATCCAAGTGCCTTCAACTCATAAAGCCATATCAAATAATCTTTTAATATGGTCACCCAGACAACTTATCCATCGCAACAGGAATTAAGTTATCAACAAGAAAGTCTTTATAAAGTGTGTTTTTATGGAGTTGTACTTTTTCATTTTGGAAAAAACCTCCTCACTATGTTAGCTGAGTGAGCATCTTATAATGTTATATAGTTTTGGTATCCAATCGGCTTTCTCCCATTTTCTATTTTTGTTGTGTACTCCTTCATTCTCTCAACATAGTAATCATAAATAGGAGGAGTAGCATGTGGTTTTTCTTCATGAAGTGCATAATCACGGTCCAGCTCCTTGACAATGGCATGCACCTAATTATTCCAAGTAGGAAAATTAGTGCAACTTAGAGATTCTATGGCACTTATATAGTCTGCATAATTTTCTAAAAAATGATGCAAGACGATGTCTCAGTCAATAAGCCGTATATAAGATGTACTCAATGCTAGTCAGAATTAACAACATACTTAAGGATTTTATTTTGCATCACTGTTGGGCAGAAAACAAACAACTTGTCTTAGGTTTTGTTTAGTTACACCCAAAATTCAAAAACTTTTCAAGATTCCCCATCACATCAAATCTTACAACACATGCATAGAGCATTAAATATAGATAAAATAAATAACTATTTGCATAGTTTATCTATAATTTGTGAGACAAATCTTTTAAGCCTAGTTAGTCTATGATTAGACAATAATGGTTAGTAGGCCTAAAGATCAAGGTGGCTTGGGAATCATTAACACCAAGATCATGAATGAGAGTCTCTTAGTCAAATGGATTTGGAAAATTCATCAACAACCGGATGATATAAGATCTTGCAAGCCAAGAGCCTAGGGCAGAATGGTTTTTTTTTGACTCTACTGGGACAGGGGGTCTCAGTTTTGGAAAGGTTTACACAAGGTTAAACATATCTTCAAATGGGGGGCTAGCTTTAAGATAGGGGATGGGAGGTTGTGTCGTTTTTGGGAGGACTGCTGGATAAAGGAGGTTCTTCTTAAAATCATTTACAGTGATCTTTACAATTTGGTTAGAAATCCTAAGTGTTTTGTGAGGGATTGTTGGGTAGAAAACAATTGGTGGGTGGACTTCAAAAGGAGTCTGACAGTACATGACCAAGAAAGATGGCTTGGTCTTTTGCACTCTTTAAATGACCGTGCTTTAACTGAATATAAAGCCAATTGTGTGCAATGGGCCTTGGATAGGAAGAAGTAATTCACTACCAAATCACTTTACAGATTTCTAACTGACAGGGGGTCAGTAGCAGGGTGGCTGGGTATACTTGGAAAAGTAGGATCCCTTTAAAAATCAAGTTCTTCCTTTGGCAGTTACTTAATAACAAACTTCAAGTTGCGGTGAATCTGGTCAAAAGGGGTTGGAAGGGTTCTCCTTTGTGTTGCCTATATGGATGTCCTGAAAATATTGATCATATTTTTTCACATGTCATCTGGCTAAACTGCTTTGGGAAGTCATTGTCATTGCTGAAATCTTCCAGTTATCTACCTATCCTACTTCCTGGGATGATTTTTGTGATACTTGGCTAAGAGGCAAGGGGCCTGTCCCAACCAGATTGATCATCTTTCTGTTTTCAGGTTTTGCGTGGGCTTTATGGACTACTATAAATAAGATTGCTATTGAAAAGATGACCCTAGAAGCTCCAACTGGCGTTATATATACATTGCAATTTCACTTATGTAGAAATGGAGCTAGAAGCTTAAGGAGCAGGATCAGGACATGATCATGCAAATCAAGAAATAGTCTGCCGTGGTGATGCAAGAAGAACACAGAGGATTTATACTGGACCGAGCTAACGCTGCCCTACGTCCAGTGTGGGGGTCGGATCCTGTATTATCTTGCACCTAAAGTGCTTGTAGTAGGGGGTACAAGCTAGTTGCGAGAGAGGGAAGTAGTCCTAGGTCTCGACTTCGTGGATGGAAGTAGTTCCATTTTTCAAGATCTACTGAAACTATATACCATCCAAAATACGAAACAACACAAGATTCTACCTCATATTTTGAGGTATGCTTCACCATTTTTAATAAAATCAAAACACACATGTCTAGTTAAGTAAGAAATCTTTTTATATGAGATGTATGTTGTGCTACTGGTATTGTCCCTTTTCTGAAGGAAATGGCTGGGAACAGTGCGATATGGCAGCAAACGGAAGTTAAGGATCTCCTTCTTTATCACAAGGAGAAAATCCAAGAGGCAGGGAGGGCCTTCAGTCAACGGAGGCCCATGATGAAGAGTGTGCTCGAAGGCTTAATGAAATGTATGGCACCAACTTCACATGGAAACAAGTCCACAACAAGTACCATAAGCTCAAAAGAGAATGGAAGTTGATCATGGAGGCAAAGGCCGCTAATGGTGCTAGTTTTGATGATGTTCAAAAGAAGATAATCTATGATGATGTAGAGGTTGTCAAAATGAAAGCAGTAAGAATATATGTTAAATATCTCTATGACATAAATTACAGTTGCAAACAGGGTTGTATCCTAATGGTTTTTTTGGGTAAATGTAGAATGGTGACAAGAGAGCCAAGTACTACAATGTTCCAATTCCCCCGTTTGATGAGATGGAGTTTGTCTTCACTGGAAAACATGCTACTGGAGAGTTTAGTGTTCTTCAAGTACCATTTGATCACCCAACAAGGCAAGAGGATGATCTTATTGGGAATGTAAAACCTACGTAAGTAATGAATCTGGATCTTGATCCTTCTCGGCACTATGATTTTGATACCCTCCTAGGGTATGACAGTCCAAACTCAGACAATAAATAGCAGGTTTGTCAGTCTTAAAGGCCCTATATCAGACTATAAATAGCAGGTTTGTCAGTCCTAAAGACTGCAATGGACTTTGTACTGTCGTTTCATTTGAAATGTTCTTGTACTGTTGTTTCTTCAAGTATTACATCTGCCAATATTCAGTTGTATAAGTGTTCTTGTAGCAGACGGATGGCGGTAAAGTGCTGAGTGGCATGTATTTGGGTAAGGGTGCCAAACATCCAAGAAATCTTACTCATCCTGACAAACACCCCTTTACCACAACTAAAACCTTACCAAGCAACATTCCAAGCAAAGCAAAATGCTAGTGAAAGAACCACTAAAACCTGAATCTATTCACTGTCTGCGTAATCAAATCTCAAGCACAAAACCTGAATCTTAAGGAGCGTTCCTTGCCTCCGATTTGGAGATTGGAGTCACGATGGCCTGCACCACCCCCAGATGAAAACCACACTAGGGGCAGTGCTGCAGCCAGGACGCCGGGGTGTCGTCATAGGCAGCCGCCGCCGCCACCCTCTTCTGCGCTCGTGCGGGTGGTAGCGCCCCCACCCGGCCTCTTCCGCCCCTGCGATGGCTTGTCGTCCGCCAGCTTGGGCCTGACGGTCTCGCCGCTGCCGTCGTAGTCGTAGTCACCGTACTTCTCGGTCTTGCCACCCTTGCGCCGTAGTTCTTGGTGCGGTTGCTTTGATACATTTTACACAGAACGCGCCCTTCAATCTTCCGACCAGGGCCGTCCTCATCGTGCTTGTGAAGGTGGAATTCGTTTATGACCCAACCTGTGTGGCGCACACCATCGCCGCGCTTGCGCAAGAAGGAGAGCTTATGTGAGTATCCAAGGAGGCGGTCGCCGTCGAGGATGTTCTTGGGGGCCACCTCGGCATGCCAGCTCCCGGCGTCGAGGACGACGCGCTCTTTAGTAGGCCACAGCCTGGTTAAGAAATACTAGATTCCCCTTTGCTCAGAGACACCGGGCTCAAACGAGCGCGCAAGCTCGGCTGGCTCAGCAGAGCAGATATCTACCACATGCGCCTCGCCGGCTTTGGCCACCCCTGTGGCCACTCAGGGCTCGAGAATATTCTTCAAGAGGTTCACATCTGACATCTGCTGCGATGGGCCTTCACATGAGCCTCGGCCAGGGACAACAGGTTGGCACGAGGGCTAGGTGAGGCGGGCCTTCACGTAAGCCTCGGGCAGGGCCAACAGGTTAGCGCGGGGGCGAGGCGAGCGCGTCACTGAAGGAGAGGCGGAGGGGCCTTTGAGAGCGGCGTCGCGGTGGACGGCGTCGAGCACGAGGTTGGCACAACGATCTTGCCAATTCTTTGTCAGAGGGTAGGGCGACGTGATAACGACTATTGTGGTGGCGGAGGCGTTCTTGAGGGTGGCGGCGTGGTCGACATCGAAGGCGCGGTGGACGGCATCGGGCGCGTGGTTGGCGCGGCGGTTTTGCCAATTCGTCATCATAGGTAAGGCCGACGTGAGAGCGGCCGTAGTGGGGGCGGAGGCGTTGTCGAGGGCGGTGGTGTGGTCCATGTAACACCCGGCCCAGGGCTTAATAGGATTAATAGGAGACTCATACCAACAAGTTGCAACTTCTTTTCCGGAAGCCTATCTCGAAAGAACTCTAAAGTTAAGCGTGCTTGGCCTAGAGTAATTTAGGGATGGGTGACCGACCGGGAAGTAGTTCCCGGGTGCGCACGAGTGAGGACAAAGTGTGCAGAAAAGGCTAGTGTTGGTCTGTGGGGGCTGACTATGTCCTAGAAAAGCTGCCAGATGTAAGCGGGCCCGGCCTCATTGAGGCGGGACGTTACAGAATGGTATCAGAGCCGACCCTCGCGGTTTCACGGGCGCGTGTGTCGCAGTTGTGCAGGCATGATGTGCATGGCTGGTGTGGACCCAGAGTGGTCACACAGCATGGCACATGCGCTGGCACTGGATGCACGGACGTGGCCAAGAGGGGATGTTCCTGGCTTGGGGTTGATCGACGAGGACGTCGATCTCTTAAGGGGGTGAGGATGTAACACCCGGCCCAGGGCTTAATAGGATTAATAGGAGACTCATACCAACAAGTTGCAACTTCTTTTCCGGAAGCCTATCTCGAAAGAACTCTAAAGTTAAGCGTGCTTGGCCTAGAGTAATTTAGGGATGGGTGACCGACCGGGAAGTAGTTCCCGGGTGCGCACGAGTGAGGACAAAGTGTGCAGAAAAGGCTAGTGTTGGTCTGTGGGGGCTGACTATGTCCTAGAAAAGCTGCCAGATGTAAGCGGGCCCGGCCTCATTGAGGCGGGACGTTACAGTCCACATCGAAGGCACCTTTAAGAGCGGCGACGGGCGGGAGGTTGGCGAGGCGGTCTTCCCGGAGGCGTAGTCGTTCTCAAGTGCGACGTAGAACGCCGCGTACTTCGCCGTAGCAGCGACCGCGTCGTTGATGGCGCGACGGTGTGCTGGGGCCGTTGCGGTACTAGCCGCCGCGATGTTGACGACGGAGTGCGTCGAGCTGTCGTCGCGGTTGCGGGGAAGCAGCGGCTCGGTGAGAGCTTCTTCCTCCATGGCCGCTAGTTTTTTCTCTCCTGAAATGAAGGCCTTGTTTATTCACCCTAAAAACTAAAAACTTTTCAAGAATTCGTATCACATCAATTCTTGCGACATATGTATTAAGCATTAAATATAGATGAAAACAAAAACTAATTACATAGTTTGCCTGTAAATCGCGAGACGAATTTTTTAAACCTACTTCATGATTGGACAATGTTTGTCAACTAAAAACAAAAGTGCTATAATATTAAAATTTATTTTTTTTATCTAAACAAGACCTAAGGGTCGATGCCACGGAGAGGAAGAGGTGAATACTGAAGAAACTGCAACTGCCTGCGAATTGGTAATTGGGATGATATATATAGGCGGAGGGTCGAGGGAGGAGCCTGCTCTGCTTTGGTTTCTGGCGGCGCTGCTGGTCCAGTCATTTCCGAAGGCCTGCCGATGTACGACGGGGTGATGCGATTCGGCCCAGTGGATCAGCGATCTGGGCCTAATTGACTCCCTCCGACCCACATAGGTGTTTAGAATAGGGGAACAAAATGGAAATCCATATAGGATTTTTGCTTATGTGGAGGAAGAGAGAGGTCACAGAGAAAGAGGTCATTATTTCACGAAACAACCACCTCATAAGCTAAGATTTAGGACTATGCAACTCTCAAGTTTACTTTAATTCTATGCATAAATTAAGAAATGATGAGTTACTTCAAGACAACTTAAAAAAACAACTATTGTATATGTTGTCTGTTAAGTTGTCTCAAAATTACGTGGTACTAAATGAGACCACCTACGAGACAATACCAATGTACTTGCCCTAAGCCTCTGCTGCTTGAACTCTACCGCACATACACACCCTTTATTACATTTTATAAACTTTTGAATTTTATTAAATTCTAATACTATGAATTCTAGGCTCCTTAATTCATTGTATTAGAACTTAATTAAATTCAATAGTTTATAAAACTTAAGTAAACATATTAAACAAAGGGTGCATACATGCATATGTGCAGTAGGGTACATGTAGCATTGCAAGCTAACACAAGTACTTTAAAAAATATCAAGGGTAAGGAACAATGACTAACGACACTCCACTACTGCTTCTACATAGTTCACACGATCAAATCCTATAATTATAATAGACAATAAGAGCTTATACTAGTAAATAGGCACCAAATGAGTCCATATAGATTAAACAGTGTCAAGCTATGCACCATAAGATAAAAAGCATGATTTTAGAAAAAAAAATAGTAAAACTAGTTTCATAATTTTGCAAGTTAAAACAAAATTTCTATGGATTTTGTAAGAGTAAACCAAAATTTATGATTTTTAGTTGCATTATTCTTTTCATGTAAAAAATATTTGAATATTTTTTGAAAAATTATTTGTCTAATTATTTGTTTTTTTAAATATTTCAAGTAAGGTTGACCTTACTGAATTTTTAACTAAGTCCAATTGATCTCCCTCAGCCTTGGCAAAAAAGAAAAAAACGATTTTATAAATGGGAAAGGTAGATCGGACGTACGCAAAAAGTTAAGGGGATCGAAAGGACCTTTTATTTCCTTTAGGCTCTGTTTAAACATTTTCACAGGTAACAAGCTTCCAATGGTAATATCTTGTGCACAAGAATACAACTGTATTTTTTTTCATTGTAATATAGAAAAAGTCCACTCCCTCAACTTTCACGAAAATATGATTTTCATCCCTGAACTCTAAAATCGGACAAAATACATCCCTCAACTTTTAAAACTGTACACATTACATCCCCGACCTGGTTTTGAAAGCGGTTTTGTCTTTTTCTTTTTATTTATTTCGGTTGAATTTTTTGAAAAATCACAATAAATCACATAAAAATCATAAAATAGAAAACTCAATTTTGTAACAGAAGCTTTTATTAAACCAAAGAGCAGTACTTCGAGTTGATAGACATACTTTGAATCACTCCCAGCCTCTGCCAGATTAAGAGGCACACAACATAAAGGGATTCAGACTTGATGCTGGATTATTCAGAGCACACACTAGATTATATCGTTGGTAAACATGTAACGTTTGAACCTATGCTTCAAATATAAGACTTTGAATTATCTGTATGAACTATGAAGTTGTGATCTAATATGTTAGTAAGACTTTGAATTATCTACCCCTACTTGGTAGTTGGTATTTGTAATGTCCTCATCTTCTATGTTTATTATGTGCAAAATTACCTGATATTTGACATAATTTTTGCTCAATCGCTAAATGGCTTAGCCCGCCATAACCTTTCTTAGCTTTTCAGAGAGGCAGCCGCTAAGAGGCTTAGCCCGCTATTTAAAACTTTGGTTGTAAGTATAGGTGGTGGGGATAGAGAATGATCTGTACAACCGTTTGACATATGTTATTTTAACTTGTTTGAACATGAGAATAATGGACGAGACAGAGAAGCGTGTGGGAAGTAAAAAAAAAAGGATAGATATAGGATAGATATACATATAAATTATATTGGATAATTAAACTTTTCAAGATTCTAGTTCATATGGCTTGATTAGTTATACCATTGGCCTATCTAGGCGCCAATAAAAGTAAATTTTATTACTAATCAAATTACATCAAGGATTTAATTATGAAAATATTTATTTATTAGAAAAGAGTTAAAGGTTCAGGGACCCATAATAGTACAATTATCATTTATTTTTACTAGCAAACATGCCTGTGCGATGCAACGGGAGAAGAAAACCATCAAATGTTTATGAAAAATAGTGATCGGAATGATACAATGCTGCACAAAATTTTAAAGCTATAGTTTATTTTAAGATGAATATTACATCTATAATATAAGTTAATATTAGCAATAATATGACACCGTCCTCTTAATCCAATATCAAATTTAAAATATTTTTTTTGATATATTTTCTCTCATTACAAAGCATAGAAATATTTACTTATAAACGTATTATAATTTTAATTTATTAATACAATACCTTGGTACAATGGTACAGTTAAATATGAGTTCCACAACTTCCTTTATAGATCCATAAAAGTTGCAATTCTAATTGGATCAAAATCAGCAAGAAATTAATTGTTGATGTGTCAAAACTCAAAACTTGTTTGTCCACTAATACCTATAAGGGGAGTTCTCTTTTTTTTTCACATGCTAGGCCGCGTTGGGAATTATACTGGACTGAACAGGATAACAAACTGCTCAAGCTTTCAGTTTATATTTGATTAGTTGTACCTTGGTTGAACCAGATTGTAATAAAATTTTAATTAAAATTTTAAATTACATATCTTGGTGATGAAAATCTCTGTTTTTTTTAAGAAAGAAGATTCAAAGATCCATGGTATTATATTTATTATTATTTGGTTTTGGCATTTATAAGAAAAACACAAAAAATAGAAGAACATAGAACCAGAAGGTGGTGGACGCGGATAGAATAGAAAATAGCAAACATGCATGTGCGTTTTAACAGAACACGATACTTCTTGGAATATACTTCATACTATTATTAGAACTGTCTCAATAGGGCTTTCAACTGAGTTTCATAAATACTAAATATACTAATGTAACACCATATCGATGAAGAGAGAGATGATAAAAGTTTCATAAAAATAGATACTTTTTTAGGGATGAAACTCTTTTATACTAATGTAACACCATATCTAGTATTTTCTTGCTGTCTTTTATGTCCTTATTATTACACTTCTCCATAGAATGGCAAGATCGATGTCACGCACACTCAACAACAATGTTTGTACTCCTCATTCTTTGCATCTATGGCGCAGTGGAAAACTGGTGGTGTCATGTATACCACAAGAGACTTATAGGATCGAAAACTGTTTTCTTATAAATTTTTGTAAAATCATGATTAAAAATTAAGATGTAACTTTATCCGAATGACGAAATAGGAAAGTACTGGTACAATACTTAGGCCTTGTTTAGTTGGAGAAATTTTTTGGCTTTGGCTACTGTAACACTTTCATTTGTATTTTTTATAATTAAATTTTATTTTTATCTATATTTAATATTTCATGAATGCGTTTGATATGACAAGAAATCTTGAAAAAAAATTCGAAACTAAACAAGGCCACCGGAGGTCATCAGCAGGCCCCTAAATTTTGTAAAATGCCGAACCCGGCCTCCTCGTGAGTCGTGTCAGGGCCTCTGCAACAAAAATATCATCATATAACACCTGCAGCCATGCAGGGTCTCTGATCTCTGGAATCTGGACGCTGGTCCTCGCTCCTCCGGTCGTCACCTCCACTGGTAACTGATCCGGCTTGCACTGCGTGGTCTGCATGTGTCCGCGCTCTTCACCTTTGCTCATGGAATCCCGGCTTCAGGTACTGCTTGATTTATGTCTGCTACTGCTGTGACTTTTCCCCACCTAATAACAGCGTTATTAAGCAGCAGCAGACCCCCCCTCGCGCGCTCTCTCAGAAACAACAGGCAACTCTTGCTCTTGAGAGCTAGCCAGAGCGCATCGGCATCCTGTTCTTGCTATTTTCGTCTTCCAGCATCGTCAGGCTTTACTTTTAATTCCCAGTCGATTCAAGCAGAGGTGAGTCTAGCTAGGTTCTAGGTACCTACTATATCAATCTGTTCGAACTCGATTTGCTGTGTTCTTCGATCTTTTCGTCATCAGGAATTTGATTTCTTTTTGCCGTTCTTAGAGGCCTCCTCTGCTTCTTGTTCCTACAAATATCAGAGAGCTATATACTACTGCTGTTTCGATTTCTCTGCTCTAGATCTGCCTACCTGTTCATCCAGTATGTAGATTTTTGTCGTTCCCTTGTAGTATACCATGTTTGCAGTATATATGTAGGTTTATCAAACACAGATCGACAGAATTTTGAACAACTCATACATGATTTGCTTATAACAAGATATAAATACAGGTGATCGATGGATCCATGCCAAGGAAGTTTGTCAGGGAGGGACTCCACTGGTGCTGGGCATGACAACAAGCTTCGTCAAGGAGCGGCAGCAGTTTCTTCTTACTGCCTGTTCCCGGAGGAGACGGCCCGCGGCAACGGCGGCCTGCAGCTCCATGAGATTTTCTCCGTGGATCGCCAGCAGCCAAAGCTGGAGGTACTTCTTAATTTCTAATAATTTGGATCCTCCATCATATATACTGCTGTGTGTAACTACTACTGTATTTATCAGGTTTGATTTGATTATATTAATTCTGTGCCTCATCATCTATTATGTGTATTAGATATATACTCCATACCATGTATGTGCTGGCGGCTTAAATTTCATTTATTTCCTGCTACTTAATTAATTTCCCTGGTGATTGTTACTCTACGTATCTACTGCTTGATTATCTACGTCTTACCTATGTATGTATTAATTACTCATATGCAAAGATTTAGAACTATTTTTGTGAGATAGTTTTGCAAACGATGATATGCCTTACTTATCTCGATGTGAGTAACCTTTTCTTTGGGTGGCAAAATATGTAGTGCAAACCTCTTCGGTTGTTCATTTTTTTCCTCAGTGTTTAAATTTTACTTGAAATTAGGTATATCTACAGTGCATACAAATATATAAATTGAGTTGCAAACATAAACTAGAAAAACTCATATGAAAATGACAAATGCATATGCACTAAAAGACAAAATATAGTGCACATGCATCTAAAATATGATTTTTTTTGAAAGCGAGTTTGTATCTCAACTTTTATATATAGGATTTGAATGGCACCAGAAAACTAGGTAATCTAGTATTGGGAAACCGGGTCATCCAGTTTCCATATTGCATAGTGCTACAAATTTTGGTCACGAACATAGATGCCACGAGGTTAGGGGTCTGATGGCAGCTGAGTCACCCCCGGACCATGGTGACTACGGGTAGGGGGAAGAGGACATCACAATAGTATAGTTAGGGAAGGGGGAACCAGATCGTTTGCAGTCATGCTCGTCGACTGTCCTCTGTAGTCACCAATCTGGACCATCCATTTTCCATCCAACCGTGTTGGGCTATTATTACTTCAAAACTCAACACCCCGTAAACCACTCGACCCATCTCAGTACAACACGGCTTTACCTTCGTGTTCCTTGTTTGCAGCCAGCTCTACGCGGTGTGGTGCCTAGCTAGAGCTACCACAACGCATTGGCAGCATCCGTTGGGTGCCGCGATTAGGTGGCCGTCACAAGCACTACAACTCGATGCTACCTTTAGTGATGCGCACCAGGTTATTTGCTGCCGCCTTCATCTTGCAGCGTATGATGATCTGGTGGCCCAATTCATGGTAGTCTTGAACTTTCGACCCTTACTAATGTGCACTATATGATCTAGTGGCACATTCATACCCTTTAGTACATCCATTCAATGGCCCATTCCTTCTCTGCCATAGTTGTTGATCAGCACTGTATGATCCTTTGGCCCTAATCAAGTGGTCTAGTGCTTTGTTTGGTGATAAATCTTCTAGGGTTCTATGTTCTTTCTTATCCATTTCAACTTGGACCTTGATCAAACTTTATCTCCATGCATTCCTAGGACCTTGTAGAACATGTTGTCTAACACACCTTAGCTCACACATGTTAGTCCAAGTGATTGGGTTGTCATTGTACTCATCAAAGCCATAATAAAATCATGTTCAAGGGCACATGACCCTAACAATTTGACAACACTAGGAATTTTTTGAGGCTTCAGTAGGTAATCACTCAAAAAATGCTATCATACCCTTGCACTTGTGTCTAGTTTCCACGTCCTAAGATATCCTTTCATGAAGTTAGTAGGGTTTCTTCAAGTCATCCGTGCTCTTCCAATAATCCTCTAAAACAATCCATGATTTAGGACCCCCCGCCTCTTATTCAAGTGGTTCCTTGACACCTTAGGGGTTCATTCAAGCTTCATAGACCTCAGGCAATACTTCTCTGATCATCATAGTGTGTCAATTCATTTTTTGGATGGATAAATTGAGTTCCTCATGCTTTTCCATAGTTTTTATGTTAATTCTCCACTCTAGTTCATCCCACCAACATTCTCTATGTATGTTCCCGGAATTAGTAGTAACTTGTTGAGCATTGTTCAATTGGACAATGATAACAGAATGCTAAATTGGTGGAATTCACCACTTGTTTGGTTAAAGATCGAGTGAAATAGGAGGTCCTTTTGTGTGACACTCTTTTAAATGGGCTTTACCATCTTTGTTTGCCATCAGAACACATTGTTTTTCTTGGTGAAATAACACGTACCTATATTTGGACCAAACCTTATGGCGAGGGCATACATTACATGAAGAAGGAGAAATTCTCCCTCATCTATTTGTGAAATTGATGGTTGATATTTCATTGCGTTTATCTACCTAGGTGTTTCTATTCAATCAGTTATGGGGCTAAGGATTCAAGGAAACATACATAGAATTAAATGCATCCACTATGTGTTTATGGTATTTTTTATTCTTATCCCTGATGACAATTTGAATTGATTTCTATATGGCACAAGCTAAGGTGGATACATATGGGACTACAAGCAAGGCTAGACATTGTGGGAGAGGAGTTCATCATCCATCTATCACCCCATGCTCTCAATTATTCTGATTTGAAATTATTATATTGCTTAAGATGTTTGGACTAGTCCTTGAGTTGTACTCTATGATAGTATTAGAGTTGCGAACAAACATGTACAACATTTAAGGTATCAAGAACAATTGATCATTCGATTCTTTCCATGTGAGGCTCCTTAATATGATCCATAGTTTGTCCACTTCTCTTGTAATATGTTCAATAGTTTCAAACTATATGTAAGATTTTGATGAAGAACATTGAATGCAACTTCTAATAGGTTCATCTTCATGTGATTGAGACTATTTATTGTTGTTGTAACAAAATAAGTAGGATAACTTGTATGGATTAGCAGTGTAACACATTATGAGACCAACATAAGCAAAGCAACTTTTGACTGTTTGGTGAGCCTCACATCCAAGATCAAATTAGGACATTGGATCTATATTCATTAAATGTCATGCTACCTAGATCTGACCCAAGGTCATGTTTGGATCCTTTCTACGAATTTCCTCGCCAAGGAAGAGTAGCCTAGCATAGCCTAGAAAAGCAAAGCATGTTTGGGGCACTTGTTTGGTTCCCTCCCCTACACTATTCCCTTCTAATCGCTATCCTCATACCAAGTGATAAGTACAATAGTACCTGCTCCTAATACCAATTCCCTCAATTCTTAAGGTGAGGATGGCAACTTGATCAGGTGTTGATGTCCTAGATCACAATAGGAGGACCTCAATCTGAGCTCAAATTTGTTAATGAGACATTCATCCCTACTATAGCTCAAAGATCACAAAAAGGAGGTCACTGCCGAGGTTCTTAGGTGTAAACAACGTAACTCCACAAAGACCAAGATTGACTATTGGTAGCAAGGAGCTCATTCTAGGCACCAGTCGTCATTTTTCAATCCTACATAGAGACAACATTTGTGCCTTAGTCCTCGATTCAAGGCACAAGTACTAGAATCAAAGTGGCCAAGTTCATTTGGGTAACTAGCTATGATCTAGGAGGTCGATGAAGCTAGTAGGGGTTGACGCTTTAGATTATTTCTAGTGTTGCCAAAGTCACTATGCTCGATGTTTGATTCCTAGCCTTGGCACTTGCAACAAAGCTTCCATGCGCATGAAACTTATTTGGCTTCCCACTTCAGCAAGTAATCAACAATTAGCTAAAAAATATTGCTTAGCGGAGCAAGTTTTTTCCACGCTACCAAACATGTTAGAAAATTGGAAAATCTGAGCGAGTAAATGACGAGAAGGTGGCACCTTGTACTAAATCAAGCCATGACTAGATCACAAGATATAATGTAATGACAATGCCGATGTAACATATGTGGTTGTTGCCTTGTAAGTAGAATGAAACATGCATCACATGTGGATTCCAAAGGGCTTGGTTCACACACTTAGAAGATACATGTTATTATAGAAGTCCTACAATTGGTTCAATTTCTATGCTTGTTTGGAGGGGGAGGGGGCATTGGCCATCCTTCTTCCTAATATGGCAAATGATCAATCCCAAAAGACAATTTTGAAAAAAAGGACCAAGCATGAGGGAATCTTGATTGAATGCTCACATCAATATAGAGCATTACTAAAGTGTAGTGCTTGGAGGATACTTATCCGAAATAAAAGAATGAGAGTTGACTGATGAATGTCCTTTGTCTTATAGTCCTAATGTTTTTCAAAGGTCCCATGAACCATCAACATAGTGATTCTTCAAGCTATCCTATACTATTTGTCTAAGGTTGTCCCAATGGCAAAATTTACTTTGGGTTAACATTATTTTAGTATATGCTAGGCCCAACAAGTAGAAAATTTAGCCCAAGTCAAGACAAAATAAGCTTGGCCCAATGCAACGATGCATTTCGGCTAGGGTTTTTCTATATAAACCAGGCTGCTTTCCCATTCGTGAATCACTCCCCCTCTCTCCCCACCCGTGCCGACTTCACCGCCGCAACACACCTAGCTACTCCCCAGATCTACTAGTGCCTCCACCAAATTTTTGCACGCTTAACACCATGACATCTTTAATGATGCCACAAGGTAAATCACTATCTATTACACTATCCTCTGCAATGTTGAAACTTGGAATTTGAAGGAATTTGTAATTATATTTTATACGAGAGGTGATTGCTTTTTGTCTTGTGTGTTGGAAACAAAAAGATTGTGTGGTACTATACTTTTCATCAAAGAGCTAATAGTGAGGCCCTCTATATATGATTCTAGGGAAAGGATCTTTCCGCAGGAGGATCTAGAAATAGTAGGAACTATGAAAACCATAGGCGAAGGTGTCGATTAGTCTACACAGAAGGATTCACTATGGTGGTTTAAGATTTGAGCATGATGTGCCCATATGGTTTTTTCTACCCGAGGGATTGAGATCCTAGATCTAGCCAAATGGATGTAATCTGGCACCAATGGCTATCAGTAGTCTAAAATCTAGGTTTGGCATATCGCTTAAAGTTTCCCTACCATGGGGATATTAGATATAGCTAGGTAGAGGAGGTAACCTAGCCCTAACAGAGATCTAATTCTAGATCCGGCATCCTTAAGGTTTCCAAAACTGATGGTTTCATTACAAGATTTATTCCAAGGATAAGCGAATGTGGTGTATGTAGAGAGTTTACATGCAGATCTTTACTCTAGTAATGCTTGGAGTTTATGAAAAATGGTATTGCGTCATAAGAAAAAGTATTGTGTATGACAGTAGGTTTCCTTACATACTGTATGACATTCTATTTTGCTTTGCATAACATAACTCTATGATGGAGAAAAAGAAGCTGGGATTTAACTTTGTTCTATTATGGGAACTATTGATCTACTGTACAAAGTTGGTGTTTTCCTTTGAGAATTGCCTTTGATTCAATACTGTATGACTCACTGCGCAGTGTGAATGATAATACTATATAGCAAGTATGCATGCTAGGCATCAAGACTCAGTTTCTCGTCATATATGGTACTGAACCATTGTTGTTTCCTCCTCAGGTTGATCCAAAAGCGACAACAGCAGTGAAATTGTGTTTCCCTATTCAGGCCAGGAGTCAACTACCAACATTTTATCATGGAGGCATCCATTCCCCTTCACTAGCAATGGGTGCACAGGATATTGGCTTGAATGCCCATGGCCAAATGCTCCCTGCTGGAAACCTTGTGCTTGTTCCTCCTGCTCCTGCTCCTGTTTCAGGTGGTCAGGTTTCAGGTGCTCCAGGGAATGTTGAGCAAGACCTCGAAGAAGATGCACTGCTGAGCCAGGATGCCATGAAGAGATATGAACATTTGATTTGGGTCCAAGTGGCATATTTTCGTTTATGCCTCGACCCTGCGGTGGCCACTTCTGGGAGATTGCTCCAGCAGGCTATGCAAAACCTGAAGAACCTCTGTGCTTGTGATGCTCTGGTGGCACATTATGAGAACAATCCAGCAGAGGCAGCAGATACTACAGTTATTCGGCAACAAAGTACTCACTCTGCTGGATCCTCTCAAGTGCAGCAGCATCACAGAGCCAAACAATTCAACAATATGGTTTCTTCTGTTGAACAGATGGAAACTGTGGCTCCGGTGATGAGCCCTACCTTGAGGCTCATGGACATCAAGGGCAAAGTGGCAGCTTCCTGGTGTGCTTAACTGTTTACTGTCAGCAGCTTATATAGATCAACTTGCATTGTGAGTCGTGACTTATTACCTTTTTTTTAATTACTGTATCTTTGGCGTGCAGTGCTGATCGCAATGGGAGCCGCTTTGTACAGCAGGCGATTGAGGTGGCAACACCAGAAGAGATTGTTATGGTTTATAAGGAAACCATGCCTTGTGTGCGCACGCTTGCTGTTGATATGTTTGGAAATCATGCCATCCAGAAGGTTAAGTTTCTCCCAATTTGATTCAGTAGTATATATGTTTTTCTACTTAATTAACTACTAGAATCTTTGAAGCACTAGGACATAAGTTGAGCATGACGTCCCATAGAAACTATTAACTTGATTATCTTTGTTTCACCTACAGATTCTTGAGCATGGACCAAAGTCCTGCAAACGAGAGGTCATCAGTAATCTGATTGGCCATATGTTACCCCTAAGCCTTGATAAGTACAGTTGCAGGGTGATACAAAAGGTAAACCGGCTAATGTTATTTCAGTTTCAGATCGATTCAGAAATGATTTATACTAGTATGTGCATACATATTTCTGCAACTCTGAAGGTTGCACATGGATTCCTTTTTTTTTTTACCTCCGATTTGTATTGTTCACATGCATTGCTAAGTCGTGTGCATTTAAGCATTTATATATATTTGTATGTGATGTTCTTTTGCAGCAGTGAAGTGTATCGCTGGTCACTCATTTGGCTTCTGTTCAATTTGCTGTCTCTGTTTCAGGCTTTTGACGTAGGGGAACACGATCAGAAGCTTGTGATGGCCAAAGAGCTCAGCAGCAAAGTGCTCAAGTGTGTTCGCGACCAGTTCGCGAACCACGTAATTCAGAAGTGCATAGAATGCCTACCGCCGAAGGATATCCACTTCATCCTCCAAAGCTTCTGCAGCAGGGCCAAGGCCCTTTCTACCCATCCTTACGGCTGCCACGTGATCCAGGTTTGCCCATTGATATTTGTATCAGTTTCTCAGTGCTATCTCATCTGATTCAACTTGAAATCTCATTCAGTTAATTATCAAAAGAAAAAAAAAACTGATTCAGTTTAATTATCTTCTACAATCATTCCCAGAAAGTGTTGACCCGTTGTAAAGACCAAGAGATCTACCACGCGCTGACATCAGAGATTATGGAGAACATTAACAAGCTGTCAGCGGACAAGTTCGGGAACTACGTGGTGCAGCAGCTGCTAGAGCACGGAGGCCACGCCATGCGATCCACGATGGTGAGGCAATTCGCCGGGCGCGTGGTGACCATGAGCTACCACAAGTTCGCCTCCAACGTGGTGGAGAAGTGCCTGACCTTCGGGAGCCAGGAGGACCGGCGGCTGATCGCCGACGAGATCGTCGTCGGCGCCGGCGGCGGTGGTGGTGGCCATCAGCACTTCGACCATCTTGTGGTTGGTGATCGAGACTTTGCATTCTGACAAAATTTCTCTTCCTTTATTCGACCTTCATTCTTTCAGTGCGGTACTACTAGATGTTTGATGTTTCTCACTCATATCATATCATACTATGTGATTCGTGGTGCAGGATATGATGATCAATCCATACGCGAACTTTGTGATCCAGAAGATGGTGGTGACGACGGAGGAGCAGCAGGTGGAGTTGCTGCTGGAGGTGGCAAGTAGCAACGCGACGAGACTGGCGAGGTACCCGCATGGAAGGCACGTCATGGATGCCATGGAGAAGTTCCTTAGCGCCGCCAAGGGTGGTGTCCACGCAGACATTGCACCCCGCTGCAGCCGATGATGAGCGAGCTGAGGCCAGGCACCTGCGTCTCTTCATCAGTATACTGAATTCGTCGGCTAGCTTAGCTTCTCCTTTGTATACCTCTGGTCATCGGCAACCAATCAATGAAGAAATCAACCAATTTTCGAGCTCTGTTTATGCTGATTCTGTTTGCTGTTGCCTGTAGTAATAGTCCTGCAACTCATCGACACGGTCGTCAGCAGGTTGTGACGTTTTGTGGTTGCACCCTGTCAAATAGACTGACAGATTGCGGTTGCAGGTACAGGTTCGGATTACTCTGGGGAGGGGTGGTTCTGTATCGCGCATCGGACACGTATTGGATATGGATACGTATCCAGGCCGTACTCTGGATACAAGTATCAGACACGTTTGAGCTAGTGTGCATACGGCCCATGAAAGGAAAATGGCCCAACTTCCATCCCATGCGTGAGTGGCACCGTGACCTGCCCTTCCGGCCTCCCCAGCACGCAGGGGCGAATCTAGGCTAGATAACCCGGGTTTCTCTGAAAATGGTGTGGCTATTAGATAATAACTAGGAGAATACTCCGCGCGTTGCTGTGAGAATTTTAAATAATTTAAAAAAAATTAAACTATTTATATTTATAGTTATATGGATAAAATTATCTTAAATTAATTTTGCTGAATGATTTGACACATCAATATGAACAACTAAATATATGTTGGTAGATGAAGAAATAACTATCATAATTACATGTGCTAGTTGGCTATAATTGTAAATTTTAGTGGATTGTTGATGTGGATAGCTTGCATGTTGAGAGAAATCTCTAGCGGAGTTTAGCTTTATAAGAGTATAAGATAAGATAAGATTAACTAGTGGGGTTTTAGTGGATGCTGATGTGGACACTTTGCATGGCAATAGAATTAGTTAGGGGATGCTCTAGTGGATGATGATGTGGATGCTTTGCATGTCAAGAGAATTAGTATAAGAGATATAGATTAGCACTGTGTATAATAATGTCCATTAGAATTTTAGAAATTTATTGGGGTCGGTGGACTCCCACGACAAGGTGTAGATCCGCCCCTACCCGCACGGCCGCACGCTCTCAAAACATACGGCAGCACATCCCCAACTCCCACGATGCCCAAATGCACCCGACGTACTCGATGGCAACAAGTACCCGATCTCTCATTTCTCGCGAGGAATTCCCTAGGGGAATGGCTCCATCCTTGAATTTGAGGATGAGATGGTCTCGTTCTGTGTTTGGTTGAAAGAAATGGATTCATCTATATTTTTTTTATTTATTTTGTTGGGTTGATTCAGCCCAATATATAGGATGGATGGAGTTTGCCACTCCGTTAGCCTATCTCATCAGCAGGACCTACATGTTAACCACTTCTTTCCTGATGGATCAACTTCTTCCTGCGTTGTCCTTGCCTTGGTTGGTGTTCTCCCTCACGCCTGTCCCCGTGCTCAGCTGGAAGCAGGATGAACAGAACTGCAGAAGAATCTTTTTTTTTTTTTTGACAACAACATATAATAATATATTAAGGTAGCAGCCGAAGTACAGAATGGCCCTCAAACAAGGACCAAATAACAGCGAAATCTCCAGAGAGAAACAAGACACGTAAACTTCCACGCGTCACTCGAAGGACGACGAAGAAGACCACGTTGTACGGAGCCTTGGAGAAGACCTCGCCGAAGCCGTCGGCAGGCAGACCGCCGAGGGGATGCACCAGAGGCGAGCCGAGCACGACCGCATGGAGCCAGGATGGACATACCGCGCTAAGCGACGGTTGACAAGGGCTGACGAAGCCAGTGTTGATAAACTTCTCCGGCGAACCGAGGATGAAGCTGAAGCAGTCGACGGAGGCTTCTGGATCGACTTCACCAAATCCCGGGGGAATAGCTTTCTGCAGAACCGGCGACGACGATGGCGAGAACGGGCAGCTGTCTATTTGCCCAAGGCTGCTAACTAGAGGATGGATTGTGGTGGGTGCGAGGAGGAGTGGTTGGGGCCGCAGCTTAGCCAGACGAATGAACATCGACCGGATGAGCGACGAGAACAACAACCAAACTAGAGATGAACCCGAGCTGATCCAGAAAGTGGAAGTAAGTGGATGGAGATGGATCTGCACGGGAGAAAAGGTAGTAGATATAATGGCCAAAAAGGCCTTTATTTGACTAGAGAATTTTACAAGGAGGAGGAAGAGGGGAATAAGGGAGGAAGGGAGGGGGGCCGGCCCACCTACTCTGCCACCGGCGAGCTCGCCGGGGAGGACAGGGGACCGGCAGCGGAGTGAGTTAGAGGGCAGCTAGGAGAGGGAAGGAGGGGAACGCACGAGGCGTCTCTTTCCGCACTACGCGAGAAGCTAACCCAACTGCAGCCGATCGACCTCGACACTTGCTGGAACTGACCGTGTCCGATATATCCTAGAACCGCCCCACCGACAAGGATGGGGAGAAAGCTCTCTGCGCCGCTGTGAGGTCGACTGAGTCTATGATATACTCTATCTATTTATTTTTCTAGGGAATACTGAGTTCTAATTTTGGATAATTGTTTTTAAGTCTATATACATTTTATGAATCATCAGTACATAAATACATCTTTACATTTTCTCTAACTTTTTAATCAAATATTAGATATCTTCAGAAATGTTGTCATAGCACTCGTTTGCAGGACTCGCTAAAATTTCAGCCAAGAACTCCGTCCTTAGTGATCTTGATAGCTGTGAGTAACATATAATATTTTGTCAATATTTAATCGTTCATTGACGCAAATATAGTTGGAGACTGCATGAACTTATATTATTTATCGTCGGCGGCAATCTCACGTTGTTTCCTCTTGCTCTCTTTCCTTTCTTCTTGGTCATCCTCGCTCGACGATCACGCTGATACTCACGTTGTCTCCTATTTATCTCCTCCCTTCGTTCATCGGTAATCTCAGCACGACGATTGCGACCTTGCGATGTTTGGGCCCGCCTCGACGAGGCCTCATCTTTAACAAGAATTTTGACAAATTTGGATTAAGATTAGAAAATTAGAAAAAACACCCAATTATTAAAAGCATACCTGTGACGTTGGTGATGTCGCTTAGCACATCATGTGTATGTCTAGGTGTAGACATTGAAGCCTCCTGAATGAAGAAAAAGGAACTACAAAAGGACATTCATGAATTTTATCATTAGACGTTGCATGATTAGTCAGAGACTCATTCTATGACCTCATACAAATCACCCATCACCCATCTGAACCTATATCTAAAACTATTACCATTTAGATCAGAATACTGCTACTCATTTGAGGTTGCCGTCAGGGACCTAATCAAGTCAAGAACAGCTAGTGGCAGAGGCAACATCTAAGCACGGCGCATACTTGCACAGGCATAAATAATGCACTTACAGACAAATAAAGGAGAAGAGGGGTCGGTCTGGGTACCAGACTAATGTACCTGGAAATGGGGATTGCTTGGTCGATGTGTACGCTAATCAACTGGAATTCGCTGATCACCGTCTCCCTGTTGTCTGGGGTCACAGGCAAATTTTTTTTCGCGCTTGAAGAATGCGCACCTGAGGACGCTCCCCGGCGCGGCGGAGAGGCTGGCGCTGTGCAAGGCCGACCTGCTCGACTACGACGCGCTACGGTCGGCCGTTGCCAGCTGCCACGACGTCTTCCACAACGCGTCGCCTGGATCCGATCCGGTATGTATACGTGTAACCTATAGTATTACTTGAATACGGATATACTAAGATCGATCTATGATCACGGTACATATCACGTACCGTAATCAGGCTGGCCTTTGGAGGAAAAACCTTTTCTCCTGTATGTACTCCAGTAGGGACCATATACAACACCTACTGGCTACTGCAGCTATTTATTATTTATTATTAAAAAAAGATCAAACAAAATCTCAGCAAAAAGATTTATTACTCTAGTAGTAGAATCTTTTTGCGACAGAAACTGTCTCCTGCATGCATGCATGCAAAATTCACTCCTGGAGCCAGATGCGTGTTTTGACCTGGTTATGGTGGGGATTAGTGGGCCGAATTAGTGGGCTGCGATGAGTTTGTTGGGGTGTGAGTTTGTCTGGTCTAACGGCCCAAAAAGTTTTCAATTATAGTGGAGATAAATTAAATACAAACAAAAATACTCTGTCAATCAATATAAATTAAATACATACACTGACGTTTAGGGCCTGGTGTGAAATTTTGAAGTCTACTTCCTACTGTAACGGAACATGCAATAATAAAAACATTGACACCCTAATGTCAAAAAAAATGACAGCCTGAAATATATGCAACCAAATTTCTTTGCCACCGTGGTGAGTGGTTGCATATACGTGAGCATCTACATTTCCACCGTGTTTTGTACAAGATTATTATTATGAGAAAGTAGAAGTCTTGGTGTTGAAATAGACATCGATATGGCACAAAAACGCACAAGAAATATAAGATCTTATCATTTTTTTTCCAGATATATACTCCCTCCGTCTCAAAGAACATGTAAATCTCGGTTCTCAATGAGTCAAAGATTCTTAACTTTGACTAATACAAATAAAAATATATCGATGTTTATGATATGTAATGAGTATAGTTAGATTAGTTATTAAATATAGTTTCATAATGAACCTAATTAGATATTCAAATGTAAACAACAAGATTTATAAACTAAGTTAAATTTAAAGATTTTTGACTTCTCGGAAATAGAGATTTATATGTTTTTTGGGACGGAGGGTGTATATAGGATTGATCAATTGACAAAAGACGATGTAAAACACGTACGTACGTATTCAGTAAGCGAACCGAGTTTGTTTATTAGAATTACCCTTCTCTGTGTCACCCTGATTCTTCGTTAATTAAAGCACGCAAGCCACGTCGAGTCCGGGGTGCACTAACTCTCTCGACTTGTGCTTGACCATCCGCAGCTCTCCGTCTCCGCCGCGAATGACCTCAACGCCGGTGAGCACCGTAAACGTATCCGTTGGTCCTTCATGGCTATCCATGGACCAGAAGACTGATACGAGCTCCATGCCATGGACGACCTTAGCAACGCAGAACCTCCCGGAGCCCAGGTTAACAAGAAAAAGCTGGGGAATCGACCAGTACATCGTCTTGGTGACAAAAATGCCGGGGCAGTTGGGCACCCGCGATACCGTCTTCTCCGTGGGCGGTGGCTCAAAATCTTCCCAGACGTGTTGCAGCGCCGGCGCCTGGCGAGGGGCCATTGCGACGCCGGAGAGGTCCGCCGCGCACAGGTAGTGGTCGGGGTAGTCGTCGGAGAAGCCGAGCCAGGTATTGAGCTCTGGGACGTACTCTGCTCTGCCGTGGAACGGCAGGCGCCAGTCGCCGGCCTGCCACCACTCCTGGCTCACCGTGTCGAAGCAGAAGGTGCCGGCGCCATCTGACCCAGCAATCGACAAGCAGATGATCCGGCCGCTGTCGACCACCGTGAACGACAGGATATAGGGGTCTACCATGGGCAGCGGTGGCAAAGGTTGCCACAGCAGCCTCCCCCTCCTGTTCGTCGAGAAGGTAGCTCGGCTTTTGTTGTCCCCGCCGCCGCCGCTCAAGTCAAGCAGCTCCAACTGCCCGTCGGCACGCATCACGTACAGACGTTCTTCTTCCCCGGCGCCGGCGCCGGTAACTATGGCCTTGGGCATGCCGTTGCCGTCTCTCGTGGGCACGCTGAGGTCGGGCACGCTGATGACGGAGCGCGAGTCGACGTCGTACATGGAGGCTTGTCCCTCGCTGCTGGTGAAGAGGATCCTGCTGGCCTCGCCGCGGGGGCCGTGGAGGAGCACGAATATGCTGCTGTCTCCACCCAGCCACCACGGATCCCTGGATGGGAACGGATCCGCGGTTGGGAATGGCTCGAAGCCCATGGTCGGCGGCGGCAGCCGCAGTTTGCGGATCTTGGGTGGCTTGCCCTTGCCGCCGCCGCGGCCGTGGCCACCACCTGCGGCTGCGGCTTCCGCTTCGGCCGTCGACGGGTAGAAGAGGAGTTTGGAGAGATCCATGCGGTGCAACGAAAACCTGCGGTTCTTGCAGTCTGCCATCGCCAGATTCACAAGCCGTCGGTTCATCATCTCTTGCAGTTGCAGACACCTGAATGATGATTGATCGAAACGATTCGATCAGGGTGTTTGTTGATAGCAGGAAGACGGACGAATCTGAGATCCTGATGAAGATGCTGCATTTTCAGATGGATAATGGAAAATTTATCCTTCATGGATCTGAAAGGAAGAACATGGATGCATGAAAACTTACAAACGGATCGATCTTGAGGCAGGGGCGCTGAGCTTGCGGTCTGACGACGGTGTGTGCGCCGCCCCGCGCCGCCGCCAGTTACAAATGGATATCTTGCTTTCGAGTTGGAGCAGATCTGCAAACGGCGGCGCAGATGATGATGATGATGTGCACGAGGTCATGCGGCCGGGGTTGCGGGCATGCGGCACGTACGCCTTGATTTAACCCATTCATGCAAATCCACCGTCCAAAGTTACCCAACGCATTTCTGTTTTTTTTTTCTCCTTCTCGGGGCCTCTATCTGGACTATATTACTCACTGTGTCGCCTAAAAGGTTCGATTTCTAAAATTCGTGCCAGTTAAATTTTTTAGAGTTTGATCAACTTTATAGACAAAAGTATAAATATCTATGATATAAAATGAGTATCTTATAAAAATATATTCTATGATAAATCTAATGATACTAATTTGGTACTATAAAATTTAGTGTTTTTTTCTAAATATTCACTCAAAGTATAAAAAGTTTTACTTAAAATAACTCTAACAATTAAAGCTAATTAGAATTCGGGAGCAGATGGGATTAGCTAGGTTGCTTGTTTCGTATATCCCACGGATTTTGGGGAAGCTGGCGCACAATTTTTCTCTCCTTTCTTCATCAGATCTTCTCCATCTCCTATATAGACAATAAATGTGGCAGGATCAAGTAAACTCGTCTTCATCACCATTCATTTACAATTCAACCACGTCCAATAACGAATCTGCTTGTTCTTTTCTGGGTAGAATTCATGCATTGGCCTCAAGTCTAGGTCATGCCTTCATGGCATAATGCTCGCAGCAAAGACACACACTAGTTTGAATATCCTAAAACTCTAGTCGCTTCCTCACCTCACCTCCATGAAACCCTAGCTAGGCGCACACGGTGTCAACACATTGACACATGATGTTCCATAACTGTACGTGTGGACACTGTGGAGGCACTATGGTTGCATTGTTGTCATCTTCACAATTGTGGGATTGGTGTTAGCAGGGCACGAGGATGATAGACTACTTCATCTACATCAACATGCACAACTTTTAACACTGTCTCTCTAACTCCCTGTCCATTGCTAGTACAATTTCGGCTGAAGCTACCAGTTAAGTCTAGCTACCGTACCAGTGTTCTTGCTTTAAACTTTTCCCATAGTAAGGCTTCTATAAGAAATTACAGTAGTAGTATAAATCAACAACTATCTTGAAGGCATGTATTATGCTTAAAAATCTTGCCCATCTAGAGGAAAGTGTTGTGCTCACGAGATATACCAATGACATAAAAGGGCTCCACAAAGGGTAAAAAAAGGCTTCCATTCGTTACTTTAGCAATGCTGCAATGGACAGTATAGCTAGCTAGTCAGTGAATGCATCCTCATCAGGCCTTGTTTGGATGTTATCGGATTTACCCAACACATGTGGATTAAGGTAAATCTGATAACATCCAAACAAAGCCTCAGCTCGATCGATGGATCGATCGTCTCGGCATTGCAGCTGGAGAGAGGTGGAGTTGCACGTCCTGGGCAGCGTGACGGCGCCGAGCGTCCGGTTGACGGGCACGCCAATCGAGGGGCACGCTGCCGGTGAGGATGAGGCAGGCGCACGCGGCGCTCGCCTAGCTCGGCTTCAGTAGCCGCGTCGAGCCGCCCACAACGACGACCACGACGATCACGACCACCAGTTGTGCGCCTCCTGGCTCCTCGGACCTCGCCACCGCCATGCATGGACGCTCGCCGAGCGCCGACGCTGGAGCACGACGTGTGGGAGGACCTCGTCCTGCCGAGGGACCAGGGAGAAGATGAAACTGAGCCGGCGCTTCGGCGAGTTCGAGATCGAGAGGTGGAACGAGTGGTACCCGTACGGCTACTTCCCGCACGGCGGCCACCACCTGATCAACCTTGGTGGAGGCAGGCCTTGTGTGACTCGAGCAGATGAGAGAGTTTGAAACTGACTGTCGTTACTGTTTCTGTACCTGTGATAATGGAGCAGAACCTTTCGATACAGAAGACCTTGTTGTGCTCAGCGGCGTCGAGGTGCTTCCCGCCGGCGACGACGACGGAGGAGGGCCGAGGATGGTGAAGCATAAGTCCAAACGTTACAGTTTGACCGGCGACGCTGACGAAATCAAGTGGGTTCTCTGAACAATCCAGGTGTCTGGTTTCGAGTCTGAAGTCTGAACAGTCAGTAATGCGTTAGCTTCAAGTCTTTACAGTTAGTAATAATAATACAATGTGATCGTCTGGGAATCGAATTGTGTCGTTGTTTACCTGTAGATAAAAATTATGGATTGTCGCTTGTGAGTTGTCCTTTTAATTGTATACTAGTAGCTGATTGTGCAAGGTTATTGCCTGAAACTTCTAAAAATTTAGATACAAGATTCCACATATTCAAGCTATACAAGACAGGATTTCAGTGAACTAAACGATGTGAATATATTTTCAGGTTCAGTAGTACTTGTCCAAAAGTTACATTCCAGATTTCCTCGTCCCAAGCCAAACTGACACGATCATGCAGTTCTCTGTCTGTTGGTGCACGGATTAGGATGATTGACTTTATCAATCTTAACATTTATTGGTTCATCTTTTTAATACAGCGTGAGTGTGTGCATTCATAAATGTAAGGTGCGTGCATGTATCTGATCGTCTTAAGATAAAGAGTGAAGAATCATTTGTGAAACAACTGTTGAAGTGTAGGAACAATAGAGAGTAAAAAACAAGAGTGAAGTTTTAACTTTATTAATGAACAGTGTACATATTTATATATAGAAGTTGTATCGGGCAGTTCCAAAGACTCGTGGGAGAGCCCCGCTCCCAGGATCCCACGCTAATTATTTTTAGGGGCCGAAGGTGACTAGGACGTGACACTTTCGATATGATCTTTGATTATAAGGTAAGTTTATTTCTATATTGTATAGTGATTTTTAGTACAATTCATTTGATTTCACATAAACATGTCATTATTTGCTTATATGTATGAATGTGTCTCAAAGTGCAAGGTCGTCGAAGCAGAATTTTCAGTTCACTAGCGACCCGACAACACTTCATTGGGAATGTCATAGCTCCTTTGTCCGGAGTGAGTTTGAGGTCCATGCACACTTGATGAAAATATTATTTGATAAGCTTTCAAATGGATCTGGTTTGACCTCAGTATCATATTGGCAAGGCCTCCAAATCATTGAGACATGTTGTCGTGGTTTCTGCCGAGAGCTACGTCAACATCATAAGATTCTTATTTACCCTTGAGATCTTGGTCTAAGTTAGAGCACGCTCCAAAGAGATGGAAAACACTCAATGGAAGCCCTTGGACATTCTCTTCCTTGCCACCACCTTAGGGGGTCACTAAGATTGTCTAAGCCAAGTTGGAGGCCTAATCTAAGTCAAGTTCGAGTTCATCTTAGGCTTTAGGAGCAGCGTGTAGTAAAACGGACGCTCAGGTTGCATGCAGACTCCATTTTTTATGGTCCACATATGGATGGAAATCTAATTTCATAAGCTAACTAATGACTTTAGTTTGAGGTCTAAATTCCACCAGAATCAACAGAATTTGTCGAAATAATTTGACGTCTGTCAGGGCGCTACGTCGCCATCTTTTGGGCCATTGGGCTTTGTAACATGTCGGGACACCTTATGGACATGAAGAGAGACCCTTAGACGTCCCTTAGGTTATATAATTAGTAGCCACCACCTACGTTAGGGTTTGAATTTTGCTTTAGATCAATCTATCATCGAACAATCGGTTTGTGAGACCCCAAGTTCGTGTGCTTAATCTTTCATCTACAATTGTCACCTCAATTGAGTTGTGCTTTATCTTGTTTTTTCTTGTGTTCTTTGATTTGTAGCAGGGATTAGCCTTCTTAGCGAGGTCAACCGGACTGTGATACGGTTGATAACCAGAAGAGACATGGTGCTAAGATTGCAAAGTTTGGGTTTTTGTGATCTGAAGCCGGACCAATGTATCGCTCTTCGATCAAATCGATAATTATCTTGAATCTAATGAAAGATCGGGAATCATGTCCCCATCAAAAAGTCTATAGGATTGACCACCAATTATAGGATTCAAATTTTCCGTTCGTTTTGCACAAGTACATCTGCAAGCATGCAACCCCACGACTTCTCGTCTCATGCGCACCACCACACACATCACACGCACTAATATTTCAACTTGTAGTTAATTTTAAATGGAAAAAATTTTCAACAATAAAGTTTTAGATCTTATCGAGAATTGTAATTTTAATATACAATATGTTCCCATTCAAGATCATTTAAAAAAAATCAAAAAATTAAAATTCAAAATCTAAAGAACTTAATATAACTATCTAGGCCCCTAAACTATTTCAAATAAAAATTTTATCAACTATAAAATCTTGTTAAGCTCGACAATTCTGATATAAATCAACCAACTTCTTTTGGAAAAAAAAAGTTACGAAATTATTTATACTCCAACTGCAGCCATATTTCAGAGGGGAAGTCAACCGCAAGCCCATAGATCACTTATTTTCAGCGCGGTTGCTATAAGCAACTGTCCTGGTTTTTTTTTATAACTAGGGTGGTTCTCTTAGGCCATCCATCCTGAAAATAGATATATATAGTTTACTTAACGGAACACTCCCTTAAAAATGTATTTTCAGTTACGGTTTGTAAGCTAGAGTGTTGACGTCCTCACAACGCTAGTTAAAATTTGTTTGCTAAGTAAATTGTTCTTGAATAAAATATGCCATATGTAAAAGCCATTTATTTATATAGTAGTGCGCACTACAGACAAAACGTGTGCAAAGATTTTGAAAGAGGTAATATAGTTAGACCTAATGCAAGAATATTGTACATAATAATGTTGCCCATCAATTGGTAGATGAAGATGACTATAGGTAGGTGTAGAATTAACATATTAGCCCATGCTGCATGGATGTTAACGTTGACACTCGAAAGAAAGTCAATATATGTTCTAACAGGTGTCTTCCTAAGAAGACGAATGAAATCCCTTAGCCAGCTTGTTTTTTCGTGAGGGAAACCAATTTGGTGACGAACCCTTCCTACCTAATAAGCTCACTTTTGACCAATGCAAGAGAATATAAAGATTAGTTACGGTAGTTATGCTACCATGACTAACTTTCTGACGAACCAACGCAAACAACACCTCACAAGTCACAACCACATTCCACTCATGCGTCATGCACCCAATCAATCCTCTTTTTATCACTAGCTACCTGTATATGTGTGTATATATATATAAACACGAGCGAGCACATCTGCAACGACGCATTATCGCATCAGCCAGCAAAAAACTAGCTAGAGCTCTGTGTCATCGTGCACGAAAGCACAGAAGAAACAGAAAAATACGGTCGATGGGCATGACAACGACGACGACGACGAGGCTGATGCTCACCTTGGCCGCGGCGGCGGCGATGCTGCAGCTGCTGGCCTCGGCGCCGGCGCCGGCGTCCGGGCAGCCCGGCCCCGGCGTCGTCGTGGGCGCGGTGTCGTGCACGACGTCGCTGGTCACCAGCTTCACGCCGTGCCTCAACTTCATCACCAACGGCAGCGCGTCCCCGACCGACGACTGCTGCCGGTCCCTGGGCGCGCTGACGAAGGCGAGCGCCGGCTGCGCCTGCCTCATCCTCACCGGCAGCGTGCCCCTCGGCGTGCCCGTCAACCGGACGCTCGCCGTCACGCTGCCCAGGGCGTGCAACTCCACCTCTCTCCAGCTGCAATGCCGAGGTGATCCATCCAGCTGATGAGCATGCATTCACTGACTTAGCTATAGCTACTGTCGTCCATTGCAGCTAGCATTGCTAAAGTATCAACCCCTGTGATGATGATCTTGCTTGCAGACGCGTCGTCAGCTCAGAGCCCAGCTCCAGGCCCCGTCGCAGATGCGCCTGCGCCCTCCATGCCCATGGCCCCGTTGCGTAAGAACCTACTCACTCCGTCGTTTTCGCTTCTCGAAAAACAAGACTGAAATATATATTAAAAAATTAATATTTATAATATAAAATTAGTATCACTCGATAGATTTTAAATCTAGTTTTCTTAATAAATTTATTTAGAGATAGAAGTATTGCATATATTTTCTATAAATTGAGTTAAAATTGTTGGTGCGCAAAACATGACGACTAATATTAAGGGATAACTACCTTGTCAGAACTTTTGCAGTGACATGGTTAGAGTTTTTTCTTTAATTTCTAGAAATGTTACTGATGAATGCGTGCATGGTGGTTTCCTTGAAACTGGGCAGCACCAGTGACGGCGGCAGCGCCGGAGCCTGAAGCGCCGGCGACAGCTCCACCTGCGGAACCCACGGCCACGGCGACGCCACCGATCAGCCAGGTACAGACGAAGCCGGCGGTTGTGCCCAGCGCCGCCGGGAGAGCAAGCTCGGACGTGCCAGCGACGGCTAGGTTTGGACTGCTGCTTGCAATTGGAGCTGCGCTGATGGCCTGATTTGTGAACGAATATTTATGTGATATATCCGTCCTTAGCAGTGGTTAGCTAAATAACTGAGCACTGGGGAGTGTCTTGGTGAATTTTATTAGTTGAGTATGTATTATTTGTTTGTTTGTAAATTGATGGTGTTCTGAATTGGTAGTACCTGTATTTTGTCACATTTTTTCACGTTGTTTGAGCCTTTGATCATCAGGACTTGAAGAGAATAATGTACTATGTACTGTTATGGTGGAACTTTTTTTTTTATTGCCTTCATCAATTAATATTTTTAGTCCATGTGATACATGGGTTACTAGTCGGAGGCTGAAAACACCGACACTAATGGATGTTTATCAAAAACCGGGTTAAAACAACAACAATCTACCTTAACCTAGGCATCACAGCTAACCACACCCCCAACATAAGTGTGAAGAAGATGTGGCGCAACCACGAATTAGAACACACCCTAGCTCAAGGGTGAAGTTGTAGCATTACCACAAATAACAACAATAACAAGCCCCAGCAAATGAGGCATAACCAGTTACAGCAACAGAAGACAAAGACACGACATTAGACCATTCTAATATACCATTATGGTATCGCCTTGCAATTCACTAGCCACAACAGCTTCTTTGACCACGCCTTCAAAGAGGGATATGACGTCAGGGATGTCGCAGCCTGTTCGCTTCAGCCCAGCCATTCAGCCGTGTTTTTCTCTCACAATCAATCAGCCAACAGTACTTTCTGCCATGGCTTATCAGCCAAACGGCTGCCGGCCAAAGTAAGCAAGGCAAGGCTTTTGCCCAAAGTCCTATGCCACGAAGCAATAACCTGGGACAACCCTATTTACCACCATGGTCCAATCCAGCACCAAAAAATGGGATGGCACCAAACCATCCTTTATTGATGTAGGAAACAACAGTTATGCAGGATAGAGGGAAATCTTATCTCCTCAGTCTTTTACTAAGTATATCAGAGCCTATAACACAACTTTTGTGTGCAGTATTCACCAGCAGAGAAAGATATAGTACAATTATGAGAAGCTTCGGTGAATGTCTTCAAGATCAGATCAAGCAGCAGCCTTTGCCTTCTTAGGAGGTGGATTCCCTCCAGCAAGAACAACATAGGAGTAGAAGCATATCATTGCAGCACTGGTAAAATAAGAGATTGTCAGAAGGGCAGTGCGGGATGATATGAGAAATGGCATATTAACATAACATAATTTAGACAAAGATGAGAGTAGTGGATTTCCAAAAAAAAGAAAATAAAATAAAGGAGTACCTCAGCGCAACATAGAAGCCCCACGGAAGCAGCTTCCTAGTCTGTAATGGAAGAGTAAGATTGATCAGAAAGCTAGTCCAAGTGGGGTCCTTGATAAACAAATTACAGTCTGACTTACAGTGGTGTATGCCTGGCTGTGCTTCCAGGCTACCGCAGCGGCAATGCCTGCAAATAATGTGCATAGCATATTAATTAGTAGGTTTCCACATGCAGAACCTCAATTCAGCTTATGACAGTGGGTTAGCAGGACCAAATATTAACAGACACTATAATATTGCCTGCTCAGAATGCATTTAAGGAGATCTAGAGAATGTCAACTTGCATCGAAACGCTTAGCCTGATTCAACAAAATCTGCTAAGATTATATGTTGCAGAAAATAAACTACCTGCTTGCGCCAGTATGAACGGTAAACTGGACTTTCCACTCCTCCAGACGTTAAGGCTAAGTACAGCCAGAGCCAATATAGCAAGGCCAGGTGCAACACCAAAAGTAAGACTTGCAGGGCTCCTCCAAAATAGATATCCAATAAGGCCCATGGAGAATAAAAATCCACCTGAACAAGAAAATTTGTATTTTTAGAATTTTTCCTAATATTTTAGAGACAATATTGAATGGATAGCATAGTATTGGAGAAATTAAGAAGCTCTCAAAAAGGTTGTGATATATAAATGTTTCCCGATTAGATCTAATGGTAAAATGTTTAGAAGCTCCCTAAACCCCTATTTAAAGATTTATTCAGGGGTGCGGAAAGAAAGAAGAAATAGAAACAAACCATGCTGCTATATCAGTAATACTGAAGCAATAAGCAACTTCTACTTAAAGGTATTCACCCAAAAAACTGCTAGCTACAAAGCTGAAATCATACCAAAAGGTATCCCTAGGCAAAAGTCGTGTATCTTTGCACACTTCTGTTGAGGAGCAGCCTCCTGCACTGTATATTCATTAGCAGGTGCTACAATGGCTGGCTCTTCAGTTTTGCCACCTGTTTGCTCCGAGGTGGCTTCAGTTTCACCACCTGTTTGCTCCGAGGTGGCAACAGAATCAACAGGAGTGGTATAGTCTGCCTTCGTGCACATTCTAGTCCACGGCTGCAGGGCAATACAGCAATGACATGAGAGGAAATATTAACCTGAGATTAGGAGTACAAGAGGAAGAACATAAGAGTAGGTAAACATGCCAGATCTTTTTGCTACGACAAATATGCTTCTACAAAAAGGAAGAGAATTAAGCTATTTGAATTGAAGCTACAGCACATATTCATAATCACAAAAATATATTCATGGAGTTCAACAAAGCCTGTTTTCATGACAAATGCGCCCTTTTCGCTTTTATTATATGATGACAGACACTGGCACCTAAAAATTTTGATAAAATTCCAAGCATGAAGTGCATGAGATCTAACATTTGGCTTAGCTTCGAACTCATATAATCGATGTTAGCTTCACTAAGCGCCTAGCTTCAACCCAAAAGATCCAATACTCAAAGCCCTTCTGGTAGTTAGGCTAAAGCAGTGTTTTGCAAAGAGAATATTGGGGTTTAAGCACCATCCAATAACATGATCAAACAACATATTTGAACATCTGTAAATCTGTTTATAGCAAATGCAAAGAAGCTTTAATAGGTATTAAGGCCACTCATGACAACAGTTGAAAAGCTCAGATTCTAAAACTTAACTTCAGTAATGTAATACACACCAGAAATACACTCTTAGGTATTAATCAAAATTATTCAGCACCATAGGCACATGTTCATTTAAGAAACGGAGCAAACAAATGGTAAGGCCATGATGATAGACAAAACTGTGGTTCCCTAAACTCAGACCACCAAATAAGCATTGTTGTTCTTTTAGACTTTGAAATCCAGCTGAAGAATATCATATAGATAACACAGATAAACAGAGCAAACAAACGACACATGACAATTCTGAATACTCTTACTTCGGCCTAGATAAGCTGAATAAAATAAAGAGCACACTTGTACAAAAAAATGATTGGTCTCTATAGGATTCAGACAAAACACATGCTACTAAAGTAACTTCAACCACAAGCAATCATGTATAGTTGATGTTTAGAATAGATAACACAGTATAGTGGAAACAATACATTACAAAATTCAAATTTAAAGAACAAAGGCCACAAAAATTGCACATGAATACAGCTAGCTCTGAACAAACAACACAGAAAATATTCAGTAACTAAACCCACAATTATACCTGAGTAATTCTAGTGATATCACTGAAAACATGAGACAAGGACACTACTGCATACAGGAAGAGCTCTTATAGCAGTCCAGTAGATTGTATTGGCACAGGGACAGAAGTTTTGACAAGTTCAAGTTGAACCTACAGACTCACTTTCAGTTGAAAGTTTGTCCTTTAATATTCACAGCAAGTTGAAAGGTTTCTCTTTCTTGTGAGTGGATGCACACAAAAAATTGGAGATAAAACAGAACAACTTTACAAGTTGACATGGTAAATCAGGATAAATCAAGGCTGGGCAACCCCTCCTGCAAAAGACAAGGAATGTGTCCCCTGGGAACTTTCGCAGTAATAAACATGGATTCACAATGCTCCACGACATTGGCTTCATAGCTTCCAAAGCAGCCTTGGCAACAATGGGAGTGACAGTGGAGAACTGTGGCAATGTTGAAGCCATCAAAAATAGCTGCACTTAACAAAACTGGGGTAACAATTTCAAAATTTTATCTGTTTAAGGGTTCGCTAAGTGAAACTATTGATAGAATGTTTGAATTTATTATTCTTTTCTAAAACTCACGAAACCTATACTAGTGTTATTCCCTGTCACATTCTATGAATCTATGCCAATCATGGTTTTTAAGACGGTAAGGGGAGACATGCCGAGCCACCCCTTCGAGTCGCCTAGGTGATCATAAGGCGAGGCACGGAGGCGCCATATGATTTATAAGAAACTTCAAAACAGCAGCATGGAAGGAGAAAAAGAAAAAGGAAAGAAGAAGTACAAGGCAAAAAAAAGGTCCTGCCCACCAGCCAGGCAATGTATCTTCTGGCAAGTTATGTGACCTACTTGCGGTCCTCCCAACCATCGTGAAGCGTCCAGCGCCACCACTACCCCTTCCACAGTGCTTCTGGTCTCCCTCCTGATCCTGTTCTCCCTACCTCCTCCCCTCCCCTTCCTCACTGTTGATGCCACCCCCTTAAAGATCCCCTCTGCAAGAGCAGCTGGCCTGCTGCTGCACCTTCGAGAGCCCCTCTCAGATCTCCAACGTCATAGAAGTTGGCTAATGAAGAAAGCTGCGATGGCTACAGGAGCTGGATCCAATGAACATGGGAGCAGAGACGGGTGCTTGGCCTAGTCTGGTCCTCCTCCAGTTCTTCCTCCCTCTTGGCCTCTTCTCCCACCCCTGCTAGCATTTTGCTGATTTTGGTGGTGCGACGAGGATGCCCAGATTTTTTTTTAGCACCTGGACACCTAGGCAACAACTAGGCGATGCCTTCATGATGCCAATTTTCAACAAGTCAATCTGGTGCATTCTCTACCACTAGATCTGCCTACTCCCCATATCACTCTGAAGACTGGGTTAGTATATAAAATTTTCCTAAAGCATTCTCCTAGACTCACTCGATTGCAAAACCCTTGTTTATTTAACTCAACACTCCTGATTCTAGCAACCCAGAACAAGCAATTAATCATGAACATTTCTAAAATCAAGATCCAGCCAGGTAGTAGTCTAGTAGAGGTAGCTAAAAAACTGAAACAGGAAATTCACCTTGTATGTGGCACCAGTGACAAGGATGTCGAACGCTCCACAGCAAAGTGATGCCGGGACAGTACAAGGGACCAGCTGCACGAAGTGGAAGAGCTGAGCACTGGGAGGAGTCTCCGACTCAGGCTTAGATCCTCTGCTTCACGCCACTGGTTCCTTTTGCCATCCCGGCGTCGCTTTGCCAGGATCGTTCAGCACCCTTGCCAGTAGTGCCATGTCCAAGGTGAATTTCCTACTTCAGATTTTTTTTTTAGCTACCTCTACTACCCAACCGGATGTATTTTAGAAATGTGTATGATTCATTGCTTGTTCTGGGTTGCTAGTATCAGGAGACAGAAGGGATGAATTAAAGAAATGCTTTAGGAAATTTTTCTATTACTACCTTAGTCTCTAGAATAATCAGGGAAGTACGAATGACTTGTGTTGAAAATTGGCATAGAATTGGACATGAGTTTTATAAAAGAATCATAAATTAGAACTTTCTATCAGTATTTTTCGCTTAATAAAATTTTGTAAGTGCAGGTAATTTTGATGGGTTTCAACATTGCAAAAGCTCTGCACCTGTCACTCCCATTGTTGTCAAGGCTGCTTTAAAAGTAGAGGTGCCAAAAGTTAATTCCCGTCGGGGAACGCTTTCCCATCCCCGTCCCCGCGGGGTAAGCCTGGCGCCGTGCTCGTCCCCGCGAACATTCCCCCGTCCCCGTCCCCGCGCGGGGTCCCCGAGCCCGTCTTGCCGCTGCTATCTACCGCGGCTCCGCCTCCTCCACAGCTACCTAACCTACCTTGCAAGTCGCGCCACACCGTCGTCGCCGTCGCCGTCGCCAGATTCAAGCTTTCCATGGCTGGGAGATACAGTAGAGATACCCCGAGCTGGTGCTGGTCTGGGTTCGTTGACTGGACTGACCTTTGAATCTGAGGACGAACTCCGCGACGAGGACAGCCATCGCGGTTCAAGGCCGCCGCATCGAAGTTTCCCACCTGGGATCCTGGATCTCGTCGCGGCTCGGTGGAAGGAAATGCGCGGACTTTGATCTCGGGCTCCTCCTGCCTCCTGGGGCAGCGGCCGCCGCCAAGCCTCAGGCGGCAGATGGGTGCGCAGCATCGGCGGCAGATTGGTAGGTGCGCAGTAGCTGGCAACTCCGGTGCCTCGGCGGCGTCTACGCAGACTTTGTGGCGGGCGGGCGGCGTGTGAAGACTGAGGACGGAGAAGCGGCGACTGGGAGAGAAGGAAAGGAACGGGTGTGAGGTGTCTGTCTTGGGAAGAAAGAAAAAGTACACGGTTGACTCGGCAGCACTTCCACTGTGGGCTCAAAGTAATGCTGGGCCTTATGTTCTCGGGCCCAACGGGCACCCGTAGGGGCAAAATCCTTCAAAAATCTCGTGACTGACTTATGGGGGCCTTCTCTTGGATAAAAGCAATTACTACTTTGTTGAGATTAAAACAATTACTACTATTTTTCTTTTAACCTGGTTTGTAATTTTTTGAAAATAATTCATAGGGACGATCCTGTATCCAATTGCTCCTGTAAAATTAATTTACAGGCGGATGAAAACAATAGTCTCAGTAACTTTTATTGCTTCTTTTTTTAAAAAAAAAAGTTATATGAAAAGTGTCGTTTAATTATATTAATAACTAGGCCTTGTTTAGATGCGAAAAGATTTTGGATTTCGCTACCGTAGCACTTTCGTTTGTTTGTGACAAATATTGTCCAATCATGGACTAACTAGGATAAAAAGATTCGTTTCGCGATTTTACAGTTAAACTGTGCAATTAATTTTTATTTTCATCTATATTTAATGCTTCATGCATGTGTCGAAAGATTCGATGTGACAGTAAACCTTAAAAAAAAATTGGTTTTTTGGATGAACTAAACAAAGCCCTAGTGTAAATATGACGAGGGGGCGAACAGCACCCGTTTGCTTCAGCAGTTGAGCCATGCGGCCATGCCACACGGGACGCCACGACTGGTCAAATTCAGTGTCCGTCAATCGTCACACGTGCCTTCCGTCTTCCCGGCAGATGGATGTGACGGTTACGAACCCTGCCTACCCGGACCGTCTCTCGTGTCACAATCAACTAGAGAATGGTGGAGATTAGCTGAGGTAGTTATGCTACCATAACCGATTCCGTAACTACCAGCAACACGATAAGACGCCGGGATCATCTCGATGCAACCATGCATCGCTTTAAATGCAAAGCACTTTTGCAACGACGACGCATAGCGAGAGCGAGCGACACCGCGCAACGAACTGCAACTCTGCATTCTTCTGCAAGCAGCAACACGATCGGTCGACGACACGACTGGTGCCGGCCGTCGTCACAGGGGTGGCGTGAGAATTGAATTTGAAGCAGCCCGGCCGTCTTAGCTAGAAGCAGCAGCAGCAGCAGATGGATCGATCATCGATGGGGCTGATGAGCCTGATGGCGACGATCACGCTGCTGGCGACGGCGGCGGTGCCGCTGGCGTCGGGGCAGCAGCAGCCGGCGGGGGCGGCGTCGTGCACGGCGTCGCTGCTCACCAGCTTCACCCCGTGCTTCAGCTTCCTGACCAGCAGCGGCGGCGGCAGCAACGGGTCCGCGCCGCCGACTCGGGAATGCTGCCGGTCGCTGGCGGCGCTGGTGAACGCCAGCACGGGGTGCGCGTGCCTCGTCCTCACGGGCGCCGTGCCGCTGCCGGCGCTGGGCGGCGGCGTCCCCGTCAACCGCACGCTCGCCGTGTCGCTGCCCAAGGCCTGCGACTCCATGTCCGTCCCACTGCAGTGCCGAGGTACGTCCGTCCTGCATGCCGCCGTACCACCAGTACGCTCTGCACAGACGGTTCGTAAATCATTTCCATAGGTGTTTCTTAGAACCGACATGGCGACATCGCTAAAGACTAGTGGAAATGGATCTTTCCACTGACAGTTAGCTGAGAACTGCCTCGCCTATGCATATCCGTGTCCGAGAGTCCGAGAAGCAGGACGATGCTAACCCGTGATGTTGTGCATGCAGACACGTCGTCGGCTCAGAGCCCGGCTGCAGGCCCCGTCGCAGACACGCCCTCCACGCCCGCGTCGACGACGACGACGCAAGGAGCTCCGGCGCCGCCTACTACCGTGGATCCCACGGCGACGGCACCGGTGAGCCAGGGGCAGACGAGGCAGATGGTGCTGCCCAGCTCTGCCCGGAGAACAACAACCAGCGCCCACGTCGCCGCGGCGCCGGCGCTGGCGCTGCTGCTGCTCGCCGTTGCGGCCGCGCTGGTGTGATCGCGCGCGCGGCGGTGTGTGTGTGACCTAGGTAGCTGCCGCATTGAAAGATTTTAATTGATTTGGTGGAGTGTGTACGTGTTTTTGTGCAGTGGTGTGCTTGATTGTTTGCCCCGAGACTGTGCAGCTAGTGGTTCAAAGATTTGTACTGGCACTGTAGTATATGCATTTGTTTGCGATTGAACGCACTAGTGTATGTGTAAATTTTATATATAGTGCATTCTTTTCAGCTGGCTTTCATGAGCATGTGTTGAATAATTAAACTTTGACGTTGCAGTCTCATCGAGTCTGTTTCATGCGTAGCTTAATTATTTATACAAAGCACGACGCACACGACTTTTTGGAGCCAACTTGTGCCGTGTGCATGCAAGGCCCTAAGGGCATCTCCATTGTATAAATCGATTTTACTCTGCTTAAACAGTATCGTGTCAGAGGGTTTAATGGCTACTATGTGAGCATCGGTTTGTGGTATCATCTTGCACTTAAGAGATGATTTTTTTATGTAGCTTTGGTTCGACTCTTCGGCAGCATCCGCTTTCAAATCTGACACACATGGTTCGGTTGCTGCAGTGTGCTCGGTTCGACTTTTCACTTCCATCAATGTCCATGTCAGCCGGCTGCGTGCCACATAGGCTATTAGCCTATTAGATGCTGACATCAGAAACTTGGACCAGTGGTAGACTGTTGGGTATAGCGTGACAAGTTTTTGGGATGTTGGTATATTTAACTCAAACTAATTTGTAAGGTTCCGGGCAAATGTTTTCTAAGTTTTTTTTTATATATAAATCCAAACTAGCTACATTGTGTACAAAACGTTTCTTCAAAACTAAGCTATGTTTTGTCTTTGAAGTTTGGGAACTCAAGGGAGACGCGGAGCTACTGTAAAGTAGTAGGGCAGTTGAGGAATAGAAAATTGGTAAATGAGCAAATAAAGGAGAGAAAATAATTAATTTTGATTATTGTCCATAGGCCCTATGTTTATTTATGAACTTTTAAAACTTATGTCTTTTAAAATTAGCTCGGGTTAATGGACCCCCGTACCCAAAATTTGCTAATCAGTCGATCAAGGATGGCATTACGCCTAATAATCGACCATATGCTCTGCTGATGCCGTAACCAAAGTGTGGCAGTGAGATCTGAAGCTGAAAACATTCAGAAACGCAGCAACAAAGCAGAGCCTACAGCCTGTGAACTGCTGAACACGCAGAGATGTTGTGAGGTCCGACCTGAACCAGTTCACACACAACAGATGATACACAGGGTGGTTGCATTTGCACACACAACACAAGAACAAAAGCAAATACTTGTACCCAAAGGTATCGTCAGGTAACCGACCTTTCTTAACCACTGCAAAACAACTTTTGACTGACTGACGATGAGCAAGATTAGGGACAGGACAACCGAAACCGACCAGCAGAAAACAAGCAAGGAATGCAGCAAAAGGAGTCTATGCAACACTGCATCCATTTCGCGCGCAGCTTCCCGAATCACCGGTGCCTGCCAATAATTTGTTTTAAAAGCACTAACAGACATGCATTTTTTGTGTGTGTTAGGAGCAGGGCTGATAAAGAAAGCTAATCATCGTTAGCTTTATGAAACATCCAAAGCTCACCAATGATATGCGAGTTCGTTTCAACTTTGGCCTCTCAAATCAGAGGGTACTGTGTTATGCATGTGAGTAGCTCACCCTTTTTTCGTTCTTTAACAAAAGTTGATGACAGGTGTTGTTCCGGGAAAAAGAAAAAGAACTGGTAAAATTCAAAGCACTCGCTCTTCAAGCAACTGATGTCTAGAAGCAACTCTGTCGATTTCAGTCCAGCCGGAAGATCCCGTGTTGTTTGCCAGTCACACCAACCAGTTCTATTCTAGCCGTCAGTGTTGGAAGATGGTCGTTGGCAGTGACACGCCTACGCTGTTGCTTGTGCCTTGCAACACGGCTGCACCTGGTCTGATTTGAATTCTGAATTTACCGATGAAAAATCAGAGTTTCAGACAGCACAAGACAAGACTGCCTGCCTCGCTGAACACCTTTCTGAATTCTGGAATTCTCAAGTGCTGGCTGCTGCATACAGTAGTAGCATAACAACTCCTTCTTTTTTGAAACAATATATAGCATAACAACTCCTGAAGGAAACATATTTTCCTTTGCAGGAGTTGGAAAGTTCAGCTCACCTGCTTAACCAACCCTACCTGTCCTCTTAGTTATAGTTTCTCCAAATCCATTCCACACACCTCCTCAAGAAAACCACCTATAAAACCACTCACAATCTCCAGGTCCACTCAGATCACAATTCACACACCACCACCACCAAGCGGGAGCCACAGAGCCAGGCAGCAAGGCCAAGGCAAGAGCGAGCGAGGAGAAGGAGACCACCAGGCGGCGACCAAGAAAAGGAACGATGGCGGCGAGAGCGGTGGCCACCCTGGCGGCGTCGTCGGCGATGGTGCTGGCGGTCCTGCTACTGGCCGGCGGCGCGTCGGCGCAGTCGTCGCCGTCGAGCCAGTGCACGACGGTGCTGGTGAGCCTGTCGCCGTGCCTGAACTACATCTCCGGGAACGAGTCGAGTGCGCCGGCGACGTGCTGCACGCAGCTGGCCAAAGTGGTGCAGTCGGACCCGCAGTGCCTGTGCGTGGCGCTGAGCGCCGACCCAGCGTCGCTGGGGCTCACCGTCAACCGCACCCGCGCGCTGGGCCTCCCCGACGCCTGCAAGGTCAAGACGCCCGACGTCAGCAACTGCAAGGGCGGCGCTGCCGCCGCCGGAGCACCGGTCACCTCGCCCGGCGGGACGACGACGACGACGACGACACCCGCCACGGGGTCCAAGACGACGCCCACGACGACGTCTGTGCCAGAAACCGCAGCTGCGTCGCCGCGGGGCTCGGCTGGTGTGGTTGCCGGCTTCGTCGTCGCGGCCGTTGTCGTCGCCGGCTTCGCCGTGTGATGATCGGATGCTAGCTTCTCGGTACTGTTGGTTGGTGTGTAGGAATTGCAGCGGATTTTGTGTTGTTTCATTGGTGGCGCCTCGGCTCGATCGATCAGCCTTTTGCCCATTCGTGATTTGTTCTTCGCTTGAGAGAGCTTATTCATCGATCGACTTGATTGCTCACTGAATTCGTGCTGAATAAAGATATGCCTGTCTCGATTTTTTTATCTTTGTTGCTTTTCAGTTGGTCATGGAAAATTTTATGCTACTCCTAATAAATCATTAAGAGTAGTTAGCTTTTCTGATCTACTAGTTTCTAATTCCTCTCTAGTGACCTCCCGTGAACAGGATTGAAAAGACAACAAATAAAATGCTCCGGTTGTTTAACTAGGTTTGTCTATGACCTTGAAAGGATGTGTCTTGTTTTATCCATTGGTACGTCAAGAGTAATTTCTGTAATATTTGCATTCTCTACATACAATATGATTTAAAATAACGGACTAAGATATTTAGTGATACTATGCTCCAAGAGATACAAAAAACTATAGCGGACACTATTTTGTTTTTGTAGTTTTCATAAACAAAAATAAAATTGTGAATTAGTTATGCGTAGAAACATGTAAATAAGAAAGAATTCTAAACAATGTAATAAAAAACATGTACTGTACTATACAAGAAAATGTCTTTAAGTTTCTCAAAAAACATGTTTTTTAAGTCTATTATTTAACATTCATTAAATCAATAAACAGTCATGCCTAAGATCAACATTGAAAAAATCAATAATAATTTAACTACACCATTTGTGGTTTTTGGATCTGGTTTGCACCAAAAAAAATTGGACCGACACTTGTTCTTCTTTTTCATCGGCTAATATAAATAACGGCAAAGTTTTTGCCATCCTTTGTAAAAAGTAATAATTTAACTACACCATTTGTTAAGTGAAGAACATAAGGGGAGGCATACATTGTAATCATCTAAAGCAAGCAATCCTTATTTGTCTTAGGGCCTGTTTGGATCCACCTAGTTAGCAGCTGAAACTAATACTAGTGAATCCAAATGGATCTGCTAATAGAGACCAACAAACTATTAGCTAGGAGGCTGCAATTACTCGCTCCATAGCCTGTTTGGATCCGCTCGTTCCATTAGCATGCAATTCCTCACTGCATTGCAAAGACCATGAGTTTAAGCGTTTACATTGTTCATCACATCCACATCAGAAAAACTCAACAGCATTGACGGGCTCCAACAGCTCTTCACAGATAGCAGATGAAAAGAAAACAACAGACTGCATGTTCCATGCTTCACGCATCCCAGCAAAACTAATTCATTTCTTCTCCAGCTTTGCTTTCTCCAGATCATCCGCCAAAAAGAGCTCTTTGCTTCCTCATGCAAGCCGCTTGGCGGATCCAGGATGGGGACAAAAGGTGGGCTAAATAGTGAACATATAGGATTAAAGCTAGAGATTAATAAGAATTTAAGACTAATTAACACTAATGTAATGGACAAATCAGACTCATAGGGGTGCTGGAGCTACTAAGAGGGCAGCAGCACAAAAACTGTTAGCTACTAAGAACTTTTTATTGCTTATAGCCACATTGTACCTATAGAAATAAAATCAGTACCAACGTAAAGCTATAACAACTCTACCTAAAAGTCTAAAACCTCAGAAATGAAACTCCGGAGTAGTTAATTACTTTGGATTCAGTATACCGTACGGAAAGCTATAACGGGCCATCTAGAACAGTAGAACTACTAATTCTTAGTTACTTTGGAAGTTGGAACATATATTAACATATAGTAGATAGATTTCTGAGGGAGCAGTAGGTACGAATCAGTAATCATGCCCGAGTTGTGATGAGAAATCTCAATTTGCATGCCCCTCAAGATTTAGGACTTAATTCGTCTACCTTTCAAAAAAATAGGACTGAACATGCGAATTACTTCAAGATTTAGGATTTCAGGCATTTTCAGTCATTTATATTTTTTTTGAAACGTTTTCACCTCTCCCTGGCACCTAAAATGACCAAAGTGCCCCTTGCATCTAAAACATCTCCCTGGTTCCTTCGTACGCTACTTTTCTCTTCGATCCGTCGCGGCCGCAACTCCCAGTCGCGCAAGCGCGACGCTTGCCGTCCGCCGGACCTTCGCTGGTGCTCCATCGCCGGCCAGCGCCCTCCGGTCCTCCACCGCCCTCTCTCTCCGCCGCCCTCCTCCTCTCCTCTTGCCCTCCAGTCCGCCGCCATCCCCATCCGCCGGCCTGCCCTGCGCTCAAGCTGCAGCAAGCTAGGGTTTCGGCTGGACCCTAAGAGGAGGCTCGGCAGTTGGGCCAGGCAAAGTGCTTGCGCACACGGGTCTCGGACACCACGTCGACGCGGCTCTTGGCGTGGTGCAGCGCCTGCAGCATCACCAGCAGCGCCAACCGCTCTTGTAGCTGAACCCGTGCGGCTTGTTCATGTGAATGGCGATGTCCGTGGTACGGGCAACCTTCTTGATTAGATGTAAGGGGCACTCTAGTCATTTTAGGTGCCAGGGAGAGGTGAAAACATTTCAGAAAAAATAGAAATAACTGAAAATGTCTGAAATCCTAAATCTTGAAGCAATTCGCATGTTCAGTCCTATTTTTTGAAAGGCAAACGAACTGAGTCCTAAATCTTTAGAGGCATGCGAATTGAGTCATAAATATTGAAATTTCTCGGTTGTGATACATTCCAGCTAGCTCGCGTCTTTTATATACGTAGCCTAGACTATTTTGGAGCAGTTCCACCAAACACAATGCAATGGACGATCTGACACGGAAAAGGTTTCATCATCAGAAAATAAAAAGAGCCGGACCGGAGAAAAAGAATCCAATATGTCTAAAAGAAATTCGTCACGAGCCACCAAAAAGATCGTAATTTTCGGTGAGCCACCGACAAAGTTTAGCGAATTTTAGTACCACTATTCTAAAAATTTTTTTGCCCTCTATGCCATTGCCGTTAGATTGGACTAACTTTGTCAAACAATAGAGGGTGAAAAGTTAAAAATACCTTTAAATCTAAATATATCATTATTTTTTTAGTATTTTAATGAACTCAAATGAAAAAAAAATCAAAAATAGAAAGTTAGATATCTCATCGAGATCTATAATTTTTATATAAAAACTATCTTTATTTAATTAAAAAATCATGATTTAATATAATTAATATGATTTGCTAGTTTTCATATAAACTATTTAGGGAGTAAAAGTGGACTTGAATAGAAGTATAAGCTGGAGAACCGTGCATGATGTGAATGTGGGTAGAATTAGCCACCAACCAGTATTGCACAAACATCATCACATATTTATATGTCTTGTTCGCTTAAGTTTATCAGCCGAATCTATTACTTTCTACCGTAATTTATCAGCCAACAGTATTGCACAAACGTCTCATCACCATCAAACAGTATATTATTGCACATGCACAAACATCATCACCGTCAAAACGGCGATTAGCAAGCAGACGGGACACCGCCGGCCGGCTCAGACCTTCTTGCTCGGCTCGCCGGACTCGCGGAGGACAACGGAGCAGACCACCACGGGATGCCCGCCGACCACGGCGTCTCAATGCATAGTTTCATGGCACAGTTACCAAGACTATAAACTAGGTAACCGAGTCATAAGAGTTTTATGGGGATAAAACTCCTCTCTCATCTGATGAAACTCCTTCATTTAATGACCCTGCCAAGTCAGCAATTTTGCTTATGTGGCACTCTATTTAATGTGTATGACACTCTCATGAAACATGCATTGATACTGGCCTAGCTGCTGATGATTTTCCTTATTTATTTATTAAAATTAAGTGAGCGGCCGATGGATATGATGCCGTGGGCTTTCAAGTTGTTGGGCGTGCAGACCCGCGCGACGGATCGGTTTTTGGGCCTTCAACCGACTCTTGTCCTACACGACGGTCCATAAAGGCTCTCGCAGGCCGTGAAAGTACACTGCAGGCCTGGTTTTAGTTTACGAAAAAGATTTGTTTTTTGATATTACAGCATATTTATAATTATAATAATTAGTATCTAATCATAAACTAATTATTAAACTTAAAAGATTGGTTTTGTAAAATACATACAAACTGTTTGATTAGTTATTTTTTAATTTATATTTATGCTCTATGTATGTGACTAAATATTTAATATGATGAGATGAAAAGTTTTTATGTGGAAACTAAACAGGACTTACATGTTGTCGATGAAGAAATACATTTAATTTCTGCAAGTTATATGAATAATCACTAAAAACTACTTACATCAGCATGATTACTAGTACGTATTTGCTAGACGCTCGACGAACGAATGGGGAAAAATAAAATAAAGAAGAGAAATGGGCCCGGCGAGTGGTAGAGAGAGACTATGTTTAACTACCAAAATTTATTTTCAAGATTCCTCGTCACATCGAATCTTAAGACACATGCATGAAGCATTAAATATAGATAAAAATAAAAACTAATTACATAGTTTATCTGTAAATTACGAGAAGAATCTTTTGACCCTAGTTAGTCTATGATTGGAGAATATTTGCCACAAACAAACAAAAGTGCTACAGTACCGGAAGCCAAAACTTTTTGCAAACTGAACAAGGCATATAGGCCTTGTCTAGTTCACCTAAAAAACAAAAAGTTATCAAGATTACCTGTCATATTGAATCTTTCGGCACATGCATTAAGTATTAAATATAGACGAAAATAAAAACTAATTGTACAGTTTAACTGTAAATTGAGAGGCAAATCTTTTGATCGTAGTTAGTTCATAATTGAATAATATTTTTGACACGAATAAACGAAAGTATTACGGTAGCGAAATCATTTAAAACAGGGCCTAACTGCAGTGGTGCAGTGCACCACGGGCCAAACACACACACACGCATATGCATGCACGGCCTGCCTGCTTCGTCCCCCGTGTCTGTCTCGCGCGCCAGGCATGCATGCCAGCCGTGGACGTACAGTACGTGCGTGCGGCGCGCTGGCAACTGTCTTGTACAGGCGGGGCCACACATCTCTGCTATGCTTAACGACGACGTCGTCGTCGACGGCGCGCGCTCATATCACGTACGTCAACAGTACAGCATGTGCATGCATGGAACGCAACGCAGTAGCTAGCGTATGGAAGTGCCAGCATGCTGCGGCCTGTCTGTACGTCCAGACACTGTCTACAATTAGGCCTTGTTTACAGGGGCGAAGCCACGTTCACGTTGCCTGGTGCACCGGCACCAGGGGGTAAGTAAAAAATTACCACTAACTAGATAAAATTTCACCATACATTGCTACCAAATTGTGTATGTCTCTTTATAAGTGCTCCACCATAAATTTCGAGTTGGCTTCGCCCCTGCTTGTTTAGTTCCAAAATATTTTGCAAAATGGACACCGTAGCTTTTTCATTTGTATTTGACAAATATTGTCCAATCATGGACCAACTCTCGTCAATTCCGACCAAACTGTGCAATTAGTTTTCATTTTTGTCTATATTTAGTACTTCATGCATGTGTCTAAATATTCAATGTGACGAGAAATCTGAAAAATTTTACAAAATTTTTTTGGAACTAAACAAGGCCTTAATTAGGCCACGCGTCAAGAGTCAAGACGTGTCGTCATGATATGATGTACTCCCATAAATAAACGTATTTTTTTATTTCTATAATTCATATTTAATCATTCATCTTATTTATAAGATTTAAATAAACATTATTTATTTATTGCAATTTATTTTATTGTTAGATATATTTTTATAATAATTTATCTATTCTATTATTTGTATAAAAAACTTAAATAAAATAAATGTTTAGAAATGAATTATAATAGTCAAAGAAATATATTTATTTATGGGACGTGGGGAGCAGTACTCCTCCTACTAGTAGCAAGCAACTTGTAGTGCCAGTGCACCGGCGTAGGTCGTGCCGTCAATCGTCGTCTCAAGGCTGAAAATAAAAGGCAGGCAATCAAGGGTATTATTTTCCAGTGGAGTACTGTATGTAACTACGGGTGTGTTTGTTTCGTGTCCTCTACAAACCTGGCTAGTAAAACTAAGTAAATCAGGCTAGCTCAAGTCTGCCTTCAACTAGCTAGAATAGTCTTGTTTGGTTGCATGTATCAACTAAACCTGGCCAACTACTAGATGTGTTTGGCTGTCTGATTTTCATTGCATACAATTACCTCTTCTCTATTCCGGTGAGCTCACCCCCTCTTAGACATTTCATCGAACACCTCGCCTCCTTCCTTGCGCAAAACAAAACCCCGCAATACAAGCACCGGCTTCGTCCCTCCCTCCTCCACTTCGTCTCTCTCTTCCCCAGCTCCGACCGCGGCCAGCCACCCACCGCCACGGGCGAGCTCGAGAGGTTGCGGAATTTGGGTGCTGCTCGTGCTGGGCTTGTGCCGCCTCCTTCCCCAATCCACATCAGAGACACCTGTGACACGGAGTGGACATGGGGGACGGAGGCGCGCGGCGAAGGCGGCATCGGCGGGAGGAGGCGCTCGAGGTGATGATGCGTGAGCGCGCGCGGGGGCTCTGGGACGCTGCTGCCCGTTGCGCTGGTGAGCCCTGTGCTCAAAGTCCGCCTCGTCTTCCAGTCGAGCTCCTCCGCCTCGTCGTCGTCAACCCCCTCCGCCTGCGCGTCAGCCTCTACCTCCATTCCGGCATCGCCCTCCGCAGCCCTCCCAAATGGAGGTGGCCGCCATGTCGCCGTCGCCGAAGCAGTCGCTGGTCCGGCCCCCATCTCCTTCTCGCTCCGCGGCGAGGCCGAGCAGCCTGGCGGCGCTCATCGGACACGCGGCGGGGTGGCGCGGGCCATCGATGCTGGTGCGAGACGACGGCGTTGCAGCTGCAGCAAGAGTCTTGCGGACTGGGCGCACGGCGTCGGGAGGTGACGAGGAAGGCGGCGTCCGGAGGTGACGAGAACGGGAGGAGACGGCTGGCCAGAGCCTGGCTCAGTTGGGAAAACCCGATTTGGGCTTCCAAAGCTTGGCCAGGCTATCTCTGTACGGCTGGTCCAAGTTGGCCATGCCCCAAGCCCTCTTCAACCAACCAAACACATATTTTTTGGCCTAAATCAGCCCTAGCCACATGTAGAGTGCAACCAAACACACTACGCAAACAACGCTAGCTATCGTAGTCGTACGGTAGTGGTAGCGCATGCCGCACGCAACAGACATGCACGCACACCGGCCGACGCCCCTGGAGGCGACGACGCAACGTACAGGTATGGGGTCAACTTTGCCAAAATGACCTACCTATTAAAATACCACTACTTCTTTTTTGCACTAAAAATACCACTACTTTACCTATCCATGACAGAAGAACATTCGAAAAATATAATAATTATTTTTCAGTTTCTATTTATGGGAAAAATGATAATAATGAGTAAATAATGTAATTTCACACCTACACTAATTTTACTTTTTAAAAGTGAGATTTACATTATTTTTGGGATATGCGCATGCAGCTGCGGAATGAATGCGCGCACAGGCGAAAACCTTGCAGGGTGCAGAGGTACCATACGGAGTAGCAGGAGCAGTACGTGCCTGGTACGTGCACCGGCCAGGTGTGGGTACGCATCCATGCATGTTGCGTTGGTGACACCTTCTTGTCGTCGTGGACTGCTTGTCACCTGGCTCGTTGTTGCGTGATTGCGTACGGAGTACTACGTACTACGGACGTACAGGTACGGTAGTACTAATCAGCATGCGCAGGCGCAAGGCAATTGCCGCGGATGCATTGTGTGTGCACGCACGTCGGCGATGCAGTGGTAGATATACGGAGTATTGTATTGATGATTGATGACGGTGAATAATGTTGTACCAATAAAATGTATTGACGTAGTACGTACTCGTCAAGTTCTCTGAGGCCGTTTCCCATCTAAAAAATTTCATACATCTCATTAAATATTTACACACATGCATGTAATATTAAATATATAAATAAAAAAAATAAATTAATTACACAATTTGGTTGAAAAATGTGAGACAAATTTTTTAAAAGTAGTTAGTCTATGATTAGTTTTAAGTGTTATAGTTACTTCCATGTGCTAATAATAAATTAATTATCTTAATAGATTTGTCTTAAAGTTTCCACAGAAGTGTTCGGAAATTTGTGGAAAAAATTTGAAGTACGACCGCCATGCGGCCCATGCAGGCAGCCTTCCCGTCGTTGGTCGGTGTCGTCGTGCTAGGTCCAATCCAACCGTCACGTCGTCTGTCGGTCATCAATCCATTATCGGCTTGTTTAGTTTCAAAAAATTTCAAGATTCCCCATCACATCGAATCTTGCGGCGCATGCATAAAGTATTAAATTTAGACGAAAACAAAAACCAATTACACAGTTTGTCTGTAAATCGCGAGATGGATCTTTTGACCCTAATTAGTTTATGATTGAACAATATTTGCCACAAATAAACGAAAGTGATACAGTACCGAAAACCCAAAATTTTTGCCAACTAAACAAGGCCTAAGTCAATGTGGCCAATTATGGCATGGTCCATAATTATAATTAATTATTTTTAATTTATGCGTAATGCTCCGTGCATATGTTGAAATTTTATTTGAAACAAGAAGGTAATGTGGTTCCGGGTTCCGGATCGACAATTCGACACAGTGCAGACGAGAGTTGACACACCTGACAGACCGTGGCCTTGTTTAGTTCCGAAAGTAAAAAATTATCGGTACTGTAGCATTTTATTTGTTTGTGACAAATATTATGCAATCATAAACTAACTATGATTAAAAAATTAGCCTTAAGTGCTATACTAACTTACATATGCTAATGATATATTAATTATGCTTAATAGATTTGCCTTCCAGTTTCCATTTGAGATATATAATTTATTTTTTTATTAGTAATTTATTTTTCAGATGACATATTAATAACTTATTTTATTATTAAAGATACTTTAATAATAATTTATTTTTTTATAATTTATATAAAATTTTTGAATAAAACGAACGCTCCAAACATCAATCGCTTTTTCGGACGGAGGGAGTAATGTTTTTGTCGAAAAAATTTGAAGTACCACCGCCATGCGGCCCATGCAGGCAGCCGTCCCGTCGTTGGTCGGTGTCGTCGTGCTTGGTCCAATCCACCCGTCACGTCGTCTCATCAATCCATCAGTCAATGTGGCCACTTATGGCATGGTTCATAGTATTAAATATAAATTATTTATAAAATTAAAAATATATTTAGAGAATAATTTTTAAGACAAAATTTTTAAATCTAATTACTTTATAATTAGATACTAATTGTTAAATAAAATAAAAATACTATTTGATAAATTTTAACAATCTCAACCAGACACCACCTAAAGGGTTGTTTGAATGAGTATTAAAATTTAACGGTTATTATAGTATTTTTATTTTTATTTGGAAATTAGTATTCAATCAAAAACTAATTAAATTTAAAAGATTTGTCTCGCAATTTATTTTCTAGTTGTATTTTTAGTTTTATAAATATTTTATATTTAGTACTTTATGCATATGTCTAAATATTTGATGTGAGTAGAGTTAAAAAAAAACAAGAGTAACTAGGACCTTAGTTCGCGAAAATTTTTAAGTTTAGCTAATGTATCATTTTTGTTTGTATTTGACAATTATTATCTAACCGAAGAGTAATTATGCTTAAAAAGTTCGTCTCACAAGTTATAGATAAATTATATATTTAATTTTTTTTAATTTATGCGTAATGCTCCGTGCATATGTTGAAATTTTTTTGCAAACAAGCCGGTAATGTGGTTCCGGGTTCCCGATCGACACAGTGCAGACGAGAGTTGACACGCCTGACAGACTGTGGCAGACACGAAGCGTGGCGAGCAGGCCCGGCATGGGGGCATGTCCCTGGACTACTGGGAGGTCGTGCTGCCCGTGCGTGCCAGCATCGGCATGCATGCACAGCGCAGGCGCAACTGGCTCTTCCCGTGTGGCGTGTTCCGTCCGGGCATGTCAAGGCACAACACATCTCTTTTTGAATTTTGATATTATAGCACTTTTGTTTATATTTAATATATATTATTTAATTATAAACTAATTAGGTTTAAACGATTTGTCTCACGATTTATAAGTAAACTATATAACTAGTTATTTTTTATTTATATTTAATGCTTCGTATATACATGGCGTAAGATTCGATGTAATGGAGAATCTTGTAAACGTTTGAGTTTTTGATGTCATGTAAACAAGGCCTTAGTTCCAAAAAATTTGCAAAATAGATATTGTAGTACTTTTGTTTATATTTGACAAATATTATCCAATCATATACTAACTAGGCTCAAAAGATTTGTCTCATAAATTAAAGATAAACTGTACAGTTAATTATTTTTATTTATATTTAATACTTTATGAATGTGCTGAGGAATATGAAAAAAATTTCAATTTTTTTTGGAAACTAAACATGGCACATGGCAGGCACGTGGCTTTCAGGTGACCGAGGTAGCTGCCACAGGTCACGTACGCAGGAAGTGTGCAATGAAACAGTTTCAGAATAACTTTAAATGTTTTTACACAAAGCTCTCTATCAAGCGGGGATAGCTCAGTTGGGAGAGCGTCAGACTGAAGATCTGAAGGTCGCGTGTTCGATCCACGCTCACCGCAAAAAATGAATAATTTTGGTTTTTCGTTTTTTGCCTCTCTAATAATTCTGTCGTTCGGCTTCTTGTTTTTTCATTAATTTTTTTCCCCCTCCAATCCACTTCTGTCGTTGGGCTTCCTTGAGCTTGTTTTCTTTTTCTTTTTTGGCCACAAGAAGAGACAAGGACAAGGATTGCAGGCATGTCATCATCTGCACGAGCAGACACACTGCTGCATCTGCATCTGCATCTGCTTCCCTCTGGCCACGTCCCTATTCATCTCAACTTCTCGAGCACCCCACCCAACCTTCAAGCCTTGTTTAGTTTCCAAAAAATTTTCAAGATTGTCCGTCACATCAAATCTTATGACACATGTATAAAATATTAAATGTAGATAAAAACAAATACTAATTACACAGTTTATTTTTAATTCGCGAGATGAATCTTTTGAGTCTAGTTAGTCTATAATTGGACAATATTTGTCACAAACAAACGAACGTGCTACAGTAGCCAAAACCAAATTTTTTTTTCAAAACTGAAGAAGGCCTCAGAGAGTAAACAAGGGACACTGGCCCTGGCCCTGACTGCCTCTGCTTTGCATTGGAGATTGACTGTGCCTTGGCATTGCCATGTCCCTCCGTCCGTGCGTTGCGGTTCGATACTTACGTAGTACAGTGGATGAATAGTAATACTAGGTCGTCGCACAAGCAAAACATAGGTTGAGTCGTCGCCAGGTCTCTCTCTCTCTCTCTCTCTCTCTCTGGTGCAAAAACAAAAACAGAGTACTAGTGGATGCGGCCCCGGCCCCGGCGCGAGCCAAGTGAGTGAGCGTATACGAAACCGCCAACGACCGGCCGCCGGGAATATATACCTGATGAGACGTCGTGCGCCAGTGTGGCGTCCGTCCACGGTCCAGCAGCGGCTCTGATGATCTCATCCATCTTCCCGCCCGGCGCCGGGGCGACACTAAACGAGGCAAAAATCCACTTGCCCGTGTCCTGTCCACTGTAAACACATTACATCTCTATTCACTTCACTTGGTCGACTCAAAAGTACTATTCGTTAATTTATTGTGAAAGAAAAACGCTGCTGTTAAATGATACGTACTATTCGTTAATTTATTGTGAAAGAAAAACGCTGCTGTTAAATGATACAACAGATACGTGTGGGTGAGAGAGGAGAGAGCAAAGTGTCTTGCAGTGCAGATGCTTTGCTTGGACGAGATTATTTCGATCCTTCTTCCTTCACCGCCTTTAGTTTTACTGTACTTGCTTTATCTTTTACGTGCACTGCACTGCTGGGTTTGCCCCTCGTCTTTTCTTTTCTTCCAACTCTTCGACCCTCTTTGCTTTCCCGGCTTTTCATTTCCAGGGGCAGGCGGAGGCCGCCACCGCCAGGCCGGCCGGTTCCGTCCGTTGACGTGCTTTGCAACTTTCTGCTGGGGAACCCACGCCTAGCTCTAGCTGTGTCTTGTTATTGTCACACATGGAGATCGGTCACAGATGAATGTAGTTTACAAAACCCACTGTTCATTTACTTTGGCTAAAAGTATTATTCACTGATTTATTCTAAGAGTCAAACCTTGCTGAATATAAGCTCAAATGTACCGGTGTTGTGCAAAACAACAGTCTTGCACTTGAACCACAAGTGTCAAACACAAACAGGTCTGCACTTCCACAACAGAGCTTTCAAGGAGCACTGCAGATGCAGAGAGCGAAACCATCTCTGGAGGAGGGGCGCCAAGCCAACCTTTTTCTTTGCTGCACACAGGACAGACACAGCGGCAATGAGTGCAACAAATGCCATGCCGATGCTCTCGAGCACGACACAAAAGGCACCCACACATGATTCCTCTCCAGCCCATGCCGAGCCTCAATCACAACCCCACCAGGCCATCATTCCTCCCTCGGCCTTGTTCTTATATATAGAAACCATTATTTTATATATATATATCATCCTGAAGCTAATTCATTCCATGTATCATTCACTGCCTTAAAACGGGTCCACGACTTGCTGGGGTACACAAACATTAGCTGGTTTTACAAAGTTTCTAGTCTTGAAGGAAAAGAAGCAAAGCAAAAGAAAAGAAAAAGAAAACATGTTGTTGTGTTTGTTGACACTCCAGGGTTCAACTACCAAAAAAGCGAACAAAAAAAAATGAAGCAAATATGTCGCTAGGACTAGGAGGAACTAAGGGGGCTAAAGTTGGATGAAATGTATAGTTAGCGACATGGGCTGGTACATCTCCGACGACATAGCCATCGTTTTCTGTTGATCAGCAGCAAAATTGCCCAATGTCCTGCAGCAAACGAGCAATATACATTGTTTGTTAGTTAATTTTGTTTTTGGAGTAACAAAGGATGGTGCTGATAGATGATTGATATAAACTGTACCTTTTCATTCAGTTAGTATTTGCACATTCTGTCTTCGGTATCTGCAATCAAGGATGGCAAACAAACAGACCATTAGGATTCAGCCATTCAGACCATAAATTTCAGCCATTCAGACCATAAAGGTTTACAGCCACATCTTTGTCACTAAGCATCTGTCTCAAGTTGGCAAACAGATCGTCAAGGGGGGAATTGTTTAGGCGTACTCACATCTGATCATCTAGAGAACTGAATCTGGAACCCTACATATAGAACATTTGACCAACCTCCTAACCTGCATGAAGCATCCAGAAAGTGTAAATAAACAGTGGAGTACTATTACAAGTCAATGCTTGCCAAAAAGGAAACAGAAAAAAATTGAATACAAAGTCAACAAGGCACAGAGGCATCTCTAGGCCTCAATCCAGCCAGAAAAAAAAAGTGCAAGTTGTAGTATCATTGGGGACTCCTTGGAGACCAAAAGAAGGTAGCTTACCTTATATCATGCTATAAGTCAAACTCAATAAAACTTTATTTCTCTATAGCTCTGAGAATGCGGCAAGAGCTCTTCCACCTCGATTCTAGAGCTGAAATATCCCATGTTTCTCCTCCTTTGGTGTACAATGTCAACCTCTGCCAGGAAGATACTGTACACCGGCCTGTGGTCGGAGAAACGAGACTCGCCACGAACATAAGACAGCTGATTGAGGCCGTTACCATACCAGAGAATGCGATCACACCTGTTAGTTTATAAGCAAGATATGAAATAAATGAGATCAAATACAGAAAAGAAAAATATAGCAGATGTAACTATATTGTATTAACTAAAGGAAACTACCATGCTGGTGTTCTCCTCTTCTCTTTAGGGTGCCTACCCTCTCCAGCATACCGATCTGAGTTGAATGAATATTTGTATGTGGGAGGAAAATAGATCCTCCCTTCTCTCCAACCTTGGAAAACTCGTCCATATCTTTGTTGCATCCGCAGCTGTTTCATATATAAGAGGTAAACTCAAAGGTTTGGCTAGACTTCACAATATATAAAAAAGGAGGGAGAGTGAAGGAATAAATTATAGAATACATTTTAAGCCCTTTTTATTCTGAAACAACTTAATCTTCCAATTTGGTAGCTTGCAAAAGTATACTATTTCAGAACATTAACAGCTGAACAGACATTTGCAGTAAAACTGAAATATATACTAACGAAAAGAGCACTTCAAATTACCTGATCTTTCTCCAATAATTGCTTCCAGTTATGCATTTCCACAAGAGCCTTTGCTGAACAATATGATAGGGCAATCCGATAATTCAAATCCCCTAGCCATATAATCCGACTGCAATTTTTAGTTAAGTGCATAAACAGTTAACAGATAAGTTTCCATTTGCTTCTATTGATCTGCTGAAAGACACAAGTAAAGTCTCTTACTCATGATCAAGAATCGTTTCAGGTGACTTAACATCACCAGCACCACGAACCCGTGGGAATCTAGTCTTTCTTAAAATTTCCAGAACATCGGAATTCCTGCGCAGTTCATCCCCCTCCTTTTCCCCTGATGTCAAATGGCAACATATGAAGCAGAAGCTTGTCTGGTGCAAAGACATGCTTATTGAAATTGAACCCTGCAACAAAATGGAGGAGCTTACTAAAGTTTTTTGGACATATTGATAATGACTAAAATACAGTAAGGAATATCTCCAGGATTATTGATTATTAGCTACCTTATTTCCAAGATAACCCATCAATCCTCTGCCCACACAAGAAACTTTCAAGTTTCTGACATCATCTCTTATTTCATTGCGTACCCACACTGTGAGAAATATGCCAACCATTTGTTTGCTGGCAACCAAGCAATACCTGAAACCCGCATGCATACTGAAAGGGTTAGTTTGAAAGGAATTAAAGCCTAAACATGTGGTATAGTTAAATGCATTATGAAGCACTGACAATACCTAGAGCTGTTTGATTGATCATCATTTTGTTCAGAAGGTGCAGATGCACTGTAGCTATGAGGGAATGGTGAAATTTGTGCACCATCGCTCACTTCCATATCTATGTTATCCTCATCAGGTGATCCAGGGCAGCGCAGATTCCCATCAAAATCACTTGGTCTGCCTCCTAAGTTGACTGGATCGCAAACGCTAAACCTGCGATCTAGCCTTGGTTGTGGGAACATGAAGTCCCCATCCATTCTTAAACTACGGCTGAGGTTGTGGAACGACCGGCGATGAAAGAATGAGAAGTTCTCCTGCCTTCTTGCAGACCCCTCAAAATCAGCATCCAGTTCTACAACTGGATCCAGGACTGGTGAAGGTGTATGATAGCCACCACAACCACTAGCTCCAGGATTCTTGTTCAGTGTCCGCCTAATAAGGGACACCCACTTCTTGGCTGGAAGGTTATCTTCAGTGCCAAGAACGTTTCCCGCATTCAAAGGGACAATCTCTTGAAACCTATCAACGTGAAGATCAAATTAACTGAAAAGCCTAAAAAACACTACCAACTAAGTCAAGCTAGCTCGAAGGGAAGGCCATCCAACTGATACATACCCTAAGACATAGATATCGGCAGGAGGAGAAGTATGGAGCCATTCATCTAAATTTAGCCCCCTTGGTGGTGACTTACCACCGACGTTCCACGTTGCAGCAAAGATCCTACATGCAAATGAACAGAATAAGAATAATGATCGACAAGACTCCTTTAGCATACTATTGCAGTCAAATTGCATGAACCACCCAACAGTAATATGGACAATGATTAAAGGACAGAAGATTCCATCCGATCTACTAAACTGAAATTTCCTAATTACCCAGCAGACATGATGGCCCTAGCAGAAACACCACATGGTGAATCAATGGTACCTGTAATCTTGCACTTCTGTCAGGCGTGCTGCATCAAAATTATTCTTCCCTCGGCGAGCGCGTTCAGCACTCCGCTTTGACGACGATCGGTCTAGAGGCCCACAAGTAACAGCAGGCGTGAACAATCATTTAACATGACAGAAGAAAAGTGCTGATGCAGAACAAAGATTGAACGTAGATAAACAAAGTGGAACTGAGCTAAGCAGCAGCTGTGGGGTGACTGGTGAGGAGAGAAAGCTGCATCTCTGGAGCTGCTGTAAGCCTGTAATAGAGAGGGTGTGTGTGTGGTCCAAATGGTTCATTGCACTTACCAGTTCTGCTTTTCTTGGCAGCAGTGCTTGCGCTTGCTTCGCTTGAGGAACAGCTGGGCTTCCATGATCCACCACCACCATCCCTTGCTAAAATGGATCACAAGGCCAGTTGAGCAGAAACGAAAACGAAGGAACCATACGCAAAGGAAAAGGTGCTTGCTTTGCTCGTGATCTTTGATGAAATCTCTATCCGATTCAGTCAAAAAAATAGATTCAGACAGACGAGTCACTCCAAGAAATCAACCAAGCGTTTTTCCCTTTTTTTGTCAGGATCAGTGGCAAAAAGGATATTGTTTGGTTGGACCTTTACAGGTCTGGTGCATCACGAGATCAAAACTGGAAACTGAAATGCACAAGGAGATATCAACCAGTGGAAAAAGTGTTCGATAGCGACATTTCACATGGTTGCTGATCTACCATTGAGTCGACACTGGGAATCTAATGTGGATAACTACAGAAACAACTGGGCGTTAAGAGGATAACCTCAACCTCAAGCAATGGGCGTTCTTGGATCAGGCAAAGCCATTTCCCCAAACCAAAAACCAAACCAGCAAGCAAAGGTAAAGGATGCATGCCGTTTTGGGGGCTGGGACTGAGAGGGATGCGGCCGGCTCTAATAATCACGAAATAAATGCACAGACATATACTACTAGTAATAAATAAATCAATCAATCCGAACAAGAAATGGGGCTGCAACCACCACTCATGTCGGAACAGCCAAAGCGATGCATCCTTGGGCCGGATGTTGAACCATACCCTGGCTGGCGTCGAAATCCGCATGGAAGTCCTGCGCCTTGGGCCGGATGTTGAACCACTTCCTCACGAGGGACTTGGACCATGAAAGCTGCACACATGAAAAAGGGTGAAGAGCCAGGAGAGATGAGCTGCGGATCACGAAATGGAAACAGCACCTACTGCTGGTACCACACAACCTGAGGAAAAATACAGGTCAAATGGAGCAGGAACGAGACGGAAAACGATTCTATCTCATCAATCAAGAAGGGGGGAAAAAAGCATTGAAGCAACCGAAGATGATACCTTGCTCTTCTTGGCGCTCTCTTCCGTCATTGTCTCATAGCTCCTGCTGAGCTCAGCAGGTGGCGCAGAAGGAAGAGGGATCTGTCACCCCGCCGCCGCCGCCGCCGCCACCTCCTCAAGCCGTGATTCCTGAAGCAACAGGAAGCCTCAAATCCAGGATCCACTCAAGACCCGCGGCGAGGCTTTCACCGGGGATCCTCGAATCTCAGGCCGAATTAGCCACGGCGCAAGGCCGAATCAGCCGGCCGGCCGGCCACCCGCCCGCCCGCCACGAGGCGCGCGCGCCAAGATTGGGACTTCTTTTTTCAGAAGGCGGAGCCGCCAGCCGACCAACCAGTGGGGAGGAAACGGCGCAGGCCGGGAATCTCCCCTGCCGGCAATGCAGCTGCCGCCACCCTCCTCGCCAGCTTAGCCTCTACTAGGACGGACGGACGACCGCGGGAGCTGGGATTCGTCGGTACCAAGGCCTACTACTTGTAGCCTCGTAGTACTTGCTCCTACTACTGACTGAGAGGGAGAGATTACAGGGGGGAGCTGGGTGGTGGGTGCTAGGAGGAATAGGACACGGGGTGGCAGAGGAGGCGGAGGGGAGGACGACGACAAGGGGAGAGAACGGACGGAGTGCTTGTGTTGTGTGCAGGGGAGGGGAGAGAAAAAGGGGGTGGTGGAGGAGAGAGAAAGTGAGGCTTCTTGTGTGTGCTGCTCTTTTTCTCTCTCTACATCCCTGCTCGCGCTGGCTGCCTGCTTTGCTTTGGCCTTCTCTCTCTCTCCTCTAGCTTTTGTCGCCCAAATCCAGGGAGGAGGAAGAGGAGGGGGAGGTAGCCAGCAAACGCAAAGCTGCCGTGGGTGCGAGGGGAGGGAGGAGGAGGCGGAAGCTGAAGGAACAGGGAGCAAAAATGGCAGTGGGCTCGCTCGAGTGGTGTGGAGTGTGGACAAAGCGGTTTGTTGGTCGCCCCGAGGGCAATTCCGGCACGGAATATATTTTTTTAGCTGCCTGGTTTTGGGGGTTTCTATGCCATCTGTGGAAAAACAAAAAGAGGCATTTCCTTCATATGTGTCATTGCCATACTTGTAAGTGTGGTACATACATTTTTCTAGTGTGCGTGTTACATTTCCTCTACTTTAGACAATATACACATATCAAAAACTTTTAAAATCATCCTTGGGATAAGACATATCAAAAACTTTACAAATAGTCTAGAAAGACCTTCACTTAACTCCCGTCATATCAAATATTTAGACATATACATAAAGTACTAAATATAGACTATTTACAAAACTAAAAACATATCTAGAGAGTAATTTGCGAGATGAATCTTTTAAGCCTAATTAGTCTATAATTGGACATTAATTGTCAAATAAGACGAAAATACTACAGTACATGTTAAACTTTAACACCTCTAACTAAGGCTGGATAACGAGCCAGCTCGACTCGGCTCATTTTGGCTCGTTAGAATAACAAGCGGCCCGTTATCTTAACGAGCCACAAAGCCAGCTCGGCTCGACTCGTTAAAAGCTCGAGTTGGCTCATTAAGCTCGCGAGCCAGGTATAAAAAGTATATAAAATATAATATTTATATTCATCTAAAGATTAAAAATAGTAATAATACAATAATAATATAATCCAATTGTCTTAAGTCCAACAAAATATTCATATGAGCTAACATATCAACCATTTATAAAAGTGTAAGACATGAAGTAATATAAAACTAGTATAAGTTATGATGATTTTTTCTCTAATGTTGTAGCTCGTTAGGCTCGCAAGCGGATCGCGAGCTGGCTCGAGTTGGCTCGTTATAGCTAACGAGCTAAAATCTTGGCTTGGCTCGGCTCGGCTCATTATCCTAACGAGCCGAGCCGAGCCAACCACGAGCCCGAACGAGCTAACAAGCTTCTGAGTTTTTCACCAGCCTTACCCTAACCAAACAACCCCTAAATCGATGGCCTTTTACCGGTAGATATGTAACCGATGTGTAATTGTTTGCGTTATTGTAGATAGTCTGCAACCCTTAAGTAGGGAGAAACCCATGTGTTTGTGTGAGCTACATGGCATGTAATTGTTTTCGTTCCTTATATATATAGCTCGTAGCTCTTAACTAGAGAGAAACTTGTGTGGTTGCGTGAGCACGTGCTGTGTAATTATTCTGGTTTACCTAGCTAGGGAGAAAATCATGTGCTTCCGTGAGCATGTGTTGTGTACTTGTTTTGGTTTCTTATAGATAGGCCGCAGCTCTTAATTAGGGATAAACTCGTAGTTGTTTTGATTCCTTGTAGATAGTTTGCAACCCTTAACTAGGTAGAAATTTGTGTGCTTGCGTGAGCATGTGCAGTTGTTTTGGTTCTTTGTAGATAGCCCATAAACCTTAACGAGAGAGAAATCTGTGTGTTTGTGTGAGCACGCGTTGTGCAATTTTTTTGGTTCCTTGTGGATAGTTTGTAACTCTTAACTAGGGAGAAACTCATGTGCTTGCGTGAGCCGTGCGCCGTGTAATTATTTCTTTATAGATAGCCCGCAACTCTTAACTAGGGAGAAACTCATGTGCTTGTGTGAGTCACATGTTGTGTAATTGCTTTTGGTTCCTTGTAGATAGCCCGTGGCCCCTATCAAGGAGACACTCATGTGCTTGTGCGAGCCACACACAGTGTAATTATTTTGGTTTCTTATAGGTAGTCCATAGCCCTTAACTAGGAGGAAACTTCTGTGCTTGTGTGAGCCACGTGCTGTGTAATTATTTTGGTTTCTTGTAGATAGCCTGTAACCCTTAACTAAGAAAAAACTTGTGTACCTATATAAGCCACGTGTGGTGTAACTGTTTTGATTTCCTATAGATAGCTAGTGGTTCTTAACTCAGGAGAACCTCGTATGCTTATATGAACGCGCGCGGGCCACGACAGAAAAAAAAAATGCTATATGATCTGTAGAAACATCTAGCCTTTGCTTTTGAAATAACATTGCCAACTTTATTTAACCTTAGAAGCACGTGTTATTTCAAACAATTTTATCTAGACTTATATAAGTAGGAGCAAAATTAGAAAACATTACCAGCACGTCGATCCAATTCCTAAAAGAACAAATGGAACATATAGTGAATCCATTTTCTATAAAAAAAAACATGAAAAAAATATAAGAAGGAGTTAACAGTTTCAGACAGTACAAATTTATAATGACTCTATTTCAAAAGAGACGAAGAACACGGACATACCAAACCATTGTCTAGAACCACTGGCCTACGTGGCTATGTTGCTACATGTACAGCACTGTGTACACCACACAGAAACCCCTAAAACCAGCAAAGGCATGCCTACCACCATTAGCCACTCACAAAAACACTGTTACAACTCCACTACGCATGGGTGTGCGTATCATTTCGCTTCGTGGCCCCTCATGTGCGGACCCGCTCCAGGGGCGGGGCCACCCACCATGCGTGACGGTGCGCAGCGCCCTGGCCCACTTTCTGACAGCGGTCAGGCGGTCGTGTGTGCTTCCGGACGGATTCGGTCTTCCTGCCACTGTGACACTCAGCACCGCCCTACGAAGTGGGCGAGCGGGTACGCCACTGACATGTGGGGTCAGAAACGATACGGGCCCACTTTGTCAGTTTCTGTGTGGTCTGGTCGCAGGCGATGCTTGTTGGCTTGGAGATGGGGAGGGATCGCGGTAGTTAAAAGCGAATTAAAGCGTGTAAAGATCGTGAAGAGAGAGAGAGAGAAAGAAAAGAAGGAGAAGAAAAAAAAAAGGGAAAAGGACGTGTTTGTTGAATGAATCTTGGTCGTGATCGATGACGAGCCGAGCCTTTTCAGTGATCAGTGAGCACAGTAGTAGGCCCAATAATTTAGTCCTTGTATATACATTTAATTAAACTTTTCCTTCCGCGTATTTTCAGGCCTGGTTCAGTTCGTTTTTTTTTGCATTTCAATACTATAGTATTTTCGTTTTTATTTGATAAATATTGTCTAATTATAGAGTAATTAGTCTTAAAAGATTCGTCTCGCGATTTATAGATAAACTGTGCAATTAGTTTTTATTTTTATGTATATTTAATGCATCATGTAAGATTCGACGTGACAGAGAATTTTGAAAATTTTTTAATAACTAAACAAGGCCTCAGCTGTTTATCCCTTTATAGCGATATATGATTAGGGTAATAATTTGCTTAGTCTTATCAAACACTCCTTGTCAAAGATATAGTGGGATTGTTGTCAATTGGGATGCTACCAACTAGGATTCAATCCTGATGTCATACTTTTTAAAAAGAAATTCAGAAAAAAAAAAGTAGAATACATACGAGTGCGTGTTTGATGTTACTGTTTGTTTCCTGCTTAGGCCGTATTTAGCTGTGAATTTTTTTTGGTAGCATTTCCGTTTGTTTGTGACAAATATTGTCCAATCATGAACTAATTAGGATTAAAAATTCGTCTCGCGATTAGTCAAACTGTTTAATTAGTTTTTGTTTTCGTCTATATTTAGTGCTTCATACATGTGCCGCAAGATTTAATGTGCCGAGGAATTTTGAAAACTTTTTAGTTTTTGGATGAACTAAACAAGGCCTTACTACGCGTTTGGTGTTTCCCGCGTACTGTAGGCTAGAGCTCTCGGGCTCTTTTGTTTGCGTGTGTATAGACATGTCTACTCCCTCCGTCCCAAAATAAGTGTCGTTTGCGCTTCCCAAGAAATAACTTTAACTAAATATATAGTAAAAAATATTAATATTTATAGTACATAATTAGTATCATTGAAAAAATCTTTAAGTCTAGTTTTTTATCAAATTTATTTAGAGACATAAATATTGCACATATTTTCTACAAATTGAGTCAAACTTGTGGCACGAAAACCTAAAACGACACTCTTTTTTGGGACGGAGGGAGTACATGTGTGTAAGTATGAAGCGTGTGGGTTGTGTGCTTCTAGTCGCACTTTTTAAAAAATACCCTCCTCCTTCTCATTTTTGTATTTTAAAGTTGTATATGCGAGAAACACTTGGCACATCAATATACAAAAAGAGACACCTGAGGTATATATAGGAAAAAGTGAAAAAAAATCACGTACTACACATGCTGCTACACTAGGTTTGTCATGCAAAATGCTTTAGCTTTGTTTGACTAAAACAGTAGTTATTTTTAGGATATTAGGCCTTGTTTAGTTTCGAAAAGTGAAAAGTTTTCGGTACGGTAGCACTTTCGTTTGTTTATGACAAATATTATCCAATTATGGACTAACTTGGATCAAAAGATTCGTCTCGTGATTTACAGCTAAACTGTGTAATTAGTTTTTGTTTTCGTCTATATTTAATGTTTCATGTATGTGCCTTAAGATTCGATGTGACGGGGAATCTTGAAAACTTTTTGGTTTTCAGGGTGAACAAGGCCTTAGTCCAAGTCAAAGGTTCATAATAAAAAAAAACCACGCCAATGTTTACATTTTGAGACCGACAGAATACTTTTTCTCTCTCGCTCTTTATTACATTAGAGTTTTGCTACTAGACACTGCAGCCTGCCTTGAATAATACGCTAGCTAGGCAGTGACAGGCGGGCAGATGATTTTTGTGGCGAGTCGGCGTCTAAGCACACGGGATAATCATATCGATCGCCATCCTTTCCCAGCTGATCCTGAGCTGCTAGCTAGCTAGGCCGGCGTCGGCGTGTGGTGTGCAAACAGTGAGAGGACAAGCCGAAAACGGCTGTAGCTTGCTGCTGCTGCCTCATCTTGTCAAACACTCACCGCCTCTCACACTTTGTATTTTTCTTCTTCTCTCTTTTGGGAGAGAAATAAACTCAGCTCGTGATCACACTTATTAACTCTCGCCAGTGACATGTACAGTGTTTGACGGCAACTTATGAGGTGATCGAGGTTGCTCTCATGGACGAAGAGAACAGAGCTGCGTGTGTGCTTATTGGCCACAATATAATTTTTGGGGTACATGCAATAATGTTTTGCATTGGGTTTTTTGTTTGGTTTGGCTAGCTCAAAAGGAGATCAGATGCCATGGTTTATGGAGCAGGGAAAATGGGGGGCATGCATGCATTGGACCAGCTAGCATCACACAGATCGCTCATCGCGGGGAACATTGCTTATAGTACAATGATTGAACTGTAGATCAAAGGATGGATGTTGGCTTGGGATTTTGCATTGATCACCATCATACATAGATAGATATTGGTTGCATGTAACCACACAACCGATCAACAATCGTAGGTGTACGTAGTGACAACGCTTTTCACAAACATATAGTACATGCTGCTTTGCATATGCTGAACGGCTGAATCCATCACGTACGTACGTTATCCGTACAAAGTAGTAGTAGTAGTAGTAGTAGTAGTACACGATGTATCATGTATGTATGTCGCGTGGGGTTCCGTCGCTATCGATCTCCAGTACAGCATCTATATACGTAGCGATCAAGATGGATTGGTAGGGTCGGCCGTCCGGTCCCCTACTACGCGCTTTAGGCCGTGTGTTTAGTTCGTGGACAAAAAGATTTCGCAACACTGTAGCACTTTCGTTTGTTTGTGATAATTATTGTCCAATTATAACCTAACTAAGCTTAAAAGATTCGTCTCGTAAATTTCGACCAAACTGTGCAATTAGTTTTTATTTTTATCTATATTTAATACTTCATACATGCGCCTAAAGATTCGATGTGACGGGGAATCTTCAAAATTTTTGAAATTTTGGGTGGAAGTAAACAAGGCCGTTTACCCCAAAAACCAAAAACCAAAATTTTTTAAGATTTCCCGTAATCTTGTAGCATATGCATAGAACATTAAATATAGACAAAAATAAAAACTAATTGCATAGTTTATCATAAATTACGAGATAAATCTTTTAAGCCTAGTTACTCCATAATTAAATAATATTTGTCAAATAAAAATAAAAATGTTAGAGTTTCAAAAACTGAAAAGTTTTCGAAACTAAACAAGGCCTACAAACTGTTGTGCGGAAAAAGATGCTAACAACGACGTGCACTGCTCCCGAAGTGAAAAATTTCGTGACACTGTATCACTTTCGTTTGTTTGTGGTAATTATTGTCCAACTATGGACTAACTAGGCTCAAAAGATTCGTCTTGTCAATTTCGATCAAATTGTGCAATTACTTTTTATTTTTATTTATATTTAATACTCCATGCATGCGTATAAAGATTCGATGTGACAGGGAATCTTGAAAATTTTTAGATTTTTGGGTGGAAGTAAACAAAGCCCTAGTTATGACTTATGAGCATCAATGTCACACACACACAGCATGGGGCCTTGCTTCTTTCCCTGCACGAATTTGCATGCATGCATATATACTACACACACATGCTCCTACAGTCATTACATTCCTTCTTTTTTTTTTTGAAAAGTTTAGTCATTAGTATATTCATTGCGGTGGCATGCATGCAGTTGCACTGCCGCGGTCAATGGAGTTCGCCGGCGGACGGCCGGCTGGCCGGCCGGCAAACAGGCGCCTTCTTCATTCGGACAGGACAGTTGCTATGATTCGGCGCCGGCGTCCGGCGATCATCCATCACTCAACACAGCTAGCATAATTCACCGTGTGCAACGGACGGGGAACACCACTGATCCATGCATGCATCATCCATAGCATGCATGTACTGACAGTGACACGCTGGGCCCGCCCCTGCAGCCGCTATCATCTTGCCATACTCCTACTCTACTAGTCTAGTCGTACGGCGAGAGATGCAATGCAAATGGATCAGGCCTTTCAGTTCCCAAAATTTTGGGTTTTTGGGCAATATAGTACTTTTGTTTTTATTTGACAAATATTATCTAATTATGGACTAATTAAATTTAAAAGATTCATCTCGCGATTTACAGTGTACTTAGTTTTTGTTTTCATCTATATTTAATACTGAGTAAAATACACTGGCGGCCCTTTAACTTGTCACCCTGTGTCATTTTGGTCCATGAACTTGCAAGCCCGAAAAAGTGACCCCTGAATTTGTCCGTCTGTGCCACTTTGGTCCATGAACTTGCAAACGCAAAACAGTGGCCCCTGAACTTGTCGGCCTGTGCCACTTTGGTCCATAAACGTGTAAACGATCTTTCAACGTGTCAACAAATATTTATTTATTTCATAACTAATTATTAATGAAATACTAAATTCATGAAATGTTTTGTGTAGCCTCTTCATGTGTACTCCGCCTAGGAAAAATATGAAACCTAAAAAACAAATAAAATTTGCTTGTTTTAAAATTATCTCTTTTAATTAATAAATGCAACGAATTGATATATTATTTGATATATTTGACGCTACGAATAAAAATATATCAATTTCGTAAATTAAAAAGGAAGCGGTGACATCATTGCTGACGTCAGCACCATAAACGATGTCATGCATGACCTACCAGAGGCGGCCACGTGGCAGAACAGTGCCATGCAGCCGGTGTTATTTTCGTATTTGCATGTTCATGGACCAAAGTGGCACACGTCGACAAGTTCAGGGAGCACTTTTTCGCGTTTGAAAGTTCATGGACCAAAGTGGCACATGCTGGCAAGTTTAGGGGCCTCTTTTTCGCGTTTGCAAGTTCATGGACCAAAGTGGCACAGGGCGACAACTTAAAGAGCCGCCGGTGTATTTTACTCTTTAATGCTTCATGCATGTGCCACAAGATTAGATTTGACGGAGAATCTTGAATTTTTTTAAAAACTAGAGGCCTTGTTTATTTTCACCTCAAAACCCAAAATTTTTTAAGATTACCTGTCACATCAAATCTTCAGACGCATGCACGGAGTATTAAATATAGACGAAAACAAAAACTAATTATATAATTTAGTCGAAATATACGAGACAAATCTTTTAAGCCTAATTAGTTTATGGTTGAACAATAATTAACACAAAGAGTGTCGCAAAATTTTTCAATTCACTGGACTAAACAAGACCTTATTATTACCTTTGCAAAAAGGCTGACGTACACTCGATTTGACAAGTGTCAGTGTAGGATGCTCGCGGCGAAGAAGAATCAATGCAAGCGGCCGGGCATCGTCGGCAGAAATCGATGGACACGACGACTTGTCCCGTTGTCTGCATGCACATGCTCGATCGATAAGGATTCCATTTCCACGCATCTCAGCGACGTCGTTGAATATATGTTATAAACTTATGCTATGATCTGACCGGACATGCAGGCTCACGAGCATGACACCACCAATGTGTGCATATCCATATTCTATTTTATGTGCGCATATTGCTCATGCATGCATCGTCCATGCATGCGACCAAAATTTGGTTGGTAGAAAGTTGTCTTGCTTTTCTCTCTTTGTGTGTTTTGTTTATTCATTATTTCCCATTTTTGTTTGTGACAGGAATCAAGTAGTAGTAGGTAGGTAGGTGTATATGTGTCCTCTCACACACATTGTGCTTAAGCATTTTAAGAATATATGATGGAGACCGCGCAATCAACTTTTAGCTTTGCTACGATGTCTATATTGAATAAATATAACATCACTTCTATAATTTAGGTGCCTATTTTTTTTTATTCAGATCGATAAGCAACTCCCACATAACATAATTAAAAAAATATTATGTAAACTCTGGCAGTTCCTTGAATCCGAGAAATATTTATGGTCCTGGTTGTGTATCTGATCTCTGATCCTTTCGGTATGGAGTGGATGCTGTGCACCCGTGCCTGACACAAACTTCCATTATTCCCATATCACCAAGTCTTGCGAGAACTGTGATGCGCCATGGATGTAAAAAGTAAAAGTAAAATTTGGTGCACAACATGCATGAGGATATATGTAATTAATTAACAAATAACATCTATATTTACATATATATATATATATATATATACCACATTTACCCGTTCACATTTTACATATAATATAATTTGGTTACATAGTAATATAGCATGAGAATATATACACATGCTATATACGATCGAGGATACCAAGGTGATGGTTGGTTGCACATGCATGCATGCATGCATGCACCCACCCCCATTTATTTACAGCAACGGCATGCATATCCAGATCCCTGCTGCTGGATCCGGCTGCACAGCAGCAGCATGCCGTGGACGTGGACGTGGAGCGAGGCACCCTACACGTACGTCCACGGGCTCTCGCCTCTCGGACGGATAGATATGATCCTCCCATCCTTGGGCACTCTCACTTGCTTGTTTATTATTTAGTCCCCTGGACGCATCAGTTCAGGATCTTTGCTTTGCTTTGCTTTGGGAGACTTGCATTGCGCATTGCTTCTTGAAATAACATAATTTAACTAATAGATCCTCCCAAGTACGCAGTCCACTCTCACTAATTTATTAACTAATATGCTGACATTAACTTGCACTAACATGCATTGCCATTGGTCCACGGGTACCGTCCGCGCATCGGAATCCGTACGTGATGGTTATAATATGTGTAGTATTAAGCAGGGATCAGATGGTGACACCAGCTTGTGAGTCGTCTTTTCGTGTTTAGAAGAGGAGGGCGGGGGTTGAGATACTGTGCGGTGTCCAAAGCCGGCCTGAATCTTTGATTGCGTTGGTTACACTACTGGTGGAGGCTCCGATCTAATCATCGGAGGCACGACTTTTGTAAAAGCTAGGCTAGAGTGAAATCCTAGATCCGCGCCCACTCCACACCGTACCGGGCAGAGAGCTGAGAGGGCTTTTCCGCTTTGTAGGCCTGTGGCGAAATGGTATATATATATATATATATATATGTATCCGATGATGACAGAGGAGGCCGGCCGGCGATCGATGACCATGTTGAACAAATTAAAGGTTGATTACATACAATGCAAGCACCACCGTACGTTAACCACACTTGTTATCGAGTGTGCCCCTTCTCATCAAGCATGCATGCCATGCATGCGTGGCCTATTTATGTGTGTATTTCCGATCCATTGGGAGAATGGGAATGCCTCTCTTTTTTTAAGAACATGCATGGTGGAGACTTCCCGCTTCCGCGTCACCGCATACAGTGTTTATCTTAATAATAGTACATAGATTCAAAGATATTGCTGATGATTCAGAGAAAAAGAAATGAAAAATTTATGCATGACAAAAAGTCTATTACTATTAGACTTGCATCCATGACAAAGCGAACAGCTCCAGCGTACGTAGTGGTCTCTATGAATGGAAATGCCTATATATTGTAAAAAGAAGTACTAACTTAAGTTATGACGCTAGCTAACACAGCAACATTCTGTGAATAAAACTGAGCAAGTTGTGTACTGAAGGAAAACCAATATTACAAAACGCAAAAAAAAAAAACAGATTTACAAAGTGTTTAACTCATTTTGTTATTTTAGGGAAATCCTAGGGTTTTAATTAGTAGGGCTCCCTCAACACCCTGAACAATGGGAAACCGGCTAATATAATTTAATTAAAAACATATTTCCTTCATTTTCTGATTAAATCAACTTCTAGAAATGAAAGTTTAGGACACATTACTGCTACAGAGAAAAAACCACAATTAACACCGTACCCTTCATTAGTTTGAGCTCCATACTTCCATCTTTATTTTGCTTGTTAATTAATTGATGAGGCCTCTAGTTCATAATCAAAGAATTTACTACTCCATCAATCTTTATTGTGTACAAAAGTGACAGAGATAGATAACAGTTTTAGATGCTGTTGGGTGTCGTTGCTAGACCATTATCAGTTCATCACTGGCCTGTGGAAGCAAAGACCCACACGTGAGTCTCACAGCTAGCTAGTTATGTTGTTGTGCTGATGTATATATATATCTGAAACCGCACACTTTGCAGTAGTGTCATGTATATTTAAAAAAATTCCAAGGAAGAAAAACGGCACCAATAATATATTGTTCGTTTGAGATTATCTGCTGAATCTGTCAGTTATTTAACAGTATTTTTTTTACAATAAATTAATGAACAATACTACAATCGCACATCACCCATGTCCGAATTCTTGTATTTCGTCATGTTCCTCCACATACAGTTCCATGATGTTTCCGCCTTCCGGCATGGATAACTGGATAGAGCTTGCCCGGCCCCTCCATCGATCGATCCATGCATCCATGGAGCCTGCTGGACACAGACTTGCATTGGCTGGACTGGCCATTAGGCATTAGCTAGGCTAGTGAACGTCGCTGTTCCATTGGCAGCGACGTCTGGACCTGCAAGGATATGTGGCCTTTAATTTGTTGCACGTACGCCCATTTTGTAGTTTTCTTCCTCAGGTTGAGCTAGCTCTCGATATCCTTGTGGAGTTGTGATGGTCTCTTGCACTCTCATGGCCATGACCATGACCATGACAGGCACAGGCAGGGGTTTCGGTCAAAAAGGATGTGGAGACGACGACGAAAGGAAAAGGCTGCAGGACCAAGTTGCCCTCAAAAGTGTATAGGATGAGATCCAAACAGCTGAATAGTGGGGCCTGCAGAGGCTGAAAAGAGAATTATTGTTAGTGACCTAGACTACACTACATATATATTGCTCTCTCTGTCTCATTGGAATTTGCAAATTGAATACTGAAAATACATCTATGTATATGTATGTACTATATATAATTCCACTTTGTGATAAGCATCCATGCATATTAGTAAGGACTCCCTATGTCCAACAGGGGAAGAAGAACATGCATATGTATATAAGTTTGTAAACTGTGTTGTGCTAAGCAAATCAAATGATTGATGCCTTCTCCAGTACACACATCATTATCATTAGGAGAGTCGAAGGACTGGAGCATGCAGGCGTGATCTATGATGCACACCACGCCATCCGGCCGTGCATGATGTATGCATGCATGGCATGCAGTTTCACGGGATCTAGCTAATCAGGGGACAACATCCATAATTAACAACACACTAGTGTCGCCATCATTCCAGTACATTTCCTCTTGACCTTATCCCCTTTGGGTTTGGGGACCAATGCTAGCAGATCATGCATGGTGTTCAGTACCAGCCGTCGGATCTGATTCTGTTCGCGATGCTCATCTGACCGTCCAGCGACAGCACAGAGCTCCAATATAATAGTCATCTTCTTTGATATCCGGTGACGGTGATCGGTGACTATGCAGAACTTAATGAACAGGTTATAATAAACAAGCACTTTGCTTGTGGGTTAAACTAATACACGCATAGTAAGTATTTCCTCTGCTTCAAGTTAATAGGCCAGATTATTGATTTTGTCACAAGTTAGACTTATTCTATATAACTTTGATTAATTCTATGGAAAAATATACTAACATATGCAATGATATCATACTTGTTCTGTTTCACTCTCTATATAATATGGCTTAATGGCACATTTAATTCAATTTATAAATGCTAAAATATTGAAAACAACAAAACATGTACTCTAGTATCATTTTTCTCAATGGATCTACACAGTAAAATAAACTACTACTCATCATCATCATCATCATCAAAGTCATTTGATTTTTTTTAAATGATAGTACGTAAACATTGGCGAGAGATAAACGAGGGCCTCTTCGTTTGACTCAAAAACCTACTGTTTGTTGATTTGTTGTGAGAGAAAAACATTGTTGAATGGCTGACAGATTTGACAGATAAGCTCAAACGAACAGGCTCTCGTTGTGATCAATGACTTAGCACACATAGTGGCTCAATAATTGTGAGACTAGCTGTTCACATTTAGATTTTGTTTTCCACATTGCATCATGTCATTTATAGTAGGGATTTAATTTGCTTAGTATTAGTATCATGTCATACAATACTTACGTAGCTAGTACGGAAGATGATATTTATCATGGCGTATCTGTCTGAGTCTAAAGTGCATTGGTTATTGCTTAATTCGCGTTCCCGTTGCGCAAGAACCTGAACAGTAGTCCAAATTAAAGACACGGCGAAAATGCCCTGACCGCGGCAGCAATGATGAGCTATCGTTGCATGTTGCTAGTTGCTACTCCGATGTGATCCATCATCTCTCTTGTCAAATTAACCATAATCAACTCTGGTTCCATCTCACTCACAGTCACAAGTGGTGTGTGGCCGCCGTGGTTACAGACTTACAGTTACTTACAGTGACTGCGGCATCTGCACGCCACCGGCAGTAGTACAGTGTTTGACGGTAGCCTTCATAAAGAAAAAAAAAATCTAAAATACGTACTCCGTAATATATAACGTGTAGCTGCTTTGCACACCACTGCATGCAGCAATAATAAAATGCAGAGACCGAAGAGAATTCGATGGTTCGGGGACAGGCTACCATTATTTCAAAGGGCATCAGTTCAATCTATATATCCCAGCTGATACGATGAAGTGATGCTGCATCCCAGCTGACATTCGTCGTCAGTCTTCGTCAAATTCGCCGAGGCTCATGATAATGCAAATCCAATCATAGAGTCTAGATTGATAAGTGCTGTACTATTTCAGATGTGTAATAGTGGCACTACGACGTGGGTGATGTTGCATTGTTTAGATATGAAGGGTAACGGTAGCTTAGCTGTAATGAAGTGTGGTGACGGTACATACATACATAAGAGCTTTTTACATGTACGGCCGTGAAAAAAATGCATATTCTTTTTATGGTCTCTTTTTTTATTGAACTTAACGGTATGACATCAAAATAAAATTTTCTTTCTTCTATGGTCTTTCGTCCGTTTTTAACACGTCGGTGTCTGCGTCCCCTATGAAAAGGTAGGAACTAGGGGGATTTGAGCCAACTTTGTCCATGGCCAATTGCTGATAGAGGTACTGATAGACACTTTGAGCCATGTCCTCTCTGATCTGCTCAAGGATTGTATTTCTGCCGTCTGATCAGTGCAGCTAGAGAATCCTCGTGCCTCTCTGCTCGGCGTTGCTGAGCCTCAAACCTCTTGGTCTGCTCCCTCTGCATCTGAACCATTTTGGCGCTGCAACTCAAGGAAGGTTTCTATCACACGTAGAGCAATGGAAGCAGCTACTACTATTGTGTGGTAGGCACATGTGATGTGACGAGGACACGCCTACGATGGCATAAATTTCCCGATCTTCACGATGACAGCGAAACAATCAGAGTAGGTATGAGTTGAATTTGTATGGATAGATAGCTGAAACAATTTATGAACTCAGCGCCAGCCTCAACATTGTCTTTAACACCTGACTGAACCAAACTCACGGCAAGCACAAATTGTACCTCCAAAGCCTGAATATTTTATTTATTGAATATGTATATATATAGGTGAAACTCTCAGCAACAACTTGTTCAAACTCACGCAATTGTCAGATAAGAAATAGTAACCCTATCTGAACCCACCGTAGCAAACAACTTTGGACTATCAGAATGTGACAGAAATAAAAAACAGTGGCCGAACACTAGTTGCTCACAAGAAAATGAAATATTTATGCCGTGTCTGAGTGTCTGACTGAGTCTAAGTGCATGGATTATTGCATCATCGCATTAAGCCAATTATCGCTGCAGGAAAACAAAGGGAAATGGGCACAAAGCCAATTATTATAGAATTTTAGCTCAAACAATGATGATAAATAACAAAGGGAAAAGTGCACACCCAAACACAGAAAAATCAAATGCAGAGTCTCTTAGTGCCCGGGAGAAGGAAATAAATCGACAAATTGAACCGATCACTCATATTTGACGACAATCTGAAACTGTTTATTGACGTCGCACATGAGGTTCTCCTTCTTCAGCTCCTCCACTGCATGGGCTATCACTGTGTTGTTCTTGTCACCCCAGAGTTGTACCTCTTTGATGCTGGCGAGGTGCTCGATCCTCTTGTCCACGTTGTCAGTCATGTTAACGAGCGTCTGGAGATTTTCCATGGATCCTTTCTCAAACCGAATAATATGAGGACACTTAGAGGGAGATGACAGTCTGAGGTTGGCGAGCGCTGGGAACTTGTGCTTAGTGCGTGCAACCAGCTCAGGGCCATCGTAGCACTAGCACCGTCGATGAATGGTGATGGTCTTGAGGCTGGGACACTTGCACAGGCCGTCGAACAGCTTGTACCCATCGAGTCTTGCCAACGATATGTTAATCTGAACAAGGTATGCGAGTTTGCCGATCCAGGGAGGCAAGTGGTTGATGCCACCGGCGATCATCAGGTAGCGGAGGAACCTTGGCGACGGGTCCAATGCGTCAAGAAATAAGCTGAGTATGTAGCCAAAGCCCATCTCTCCGATGATGAGACGCCGGAGGGAGTGTGAATTGCTCAGGGACTGCGCAAACTGAGGGAGAACCTCCGTGTCAAAGACGATGTCCTCAACATAGACAACCAGCTCCGGCCTGAAGGTGTTCTAGCTCACCCACATCTTCTGCAACCTCGGTGTCGTTACCGAGGACGGAGAAACCCACCTCACGCAGCTTGGTCATGTTCCTGAGACCCCGGGGCAGCCTCCACATACGGTTGGCATCACTGCTGTGGCTTGTCTGCAGGCACTCAAGTTGATAAAGCTTCTTCACGGTTTCCGGCAGGTGGCAACCGCCTGATGTGGTGTCACGTACATCCAACGCCTGCAGATGCTCTAGCTTCTCGATCTGAGGTGGAACCTCGCTGATATCAGTAACCCTGAAGCTCAAGAACCTGAGAAGGTACAGCCTGCAGATACATTGCAGGTGATCCTTAGTTAGACCCACACAGCCTTCGAGGTCAAGCACCTTCATCAGGGTGAAATTAACCAGGTGATCCAGCAGCTTCTGCTGCCCTTTCTGATGGAAGATGCTCAGTGATCGGCCATGCTGCACATTCATCCCCTCGATGCCATTGTCATGTCGTCGTCGTCGTCCCGCCATATTTACACTACTCTGCCTTCTGCTGTCGTCCCCCTGGATGAAGAGGCGACGAATCCTGTCATACGACATCCCAGCATACTGCCCTCCTATCAGGCTGACAAAGTTGCACACTTGCACTCCAGGGCCTTGGACGCCATGACCTCAAGAAGTATGTCATGCACACGACACCTCTCCAATTTCTAGTAGTAGCCAAAACTGACTTGGATTTGAATCGTGTTCCTACTCACCAGCTCATCTAAGTAGGATTCTGAAACCTCCATCGGGGTGAAGCCCCGCTTCTCCATAACCAGCCCTTCAGCAATCCATCTGCACAAGAGCCGATACTTTTCAACCTCATAATCCTCTGGGAAGATGCTAAGGTACATCATGCAACTCTTGAGCTCCTGCGGTAGATGATTGTAGCTGAGCGTGACTATCTGCCTCATCCCTTCCATGGTAGAGTGGCTCTCCATCAGAGAACCAATAGACCTGTAGACGGATTCCCACTTGTCTTCGCTTCCCGATGATGTATAGGCAGCCAAGGCGCTAGCAATGCTAACGATAGCCAATGGCAGGCCACCACATCTTTTCAAAATCTTGACCATCACGTCTTCAAGCTCCTTTGGGCAACCCTTGTTGTTGCCAAATGTTCTGCTGACGAACAAACTCTTGGAAGCACATGATCGAGGGCTTCCATTTGATGGATGTGATCATGTCCACCTATAGAAGGACTGCCTGCTTTGGCTACATTCTCTATCCTAGTGGTTACGATGATTCCGCTACCACAATTGTTATCTGGAAACATAGATCGGATTGCCTCCCATGCTCGTATGGTCCATACATCATCAATGACAATGAGGTACCTGCAGTGGTATATACCACTATATATCAGTTTTGTCGTACACCTGAAATGGAATAACAAGTTAACAACTGAGCTTTGCTTCATGTGTACAAACTTAGAAATTGTCTACTAATCCGTGCTCTCATATGTGCTAGCATCTATATCATTAGTTACTGTTTACAGTATACTACAATTAACTAATAAAGATTATTTACAATTAGATTATTTACATTGAATTGTATGTTATTTTACCTTGTTCATTTTCTAGCAGAATAGACATAATATATATTTCCAGTATTTAAAATATATGGCTAAGTCTTTTAGCTGTTGTCCTCCGCAACATATCCGGAGATAGCTGCAGCTAAGAGATTTAGCTGTTTTTACCAAAAAAAAAAAGGGGGGGGGGGGGGGGGGGGGGGGACATGGAAATAATGGATCCATGGCCATCAGACCATCAAACGTAGTAAAATAATGAATCCATGGCCATCAGACCATCAAACGTAGTAAAATAATGAATCCATGACCATCAGACATCAGTAAAACTAAACATAGATTGAACAAGCATAGATTTTTAATGGATTGCAGTGGATTTGAAACTTGCCGGGATCGCTCTGCCATAGTGTCTGCACTTGGAACTCGTGGTGCTTGGGGAAGAACCGAAGGAGAGAACTAGAGTGGGGATTTTAGTGTCTGCAACTTGGAGTTCTTACTTCTTAGCTGCGCGTCTCCGTCGCCGATCATAGCCGCGTCCACCACTGCTCGCCGCCTCCGTCGCCGCCAAAGCTTCGCAGCCATCTCCCCCTTACGGGCTCCGGTCTGCTCGTTGACGCTTGCTGCCTCCACCTTGGGGGAGAGGACGATGGTGCCGCGCCGCCGCATTCAATCAGGCACCGCGTCTCCGTTTCCATTCCGGGGCCGCGCCGCTGTCTTCAGTACGGCACCCCGCCGCCGCCGCCACCGATTTTAGGAGAGAGACGAGTGAGAGAGAATAGAAAGAAGAGGGTTGAAGCTAGAGTGGGCTGCCATTTCGTGCCTTCATGGGCTACCGATCCGTGGGCCAAGGTCCTTTTCTTGGCCATTTGCTTTGCTTTTAGCTGCCGCTAAACAGGCCATCAATTAGGGCCTGGTACAGCTCACAACAGCTTCATGAGCGGTTGTGAGCTGTTTTTTTTACCAAACACTTATTTCCAAAACAGCTTCATGGGTGAAGCTATTTTTCTCCTCCTCTCACAAATACATAAGTTGGATGAAGCTGGAAAAAAGTAGCTTATTGCAGCTTCTCCCTCATTTCTCTCTCTCAACTATGTATGAAGTAGTTGGTGAAGCTATTTTGCCAACACTTTTTCCAAAACAGCTCAGCTTCATCTAGAAAGTCACTCATGAAGCTATTTTCTAAAAAAACAGCTTTACTAGTGAAGTTGAGCTGTGCTAAACAAACCCTTAGCAGCTATAACCGGAGATTTAAAACCTCTATTATTTTGTAGTCTCTATCTAATTATATAACACATCCACAACGAGGATCCTAGAATCGCGCCAAACGGCGATACGATTAACATAACCGACCGCAGAACACTACCTCCCAAAATTCCAGCGGAAAACCGCATCCTCGAAACCCCCAAATAGCCCTTGCACCTAGAAATCTTTCCCTGTCCCCGTTAAAACTTAATATAAGTGTCAGGTCAATAAACTGTGTGTCCCCGTAGCAACGCACAGACATTTTTGCTAGTAACAAACTTATGAATCACTATTTACATATTTTCTCATCTATATATAGACTCTAGACTCCTAGGTTATCCTCATGGATCATGGTTCATGCAATGACATAAATAGTGGTTTTTGCTTGCACTTGCACCGCAACACTGAACATATCGAATTTGTTATCTCACAGATTCATATGTTTAGTAGAATTGTTTTATAAAAGTAGAGTGCTCAAAATTAAATTATTAATATAGACACGACATAAGACTTGTTTGGTAATAGGTTCTAAACTGCTCATGGTCAAAAATAAGCCGAGACTAAAAGCCAAACAATATGCTTTTTGTAGCTTTTATTTGTCACGTTTCTCTCCCGCAACACCCATTTTTTACCAAAATGCAGAACTAGGTCAGGCCAGCTTATTTTGATCATCGTTTTTGCTTCCTTTTTATAGCTTTTCTAGGAAGTGCCTTTTTTACCACTCTATCTAACATTGTCATAATGTAATCATACTCCCTCTACAAGACCGTGTACGAGGCGTGCAAGCCGTGCGATCGAACAGAGCCTCTGATTTTTAGAGGCCACTAGTCCGTCGTGATTTCAATGCTCAATAGCTAAGTCTGCTTGTGATAGGTCCGTAACGAGCGTATACATTAGTTCGCTTATTAGTGTGTTGCTTCTCTGTTCCACAGTTCATCGACCTATGCACACGTCTCCATCCATTTGACTTTATGAAGGCCCACTTAGATATATGCACTATATTTAAATACATAGTAAAAACAATATACTTTTAAAAAGCCAAAATGTCTTACATTACGCTATATAATATTTTTTAAGAAAAATGGTATATTTAACATGTATATTTCACACTTCTCTTTTTTAATAAGGCCTATTTTAGAGTTTAGAATAGGGTCTGTCGGCACGTCCCTGTTCCTCTATCCTATAATAAATAAGTTTCTAAAAATTTTTAGATAGATTAAGGATGTTAGAAAAAGACCTATTACACTCATCTCCTTTCCTTTTCCAAAATATATCTCTTGAATTTGGCAGTGATCATTTGCGACTGCTTCATCCACTCCCGGACGAAGGGGTCCACGCCGTCGGCGGCGGCGTCGGACTGCATGTGGAGGACGACGGCGTTCATGGTACGGTGGCCACGTGTCGTCCCGCAGCTCGGCGACCTCGCCACCGACGCCGCTGAGTTGCCGGTACGGTACTCCTCGGCCAACAGCTGGCAACCATTGGGTACCAGGCTCTCCATGCTCGTTTCTTTGGCATGGATCGATGCTTGAGTTAATTTGGTGGTCGGAGTTCGCATTTGGCGACATGATTTACGTACGAAGGACGTCGCAAATAGCATATACTCTCTCCATTCTAAATTATAAGTCATTCCAAGAATCTTAAAGAGTCAAATTTATATGCTGTTTGAGCAGTCTATATACAATACAAGAACCTATAATATATGTTATAACAGACATCGAAAAAAAATGTAAATTACTCCCTCCGTCCCAGAAAGAATCAATTCCTAGGATCCGTGTCAGTCAAACTTTTTAAAGTTTAACTAACTTTATAAAAAAGAGTAACAACATTTATAATATAAAATACACATTATATGAAAATATATTCTATGATGAATCTAATAATACTAATTTGATACTATAAATCTTAGCATTTTTTTCTAGAAATTTGGTCAAAGTTTAAAATTTTTGACTTAGAACAACTCTAGAAATTGACTCTTTCGTGGACGGAGGGAGTATACAGCAATAATATCTAGAGCACCAATAAACGGGGGCTGCTATGGTTCGGGCGGCTGGTCGTGTTTTTTTTCTTTTTGGGTGAGCTGATACCACGCTTGATTTTTTTTTTTTGATTGGATATCACGCTTGATTTTAAGCACGGGCGCCAAAGACAGGTCAGATGGAGCATTCATCCACAAAATCAAGTTTCCGTTTGAACAGCTACTAGACAGTGGACACTCTCCAACCAAAACCGAGGATTAACTATACTACAGAGTGTTTGGTTTGAGATACCATCGTATCTAGGCATGGGCAAATTACTCAGTGCCTAATACACTAGTATAGAACGTTAAATACCCGAAACAGAATACCCGGTCAGAAATTAGGATAGCAGCTCTAGAAACCTGAAATTATTCTAGGTATTTGGATAAGGTCCAGTACCCAAATTATTACTGTCTCCAATAGAGGACTCATTTGGGAATCTAAACCCTCGTAATTTGGGTATCCTCTTTTTTCGAGATATATTTTGTAAAGAGTGTTGTATTTTAGATTTTATTGTTGGAGAAGACTAAAAATAGATATGAAATGTTAGCGCTATTCTATCTAAAGAATAAATATGTCTTGTATTTCGAGTGGCCCGTCCTGTCCTTCACGGCGTCATGGGCATGGGCCCAGTTAAAGAAGAGGAATAAAACAATGGTGCAGAGCCCAGCCAAGCAACCGAACCGGCGTAGAGTAGCTCACATCGTGTGAGCAGCCCATGTGGGTGGGCCATCGATGGATCGACCACCAGGTCCCAGGCCAGGTGACGACCGAGAACAACGCAAATTGTCCGACCGACGTGGTTGTCCACGGCACCACAAAGTGGTGCCTGCCTGGTGGACGCGGCAACCGAGGCTGGAGAGAGAGAGAGAGATACTGCTGCCTGCCTGCGTGATGCCCGTCTCGGCCGGCAATCATTCCACTGTCAGCAGAGCAGAGCAGAGCCGTCGCCGCGCGTGGAAATGCGCGCGCTTGTGGGAAGTGCGGACGAGAGGAGGGAACCGGGAGCCGGAGCCGGAAGCAAAAAAGTCTAGCTCTGACTGCCTCTGTTTCGCCGCCTTGGCGCGAGGCGAGGCGAGGCGAGGCGAGACGACCCACCTCAGTTTTGCCGCCTCGCGTTGCGTTGCGTTTTGCGTAAAAAGGTCCAAAGCTGAAGGCGTCGACGCTTCCCACTTCTCCGCTACGGAGACGAGTAATAGAGTGATTAGCCCGCCTTTGTTAAACTTTATCGTCAATACATATACACAGAGTATTAGATGTAAATTATATTTACGAAACTAAAAACACAGTTAGAGAGTAATTTGTAAGATAAAATATTTTGAATCTAATTAGTCTATAACTGGATACTAATTATTAAATTAGACGAAAATTGTTATACTATCCGTTAAACTTTAACAACTCTACCAAACACTCCCTAATCAAAGCACTCTCGCTTTTTGATCAGAGAAAACAATCGCCGTTCCTTCCTCCTAGGCCTCCGGTGTCCGGCCGGTCCCTTCTCCTTTTTCTTTTCCTTCTTTACACTCTCTTTTCCATCTAGATCTTTTAATTTGACACTTTCGGTAGTTTGGCGCCACTGATCGGTGATCGCCGCGCTGGACTGGCCGCCAAATTAGTCTAGCTCTAGTCAAAATGAACGGCGCCAAACAGTTTGACGTATTTGTACACGAACCGTAGTCTAGGCTTAGCTTGTGAAATGTCGTGACTGTGAAGCCGGGCAACTTATCCGGGGAGGACAGACCGCCTATTTATATGCACCATGCTAAGGTTTCCGTTGATGTCATAAGCAACTCAAATCCCGATATAATTATTCCTATTGGCTTTAATTTTTTTAGATAAAGCTTTTGTGCTTATTAAGATATATAAGCTGTATATATTTACAAATGTCAGAAATGATTTAAATAACTTAAGTAGAGGGAGTAGCCATTACATTATTAGCTTTATCAATAATTTCTATCCACTAGTATGTCACTCCAACCCGGCATATCCGATGAGGGCTTTCCCAACACTACAGCCTCTGAGGGCATGCCTTGTGGCGATTGAGCATCTACCATGCAGAGCAGAGAAACACAGAAAAAGCGATTTCGATCAGGACAGAGTCAAAGGCACAACGACCGTAGAGATAAAAAATGGTCGTGTGCCTTAAAAACATTATCTTCAGTAGTAGTTTTCATACCAGGAACACATTTTTTTGGTGGGGTGGATGTTGTTATATATATATATATATGCCTGTGTTGGGCCTGCCCCGAAGGGAAGCACTCACCGGTCACCATTTGTATTGTGTTAATTCATGCACAGAAGGTGTCCAATAGCCTACATGGCGTGAGGACAGGGCCAAACGGCCGGGGCTAACACTCTGCGGTGGTTTCATCAAAAAGACATGTCATGTCCACCGTGGAGCATTTGAGTGATCTTGCACCACGAGCTATCCAATAGATGTTTTGTAGGGCCAGTTGTTGTGTATCTTTCCCAAATGTACTTGGGACCACAAGCTCGTCCACATCTTTCATGTTTGCTTTAGTCTATGTTCTGCTGTACAAAACCTTTTTTTAAGAATTACACAATAAAATGAAGACACTTAAAACACACGTAAACTCATCCCTATAAACACACGTACATAAACCCTGCCCTATGAGCACTGAGTCGGCAGATCACGAGATTCATAAAGTCACCACACGGGCGCCTCACAGTCGACGAGGACGTTGCCTACCACTAAAAGCACAACGTCGTTGAATCTTGGAATAAATCTAGAAAAATTCAAGCACCTGTGCCAAGTCGAGGACTTGATCCCGGGTGGACAGGTTCCACCACAAGGAACCCAACTACCTGTTCTTTGATCAATTCACAGCGTACAGATCTTGCGAGTTAGGACAAACTCATTCCTTGTCCCCAATGCGTGTCTTAGCGGTAGCTTCAGCTTTTTGACAGATGAGACCATTGCTGCTTGTGCAAGCACCTATATATGCCACCTGCGTGATATGGACACTCAATGCTGATGTGGAAGTTGAGTAATATGCCACCATGGCGCGTTGAAAGAAGCCCTGAGGAGAACTTCCTTGTTACTACTTTTCTCCATCAATGCGCGCGTGCATGTGGCTTCCAACCCTACATATGGGTGTGAGAATAGGTTAACGAGTCACCTCTCTCTGGTGCTCGGCTCCATGTTTATATAGACGGGGAAGAGCCCCCTGAAGGTGGCATGTACATCAAATAGATACATGCAAACGAGATTACAACTTGTCCTACAATCTAGGAACTAACTATATATACAGCACATGGTACATTATATTGTATCTAGACCATACCTATACGGTGGAAGACTATACATCGCTTAACAATGGGCTCATGCATGAGACGTACAACCACAACCCAGCCTGGAGTTGGACCCGCCTTACACTACACGGCTCATAGAAAACTTCAATCCGATTGCAAGATTGTACACTACTCAAATATAGTCCTGCATGCAGCTGCAGCAAACAGGATCGAGCCGGCCTGATCCAAACACTCCAAGTTGCCAACATGCTTGTACTACGCACGGTCGCACGGATCGGGGAAGTAACTCCAAACTACTCGCTCATTATTAACTACCACCTAATTAGTCTTAAGGCCAGTCTCAATTTGATTTTATTAGAGTTTTATAGACATTAAATATGCTGATGTGGTATCATATTAATAAAGTAATACGTAGATGATAATAATAGTTTCATAGAGCATAGAGCTCTCCATTGAGACTGGTTTTATTGATCACAGGAATAAATGCACTTAAGTTATTAGTTACTGCCGACAAATGTTAATGTACTACACAGTTAGGCCAGTCTCAATACAAGTTTCATGAGAGTGTCATGCACATTAAATAGAGTGCCACATAAGCAAAATTGCTGACTTGGCAGGATCATTAAATGAAGGAGTTTCATCAGATGAGAGAGGAGTTTTATCCCCATGAAACTCTTGTGGCTCGGTTACCTAGTTTACAGTCTTAGTAACTGTGCCATGAAACTATGTGTCGGCGTCTAGACTCGCGGTCTAGGCACTAACAAGTATAAGTCTGCGTGACTGACCAAGCTTGGATGGTGATGCAAGTGAGACACAGAGGGTTTATACTGGTTCGGGCCAAGAATACCCTACGTCCAGTGTGGCGGTGGATTCTGTATAACCTTGCACCCAAAGGTGCTTGCAGTAGGGGGTACAAGCTGGTTGCGAGAGAGGGCTAAGTCCCAGGTCTCGGCTTGGTGTGGACAGAGTGCGGGCTGTTGCTCTGTGAAAGGGTGTTGTGTGTGTGTTTTTCTGAACTCCCCCCCTCCAGTTGCGAGTCCTGGCTCCCCTTTTATAGTCTCAAGGGGAAGACAGATTTTTACAAGAGTAGATTTCTTCTGTTGAATGGTGAAACCACAGTCCCGACCCTGTTGAGGCTGGTCCATCTCGTCCTTGAGGGATGGTTGACAGCATGGCTACTCCTGTAGAGGGTTACCAAACCCTGTAGGAGTCGCGGGGGTCGGATCGCCGGTACTGCTGCATATCCTGTCAACAGTGGGAAATGACCACAAACAGTGGTGCTGATTTACCTCACCCATTCCCTTGCGTCCGAGGCCCTGAGGGGTCGGGCGAGTCGGAACTGGCGTCCGAGGCCCTGAGGGGTCGGGCGAGTCGGAACTTGCGTCCGAGGCCCTGATGATTGTAATTAGTATGTTCTTTGTGTGTTTTTTAACTGCTCTGATTTGGGTACCCCTTATTATGGTACCCAACAGTAGCCCCCGAGCCTCTGAAGGGGTAGGTTTACCTTTTTAGAGGTTCCTTCCCGGGGACTGCCTTGTAGCTGACTAGGAGTCTTTCACTCTTCTCCGGGGGGTGCGCGCGAGCGCACCCGCCGGGTGTAGCCCCCGAGCCTTTTGGAGGAATGATGTCATTCCTTCAAAGGATTTCACCCCTTGACGACTTTAGTTTGGAGTGTTTTAAGGGATAGGTTGCGTGTTCTTTACACGTAGTGCCTGTTCCCATGGTGCGAGGAAGTCCCCGAGCCCTTTCCCCGTAAGGGTCGATCAGGTTCTTTCTCGTCTTGTAATTTCGTCCCTCATTCTTCCTTTCGCTCGGAGGAGGGATGGGTCGTGCCGTACTACCCTCGGTGGGCGAGTGACGACACTTCCCGGGAGTTGCAGGCGGGTAGATCCGAGTGGATGTCCGAGTCCCGTTCGATAGGGGTCGGCTAGTGGCCTTATGGGCACATCTCAAAAAGTACCCGAGGGCAGTCACGGTGGATGACGGAACCGTTCGTTAGGTCCCGAGGGCTCGATGCCTCCCTCGATGGGATCCCACTCTCGTGACACCCGCATGGGTCTCGGATATGACTTGCAAAGATGCGCCGACTCCCTGTAGGGTTCGGACCTTGGCCTCTATTGTGCTCATCTCCAGTCATCCCTCACTCAGTTATCCTGAGGCAACTGTTCGAACCTGTGTCGCAGGTCAGTCTCGCAACCTCTGGAACGTAGGTGGCCATGGCCTGGGGATTTTGGGCATTGAAAGGCTTTCTTTAGACTCGTTCTTTCGCGTCGGGGTCGGGCGAGACGGAATCTGACGCACGACTGAGACCTCCATGCGACGCTTGGTCAGCGGGGGGTCGGGCGCCGCGTCCCTTGGAAAGAACCGCCCTGACATAACTTTTCAGGGCGCTTCTTTTGAGGCGCGGCGCGTGGGGACTCGAAACGGTTGTGCCGTCTCGCCCCGGTTTGGACGGGACGTTTCGCCTGCGAATTTAATGCGCGCGTGCGGCGGGCGCGGGAATCGGAGGGAGTTGGCGCTTCGAGTTTTTCACCTGAGTGGGCGACGGTTGCTCTCTCTTGGCCTTCCTCGCAGGGGCGTGGTCGTGGCTCGCCCCTTCTATAAAAGCGACTACTGGGGGCTTGATTTCTTTCCTCTCGCTCCTGCGCCACCAAGCCTTTGCCTCCTACTCTTCCTTGCGCCGCCGTCCACTCCACCTTCATTACGCAGACTTTCCTCTTCCTCCTGAAGCCATGGCCGGCGTCGAGGCGTGGCCGCCCAGCAATGTGACCAAATCCGCGTTGGAGGCGCGCGTGAAGGCCGGGATTCTCCGTCCTCTCAAGGATGTCGGGTTCCCGGAGTGGATCGTTCCCTCGGCGAACGACAGGCAGCCAAACCCGCCGCCGGGCTATGTGGTGTGCTTCCTGTCGTTCCTAGACCGGGGGTTCGGAGTTCCGGCCGGCCGCCTGATCAGGGCCATCCTCCACCACTACGAGGTGGAGTTACACAACCTGAACCCAAACTCGGTGATGCAGGCTGCCGTCTTCACCACGGTCTGCGAGGGGTTCCTGGGGGTTCCGGTCAACTGGAATCTCTGGCTCCACCTCTTCAAGGCGGAGATGTCGGCTCGTTGCGTGGGGAAGGAGAAATTCCCCCTGCGGGCCGGCGGCTGCACGCTGCAGCTTCGTCAGCAGCGGGCCGGGCTATACATATGGAGCTCGATGCCTTCGTCGAACTGGGGATGGCAGAGCGGGTGGTTCTACCTCCGGAACGACGGCGGCTTGCTCCCGAAGTACACCGGGAAGATGGTGACGGAGGCTCCCATGAAGTGGGCGTGGGGTGCTCCGTCCGAGGAGCAGAAGAGGCTCGCCCCGCTTCTCGCGGGGCTTCAGAAGTTACGAGATGCCGAAGTCACCGCGGCGACGGTGGCAATCGCCTTCCACAAGAGGAGTTTACTTCCGCTGGCGCAGCGGCGAGTGCCCATGTTCGAGATGACCCGGGGGTCCCGTGGGCCGGGACGAGGATGTTGGCCGAGCCGATTTCGGCCTCGGACATCACCGCCCGGGTCGAGAAGACGACGCACCCAGAGATGAAGAATTCCCGGGTGTTGAGGCCGGTGGGCCTTGTAACATTTATATAATGTTAATGTCGAATGTAAATATAACTGCTCTTTTTGAGCATTTTCCCTAAGTATTTTATTTCCTTTCTCTTTATGCCGATCCGACCTCGGCAGTGCGGGGTCGGGTGAGCTACTTAGAGTTTTCGCGCTGACCGGAGTCCCCAAGCCTAAGTGCTTTTCCTTTTTCCTTAGTAACTCTTGGAAGCCCGAATTCGTTCCCGAATCTAAGGTGAGTAGAGGCGGTCTTTGCTCGTGAGCGCAGATCCTTCCTCGGGCTCATGCCTTAAGTTTTAGGGGACGGATTTTTGGTTTCTTAAGTCTTTTTAGGAGGGAGGAGGAAGACCTCGGGTCGGGGTTCTTTTAACTTGCGCGAAAAAAGAAGAAGATTCGGAGACGACATAGGGGGTTCCCCCCATGTAGCCCCCGAGGGAGGTTCGGACTCTGCTTGGTAGGTCCGAAGCTCTCTGATAACTTAAACTTTGATTTATTCCTTGAAGGTAATGGATGAACAAAGAAATTTTTACAAAGTTCTAAGGGAAAAAGCGACGTAGCTGTTCTATGTTCCATGCGTTTTTGAAGACCTCCCCTGCTTCATTGGCGAGCTTGTAGGTCCCGGGTCGGAGGACTTCGGCGATGACGTAGGGTCCTTCCCAGGGGGGTGTGAACTTGTGACGACCCTTGTTGCTCTGTCTGAGCCTTAGCACCAAGTCGCCGACTTGAAATGCTCGGCCTCGGATCCGCCGCGCATGGTATCGGCGGAGGGCCTGCTGGTACTTGGCGGAGTGCAGGAGGGCTACGTCCCTGGCTTCGTCGAGCTGGTCCAGCGCATCTTCTTGGAACGTCTTGCTGCTGTTTTCGTCGTAGGCTTGTACCCTTGGAGACCCGTACTCCAGGTCAGTGGGGAGGATGGCTTCCGACCCATAGACCATGAAGAACGGGGTGAAGCCCGTGGCTCGGCTTCGGGAGGTTCTCAGACTCCAGACGACGGCCGGTAGCTGTTTGAGCCACCTTTTCCCAAACTTGTTCAGGCGGTTGAAGATCCTGGGCTTCAAGCCCTGGAGGATCATGCCATTGGCGCGCTCGACCTGACCATTGGTCTTGGGGTGAGCGACTGCCGCCCAGTCCACACGTATGTGGTGTCTGTCACAGAACTGTAGGAACTTTCGTCCGGTGAATTGTGTGCCGTTGTCGGTGATTATGGAGTTCGGCACTCCGAATCGATGGACGATATCCGTGAAGAATAATACCGCCTGTTCGGCCTTGATCCTTGTGATGGGTCGGACCTCGATCCACTTGGAGAACTTGTCGATTGCGACAAGCACGTGGGTGAAGCCCCCGGGCGCTTTCTACAGAGGCCCGACCAGGTCGAGGCCCCAGACAGCGAAAGGCCAGGTGATGGGGATCGTCTGCAAGGCCTGGGCGGGCTGATGTATCTGCCGAGCGTAAAACTGGCATCCCTCACAGGTCCTTACGATTTCTGTGGCGTCGGCTACAGCGGTTGGCCAGTAGAAACCCTGTCAGAAGGCATTTCCTACCAACGTCCGAGGTGCGGCGTGATGGCCACAAGCCCCCGAGTGTATGTCCTGCAGGAGCTTGACTCCTTCCTGACGTGGGATGCAACGCATGAGGATGCCCGAGGGGCTGCGCTTGTACATCTCCCCATCAAGGAGGACAAAGGTCTTAGCACGACGAGCCACACGCCTTGCTTCAGCCTGGTCCATGGGCAAAGTGCCGTCGACCAGGCGTTGAAGTAAAGGGTAGCGCCAGTCGGGCGAGTCGTCAGGCGCAGGTGGCTCGGGCTCGATGTCCATGACACCCTGACCTGGGGCGGTGGTATCTTTGGGGTCGGAACTTTGTTCGCTTGGGGGTTCGTCCGACCCCACGTCGTCCCTGCAGTCGATGGAGGGCTTGTAGAGGTCGCTGACGAAAACATCCGGGGGGACCGTGGCCCGCTCGGATGCCATTTTGGCGAGCGCGTCGGCGGTCTCATTATACTTTCTTAACACGTGGTTAGGTTCGAGTCCGTCGAACTTTTCTTCCAGGCGTCGGACCGCTTTGCAGTACGCGTCCATTTTGGGGTCGTGGCAGCTAGACTCTTTCATGACTTGATCGATGATGAGTCTGGAATCGCCTCGGGCGTCGAGCCGTTTGATCCCAAGCTCGATCGCGATGTGGAGACCGTTAACCAGGGCCTCGTACTCTGCTGCATTGTTTGAAGCAGGGAAATGGAGTCGGATCGCGTATCGCATCCTTACCCCGAGGGGTGAGATGAAGACGAGGCCCGCACCGGCCCTGGTTTTCATCAAAGACCCGTCGAAGTACATGGTCTAGCACTCGTGCTGGATTTGAGGTGGTGGGAGCTGAGTCCCGACCATTCTGCCACGAAATCCGCCAGTACTTGGGACTTTATGGCCTTCCGAGACTCATAAGTGATTCCATCGCCCATGAGCTCTATGGCCCATTTAGCAATCCTTCTGTTGGCCTCTCGGTTCTGAATCACTTCTCCCAGAGAGAAAGATGAGACCACTGAGACCGGGTGGGATTCAAAGTAATGGCGGAGCTTGCGTCGGGCCAACACCACTGCGTAGAGCAGTTTTTGAATCTGGGGGTATCGGGTCTTTGTGTCGGAGAGCACTTCACTGATGAAGTACACCGGCCTTTGGACCGGCGGGGCATGCCCTTCTTCCTTCCTCTCGACCACGATTGCTGCGCTGGCCACCTGATCAGTGGCTGCGACGTAGAGAAGAAGCGGCTCCCCTTCGGCGGGAGGCACCAGGATGGGAGGGTTGGTGAGCAGAGCCTTGAGCTTGTCAAGGGCTTCCTGGGCCTCGGGGGTCCAGGAAAAGTGCTCAGATTTCCTAAGTAACCTATACAGAGGTAGCCCTTTTTCCCCGAGGCGAGAAATGAAACGGCTTAGGGAAGCTAGACATCCCATTACCCTCTGTACTCCCTTTAGGCTACGAATGGGGCCCATATTTGCGATGGCCGAGACCTTTTCTGGGTTGGCCTCGATCCCCTGCTCAGACACAATAAATCCAAGGAGCATGCCTCGGGGGACCCCGAAAACGCACTTTTCGGGGTTGAGTCTGATCCCTTTCGCCCTAAGGCATCGGAATGTTTCTTCCAGGTCGGCGACCAGGCCGCTCGCTTTCCTGGACTTGACGACGATGTCGTCTACGTAAGCCTCTACCGTTTTGCCTATAAGGTTCCCGAAAACCTGGAGCATACATCATTGATATGTAGCCCCCGCGTTTTTGAGGCCAAACGGCATGGTTACGTAACAATACATTCCGAAAGGGGTGATGAACGAAGTCGCGAGCTGATCGGACTCTTTCATCTTGATTTGGTGGTAGCCGGAGTAAGCATCAAGGAAAGACAAAATTTCACATCCCGCGGTGGAGTCAACTATCTGATCAATGCGAGGCAAAGGAAAAGGATTCTTTGGACATGCTTTATTTAAACCAGTGTAGTCTACACACATCCTCCACTTCCCATTTTTCTTTTTAACTAGCACGGGGTTGGCTAACCACTTGGGATGGAATACCTCCTTGATGAATCCGGCCGCCAGCAGCTTGTGGATCTCCTCCCCGATGGCCCGGCGCTTGTCCTCGTCGAATCGGCGCAGGCGTTGCTTTACGGGTTTGGAGCCGGCTCGGATGTCCAAGGAGTGCTCGGCGACTTCCCTCGGTATTCCAGGCATGTCCGAGGGACTCCACGGAAATATATCGGCGTTTGCGCGGAGAAAGTCGACGAGCACCACTTCCTATTTGGGGTCGAGGCTGGAGCTAATCCTCAACGCCTTGCCTTCAGGGGTCTCGGGGTTGAGGAAAACCAGCTTGGTCTCCTCTGCCGGCTCGAAGCTCCCGGCATGACGCTTGGGGTCGGGGACGTCCTGGTCGCAGTCACCGAGGCCGGTAAGAATGGCCAGAGACTCCGCCAGAGCCTCGGCCTGCTCGACGCACTCGACGTCGCACTGGTAGGCGTGCTGGCTGGTCGTGCTGACGGTGATGATGCCCTTTGGTCCTGGCATCTTGAGCTTGAGGTAAGTGTAGTTGGGGACGGCCATGAACTTGGCGTAGCATGGTCGTCCCAGGATCGCGTGGTAGGTCCCTGGGAACCCGACCACGTCGAAGGTGAGGATTTCCCGTCTAAAGTTGTCAGGGGTCCCGAAGCAGACGGACAGATCGATCTGTCCGAGGGGGTGGGCACGATGCCCCGGCACCACTCCGTGGAATGGCGCGGTGTCGTTCCTTAGCCGGGACTTACTGATCCCCATGAGGGCCAGAGTCTCGGCATAGAGGATGTTGAGGCCGCTGCCTCCGTCCATCAGCACCTTAGTGAGATGGGTCTCGGCGATGATGGGGTCGACGATCAGAGGATAGCTCCCGGGATTGGGGATCCGATCTGGGTGATCCTGTCTGTCGAACGTGATCGCGCTCTCGGACCATTTGAGGTATGAGGGCGTGGCCGTGCTGACTGCGCAGACTTCTCGAAGCTCGCGCTTCCTCTGACTCGCAGTGAGGCGAGCCACTCGTCCCCCAAAGATCAGAAGGCAGTTCTTGATCTTGGGGAAAACCTCCCCCTCGGGGTCGTCGTCCTTGGGAGGTTCTTCGGCACTCTCCTTGGTGATGATGTCGGTATAGTACTGACGGAGGACGGTGCACTCCTCGAGGGTGTGCTTGGTTGGTCCCCTGTGATAGGGGCATGGCTTCTTCAACATTTCGTCGAAGAGACCGGGGCCAGCAGGAGCCCGCTTGGGGTTCTTGCGATCTACCGCGGCGACCAGGTTGTCGTCCGACTGACCCTGCCGCCCCTTGCGGCCCTTCTTCTTCTTCTTGGGGTCGCGTGATCCCGAGGCCTCGGTGGCCTCGGCCTTCTGCTTCCCTTTAGCTGCACCGTCGGAGAAGATGGCGCCGACTGCCTCTTCGCCTGAGGCAAAGTTGGTGGCGATGTCGAGCAGCTGGCTAGTGCTCGTGGGGGTCTTGCGTCCGAGCTCGTGTACCAACTCCTTGCAGGTGGTACCAGAAATGAAGGCTCCGATCACGTCGGAGTCCGTGATGTTGGGGAGCTCGGTGCACTGTTTGGAGAATCGCCTGATGAAGTCACGGAGGGACTCGTCAGGCTTCTGCCGGCAGCTCCTGAAGTCCCAGGAGTTCCCAGGGCGCACGTATGTGCCCTGGAAGTTCCCGACAAAGATCCTAACTAGGTCAGCCCAGTCGTGGATCATGCGCTCAGGGAGGTGCTCGAGCCATGCCCTGGCCGTATCGGCCAGGTGGAGTGGGAGGTTGCGGATGATGAGCAGGTCGTCATCCGCGCCGCCCAGCTGGCATGCTAGGCGGTAATCCGCTAGCCAGAGCTCAGGGTTCGTTTCCCCTGAGTACTTGGTGAGGTTGGCGGGCTGTCGAAATCGCGCCGGGAACTTGGCCCTGCGTATGGCCTCGCTGAAGACGTGGGGACCCGGAGGTTCTGGGGACGTGCTGCGATCGTGATCGGGGTCGTACCTCCCACCTCGGCGGGGTCGGTAACGTCGGGACTCGGCTTCGTCCCTGTCGCGACGTCTGGCCTCGAGGGTGGCCCGCACGTCCGCGCCTGCTCCGACGCGCTCGTGTACCGACGGGGCCTTGTCGCCCCTTTGGGGGTCAGGGGGCGGCGGACCCTGTACTGTTGGTGCCTTGTTCGGAGGGGGTCGGTCTCCACGACGTCTTGTGCTATGGGATTGTGAGGCAGAACTCTCCGCGTTCTGCACCACAGCCTGCTCCAGGAGGCCACGTAACCCTTGGCGCACTCTTCTTCCCTCAGGGGTCGATGGCTCGGGCATCGCCCTGAGGAGGAGTGCAGCGGCCATCACGTTCTGGCTGGCCGTGCTGAAGACTGGGGCGTCTCCCCGTTGGCCCTCGACAATGCGACGGTTGACATCACGGGCGCGACGCCTGGCTTCACCCCCGTCTCCGCGGCCTGTCGGCTCTCGGATCAGAGTCTCGTGGAGTTGGCGGAGGCGTGTGCGTTCTTCTTCGAGCCTGGCCTCCAGCTCATCGAGTTGTGCGAGGTCAGGACGGTGTCCTCCAACGGGGGCAGATGCTACCCCACGGGCCCCGAGATCGGTTCCGGGAGTAGGGTTGGAAGGTGGAGTGGCGTTCTCTTGCCTAGAGGGCCCTGCGTCTCCCTGGGCGTTATGCGGCGTGCCTCCGACTTCCAAGTTGAAGCACTCTCGCGACGGGTCGTAGCTTCCGTCATCGGAGTCGGAGTAGCCGAAACAGTAGTTGCTAGCTTCGAGGAAACGCATGAAAGTTTCCGGGTCGCCATACCCGGAGAAATCAGCGCCAGCCCACTCGTCGTCGCCCGAGGTGGGATCCTCAGGGTATGTCGACACGGGCGGCGTAGAGATGAGGTCCAGTGTAGACCTCAAGTGGTGCCCTGGAAGTTCCGCGTACGCACTCAACGAAGTGCTCACGGAAGAGGCGTAGGTGGCGGCGGCATTCCCGAGCCCAAAAGGTAACTCGGGAGGTGCCGCTGCTGCTCCTCCATCCGTAAGTGGAGGAGGACGGGACGTTGAGGCCCCTTTGTCCCCCTTGCGGGCGACGGGCGCGGGCCGTGCTTTCCCCTTCGACCGGGGTGGAACGGAAGGCCGCGATGATCCTCTGCTGGTCCTAGGACCGGGGCTTGATGCCCCGCGAGCCCTTCCTCTAGCGCCTGTCGGTCCGGAGGAACGGGCGACCTGATGAGGAATATGCGGGGGGAGGGCCGGACGGGCCCTAGCCTCAGAGGTAGGGTGGGAGATCCTAGATCTCTGACGCCCCCTCCGTGAACCCCCCGCATGGTGTCCCAAATGTCTCCCACGCACTGACTATGGCGGGATCGGCTCGGGGCTAGGCTCGACGTCGTCACGTGGCGGGAGGAGGACCATGTCGTAGCCGGAACCGAGGGACATGAATTCTAAACTCCCAAACATCATGATGGTGCCGCGGCGGAGTGGGCGAAATCCGTCTGCCATCCAAGCCTTCCCAGTAGGGACTGGCAAGCGTCACGCAGAAGGCCCCTACCTGGCGCGCCAACTGTCGGCGTCTAGACTCGCGGTCTAGGCACTAACAAGTATAAGTCTGCGTGACTGACCAAGCTTGGATGGTGATGCAAGTGAGACACAGAGGGTTTATACTGGTTCGGGCCAAGAATGCCCTACGTCCAGTGTGGCGGTGGATTCTGTATAACCTTGCACCCAAAGGTGCTTGCAGTAGGGGGTACAAGCTGGTTGCGAGAGAGGGCTAAGTCCCAGGTCTCGGCTTGGTGTGGACAGAGTGCGGGCTGTTGCTCTGTGAAAGGGTGTTGTGTGTGTGTTTTTCTGAACTTCCCCCCCCCCCTCCAGTTGCGAGTCCTGGCTCCCCTTTTATAGTCTCAAGGGGAAGACAGATTTTTACAAGAGTAGATTTCTTCTGTTGAATGGTGAAACCACAGTCCCGACCCTGTTGAGGCTGGTCCATCTCGTCCTTGAGGGATGGTTGACAGCATGGCTACTCCTGTAGAGGGTTACCGAACCCTGTAGGAGTCGCGGGGGTCGGATCGCCGGTACTGCTGCATATCCTGTCAACAGTGGGAAACGACCACAAACAGTGGTGCTGATTTACCTCACCCATTCCCTTTCTCCTGTGCGGTAGTGTGCTACAGTGAACAGGGGTAAGGGTGTATAGTGACAGAGGTAAGGCCACAGTGACCGGGGTGGTTGAAACAGTCGTCGCCTTGCCCTGCCGCGTTATGGGGGCCGTCACGTCCGTCATGTCGGGGGAAGTCTTGTTACCCAGGTGGAGTGGGGTCCGGCGCCCGAGCCTGGAGGGGGTCGGGCGAAACGGAGCTTGCGTCCGAGACCCTGAGAGGTCGGGCGAATCGGAACTGGCGTCCGAGGCCCTGGGGGGTCGGGCGAGTCGGAACTTGCGTCCGAGGCCCTGAGGGGTCGAGCGAATCGAAACTTGCGTCCGAGGCCCTGAGGGGTCGGGCGAATCGGAACTTGCGTCCGAGGCCCTGATGATTGTAATTAGTATGTTCTTTGTGTGTTTTTTAACTGCTCTGATTTGGGTACCCCTTATTATGGTACCCAACACTATGCATTGAGTACTGCTGATGAATGTTAACGTACCACGGTTATTATGGTAAAGCTAAGATGGACCGGTAGCTAGCTAGAGGTCTCTCTATATGTATACTGCATGTGATGAGAAGGCAGCAAGGCTAGCTAGCTCTTGTCACCGTCCCTAGTTAAACTGCACCCAGCCGCACGTCTCGTTAATCTGTGTGTCTTGACATGCTTTCGTCCGTGACTATGCAGTTTACCTAGGGACGGGGAGCCAGATCGACGCCCACACTGCGCGACAAGATCACAAGCGCTGATGGCCGGCCGGCCGCAGCCGGGCAGCGCCGGCGAGAGCGATGGTGATCTAAACGTCATCCGCAATGGTTATCAAATAGCTAGTTAGGAGGAATTCTATTGGCTCTTAATAGCACTTTACAAATAGCTAGCGAGATGATGTATAAAAATAATAAAAAAATAGCACTCTCATTGGCTATTGAGGAGAGAGATCAAATAGCTAGCGACTTCCTAATAGCTAGCGACTCATAAATAGCTAATCTAGCACGATCTTCTAGAAATAACTCAATCACAATACTTTCCACAATAGCTAGCAACTTTCTGATAGCTAGTGACTTCCTAAGGGCACTCACAATGCAGACTCTATCATAGAGTCTAAAATTATTTATTATCTCGAACAGTGTGGACTTAGAGTCTAAATAAGATTTGGAGTCTTATTTTTTCTATCTCTTTCTTCAATAAATATGCTGCTACATCAGCAAAATACTATAAATAATGTGTAATTAATTATCTTGGACTCTGTAATAGAGTCTTGCATTGTGAGTGCCCTAAGCTAGCTATTTACAAATTGCCATTGAGAGCCAATAACATTCTTCCTAGAGATCAAATAGCTAGCAATTTGAACATCATTGCGGACGTCCTTAGCTGATAATAAGCCATGGCAGCTGACTGATTTATTTTGAGAATGACTGATAAATTCGACCGATTAGTCCAAACGAACGCCTGCCCCGCGCGGATGGTGATCTGTCGCTGGCCGGTCCGGGTCTGCACTGCACGGCGCGGCAAATTTAACTCATTAGTCATAACTCACTAGTACTATAGTAACCTTGATGAACCCGGCCTCGGGCCACCTGCTGGCTGTTTGCGTAGTACACACAGTACGTGCCGGTGCAACTAGCTCCATCCAGTACGTGTACGCCCCATATATCCTACAGGAACACGTACGGCCGGTATGCATGCAGGTAGATCCAGCACAGAGTGCTACTGCAAGCATGGCTTCTGATCCTTCTCTTATGTGTGTTTGGACTGGAGCAGTAATAATAATTATTCCGAATTACTCCTACTACGCGCCTCATAATCTCAGATCCTTAGCTAGGATAGCAGCAGTTATACTATTGCGTTGTCAGAAGCAAGCACTGCACGTTCACGTAGGTCTTGTTTAGTTCGCAAAATTTTTCGTTTTTGGTTAGTATTTCGTTTTTATTTGACAAACATTGTCCAATCATGGAGTAACTAAGCTCAAAAGATTCATCTCATAAATTACAGATAAACTGTGCAATTAGTTTTTATTTTCGTCTATATTTAATGCTCCATGCATACGACCAAAGATTCGATGTGACGGGAAATCTTGGAAATTTTTGCGAACTAAACAAAGCCGTAGTACCTTACCTGCTACTCCTTCCACGCCGTCACGTGATGTACGCCGCGCGGCTACTGCCGGCCGGCCATCCGGCACGACAGGTAATTCGTCTTTAATGCTAGTACTCCATCATATGTCTTGTTTAGTTGGTGAAAATCTATTATATGTCTTGTTTAGTTGATAAAATAAAAAATATTACTGTAACATTATATTTTTATATGTATTTAATAATTGTTATCTAACTATGGACTAACTAGGTTCAAAAAAATTAATTTATCTCATAAGTTATAAATAGATTATGCAATTAGTTATTTTTTTACTTATATTTCATATGTGCCTAATATTCGAGGTGATATTTGAAAAAATATTCAGTATTTTGCAAAATGGTTGGCCATAGTCGTCGCAGCGCACATCTTTTCGTTCGGCTATCCGTTTGCTGATCCCAACCTATGCATCTGCATGGCCGCGCGCACCTCCTCTTGGCTCTTGCTTCTGCTTAAGCCTCCGTTCGTTTCTCCTGAAATGGAGGTCTGTAATGATTCCAGCCAGAAACATTATGTAAATTTATATTATTTTTTATCATCTGGAATGAATTCATCGGGAACAGAAGCTAAACGAACGAGCCCTAAAGATGGCAACGGGAACGAATCCGCTGGGTTTTACCATCCCAAATTCATGCCCATTAATATAAAATATGCCCACTAAAAAACCCATGACCCGTCACGGGTTTGATTTTGTGCCCAAACCTATGCCCATCGGGTCACGGGTATTTAATGGGTTGCTCGTGCCCGTCACAACATATCATAAGATGGTCGTCTAGTCAGGTGAGCAAGTCTACTCTATAGCGCACAAAAATACTTAAAGTTGAATCAATTGGTAAGGTGGGATTCATGCTATGTGTTATTACACCTCCACACTAGAAATTTGCGAGTTGTGACAGAACACTCACCTCTAGCATGCACTGGGCCATGACCTGCTAATGCTCGGTGCCAACATTTGTCATATCTTTGAGTCCAGATAAACTGAGTGCATGCACTAAAACGCGCTAGCTAGCTGCAACTTTCACATAAGGAGCTTCTACTAAAAAAGTATGGAGCACGCATGTTCTCTCTATTTCGTTTATTTTTCTTGCATTTTGTACTTTATGTACTAATTATATTGTGTGATGATATGGTGAACCGGGTTTAAAAAACCTATGGGTTTGCGGATTTGTGTACTACACATCCAGACTCACGCCCATAAACCCGCTGGGTCTAGCTTTTGCCCCATTAACAAACCTACGGGTAGCGAAGTTAACCCATATCCTTACCCTAATAGAGCAAAAACCCATCGGGTTTCGGGTACCCAATGCCATCTTTACTTCTACGGCAGATAATCCAGCGCGGGATCGAGAGGCAGAAGCTAGGGCCTTGTTTGGTCCGAAAAAATTTCAGATTTCGCTACTGTAGCACTTTCGTTTTTTATTTGACAAATATTGTCAAATCATGAACGAACTAGGATCAAAAGATTCGTCTCATAATTTACAGACATATTGTGTAATTAGTTTTTGTTTTCGTTTATATTTAATGTTTTATGCATGTGCCATAAAATTTGATGTGACGGAAATCTTGAAAACTTTTTAAACGTGGCCTAGCATTGGGCGCGCCGCCGGGAAAACGACGACGGCCGATTCACATCACGCCTCACGCACGCGCGCTGCCCGCTTCTATTTGTGTACTAGGAGCTAGCTAGCCTTGTGGTGGCCGGCCGGCAACGGCAGCCCATCATATCGATCTGCTTCTGCTTGGCCTTGTCCCTCTGAGCGATCTCCCTCCTCCTACTCCTCTACCTAGGTTGGGCTGCCATGCTAATACTGTCGTACTATGCAAATCGTAGGTTCGGCAGTACTCCCTCCATCTCAAATTGTAAGTCGTTTGACTTTTTTTACCTTAAGTTTGACCACTCGTCTTATTTAAAAAATTTGTGTAAATATAGTCAAATTTAAATCATTCTTGAAGAACTTTTATTAATAAACCAATACACAACAAAAAAAATGATATTTTGTACGAAACTTTGAATAAGACGAGTGGTCAAACTTGATATTAAAAAGTCAAACGACTTACAATTTGGAGATAGATTGATACTACTGTAAGTTCATAAATAGTACTCCAAAGCTTGAACAAAATAGAAGCAAGGGACACAAAACTGCATCTTCTTGGATCGCTTGAATAAATATGCGTTCCATTCTTTTAGTAGCCTACAGTATATACTACTCTGTATCGTGCTGCACAATGAAACCATGGAAGAACGCATGTCTATTTACCATTTGTCACCTTAATTCAAGGTCCAAAGCTTGGAGGGTTTTTATCGTATTGCTGCCGAAATGACTCCTACGCCCTGCTGCTCGATCGGCCGCCGTATTATCAGCGCCACCGCCGTCACTTGTGTCAGTCTTGTCAGTCCTTGCATCGCAGATCACGAGGTTGATCGGGCGGCTGAGTAAATGCCATCTGCCTACGCGCGCGCGCGTCCAGCCAGCCACCACCAGGCGCGGGCCGGCCATGGGCCACACAGGCAGCAGCAGGGGACGCGGGCGGGCCACAGGAGATCCCGGCCCTTGATCCTGTGCCGAGGACGCGGGGCCGTTACGGCCGGCACGGCACCCCGCCAGGCAGCGTCAATAAATACTAATAAAGGCGGGGTAGGTAGCGTGGGACCGTGGATTCAGTGGGACAGTAGCCGGGTAGCACGCGCTTGGGAGTCGAGCATGCACGCAACTGCCGTGTGCCGGGATTGGACGGTTCCAAACAGGTCAGCGCCGTGCCTCTCGCATCTCACACTTTATTATATTTATTTATATGTTTTATATCCTCTCTATTAAGGCCTTGTTTAGTTGACCCCGAAAATCAAAAAAATTTCAAGATTTTCCCCATCACATCGAATCTTTCCGCATATGCATGAAGCATTAAATATAAATAAAAATAAAAAATAATTGCACAGTTTACCTGTAAATCACGAGACGAATCTTTTGATCCTAGTCCATAATTGGACAATATTTTACCACAAACAAACGAAAGTGCTACAGTAGCGAAATCCAAAATCTTTTCTATCTAAACAAGGCCTAAATTTGATAATTTTTAGGCTTTTAAAACTAACTTTGAAATAGACTGTTTATATATAGTTTATATACATGCTCTTAGACTTTTTTAGTATTTTTATTATTTCACGCGTAATTCCACCTTACACTCTTTGGTCGAAAGGAACCTAACAAACTTTGAATTATAATTTCTAGATTGATTTTATATAGATTGTATAAGTTTCTATCAATTTGTGCATTGTTCGTGAAAATATAAGAAGCTAACAATACACTTTTTTATTGGAAAGCCAAAGTCTATGTAAATCTCGAGATTGATTTTTACTATTTATTTGTTGTTTATATTATACTTGTTTGCTGTTTTTTCATCTTTGAACCTATGAACAAGCAAAAGGTCTAGTGATCTTAATTTGTATGCACCTTGTAAATACACGGATGAGTTTACCACGACCATAGGAGGCCAATGGTTTTTATAGAATATGTCTCTGTGCTTTCGAAACTCAATGTAAACTCGTCTCGGATATCCAATCTTGGTCCCATGCACAAGTGGTGGTTGGGCCCATAGAGGCATATATACGTGAGTAACCTGGAGGCGCACGCACACTATGATTTTTCTTTTTTTTACCGATGTAAACTCGTCTCAGAGTCTTGGTGGTTGGGCCCATATAGGAGACATGCATATGATTAACCTGTACTCTTGAGAGGCACACACACGATGTTTGGTTGGACGAAAGTTGTCCATGTTTAAGTAATTGTAATCATAGTCCTATACGGACACTGGAAGTTTAAAGAACCTAATACCTAATGGACTGGTGGACAGAAAAAACATGGCGGACTGAAAATTTTCACAATTTATTATTATGTATAGATTTTATAAAAACAGTAATATTAGCATTTGTAAATAAATGCAATATAAAAATATATTGCAGGGATAGTCTAATAATATCTATTTGGTATCATAAAATCTTCTTCACATATATTAAGTTAAATATGAAACTAATATCTGTAATAAATGTATTATAAAGATATATTGCATGAATAATAATCTAATAATTTTTATTTGGCATCACAAAATTTTCTTCACATATACTTCCTCCATCCCAAATTATAAGTCATTCCAAAAATTTTAGAGAGTCAAAACATTTCAAGTTTGATCAAAATTATAGAAAAAATTACAAAGACTTATGACATCAAATAGATATATTATGAAAATATAATTAATAAAAAAATCTAATGATATTTAGTTGATATCATAAATATTACTTCCTCCATATTAAATTGTAAGTCATTCCAAGAATTTTGGAGAGTCAAAGCATCTCAAGTTTGACCAAAATTATAGAAAAAATAAAAGTTTATGGCATCAAATAGATATACTATAAAAATATAATTAATGAAGAACCTAATGATACTTAGTTAATATCATAAATGTTATTATTCTACCATATAAATTTGGTCAAAATTGAGATGCTTTGACTCTCCAACATCATTAGAGTGACTTATAATGTGAAATGGTGAGAGTATTATCTTATTGTATAAATTTAATCAAATTTGAGATGTTTTGACTCTTTATTTAAGATTCTTGGAATGACTTATAATCTGGGATGGAGGGTGTATTAAGTTACTACTATCAAATATGAAACTGATTGGCGTAAAAAAGAACATGTGTACTCTTTTTAGGACTGAGAGCCGTGACGCCACACTTTTTTTGTTTTTCGGATTTGCGCTTTGCACTGCATAGGGTGAAGTAGTGTACTATGCCAAAATCCAGGATGACATGTAGGGCAATGACGGGCCCACTCCTAGAGATGCAAGCGGAGGGCCCACTTCTAGGAGCGAAATATGCCGCGTGTCTGCTCGAACGGATGAGAACAAGCCACAGTCTGTAGCCCGAGACGAGGAGGTGGGTAATAAAAAAAAAGAAAAGATAATAAAAGATGGGGGTGCGGACGAAAAGACAGGACGCGATGCGCTCCGCTCCGCTCCCCCAGTTTTCCCGCCCTCGCGCGGCTTGAAAAATTGTCCCGGCCCCGCAGCCCCCTGCACCACAAGCACACCCGTCGTCTCCGCGCGTGGCGTGGCCTTTGGCCCTTGCCCCCTTGTGCTATACAAACGGAACGGACGGCACGGACACATTGTCGCGGCGCAGACCGGAGAGAGGGCCGAGGGGAGCAGAGCAGAGCAGTCCAGTCAGCGGGGAGCGGAGCGGGAGCGGACCGCAGGTTCTAGGAGCCGAGCCCCCGCCGCGTCGGAGATGGACACGCCCGACCGCGCCGCCGCTCCGTCTGCGGCCTCGCGCGCCGAGGTGACCACCGCATCCCCCGCTCTCTCTCTCTCTGTCTCCCTTGCTTCCCTCTCCTCCTCCACTGCGCCGGGCAGTTAGTTCCCTTTCCCTCCTTCCCTTCCTCCCTCCCAGCCTGCCGTTCGCCGTCGCTGCTGCTCCGCCACCGCGTCGCGTCGAGGCTGGGGACGGGGAAGGCCAGCCGACCGCCGCCGGGGTGCGGCGGTTCCACTCCGCTGCCAGCCAAAGCCTCGTTTCGACCACCCAACCGACGCAGCTTTGCGGTTCCTCCCTGGGGGGGGGGGGGGGGGGGGTTCTGCCTTGCAGCGAGCCACCGGAGCCGGATTCGCGGCCTCCTCACCGCTGCAGCGTCGGCTTACCTTGCTCTGGCGAACAAAAATTTTAGGGCCTTCTAACCTATTCCGTTCCTCGCTCGGCTGCTCGGCCGCAGTCGTAACCCCATGCGGCGCTACGGCGCTTGCTAGTTGCTTTTCGCTTCTTCTCTTTCACATTGCCGTCAGGCGCCACCGGGCTGCCACGATTCCGTCGCAACCCGGCAGAGCCTACACCAGCACCAGTGAGATGACAAGTGCCGTCCCAGATCTGCCTCACGAGCGCGCTGTCACCTCACCTCGCCCCTGCAGAGGCCGCAGTTGGTACTAGTACGAGTAGATCCCGTGAATATACTTCTGCAGAGGCCGCTCTGCCAACTGCGTCATGCGTACCTACCTTCTGCAGAGCCAGATCCGTTCTACTCGGTGGTTTGACCTGGGATTTGCATTCATTAACCATTATTAGCATCCCGTTTTAGAGCACATTTTTCTTTTCTGCACATGGTTCTTCTCCCCTCCTCTGCTGCGAATTCGTCAACGCTGTGGTTGTGCACAAAACAAATGTACTACCTGCACTGCACTGCACACTCGTGCATTCTGCAGTATTAATTAAGTACTACCACTGATGTACCTGCGCTTCTTTGGTGCTGAAATGGATGAACATGCAGGTTGTTTTCAGTGCAGGGAATCTCTCTGTTTTCTACTACTATTTGTGGGTGCGACCAGGGCACTACAGATTTCGTGCCTTGTCGGTCGGTGCTATTTCTGCCAGTGCTCGCTCATAACCCAGTGTTTGGTTGCGCTCTTGATGCAGGACTCGCCAGTTTTCAGCTTCCTCAACAACCTGTCGCCGATCGAGCCTCTCAAGTCGGCTTACAACACGAACAGCCTCCAAGGGTTTCAGTCCATCAACATAACGTCCATTTCCTCAATCTTCACTTCTCCGCATGACAATGTGAACAAGGAACCGAGGCTCCCAAAGTAAGTTCGATCCGGATGTCATTCTTTCATAGATACACCATATGTGTGTGTAGTTTGCAGAGCTTAAACAGTTGAACTTTGCGGTGATTCTGACATGGTATTTTTGCCCTTCCCAGGAGTTCACTTGGTGACATTTCTGAAAACGAGGTTTGTGCTGACGGCGCTGATACAAACAAGCCATCCAAGTCTTCAAATGCTGTTAGGTTGTTTGCCTGCACTAGCACTGTGACTCGAGAAACCCACTCTGTTACTTGTTCCGGTGTAGTTGATCCTCCAACTGGGCCATGTGATTTGGCTCAACCTGGTCAGTTCGATAATGGCAGTCCAGACCATAACACGACACCCTGCCATGGTGTCAGATCAGACCTTAAACTGGATAAGACTAGGAAGTTAGAAGCTGCACAAACTGTTAAAAATACATTGGAGAAAAGGAAATGCTTGTTTTCCACTGATATCCAGCTCCTGGATGGCAGCAGCGAGCCTGTGAATGACAATGATCAAGTCTTGGGATGTGAATGGTCCGACTTGATCTCCACAACCTCAGCTGAGCTTTTGGCCTTTGACTCCACGATGGATGAGCATCACAGAGGAGTGCATTTGGCAGCTAAAAACGCAGAATCATGTGGATATTTGCTATCAAAACTTACCGGAGATGGTGACGTCTCAGACAGAGCACATCCTAGTGCATCTGGTCAGGTATACTATCAAGAACTTGTGATGGGAGAAGATCAGACAGAAAATGCTGAAATATTTCAGGATGGTCAAGAAACCATCTCAACTGAAGAAATTCAGGATAATATTTGTGAAGCGAATGGATGTCTTCCATTAGAGTACAAGGTACTAGAACGCACTATCTTGATCCACCATTTTTATGTGCTTTTAAAGTGTTGCCATTGCCCATGCTGTTTACGACTGTTCCTCCAAAGAGTCTTGGAACTTGCATGTGAGGGCTCTCTATTCTACAATAATGTTCTCTCATTCGATTTCTTCCTGTTGACATCTTCAGGTGGAGGGCCAACAACAACGTGGCGTACGAAGACGCTGCCTGGTTTTTGAGGCATCTGGGTTTTCAAATAGTGTTGTGAAAAAAGGGACTGTTGAAAATCTCTCTGTCTCAACATGTAAAGGCAAAAGTCCTGTACAAACCCAACCACGTGGATTGCGAGGCATCGGTCTACATTTGAATGCCCTTGCATTAACACCAAAAGGGAAAATGGCTTGTCAGGATCCTACAGCTTCTGCTTTGCTTCCGTCATCAGCATCTGAAAAGGATGTGCATGGCAGGTTGCTTTCTGCAGGAGAGAATTTTACACATTCAGGTGGTGAACTGTTAGAATTCCCCGTGGATGATTGCTCAGCTGGAGGTTTTCCTGTAAATGATCATGTTTCAGGTCAAAGTGTCAGCCCTCAAAAGAAGAGGTTTGTTTTCACTTCTTGTGTTGCTTGAATGGCCGCAAGACGATTGCAATATTCCACTACACTTCAATTAACTGAAAACTATTTGGTTCCAACACAGACGTAAAACAGATAATGGTGATGATGGTGAGGCATGCAAGCGATGCAGCTGTAAGAAGTCAAAGTGCCTGAAACTGTATGTGTTCCATACTCATACATACTCATATTATTAAGATTTTTGTGAGCCTGGTTACCTGAAAGGTCTCCTTCTGAAATGTTTGGGCTTGCAACTGGAAGGAACTACTTTGGGTAAAGTGAATGTGATTTACATTATTCTCATAATTATTGTCTGCTGTTGTCATGTGCAGTTATTGTGAGTGTTTTGCTGCTGGTGTATACTGCTCGGAACCTTGTTCATGTCAAGGATGTCTGAACAAACCCATACATGAGGAAATTGTTCTCTCCACTCGGAAGCAGATAGAGTTTCGTAATCCACTAGCGTTTGCTCCAAAAGTGATCCGTATGTCTGATGCTGGTCTGGAAACTGGGGTAGGTGTTCTGTACTTCTGTTGGATATTGAGATGTACTTGTGTTAGCCGTTACCCCAAACTGTGTGATGCTTAAATTCTACAATAAATTGCAGGAAGATCCTAACAATACTCCAGCTTCAGCTCGTCACAAGAGAGGATGCAATTGCAAGAAGTCAAGCTGTCTCAAGAAATACTGTGAATGCTATCAGGTACTTCAAGTTTTGATGATCTCAACTGAAATTTTACCTGTTGAATTTTACTTATGTTTTAAATGTTTGATTGAATAAAGGGAGGTGTTGGATGCTCCACCAACTGCAGATGTGAGAGTTGCAAAAATACTTTTGGCAGAAGAGATGGTGAGCATTTAGCTTTTGAAATCCATATAACCATGCTATACTTATTCATTTTGCTGATTCGTAATTATTATTTAGAAACATGTACAGTACCTTCCCGGGGCATCTATCTGACATACTATGTTATATACTAATAACTTCTGATGTATCCCTTAAACGAATAGAAGTTCAGCAGTATTCTGATTAAAAAATGTTTCTATGCACTGAACATCGATAGGATTACCTTGCCTATGATTTTAATTTGCATGAGACACCACTGTAATTTGTAAACATGACATTCTGGATGTTTTGGTAGTGAGTTTCCTTAAAATAAAATAGGTGTATCATGATCATGACTTCTATATAAAACACGAAAGATTCATGTCCAAACAAAATTGTTCTATGACCGCCTAGGTGGTTCTAAAGAAACAAAAACATCAAGTTTCAGAGAGCATCCTTTTGTCTTTGCAATCTTTTGCTGTTTCAGCTTTCTGAATAGCCAACTTCTGTTTCCTGATATATGCTACATTTGCATATTCTCATCTCAGAAAGATATAGAGTACCTAACGCACCCATATTATTCTTAATAACTCTGAAATGAACAAGGCACTGGGTTTAGTCACTCCTCTGATTATTGTTGTTTTGTTGGCATTTGCTGTATCAGCCGAGAGTGAACTCACTGAAGAAATGAAACAAGAAAGTGAACAAACAGAAAATTGTTCACAAGAAAAGGAGAATGGTCAACAAAAAGCAAATGTACAGAGCGAAGATCACCCCCTCCTTGACCTTGTCCCAATAACACCTCCTTTTGATCTTTCCAGGTTTGCTTATTACATATTTCTCTCCTTGAGCATGCTTAGTATGTTTGCTTCTGCATTTAATTAAGTAATAACCGAGTAATCTTTTGCAGTTCTCTGCTCAAACTGCCAAATTTCTCAAGCGCGAAACCACCGAGACCGTCCAAACCTCGCAGTGTGAACTCCCGTTCGTCTGCTTCGAAAGCTACTGCAACAGTACAGCCTTGTAAATCGTCCAAGATTGCTGTTAGTGGTATCGATGAGGAGATGCCAGATATTCTAAAAGAACCTAATTCTCCTAGTAACTGTGTCAAGACTACTTCACCCAATGGAAAACGGGTCTCACCGCCACATAATGCGCTCAGTGTTTCCCCAAACCGAAAAGGTGGTAGGAAGTTGATACTGAAGTCAATTCCCTCATTTCCGTCACTTGCGGGAGACACAATCAGCGGTTCTGCAATGAACAACACTGATAGCACATTCAGCGTGTCACCTCTCACTTTAGGTAAGCATTATTTTTGTGCAGATTGCACTAGTGTTATGTGAGCTATCTTGACATCGATAGAAGCATCTCATTCATAACCTTGTCGACTGCATCAGGACCATCCTAAAGCTGTGAAGTTGGCCATGGGACCGGAGTACGACTTGTAGTCCGAATATGTGCCTCACAATCTACGGCAAGGCTGGAGGTACCGTCAGACAATAGTAAGTTAGATTTTAAGTTGTAGTAATCTGTTTTTGTAAAATATGGTAGCCCCAATAATCTGTATGTAAGATGCTGTGATGCTTGAAGCTGTTATCTTTATTAAATTGTAGCAACATTACGAATCACCTCTTGAGTAGGTTTCATAAATCCAGTCCATGTTTATTTTTCAAAAGGATTCCAGTCCATGTTTTCCATTGCAAACTCTTTTCCATGTCTGAAGCCACCTCTGTCAGTGAACAATTAAACTAAACCCCTCATCAGACAGCTCATGCAGTCATGTGTGAGCGTGACATGTGTTGAGCGTAGGCTGTGTTTGAGGTTGGTCGTGTATCTCTTTCCTGCAAGCATGTGCCCTCCTATTCCCATTCATGTACAAGTTACGGGTGATACTCTGAAGTCTGAGCTGTCTTAGAACAGTTGCAATGGGCGTTGAGATGTCAGGCTCCCCCATTCCTGAACTGGCACGAACAGAGCTACACCTTCTGCACGGCATCCATGGTCCATGAAAATTCTGAGCACCCAGCTAAGTGGAGGTTGTTGATGATCCGGAAAAAAGGAGTTTTGTCGTCGAAGAACATAAAACGGTTACCAAATGGCAGATGATTGTTGAAGTCTTGAAGAAAGAACTGCTCCAGCACCAACTACACGTTCGCTGAAGAATTGTACTCTAAGGTGCCAAAGAACTGTGTGCTGGAGACTTGGAGTAATGTTAGTTGCTGATATGCCGTTGTCAGAGTCCCTTGGTGGGCAAGCACCCTTTGCATTCTCCTCTGTGTCATGCCTGCCAATTAGACAGTGCATTAGGCCTACCTGCTAGCCTGTCTGCCTTGCATTATTGGATACCATGACTATAACTAAAAGCCATGTACACACACATAGATATATGACATAGGGTATGCACATATGTTATATATACATATACATACATGCACCTCCCTCTCTACCTGCCAAAAGAAACTGATTAGCTTAAACAGGATGGATGGATGTGCTAACAGTGATCCATCATCCTGAATTGGCATCTTGTTTAATGTCAAGTAGCAGGCAGGCCTAACACAACAATTCAATCAACAAATAACAAACATATGTCTAAGATGCATAATGGCATGGCGGCCCCTAAGGTGATGAAGCTGCTCACCCTCAATGGACCTCGTTTTCTCCCTGAAACGGCCTCACCGTTTGTCCAGTATTCGCCCAAGTTTGATTCCCGCGCCAGCCAGGCTGTCGCGCAACCGGCCGGCTTTTCAGACGGCAACTGCTCCGCGGCTTCTTCTGAACTCCTCCTCACCGTCAGTCGTCTGCATGCCCATGCACGTTGCCGTCAGGATCTCTCTCTCCCCTTCAGCGCCGTCGCCGTCGCCGGAAACCGTCTCACCGCCGTGTCCTATTGGGCACTCATCATATATCTATAAATATAAACCTAGATCATCAGAGCTGAAAGTAGTGGTGCAGCAGTTGTATCTCGAGCTCTCTCTCTCTCTCTTTCTCTCCCCTTTTCTTTCTCTAGAGTACACTTCAATGGCTTTATTTATGTTTATATATAGATAACATATATATATAAATATACATATAAATGTGCTGTTTAATCAGTCTGGTCCGTGATGGGTGTGTGACAAGGACATTGGCATTGAACACAGCAGCATATATGCATCTGAACATGCAGCAGTTGAACAGTAATCTGAATGGAGTGTGTACCGGTGTCATGTGTGCTGGAGCCAGCCAAGGTGATGTGCACATGTGGAGTGAGGGAAGGAGGAACTGAGGAAGGTTGGAAGCTTTGGAGCTTCCTCTGCTTTGCAGCTGGAGGCCATTTGATGGGCATCTTCAGCCTTTTATTTAATTCGGCAGTCCTTGTTTGACCCCATCCTAATCAGCTGTGCAGGCCACCACTCATTCCTCTCACCATTGGTGGCCCTGACCTGGATTATTCATTCCTGCTGGCTGCTTTGTTTTATTAGTCTTCCTCCTGCTTAATGATTTTTTTATAATGAATAAAATATTCATGGATGTTCTTGCTACCTTTCTTTTCTTGCGGTTAGGAACCTTTCTTCTATTCCTTGATCAATGTTGGTTGATTGGGTTTGTTATATGGCATCATGTTATGTTAGCTCCCTTCCAAGCCAAGAAATAAAGTTACCAAAAAAAAGACAAGAAATAAAGCGGTTGAAAAAAAAAGTTACAAGGATTTGTACTCTCAAGTGGTACTAGTACAGAGATTATTGGTCAGTGGGTAATTAAATTAACAGTGTAAAATGCACTATCATTTCTGTCTACAATCCCAACATATACTCCAATCAATACCACTCCTGTGAAAAGAAAAGAAAAGAAAGGAGAAAGGAAAAAGAAGAATTACAGTGTATATAATATATACGGTCGTTTTCTGTTTACGAATTTTACCCTCTTCGGTTGGTCTCACATCCCACCACCAACCAATTTTACAAGTCCCGGCGCGGCGAGCCGGCGACGCGCCCGGCGGCGTCTCCCTCTCTCTGTCTCTCCCACCGCCGCCACTCTCTAGTAGTGCGTCGGCGGCCCGAAGCAGCCGTGCTCGTCGCAGTGCACCGGCGGGCGGTGCAGGAAGGCGAGGCACTGGTCTGTCGGCCGCTGATCCGGCCGTCCGGCGATGCAGTTCTGCCGGTCGTCGACGCGGCGGATGTCGAGGCACCGCCGCGGCTCGGTGCAGAAGTAGTTGTACGAGTAGGTGAAGTTCCTGAGGCTTGGCAGCGCGCAGACGCCCTCGGGGATATGCCCCCACAGCTCGTTGTGCGCGACGTCGAGCTGCTGGAGCTCGTGCATCCCCGCCATGGACTCCGGCAGCATCCCCTGCAGCTCGTTGAAGCTGAGGTCGAGGACCGTCAGCTCGCGCAACCACCCGACCTCCTGCGGGATGCAGGACCGCAGGCCGGCGTTGAGGACGACGAGCTCGTTGAGCGTGCCCGCCATCCGGCCGATGCTCTCCGGGATGCACCCGCGCAGGCGCAGGTTTGCCAGCACCACCACCGACGCCGGCGAGTTGCCCAGGTTGTCGGGGAGCTCGAAGTCGAAGTGGTTGTCGTTGAGGAAGATGGCGTCGAGCGGCTTGTCGAACAGCGCGGCGGGGACGGCGCCGCAGAGGCTGTTGAACCGGAGGTCGACGTACTTGATGTTGGGCAGGCAGAGGATGTGCTGCGGGAACCCGCCGGTGAGGCGGTTGTTGCTGACGTCGAGCTCGTGGAGGAGGCGCAGCTTGGGGAGCGACTCCGGCAGGCCGCCGGCGAAGCGGTTGGAGTTGAGGTGGAGGAGCGCGAGGTCGGCGAGCAGGCCGAGCTCCTCCGGGAACGTCCCCGCGAGGTCGCCGTGGTTGAGGTCGAGCCCGGCGACGGTCTGCGAGTGCGGGTCGTCCGGCGCCGTCGTGCAGTAGACGCCGAAGTAGGCGCACACGTCGGGGCCACACCAGTTCGCCGTCAGGTTCTTGGGGTCCTCCGTGATCGACCGCTTCAGCGCTTGCAGCGCCACGTACGCCTTCTGCAGCCGCGGGTTGTTGTCCGCCGTCTGCTTGTTGTTCGGCCCCGGCTGCGGCTGCCCGGAGACGGCCGCCACCGCCGACCACAGGAGCAGCGCCGCCAGGAACGCAGCCGCCGCCTTCTTCATCGTGCCTCTGCCGTGCATTGCCGTCGTCGCGGTCGTTCGCCGACGATGAAGGAGCTCGATTGGAGTTGGAGTTGCTGGTTTGCGTTTGTTGTGTGGTGAATGAATGAATGCTGCTGCTGCTGCTGCTGATGCGTTTCGGCGAATTCGGTGTTTATATACAAGACGACGGTGCGCGTTTGGGGGGGAAGTCAGTCGTGCACACGCTTTCGGCTCCGTGTAGAAGTACTATGCGCGTTACATTTTTTTTTTTGGTGAAATTTTTTAGTCTGTTTTCGTTTTGGTTGCCAACTTGCCATTTGTAAAGTTGACTGTGTGTACTGTTTTTATATGTTTTTGTTTTTGAAAGGTGTAGTTTTCAGCGGAATTTTGTACACTTTTTTTTTTTTGGGGGGGGGGGGGGGGGGCGCTAAAGGTTGGTGTTTTGTGATTGGGTGGTTTTCATGGGTGTCTTGTCGAGTTTATGGCCGATATGGACGGCAACTGTAGGTAGTAGAGTAGGAGTCATGTGGTTAGTTAATGATGATTGAGCGTATGATTATATTTCGGACGTTGAGCATGCAGGAGGCGTATTACGATTATATCCGGTACAGTACAAAATATGGGCGTGTTTATCTTTCTGTCGATCGTTGCCGCGTCATTTTCGTGTATGTTTTGTTTATATATGAATACAATCATCTTTGTAACCAACTGCAAATGATGTGGTTTTGGATAAAATACGGTTTGGTTGGGTTGGTTGTGACTTGTGACGCGCGAGGATGACGTGTGGGGCCCGTGGAAAATGGAAAGGCCGCCCAATAGTTTTTCCCTGTTTTGGATTTGGAAGGAATTGACACGCTCTCCTTTGGCAACGCTTACATCACAGGACACAGGTCCTTGAAAGTCGAATGTACTCCCCCTTTTTCTCAATGTTTACACGGTGTAATGGTCAAATACGTTGAAAGTGACTGTTACACTCGTCAACTGTATTCGAGTGCCGTTACAAAGTTCATCCATAACACCTACAGTAACTGTCCAATTACTAACTTGTCTTTGTATTCCCCAAATAATTAGACTCTGTTTTTGGAGCCCATGGTTTAAATTTTAGGTACTAAAAACTTTGGGCCACTTTAGTTTTTGAGCTCAAACAAGAAGAACTAAAGTGTTATCTAAAACTTAGACCACCTCACTCTAGACTATCTAAGTGATCTATCTAAAGTTTTAGTTCTTAGCTTTAGCCACTAAACTTTAGACCAGAGTATCAAACAAGACCTTACTCCCCTCCGTCAAATTATTGAAGTTGGCTAACTAGCAATACATAGCCCAATTTTAAATGCTGCATCACCAACCAAATTCGGAGATGTCATAGTTTTCGTTCTTGTTATGTTATACGTAGGCAGAAATACCCCCCACTCCCACACCCAAAGAAAAAAGAAGTGTGGTTGTTTGTGACAATTAAATAAATAAATAAATAAATAAATAAGAGAAAGGCTAACTTGCACTCGAGTGTTCAGCTTTCGATTTCTTCACCGCCTCCTCCCCGCTTCCTTCTCCTTCCTCCACCGTCCCTCTTCCTCTGGTTCGCGCCCATGCTGGAGAGGAAGAAGCAACCGCCTAGGGTTCTGGCGAGGAAGTCATTGGCGATAGGGTTCTACACCCTCTCTCTCTCACTCACTCTCACTCACTCTCCCTCCGTCGCAGTGGCGAAGCTAGAGCAAATTAGAGGGGGTGCACTTAGCTTGTGGGTGCATAGACATCTTTTGTGGGGATGCATATACAATAAAATTTTGAAACTAATCACTGTTTTTACAATTTTTTTGGGGTGCATTTGCACCACCTAATTACAATGCAGCTTTGCCCCTGCTCCTTCGCCAATTTTGGCGGGCTTAGAAGGGGGTTCTGGGGGGAGGCAAGTCATCCAGGCGCTAGAGACGATGATAGGATGGTTTAGGACCCTAGCAACAGTGGAGCGGCCAGGCCAAGTCAAGACGGAGGAGCTCCATGTTCGAGCTCGATGCAGAAGGAGGAAGGGGAGGGGAAGATGGGAGGTCCAGCGAGACGATGGGCACCGGTGGGGCCGAGGAGGAAGAAGAACAGTTGGCGTCGGTGGAAGAAGAAGGCGTGAAGAAGAAAATCGGGTGCTCACAACTAGAAAAATAACTGAGCGGTGTGTAGATGCTTCCATAAATAAATAAATAAATAAATGTGGTTAGACTTTGTCAACGTATTTGCGATGAGGTGAGTGACACCTGCCACTTATTTCTCACGGATCAAAACTAGGAAACTAATGGAATAGCCTAGCCTAATGGTGAATGCTGATGGAATGATGAAGAGGCAAATCGAAACCGTATCTCTTCTCTCACAATTTTCAACCAAACCAAATGATTACAGGCTAAGCACTTTGGAGCTTGGAGGCAGCATGCATGACCAAGCAACGGCGCCAACTAGCTCCTTTGACAGTCTGCCAAGCAATACCACCCTCTCTCTTCTCAGTCCCCGTTTGGTTCCCATTGCTAAATTTTAGTCAACTAAATTTTAGTCACTTTAGTAGCTAAAGTTCCAAATACATTGACTAAAAAAAGCTAAAATAGTTTAGTCCTAATAGTCACTCAAGAATAGCTAAAATAATTTTAGTTAGCTAAAATTTAACAAGTGGAACCAAATAGAACCTCAGTCTTCTGAATCCAAAAGAAACAAAAGTGATCAACTTTCCGGGTCCCTGTCCATATACATATGCTCTGCAACACCCAACAAAGTCAAGAACAAATGAGAGATTAGAGATGTGCTTTGCTTTTGCAGCTTGTAGTGGCCACAGCTAGCTATGTGTTTAGCTTTGTTGTTGTTGTTGGGTCGCTGTAGCCTGGACTGGACCCGGTCTTTCTCAGCATCATTTGTTTGCCTGCAGGCAGAAGCAAGGACGCGGTTCTCGCCTTCCCTCCCATGGGCTGCTGAGAATGAAAGAGCCTCTCTACTTGTAGTACGCGCGTACAACTCTGCCGGCCGGCAACAGAAAGAAAAGAAAACAAGGCAGGAATAGGAATTGATGCCTGCCCGTCTCCCCCTGCATGCTTCTGAATTCATTCTTGCATTGCAGCTCCTCCTTCTTCAGTTCGCACAGCATAAAGGGCGCGCCGGCCGTCGCTCTCGCCTGCGCTGTGTGTGTGTGTGTGTGGCCTGTGGGCACTGCCGCACCAGATTCCTTTGCAATAGTCAAGTGCACTGCAGGTCAGCCGTGACATCACTGTAAAAGCTTTGCCGTGCGAATTGGGCTCCGGAATTCCACGTAGTGACTGAATGTTCAGTCCTCATCCTTCTTGTTTTTTTTTTTTTTTGAACTGAACTGAACGAGGGCACATGGCCTGCTTTGTTACCGTCTGTCCTCTGTTCCACTCGCATTTGCCTCTTCGCTGCGACTGCGATGCGCGCGTCCATGCATGGGTTCGATTGTATATTCGGCGGCTGGGCTGCCTTCGCTGCGACTGCAATACGCCTCCTGCATAGGAGTAGTAGTTGTTGCGATTGCGTGAGCCATCTGATGACCCAGCGCTCTCGTCGTCTCCGACTCCTTTGATCCTTCGATCCTTGCTCACATGCCATTGCCATGCCATACCAGCGGTCAGCGTCAGCCCCAGGCAGAGACGGCGGCGGCGGGCGGCGACTGAAACCGTGTCGTCGTTGCAGATAGATAGAGAGAGAGATATAGAGATAGAGATAGCAACAACCATGCATGCATCATCCTTCCAAACCTGGTAGAGTATGGTCGGGACACGTCAGGGTCTCTCTCAACTGATCGAACCTGAATGAATACAGAATACAGTATCCATCGATCTTGCTTTCTAGCTAGACCAAAGCTGGCAGCCACTAATAACATATATATATATGGTTGCATGCATTGACCAAACAACCAATTAAGCTACCAAACGAACCAATGTGACTTTTTTCTAATATTTTTTTTTAAAAAATTATTTTATAATCCTATTTCTCTTCTTCTTCTCCCTTTTTTTTAAAAAAAAATATAACCCGCTTTTGCCGCCCCTCTTCCCCCTTCAATCCAGTCCAAGAAAGAAGAGTAGTCCCTCTAGATTTGGGTTTACTTAAAAGACTTTACGTTTATAAAAAGTAGTGCCAACATCTATACATTTATTTAAATCTTGTTGATCATAGAAGTTTGTTTCACTATATTTAGCCGATGATACTTACTATTGTGCATCATAGATATTAGTACAATTGATTAGGCTTGAAATCAATTTATTTTCCGAAAAGTGAGAATGACCCTTTCTTTTTTGAACGCAGGGAGTACAAATTGGACCAAACAAAATAAAGCAACTGGAGTGATTTGCCAAGGTAAGCTGCTCATCATGCCAACAGCTACATATTTCTTCGTGATCGATGTAAAGAGCATATATTTCTGGCTGCTGCTGCCAATGTGCCTTTGATTTGGACTGCATGGTTAATTGGTTCGCAGCTAGCAGAGTTTTAGCTAGTGGTTTGGTCTCTGCCGCAGCGTGTGTACGTGGTGGTGGTTTACTGGTTAGTTGCTGTTTCAAATTAAAGGACGATGATGATGCCTTGTTGCAGCATTTGCTGATTTATTATTGCTGTGAATGATGAGCTAGCTAGCAAGCTACCAGATTAGGTGCGCGCGCGCGGTGGGTGGGCTACCCATAAGCATAACCCCTCCGCTGCCTTGTTTAGACCTTGTTTAGTTCACCCTGAAAACCAAAAAGTTTTTAAGATTCTCCGTCACATCGAATCTTGTATCACAAGTATGAAACATTAAATATAAACAAAAACAAAAACTAATTACACAGTTTAGCTGTAAATCACGAGACGAATCTTTTGATCTAGTTAGTCCATGATTGGATAATATTTGTCACAAATAAACAAAAATGCTACAGTACCGAAAACTTTTCACTTTTTAGGAACTAAACAAGGCCTTAGTTCCGAAAAAATTTTGGATTTTGGCAATGTAGTATTTTCGTTTCTATTTGACAAATATTATCTATTCATAGACTAACTAGGCTCAAAAGATTTATCTCGTGATTTACAGACAAACTGTACAATTAGTTTTTATTTTCGTCTAGATCTAATGTTTCATGCATGTGCTAAAAGATTCGTTGTGATAGAGAATCTTTAAACTTTTTAGAAACAATGTTTGCCATCGCCTGCAAACTCCGAGCGCGCGCATAATGTGTGCATCAGTCAGTGCATGGGCTAGCTACTGTACGTACGTACCTAGCTGCACGACACCTGGACAAAAGACACGTCTCCTGTATTCATGTTTCATGCACGGCCAACCCCCAACCTCATGGGTCAAACACCCCCCCCCCCCAACCTCACCTCATCTACGCCACTGTACTATAGGCCTTGTTTAGTTCCTAAAAGATTTTGAAATTTTTTGCAGATTCACAATCACATCGAAGCTTTAGACGTATACATTGAGTATTAAATATATACAAAAATAAAAACTAATTGCACAGTTTGGTCGGAATTGACGAGACGAATCTTTTGAGTCTAGCTAGTCTATGATTAGACAATATTTGTCAAATACAAACGAAAATATTACAGCGTCGATTTCCCAAAAAATTTTAGAACTAAACAAGACCTTGCGTACGTCAGGCAGTGCGTATAGCCCACCAGAAAACACAAGGGGACAAAAAAAATAGCAGAAGAAACACGGCACCCACTATTTTCCACACCCCCAAAAAAGAAATGGTACCACGGACAGACGGCCATTTACTGCAGATGTATATGTAGTAATCGAGATTTTTTTTTCTTTTTTACTGGTGCAGACAATATAATGGTGCATGCAAAACAGAGTAGTGGATGTGTTAACTGAAGTTTCCATGCATAGCCAGAAGCAAGGGGCAATTTTGGTTTGGCCCTTGCCTTTTCCAAGTGGCCGGGTACAGTACAGGTCGGCCCACCAAAGTGACAGTGCCTGGGTCAATTTTGCCCTTTTGCCTGCCTGCTACGTCGATTTAATTGGCGTTTGGAGCCATCTTAACACTGAGAGGCGAGTCTAAAGATCGATAAAAAAAATAATAATTGCAACAAGGTCTTCAGTTTCGTTCACTTGAGACTGCAAAAAAAGAGAGTGAACTAAATGAGTAGATAGATACAGAAATTAAGTCGGACGGCAAATTAGAAAAAAACTATCCATCATATCATATATAGTTGATGGACAAAAAAAAAAATAGCACTACTTCGCAATTGTAGGAACATAATCTTTAATTGAAAATACTAGTCCATCGACCCATCCTTATGTATGACTTTTGTATTTTTAACCTATTTGAATCTACCAACCAAATTTTAGCCGACTAAATTTAGGTGATAGATCCAAACGGCCCGGCTAAAGTTTAGCTGAAAGAACGTAGTTTTAGCTAGCTAAAAATTAGTTTTAAAATTTTAGCTATCTAAACGTTAGTCAGGTAAACCTAAATAGGGCCATATGAAACTAATTCAAATAGTAGAGAAAGATAGGACCATATGGAACTAATTCAAATTATTTATCTTTTCTCTCTTTTTGTTTATTTTCTAACACAGCCTATTTCTCTCTCTATATAGCCTGTAATACCTATCTGCTTGTCCAAAATTTTTGTTACCAATTGCTCTATTTGTTTTTCATCTACATTTATAATACTGTGTGCCTTTCTTGCCGGCTCTTCCTGCATCTTATGTGTTGTGACTTTTCATAAATCTAGATTTCATTTTTTTCTAATATAATTTTGTTCTTAATAGTTGATGTATCTTTTTTCCTTTTGCATGGTACGGTTAACTGTAGTGCTTATTATTATACCTCTTATTCAAAACTAGTAAACTACCTTACTAGATCCACTGTTGTCCCTATAATAGCCCAACTAATAGCTCACAATAAACTACATACCTAGCCAATAAAAAGCTATTAATTAATTGTCTTCCCCAAGCTAAATACCATTGACAATTAGCTAAAGAATTTAAATGGTGCTCAACTAATAGGTTAGCTGATAGCCACGCTAATAAAAAAACTATTTCTTGGTACCCACCAACTAGTAGGGCTAACAATTAGCAGCCTACATTAAGGGTATTTTATGATGCTTTCCCTAATAAAAAAGTGTATAATTAGTCAATAGATTTAAGGGGTTGTTTAGTTACTTTTACTAACAGTTGATTGGCTAATTAGAATTTGATAAATAAATTTAGGGGGTTTTACTTAGAATTATCTTTTATAATGGTACAATTGGATAATTTAGATGTAAATATATATAGGGACTTATTTTTTGTAACGCTGTAGGTATGCAATTCATGTATAAATTTAGGGAGTTACTTTAGTTTATCTTTCATAATATTAGAGGTGGATAATCTTTTAGAAAACAAAATAAATGCAATATCTCCTATTGTGGTTGATTAGTCTACCGAACCAATGGTCGAATATTTGTAAATTTTTTGAGAGTTTTGGAGGCATTTTCTCCAATGTATATGGCGAGGATGAATATAAAAGACTTACTTGAGGTCTCTAATTAGTAATAAATAGAGTAAAGTCCATCACCGGTCTCTAAACTTGTTCAAGTGTGTCATCCAGTCTCTAAACTCACAAAATGACTGTTTAGATACCTAAACTTATTCAAATGTGTCGTCCTGGTCCCTAAATTTAGAAATCTCTCGTATAGGTCCTCAAACTTATTCAATTATATCATCCTAGTCCCTAAACTTGTTTTAAGTCTCATCTGGATCAAAATAGGACGAATCTAAAAATTCTATATGGAAAAATAACTTACAACTTATTCATATGAACTCAAATAAAGATAAACTTTATATCAAAATTGTAGCCAGCAACGTGATCTACAACTTTATAGTTGGAATCTTTTTTAAATTGAAATCATTTAGGATCCCAACATATTTTTGTAAGTTTATAGATTTTGAAATTTAAAATTAAATTTTGTAACACTAAAAGACTTAAATAAAAAACTTTTCAACTACAAAGTTATAGACCGCATTGAGTACTACCAATTTGATATAAATTTTTGTCTTCATTCGAGTTTATATGAAAAAATATAAATTATTTTTTGATATAGGGTGTTTAGATCGCTTTGTTTTGACCTAGATCATACTCAAAACCAAGTTTAGGGATCAGAATGACGTAACTAAACAAATTTGAGGAGTTAAACGGGTGGTTTGTAAGTTTAGTGACTAGGTAACACATCTGAATAAGTTTAGGGTCCAAGATGACACAAACAAACAAGTTTGAGGACCTAAATGATAGATCTACAAATTTAAAGACCGAGATGACAAAACAGTACAAAGTTTAAGGATCGATGGTGGACTTTACTCTAATAAATAATATACAAGGGAATACTTCTTCTCGTCTTCTTCCTGGGCTGGTGATATATATGTAGCCGAAACTAATAAGCTTCAATGATTTTGAACCCAAAAAATAAAAAAAAGAGGACACGGGTAGTGGTTCCACGACAAGGCGCCGTCGAGGCTAAGTTTGTTCCGTTGCAATTTAGTTCTCCACGCAGTCCAGACGACACAAAAAGTTACTCAGAAGAAACAATTGCAATGCCGGTTGCCGGAGGTCGATCACATCGTGCCCCCTGCCGGCATATATAGAGGGGCCCCGCGGCCGTCGTCGATCCATGGGCCATGGCATCGGTGCTGACACTCTTCTGACCTTTTGCTGTCCGGCCGGCCGTTTGGTAGCACGTCATGCTCATAATCACATGATCTGATCCTGCCAACACTCATGTGGCCGGCCGTGCCGATCGATCGTATCCGTCCATGCATCCATCTATGCCTTGCATTGCATATATACATCTCGAGATCATCGCTCGTCGTTGTTTGTAGCCAAGCATGCATGATCGAAGCCATGGATGAATATGAAAGCTCTCCAGTCCCACGTATGCACGAGGCGAGGCGCGGCCGCCGGCCGGCCTTCGTCGTCGGAGAGGACAGAGGGGCGCGCGGCCACGCAGATCAAACGGACGGCCAGGATTCGTCGGCCGGGTCACGTCAGAGGTGTCAGCTGACCAGTGACATGGACTCGTGCGCCATGCACTATGAGACATGTGTGTGCATGGCAGCATGGATGCACGATCCGCGATCCGCTAATCCAGTGCCGGCCCGGCTGGTAACAGAAAAAAAAAATATCTTCCCAAATTAAGCTAAGTGTTTCACAAAATTATCGATGCACTAATCCAATAAACCGAACTGCTTTAGGTTTTAAGCTGTAGTAGTTCTGGATTTAACATTGAATTACAGTATCCTTTTTCTCCAGCCTTTCCTCTTTTCTCAGTTGGAAGCCTTATACTATTGTAAAGTGTGTATGTGTGCATCCATCCAAAGTGACTTGAGGTCTAAGCCTTCTGCAGTTAGTTCTACCGCACTCTCTCCCAAACTACCTAAAAACATATATATATAGCCGTTATTATTTGATAGGAATGTCAACGTCTGGATCTTAATTATCACGTTTGCTAGTTGGGTTTCTTTGATTAATATGCATGCATGAGAGCTAGCTAAATGCCTGAATATGTGGACTAATGTGCTGGCAAATTGCTTTCATTCACAGACAATTATGAGCGCATGAGACGAACTTATATCATCTGGGCATTTCATTTAGACAATAGCAAACCAATGTCCGGACAATTAGGAGGCGTCTAGGTTGGACCATATTCTCTTAGAACTAGCTTTATAGATAGGCTGTTGAAACTAACTACATCACCTGACAGTTGTTTAGCTCTATCTCTAGCAGGTAGGAGTAGTCTTGTTGATGATATATAACTGCGTGCCAAACAAATCGTTCGTTCGAACAAGGTGAAATTAATTACATTCTTCCCCAAATCAATCATTAGGTTGTACTGACAACAGTGCAACAACTGCTGCTGTGCAGAGCAAGAATTTCCTGCACCCATGCATGCATGACTTGACAATGTCCATGCATCAAGTACTGCATCCCCTAATCATGTGTTCGGTAACACGTCGAGTTCTCCGGCCGGCCAGTCTGGTCTCGTCACCTGTCTTTCCAAAAGACACCATGCATGCATGCATGTTTCCTTGACTTGCACAGTGTCTTATTTGGCGGATCGGAGGTGCTAATTACTTGTAATTTCAAGTGACTGAATTTTGTTTCTCCATAGTTGATTGATCAATGTATGGACCGTTCGATTGCATCGTTCTTCTTCCTCCAGGTCGGCTCCATCGAGATCTTCCTCTACCTCCTCGCGTCAAGCTCCAGGCATAGGCAATGGTACGGTCCTCGGCTAAATCCCACGCAGATACATGTAAAGGTGTTGTTTGGATGTTATTGGATCCATCTCAATTTATATGTATATGTGTTGAGTGGATTGAGATTGAATTTAATTTAAATTCTACTCTAACCTACCCCAATACATGATATGTGAATTAATGAGAATCCGACTACATTTAGACAAGACTTAAATGATGGCCTTCATATACTGACATTGTGACACATATGTATAGTTTTTTCTTAAATATGCAAGAGCATTATGTATCATTGTATTAAGAAGATATAAGTTTTAATAAAAGAGTGGCCATTCTTCGGCCCGACCAAAACCCCCAAAGGGGCTATATTTTTAATGTTACAACCCTATAATTCACTGGGATCAACCTAAACTACGTGCGTGGCCTATGGCTCCATGGCCAAAGGCTGGCAAGCTTGATCACCGTACATCCCCCTACAAGCTGGAAACAACTCGTCGAGGACCTCAACGTTTGCAGCCAAAAGGTCGTCCTTGAAGTCATAATCGTAGGAACACTTGGCTGCAGAGGAAGGTGGTGCTAAAGGTTCCAAGAACCCTATCTTCTTCATGAGTAGTACTTCGTCGCATTTGGACGCCGGGATGTGGTCCATCTGCTAAGCAGCAATCTGCCTGCTCCTAAGAGGCAAGGCCCACTTAGGCTGCGGCTTCTGCTTGCAAGGGAACTAATGAGGGGTGGTTGCCGCACAACCTCCCTAGAAAAAGGCGAGTCATCCACCGCCAGCGCCACAATGCCTGCCATTTGAGGTGACATGCCCTGTATAGGCAACAAGGGAGGCAACTCATGGTCTGCCGCGCATTGAGGAGCTGTCGATGTTGGGTCCCACAACGAAGCTTGACCCTCCAAAGACAGTCAGCGGGAGCCTATGCGGCCACTGGTCGGGTCGCGACGAGCAGGGTTGCGAGCTCGTCCATCATCGGGTCGATCGAGACGAGACAAGTGGGGGGATCTGCGCACTCGTACAACGCCTCCACCAATGGATTAGGCTGGAGAAAGCAGTGCACGATAATCGAAGCAGTGGCGTCTTTGGTGAAGTCGGCAGGTGCATCCACTGTGATGTCTATCGCCGGCTTACCAAGGCAGACGAGGACGACAATCGTCCCTCAACCTACCTGGACGCCGTTCTTTGCCCGACGAGACCGGCCACCGTGTCCACCGTGCGCGCCCAGATTTGTCCGACCCCTGTTCTGGGGCATGGCGAAGTGGGTGTCGGACAAAGGCCTATGCGAAGACGAAGGAAGCGCAGCCGGTAGCGCCCTCAGCTTTGTGCACGACCTCAACCCGACGGGTGGATGGTCGGGTACCTGCCGACCAATGCCTCAGCGCGTGAAGCAGGGTCTCTGCCCCCAACGCCGATGGGTGATGTGAGATTGTACCCCGCCTGCGTCTGCCTTAGTTGAGCCTTGGCACAGCCAAGGCCCGTGTGCACAAGCTTAGAGGATTCCCGCATAGCTCCACGGTAGATGCTTCAACTGTCTCACTTGCATCGAGTGGCGACTTGCCAGTTGCCTCGGCCAGTGGCGAATCCAGCTATAAAGTTTATCGGGATCGTCACATTTATACAGTGGAGTCGGCACCATTGTTTAACTATGATGAACAATAATTCTCCATTAATTTTTTCAAAGTTATCGGGGTCTGGTGACCCAAATAGTATAGGCTAGATTCGCCCTTGGCCTCGGCGCTGTCCGCGCTGTCAGTAGGTGAGGTGCTCGAGAAGGTTGAGATGAATAGGGACGCGGGCAGAGGGAGGGAGCATGCAGGACGCTCTGCAGGCGTGCAGATACAGATGCAGATGATGACATGCCTGCAAAAAAACAAGCTCAAGGACTGAATTGGAGAAAAAGAGCAAAACAAAAAAAGGAAATAAAATCAATCAAGTGCGGTGAGCGTGGATCGAACACGCGACCTTCAGATCTTCAGTCTGACGCTCTCCCAACTGAGCTATCCCCGCTTAGTGAGAGCAGTGTGTAAACAGTTTTATTTATCTCTGTCTCTGATAGTGTGGCAATCGCCTCATGTCATGTCCTAATGTCTGTCTCCTGCCGTTGCCATGTCCATTTGCCGGCCTGCAGACTGCTGGCCGTCGTCGCCGTGTCCTCTGCCTGCGCGGGAAGGAACAGGAACACAGCCAGTTGCGCCCTGTGGCCCTGCATGCCGACGCTGCCACGGGCGCAGCGCAGTCCAGGACCATTTCACCAGGGCCCAGACCATGCCAAGCCAGTATAGCGGGTGATAGAAACTGTCACGGAATGATTTTACGCTTGTTTACATGAGCACTACCTTAGTTATAGGATGATGATTTTCTTTAGCACCTGGTGCTAAAACAAGAAAAACCATTTAGAGCATGTCCCATCAATAATTGGGTCATGCAAGGGTTTGTCTGACACTCCGGCTTCGGCTCTAGCAGTAACTTCAAGAGCAATATGAAACACTTTTTAAGGAAGAGTATTTTTTGGGTAAACATTAGAGGAACCGAAGAAAGCTGTAAAAAATGGATTCTCAACTTGAGGAGGAGTTCCTAACGAGCCCTATGAAAATTGGGAGACCAATATTTTTTATTCACAATTGGACCCATACCCATGCTAGCTTGCAATTCGATCTCTACATGTACTTTCTCTTGTAAATAGCAAGTTATTTTATTTTTTAGATTTGTAGCTTTTATTATGTTTTATATTATATATATATATTTATAGTTAAATTTGGACATAACTTATATCTATGTATATAATAAAAGTTATATACCAAGAAAAACCAAAGCGATTTGTAATTTAGAATAGACAGAGTATATACTGACACTAATTGACATGTCATATGAAGCAACGTACTTTTAGAAAATTTTTTAAATGTCATGGCTGCGTGTGCCTTTAAGAGCCCATAAGAGTTAGGATCTGTTTGGCTACTAGTTAACTATTAGCTAGCTAATAGTTAAAGCTAAAAAAAAGCTCAAATGAGTTCATCTATTAGCCCTCCTATACTTAGATGTATTAGAACTATTTTTATCTAATTTTTAGGTAATCAGTAATTACAATTTATATCTAGGCCTTGTTTAGTTCGCAAAAAAATTCGTTTTTGGCTACTGTAGCACTTTCGTTTTTATTTGATAAAAATTGTTCAAACAAGGAGTAACTAGGCTCAAAAGATTCATCTTACAAATTACAGGTAAACAGTGCAATTAGTTTTTATTTTCATCTATATTTAATGCTCCATGCATGCGACCAAAGATTCGATATGACGGGGAATCTTGAAAATTTTTGCGAACTAAACAAGGCCTAAACATGCTCCAAAAAAGAGGAATAGGTTGCTGATTTGGTGGTGTTTTCTTAGCGAAGGAGACGTATAGTATTTGCGCGCGGCGGCTAATATATGTTATGGTCCTGTCAATTCATTCAAGTCAGCATCCGTCTATATACGAACAAAATACGTAGGAGTACGTACCTGTTTTCTATGTAGGCTGCGACGAGGGCAACCACCTCACATAAACGGAAGTACCTGGCTCACATGGACACCGTTTTCAAGCTCGTGCATGACGCTGACCTGGTGTCACCTACTGCTTGAGACCAGGGCTTTGTTTACTTTCACCCCAAAACTTAAAATTTTTTAAGATTCTTCGTCACATCAAATCTTTAGACACATACATGAAGTATTAAATATAGACAAAAATAAAATTAAAACTAATTGCACAGTTTTATCGAAATTTACGAGACGAATCTTTTAAGTCTAGTTAGACTATGGATGGACAATAATTACCACAAATAAACAAAAGTGTTTCAGTGTCCCAAAAGTTTTTCGTTGAGGAACTAAACACGGCCTGCATTTGGGTAGGAGCAGGCCAGGCCTGCAACTTTGAATTGAACGGTGCCATTTGTTTGGCTCCATCCTCAAACAACCAAAGCTTCTTATATATAAATTTATTTGATTGAAGCACACAAATTAGTTTGACAGTCACACTCACATAGATGCACTGCGATCGAGCTTCTGAGAAACACGAACTGACCTATACAGTTCAAAGCTGCAGAAACTAAAATTCATGTCATCATGTGGACCTGAGTATTCATCAAGTAGTTTACTCAGAAAAAAGGAGCCAAAAGGTAAAATCAAATACTACTAGAAATGCTCGCGGCGTTGCCGCTTATGGCCAGTGTGTGGCCTGTTTAAAGCGTTCTCTTGTTGGATGTCAAGGCGATAATGCTGAGATAGACAAACAAGTATAATTGGAGGTTGGTAATAATCAGCAAACAGGAGGATAATTTAGCAAGTAAGGTTTAGTTCTGTACCGAAGAATTATGGCAACAGTTAGCTTCTAATTCGCCCGCTGCTTGGCTTCCGGGATCTCCTGCAGCCCTCTTCCCTCTACCTCTATCCTCTCTTTCCCTCCCCCTCTTCTCTTTCAACTCGTATGGGCTAGAAATGTGTGCGTCGTTGCCGCTTATGGCTAGTGGTTAGCTATGCGCCGTCCGTGTGTCTATGTGTTTTTGTTTTTTTTCATTGTACGGCGTACATTTTAAATGTATTCATTTTGTTTGCTTACATGCGTGACATGATGTACTCATATATGTGAGTGTACGGAATGCCATATATATATATATATATGGTGAAGTATTTGGCTTCGTATATCTATGTCAGGATTATTTGTTTTGGATTATTTTGTATTACGAGTTAGTATAAAATTAAAGGATTAGGAAACGAAGATTATGAAAAATTTATGAATTAATTTAGAGTTAAGGTGAGGAGAATTAGAAAGCAAAGATTATGAAAAAAAGTATGAATTTATTTAGAGTTAATTTTGGGGAGATATTTTTAGTTCATATGTGATATGAGCAAAAAAGTAATCACTGACATAAAATTATAGATGTATATATCTATCAAATATAATACATTAAATCTTATGATATTTTAAGTTAAGTGCATAGATCTAGTCATAAGAAACTCAACAAAATTAGTTTGGTATTTTTATGATTTTTCTATAATTTTTTACAAATTTTGGAGATCTCTATTTTGAGAAGAAAAGATTAAAAATAAATAGGAAAATAAAAATAACATGGGCCGTATTTGGCCCACTTAGGCCCAGCAAGCTTGAGGCCGGCCCAGGCAGGCGGATATAGACTGATCTTTAATTCCTATAAAGTTTGAGGACTATTTTGAATAAAAACCTGATAGAGCGGGTTGGACGGAGGGTTATATTTCAATAAAGTGAGAGGGCGTTTGTGCAAAATTACAGAGAGTGGCCCGATCTGGGCCGTCCGGCCGGCCGATCAGACGGCCTGGAATTGTGAACGACGTGGCCACGCTCGCTGGCCTTCTTTTGGTGCGTGAATCGTATTCAGGAGATGGCAGACTGGCAGTGTAGTCTGGGCCTGATGTCCAATGGGCTACGCATTCCAGCCATTAGCTAAGCATCGTGGCTACTGGCTAGTAATGACCTGTTATTGGGCTTTAAATCCTTACGTTTTGGGCTTCGGGTTCAGCAAACATTGAACTCAGGTTTTACAAAGAAGGAATGGCCCCACCTTAGTCCAACATGGCTACAAGCCTACAACACAATGTAACTTTGCGAAAATTCCATAACAAACCACCTAAAATTAGTTATCCTAGATAAGATGGTATTTTGTCTCCATTTGGTTTCACCCCACTTATTTGAACTCGGTTTTTAACATGCAGGCTCAGTCGATTCATGAATGCCCTGCTTCTTCCTTCTTCCTTGAATTCTCCTGATAAACCTATTAGTTTTTTATATTAAAAAACCATTATAGGTTCCTCTACCAAGCAAGTGATCGATCTATATACAGCAACTTAGTTCGTAGTTTTTTTTTTGTTCTGGTTGGATCCATAAATATAAGAGTTAGCAGAAAGTAATTAGCTCCTATAGATCCAAATAAACAGAAGCTTAATTAGATACATTATTGAATATATTTTTATAATATATCTTTTTAATATGGTAAAATATTATTATTTTTTCTTTAAATAAATTTGGTCATAGTTATTATAGTATGACTTAGGACAAAATTAGATTCCTTATATTTTAAGATGGAGGGAGTAATAAAATAGTTATTAATTGGGCCAAACCAACTAGCTAATAGTTAGCTAGCTAGCTCAAAGCTCATGGCTATTAGCTAGCTAATTATTAGTAACAAGATCTTACTCGCATTCCCTCCTAAATTCCTCTGATGCATTTACATTCCTCCTGAAATATAATGGAGGAACTGTACAGAAAAACAAGTGCGATTAACATGCTCTAGCGGTACGGTCCTTAATTAACTGACGTTGACTGGGAGACTGGCCTGGGATCAAGAATTCAAGACAGAGAGGGACACGAGATGATGACGATGAGTCATGCATGCAATCCTTGCTCTTGCATCGCGCTCCACGCATATCCACTAGTAAACAGACTAAAGTCATGTCATGATGCCACATCACATCACTAAATCCGGTACGATTTGCACCTTTTTCTTTGGTATGTATGTATACATACAAAATCTAATAATAATACATGGATGCTTATCTTGAGCAGACGGCCGAAAAGAGAGCCATTTGTCGTCCTAACAGAAACCATCCCTTCCCTACTCATCACAAATCATGCAGAGATGATGGATTCATCAGTTGATTAATTATTAGCTTGATGATGAGCGCAGCTTTCAAGGCGTACGTCCAGTCTACCGATGCATATATTCGCAATCTTTAAAAAATGCATGCTTTTTCCCTACAACAAACAAAGAGGACGCAAATCATGAGTACAATCTGCGCCTGAAATTCTTTACGGTAACCGCAAATGTTCAGAAATGCTTTGCACCACGTGTTTCCTGCAGCGTGCACGGATGCGAGTGTGAACTCGGAGAAAGTGTCGATTTTAGAATTTCAGAATTCTCTTGGGAAATGAACATAATCACCTCTCTATCTATGGACATGTCTTCTACCACTAAAGCTTCTTTCTCAGAATAAATTTTAAAAAATATGGGCACTTGTGGCAAGGAAGAGGAAGTCTTCCATCATAGAGAATCTAACAATTTTGCTGTTTTTTCTTTGCGAACGATGATACTCGTGGGCCTTGTTTAGTTCACCCCGAAATCTAAAAAGGTTTCAAGATTTCCCGTCACATCGAATCTTACGGCACATGCATGAAGCATTAAATATAGACGAAAACAAAAACTAATTACACAGTTTGTCTGTAAATCGCGAGACGAATGTTTTGATACTAGTTAGTCCATGATTGGATAATATTTGTCGAATAAAAATGAAAATGGTACAGTAGCGAAATCCGAAAATTTTTCGGAACTAAACAAGGCCCTAGTTTCCCTCTATCCTTTGCAACCAATAGAAATTAGGGAGAGCCGACGATTTCCCCACCGTTGGGGACACCTTAGTTCAGAGTTCCAGATCAAGAATAAAACCCTGCGCCTCAAAAAATCTTTGTAGTGGCTGCGATATTCAGAAATGGTTACACACACCTGCATGTCCTACAGTGTGCACGGATGCGTGTCATGTGTGGTTGGAGAATGTGCCAATTGGAATGCTACAATTATCTTGGTCTGAATCAAATAAATTATTAATATTTGATTAGGATGAAAGAAACATATCACATTTTATTTCGTAAAAGAAAAGAGAATGTCATATTCAATTGGGTTAGTTCGGAGATCCGGATCAAGAAAAAATGTGCATATATCAGGAAATCTTGCTCAGGCGTGTCCTGCAGCCTGTGCAAGTACGCGTGTGATGGGGATGCAGAACGTGCCAACTGGAAGGCCAGAGATCTCTTTGGTCTGAAACCAAATTAATTATGTATTTTATTTTGATATGATGAAAGGAACATTTCAATTAAATAAGATTTAAAATAGTTTAATTTGGTTTGGGACCAGGAGAACAAAGCTGGATCCTGGTGCCCTACCAAGCCAAGCGACGTGTGTGGCATTCTTCGCGCTAACGAAAGTCTCTAATGGCTTTATATTAAATTGAGGTAGCTTCAGAAAGCACCAGTTATCCATTCATGTCCATTTAGGGCACAAAAATGGAAATTCATAAAGAGAATGGAAATTTAAAAAGGTATACATAGAGGCCATCAAGCAAAATCATAATAATTCCTGTCTTTTCCTTCTTTGATTTAGGGGGCATCAACCTCTTCATAAACTTGACCAGATCATTCCATACAGGTTCGCTTAACTCCTGAACAAAATTTTGTCTCAATTTACTCACCCTAACAATTTCAGTTTGTTTAATCAATCCACACAGTTCTCCCTTTTTTTTTCTCTGCATAAATTTGATTTTTAAATTCAGTTTTGTGGGGACAATGGGGGTACATCATAACTTCTTATATATATATATATATACGGCAACGCTATTCTACACTCTAGGTGTAGAATATTATTCTACACCGCAAGTCAAAACTGAGTAGAAAAAATACTGAGCAATACTGAACAACGTTCAGTATCATCCAGTTGTACACTCAGGACCACAAAAAACTGAATAATACTGAAATACGGGTACTGAACAATACTGAATTTTGTTCAGTATAACACTTTGGTGTAGAATAGTATTCTACACCTAGGGTGTAGAATAGCACTTATATATATATATATTTCCTACTCCCTAGGAGTAGTTACTCCCTCCTCCAAACCATGTACTCCTGTGTATATTAATAATGTTTATGATTATTTTTTATCACCTGAATGTTCATTAAAAAAAACTAGCGGCAATTCGCTATAACTGAAGAGCAAACACCGACAACCCTTCACAACAAAATAAGTTTTCTTGTCCTTTCTCAAAACAGCCACATCTGAATTATGGCTTGTTTGACATTTCAACATTAACGAGAACAGTCAAATTCCTACTACATTCAGGTGAATTTCCCCTATTCCAAATGGGTGCCAAGAAAATTCCCCAGATGCACAAACAGCGGTTGTTGGCCAATGAAGATTGTCCCGGTACAAATTCGTCCACGGCAAAGCTGTAGCATGGTATCAAGTATCAACCGTTAATTCCCTTGATTAGTTATGTGGTTGGTGTCACGAGAATCAGTACGATCAAAGCCACCAAATTTCGGCATATTTCCACGCACAAATTCTGCACTGGGGGCGATCAAATCCACCGCAAAATTTCTTGCTCGAGCCTTTATGGACGGCATGTACAACGAAACGCGTATGAATTCCGCTATCACTGGCGGGGACGGGGATACGAATAAGCCCATAAAGAATAATGCTAGTACACGCAGCCACTAAACCAAGCAATTTTTTTAGTCAAATCTCTCTTTCTCTCTCTAAGTCTGTGCAGCGTGTGCTTGGCTCCCACCACTTTCTCTCTCTGCACTTTGAAAACTTTGAAAGCCTCTAAGCACAGCCAGCCCTCCATTTCGTTGTCGGCATGTCAACCCTCTCCCTCTCTCTATCTTTCTCCCGTGCACTCCATCAGCCATACTTTCTCGCTCTAAAAATGGGAGCCGAGCACTGAGGAGGAAGAACAAGAACAAGGTGCCCTTCATCCATTAGCCACCCAAGGTAAGAAGGAGGGTACCCATGAATTCTCTTCCACTTTTAAGCATCATCAGTGTCGTTTCAGCATTCAACGTTCCCATTCAAGAATCAATTTTGATGATCATTAAGTTGATCCATTGCAATTTCTAAATTCTCCATGTGATCAGTTCTTGCTTCGTTCCCTTCACCTTTTGTCTTTTTTTGTTCAAATGCTATTCCGTGAGTTTGAATTGGGAAATATTGCATGGGTTTCTTGGGCCACTGTTCACAAACAATACTTCCCAATTTGAAGTGGTTTTAATTTGGTTATGACATACCATAAAAAAAACAAAAGCTTCTCTTTTATGTTCTGACCACATTTCATTTTCTGATATAATTAATTTCTATGAAAATTCTTCGATACCTTGCAGGTGAATTCTGAACCGGGAGCTTCACAATCACAGGGATGGAGCAGTACGAGGTGTTGGAACAGATTGGTAAGGGTTCATTCGGCTCAGCGCTCCTGGTGCGGCACAAGATTGAGAGGAAAAGGTGAGGTGGCCGGCAGATGCTGCCACAATGGATGGATGCTTGCTTTGTTTCCATGGTGTCACTCTGAAACCTGCCTCATTTTGCTACAGGTATGTGTTGAAGAAGATCCGCCTCGCTCGCCAGACCAACCGGTGCCGCCGATCAGCACACCAGGAGGTATGCTCATACTTTCTGTCCAATTATGACCTTCAGTGTCATAATCTGAAATTGGTTACTGAAAGAAAAAGAGAGAGAGAGAGAGAGAACTATGTAATTAGAGTTTTTTCAAAAAAAAAAAGAACTATGTAATTAGCTCCTTCTCTGAAAAGGAAAAGGTACAAATTTTGATGCTGGATTGGACCTAGTACCTTCTTGTAGTATTCTTCATCGTTTAGCAACACACCTTGTGGTCCAATTTCTGATGAAGAATTTGAATTTGAACACAAATGATTATAAATTTTGCAAAAGGGAGAGAAATTGAGCTCTCCAAGGGGACAAACGCATTTGTTTCCTTGTAGTGCATGCATGACTGCTAGATAGGAAACAGATTTTGTTGCATTGTCATGATCTTGTGCTAACACATGTGAAAGCTTGTTGAATGTTCATACAGATGGAGCTCATTGCAAAAGTAAGGAATCCTTACATTGTGGAATACAAAGAGGCTTGGGTAGAGAAGGTGAGCATGGTCCCCTGTAGTTGCTGTTCACAGTTGCAGCATCCGAAGGGCAATCTCCAGTCTTGTTCCTTTCCTTGATGTTTCTATGGTCCTGATGAAGGATGTGCATGCTCATAATTGCTTGAAAAGGAATGATTTTTTGTTGTTATCAGGGTTGCTACGTGTGTATTGTCATTGGTTACTGCGAGGGAGGGGACATGTATGTCGACTTCTGAAACTTCATCCCTGAATTGACCTGTATTACAATTATGACCACTATTGCAATATTTTTTTGGGTTTATGCAGGTCAGAAGCCATTAAGAAGGCTAACAGTAACCATTTCTCAGAAGAGGTAGTTAACTAGTTTGTAATCTGTACAGTTTGTTCTGTACCCTCACATTCTGCTCGCTGAAATTTGTCCCTTTGTGGCGTCCACCTTTTATGGCATGCAGAAACTCTGTATGTGGCTTGTGCAGCTCCTGATGGCACTTGATTATTTGCATGCCAATCATATCCTTCATCGTGATGTCAAGGTTGCTAGATTCATAACCTTTATGTTACTTACACTTGCCAAGACTCGTGCTGCTTGAGTGATTGATACTCATCACGCCTTGTAACTGTTTCAGTGCTCAAATATATTTCTCACAAAGGATCAAAACATAAGACTTGGTAAGCATCCTATTGTCAAGTATGGTTTTGGAAAAATTACTATGTACTGTATTTATAAAGTCCTTCATATAAATGATTCAACTATAACGCCCTTTTGTTCCGAACATGTGTCTGAAACAGGTGATTTTGGTCTAGCTAAAGTCTTAACTTCTGACGATTTAGCTTGTTCAGTGAGTTTTCTTGTTTGATCCTGTTTTACGTGTTTCTCTGTCTATATATGTTGCTTCTGATTCTGATTATGTGCTGCTTCTGAAGGTTGTGGGAACTCCAAGTTACATGTGCCCTGAACTTCTTGCTGACATTCCATATGGTTCCAAGTCTGACATATGGTCCCTTGGTAAGATTGTATACATCAATTTTCAGTTGCATCTATTCTTCTGAACATTGGGTGCCTGTCATCTTGCCTAAACTCCTGCAATGCCCTTTCTCCAGGCTGCTGCATCTATGAGATGGCTGCTTTCAAGCCTGCATTCAAAGCATTTGTGAGTAACATATCATGTTTTTGATGAAATTTAGTTTTATCATAACATGTACCTTCATTGGTGATTTTCAACTCTTACAGGATATACAAGCACTGATAAATAAGATTAACAAGTCTGCGGTACCTCCTCTACCAACGATGTACTCTGGTGCATTGTAAGTCATTGGCCTATATAATTTACGTGCAGTCCTTGTGAAATCCTTATGACGATCCAGCATATAATATGTTTTTAGCTTAAACACGAATTACTAATAAAATATTTATTCTGGTCATACAGTAGGGGACTCGTCAAAAGCATGCTGCGCAAAAGTCCAGATCATAGACCAAGTGTATGTGTTGGTTCATCATCACTGCGAATTGCACCTCACCCTGAAATCTGAGCTTATTTATTCATCCTGGTTCCTCTGTTTCAGGCTGCAGAACTGCTTAAGCATCCACACCTTCAGCCCTACGTGTTCAAACTCCAATTGAAATCGACTCCTCGCAATTTGTTCTCTGCTAAGCTTTCTACCAAATACGTCAGAAATAAGGATGCACTTTCTGATGCCGAAGACAACTGTCCACCAAAATACAGCAAGAGCCATTCATTTAAATTGGAGAGGACTGTAAAACTTGACCAAGACACTTCTAGGCATGGCCGTCCTGGTTCTACAACTGGGAAAGACTGTCCAGAACTAAGTGAACAAATGGAGGGATTGGCAGTCCAAGTCACCAAGAATGTTACTGACGAGCTGATTCATGAGGAGTATTCAAAAGTTACAAGATCTCCTGCACCTACTCCGAGAAGAGCTTCATCGACACCAAGGAGACGACTAGAACCTTCAAAGACATTTCATGCTAGAACAGCTCACAAGGAGGTATGAAGTACCTGACCATTGAGAAGTCAACAAGTTGTTGGTAGCCTTATTGTCAGTCATCGTTCAGATTTCACAACATAACTGTTGATATTATTACCAATCCCTAGCCAGTAGACATCACTAAGGCACTAACCTGTTCTTCAGAAAATGAATAGCAACTAGGTTTTTCAGAAACTGACATTGCCTTGCCTCTTACCAGTAAAAAAATGTTGAAAGATTGCTTCTTGCCGCTTGTGGCATCTTAAAACATTTCAATTGGCAACTTGTTAACTTTGAAGTAATTCTGCATAACTTATGTTGTTTTGACACCAGCAGCCTCCATCGTCAAGGTCTTCAGCAAACCAAACGGGTCAAGCTACACAGAGAGAAACACTCCCCATGCGTATGGTCAAAACTCCTGACAAGAGGCAGGCCACCGACATTCTCACCAGATTGAAATCTCCTGAAGTTTCAGTAAACTCTCCTCGAATCGACAGAATTGCTGAATTCCCACTAGCATCCATTGAAAACCCGTTGCATCGCATCAGAAAGCTCACATCGCCATCTGTCATTGATCAATCCATTACCAAGGACAAGTGCACTTTCCAAGTGCTCCGAAGCAATAGCGAAAATTACACTGACTCTCCAAACATCAACCTTCTTGGTGCTGACAATTCACCTAGGAGTTCATCTGATTGGAGGCAGAGGAGGTTTGACACGAGGTCTTACCAGCAGAGAGCTGAGGCTCTGGAGGGATTGCTTGAGTTCAGTGCTCAATTGCTACAGCAGGAGAGATTTGAGGAGTTGGGGATCTTGCTGAAGCCATTCGGACCCGGTAAGGCATCTCCAAGAGAGACAGCCATATGGTTGTCAAGGAGTTTGAAAGAAACTGGACTATAACCAGAGGCCTGTAAGTGCAAGACTAAACCTGCAATAGCTTTGTATCTTAACAAGCTTCGGTCTACCCTGTACAGTTTAAGTATTGTGATTTTTTCACTTGACTGGTCTTAGTGGAATACTGCAACATGTAGACATAGTTCGGCAATCATTCTCTTTCTGTAAACCTGTAATAAGATGCTTGAGAATTTACCAATCAGATGAAAATACCTTAGATGCCTGCGAAATTGTATCTTGAAACCATGAAGCAAGAGTTGACATTTTGAGAACCATTTTCTGTGATGCAGCTTCACATTTTCATTGTCAATGCATTTTGTATTTTTCTGCAGATCATGAAAACAATGAACTGTTTATGGTCCTACAGTTCTGTTCTTGATTTATATACATCTTCTATAGAAAACTGGTTCAGAGCTGGTGTTTATGGTCCTTCAATTCTGTTCTTGATTTATACTGTACATATCTTCTATAGAAAACTGGTTCAGAGCTGTCCCTTGCTGCCCTGCACGACCCATAGATAAACAATCAACATTTCTTCTCCAAAACAAAAGGCTTTCACAACTACACCGAAGCTACCATAAGCATTTACCAATTTGCTGGTGTCAGGGTGGAGAGCATGTCATATAATAAATTAATAACTTGCTTGCCTGCGTTTCCTGGGCTCAGCATGCATTTGCCTGTCCTTTTGTTACTTGTTTTTCCATTTGTCACTGCAGTTGCTGCATCTCTACCTTCTTTCCCTTACACCCCAGTTCAAGCTGATGCAAACCTACCTGATCAGTAAAATCTTATGACCTTCCCAACAATGCAACCGGATCAGGTAATTCATGCCATACAGGCACAATTGTCGTTGACCAGTTCCATCCAAGTTTTACTGATGAAAACTAAGCAGCACTTATCATCATGTCAAACTTTCCCAACTCAGGTTTCTGAAGTAGTTTAGGGATTCATGTCAAACTTCTGTTCCTAACAATATAACATGGAGACACTGGAACTAATTTGCTTAAAGTGGCACATATACATCATCCTCTGCCTAGTTATATCAGCCAACATCCACAAACCTTTCTTTCTGCACTAAATATTATTTTTTTTGGAAGTTTGTAACATTGACAACATGTAGCGCAGCATGCAGTCTCACTTTATTTACCAAGTTCGGCAGTCATGAGGCAACATTCACATTTTATTTTATTTTATTTTATTTTTCTGCGGCATCTCAAATTTCAGTTTTAAGAGAAACATTTTGCTGGCCAAATTTTCCATTTCTCAAAGATAATTAGATTGCTAGGTTGAACTGCATTCTGATTTTACAGATATACATGCAGTGCAGGACACTGTAGTCCAGGGATGTCAAAGACACTTGGTCCAACAGCTTGCAAGATAACACATCAGAATCACTCAAATATTTTTATGGATCAACAGAAGTTTCAACCTAGTAAAATGGCTTTTTATCCCACAATAGAGTGATTGTCAATCTCAATCCTCACAGCACAAACTAAATGTATGGAAGTGAACTAGAGGAACATTGGGGGGACATATTTATTGAAGCATCTTATTACCTGCTTTTACACCAATAGCTTATACATTGAATTGTAAAATTCAACACAAACAACAAAGTAACTCAAAAACTCACTTCGTTTTGACACTGACACCGTCCGTTCCAGCAATGATCACTGAACTCGCCATGTTCAAGAACAGCCCATGGTCAACAACTCCTTCCAAAGCTGCAATTTCCTGTCCTGCTGCCAATGCATCCTTGATTGGCGTCTTGAAGTATAAATCGACAATGTAGTTTGAGTTGTCAGTGACATAGGGCTTGTCGCCTTCAAATCTTAGCTTTGCCTCGACTCCTTCCTCCTTAAACAGTTCCTGCAATCTAACTAGGTTGTACTTCCAGCAGAACTGCACAACTTCCACTGGCATGGCTAGACCACTACCTCCTAATCCATCAACTAGCTTTGTCTCGTCAACAACAACGATAAACTTGGCCGATGCTGCCTCAACCATCTTCTCACGAAGAAGAGCACCACCCCGCCCTTTCACAAGGTTCAGGTCAGGGTCAACCTGTTTTAATTAATAAGGAATGTAATTAGTGAACCAAAAATATAGTTGTTTGATGAATACAAAAGGACCCCCCCCCCCCCCCAAAAAAAAAAAAACTGTAAGCATTTGAAGAAAAATAGTAGCATAATATTGGCCATATTTGAATTGTTGATATTTCATAGGATAATTTTGGAACCTGACGACACAAAAAATACAAAATTTCAGAACATTCCAACGAAACACAACCTTTCAAATGACAAAAAGGCTAAAGGCCAAAGTCACGTTTCTCACTATGAACAGACAAAATAACACACGGACTCATCTTCTTTCATGCAGTCAGCAACAGGACAAGGTATCAGGTATGTGCAAAGTCAAACCTTCCATGTCCAAAATTTTAGACGATGTCAACTCTAGTTCACCAGGTACCACTAACCACTAGTACTAAAATTACCAAGAAGCAATTCAAAGGAGACGATTTATGTTCTGTATAAGCTTTTCCCCGGGATTGAAGATGGTTTGATTGATTTATATAGCCCATACCCAACCCAAAATGAAGGGAAAAAAAAGAGAGAGACAATGAGACAAGGGCGGACCTCGTCGGCACCGTCGATAGCGAGGTCGATGCTGGGGTGGTCGTCGAGGGTGGAGAGCGGGATGCCAAGCGACTGCGCCTGCTCGAAGGTGCGCTTGGAGGTGGGCACGCCGACGATCTTCTCGAGCTTGCCGGCGGCCAGGAGCGCACCGATCTCGGCGACGGCAAAGGCGGCCGTGGAGCCCGTCCCGAGCCCGAGCACCATCCCGCTCTGCACCTGCTCGACGGCGCGCACCGCCGCGAGCCGCTTGAGGTCGTCCTGCGTCAGCGCGGCCGCCGCCGCCGGCGCGGACTGCGCGCGGACGGTGCCCAGGCGGGCGCGGCGGGCGGAGGAGGAGGCGACATGGCGCGCCGCGGTGGGGTGGAGGCGGACTGAGATCGCGGTGGCGGCCATGGGAGCGTGTGGGTGGCGGGAGGTGCTGCAGCTCGGAGTAGGTCTCTAGCTCGGAGTGGGGAGTGTGGGGAGAAGAGGCCAAGGCAAGAAGAGGAGGCGATGCCGCGATGGGGAGTTGGTGGTGGAGGCTAGCGGCGATGGTGATCGTCAGAGGTTGGGTTGGTTGGTGGTGACTTGGAAGGCCAGGGATTTTTCTTCCTGGTATTTCTTGATATTTGATATTTTTTTAAAAAAATATATATAATTTGGCTGCCACGTAGGACATCAGCACCACACCAAATCAAACTTGTGTGGACATCAGAGCAAAGATTAACTTTTGTGTGTGTGGAAGTAGATAATGGCAGCAAATGTGCAACAAGTTCATTTGAGAACTGACTTGGGTAGTTCAGAGCATGAACAATAGTTCCAGCTGGGATCACCTATGCTTATAATTCAGTATAAATTCAACTTATAAAGCCTAGGCCTAGCAATTGTTATAGTAGTCCTTATTATTCAAACAAAATTGCTAAAAAAATTCTTGTATCAGGGGAACTGATGAGGGAATCCATGAACAGAGAGAATATGAAACTGATCAGGTGTATATTCAGTAATGGTGATGTCACAATTTCTAACAGGAGATAATGTGTCGTTTCTGATTGCCAAACTTACTCCTCTGCTTCAATTTCTAAACACAAAAATTCAGAACATATGCTCATGGTGCATGAGTACATTGTGTGCCGATATGATCAGTCAAACTGTGGCTACTCAGACATAGAACCACAAGCACATCAGGGATGCTCAACTGCAATTCATATACCAATCTCTTGTTCACGTCTGAGAACGAAAGAGGCCATCCCAGTTCATGTTTTAAGCCGGTATCCATCACCATCAATAAACATAACGCAAACGTTGCCGCAACATCCTACTCCCAGTATCCATGAGCATTACTCAACAAGAGGCCAAGCGAACCTGACTGATCCTGTGATACATCATCACCTCTTCTTGAACCCATACTTCTTGCGCTCATAGAAGAGGTCGGTCTTGGCGCTACCGAGGTTGACGATCTTGGGGCACCCGTCCCGGTCCTTCTCCTGCTGCGTGCACTCCTTGCAGTAGTAGGCATCCGAGATGCCCACGCCACCGCAGATGACGCACCTCCCCTGGAAGGACCCGTAGTTGCACTCGTCGCAGACACGGACCAGTGTACACGGTCGCACATATGAGTCACAGATGACGCACTTGCCGTCGCACTTCTCGCACAGACGCCCGATGGCGATGCCAGGCTGCTTCCGGCACATGATCAGGTCTGGGTGGTGCTTCGCCATGGCTGTCGGATGTTAATCTGGCAAGCCATATTACAATGGTTAGTGCAGTATCATGGAGCAATGTTACAGCTGTGTGAAGAACGACATGAACTGGCACAGAAACAGTGGAAGGTTCACTACATAATGCAAAGAGAAATGTTAATTAGTTATTTATTTAACTTGTAGCAAGTAATAAGGGAAAACTTCGTTTCAGCAACTACGCTCTTTCCATATGCATCGATCATTTCAATATTTTTTCCACCCTACCGTTAAGTGTTCTTCCTTTTTGTCATTGTTGTCAGCTTGGCTTTGTTTGACTGAACAAAAGAATACAAATATCCTACATGAGTGACAGGAGGAGCCCTCCATCATTGCTACTCAGCCAAACACATCTTATATGATTTGGAGATGGCCATCCTATATTCCTATGTGCCATAGTTAAAGCAATTGAGTCTATAGCCACAAAGAGAAAAAAAAGATACAAAAGGGTGGCAAAGAAGAGGGAGGGAGGGAGGGGGGGAATGACAGCAGACCAGAAATTTCAGTCGAACAATGAAGAAATGATTAACCCAAGTGGGAGGAAGATTGAAACCTCCCTACCAATAGTCGATGTACAGGGCACGACAATAGGCAAAATGCACATTGCTTGATGGAAACAGGTGATCATCCAAATAAAAAATGATGTGGTTAATTTTCAACATTGAAATTTAGCACACTAAAGGATTCTTAGAATTGTAGCCAGCCACTTTTAACAATCCAACCATATTGTTAAGCCCTTCCACAAAGAAGAGGTTCAGCATACTGAGTTATAAGCTATGCCCACATAGGAAATTTCTTGCTTTGCCAATCGCCACAAGTTGGAAAGATTGCAGTATATAATGCAGTTCAAGTAAAAATATGCGGAGTGCAAAGATGTCACCCCTGACATGAAACCATATTAGGTGTATCATCAGAAAATGAAAAATAAGACTAGTGCAAGGTTGGTATGGTTACTTGACAGCTTGAAAGTATACGACTCTACACCATTGCATTTGTAGTGATATTTATATTTAAAAGGTGTAGCATGGAGATAAGTTAAAATATTTCTTGATATGCTAAAATGAATTTGTTGGAATAATTTTGGTGGTTTAGAGTTTAGACATTGGACTGACAACAGTCATTTGCGTCAATCTCAATTGTGGACACCTATTGGTAAGGGAGGAGGGCCGAATGATCTTTTCTAAGCGAGGTGCCAATATCAGCATCAACTAGCCCTTCAGCAAAAAATATTTAGAAATAAACAGCCCAAATGTTGTCACGTTTGATTGGATACATTATACCCAAAGTCGGTGGTGTTCGGCTGTTCGCAAACAAACGGCTGAATCAACAGTTTGCTTTTCTTACAGACACAGGCACACAGGTACTACTTGTTTGAAGCTGCTACTGTTACTGGCTTACTGCCACAGAGGTACTTGTTTGAAGCTGCTACTGCTAGTACAATGCTACTACTGATGCGGATGAGCATTCGAATTAACAAGTTGCCTGTTAGACAGGTATCCATACAGGACGACAAGTAGAAATCACACAGGACACGGCAGGGGGCGGCCCCCCGGACAAGGAGCAAACCTAGAAACCGGGTTCTTCGAAGGGTGGTCAGTGCGGGGGCGCCAATCAGCAGCAACTAAGCACGCGCGCGCGGGGCGTGGCACCTGCTAGCAGACCACCGCGTCGACGACGACATTTCAGATCGAGAGGTCGCTCGTGGGCGAAACCGGCGGGATCTAAGGATAGCACGCGGTTGGTTCTTCAACAGTGTTCAGTAGCGCATGAACCCAAGGGGGATGGGGGTGGATCCATGGGAGCGACTGATCTAGGACCACGTACCGGCGAAAGGAGAGGTGGAGTGGAGCAGGACGGCCGCTGCGGCGAGGCCGACGGAGGGGCGGGGGCGGTGCCGGTGGAGGCGGAGGCGGAGGATCCGGCAGGGCAGCGGGAGTCAGGAGAGGAGGAGGGGAGGGAATAGGTCCCGGTGGGCCTTGGGCTTCGGAGTCAGGTTTCGTGGGCTCCGGCGCATGTTGGGCTTGGCACGACGGGCCCATCGAAGCCTAAACAAAGCCTAGACATTGACGAGACGTGCATGGATTTTTCTTTTTTTCTTTTTTTTTTCAAAGGCACAACCAAAAGTCATCCATGGATATCCAATGTTTGGTTTCGTGGATCACTGGGACAAGGAAATTCCTGGATAGGAAATACTAAGAGAATGCCCCGCGCGTTGCTGCGGGAATTACCGGTAAAATTATACTATCATAATATATGTTAGTGGATGATATTTAGTATTCTAGCATGGTCAACTAAATATATGTTAGAAAATGATGTGGTTTGTTAATGTGAATAACATAGATATAGAGGATAAATGATATGTGTTAGTTTGATTTATTAGTGGATAATGATGTGAACACTTTGCATGGCGGGGTAATGTATTAGTGGATGTTGATGTGGACGCTTTGCATGGCAAGAGAATTAGTTAATGGGATGCTCTAGTGGATGATGATGTGGATGCTTTGTATGTTAAGAGAATTAGCTAGTGGGGTTTATCTATATAAGAGATATAGATACCATAAGATACTGGATTTTCTGGTTCGTAAAAATCTCGCAGACCAAGCTTATCTATGTCTTCTAATCATTATCATTAGTAAATAAATTAAGAATTATTAGTATATTATATTATTACTTAGTAGTTATGATGGTAGGGTTAGTTTTAATAAGTGCTAATACATTGATTAGTGTGTGTTTGTGTGCTAACTAGGTTATCAGTAGTGCTAATAATTAACATATTTATTTTAAATTAGTGATTACCATGACAAAATTAGTATCAGTGCATATTTTTAGTGTATAATTAGTTGTTATTTAAATAATAGATATATTTAGTCAACTACTCTTAGCTCATCCACTTTCATCTAAATAACACACACAGAAATTAAATAACCATTAGGGAAATTCTAATTGACCTGTGAGTGCATATAATCGTCAGGGAAATTCCTAATTCCCTGACGGTTTCGCATTTGTTTTGACGGTCATTGCATAAACCGTCAAGATAATTAATATTACCTTAACGATTCTTGAAAAACACACATGAAAATACTAGAAAATCAAGAACATGAACAAAAATTTTTCTCCTTTTAATGTGATGTGAAATTTTGTAACTAGCCTTTCTCCCTCATGCTAGCGCCAAATGGTATGTTTATTTTTTCTAGTTCTTTCTAAAATCATGATCTACCAATTAACAATATTTATTTAGATATCAATTGCTGTTTCTTGTTTTTTTACATATGTTTGTTTTCCATTCATGTATATAGAGAAATCACCTTGTGAAACCACCTTTAAAAAATGTCTTTCACACTCCAAACCTTTTTGACAATAATAGGAAACAAGGGGCAGATATACATCTAGGCTTGACATGCTAGCTTCATCTATCTTTTAGTTAGCAAGAGTGTTGAACTTTGGGAGGAATGAAGAAAAATACATGAAGGTAAATAACAAATGCATGAAAACCTTTAATAAGCTATCCACCACTATACACTCATAAAATCCAACTTCTAAACTGAGCACGATCATGGGCATAGATAATATATAGATTACAAAAAATTGCTCAGCAGGCACCAGGTAAACTAATTAAACATAATCTATAAAGGATCGTGCTGTGCATTCTTAATTCATTTATTGCAAATGCGTCAGCAGTCTTGTTTTTTTTTTGCACAGAAATTCTGTTGCTTAACGGTAGATTATTTTTTGTTAATACTACACGCGCCCCATGCTGATCCTACAAGATCTCATATTCTTAATTTCTTATTATGAAGTACCAAAAGAGGCACATGACACGAGACGACTATTGATTCCCCATATTAGCAGCTCTGTTATAATAAAAAATGGAAATAACTAAGGCCTTGATTAGATACACCCAAAAACCCAAAACTTTACAAGATTCTCCGTCACATTGAATATTACGGCACATGCATGAAGTATTAAATATAGATAAAAATAATAACTAATTGCACAGTTTACCTGTAAATCACGAGACGAATCTTTTAAGCCTAATTACTTTATAATTAAACAATGTTTGTCAAATAAAAACAAAAATGCTACATTATCAAAATCTAAAACCTTTTTGCATCTAAACAAGGCCTAAGCTGGTTACTTTGTTCTCCCCGCGGTAGAAATTAATGAAATTTCCATTTGTCCACAGACGACAGAGAAAACTGAGGATCGTTGTTGCATTCCATTTCAAATTACCATCATTTTCTCTTATGTGGTCGATTTAGCTTCTTTTGAAGAAACTACAGGTCAGGCAATTCCTTAATTATTACTCACAGGTGGATTTTCTCCTCTAAACTTTAGAGCTAAAACTCCAAACAAGTGGTCTAAAGTTAGCTTCAAACTTCAACCCATCTCATATTAGAGCTTAGAGCTCAAGAAAGAGCTAAAGTGCTCTAAAATTTAGATCTAAAATTCCCAATATCCAATGTTGATTTTGGTGTGTTCCGCCCTGATCCTGCCTGGATCAAGATGTTTGACTTTGTAGCATTTTTTTTTTAAAAAAAAAGTTAGCATGCAGAACGAGTTACAATATTCTAGTAGCTAGTAAGATAGTGTTTTACTAGTGTAGAGGTAGAATCATCGCTCAGCACAATCCCCCGATGCAATAATGCTCTCTCCATACCCTATCAGCAACCTCCAGCTACACCCTGTCCAAACGCAAGAAACTGCATCTTTTTGAAATCGTGCGCCATAAACAAAATCATCTTTCAACGACCCATACCCTGATGATGACATGATATGATTTCTCGTTTCATCGTCTTTATATTAAAAAAAACTAAACATGACAGCTCTCGCACCGCCCCCTCCTATAAGATGCCACCTCACTCATCAGGGTCGTCATCGTCGTCACTCACAACCAGCCAGCTTCCTCCGCTTCCTCACGCACACACCGCCGCCGGCAGGCAGGCATGGAGAAGAAGCGGGTGGTCATCGTCGGAGCCGGCGTCAGCGGCCTCACGGTGTGCAAGCACCTGCTGGAGCTCGGCTGCCGGCCGGTCGTCTTCGAGGGGGACACCGTGCTGGGCGGCGTGTGGGCGCGCGCGCCGGCCTGCACCGAGCTCCAGACGCCGCGGCCCATGTACCAGTACTCCGACTTCCCGTGGCCGGAGACCGTGACGGAGGTGTTCCCGAACCACCGCCAGGTGGTGGCGTACCTCGACGCCTACGCGCGCCACTTCGGCGTGCTGGGGTGCATCCGCTTCGCCCACCGGGTGGTCGGCATGGAGTACCACGGCGGCGGCGGCGGCGGCGTCAGCGAGCAGGACATGGACGCGTGCGAGGAGTGGGCTGGGAACGGCCAGGCGTTCGGCTCCGGCGCCGGCGAGTGGCGGTTGTCGGTGGCTGACGCCGACGGCCACGTTGAGGTGATCGAGCTACCAGGCCTAGCATGCATTTAATTTGCCCGAGATATAAATCACGCAGATCTGCACTCTCTCTTTTAATTTTTAGATACTCCAATATACATGCATGTGCCATGTGGTACACTATTCACGATTCAGCGATTGGTTTGAGGAATAGGGTATCTTCTCTTCTCATTCCTTACTTTATTTTTATTTGGCTTGTGTGATTGGTTCATGAAATGAGGCGTCCATTCGTTGTCACATTATTTTTTACAGGCTAATAATTAGTATGTGCACGAGGATCACCAAATTCATTGAATGAACTTATAATACCATCTCATAAAGCATGAAGAAATTTCACAAACCAAAAGAGTTAAGTGAGCTAGATAACAAAAGAAAACAACATAACTATATTTTACTCACATTTACATTTTAGGGGAAATATATTTCTATATAAATCCAGACATGACATTACCCCTGAAAAGAATTTAAATATATGGAAAAATATATTTCCATATCCGATCCATAAATTGGAAAAGTTATTTTTATCATGTATATGTGTGACAGCAATATCCGTATCGAATGGTTGTATCTTGAGCATATCCATATCCGTCCAGCTATATGGATATGGACACAGATATAAACAAATAGATATGGGGATGGACATAATTGAACAGATATGGATATGTATGTACATAACTCAACAAAATTCATCTCTTCTCAACAGAACTGAACAAGATATGGTAGAGCACCTTAGGGCTTGTTTGCATACTAGAATAGAGCTAAGTTTAGTCACCTAAAAGTCTATTCGTTTAGCTAAAAAGCTATAGCTGAAAGACTAAAAGTATTGTTCGCTGATTTGTTGTGAAAGAAAAATACTGCTAAATAGCTGGTAGATTCGACAAATAAGCTCAAGCGAACAAACACCATAATATAAGTTTTCTCATAAATAGAAGTTTTTAACTTCAGCATATACAAAAAGAATTACAGAGCATGTTTGCATAAAGATTGTGTTCTATAATCCAGAAACTAAACTATTTTTACCTTTGTGCAGACACACAAAGCAGACTTCGTCGTTCTATGCATGGGAAGGTTCAGTGGTATTCCCAACATACCTACATTCCCAGCAGGCAAAGGTCCAGAAGTATTTGATGGGCAGGTGATTCACTCCATGGACTATGCCAAAATGGGCGCAAGTAAAGCTAAGGAGATGATCAGGGGCAAGCGTGTAACTGTTGTTGGCTACCTGAAATCAGCACTTGATATTGCCGCTGAATGCGCCGAAGTAAATGGTAAATACAGAACATAGTCCTCTTTGCCTCACTTCACTGTTCACTCATCAGCTTTATTTGAAGTTCTACGCATATGTTGATAGCATGTTGAACAATTATTAGAACTAAAATTTCAGATGTGCAGTACTTAACCTTGATTTGTGCTGCAGGCACTGCTCACCCATGTACAATGGTGGTCAGAACAAAGCACTGGATCTTACCGGACTACTTCGCCTGGGGCTTCCACATCTCAAAGCTCTATCTCAACCGTTTCTCTGAACTCCTCATTCACAAGCCTGGCGAAGGCCTTCTGTTGTCAATTTTGGCCACCCTTCTGACTCCGTTGGTAACTAAACTAATATCTAATGCATCTAGTTATTACTACTCCTGTAATATTAATAACTGACAAAAAATTAAACATATACACTTTCCAGAGTGAATTCAGAAATAAACAATCCATGTGTTTCATTTAACTATATGAACTGAATTCTGAAAAATAATCTTTGTGTTTCATTTAACTATGTGTGTAGAGGTCGGTGTTCTCCAAGTTCGCCGAGAGCTACTACTCCATTCCGATGAAGAAGCACGACATGGTACCTGACCACAGCCTGTTCGAGGCGTTGGCTGCAGCCACCATCGCCATCACGCCCAAGGACCACTACAAGCGGCTGGACGAAGGCAGCATCGTGCTCAAGAAGTCCAAGACGTTCAGCTTCTGCAAGGAAGGCGTGGTCGTGGAGGGTGAGACGTCGCCGGTGAAGAGCGACGTGGTGATCTTCGGCACCGGCTTCAAGGGCGACGACAAAATCAAGAACATGTTCACTTCAGAGTATTTTCGAAACATTGCAGTTGGGTCAGAATCCACTACTGTGCCTCTCTACAGGTTTGTACATATATATCTCTTCTCTTCTCACTATTGATTTGTTTGTCCTCTGAGTCTGAATGTCTGAATTCTAGCTCGCTTGATCTTGGCGACTCATTTGAATTTGCTAATTAAATTTCCAAACATCATGATTGTATTTGCAGGGAGTGCATACATCCTAAGATCCCTCAGCTGGCCGTGATCGGATATTCCGAGAGCATTGCGAACATGTACACCTCGGACATTCGCGCCAAGTGGTTGGCGCGCTTCTTGGACGGCGGCTTCAGACTACCAAACGTCGCGGCGATGCAGAAGGATGTCTTGGAATGGGAGAAGTACATGAAGAGATACTCTGGAAGATACTTTCGCCGGTCCAGCATTCTAATCCTGCACACTTGGTACAACGACCAGCTCTGCCGTGACATGGGGTGCAACCCGAGGAGGAAGAAAGGGTTCTTTTCTGAACTGTTTGAGGTCTATGGCCCTGGCGATTATGCCAACCTACTCTCCAACTCAAAGTCCAAGGAGCAGTAGAGACCTTGTGCTTAGATTCCTTTGGCGTGTATAAAGATCAGTTCATGCTCTCAGATATTCTTGTTATTCAACGAGAATATATAATGTGTGTACGTACTGTCGTGATGACCATCTTTGCACTTATCTAAATGATGTAAAGCTTTCATGATATATAATAAAGTTACGTGTATGTTACTCCCTCCATCCATAAAAGAATGCAACTATAGGAATAGGATACATCCGAGTTAAAATAGAGTTTATAATGGATAATATCAAAATTTATATCTCCAACTAAGTTTATTATAAAAATATATTTCATAATCAATTTAATGATAAATATTTTGAATTATAACTATTAGTAGTGTTTTTATATACAACAAAATAAAACTATGATGAACAACCTACTCTTAGTGGAAAGTTTTGGTTTCATAGATATTTAATTTCATAACTTCAAGAATTGATAATTGTGTCAATAAAGTTTTCATCCCCATTGAACTCATTTTTTGTCTTTCTTCTTCAAAACATTGTCACATCATCAAAAGCGCTTAGGTCTTGTTTGTATGTAGTCGGATTCGCATCAATCCACATGTGTTGGTGTGGATTGGAGTGGAACTTGAACTAAATTCCACCTCAATCCACTCCAACACATGTGGATTGAGGTGAATCCGACAACATCCAAACAAGGCCTTACGTGGGTCTTGTTCCGAGGGGATACACTCGGAATACACACGAAATGACATTAAAGGAGCATAAATAGTTTTGGTATAAAATGGAATCCAAATGAATGACGTTAAAAGGAGCTAAAAAATGGCATAAAATGGAATCCAGATGAGACGTAGAGCTCATCGCAACGAACAAAAAGGATATAAATTTTGTCGAATTTGGAGCTCAGATCCTAATCCTAATAATAAAGTTTTTTTTGAGAAAAAAAATAATAAAGTTGTAAAGGCTCATTTCTTGGCGGTGGGCTATTTCTTCCTCAGCACGTCCCTCCTGGCGGTACCATGCAAATGCGCTGCGGGCCAGCAGCCCAGCACGGCAGCACCGGTACTGGCACTCTGGCAGCCCATGGGCTGGGCTGGGCCTGTGGTTGTACATCCATTGGATTTGGCAGGCCGGGCCCATTGAAGCGCTGTACCCAGGCCGAAAAACTTTGTTCAACCTAAAACAAATCCATAGACATTGGCGTTTTTTCTTTTTCGAATCGGCGGAAATACAATAGTATTAGAGACTGTTGCAGGACAAAGTAGAAACTAGATAAGTCAGACAGAGTGGACTCACAAACCAGAGTTAACCTGATCAAGTTTAACCTGTGAACCATTACAAGCCATATAACGAACAAAAAAAAAGATAGACCTAGTGGTCAGGCTTGACATAAAGCCGGCTTGTAGGGGACTGCGTTGCATAATAAAATTTTCAGGGCAAAAATGAATTCTTCACAGCTTCACAAAACAAAACAAAAATCTTCACAAAACTGCAATCCAAATCGTTTTTTTAAAAAATAGAGATCCATATGAAAACAACCAAGAGTAGTAGACACAACGACATAATAAGCAGATACCACCATCTCCATAAGACCATAAACAGCTCCACAAAAGCAATTTACTTAAAGGACACAGGGGAACTTGGAAAATCAACGCTGCAGGTAGCAACACTATTCGTGGTTTACTGATAAATATCTCAATCCACAAAGTTACAGTTACATAGTAAGGCGGCATTGCTGTAGGTTCATCAGTGAACAGCCACCATTAGATACTAGATGCAGTTGCAAGCAAGTAGATTCACCGTGGAAATACACGCAAAGGAAGTTATAGGACCATCTTCTCCGTGAAACATATTCTTCAGGACTAGCAAGTGAGGGGAAAAAAGAAGGCATCAACAACCAGCTTTAAATCACAAAAAATACAATAACTGTCTGTATATGAATGATTTTGTAACAACAGTACTTCCAAACATAAAGCAACACATCTACTTCCGGCAAAGAGCGACGTGGTGATCTTCGGCACCAGATTCAAGGGCGACGACAAGATCAAGGACATGTTCACTTCAGACTACTTCCGCTGCGTCGCGGTTGGGTCAGAATCCACAATTGTGCCTCTATACAGGTATGCATGTATATATATATATATTTTTTTCTTACGATTATCAGTTGTCCTTTGATAGATGTACTATTGATTTGATGAATTCAAGCTTTACCTTGGCCGTATATATTTGAATCTGCTAAATTTTCAAACATGCATGTTTTCACACAAAGGAGTGTGCATACATCCTAAGATCCCTCAGCTTGCTGTGATCGAATACTCCGAGAGCATTGCGAAAATGTACACGTCGGACATTCGCGCCAAGTGGTTGGCGTGCTTCTTGGATGGCGGCTTCAGCGGTGATGCAGAATGATGTCCTGTACATGAAGATATATACTCTGGAAGATATTTTCGCCGGTCCAGCATCTTGATCCTGCACACCTGGTACAACGACCAGCTCTGCCGTGACATGAGGTGCAACTTGAGGAGGAAGAAAGGGTTCTTTTCAAAACTGTTTGATGCCTATAGCCCTGGTGGTTATGCTAACCTGCTCTTCAAGTCAAGTCCAAGGAACAATAGAAACCTTGTGCTTAGGCCTTGTTTAGATACACCAAAAAACCCAAAACTTTACAAGATTCTCCATCACATCGAATCTTACGGCACATGCATGAAGTATTAAATATAAATAAAAATAATAACTAATTGCACACTTTACTTGTAAATCACGAGATGAATCTTTTAAGCCTAGTTACTCTATAATTAGACAATGTTTGTCAAATAAAAACGAAAATGCTACAGTGTCAAAATTCCAAAACTTTTTGCATCTAAACAAGGCCTTAGATTCCCTTGGCGTGTATATGGATCACTTCATGCATACATGTTCTTTTCCTTGATGTGAGTGAGACTACAGGTTTGTACATGTTCAATGAATATAATGTGTGTACTGCCGCCTATGTGATGACCATCTTTCCACTTATCTAAATGATGTAAATTAAGCTTTCATGTCATATAATAAATTTGGATGCATGCAATTATATGAGCTGTCATTGCCATCCTATATTCTGGCATTAAAAGGAGCACAACAATTTTGGCATGGAATCCCGATGACACTTCATTGAAACGAACTAAATGGATATGTTTTTTAGAAAGGCGACAAAAAGCTTTTACTATATTTTTATTAGATGAAGAAAAGAAAAAGAAATACAACATAATTACAACTCCCACTTTAAACTCCCAAACTGTCGACGAAAGCTGTCGGCAGTCTACCTTAGGGTATACCCACGGTAGTAGTTTATCGGTAGACGGTGCGCAAGCTACGAACTCGATGGTGACGCAAGACACGGACAAACTTTTTATCCAGGTTCGGTCGCCGTGTGGGCGTAATACCTATGTCCTGCGTCTTGTTGTATTGATTTGTGTTGAGAGAATAATGTGTCCTAATGGGGGTCCCTTGCCTCTCCTTATATAGTCTGGAGGGCAGGGTTACAGATCTGGAAACTAATCCTAGTCGGTTACAATTGCCATGGATAGTTCGGTATCAATTCCTATTCTAACCGACTAGAATCCTGCTTGATCTCCACGTCCTGTTTCTTTGCACGAAACTCCGAGCAGTCGGAACAAGCCTCGAACTTGTCTAGTAATAGGCCAAACCTCCTGGCCCAAGTCTAGCCGTAAGGGTATAGGGGTTTATACCCCCACAGCTAGTCCCCGAGCACCATGTATTGTGATGTAACACGTCGTCTTGAGCTTCTTCGACCAGTGAGGCTTGACATCTTCGATAAGCAGGAAAGTCGCCCGAACAGTTGCAACGGTATTTTAACCAACTCAAAAGACAGTTGATCAACATTGACATCGAAGAAGCAGGTTGTTCGAAGAATGTATGGTGCTCTTAATCAAAAAAAGATTTCTTTCCTAGTGAAGTGTGCCCACTTTACTTTTCTGAAAAGTACAGACTTTCAAAAAGCAAGCATGTTCACCGTAAGGTGAAGTGTGCCCACTTAGTCCCCGAGCCTGGTAGTAGGTGACGTAGGCACGTGGTGCCAGGGTCTAAAAAGAAAATCATCTTAAAATTTCTGATACTAACATGCATCGCTAGATGCATCGTACCTATGTAGTCCCCGAGCTTGCTGGAAGGCGAAGTATGAGCCTTGTAGCAAGGTCTAAAAAGTAAAATTGCCCCTCAGTTGTATATGAGTCCAATTCATATGTAACTGAGAAGAGCAGTCCCCAAGCTGTGGTCGGAGAGTGATAGCCCCGAGCACAGTGAAGGGAGTGATTGACGAGTCCACGAGCACGGTTGAGAATGTAGACGTGCTCGGTGGTCGGTACAGTCCCCGAGCACGGCGTAGGGACTAGTGGACAAGTCTCCGAGCGTGGTTGGGAACGTAAATGTGCTCGGTGATCGGCACAGTCTTCAAGCACCGCGTAGAGAGTAGTCAACAAGTCCCCGAGCGTGGTTGGGAACGTAAACGTGCTCGGTGGTCGGAGCAGTCCCCGAGCACAGCGTAGGAAATAGTCGACGAGTCCCCGAGCGTAGCTTGTTGACTGGACCAAACTCTAAAAAAATAAATATGGAGAATAGGTAGTACATGAGGTATAAATAAACTCTAGATAAAAAATTAGTACTGATATAAGTTTTAGATTTTTCGTTATAAAATTAGCACGAATAGTTAATTCATCCTAGAGCTTGTACCAGCTCTGGTCTAGCCAACAATCAGCATGAGGTGTGGAACCTAGACACGCGTGAGATTGCCAGCCTCGCCAGAGAGCTACTGCCGACCACCCGGAACGCAGAGAACGGATCTCATGCACGTGTAGGGAGGAGTCGGAGACAGTACCGGCTCTGGAAAACTCGTGTAGGAGAAAAAACTAGTCGGCTAACCAAAAAATTGTTTTGAAGGATTAAAAATATTATGCCATAAATAAATAAAATATTAGAAGTGTATTTATCTTTGGACGAAAGTCTGGTCGGTGGTGACACAATTGTCTGGCCCTCGAGCTTTTTGACTTGCTGTCATGACGGTGGTCGCGGTTGTCGTAGCGCCGTTCTTCACGGCGATTATTATTGCGACTGGTGGTCCGAGCAAGTAGGCCAAACAACTTGGTCGATAGTGCGAGCACGTCGGTGTCGTCAATTTGCCTCCCTTTGTAGCAGGGAAGCGGATGACGCGTTGTCGGCGTGGTCGGAGACGTTGCTGGAGTAGTGGGAGTCGTAGTCAGCGTGGTTGGAGCCGCGGCTGACGTCGATGAAGAAGTGATTGGTGCAGATCGGATCTACGCCTCCTCCGTGGTCGTGGCGTTAAAGAAGGTTGAAGATGACGGTGAACGTGAAGCCACCCGCCATGGCCGCGAAGTCGGGGATGATGGCCATCTTGTTCGTCTGGGAAGCTGTACGCACACCCCCTACCTGGCGCGCCACTGTCGACGAAAGCTGGTCGGCAGTCTATCTTGGGGTATACCCACGGTAGTAGTTTATCGGTAGACGGTGCGCAAGCTACGAACTCGATGGTGACGCAAGACACGGACAAGCTTTTTATCCAGGTTCGGCCGCCGTGTGGGCGTAATACCTACGTCTTAAGTCTTGTTGTATTGATTTGTGTTGAGAGAATAATGTGTCCTAAGGGGGGTCCCTTGCCTCTCCTTATATAGTCTGGAGGGCAGGGTTACAGATCTGGAAACTAATTCTAGTCGGTTACAATTGTCATGGATAGTTCGGTATCAATTCCTATTCTAACCGACTAGAATCCTGCTTGATCTCCACGTCTTGTTTCCTTGCACGAAACTCCGAGCAATCAGAACAAGCCTCGAACTTGTCTCGTAATGGGCCAAACCTCCTGGCCCAAGTCTAGCCGTAAGGGTATAGGGGTTTATACCCCCACACAAACCTCTGGAGCCAGCCACTTAAACAAACAAAGACAAACAAAGATAAAGAGGAAATAAGAAAAGAACTCGCAGAGGCTAATGGTGAGCTTTCACGTTTGGACTAAAGACTAACTGGAATTGATCTATGTCTTCCTTGCATAATCGTGCCATTTTTCTTGGTCGCAGACTTTTGTTATAGAAGGTTCTGTTTCTCTCTTTCCAAATATTCTACCAAAAAATAGATCATGAGGTCATCGAAATTTCTCCTGTGGGGTTTGTCTATCCGTAGCCTGCATCTGCGCCAGTACCCATGGAGTGACCCATCTAAATGGATATATGTGTGTGTGTGTTTTTATGACAGCTCAAATAATTGCATGAAAGCTTTACATCATTTAGATAAGTGCGAAGATGGTCATCACACAGATGACAGTACACACGTTATATTCATTGAACATGTACAAACCTGTAGTCTCACCCGCAGCAAGGAAAAGGACATGTACCCATGAAGTGATCCGTATACACGCCAAGGGAATCTAAACACAAGGTTTCTACTGTATATAGTATTGATCCTTGGGCGAGATGGCAACGGTGGCCGCAGCTAGCGCCTTAAACAGGCTGTGGTAGGGCATGCGAGCTTATTCGTTTGAGTTTATCTATTTCTCTCACAATAAATCAACGAATAGTATTTCTAGTCATAATTTTTCAGACAAGAAATGGAGTAGTAGCTCTCGGTAGACTTGGAGCACGCCCACCTCTACACACACAGTTAAACAGATTGTTAATTTCTAAATTTATCACTCCGAAAAGTGGTGTATATGTCTACCAGTTCTTAGTTATTACTAAGGGAGTCGAAAGGGTGGCCAAAGATCGACAGGAGAAGGCCCTCGTCAGGCTTGTGGGGCCCTCGCTAGGCTTGTGGATGAGGAGTATAGCGAAACGGTTGAGATAGAGCTTTGAGATGTGGAAGCCTCTGGCGAAGTAGTCATTTTTCTGGGACTCCAATTATTGCGCTTCAAAGGTTGGGACTCTAGATGTCGACTTCGTAGAAATAGACCTCCAAACATTCGACACTTGAATTTCTTGCCATTCTATGTATTTTCTTTATTTTCTAATCTCTACTCTATCTATGTATTTGGCATCTGGATGGACGTTTCTGCCGTTCTGCTCTTTTCCACGTCGATCGACCTTTCCTAAAAATTGTCATCGATGATTATATTAGTAGAAAACGCGGCCGACAAGATCCATCTTGCTGCCTTGCCTGCCTACCAGCAAGCAAGGGCGGCGGCGGCCTGCTGCCTGCCTGCTTGGTACGGGAGGTCGGGAAGTCGATGGCGGCCACGTAGGCCTTGTCACCTAAAAACCAAAATCTTTTCAAGATTTTTCGTTATATTAAATCTTACAGCATATGTATAGAACATTAAATATAAATAAAAACAAAAACTAATTGCACAATTTACCTGTAAATCGCGAGACAAATTTTTTAAGCCTAGTTACTTTATGATTGGACAATGTTTATCAAATAAAAACAAAAGTGCTACAATATCAAAATTCAAAAAAAAAACTAAACAAGGGCGTAACCGTGCACAAATCACAAAAGGGCAAAAACATCCATCCAGGTGTTAAATACATGGAAGAATCTATATACCTAATAATAAAAAAGTAAACTTTCCATCATATTTTTTTCTGCCTCTTCTTTGCTTATAGAGTTCGTGTAGGACAATCATTCGGAGATAGGGCACCTCTGTTGGTGGTTTGGGAAAAAGATCAGAAAAAGAAATATAAGAGAAGGAAGGGATCCTGGTGGAGAAGTGTAAAAGAGAAAGAAATGATGAGAGGATGTAAAAGTGCAGCCGATGTTACACCTATTATTGAGCTAGGCTGGAATCCGGCCGGGAGAGTTGCATACTTGCATGTTGACATACGGGAAACAACAACCTCAACTGAGCAAATGTTTCTTTTCTAGCATCTCTAACAGTTAGGCATTTACGTTTAGCATTCTTATTTTTTTATCAAAAATCTTAAAAACACGTATCCAACAATTTTGCATCTTGGATTGACATTTTAGAAAAGTTGTCATTTACCTGGTCAAGCCGCACATATATGCGAGCCGACGGAGCACTTGGCAAACGCGATCGCCGCGAATCCCGCGCTACTCCGCGGCACCGTGACTCTTCGTGCCATATATTCCGCAACTTGGACTCTTACAGCGCCACCTTTTATTTGCCGCGATCTGGAGTTCCCGCGCCTCCGTTCTGTGTCTTGAGGACAGAAGTAGCCGAGGGGATCGCCAAAGAGTCAAGGGGATCGCCAGTCTGTTCCATCTTCATCAAGGCAGCAGGTAGGGTTCAGGTACTTGAAGCAGCGATTGGCAAGGATTTGAAGCAGCGACGATGGTGGAGAGCGATCGGCGGGGCACCAGAGACTGGCAGCACAGTTCCTCCGCGCGCGAAGAAGAGGTGCGAAAGGAAGCCGCGACCGGACGGAGAAGCGCGCGCTGAAAAAATTTCGCGGCAAGTCAATCTGGGTCCACAATTTGGTAAAAGCTAAGTCAATTTTGCAAAACTCTTGGAGATGGCTTGTTTTTCTCCTTCCGATTTCGTTTTGAGAGTTGGCAAACTACAATAAATGGCAAAGAAAAAATGTGAAACTGTTGGAGATGCTCACATACTCCCTCCATCATAAATTGTAAGTTATTCCAAAAATCTTAGAGAGTCAAAGCATCTCAAGTTAAAACTGAAAGGCCTTTAAGCCCGTTCAAACTGAAAGGCCTTCAAGAAAGCTTGTGTAACAGTGCTTTCCGTAATTTGCATATATAGCATGACAACAAGATTCAGCTTCTAGGAAAAATGATTGTTTCTCAACTCTTAACATTGTTCCATGCTTACCTTTTCCAATATATTAGAGTTGAGTGACATATTTGAGAAATGAAATTCAACCTTTAAAGGCGGTCCCCACTCCCCACATCCGTAACGGTGTCCGTTTCATTTTGGTTTTTGGTTTTTTATCCCCGTGCGGCCGTGCAATTTCCCACATCTTGTGTCCCTATCAGGTACAACCTTTGATAGCTATAATACCTTGGGCGTAACAAACTTGGATTACCGTTCCGTGTTCTTCATGTAGTTACTCGGTTCGACTCAGTTCCGACTTTGTAAAATCACAATCTGTAATAGACAAAGCACATAAAAACAACAACCTTGTTTGCTTGTCTGAAAAATCATAGTAACATATGTGGTAACTGGTGATTAGGTATTTAGGTTGAACGCGCTAAAACAGCAACAAATGAGGACGTACGCTAGGAGTGGCATTCCTGAGACGATGACGTTGAGCCATACTGAAGTAACTCGAAAGTAGTAGTGTGTGCCGGAGTGTGGCATAATACTGTACAATCATTAGAAATGAAGCTTTTTAATTTTTTTCTTATTAAAACTTACATCAATCAAAACAATTATAATATATATGAGAATTAATGATATGGGTATATTTATAAGTAAATATTTCTATACTTTGCAAAAGAAATCTATTCAGGTCATATTTTAATTTAACACGAGTTTAATGACACTCATATTATTAATAACATTAACTTATTTGCTTTTAAATGGATATATAGCATTAACGTCATCGTTTTTCTTAAACTTTGATAATATTTTTACTCGTTGCAACTCACAAACATATATATTTAATTAGAAAAGGAAGAAAATACATAGAATGGTAAGAAAATCAAGGGTTGTATATTTGGAGGCCTATATTTACAAAGTCAATGTTCGAAGTCTTAAAACTGCTAAGCACAACTATTTTAGAGTCTTAAATATGTAATTTTCTCTTCTATAAGATGCCACCTCATCACTCATCAGGGTCGTCAATCGTCATCGTCACTCACAGCCAGCCAAGCTTCCGCTTCTTACCTCACGCACGCTAGCTAGCTACACACCCACAACAATCACACACCGCCGGTAGGCATGGAGACGAAGCGGGTGGCCGTCGTCGGGGCCGGCGTCAGCGGCCTCACGGTGTGCAAGCACCTGCAGGAGCTCGGCTGCCGGCCGGTCGTCTTCGAGGGGGACACCGTGCTGGGCGGCGTGTGGGCGCGCGCGCCGGCCTGCACCGAGCTCCAGACGCCGCGGCCCATGTACCAGTACTCCGACTTCCCGTGGCCGGAGACCGTGACGGAGGTGTTCCCGACCCACCGCCAGGTGGTGGCCTACCTCGAAGCGTACGCGCGCCATTTCGGCGTGTTCGGCTGCATCCGCTTCGCCCACCGGGTGCTCGGCATGGAGTACCACGGCGGCGTCGGCGAGCAGGCCATGGCCGCGTGGGAGGAGTGGGCTGGGAATGGCCAGGCGTTCGGCTCCGGCGCCGGCGAGTGGCGGCTGTCGGTGGTCGACGCCGACGGCCACGTTGAGGTGAGCTAGCAAGCCTAGCGTGCATTTAGCCGAGATAAAAATCATGCAGATCTGAACTCTTCTGTGTTTCGCTACAAAAGGGTGAAGTGAGCTACGGAGTAGATAACAGAAGAAAACAAAATAACTATATTTGGTGAGCTAGCAAGCTGCGGCAAGGCTATACACTACTACAATAATTTTAATCGAAGCAGACATTTTAGATTAATCGAGGCAGGCAATAAGATGTCATGATAAATAGAGGTATTTTCTGAGGCGTTTGCATGTAAATAATTTTTTAACTGAGAGGGTCATTTGGTTAATAAATTTTAGAAGACGGTTATTTTTTAGCTGACTTCATAAATCGATTTTGTAAGGCGATTGTATGTAACCGCGTCGGTTAATAAAAAATGTCTGTTTCGGTTAATCCGAGGCATTAATCGAGATGGCTGAAATTGCTGACCGCCTTTGGAAAGGGTTTTGAAAAGGTCACAGTTAAATTTTTTCTAGCAGTGATAGCATGCATTTTCCCAAGATATAAATGACGCAGATCTGCAGTCTTTTTTTCAGCTACAATATACATGCATGCGCCATGTGGTACACTACCCATGTGTTTAGTTTGACGAAAGAAGTGATTCATCTTTTTCTTATTCTTTATTTTTTTTATTTAATCCGTGAAATAAAATCAAATGGGTCAATCTATCGTCATATTATTTCTCACAAGCTAATAATTAGTATACGCCACCAAAATTCAAGGAATAAACTCATAATACACTACCCCAAGTGAGGCATGGAGTGATTTCACAAACCAAACACCACACCGTGAAAGAATTGATAAGGTCAAAGGAGTCGATAAAATGAGCTAGATAACAAAAGAACACAACATAACTATATTTTACTCACATTTATATTTTTGGGGAAAGGTATTTCTCTCTCTCTCTCTCTCTCTCTCTATATATATATATATATATATATATATATATATATATATACATATATATAAATCCAGAAAATAATTCAAATAAATGTCCATATCCCATCATATTTGGAAATTTGTTTTTTTCGTGATGTGTGTGTGACAGCAACATCTGTTCGGAATGGTTGTCGTGAGCATATCCATATATCCTTTCAGCTATGGATAGGGACATGGATAAAAATAAACAGATATGAATATGGACATAACTGAATATATATGGATATATACAGGGTACCTATATGTACATAACCTAACAAAATTCATCTCTTCTCAAACATATCTGAACAGTTATGGACATATTTGGATACCAAAACTAAAGTTTATAGTCCTAATAAGTCATCTAAATGGGTGGACTCATTTCTAGTCAACACCTTAACTAAACAACAACTAGTTCACTAGAAGGGGCGGATCAAGCGGTGAAGCGGGCAGGATCAAGCGGCCCCTCGTACCCCTTCCATGACAATGCAGCCTCTGTTTTAGTCTCTTCTAATTTTTATAAACATATAAAAGAGAAGCTCTAGAGCTCGAGGATAAACTTGAGCCCCCTCTTCTATGTTATTCTAGGTCCACCACAAATAATTAGTGGGCAAAGGCAAGCTAAAGTGAGCTAATAGTAGCTACTAGTCCACGTATACAAATAGGACCGTGCAAACTTTAGAAAAAATAGACTAATTAATAACTACTACCTTCATCTAAAATTATAAGTCATTCTAAAAATTTTGAAGAGTCAAAGGTTTAACCCTGAAATTGTTTTTACCTTTGTGCAGACACACAAAGCAGACTTTGTCGTTCTTTGCATGGGGAGGTTCAGTGGTGTACCCAACATACCCACATTCCCAGCAGGCAAAGGTCCAGAAGTATTTGATGGGCAGGTGATCCACTCCATGGACTACGCCAAAATGGGCACAAGTAACGCTAAGGACATGATAAGGGGAAAGCGTGTAACTGTTGTGGGCTACCTGAAATCAGCACTTGATATCGCCGCTGAATGTGCCGAAGTGAATGGTACACTGATTTTTTTTAGAATTTAATAGTACACAGATATAGAGTCCTCTACTTTTTTTTTTGTGAACAGATATAGAGTCCTCTACATTATTCCTTCTAGACATTGATTTGTACAGTCTATTTTAACGTTGTTGATTTGTGTTGTTTTAGGCACTGCTCACCCATGTACAATGGTGGTCAGAACAAAGCACTGGATCTTACCGGACTACTCCGCCTGGGGCTTCCACATCTCAAAGCTCTATCTCAACCGTTTCGCTGAACTCCTCATCCACAAGCCTGGCGAGGGCCTTCTCCTGTCAATCTTGGCCACCCTTCTGACTCCCTTGGTAATAACCAAGAACCAGTAAACAAATACACTACTTTTCCGAGTGATGAATTTAGAAATTAACAATCTGTGTGTTTAAATTTACTGTGTATGTAGAGGTGGGCCTTCTCCAAGTTTGCCGAGAGCTACTACTCCATCCCAATGAAGAAGCACGGCATGGTGCCTGACCACAGCATGTTCGACGCTTGGGCTGCGACCACGTTTGCCATCGCGCCCAAGGACCACTACAAGAGGCTGGAAGAAGGCAGCATCGTGCTCAAGAAGTCCAAGACGTTTACCTTCTGCAAGGAAGGCGTGATCGTGGAGGGCGAGCCGTCGTCGCCGGTGAAGAGCGACGTGGTGATCTTCGGCACCGGCTTCAAGGGCGACGACAAGATCAAGGACATGTTCACTTCAGAGTATTTTCGAAACATTGCAGTTGGGTCAGAATCCACAACTGTGCCTCTCTATAGGTATATATATGTATGTATATATTTCTTTGCTTACGATTATCATTTGTCCTTTGATGATAGATGTATTATTGATTTGATGAATTCAAGCTTGACCTTGGCCGTACTTGAATCTGCTAGAATTTCAAACATGCATGTTTTCACAAACAGGGAGTGCATACATCCTAAGATCCCTCAGCTTGCTGTGATCGGATATTCCGAGAGCATAGCGAATATCTACACGTCGGACATTCGCGCCAAGTGGTTGGCGCGCTTCTTGGACGGCGGCTTCACACTACCGAACGTCGCGGCGATGCAGAAGGATGTCTTGGAATGGGAGAAGTACATGAAGAGATACTGTGGAAGATACTTTCGCCGGTCCAGCATCTTGATCCTGCACACTTGGTACAACGACCAGCTCTGCCGTGACATGGGGTGCAATCCGAGGAGGAAGAAAGGGTTCTTTTCTGAACTGTTTGAGGTCTATGGCCCTGGCGATTATGCCAACCTACTCTCCAACTCAAAGTCCAAGGAGCAGTAGAACTTGTGTTTGCATTCATTTGGCATGTATACGGATTGCTTCATGCTCTCAGATATTCTTGTTACAGCGAATATATAATGTGTGTACTGTCATATGTGTGATGACCATCTTTGCACCTATCTAAATGATGTAAAGCTTTCATGGTATGTAAATATAATAAAGTTGGATGTATGTTACACCCTTCGTCCACAAAAAAAAAATGCAACTATGTGATGTGTCCGAGTCAAACTAGTTAATTTTGATTGAGTTTATAGTAGACATAGTATTAATATTTATATCTCCAACTAAGCTTATTATTAAAATATATTTCATAATCAATTCAATGGTACTTATTTTGTATTATAATTTATATTTTTTATAATTTTGGTCAAACTTCAAATCATTTGCTCCTTAAAAAATGGCAATTGTTTTCTTTTATAGACAGAGGGAGTATATTATTAACCGTCACTGCACTAAAATAATCACCTGACATTAGGTTTAGCTTGCTAAATCGTCGTTGACCATCGTTAAATACCATTTGAACGCTCTGGTGTGTAAAAGCGGTACAGATGTAGTTCTATATAATATTATATATTTTGAACTATAAATCCCAATAATTTTGTTCTGCGGGGATATGCTTGGAATACACACGAAATGACATTAAAGGAGCATAAATAGTTTGGCATAAAATGGAATTCAAATTAATGATACTAAAAGGAGCACACAAATTTGGCATAAAATGAAATCCAGATGAGACGTAGAGCTCATCGCAACGAACTAAACGGATATGTATTTTGACGAATTTGGAGCTCAGATCCTACCCTAATAATATAATAAAGTTGTAAAGCTCAGAAGTTTTAAAGGCTCATTTCTTGGCGGTGGGCTATTATTTCTTCCTCGGCACGTCTCTCCTGGCGGTGGCATGCAAATGCGCTGCGGGCCAGCACGGCAGCACCCAGCACTCTGGCAGCCCATGGGCTGGGCCTGTGAGCGTACGTGCATTGGATAGGCCCATTGAAGCGCTGTACCCCAGGCCGAAACCTTGTTCACAGCGGGGAATGCGTTGCGTAATAAAATTTTACAGGACACAAATGGATTCTTCACAGCTTGTCAGAAAATATCTTCACAAAACTGAAATCCAAATCGAATAAAAAAATGAAATCCAAATCGAAACAACCAATAGTAGTAGACACAACGACATAAGCAGAAACCACCATCTCCATAACAGCTCCACAAAAGCCAATTTGCTTAAAGGACACAAGGGAACTTGCAAAATCAACGCAGCAGGTAACACAGCACTATTCGTGGTTTACTGACAAATATCTCAAGCCACACAGTTACAGTTATCACATGATTTTGGGCATCGCTGTACGTTCATCAGTGAGCAGACACCGGTAGATGCAGTTGCAAACAAGTAGATTCACCGTGGAAATACACGCAAAGGACGGAAACCCCGCTCCCTTCTGCTTTTGATGCAAATGAAGTTATCTGGACCATCTTCTCCATGAAAGCCTTCACGCCTAGCAAATGAGGAAAAAAAAAAGAAGGCGGCATCAACAACCAGCTGCAAATCACAGAAACTACTATGCTATGCAACCAGATCCGGAACAACTGGCTGTAGATGCACAATTGCACATGATTTTGTAACAACTGTACTTCTAAAAATAAAGCAACGCCATCTATCTCCTGCTCAAGTAGTTGCAATAGGAGACTGTTGTATCAACGACAGTTTTGAAAGAGCAATTTCAGCATCTATCCATGGCAGAATTGGGGACGAGAGTGATGGCCATCTGTGAAGCTATATTACCCAGAACCAAACCTGGGTTCAGTTGACTACAATAAGATGTATTTGCTCAGCCAAATGTCAAGTAGGTAGACATAAAGGGTCCAGTTATTCAGCACAAACAGAAACAGCAGCAGCCAGCAAAGCAGAGGTGGGTACTAGACTAGAGCCAGGAATCAAAAGAGAAAAACACAGTTAAACTGAATAGCATGTTGATTTCACAATCATATGCTTTCAGTACCAAAATATGCCATTACACTCCCACATTGTATCTGCCTATCTGGCTAAAGCACTAGTGCAGCACTGCTCAGAGCTTTTGTGCCCCCTGGCAACCACACTAAGCTAATATCACCAATATATATCAGTAAAAAAGCAGCAAAGCTAAGAAATTGACCCTAAAATTGCTTATATATAGTATTAAATAGAAAGCAAGACTTACCCCAACCCTCATCCTCGACATCGCCCACCATTTGGGTTCTATCTTGAAGCAAAACATCAATCCTTTGTTCCTACAGGCATAGAAGACCAGAGTCCATGAAGACCGAAGAAACAGAATAGACAAAACTAGCATGTTAGTCACCAAGCAATCAGTCCAAATTGATGCCATACAAGATAATATGGCAATAAAGTTTTTAAACATGACAGTAGGTAACTTGCAGAGGAGGGATCTCAATTCGCTGGGTTTGAATACATAAGGGATGAAAATCAATTGAAACATAGATTAAGTTTTTAATGAAACCTGCTGGGTTTGCACTGGCGGAGCTACGTGGAGGCCAAAGTGGCCCATTACCCCCCTTGGCAATTGATTTTTCCTAATGATGTTTATGGTTCATGGCTTCATGCTTAGGAAGTCTTAGAGATTTGCACACTAGAGATAACTTGAATACTGTCAGCCCCCCCTCGAATTGAGCTCCGCCACTGTGGGTTTTGAATACATCAGGCATTCCTTTTGGAGATACTAGTGACTGTGATTTAAAATACAGCTGTACTGCCAGAGACTGAAAATATAGCTACAGCAACCATCAAGTATGTAGACCATTGCATTCAGACTCACCAAAACAGTGGTTTTTCTATTTTTCTAATTTGAAGATCACTAAAATCTCCTGAATTTCACTACATAGCTTAAGTTTCCTTTCAATGAGCATCTTTATCTACACTGTTGTTGAACCAGAGACACTATACTGTGGATAAATAAGCAAAAAGACAAAATGTCGAACGAAATGAGATGCTCACCAGAATTGCCGATCGCAGCAGGTAAAGATGTGATGAATGAGGCTACAGGGACGCGGTGGGGGGTTAAGCATGAGGTGTCCATCACTGGCCACAGACCAAGTTCCACAGCCGAGATGGTATTGCGCGAGATAGTTCTCTCCAGCATGGAAGCATACAATGGAGTTGCCGCCAATTGAAGGCAGCCAGTTGGGTGAGACACACAGGCTCCTTGCACCAACAAAGAAGACATGATCACCGATGCTCTTCACAGGCACAGTCCTACCCAAGACAAGATCAGCAAGCCTGAGAACTAATATGTGCGAAAAGGAGCTGTCATTGTAGCCAACAAGCATGATCTCTGAGTCCAATTCAACAAGGCAGGGTAGGTGGATTTCCTCGCTTGAACATGTAGCGATTGTCTTTGGAGGAGGGAATGCTAGCACAGGTGAAGAATCCTCCCCTTCGCATTGTGCTACCAGTTGTGGCGGGTCAATCTGCAAGACATGTATTAGCCCATCTTCCCAATTCACCACATAGAGCTTCCCCTGGAACGACAGTGCCTGTCCAGTTGGTTCATCTTCCAGCTGCTGACTGTCCATTCAGCATCACCAGCCGACGCAAATGCCACACGCCGGATGCTATGAAGGGCTAGCATCACCGTGATGGCCCCCGTGGGGGTGACATCGACAGCAGCACAAAGCTTGCGGGCTTGATACAAGCATCGCGCGGTGCTCTGCAGCCAGCTATTCAAATTGTACCAGGGATTGACGATGAACTCGTAATCCATTTGGTACAGCTGACAGGGCCCTGACAGCTGATGGGCAAGGCACTTGAGGTCCGGGAACTCAGCGACGTCGCGGGTGAACGGGTGGAGCAGGCGGATGGCGTTGTCCCCGTCGTGCTGCAGGAGGAGCAGGCCATCGGGGGAGTCGAGAACGCAGTGGTCCTTGAGCTCCGGGAGGGGGACGCGGACGATGGGCCCGGCGGCGGAGAGGTCGTAGAAGCGGGCGTGGCCGCCGAGCGCGCGGTGGCCCGGGAACCGGCCGAAGCCCTCCGGGAAGAGCATCCAGCGGCGCGGGTGGAAGCGCGGGTCCAGCAAGGCGCGGCCGCGCGGGGAGGCGGCGGCGGCGCGCCAGTGGGAGCAGACCGCGCGGAAGCGGATGTAGTCCAGGAAACCGCCCGTGGCGAGAACCCGCGCCGAGATGAGCTGCGTCAGGTCGACGTGTAGCGACGCCCAGTCCGGCGCAGCCTCCTCGCGCTCCCCGCCACCGCTGCGCAAGGAAGCGCCTTGCCGCAGTGGCCCGGCGGCCATCCCCTACGCCGCCTGTGTTTTCTTTAGAAACCACGTCAAGATCGCATTGAGGAAGCTGAAAAAGATTGAATCTTTGAGCTAGATTGAAGGAGGTAGCAACGCACGATGTGGATTCGAAGCGATAGGAGATGAGGAGGAAGAGGAATGGCCGCCGCAGCCGAGCGGCGTGCTAGACTGCTAGGGCTATGTCGTCGGCCTAGGGCCTTGTTTAGTTCCTACCAAGGCCTGGTTGAGTTGACGAATTTTTTTTAGATTTTGCCGGATTTCGCGCTGTAGCATTTTCGTTTGTTTGTGACAAATATTTTTTAATTATAGACTAATTAGAGTCAAACGATTCGTCTCGCGATTTACAGATAAACTATGTAATTAGTTTTTTGTTTTCGTCTATATTTAATATTTTATACATGTGCCGCAAGATTCGATGCGATGGGGAATCTTGAAAAATTTTGCGAACTAAACAAGGCCCAAACCAAAAACTTTTTAAGATTTCCCGTCACATCGAATTTTACGGCACATGCATAGAGCATTAAATATAGATGAAAACAAAAAATTAATTGCACAGTTTGTCTGTAAATCACGAGACGAATCTTTTAAGCCTAGTTACTCTATGATTGGACAATGTTTGTCAAATAAAACGAAAATACTACAGTAGCAAAATCCAAAAAAAATCGGAACTAAACGAGGCCTAGTTCCTACAACATGGTAAAAAGTCTATGTAACCCATAACTATCTAGGGTGGACTACTTCATTACTCGAACTATAAAACCAGATATTCTATCCTCTAAACTTCAAAACGGATGGTGCTTTTGCCTTTTTCTTTTTTATTTATTTTCGTTGAATCTTTGAAAAATCATGATAAATCACAAGAAAATCGTAAAATAAAAATTCAAATTTGTTGGACTCCTGATGAGTAGATCTACACAGTGATTATATAATATGGTATACTTTAGTACAAAGTTTTTGTTGTAGCTTTAAATCTATATTTTTCTGTAATTAATTTGAATAATTCATATATATAGTTCATGGACTCATTATTGTATGCTTGAACTATGGTAAAAGTTTTGTACCCATTGGATCACGTATAACTTAGTTATATGCTTTATCTATAATTGAAAGGTCCAAATGGCTAGAGAGGGGTGAATAGCCTATTTAAATTTTCTACAAACTTTACTAAATAAGTGAGTTAGTGAAATAAGTGGCAAAGCTATTCTAGCACTAGCACAACTAAGCTATGCAAGCCACCTACACAAGTCTAGCAAGAAGGCTAAACACTAAACCACAACAACTAAAGAAGGCTACAAGCAACTCTATTCTAACAAGAACTAAGCTACACAAGCTAAACTAACAAGGTAGGAAAGTATGTAAAAATAAGAGAATGATTGATATACCGGCGTTGTAGAGATGAGATATATTCAATCAATCACGTACACAATCACAAGAGAGACCTCGGCAAGAGATAAGACAAGATTTTTACCGAGGTTCACTTGCTTCCCGGCAAGCTACTCCTCGTTGTGGCGATACACCCACTTGATGGATCACGAGCTAATTGGCAATCCAAAGCCAAACCCTCAGCGGATGCCGCACATCCACTCACAAGATGGAGATCCTCCAAGCCACGAGCAATTCACTAGAGTAACCAATTTGCGAACTCCCGCAGGAAAGGCTCAAGAACCCCTCAAAAATCACTTGGCGAGGCTCGAGACAGTCTCCAATCACGAGCTCAACACCACCGCTGCTCCAAGCCGTCTAGGGCGTGGGGAAACACCCCAATAATAACAAGAAATCCGCAGCAAACTCAAGGATCAAGTGCCACTAGATGCAACTCTCAAAGCAATGCATGAATCTCACTCAATCTCACTAGGATTAGCAATCAAGCAAGGAGAAGAGTGGAGGGAGTGTTCTGTAGCTCAATGTATGCCTCAAGTAATTCAATGTACAAGAGAGAGCCTCCCAAAGCTGGCTAACTTCTATTTATAAGCTCCCTCAACAAAAGAGTCGTTGGCCACTTTCACTGGGCTAAAATTGGGGGCACCGGACGCTCAGCAGAGAGCCACCGAACGCTCGACCCTCTGCGTCCGGTGCACAGATGTTAGCCACATGTCCACCTCTGAATCTCGCGCGTCAAACTCTAACGGTCACCTGCGGACCACCGGACGTGACCAAGTGAGCACCAGACGCGTCCGGTACTCATCGGACCCGTGCGCAGAGAGTTTGTCAAACTCAGATCTCACCGGACTCGAAGCACACCGGACTCATGCGTAGAGAGGGTTGCAAAACCCTCTCACACCGGACACACACCACCGGATGCTTTCAGAGCGTCCGGTGCTCTCAGTCAGACGCCCTCTACTTAAGTCAGGCCACACTGGACACATGAACAGGGAACACCCTGCGTCCGGTGCAGTGCGTCCGGTGCTCAGTCCTAACAGGGCCAAGCACTGACAGCACACCGGACGCTCAGGCTAGCATCCGGTGCCTCCGCGCACTGCGTCCGGTGAAACACTCCCGCGACTTCCTCAAGTTTTCCACCAGCACAATAGAAAATACACACTTAATTTTCTCAAAAGCGTCGAATCCCGCCCCTCTCAACTCTAGGAACTCCACCTCCTTTGTAAATGTGCTAACGCCACCAAGTGTCCACCACCAAAGTGTTTGTGTGTTAGCTGTTCACAAACATTTTTATCAAGGAGTTAAGTTAGCACTTTACTAGATCCTAATGCATATGCTCAAAATATGGACCTAATAGCACTTGATTCGAGAGATGACTGTGATTTCCCCTCTTGATAGTCGGCTATCTATCCTAAATCTGGTCAATTACTTCTCTACTCAACTTAGACCGATAAAAGTAAAATCCTATGTTTATATTTTTGCCTTGATCACTTTACTCCTCGTCTATCATCATGATCTCCACTTCATGCTTCATCCTTGTGATCGTGTGACCACCTTTCCATGCCACCATGCACCTTCATCACATGTGTTGCTATGTCTAACTCAAATCACTTAAACACAAGGCATTAGCAACTTGGTGTCATTAATTACCAAAACCAAACTTGGGCTTTCAATCTCCCTCTTTTTGGTAATTGATGAAAACCATCACAAAGATATGAAATAAAATCATAATGAACTTGAATTGCTTGTCCAAAGCATTTTGATCATGAAACAAGATTGGACAAACACTTCAATTTCGGTTTTGGTAGTACTAGCTTCCCCTACATATGTGCTTCCATGAGTTTGGTTCTAGTTTGCACATATGCATGAATTGAAATTTTGGGAGATTTATTACTACCAAAATGATGCTAAGGTATGTAGAATGGACCTTTGAAGCGTGATATTACAAATCGAAGTTGCCAATATACCATCCTTAGCACCAATGTAGCTAGACATACATCAAAAACTCAAGATACCTCGTGAGATCACATTATATGTCTAGATACCACAAGTAAATAAAACTCTATGATATAATTCAAAACATCATTCAAGTTCTATTTCTAGCAAGCACCAATCAAACAAGAGAAAAAACCATTGTTGTTCCTAGCTATGAAAACTTTTTAGATATGATTATTCCTGTAGTCTATAAGTATTTAAGAGATTATAGTCTACCAAAACTAGAATTACTAGACACCAAAGCACAGAGAAAGGGGGGACAGAGGTCCAGTCTCGTCTCCATGAGCCTCCGCCCATGCACGGTATGCTCTCCTGCATGGGCTCCTCCTATGCCTTGTTGATGGCATGGAGAAGGACTCGTCGAAGAGGGCGAAGAACCCGAGCTACTTGGGGGTCCGCCAGCGTGCCCCGGGTGGAGAAGGTGGTTCTAGGCGTCGCGTTCGCGGTAGTGTGGGAGCTGCGCATAGGGCCATCACAGATCTACATGGGGGTGGTTCGATTCTGTCCACAGGTTCGTTGAACCGACTCTAAAAAATTATCCATATGGACCCCATTTTTTATCCATAACACCAGATAGAGTTAATGGTTCGGAAGCACTCGAACCCTTGGATCGTGTGATTCGACCCACTCCATACTCCGGTACGTGCAGTCTAGGCGTGCTCCTGAAATGCAATGCCGACTATCAGCGACCCACTCGGACGCAGTGATCTGATTGGCTGCTTTTTTATGTACGACCCACATGCATGCAGGCTTTTGGCAGTGAGGGACTTGTGTAGGCCAATTTTTTTGCTTTGGCTACTATACCACTTTCGTTTATATATGATAATTATTACACTTTCGTTTGTATATATGATAATTATTATTCAATTATAGACTAATTAGTCTTAAAAGATTTATCTCGTAAATTATAGGTAAACTATGCAATTAGTTTTTATTTTTTCTATATTTAATGCTTCATGCATGTGTACAAAATTGATGTGACGAGGAATCTTTAAAATTTTTGGAAACTAAACAAGGCCTTAGTTCCTACCAAAAATCAAAAACTTTTTAAGATTCTTCATCACATTGAATCTTGTGACACATGCATGAAGCATTAAATATAGATAAAAAAGATAACTAATTACACAGTTCGTCTGTAATTTGTAAAATAAATCTTTTAAGTCTAATTAGTTCATAATTAAATAATAATTACCGTGTACAAGCGAAAGTGCTATAGACAAAAAAAATTCCCATAGGAACTACAAGTTGCAACTCTTCCTCGTCGCTTTGGGCCTTGTTTAGGGCCGTGTCTAGTTCGTGAGAGAAAAATTTCCGCGACACTATAGCACTTTCGTTTGTTTATGATAATTATTGTCTAATCATGGACTAACTAGGCTCAAAAGATTCATCTCATAAATTTCGACCAAATTGTGGAATTAGTTTTTATTTTCGTCTATATTTAATATGCCATGCATGCATCTAAAGATTCGATGTGACGGGGAATCTTGAAAAAAATTATATTTTGGGTGGAAGTAAACAAGGCCTAGATCCGAAAAGATTTTGAATTTTGATACTGTAGTACTTTCGTTTTTATTTGACAAACATTGTCCAATCATAAAGTAACTAGACTTAAAAGATTCGTCTCGTGATTTACAGTCAAACTATGCAACTAATTTTTTGTTTATTTGGGTAAGAAGGCCTTGAGCCGCTGTGTCTCCGTGTCCCCCACCGTACCACTCAAACAGCCAGGCCATGCTAGTGCTCTAGGGTCATGTTTAGGCCTTGTTTAGATCAAAAAGTTTTTGAATTTTAATATTGTAGTATTTTTGTTTTTATTTGACAAACATTGTCCAATTATAAAGTAACAAGATCTAAAAGATTCGTCTAACGGTTTACAGGCAAACTGTAGAATTAGTTTTTGTTTTCATCTATATTTAATGCTCCATGCATGTGTCGTAAAATTCGATGTGACAGGCAATCTTGAAAAGTTTTTTGGTTTTTGGGTGAACTAAATAAGGCCTTAGTTCAACAAAAAAACTAAAAACTTTTCAAGATTCCACGTCACATCGAATCTTTTAAGTCTAGTTACTCTATATAGAGCATTATATATAGATAAAAACAAAAAAATTATACAACTTACTTATAAATTATGAGATGGATCTTTTAATTCTAGTTACTCTATAATTAGATAATATTTATGAAATAAAAATGAAAGTGATACAATATCAAAATCTAAAATCTTTTTGATGAAAACAAGGCCTAGTCTCTCTCCTCCTCGGCTCTCTCTCTTCCCACTCTGTCCTTGCAGGTATAAACAATTCAAAATGCAGTACACGCGGGGCCTTGTTTAGTTCGCAAAAATTTTCAAGATTCTCCATCACATCGAATCTTTAGTCGCATGCATGGAGCATTAAATATAGATGAAAATAAAAACTAATTGCACAGTTTACCTGTAATTTGTGAGATGAATCTTTTGAGCCTAGTTACTCCGTGATTGGACAATGTTTGTCAAAGGCCTTGTTTAGTTCCCAGAAAATCTTGCAAAATTTTTCAGATTCCCCATCACATCGAATCTTTAGACGCATGTATGGAGTATTAAATATAGACGAAGATAAAAACTAATTGTACAGTTTGGTTGGAATTGACAAGACGAATCTTTTGAGCCTAGTTAGTACATGATTGGACAATATTTGTCAAATACAAACAAAAATGCTACAGTGTCGATTTTGCAAAAAATTTTGGAACTAAACAAGGCCTAAAAATGAAAGTGCTACAGTAGCCAAAACCTAAAATTTTTGCAAACTAAAGAAACGGCCTTGTTTAGTTTGCAAAAATTTTCAAGATTTCCCGTCACATCAAATCTTTGGTCGCATGCATGGAGTATTAAATATAGACGAAAATTAAAACTAACTGCACAGTTTACGTGTAATTTGTCAGATGAATCTTTTGAGCCTAGTTACTTCGTGATTGGACAATGTTTATCAAATAAAAACGAAATGCTATAGTAGCCAAAAACAAAATTTAGTTACTTCGTGATTGGACAATGTTTATCAAATAAAAACGAAATGCTACGGTAGCCAAAAACAAAATTTTTTACAAACTAAGGCCTTGTTTAGTTCACCCTGAAAACCAAAAAGTTTTCAAGATTCCCCGTCACATCGAATTTTTTAGCACATGCATGAAATATTAAATATAGACGAAAATAAAAACTAATTACACAGTTTAGCTGTAAATCACGAGACGAATCTTTTGATCCTAGTTAGTCCATGATTGGATTATATTTGTCACAAACAAACAAAAATGCTACAGTACCGAAAACTTTTCACTTTTCGGAACGGACTAAACAACGCCAGCGCTGTCGCATGAGACATGACTACAGCTGACCGAACGGAGTCAGTGCGTAGAATGGGGCCTCGTAGTTCAAAAAAAGTTTTATAATTTTTTTTTAGATTTTTTATTACATTAAATCTTACGTCACGTGTATGAAATATTAAATGAAGATAAAAATTAACTAATTGTATAATTTATCTGTAATTGTAGCATAAATCTTTTAAAACTTGTTAGTCTATGATTGAATAATATTTATTAAATACAAACGGAAATATTACGGTATGTATTTTGTAAAAAAGTTGGAATTAAACTCCCGTCACGACCAGCAGACCACGAGGAGGAAGTCGTCACCCAGCGGGCCTCCTTGGCTGCCTATCTGTTAGGCAGCTGTGCGCGCGCTGCTCTGATCGAGAAGGAAGCATGGGTCGATCCACAGTATCCATCGGAGCAGCGGGTTAAGCAGGCAATTTAAAATGGATTAACCGTAGCTCCTGTGTATACTAAATAGGTCGCTGGATTGGCACCGGTTCGATCCATGGCTGAACCATCCCCATCTTGAATCACGGATAGGTACCCGTCAAGCTCACTTCTACAGACTACAGCCGCCGGACTTACCTCCGTCGACGTTGCCGACTCAAGTTCTGTCCTGCTCGTGTGTTCCAGCCGATGCCTACCAACTGCTTCATAGAATGCTAATAAGGGAGATAACACCATGATATTCCAGATGCAAGATGACTATATCCATCTGATACATTCTATCAAACAAAATTTTAACTTGGCTTGGCTCAAAACGAACATGAGAATCAACAAACGAGGTTGCACCATGCGAGATGGCTTAAGCTAGCCACAGCCAAGCCAGCCGGCCAAGCTGGGGAATCAAACACGCCTCTAATGTCCTCCCGGAGCCAATGGTTAAGTCAATATTTATAAGGACTGGACCGGACCAACGATGACATGTAAAAGACCAAATCGGTTGTCGATTTTTTTTTTAAAAAAAGCACGGCCATGCAATTAGACAAATAAAACTCGATGAATGGGTCTATTTTCTATGAAATCTGGACCAGCAGTTGAACCGGCCAGCTAGGAGCTGATGCGTACGCCAAAGATCGAATAATTGTTCACTGTTCAATTGGTTTAACCATTTAAACAACACGGTTCAAAAGGGGAAATATATGCTTCAGATACAAACACGCGTCTATTCCGTCTAACTCATCACTGGTATAGTTCCTCCTTCACTATAAAGATGAGTTTGGGGTTTGAATGTGTCCTCTCCTCTTAGGATGACAGCGGTCAGGTAAGGTGCAGATTACGCGCCCCTAGTTTAGGTTATAGTTTTTACCAAAACTATATAAAAATGGAAGTGAAAATCGAAATATTTTTCCTCCTCCAATAGTTTTGTCGTTTTTTGTGTTAACTATATAAAACAATGGAAGTGAAAATCGAAACATTTTTCCCCTCCTATGGGTTTTGAATTTTCTTTGTTAATTTCCCTTCAGTCACCCATAGATTTGGTTATAGTTTTCACCAAAACGATATAAAAAAAATGGAAGTAAAAATCGAAATATTTTTCCCCTCCCATGGGTTTTGAATATTTCAATGTCAATTTTCCAATAATAATAATAATAATAATGACAAAGATTCACCGAGAAACTTGTGTCACGGTTTGGAGTTGAAATCGGTTGAGTTGTGACAACTTGACTGCACCAATTCTATCACGAAAGACCAATGTGGTCGGAGCTAGTCAGCTAGAGTAGGCAAAATTTCATTGAATTCGATTAAAAGCGGACCGAACTGTTTTTTTTTGTTTTATAAAAAGATGATTTTGAAATTTCCATAATCTACTCGGTGAAGGCTTTGGTACCGTTCTATTGTCTGAAATATACGTATTTAGTTTCAAACTGGCGTTGACCCAATTAATTGATTTAAGGGGGTGTTTGGGACTGCTCTGTTCACGTTTTTCAGCTCCGCTCCATGTTTTTTAGCCAAACAATTACAGCTCCACGCACTCAGTTCGAGAAAAAAAGGTGGAGTTGTGAGAGCACCTTAAGAGGTACTCCACGAACTACAGTTTTTTTGGAGTTGCTCCATAATGGAGTTTGTGGAGCAGAGTTCGTGGAGCAGTGCCTAACACCCCCTAACTCAGATTCTTTCTTAACACTCAAATTGTGTCTGTTTGTATATTTAAATATGTTACTATGAAACTTTATTGGTTAGAAGCGTTTCTACTGCCTTTTTTCTTTTGTTTTATCATATAATGCATTTCTTGTTTGGTGTTTTCCAATAGGATCATGTCGTTGCATAGCTCCAATAGAAATATAATATGTACTAGGACTATGCCCGTACATTGCTATGGATGTTAGAATTCAAATCATCCTTCATACTTTCTCCATCTAAAATTGCAAGACGTTTCACTTTTTCATCTTTGACCACTCCTCTTATTCAAAAAATTTATGTAAACATAGTCAAATTTAAGTCATTTCTGAAGAACTTTTATTAATAAATCAAGCCATGATAAAAGAAGTGATATCTTCCACAAAGTTTTAAATAAGACGAGTGGCTAAACTTAGTGTCAAAAAAGTCAAACATCTTATAATTTTGAAGAGATTGAGTATTTTGTAGTTATTATATGAAAAAAATGCCTTTGTGTGCATTATGGTATTCATTCGAGTTCAAGCATAGGCAATTGAAAGAAAATGGCCAAACATCTCGTAAGCTCAACTTGCAGTTCACTTTAGTTAAGCACCAAAAATTTATAGAGAGCCATGAGGTGCTCGGCTTCATCATGCTAGTGGTAGACGGATCCTAGTAATTCTTTTTAGGAGTAGAGATTGCGGTTACTCGAGTTGATGGAAATTGATTTTGATCGATTATTTATTTTTTATTTAGATAATAAGTTTTGTTAACATTTCACCAAAGTCATTTTTTAGGAAAAAGTCTACATAACCACTCAAACTATCTAGGATCAAATACTTCATCCCCAACAAACTATAAAACCGAATATTCTACCTCCTGGACTTTCAAAACCGGTCAAATAACCCCCTAAAGTGGTTTTAGAGGGTAGTTTTGTCCTTTTTTATTTTCGCCGAATCTTTGAAAAACCATAATAAATCACAGAAAAATCATAAAATAAAAATTTCAATTTTTTTGGACTCTTGATGAGTAGATCTACACAATGAATATATAATATGGTATACTTTAGTACAAAGTTTTTTTAGATTGAAATCTATGTTTTTCTATAATTAATAAGAATAATTCATATATATAGTTCTATAATTGTGGTAAAATTTTTATGGTGGGCTCATTATTGTATGTTTGAACTATGGTAAAAGTTTCATACCTATTGGATTACGTATATAACTTAGTTATAGATTTATTTAGCTTTATTCTTGTTGAATCTATGCTTTATATATAACTAAGTTATACGTGATCCAATGAGTATGAAATTTTTTATCATAGTTCAAGAATACAATAGTGAGCTCACCATAAAAATTTTACCACAATTGAACCATAGGAATTACATATATGAATTATTCGAAATAACTATAGAAAAACACAGATTTAAAGGTACAACAAAAAACTTCGTACTAAAGTGTATCATATTCATCAGAAGTCTAACAAAAATGAATTTATTATTTTATGTTTTTTTTAAGATTCGGTAAAATTAAATAAAAAAGAAAAAGACAAAATTACCCTCTAAAACTAATAGAAAGGATTATTTGACCGATTTATAAAGTTTAGAGGGTAGAATATATAATTTTATAGTTTGGGATGATGTATTTCACCTGGTGGTAACGTAGAATTTTTTCTTACCAAACTTATTAGAGCACTCAAAATGCAAGACTCTATCATAGAGTTCAAGAGAATTAATTATATATTATTTATGATATTTTACTGATATGACAAAATATTTATTAAAGAAAAAAGTAGAAAAAATAAAACTCTAAATCTTATTTAAACTCTAAGTATATATTCGAGATAATAAATAACTTTACCAAGGTGTGTTGTTTCACTCCTCGATCTCTAGTAAAACTTGGATCACCGTCAGTTGCTTGATTTGTTTCTCTTCCCCGCCGTAATCTTGGCGTGGTTTCTTTGGTGGACAGCACAGATGGCCGCCGGAGCACTGCGGCAAGGGGCCTCCTCCCACCGGGGCGGCGGCGGCGGCGGCAAGGAGGCGATGCCTTGCTGGGCGTCGCTGCACATCGACGTGACACAGCTCATCGCCGCGCGGGTGCTCGCCACGGGGGGTTTCCTGGACTACGTCCGCTTCCGCGCGGTCTGCTCCGGCTGGCGCGCCGCCGCCGCCTCCCCGCGCGGCCGCGGCCTGCTGGATCCGCGCCTCCACCCGCGGCGCTGGATGCTCTTCCCCGAGGGCTTCGGCCAGCACCCGGGCCACCCCGCGCACGGCGGCCACACCCGCTTCTTCGACGTCTCCGCCGCCGGCGCCTTCGTCCGCGTCCCCATCCCGGAGCTCGAGGACCACCACGTCCTCGACTCACCCGACGGCCTGCTCCTCCTGGTGCGCTTCGAAGACACCGCCCTCCGCCTCCTCCACCCCTTCACCCGTGACGTCGCCGACCTCCCGTCCTTCCACTGCCTTGCCCAGCAGGTGAGGCACCTGGAGGAGCTGCCCGACCGCGTCAGGCTGTTGGATGCTGATGTGTTCTATTTCTACGGGACGCTATCCCGCGAGCTTTGCAGCGCCGTCAACATCACGGCCTCTGGGACCATTACCGTGATGCTAGCGCTTGCTCCTATTGGCCGGGTCGCGGTTGCATCAGCCGGCGATGATCAGTGGACTATAAGCAGCTGGGCCTTGGAGGAGAAGGAACTGGAAGGTGACCCTGCCGTATCAGGGGAAGCTGTATGTGGTGAATCAGAAAGGCGAGCTAATACATGTCTTTCGGATTGATCCTCCGCTACCTTGGCGTGATGGGGATGCATCATTATCTCCACCAACAGTGCCTCCACCAAGGACGGTCGCGACAGTATATAAGGAAATCTACTTGCCTTCTTTGGTTGCATTGGACTCAGAGATCATGCTTGTCGGCTACAAGAACAGGGCTTGTTCATGCATTTTGGTTCTCAAGCTTGCTGATCTTGTCTTGGGTAGGACTGTTCCAGTGACATGTATAGGTGATCATGTCCTCTTTCCTGGTGCCCGTAGCCTCTGTGTGTCATCCAAATTGGTCGAAACTCCATCATATGGGTCCGAGGGAACTGTCTTGCACAATACAACCTAAACTCTGGTGCTTGGTCGCTGGCTAGTGATGAAAACACATGCTTCGAGACCCCAAACCCCCTCGGCCTCGTCCATCACATCTTTGCTTGTTGCTATCAGAGATTCTGGTATGCATCCTCACTTTTTCCACATCAATTGTTCCTTTGCAAATTTATCCAGAATTTTCATTGGTGGTACTGTATCCGGATCAGCTAAATAGTAGTAAGTAGAGCTGCTTATTAGTTGGAAGCTTAAACTGGTGTCTGTAGGTATGAGGCGACTTATTTATCTATATATATTATAAACAACTAGTTTGACATCAATTAATCTTAATACTTTACAAGTAAAATACAGTTATATTTATTTGTCATCGAGTGAACTTGGGATTAGCTTCATTTCCATTTCAAAAACGCACTTGTGCATTTTCAAAATTAGTGAAAAAACATTTTCTTGTAGGTCATGGATACCCATGCCGACACACAACATTTTTCTTCACAAAAATGATAAAGACTCTTTGTATTTTTTTCGCACAAGGCATATGCTCACTTTTCTCCATGAAATTTTGTATTGCCTGCAATTATATATGATCTGTGTGTATAATTTTTTTCCCATAGTTTTAGAATGCAAAGCATACTTTTTGTATAAATTTTCAATTTGGTCGCACACTTTTAACTATTCCTTGAGTCTTTATTGCTTTTGCTGTTTGATGCCTAAAGGAACACAGGGTTGCTGTTCTGCGGCATGGATACCTGATTGGTGGGCGAGGCTGCCAGACTGGATCGAATAATTGCAGTAAGTATTGATTTTGATCCTTTCTTTTTATCTTCTAATATAACTAACTTATTAGTGTCCTGGATTGTTTCATTGCTGATACATCGGTGATCTTAAAATTCTTAACCTTACTACGGCTTGCCAGGGGCACTGCAGTACAGCTCAACCTTACTTCCACATGAGCATTGCGAGTTGTGCATTTATCCTTTCTGTATCCCCTGAAAATCTGGATTCTTTGTCTACTATACAACTCAATTTATTCTGCAAACACACCTTATTGAAAGTTGGAATAAACTGAATTTGATTTTGCTTGCGGTGCTATAGCTTCACATATGGCTAGAAGTTCTGTCTTCAATTTCATTACGCTATGCTGCCTTTTGCTCTTTTCACTTTGCCATCGATACAACAATCTCCTAGAAATACTCAAACAGGGGAAGCATGCAGAGTGTTTTCGCCCTCAGGGGAAGCTATTACTTCACATTTGGATGCACTCGTATTCACCTCAACCCACATTTGTTGGAGTGGATTGGGGGTGAAAATTAGTTAATTTTCCACCTCAATATATGTGGATTGAGGTGGATATGAGTGCATCTAAACAAGACCTCAATATTGCTTTATATATGACTATTACCATTGATGATGGCTTATCTGTTGTTTCCTTTGGGCAGGCCTAAAATTGGAAGACTCTTGGCCTGCTGTGGACGTTGTACAAAAATGTTCAGTCCATATGTCTATTTCTCCAGTGAATCTCTGCTCATGTTGCGCTCGTGTCTCCTGATGGTTGCTCGTCTGAAGAATTTGGAAAGAGTAGCAGCTGTTTAGTTCAACCCTGTTTTTTTTTTTTTTGATCAAATAGTTCAACCCTGTTTTCTTAGTCATTCCCTGATCAACCTGAAGAGTGAAACGCAATGCTCTTCATGTACATAATTCTAAAGCAACGCTTTTGTCTACTGGCTACTGCTAGCTGCATCGCCTTGAAATACTGTGTATCTCAGTATTCGTTATCGAAGGGTGATTTTCTGCTGAATATGTTACTCCTTCCGTACTGAAATGAAATGCAAAGTATCCAAGTAATTTTAGGACAAAATAAACCTTGTTTGGATATCTTATGATTATAATCCGGTTATATAATTAAATTATGATCCAAACAAGATTAAGATTAGGCCTTGTTTAGATCCAAATTTTTTGGGGTTTTAGTACTATAGCACTTTCGTTTGTATTTGACAAACATTATCCAATCATGGACTAACTAGGCTTAAAAGATTCGTCTCGCGATTTACAGACTGTGCAATTAGTTATTTTTAATCTATATTTAATGCTCTATGTATGTACCTTCGATGTGATGAGAATCTTGTAAACTTTTAGATTTTTAAGTACATTTAAATAGGGTCTTAGTATAATCAAAACACCTGACTACCATAATAACATAATCTAAGGAGGACTTTTTTTTGGAATGGTGGGCAAAAGTCTAAATTGCCCTCTCCTCTACCTTCTCTTCTCTCTTCCCACAAACATCCAATGGGTAATATATGTCTTGTTCGTTTGTCTGATAAGCCATGACAGAAATTATTGTTGGCTGATTTGTTATGGGAGAAAAACACTGCTGAATAATAGGTAGATTCTTTTTGCTAAATTTTAGTCAGCTAAACTTAATTAGAAAAAAGCTAAAATAGTTTCACTAGTTATAAAAAATAACTAAAATAATTTTAATCAACCGGGGCCAAAGTCTTAAAAACATCGGATTCCCAATTCTCCGGAACTCCAAAATTCCGACTTTCCGACATCTCAGGGGCAGAAAAGTAATTCTCCTTGGATTGGAGTGGAGGTTTGTTCTTTGATTATACGCACGTGCCATGCCAAACCCTTGTGTAAAAAAAAAAACAAACAAAGAAAAACCGGGAAAACACGCCGGCTCCGCCTCACTCGCGCCCGGCGCCCGCCCCTCCGTCGCCGCCTGCCGCCGCCTGCCGCCGTCCTTCCGACCGCCACACTTCCTCCGCTTCACGCGCTCCTGCAGAAAGCCTCTCCAAGGGCCAAGGTGGCAAGGCCCTTCCTATCCACGCAACACCAGAGCAGCAGAACCCTAGATAAACCCTCTCGGGGGCTAAGCTCCGGCGGCGGCGATGGTGAGGGTCCCTCCCGGCGAGTGGGTCCCCCACGTCGAGGCCTACGTCGACGTCTCCCGCCCCGCCGCGCAACACGTACCGCTCTCTTTCCTCTCCTCTCCACCTCCCCTCTCTCCAGTTGCAGCTTTGGTTCAGCTAGCTTGTGCTTTGAGTAATTCGGCTTGTAGTGTCCGTAATATGAGGTTGATATTTTGGCTGCCGGAAGAAACTATTGGGTCATGTGCGCAATTTGATAGAACACCTTCAGTTTTAGATTCTGTGTAATCCTAGTGCAAAGAACTACTGTTTGGTTAATGCATGAGGTGAATCCGTGAATGTTGGTGCTTGCTAGATTAATTAGCTGGGGAAAAATGTTCCTTTCGCTTCGACTGATACCTGGTTTCATGTGTATCCTAATGCTGTAATGATGTGGTGTGCAACAGTCTGCAAGCGTGGATGCGCTTGCTGCCCTGGTGAACAAGGACAACTTGACCCTCTTCGATTTGGTATGCCCCAGCCCCCATGATATCATTTTGTAGTGTGATCCACCATACTGGGGAAAGCAGGTTGACTTTGTTCCGTTTATCCTTGGTGATTTTGTTCAGGTATCCAAGATGGATATGTATTTGACGACAACAGACCACATTGTCAGATCAAGAGGTTCGTTTATCTCTTTTCTCTGTTGTAGTTACCTTCCACGCTACGTTTATCATGATTTCTTAAGTGACGATCAAACAGTATAATTCAAAGTTTGAACCTTCTTTCTACTGCTAGTTGCCTATGGCTTGTATAATTCCTAAGTTCGTTAGGAGGTTATGGCCTATGGCTAGTTGCCATGCTTTAAGGTGCTATATAGTTGCTCCTACTGCTAGTTCCCTTTGAAGATGAACCATTCAAATGCTATCCTTTTTGTGAAGACTGTTGCAGTTCTTTCTATTCAAACAAATGCCAACCCTATACGACAATACAAGCACACAGGGGTGTGCATGCCCACATGCACATTGCCAGTACAAACTGAAAACAGCAAGGAAGCAAGCGCCACTTTATTGGATCAGTGATTGCATTTCCAGAATTTTGAATTTTGTTCTGAACTTACTGTTTCAATCTAACCTACTGAACTTATCTCTCTTTGCATCCGTTCCTGAATCCTGATAGATTTGAACTGAATATCATTAACCTGATACTGCTATATGCATGTTTTTTTTGTTTGCTGGTGATTTACTTTTAAGCTTTTATTTTACAGGAATACTGCTTCTGGGGGAAATATTGTCTCGAATTTCATTTAAATGTTTAGATGTCAATACAATTACAACATTGTCAGACTTCTTTATATCAAGATTGGTAAGTTTGACGCTTTGACTATGTGAATCATGATTATTTCCTCTCAAATACTTTCCTAGTAAAAGTTTTAAGTACGAAAAGGATGGAAGAGAAAGAAGTCCGAGTCATGGTTCTATTGAAGTATTTTCTGTAATCTGTATGGTTGCATTTTTCTTGAACAATAGGCTGACATGTTTGTATTTACACCTGGTATTAATTTAGTAAATGTTACCTTCTGTTCGTGCAATTTTCTTGTTACAATCATGAAGCAAGATGAAACCTAAGGAAACTAACTAGGGAAGGTAATGCATTTATATTTGTATAGGTTCTTGTTAGACCAAGGCCTTGTTTTATATAATTTAATAACAGCAGCAGCAACAATAACAAAACCTCTTTCTCCACATTAAGTTGGGTAGGCTGGAGATGAAACCTAACAAGGGCCAAATACAATGAGGATCTGAGGAGTAATTGGTGTTTGTTGTATAAATAATACCCTAAAACCTTGCATTCAACAACATATTCTTTTTCTCCCTTTCCAAGGAAAGTGTCATCGTTGTTTTAGTGTTATCTACCACTGACTGCAATCATCATCATCACATAAAAAAGCTGGCACTTTATTTGGTTTCTAAGTTATAATACTTGTGTTTCATTTGTATGAGTTCCGTTTCTTCACATCAAAAGTGTCAAAATTGTGGTTACGAAAGTTTGTGTTTAGAGCATTACGTGCAAGTGAGCCCCTCTCCTATTGTGTCCTATTTAGCATAGATGGAGAAACTTACATTAAATTAGTTTTCTACATAAGCAGGGTTTTGCATCTCAGTGAGATGCAACAAACCTAACTACAGCATTTATTTACTTAGCTGGTTGTTCATATATTGATGTGACTTCTTTGATTTCACGTCTCCGACCTACCTATCAGTTAGCTTGTTTTTTTTTTTAAAAAAAAAAGTTTAGGTGGCATATATATAAGCAATTTATCCAAGTCCTTTACCTGATTAAAAAAATGCATAGATGAGCTTGAGCTTTGGATCAGTTGTTGTATTTTGGTAATTTACCGTTTGGCCCTAGGTTAGACCAATAACCGAAGTTACTTGTGAAGTAGGGTGAGTGATGCAGTTACTGGTCAGGTGCAAAAGTCCTTAATTCTCTTGTCATTCTTGGTGCCTGAACTCTATGGAATCATTGGAATCGTTGCACCTTGCATGGCAGGAGCTTTGCTGCTTGCCGAAGAGGAGGTGCAGCTTTAGGGATTGACTGGGTTTTTTGAGGGTTTTCCCTCTTGAATGCCCTAGCTCATAGTGATTAGGCTTTTTTTGTTTTTTTTTTGTCATTTATATTTCATCCACGGGTGTGTATGTTATTGAAGTGAAGCAAATTGGTTGCTTAAGATTGACAATGTGATAAGTGTCTATTCTTTACCATTTGGCACCAGTCCTTACCTTAGCAATACTCATGTATTCTTGTTTTATTTTTTCTGTATCAGTCAGATTGGCAAGCAATACGAGGAGCCCTTGTTGGTTGCCTGGCTCTATTGCATAGGAAACAAGGTGTTGGTTGTATCGTGATTGCTGATGTCAAAAGACTAGTTGAGTCTTTCTTACAGAATGTTCCAGTGCAGTCACTTGCAGCTGCTGACCGCAAGGTTGATTTGATTCTTCAGTGCAAAGATGATTAGATAGGTACATCTTAAAATCATTATTTGATACTGATGCCTTTTTCCATCTCTCTGTTTGAATCCAGCTGTGCTTTGAAATTCTGAGCTGCATACTGGATCGGTACCCAGAAGCTGTAAAACAAATGGTGTGGTGATTACTCTATATCTGAACAACACTGGATCATGAGTAGATTGGCAAAACATAATTGCTATCCTTACTGGAAAAAGAATACATTTATGAGTTCTGTCTGTTCATAAACTTTCTAGCTGAGTAGCATATTGGTCTCTACAATTTCTGTTCTCTTCTGTTAGATGTTTTAGGGGTGTTTTTATTTTAATTTTTTTTATCGATCTGTTATAGAACTTTGTGATCATATCTTTTTTGCATCCCCCCTCCTCTGCACCAGGATCTGATCTCCTTGTTTTTTAGTTACTAATTAGTGGTTAAGAAGAAACAGATTTAATGATATCACATACCCATAGACCCTGACCACCACCACCTCCATATGCTCAAGTGTGTATATGTATTTTCGTTAAATAGTAAGCACAGTATCCATTACCTTCACAGTGCTTGGATTTTTTTTTTCAAATCACATATATCAATAGGACCATGTTTCTTTGATGTAATATAATTCTGGTTTACCTTAAATTGGACAAATACCTACCACGAAGCATAACCATGGGAATGGAAATTGGAAACTATTATAAAGCTTTTTTAGATAATGCTAATCATTTGAGAGAATTCTGGTCATCATCACATCTGAGCTCATGGGGATTTAGTTTTTGTCTCACTGCCAGTTCATTTGTAAATTTGTAGTTACTGTTCTTTAGATTTATGCAGAGGCTAAATGTAAACACAATCTTTTTGATATTTCTAGGATGGTGAACAGCTGTATGGGATCTGTGAAGCAATTGATGAAGAAAAGGATCCAGAGTGCTTGATGCTTTCTTTTCATGTAGTGGAAGTTGTCATGAAGCTGTTTCCAGATTCATCTGGTTTGGCAGCACAGTTTGCAGGGGATGTTTTTGAGATTCTGAGCAAGTATTTTCCTGTCTACTTCACACATGTATGCTAATTGACCAGTTTGCTTGTCAATCCATTTTCTTTGCTCTATCGTTCTGTTACTTAGTAGGTGATCTTTCTTTCTCCAAAGTGGGATCATGATTATGTGTATCATGTCTGTATGCAGGGAGTGGGTAATGGTTTGGATGCTACACGGGAAGACCTCTCTAGAGCATTGATGGTATGAATCTGTTATTTCACTTGATTTATTTATGATTTCAAGAAGGTTTCCTTTTTTATGATCTCAAGTTTTCAACTAAAGATATGCTTAACATTACTGAGCTCTCTCTAATGGAGGAGTTGTAGTTTTCTGTTACTAGGTGCTTTCATGTTTGTTGGTGAGTAAGGCTTGCATGTTAGTGCATCTTCTTGGCTAACAGTATGTTTGAATACGTGCAGCATGCTTTTTGTTCAACTCAATATTTTGAGCCTTTTGTCATCCCTTTGCTTCTTGATAAGCTTTCTTCTTCTCTTCCATTGGCAAAGGTAAGCAGCTCCACTTTCTGCATTGCTCCTACTTCATCAATTTACCGTAGTGAATGCCCTCAGTAATTTTGTAGTGCTCATCTTTTATCTTCTTTGCAGATTGATTCTTTAAAATATTTGGACAATTGCATTCGCTTCTATGGAGCTGATAGAATGGTTAGACATGCATCAGCTGTTTGGTACAAGTTGAAAGAAGTGATTTTTGACCTTTCTTCAGATCAGTTGCTAATATCAGAGGCTGTGAATTGTTTGAAGACTGCTATTATGTATACTGATTCTTCAGATAAAGATCTTTTTATTAATTTGATCTTGTTGGATGAGGATATTGTGAACAAGATTCGCTCTGTATCAAGTGTGGAGAAGTCCATATTGAGTTCATCAGAGGACCTGGCCCAACTGCATGCACTTGGAAGTGTTATTTCTATTCTTGCTGAATCATCTACATATTTCTGTACTAGAGTTCTTCAAGAGCACTTTGTTCACTTGGTAGATATTGTGGGAACCAAAGCTGACTATGAATCTCAGCAGTTGAATAATTGTAATGGATCATCTTCTGCTCCCGTCAACTATGGAGCACTCTATTTATCTGTTCAATTGCTTTCATCCTGTAGAGAAGTGGCTTATAAAGATTGTTCTTCGGTTAAATTAGCAAAGGAATCCTGGTGGCTTATCTTAGAGAAAAAGCTGGAGCAGTTGATCCATCTACTTCGATCCTTTTTTACTGTAACTTCTCGGTCTATGCAGCCACTGTTTAGACAAGAATATGTCTCTTGTGCTGGTAAGTTAACATCTTAACTATGAGTGTACCACAGGTACATTTTTGAGACATTGACCTGATTGGTGTCGTCACATTTCTGTACACTACATTGATGCATGCATGTCATATAGCTCCATGTCGCCAAAGTTACAAATTAACAAATACTAAATGCACATGGTGTCCAACTCTTTTCCAGTTTACCTATTTTGTGTTAGTGTTGTACTTATTGCATTCTGAATTAAGTTATATATTCTAATTCATTTAGTTCTTATAAATGGTTTGCAGTGAAGGGCTTGCTAACACTAGCAACATTCCCAGAACAGTGCTCGCCTCTGCCAGCAAATGCTTATGAGGATATTCTGCTTATGTTTACGTCAATAGTTATAAACAAGTTTGAAAATGTAGATCTGTGGAGATTGTCATTGAAAGCATTGACCAGCATTGGTTCATCTATTGCCGAGTTCCATGCTTCTGAAAGGGAAGTGGTTTACTACAGAACGGTTGTTGACAAGATTGTTCCTTTGGTTGAATCTTATGATACTTCAATGCCTCTGAGTCTAAGACTCGAAGCAAGTTATGAAGTTGGAACTGCTGGGTTGAACTATATGTTAAGAGTTGCGAAATCACTTGAAGTCGCTGTTGTCACGAATATTTCTGAATCTGAGGTCTGCTCGCCTTGTTGACTTCTTATCTCATGCAACTTTTCATTCGTATATAAGCAACTGAACAAAGTTTTTACTGATGATGCAGGCTAATGGAAGAATGGAATGTGCTGAACATGTGGCCCGTTTATTTGAGTGCTACTCTAGCCAGGTCCTTCCTTGGTATGACAACTTTGGTTTTTAGTATGTAATTCTGTGTCAAGAGAAGTCTACGGTCTAAAAAACCCTGCCTAGGATTGTGCAACTTAATTGTTAAAATATGTTCCAGAAACTTGGCCATTGAATAGTTGTGACAGGCTATCATGTTCTGTGATAGACTTCTCAAACATGGACTAGTCTAACACTCCAACTGATTGCTATTATTTTTATCGTAATATATTGTGGTAAGTGATCCATTCTCCCTGAGTAATAATTTCCTTTATTGCAGGTTATTAACTTCTGGTGGTGTCAATGAACTTGCATTGAGCTTCGCTCTGCGTCTATTGGATGAGACTAAGGATTTGACTGTGTTAGATAGAATCAGCTCACAGGTGAAGCTCTATCAAATTGAACATTTCTGTTAATTGAGTTATTAGGAGTGTCTTGTGTTTATGGTGGTACATCTTGCATGATGAAGTATTCTGCATGTAATGATGGCACTCTAATATCTCTTTTTCAGGGTCTCCTTGACTCACTAATGACTGGGATGAAGCTTTTAGTTGGAGTATGTACAGAGGAGCAACAATCACTTATCGTTCAGAAAGCATATAGCATAATATCTTCAATGCTCTCACTCCCAATGAAATTGATGACAGGCCGTCTTTTGGCTGTAGATGAGTTAGTTCCTTCACATTCTGTTCCGGAAACCGCTCTCATCAGCATGTTTTCGTCGATTATAGTAGGCCTTCGGCCTCAAACACCTGTACCAGATATGATGGTGATGATTAACCTCTTTACTGTCTTTCTACTAAATGGGAAAATCCCAGCTGCTTATGCATTAGCTTCTATTTTCAATAAATATCTACACAGTCCAGAGTTTTCACGCGAGAATCAGCTGGATAAAATACTTGATGATATTCTTGAGAGGTGTTTCTCAACTGTATTAGCCAACAGCTCCTCAAAGATATCCCACTCTTCTGCTGGCACTTCAGATGATGTTGATTCCTCAGATGTCTTCTCTGGAAACAAGCTTTCTAAGATTAATATCTTGTCTAGTTTGGCTTGGATTGGCAAAGGATTACTTATGAGAGGAGATGAGAAGGTGAAGGACATTTCAATGTTTCTTCTTAAGATTCTATGCTCAGATGAGATTTTGGCTAGTATTCCATTCCATCAGGAAGAACCTTATAGCGGCAATTCATCAGATACTTCTCTTGCAATATCTGCAGCTAGTGCATTCCATGTGATGATGAGTGATTCAGAAATGTGTCTAAATAAAAAATTTCATGCAAGAATAAAACCATTATACAAGCAGCGTTTCTTCTCAATACTGATGCCGATCTTCCTCTCTAAAATTAAAGAAACAACTGCAGTCACGACAAAGTAAGTATTGGCGTTCCTGTTATTTTATTCCTTTATATCTTTTACTGATTACTGCTTGCTTTTCCAGTCATATGCTTCACACAAACTATTCTTCTCCAGTGCATCATTGCTGTTCCCTTTTATATTATGCTTTTCTCCTTACCAGTATTCCTTTTGTAAGTTTGATGACATATTGAAATCTCTTTTGTTGTGGAATGATGATGAGGGGCTTACGCGCATCTAGTTGTGGTTTGTTCTGTTTATAAAATACCAAATGACATTTGTATCTCTTGTATTAGACATGCGTTATGAACCTAGATCTGGGTGGCCCTAACCCAAGCAGCCTGGCATCAGCCAGCCAATAGGCGGCAGTCGGACCACAAGTGCAGTGATAGAAGGGGACTGCCCCTACCCTAACAGATTGATATATTCTTGCCTGATTAGATTGATACATTTCCTCATACAGAGAGGCTTACTTGACCCCTAAGCAAGAGATCCTTATCGCTAACTAACCCTAACCCTAATGGGTCACATTATCTAAGCCAGCACAATAGGCCTAGCCAACTGGCCATTTCACATGTTAGTGAAAGAAGTGACACAGTGACATCATTTCTGATACTCATACACTAGTTTAACAAAGAAACAGTGCTGGCAACCTAAAATGAACTGAATTGCCATGGCTTTAGAAGTGGTGCAATTCATTGTGTTATTCGTATCTTGGAAAGCATTGAGTCAAGAAAACCACATAGCATCATCTTCCTTGCACAATGTAAAAAAGAAGTAGCATCATTATGTGATATGGCAGGTTGTTATTGCTTGGTGGCTATTTATATGTTTTATTAGTTACGGATTTAAGAACTGCTTGTGTGTTGTTAGCTTGTCCAATTATAATCTCTTAAAATGATAGAAAGAATCCCTACAATTGCAGATTGGCAGTATACCGAGCTTTTGGGCATATCATTTCCAATGCTCCAGTACCAGCAGTTATAACAGAAGCACACCAGGTTACAGCTCTTTTTGATTATGATATACATACTTATGTCCATGTAGTATTAGCATTCACAGTCTAATTAACCTATTATTCCCCATCTTGCAGATTTTACTTGTGATGGTTGATAGCTTAGCTAAATTAAGTTTGGACATTGAGGACAAGGATCTGGTGTACAGTTTGTTACTTGTCTTCTCTGGAATGTTGATGGATGAAAAGGGTTGGATCATTTTTATTGCTTTATTTTTACATTCTCACCAACTTTTAGTTTATAGGATAATATAGGTTGTGCCCTCCAGATGGATAAATTGCTTTGTGATCTTTGATGTTGCCCTTCAAGTTCCTCATTTTGTTCTTTTCTTCTGCAAAATTTCATTGGTTTAATATTATTCTGATATTGATCTAATGCATTGTATTTGATCTTGTTATTAACTTCAGTTTTTTGCTAACCAGGCAAAGAATGCATTCTGGACAATATCCAAATCACAATCAGTGTTCTTACCGAACTTGTTTCCTACCCTCACATGATGGTGACCTCCTATCATTTTTATTAATCCATCTGTACTAATTGTCCTTTTGTTATATTTGTGAATTAATATGTTTAACAAGCTTTTTCCCCTTAGGTTGTGCGGGAGACAGCATTACAATGTTTAGTGGCCTTTTCTACGTTACCTCACTCAAAAATTTATCCTATGCGGCGTAAGGTTAGTTTTCTACGTGTATACCTTTTATTGGCAAAATATACATGCTATGACCACCGGGTAACTACAAGGTTGACCAAATATTGAAATCATTCCATGTTGTGGCTCATGGACCGTATTTGGGAAGACGTAAAGCTTCATGCTTCAGTTCTGAACTTTCAACTCGGAAAATAAATGAGATGCAGTATATCTCGTGACTAATTTGATATTGTTAAGTTTAGGGCATAACTCACAGAGAAGTTATTAGGGATTAAGGGCATCCTAGCATGGCTAACCGTCAGAGCAACTCCAAGAGCTTGGCTAAAATTAGTAGCCAAATTCCATTGTTTAGCTATTTTGTAAAATAGATAACTTCTTAAAAAAGAAGAGGTCCACAACAACCTTGTTATCTTATAAAATCAGATAGCTAGTGCTAGTGGTTGGCTATATATGGCCACCGAAATCAAGGGATAACCAGCTTTCTATTTTACAAAACCAAATAGTAATCTATTGGAGCATGTGTTTCTGCTATACAAGTTCTAAAATAGTCTCCACAACAAGAATAGCCAAGCTGTTGGAGTTGCTCTTACACTTACATCAATAACCAATTTGACTTTTTTTGGGAATAATAACCAATTTGCCCTTAGTAAAAAAGAACTGATCAGATTGATCTTTCATTCAGGTTGTACAAGCAGCAATCAAGGCTCTCGATGATAAGAAAAGAGCTGTTCGTCAAGCGGCTGTTAGATGTCGGCAAACATGGTGTGTACATTTTGCTGGCTACACATTTATAGATTTTGAAATAAACGATTTTTCCTTGCCTTATGAACATCCCTTCAACTTATGCAGGCAATCCTTTGCTTAAGGGAGTCTCGTTCCCAGTAGTGGTCACACGTAGTTGGGGGGCAGCACGTTGCTTACTGGGTGACCCTGCTGGGAGTCAACGAGTATACATGATTGGTATGCATGCTCCAATCTTTATGGTTGTCCTGATCGGGGATGTTTGGGTTCTGCAGGCGGAGAATGCCGGGAGGGACCTGGCCACGGGTTTTCTATTCTAGCCGTTTTTTATGGTTTCCCATTGGTTCACAACTCTTCTACTCTTGGCACGCAACCGTTTACAGCTTGTTATAATATTATTACGTGGTTTCGATCTGGGCGACGTTCATCAACGTAACCCTCTATTTTCTGTTGGCGTCATAGAATACAGATGGTCAGCCACATGTATCAAATAATCACACTTAAGATGAATCGATAAATGAGAACTCCATGATAGATTCACCGTAAAGCAGCAAACAAAGATCATAAAGCTGATGGCTCTCCAAACTCTCATTCAAGGTTAGGCAACCCAAATCCAGTACCAGATCTCCACGCACATAATCAAGGTAGGAGTACATTTGTTCGCTTTCCAACTACCTAATGATATCATGACTCTGACCGAGCCAAGCCGAATAAGACCATACTAGTAAGTAAAAAGGCAACGCAGCTATACACAACTCTTAAAACTGGAATTCTGGGCACCCGAGCTTAACCCACGAGACAAGCATTCAGGGACCAACGTAAGGTATTCACAGCTTGCGTAGATAGGACAGGATGGGAGCAGAGCGCCTAGTCGGCTGCCCTGAAGAGGGTCATCAGGGACAGGAAGAGGTTGATGACGTCCAGGTAGAGGGAGACGGCGGCCCAGACGTACTGGTCGTACGTGAAGCGCCTGATGATGTTGTTCGTGTCGTAGACGATGTACCCACTGAAGATGAGTGATGCCAGCCCACCGTAGATCATCTGGGAGAGCTTGCCCAGTGGGAACAGTATCTGCATTTTGGCAGCAGCAAGGGTCACCCCATCAGCATCGATTGGAAAAGACATTCAAAATAAATACTACCACATCACACAGAGAATGCAATGATGCTTTGCCGCGGAGATAGATCCCTCACCTGGATGAGTGCGAACACAAGCAGCACTATGAGGGAGGCGAACAGGAAAGGACCCAGGAAGCTGAAGTCTTTGCCCCTATTCACGGCCCAGAAAGTGTATGCAGTCAGGCTGAGCACAACCACTGTTGTCAGAATTGCAGATTCCAGAATGACCTTGCCTGTTCACACAGCAGATTATATTAGCAATTGCTAGACCTTGAGAGGATTCAACTAGAACTAAGAGCAGTGTAAAGTAAGGGTTAAATTAGCGATTATGAATGCCAGCTACAAGGCAAGACAACTAGAAAATAGCTGAACAGAGATAGGTTCCAATTATTTCCTAAATTGTTAAGTAAGAGAAATAAACTTTTTCAATTTTCAAGACATCATTGTCAAGCTCTTCAAAGTAACTTTTATGTAGACTGGACATCCAATAAAATATATGCATGCTAAATCTAGAAACAAAAAAGAGAGTGCATAATTCAGTGTCCTAATTATTGGCAAAAAGATACAGCTGCAAAAGAAAGAAAGAAAAATCAACCACCACATCATGCACCAGCTGTTGTTGTCAGCGCACATGACAGAGTGACAGACAGATCATAAAGGTTTCAAAAACAAAGATGGGTTCACAACGACAGTTGTTAATGACTTGGCGTCACTTAAATCAAATATCAAATGAACTCAACCCAGCTGCGGATAACCAAAAGTAAGAATAGCTTTTATATGATGAAACATCTCTCTTAGTGCACATCGTATAACAATCTAACATTCCATAAGAAGTCCAAGTATTTTGTTATTGGTTTCCAGCTGCGCCCCTAACCAAAACCAAAACAGTAATCTCAAAAACTGCAACTAAGAAGCAGCTTATTTTCATGGACAAATACCTGCCAGATTCAAACTACCATTAATATCAGAGTCATGCAACATATGTTCCAACCAATGCCTTAAGAAAAACCAAAGGGTAGTTCAAAAAGGCACAACCCCACAAAAGGTCAACTTCACAATGGGACAAGTCAAAAGTAATTTTGCATTGCCAAATATGTTTGCATGCATATGTGATATGCATAAGGGAGGGGCTCAGATAACCATAGCATACAGCCACCAAACCTACAACTTGGGTCTACACAAAGAGTAGGCAACTGCCTCACTTGGCATCTAGTACAAGTTCCTTGAAATTCCTCAGCAACCACAAAAAAGAAAAACTCTTCCAAAAACTAGCATGGTCTTTCAGAATTCAGAAACAGTATATATATGCTGATAAGTGATATTGCTAATTCAAATACTTGCAAAGGAATAGATATTGCTAATTTACACAGACAAGCACACGAAGCAGTACTTATTAGCATGGAGAAATATATTGAACCTGTCACTATATCATGTAATTACGCACTTTTCAAGGTAGAAAATAGAGCCAGAAACAAATAGTAAATAACTTCTCAAGTTGCATGGTTCGACCAATATTTTATTGAAACCAATGAATAAGGATTTATTGATTTGAAAGTTTAACAAGGCACAACCCAGTCAACAGTCAACTTCGCAATAAGGCAAAAGAACAGGCAAGAGGTATTTGCATTATATAAATGGACAAATTCCACAAGATGGTGATATTTCAATTGCTTCTGACTCAGACAAGCATATCATAAAGCCACTAACACCTACATCTTGGTCTTACATGCTACTTGAGTTTTCTCTATAAACCTTAACAAAAAAAAAGCTCTCCCAAAAGTATCGCTGCTATGGCATACTACACATCTGTTGCATTGCACAACAACCCAAAAGTGAATTCACATTGCCAGAAAAAAATCTGCACCGGACGTGATAGTGCTAATTTACGCGAGCCGGTGGATAAAGCAATTGAGACAAGCATATCTCATAGCCACCAAAACCTACAAATTTGGTTCTACACCTCACATGGGCTGCCAGGACAAGTTCCTAGAAATTTCTGTGAACCTTACAGTCAAACTATGTCCGAAACTAGCAAGGCCATTGCATGGTATTTACACTGATGTTACCAATTTACACAATCAGGCACACAAAGCAGTGGTAGTGAAAACAACTGAACAATGAGCCACGAAGATGAGATGGTTACCACTGGTGAAGGCACATGTCAAGCCCACAGAGAAGCTGATGGCGACGGTGAAGAGGCCGAGCAGGATCAGGTTGACTGGGTGCTTCTCATGGTAGAAGTACAACGGGCACAGCACTGCACACCAAAAGAAAATGAACAATCATGTTCAGCGTTGCATCATCAATCGACATGTTCAGCGTTGCATCATCAATCGACAAGTAATTAGACATCCAATTCAATCCAAATAACACGCAGTTAGGTCAGGTTCGAGAAGTCCTTCCTGTTCCTGCTAAACACAAAAACCCTCACGCCATCACGCGTGCCAACCCACCCACCCACCGAAAAACACTGTTGCCACAACGTAAAGGCACCGAAGCGTGCACGGATGAGAACACGCAAGGCTCCTCCATTTCCACTTTGACAGAATCCCTCCAAACTTTTACCTAACCGACCAACAATTGCTGGCAGGACTAGCAGATTTCGCAGGTATTAGGACATGAGCATCCGCGAATCTGATTCTAACTGCAACCTTGAAGCAACGCACGGAATATATTCGACTGAATTACAGAAATACCCCTCGTCGAACTAACTGCTTCACCGTGCACCCGATCGAAGGAAAACCACAAAAAAAAATGATTCTGAAGTTACAGAGTTGATCGAACTCTAGCCACAGAGAATGTTGGCGATTCAAATATCGCAACCGCAATCCACATCCAAATGAATCGCAACCACAATCCACATCCAAATTGACAACAGCAATCTACACGCACCCCGCATTTTGCGGACAGAAGCGAAGCGTTTGCATGAACGCCCGAAACCCTACTCGACTGCTTTCCCCACCACTCCAAACGAACAAAACGAAACGAAAAAAAAAATCTAAAATCCTCGGAGAAAACAACTAAAGCCAGCCAGAGAGAGAGAGAGAGGTGGACGGATGGTTGAGGTTGGACTCACCGATGAAGGGGAGGATGATGAGGAAGATGTAGAGTCCGAGCCCGGCGTTGGTGGTGGTGAAGAAGTGCGGGATGGCGCGGACCTTGACGACGACGGCGGCGACGACGGCGGTGAGGAGCAGCTGGAGGGAGAGGATGACGTAGATCTTGCGGATGAGCGCCCAGCGCAGCTCGGGGCTCTCCTGCATCCCCGGGTAGAGCTGGCGCGCGCCGCCGCCCGTGGCGGCGGAGGTCCCCGCCTCGACGTCGACGCCCTTCTGGTACCCGAACATCCTGGCGCCTGCTCCTCGGCCGACGACCACGGCGAAGGCCTCCTCCTCCTCCTCCTCTCTCCGGGTGAGTCGGCGGGTGGCGCTAGGGCTAGCTAGGGTCTCGCGAGTGGGGGGGGCGGAGGCGTTGAGGCTAGAGAGGGAAGTGGACGGCGTAGACGAGGAGCGGCGCCTCCTTTTGGAGACGAGGGGAGGACGATGGCGAGGTGGAATTGGTGGCGGCCGCTGCGGGGGGCAGTCGTGTACACCGCTGATGACGCATGGGCCCAGATGCGTGGGACCTGCGTGTCAGTTTGAAGAGGTCAGGTCGAGGCGCGTGAGAATGGTTGATGATTCGAATGAACGCATGCGCAGCGTCCGGCCGCGTGGACTCGTGGGGCCGGTCATCTGGCATGTGGGTCCTTCGTGGGGTAGCGTGGGCCCGCGGTACCAGGCTGGAACCTTTGGCGTGGACGGAGACCGACTCCGCCGGGTCAAGGAACGTGTGGCGCGGGACGCGGACGCTAGACCTTGTTTACTTGCATTTAAAAATTCAAATTTTTTTAAGATTTCTCGTTATATCGAATCTTTTAGACGCATGTATAAAGTATTAAATTTAAATAAAAATAAAAACGAATTACACAGTTTAATCAAAATTTACGAGATGTACTTTTTAAATCTAGTTAATCTATGGTTGAACAATAATTACCACAAACAAACAAAAATATTATAATATCACGAAATTTTTTCTTCAACAACTAAACACGGCCCTGCAAAGCGGCCTAGGATTGGTTAGAGACTCGAGTTTTTTTTCTTTTTTTTTTTAAAAAAAAGCGCAGAGACTCGAGTTGGAGGGAGACCTGTTGGAGGCCACAAGAGCATGTGTTTGGAATTTTTTTTAAAAAAATAAAAGAATTACACCACGCATGTACACTGGTCTCTGTGAAAACGAGTATATAAATCTAATACCTATAAATATCTTTAAAGAACTGAGCTGATAAACCATGAAATTTATAAAATCATCACGTCATCTATCACTAAAAATATAGCACTGCTAAATTTTAATATAAGTTTTCAAAAATAGAATATCTATGTTAAATTGAAGACTTAAATCTAGGTGAAAATTAAAGCCATGATCAGTTTCGCAGGAACTGCTTTGGTAGTTTGGGACGTGCGTTCCGTGTGGGGGCGCCACGCCGCCACGGGCCCCGCCCGTAGAGCTCAAAATCAATTTCCGCCTAGCACGGTTTGTTTGCGGATAAATAAATACGGCCATGTTTGGTCTAAAAACGTTTTTTTTTTATTTCTGTGCTGTGGGCCTGTGGCTGCTGCTGTAGCATCCATTCCAGCCAACCATGCACCTGCAGCCATCCAGCAGCGCGGACCAGCAGCCGAACGGAGTTATAACGGAATTCTTTATAATCCGTGTCGAATTCAAACATGGGCACATGGCCATAGTATAGTTTTATATGAACGGCGCCAAAACTATCTGTCGACTCCTATAATAACGTGTCAAGTGATAGTCGATAACGTTGGCAATGTGTGTGTCACTTCGCATGAATAATAAGGGGAAAAAAGAATCAATCTATTTTAGTGTCAGCCAATTCACGTATGACTCGTATGCCTACCAACTTGCCTAAACTTGTCTTAGTTGTTGGTGCTCATTCGTTTGGCTGATTAGCTATAATTGTTGTTCGCTGATTTATTATAAAAGGAAAATATTGTTGAACAATTGACAGATTTAGACAAGCTTAAGCGAATAAGCTCATTATACCTCCATAACTTAAAAAAAATGAAGAGGATATGATCTTGCAATACATGAAACGTGACTCATGATATGCCGTCAAGCCAATAAATAAAAAATGACACCATTATATCTATTGTATTAAGTTGTAAAATGAAAAAAAAAAACTTGTGCAAGTTCAAAACTGTGGTGCGGACTGCGGAAGCTACAATGACTTGATTTAATTTATTTAATAACCAATAGAGCTTTTGGAGTCCTATCACGCACAAGACATGGGGTCCATCGGCTGGGGCGCAAGGTGCCAAGACGTGGTAAAGTTATTTTTACTCTTAAAGACATATGCTCTTATTCCCTTTATCGCTAAATTTATATTAAAAAATGTGCAAATACGTATCTCAATAGTGAACAGAAGCATAGCCCTTAAAAGTAAAAAAAAACGCCTCCGCCAAGGCCCATCTGAGGCCATGACACGGGTGCAGGCTGCAGGCGCCATTATGTTTGGTTAATTGTTTTTTTTGTCTAATACTAATGCTAATATTAATTTGTTGTGAGAAAAAAAACATTATTTCTTCATAACACAATCGTGTCAAGCCCAGCGCTCCCAGACTTTCCTCCTACAGTCCTACTAAAAAATACGGAGTACGCCACCGTGGCTTTACATGAATCTGAAATTTGATATCCTGTAATTTGTCAAGCCGTTGTGACAAAGTTATTAGCAGGCCGTGTCGCTTTTTGCACGAATATAAAAGGAGACTCTATGTATACGTCAGCCCTCACTCATGGCTCATACGCGTACCTAACAGTTTGCCTAAACTGAGTAATAAGTTGTTGCTGATATATATATAGACAATACCACCAAATCAAAGCACGACTCTTATGAATGAGGCCTTGTTTAGTTCGCAAAAAATTTCAAGATTTCCCGTCACATCGAATCTTAGATCGTATGCATTGAGCATTAAATATAGATGAAAATAAAAACTAATTGTACAGTTTATCTGTAATTTGTGAGATAAATCTTTTGAGCCTAGTTACTCCGTGATTGAACAATGTTTGTCAAATAAAAACGAAAGTGCTACAGTAGCCAAAAACTATAATTTTTGCGAACTAAACAAGGCCTGAGGATATGATCTTGCAATAACTAACTATTAAGCAAGAATATAACACTGGCGCATTGTAGACTTTGCTCATGCATTATTCATCATGCTTGATTTGCCTACTAAGCCTTGTTTAGTTAACACTAAAAACCAAAAGATTTTCAAGATTCTCCGTCACATCGAATCTTGCGTCACATGCATGAAGCATTAAATATAGACTGAAACAAAAACTAATTACACAGTTTGCCTGTAAATCACAAGACGAATCTTTGACCCTAGTTAGTCTTTGAGTGGACACTATTTACCAGAAACAAACGAAAATACTACAGTAGCAAAATCCAAAAAGTTTTCACATCTAAACAAAGCCTAAGCTTTAAGGAGTAGCAAAGTACAGGCAAGCCCATGTGCAGATATCGTCCTTTGCTTGTCTATTTCGGTGCATATATCAGAATGAATACCCTTCCAGCATGCAGTAATGAATTGAATAAAGGCCAAAGCCAAAGTCATACATTTCCTTGATGCATTCATACTCATGATGTATCCATCAATATGCATTACATGGTGAAATCTTCATGACCAAGGCAAAGGTGATGAAGGCAATATAGACTAGTCCTTGACAAAAAAAAAACTGAAAATGTGTATTATTATTTGTGCAAGAGCTACTTTGTTATTGGTCATGCCCAATGATCCAATCCACTTCTTTGAAGAGGGAGAGCCAGAGAGGAAAACGAAAGTGCTTCAATTCATATGATTTTTAATTCTTTCTTAGTATATAAGCAAGCTCAAGACACTATATATATATATATATATATATATATATATATATATATATATATATATATATATATATATATATATATATATATATATTAGGGCTTCCGATAGGTACAAGAAGCCCCAATCCAAACTGTATCACCTGGTTACACCTAGGCCTTGTTTAGTTCCAAAAATTTTTGAGAAATGGACACTGTAGCATTTTCGTTTGTATTTGACAAATATTGTCCAATCATGGACTAACTAGGCTCAAAAGATTCGTCTCGTCAATTTCGACCAAACTGTGCAATTAGTTTTTATTTTCGTCTATATTTAATACTCCATGCATGCGTCTAAAGATTCGATGTAACGGAGAATGTGAAAAATTTTGCAAAATTTTCTGGGAAGTAAACAAGGCCCTAACCAGCTTTCGACAAACCTGATACAACCAGACTACATGACATGGGTGGGCACGACCGGATGTTTTCAAATTCATTTGAATTAAATCCCCATCTTTCTCTCTCTCATTCTCTCCCCTCTCACTCAGATCCACCCGTGCGAGCCCGCTTCCGTGCTCCATCGCCGTGCATGACCAGTGCCGGAAACCTAGGGTTCCTCGCAGCGGTCTCCTATGACTCCGATCGACCGTAGGCCTCAGCGCCGCGGAGATGGAGGCGCTCCCCCTCATCGACATCTCTGCTGAGGACGATCTCCTCTATGACCTCGCCTCACTGGCCCCGCCGCGTCCCGATCCACCCCACGCAGGTGAGCTGTTTCGCCCCCCATTTTGAAGGAATCGCGGAATTGGTGCCTGCTGTTTCGATTGCGGTTGGTCCGTTCGTGGATCTGACGAGAGACGATTTTCCTTTAGGGTCTCAGGTGGGTGCTGTGGCGACCTCCTCTGTTGGTTCTCCGTTGGCGGCAGTCCGGTCTATGGATCCGGAAGGTGTGATGGTGGATCAGGCACCCCTGAGCGGACGGAGTCTCCGGAGTAGTGGAAAGCCAAAAAGGGGGTAAACCTCTCCGCAAGAACTTGGCATGGGACAACGCCTTTTTTACCAGTGAAGGTTTGCTTCAAATTCATGGATCGTGATCAGAATTCTCTTTATTTTGTGAAACTATCGTCTCTGGTTATAGACTCATATGTGCCTCTTAAATTATATCCTTGTCTTTTTGCTGCTACTTAATCTATTCAAGGCACTACAGGATTTTATGCAATTTAGAGATGGATAGAAATTGAAATCTTAATGCGTAGAAATAGACTTCTTTTTCATATAAGCTTGAGAATTTTCTATGCTTAACCTTGATATAGTATGAATTAAATTGAAATATTAATTTTTAGGTGTATAGAAATTGAAATCTTAATTTCTTGGATGCATAGAATCCTTATGGACGCATTTAAAATGTTCATATTTAGTCTTGACTCTATGAAATTTGATTGCTTGTATTGTTCAAATTTGACTGCAGCCCCCCCCCCCCCCCCCCCCATGTTAATTCTGAGTATGTTCCACCATGTTAATTTCTATGCATTGTTAATTTTCTTAGTGAAATTGATTTTCTACGTATTGTTAATTTCTTGTATGCTCCTCCATGCTAATTTCTATGCTTCATGTGTGATGGATGGTGTTAGTTGGAGATGAGTTCAGCGATGGATGTGGATGGATTGTTATGTGCATTGTTTGGCATTTGGGTTCTATGCATTGTTTTTTATTAATTATACCCCATGTTAATTTCTTGTATGCTTCCTCTTGTTCATGTTTCTATGCACCCACTCAGTGATTTAGGGGGAGCATTCTAGCCTTCTAGGCTTGGTCTCATGCTCCTTTCAGCTTGATCCACTCTTGACTATGTGTTCTATGCTTCACGAGTTATTAGGTTTTTACACATTTAAATTCACCTTGACTATTAAATCTGATTGTTTTTTTGTAGATTTAGAACATGAGTTAGCCGGCTGCAGGTGACTAGAGGCAAGGAGGATCCTACACCTACTGCTGCAGCTCCCCCAGGCTCCCCATGTGTTCTATGCTTGATGAGTTAGGTTTTTATGCATTTTAGATCAAGCCTTTGACTATGAAATTTGATTGTTTTTTGCAGATTTAGAATACGACACGTATCAATTTGTGTGCTTGCATTTCTTAATTGTTCAAATTATTCATGCTTAGTTTTATTCATGCTTAGGTTTCTATGCAATTTTGATTTAGAAAATTGATGCATCCCGCAAGAGACACCTGGTGAGTTTCTATGCATATGGAAATTGATAAATGAAGAGTTTCTGCTTGTTGCTAAGTGGAGTCACTCCAGATGGATGATTCTATGCACCTCTATTTTTATTTTTATGCGCTCTGGGCATGGCACCAATTGCAAGCTTCTGTTCCTTTTTTTGTTTTTCTTATAAATTCATATGTACTCAATTATAGGCTCAATTTAATCATTAAGTGTGCTTGCTGCTCCTAGGCATGGAGCAGTCCGTAAGAACTCATGCTTGCGCGCTGCTCGCATACTTTCTTACTGTTATCATTGCTTTTTATGCCAGCGCCTCCATCTGGCGGATAGGGAACTCGTGTGGGTCTCCTATTCGTCTTGCAACAGATCCATCCTGGTTAAGCCCCTAAAATTTATGGAGTTTCTGTTCTCGATTTGGTTTGATTTTTGGAGATTCCATATAATCAGGTTGTATTGTTGCAGGTTTGCACTTCTCTATCCAAGGGGAACACGTGAGCTGAGGAAGGTGCTCGAGCTCGCTACCGACAAGGAGCCGATCTAGGTGGAGGAGATTGTCTACGGCACTAGGTTTGAGTACTTCTTGATTTTTATCATGCTGTTTTGCCAATTTAGCTCTGATATGAGTTTATCAGATGGTTAGGATGATAGTATTGGGTTCTTAAGACAAAACTCGATGAGTTAATCTGGGATTCTGATATCGGTGTGCATCTGAAGCAAATGAATATTGATACGGGACGTTTTGGTTGATTACTCTTATGCAATCTTTGGGTAGCGATGCCATTATGCCGGAATGGCCATTGCAGTTTGTATTTGGTGCTAGCTAATAGTAACTTACATGTCTCAAAGTTCAGTAACAGTGACAAATGCTGGTTGTAAAGATTCATTGCGTATTGCAGTTTCTGAAGATGCGTGATTAAATAGAACACATCTTAAATTTTTGATACATAGAAATTTCATCATGGTTGTACCAGGTTGAATCCATCTCACAGAGAGTTTTTTAGGTGATAACAAAATTATTTTTTATTCATCCAAACACTAATTTCCATGCTTTTGTGCAACTATTTTTTATGTAATACGAAGAGCTAGCAATGCAAGCAAGCATGGTTCATATACCTTTTTGTACCTGTCAACATGTCCCTAATTATTTTCTATTTGAGTCTTCAATTTTCTAGTATTTCAATAAATGTGAGTTTTTGTTCTAGCATTAGTTAGTTTCTATGCATATATAAGTGATTTTCTAGTATTTTACGCTTTGCCGTGATTTTTGCATTAATATCACCGACATTAATTTTATGAATAGGTTTCTATGCAGCTAATGGACATTAGTGTCCCAACCTCATGTGGGTCATAGCTATGCAGCTCCTGCTCCCCACCGGTAAGAAAGCTTCGACAACAGTGCCTTAGGTTTATATACCTTTCTTGTCGTTGTCCTGCTAGGTTTCTACGCTTGCTAAAACATATTTCTATGCCTTTGTTATGATGTAGGATGGTTGAAAGGATTCCTCTATTTGGTGTGAGGTCAATGGTGGCTCAGACATCATAGGACATGGCTTGCGACGTCCACAATTTCCTTCCTTGGCTTGTGACGGTGGCGTAGTGTGATATTCAATATAGTTGATGGGTTAATGTAAAAAGTTAGTTTTTTATATGTTGTGTTTATATGCTTGGATGGCATGAGTGAAATTATTGGTTTCTATGTAACTTCTTTTGGGTTTCAATATTTGGTTGACTTAGTGTCTATGCATGTTGTGAGCTAGGAACATTATTCCACATCTAGCGTGTAGTGTTTTGTATGTTTCATTACCCTAGAGGGAAGTATGGTGTAAGGTTTCTATACATTGTTGCTCTATTAAATAAACATATCCTGGTGCAAAGAATGGTGTGGGTATGGGTAGTGACGGTGTTGGTTATAATAGGCCCCTATAGCAGGAAGCATGATGTTGTTACAGACAATCATGGTTGTGTTAGGTGGAATGTTCATCTCATAGAGAGATTTTTACGTAGCAATAGAATTAATTTTTATTCATTCAATTACTAATTTATATGGAACGTAGCACAAAAAACCTTTATGCGCATTTTGACTATTGATTCTATGCACCTACTGAGTCATCACGTGCCAACCATTCAAATTTTAAATTTTTGAAGAAGACAAGATCTCTATGTGGTAACAAAATTTTTATTCATCCAATCACTAATTTCTATTCAATTTTGGCGCAAAAAAATTTCCTACGTATTTTTGACCAGTGATTCTATGCATTAAATCGGCCATTACGTGTCATGATTCAAATTTCAAATTTTGAAAAACACAAGGTCGTCTCTATGTTTCACTCACATAATCTATTCGTAGACGGATGCATAAAACTATGTCTCATAGTGCATAAAATTATGAATTTTATTTTTTTTAAAAAAAATATATTCACAGTGGATCTTGAATCGTGCACAAAAATATCAGGAGTTCAATGGTGAAAACCGTTTTTGACTCGGATATTTCATTGAGAAATTATCGTGAAAAAACGGAAGAGATTAGAGTGGACGCACGCATGCAGACATATGTCAGTATGTGTCAGTCTATGTCAAGCTGGTGTAAGGTGTAACGTCCAGATTGCAGAGAGGTTTTTATGCAGTAACGAATTGATTTTAAATTATACAACTACTAGATTTTATGCATTGTCACGATAAAAACCTTTTTGGGTAGCCTGACATAGGATTTTATGCATCCGAACGTTTGGGCCTCTAGGGGTCTCCACCTACATGCGCGTCGTCAGCTTCGTGGGGGTTGGGTGGAGTGGTCAGCTGGCTGGGGCTTCCAATATCTAATTGTAGCTCTGGGCTCCCAATATACCATATATATTTCATATCTAAGTTTTTTTCCATTAATTATATGTGCCACTTGAAAAAAATTAGAAACCATAACTTCATGAGAATTTTGGCATAGTTTAAGCCTCCAAAACACGTGGAATCTAAAAAAACACGTAAGAGGATCATGTCATATCGATCTCTAATGTCTCCATGCTTGGTTCTTAAGTCTTAACCTAGTTTTTTCTTAATAAGTAGTTCAACGGTAATTAGCTTTGCATAACGAGCTTTATGAGCAACTCTAAGAGACTTGGTAAAATTAGATGCTAAATTGTGAGGTTTAGTCATTAGGTAAACTAGAAAGCCCATTTAAAATGTAGAGTTTCACAACAGTCTAAGTAATTTGGAAAACACATATAGCAAGCATGACTTCATAAGGAAATATGAGCAGCGGAAATAATGGGATACCTAGTTAGAAAAAATAGAAACAATATAGACAAGCTGTTGAATTGCTTTTTTGAAGTACAATAGGTATAAATGACTTCGCGAATACATTTACCTAGTCTATTGGAGTAGTTTATACCTATGACAATAATTATGTCTCCATCATGTGCTAACAATTAAGTTGTCGCTGTTAAAGCTAACACCATAGCTTCTAGCAAATTAGAGAAGTTTACTATAATTTTAAACCTCTATAGCATTTAAATCCATCAAAGAAAAAAAAGAAGTTCGCATAGTGTGTGTGTGTATGTTGAATCTACCTAAGAAAAGACATTAAAAGTTTGCTATGAACTACATATAACTAGGGCGTGGCAAGAAACCAAACGCGTGTATGTATGTACAACTTGCTAATAAGGGAAGACAGTAGCGAAGTTTGTTTCAGCATAAGGTGAACATTTTCTGTTTGCTTGAGCTTATCAACCGAATCTGCCAGTCATTTAGCACTTTTTTCTCACAATAAATCAGTCAATAGTAATTTCTGTCATGGCTTATCAGCTAAATGAACAATGGTTTAGGCGAAAACATAAACAAGTGGGAACAGCCTAAGCATGCATGTGATTGGGCCAGACTTTGCATAGAGTTTTAGCTGTAAGTAGCACGCCTTGTGAAGAGCATACTTGATGCTCTGGTGCCAAAAATCTGCTCGGGGACTAGAATTTCCCAATTGCTAGACGACGATAATACCAATTGGTTATGTTGCAATGACGATTGTATTATTTCTAACACCTGGTTTATTGGTAAGGTCCCTTTGCTGCTGCTGGCGTGCCAAAGTATCGTCCTAAATAAATTGGGGAGAGAACATTGCAATTGGGTGAATTTGCAAGCTATGAGAGGGAGGAATATATATTCAGCTTGGCCACCACAGTCACTCTAGCACAGAGTCAAGATGACACACACAGTCATCACAGAGATGGCCAGCCGTTGCCCGTTGGTGGTGGTCGTCGCTCGGATTTGGGCCTTGGTGGGCTCAATTATCTCAGCTTCAAGCCTTGTTTAGTTCCAAATTTTTTTTGCACTGTAGCATTTTCGTTTGTTTATGACAAATATTGTCTAATCATGGACTAACTAGGCTCAAAAGATTCATCTCATCAATTCCGATCAAACTATGCAATTAGTTTTTATTTTTGTCTATATTTAATACTCCATGCATGCGTCTAAAGATTTGATGTGACGGAGAATCTGAAAAATTTTGCAAAATTTATTGGGATAAACAAGGCCTCAGGATTGCATAGCCACCTGCAGATTGGTCGGTCAGGTCCTGCCCGCTGCTGCACGGACAGATCGCTGCGCCCTGCGGGCACGTCGCGCGCGTGCGGTGCGAGTGCGATGCATGCAATCGAGCGGCGCGGACCGCGGGCCATCTTTTTTCACTGCGCGGTCCCTTGGTCGGGCTCTGGCCCGGCAAACATGCCTCGAGAACCAAAATGAGAACTTTTTTTTTGGTCGGGCTCTGGCTCCGTGTGTTTGGTTGGAGAGCCGGGCCAGCCGGGTCGGAGCGAACCCATTCCTGTGGCTGTTTGGTTGGAGGATGGGAGGGTTGGGTTGGCTCCAGGGTGGAATATTCCTCTCAGATGCGGGTTGGACTCGTCTGTCAAAATCTGGCGGACGGAGCCGCTCCAGCCAGGTTGGCTCCCACCAAACACTAAATTCCTTCAACCAAACACTGAACGGAGCCGCTTTGTCCCTAATTCTTCAACCAAATACTAAAATGGGTTGGCTCCGTCCCCAAAATCAGAAGTGCAACCAAACACTGGACGGGTTGGCTCCGTTCCCAAAAGCTGGGTTGGATCCAACCCAACCCACCCAACCCCCAACCAAACACACGGTAGGAGTACAATACACTACAATACAATACAAGCAGTCCTCTCGATCCAGCCAGTCTTAGTGGGAATTTTACCAGAATGTCATACACATTTATTAGAATGCCATGTCAGCAAAATTGCACTTTTTGCATAAAACAAAGAGGAGAGAGAAGGAAGTAGTTTCACCATGGTGAAACCCCGCGGGTGTTGTTTCCCACGCGGTGAAATGAGATGAAATCTTCAATGAGGGCTAAATCGTTTCACCATCTTGCATGTGATCCAATCATTTTGCAGTAATTAAATGCTTTGCCCAGCCTAGGAAACGTCAAGGTGAAACTCATGCATTGTGGAGATTATTTCATTATTCGTTTCATTGATGCTCTGTCAGTGGATTTGTTTTGGAAACAGTGCATTGAAACGGGCCACTGAGACTGGCTTAAGAGCAAGATCAATAATAAAGTCAAGTGCTTAACTATAAACCAAGTGATTAAAGCTAAGTTATATAATAAGTTATTTCATACTTATATCTAAGACATCTTCTTTTTTCTGTTCCTCCTCACAACACTTACTATTTAGACCCACCGCTACCTATACATCTATGTCCATCTTGGTGCTTGTATGAGAGCCAAACTATCATATGTCTCTTGTTTTCTATCCTCTACATCAACATTAGCTTGGCTATAAATCTATTATTATACTTGCTCTAAGTATAGGTACATCCGTAGCTGTTAATTTTAAGTTTGCATGCTCATCCAACATAGCATTTTCATGTTGCTTGAGCATAGAGTCAAGACAGGACTTAGTCTACAGTTTGATCAATGGGTGCAGTCTTTGATTTAGTGCTTTTCTGCTTCACCTTTTTGCTTTTTTTTTTCGTTTCTTTCTTTGTTCCCTAATTCTCCCTTTAGCTTTCTCTCTCTCTCTAATGGTTCATGACGTTGTTTTCCCGTTTTTTCAATAAATTTTAACCCGTCGACCGTGAGCCCTCCAGTTTCTAAAAAAACAAATACTCTATATGTTCTCTCTATATGTTGTGCTAGATATGAAAAGATATACAGTATACTCCAAGTACATCACGATTAAGTTTCGCGGGAAAGCGTTATGGTTTAAGATCACATGTACGAGCAAAAAGCGACAACATGTACGTGCAAATAAACAATAAAATATGCCCACATAAGATTCATGTAATTTCAAACTAGGCACTATAAGCCAACTTCATATATTCTTCCGAGCTTAAAACAAGTTTGGTGTCGAAATCGAGTATGAGGCGTGGTTGTAGGGGCATTTGTGTTGCTATAACATATAATAAGAGGGTGTTTGCATCGGTTTGGATGTTAAAGTTTAACAGGTGTTGTAGCATTTTTGTTTTATTATTTAGCAATTAGTGTCCAATTATATTTAATATTTCATCCATGTATCTAAATTCGATGTGATATGCGGTAAAGTTTACCAAGCTAACCATCTGCTAGCAAATAAACACACACACAAAAGCAAATCATATAACGTTCAAATGATTTCAAGCTAGACAACGCTAAGTATATAAAAGGTAGTGCATGATTTTGTGAAAATCTAAAAGTATTTTCATATATTTTCTGAGATAAAACAACATTTCTAAGACAAAATCAAAATTTAGGATATTTTAGTTGTATAACTTTTCTAGAAAATACTTGATTTTTTTTGAAAATATTTCTATATCTTTTGATAAAGTTTGTTTAACCCTTTTTGAACTATCAATAAAGTTTGATTTATGTCACTCGTGGATCGTGGCTGATGTGACATAATACTACTTTCGTAGTACCTTTTAGTGATGAAACATTATTTTTCTCTTCTAACAAATCAGCATAAGCTAAATTTCAGCAAAACAAACTATTATAAGAGAGTCAACGAAACTAGTTTTTCTCCTAACAACCATAAATCAGACGATTGCGACTTCCATGCTAAGGGTCTGTTTAGATTTGAAATTTTTTGGCCCAAAGAGAAATTTTTTTGTGGAATTGGAACCTGAGAACTAAACGGTGCAAAAAAAATTTGGGGCCAAAATTTTAGGCTGCAACTGTGCACGTACTCCTACAGAAGCCCACCAATGACAACTTGGGCTGCATGCAGTTGCAGTTGTCATTGGTGAGCTTTCATGGTAGTGCGTGCACAGTTGCAGTCTAAAATTTTGGCCCTAAGATTTTTTAACCCCGTAGTTCTTAGGCCCCAATTAAAAAAAAAAATTTCTCTTTGGACCAAAAAATTTCAAATCTAAACAAGCCCTAAAAGTTCAATAAATAAACAGGATCCAAGCCTTCTACTCTATTCCCAAGTCGAATCGCTGATCCGAGAAAGATTTTCAGACTGTTGCGTCGGGACTACTATTTAGCTAGGGTTCATTTGCACCAGCACGACGCAATTATTTTGAAAACCATGTACTACTCCTTCGCGTTGCAACGGTACCACGAGTATTATGACGCTTCAACAACCTTTGTCCAATGTCCAAGGCGTCTTCATTAACATTAGGGCTTTCCCAACCAATCCCTGCTCTCCACTTGAAAAAACCCTCACTACCTGTTCTGATCTCGTGACCCCATAAATCCAATCTTGGTCGTCCATCTACCTCAACCAATTCAAGCACAAGTAGATGGAAAGGGACGCACTCCATTATTGAGTTTGTTTGTTGTGGTACTACTAGTCTTACCTCTGCTGATTTTTTTTGACAATTTCATACAATATAAACCAGTGGGAAAGAATACAAATGAGGTGCTAAACTAGACATCAAGAGATGTTGAGTTGATTGAAAAAATATTAAATTTTGATTTTGGGTTATCTTTCTCTTAGGATTATATTGGAAGTCTGCCTAGAGTGCTACAGTCCTAGTAGCACTCTGGCCCTGGTTTTGTCTCTGGAGTAAACGATGGTATATTATGCTCAACTAACTATAGTAGGATCGGAGATGTGATCGTATATACAAATCATTTAGGTAAAATTTAAACTTAGATGGTGACTACAAAGCTTCAACAAAAAAATATGTACTTATAGGCACAACAGTGATTGCCTTTTATTGTAACTCAAGCTATCAGCTATTCCAAACCCTTGCATCGAACCACATATAGAATGAAAATATGTATATTTATTTATGCGTGCTATCAAGAAAAATGATGGGTTAGTTAAGCGCCACCCTTTTCATTTTTTAATGCCACACAAAATATTTCTAGCTTTTTTTTTGGAAAAATATATGCATTTAGTCGTTATAGTTATGATTAGAGAACAAGTAAACAACACGTTATGCTTATTTTTGAAAACAGCGGATAACATGACAACATGCTATATATAGCAGGTGCCAACATGCATATATTGTACAAACGGAAACGGACTTGCATGGTGTGGTGTGGTGTGACTACGAAAGTGTACGGTTTAGGGGTTATTATTGCAGTTGCCTTCGCACTAACTAGCTTTAGTTAGAAACTGCTACCAAACCTACAACAACAAATCATCATTATATGAAAAATGGAACCAAATGAAAAAGTGCTATTGATCTCAACAAACAACAAACTTTACTACGGGCCTCTTTAGATTCGAGATGAAAATTTTTTGGGTGTCACATCGGATGTGTCGGAAAGATGTCGAGAGAGGCTTTTAGAAACTAATAAAAAGCAAATTACATAGCTCGTCTGGAAACTGTAAGACAAATCTATTAAGTATAATTAATCTATCATTAGCACACGTGGATTACTATCGCACTTAAGGCTAATCATGGATTAACTAGGCTTAAAGATTTGTCTTGCGATTTTCAACCAAACTATGTAATTAGTTTATTTTTTATCTACATTTAATGTTCCATGCATGTGTTCAAAGATTCGATGTGATGAATGAAAATTTTTTGGATGGAGAACTAAACGGGGCCTACTTCTGTCCCCATGAAAGCTCCAAATTCATTTCAAATTTCTAAATTACAAGATATTCTAGATTGCTCAATTGTATCCACGTGTGTCTGTCTTTTAAACCATATACATATATGGCGTGTAAATACCATCCTACCAAAAAAATAACTTATATAACGAGCGCCTACTTCTAACAAACCATACACTTTGGAATGGAGAGCTACCAAGAAGCCTTAAATCACAACTAAACAACTACAAAATATCTTTAGGGTGCAAAAATATTAATCAATTTATTTTGAATTATAAGTTGTTTTAACTTTTCTAAATACACAATATTTATTTTATATTTTTTAGAATTCTAGCATTTCCTAGAGACTCTATATCCTTCCTAAATGCTAGGAATAGAGATTTTGGTAAAAACTACCTTTCAATAGCTTCTCTAAATGGTTATCTAAAATTTTGTTAGCCAAAAATAGAAGACGAGAATGACTTTTTAAAGTGTGCACGAGATATAGAAAAACTATTGGAGAGTGACAAAATATAGAAAGTGATCTTTATACAAATAACTTTTCAAATAATAATTTAGAGAGTGAGATTTACAAAGAGTCTTAGAGATGCTCTATCTCTAAGGTGTAGGCCTGTCTTAGCATTAGCAAAGACACCATCACAAATTTTACGGCGCATAGGTGGTCCATACGTTCCAAAAAAATAACTCAAAGATTCACCGGCAAAAGCAACAACTAATATATATAAATACATAGCGTTTATTTATTTTGTATCTAGATGTATAATAAAAATAATATATCTAAAAAATATATATTAGCTTATAATTTAAAATGAATAGAGTATATCCTCATTTTTCTCTTGATTTTTCTCATAAAAATTGAATAAAATTGTGCCTTTTTCTTTCACAATAACACAACATCATACCGTAAGGTAAAGATACGGAAGCTTAGGCCTTGTTTAGTTTACGAAAATTTTTAGATTTCGTAGCATTTTCGTTTTTATTTGACAATTATTGTCCAATCTTACGGTACATGCATGAAGTATTAAATATAGACGAAAACAAAAACTAATTGCACAGTTTGCCTGTAAATCATAAGATGAATTTTTTGAGCCTAGTTAATCCATGATTGAATAATATTTGTCAAATAAAAACGAAAATGCTACAGTACCGAAATCTAAAATTTTTTCGGAACTAAACAAGGCCTAACTAAGTTCAAAAGATTCGTCTCGTAAATTAAGTCTATACAATTAGTTATCTTTTTTATTTATATTTAATGCTTTATACATGCGCCGCAAAATTCAATGTGACGAAGAATCTTGAAAAATTTTAGAACTAAACAAGGCTTTAGACCACATTCTCTGCATAGATTCATGTTCAGGGCTGGGCTAGACACAAGCATCTTTTTTATTATTTTTCAGGAAAGAAACACCCTACAAAAGTTAAATATTTCCTCTACCACCACCACCAGCACTACTACTACTTGTTTATTCCTCTCTACATCCACTACGGAAAAAGAAAAATATAAAAACGAATTGTCCTTTCCTCGCCTCCCCCTGCTCTTCCTCCTTTCTCTCCTCTTCGTCTTCCTCCTCCCCCGTTCCCTCCACGAAGCTGCCCCCCGCCCCGCAGGATCCGAATCCGAGCTCGCACGCAGCCACTACCTGTGGGCCCCACGTGCACTGCTCCTTCCTCCCGCCAACCATTGCTCCGTTCTTGGTTTGATCTGTCGAATTCGGCCCCGCCGTGCGCGCGCGGCGTCGCGGACGCGCACCCGAGGCTGCATTTCTTTTCCCGGCCAAGATTCGGTCCGGCGGAGCCGTTCTCGCACGATTTTGCGGGCCGTTCGGCCTTTCCTCCCCGGATTTGTTCCGGCTCCCGTCGTCGAGGATCGGTGGGGTGGTCCGGCTGAGGCTGTAAAAGACACCAAAATTCCAATCTTTTCCTGCTGCTGCTGGCCTCCTTCGCGACACCTTGTTCTTCTTCCCCCAATTAGCTGGGAGTAGCGTGGATTCTGATTCTTAGGTTCTTAGCTTCCTCCGCGGGCTTCCGCGGTTGGCGTGGTTATGTCAGCCCTTCGCTATTTGCATCTCTGATTCGTTTGAAAATCCGGGGAGTGTGGAGATTTGGGAGGTCTTCTCGCTCCTGTGCTCTATGAGGAGCAGCTTCCTGTCGGAGTCGCCGTGCGACGAGCAGCACATCCATGGATATGGTTTCAACCCGCAGTCGTGGCTGCAGGTGGAGCGAGGGAAGCTGCCCAAGTCGTCCTACTCGCCTTCCTCCATGTGAGCCCCAGCTCGACGCCATTCCGGCATTTTGCTCACTCCTTAGCTCAGTGAATAGTATGATTGGTTCTGAATTACATCTGCTGGTTAACTGAAACTCTTTTGCTTTGTGCAGTGAGTCACTCATCAAGATTGCTGAGCCGCCTGTAGTGCCATTGTATAAGCCTTTGGATTATGTTGAGGTGCTGTCAAGGATCCATGAGGAGCTTGAACAATGTAGGCGGAGCGAGCGGCCAGGGCTGTATTTGGTCCAGTCCCAGGTGTTTCGGGGCCTTGGGGAGGCAAAATTGCGCCAGAGGAGCCTCCACTCTGCCTGGCGCTGTGCAAACACAGTCCATGAGAAAGTCATATTTGGGGCATGGCTGCGGTATGAGAAGCGGGGGGAGGAGATCATATCTGACGTCCTTGCATCATGTCAGAAGTGTTGTCGAGAGTTTGGTCCACTTGATGTTGCTTCCGAGATGCCTGTGCGAAACTTTGAGGTAATTGGTTCATGGGAGACAGGCTCCTCGTCTCAACTTTCTGCCATGGTAACCTTCCAAATACAGGATGGTAGGGTGACATGTGATAGGTGCAAGATTGCGTCTTTGTCGATACCATTTTGCTCCATGCTTAATGGACCGTTCACTGAGTCACAGCTTGAGCTTGTCGATTTGTCAGAGAATGGTATTTCTTTGGAGGGCATGAGAGCTGTTGCTGAGTTTAGTTCTACATGTAGTTTAGGGGATCTGCCTGTGGAAATCTTATTGGAGATCCTGGTCTTTGCAAACACATTTTGTTGTGACAGTCTAAAAGATGCCTGTGATAGGAAACTGGCTTCATTTGTTTCTTCAAGGCAGGATGCTGTTGAGCTCATGACGTTGGCATTTGAAGAAAATGCACCAATTCTTGCTGCTTCTTGCTTGCAGTTGCTTTTACAGGAACTTCCTGATTGTCTAGCTGACGATCTAGTAATTAGCCTCTTCTTAGGTGCAACTGCACAGCAACAACTTATCATGGTTGGGCAGGCATCCTTTTTGTTGTATTGCTTGCTTAGTGAAGTAGCAATGAACATTGATCCGAGGACAGAAACAACTGTATTCTTGTCAGAGAAGCTTGTTCAGCTAGCAGTTACCCCTACTCAGAAGCAAATAGCTTTTCATCAACTTGGATGCGTTAGACTTTTGAGAAAGGAATATAGTGAAGCTGAACGTGGATTTGAGGTTGCCTTCTCTGCCGGTCATGTGTATTCAATTGCTGGTATTGCTAGAATCGCTGGCATACAAGGCCAAAAGGCTTTGGCTTATGAGAAGCTCAGTTCAGTCATAACATCAAATTTGCCACTGGGGTGGATGTATCTGGAGAGGTCGTTGTATTCTGAAGGTGATAGAAAGCTGGCAGATCTTGACAAAGCAAGCGAGCTGGATCCTACTCTCACTTACCCTTACATGTATCGAGCTGCATCCTTGATGAGAAAGAAAGATGCTAAACTTGCCTTAGAGGAAATTAACCGGCTCTTGGGCTTCAAGTTAGCATTGGAGTGCCTGGAGCTACGGATCTGTCTATACTTGGCTCTTGAAGACTATAAGTCTGCCATCTGTGATATCCATGCGATTCTTACTCTTTCACCTGATTATCGGATGTTGGAAGGACGTGTAGCTGCTTCCAAAATAGGCACTCTTCTCGGTGCGCATGTCGAGCAGTGGAATACAGCTGAGTGTTGGCTACAACTTTATGAGCGCTGGTCATCAGTGGATGATATTGGTTCCCTTTCAGTGATCTATCAGATGCTTGAGTCAGATGCAGCAAAAGGTGTCCTGTACTTTAGGCAATCTTTGCTGCTCCTTAGGTAAATTCTACTAGCACATCTCTCAGATATTCTGTTGTGTCTGTTTTGGTCGCCAATTTAATGACAGATGTTGCTTGACGTTTGGGCTTTTTCCAGGTTGAACTGTCCTGAGGCAGCGATGCGCAGTTTGCAATTGGCAAGGCATCATGCAGCAACTGAGCATGAACGACTAGTATATGAGGGGTGGCTTTTATATGACACGGGGCACTGTGAGGAGGCCCTACAAAAGGCTGAAGAATCTATTTCTATTCAAAGATCATTTGAGGCTTTCTTTCTGAAAGCCTATGTTTTGGCTGACTCAGGAGTTGATCCTTCTTATTCCGCGACTGTTATCTCGCTTCTTGAAGATGCATTGAAATGTCCTTCAGACCGGCTTCGGAAGGGTCAGGTCCGTGCTGCAGTTTATCAATGCAAAAGTGATTCATGATATTATTATTATTGATAATTCATTGCATTTGAACTTTAGTTTACCTTAGACTAAACTTGGTAAATTCAAGGGCAACTTGGTTATCCGATGTTGTTGTGAATTCTTTAAGATTTTCTATGCTTTGCTAGACACTGAGTGATCCATGCTCTCTCTGATTTCTGTCATGTAGCATGACACTTGCTGGTGTATTAGCTGCCATGAGAAATGAGAGTTGAGTGAGAAAGAAATATTATAGTATCTGTGAACACTATCCCAATTGGCATGTTCCTTTTTGCTCTGAAGCCTGATCACTGCAATGTAGTGTATGCATTTGAATGGAATTGAAAGAACTTCAGGAACTTGAACAACATGAAAGGTGTGGGGGCGTGTGGCTACTTATTCATCAACTTGTGGCTAAGGATAGCATCCATAATGCTGTAGAATGTTTAGGAGTACCAAGAATATCTGACATTTATTCATGTGTGGCATTGTGGTACAAGATGTCATTAACACTTTCTGTGCATTGTCTTACCTGCAGGCATTGAATAACCTTGGTGGTGTCTATGTTGATTGTGGAAAGTTAGACTCAGCAGCTGATTGCTATACAAGTGCATTGAAGATTCGACACACTAGAGCCCATCAAGGTCTTGCTCGTGTTCATTTTCTCAGAAACAACAGGGAAGCTGCATATGAAGAGATGACAAAGTTGATAGAAAAAGCTAAAAACAACGCTTCGGCTTATGAGAAACGCTCAGAATATTGCGAACGAGAACAGACTATGACAGATTTGCAAACAGTGACCCAATTAGATCCTTTACGCGTTTATCCATACAGATATCGAGCAGCAGGTTGGATTAAATTAAAACTTTTCTTGTGGTTTCTTCATAGCATACACTAAATTTTGACAATAGTGGAAAAGTCTGCATTGTATTTTATGTCTTCTTGAGTTCTGCATGGAAACCAATAAATCATGCATTAAGATGCTGCATTATGCAATATTAGCGTTTCTCTGTACCTTTTTTTTTTGGGTAGCTGTCTTCCTTTTTGAATAGCTTTTAGCTGTTGTTACTGGCCCCATGTTTTAGTGTTTAGAGTGTATCACCTGAAATGGAAATACTATGTTTCTTATCTAAATGTCTGATGCTGTAGCATGTTCAAATATAGCTTTAATACTGAACCTTTGTTTTAAGCACAGTGCACCGAACTACTCATTTTTTACTCTGTTTTCCCTGGTGATGATTACCTTTGCTTTATTGTTCATCATGAAGTTCACCTGTATCCTTTAGTCTTGGATTATCACTGCAAACACTTGTCCTTTTTTCCTGGATTGTTTCACTTTGCAGAATTCCTCTTCTTAACATAAATTGGTCGCAAGTTTTGGACCTTGCACCACTTTAATTAGTGCAGCAACTGAGAATCAAGTAGATTATACTAAACTTAGAGCCAACCTATGCTAGGATGAAAATATGCACAGACATAACCTCATCTTTGTGATAACTCTTATACCTGTGAAAGCACTCCTTATTCATGTCATGTCTTTGTGAAAATGCTAGGATGAATAACATTAGACAATGGTACATCTTATTCATGTTTTTCATGTATTGCTCTCCATATGTGGTTAAAACATTATTTTGGTTTTGATTTTCACAGTGCTGATGGATAGCCACAAGGAGAACGATGCAATAGCGGAGCTCAGCCGTGCGATATCCTTCAAAGCCGACCTGCACTTGCTGCATCTCCGGGCGGCTTTCCATGAGCACATCGGGGATGTACCAAGCGCTCTCCGTGATTGTAGAGCCGCCCTCTCCTTGGACCCAAATCACCAGGAGATGTTGGAGCTTCAGAAACGTGTGAACAGCCAAGAGCCCTGACACGTTGTGGTGCTATATTGTGTATTGTATACCACGATTCATGCCACTTTGGTGTGTCTCATGAGTCATGACAGCCTTGACCTCATTCTTTTTTTTCCTCATTTCGCTATTAATTAATTAATCACCGTAATGTGATGTTTTCAGGAAGAAAGTAACAGAAAAAAAAAGAGAACAAGTTCTATGAAAGCAGGCATTGATAATGCTTTTTAACTCAATGCCTGTGGCCTCTGTAGAAGTAATGTGCTAATCACTGAATTGTATCCTGAAAAAGTGATATCGTGCATAATGTAATTTTCAGTTCTGTTCTCTCTATCCAGTTTTCTTTTTTTTTTTTAACTGAAATTAATCTTGAGAGTAAATCGTGCTACATCTTAGATCTACCTCTGCCTGTGATTTTACAGTGGCATTAAGTGTATATAACTTTGTGATTCATGTGTTGTGTTTTATCCAGGGAACCCTTGGAGTTGTTAACTGCATGATCATCGTTTGCCGATCATACAGTATTCATAATGAAACCTGTTCATCTGAGTTTGAATCTGTTACTTGTATTTACCTTTTCGATGCCTTACAAACGAATACAGCTCCCATGAAAACAGTAATAAGTACACTTTCCCTGTGTACAAAATATTTTGCAATGTGCTGGGCCTTGTTTAGTTCCAAAACTTTTTGCAAAATGAACTCTCTATCACTTTCGTTTGTATTTGACAAATATTGTCCAATTATAGACTAACTAGGTTCAAAAGATTTGTCTCGTAAATTATAAGCAATTTGTGCAATTAGTTATTATTTTTATCTATATTTAATGTTATGTTGTAAGATTTGATGTGACGGGGAATGTGAAAGTTTTGGCATTTTTTTAGAAACTAAACAAGGCCGGCTTTGTTTACTTAGGCCACTCTCAATGGAGGTTTCATCACGATGTCATGCACATTTATTAGAGTGTCATGTCAGCAAAATTTTACTTTTTGCATGAAACGAAGAGAAGAGAGAAAGAAGTAGTTTCACCATGGTGAAACTCCGCGGGCGTTGTTTCCCACGCGGTGAAACGATATGAAATCCCCAGGGCTAAATCGTTTCACCATTTTGCATGTGATCCAATCATTTTGCAGTAATTAAATACTTTGTCCAGCCTAGGAAATGTCAAGGTGAAACTCATGCATTGTGGAGGTTGTTTCATTATTCGTTTCATTGATGCTCTGTCAGCGGATTTGTTTTGAAAACAGTGCATTGAAACGGGTCACTGAGACTGGCCTTAGGAAAATTTTTTAGCTTTGGCTACTGTAGCACTTTCATTTGTATTTGGTAATTATTATCCAATTAGAGACTAACTGGGCTTAAAAATTTTGTCTTGCAAATTATAGACAATCTGTGTAATTAACTATTTTTTATATATATTTAATACTCTATGCATGTGTTTACTTGTTTAGATCCAATTTTTTTTGGATTTTGGCACTGTAGCACTTTCGTTTTTATTTGACAAACATTGTTTAATCATGGAGTAACTAGACTTAAAAGATTCGTCTCGCAATTTATAGACAAACTGTGCAATTAGTTTTTGTTTTCATTTATATTTAATTCTCTATACATATACCGTAAGATTCGATGTGATGAGAAATCTTGAAAAGCTTTTAGCTTTTGAATTAACTAAGGCCCTGTTTAGTTCTCCATCTAAACAATTTTCATCCATCACATCGAATCTTTGGTCACATGCATAAAACATTAATTGTAGATAAAAAATAAACTAATTACACAGTTTGGTTGAAAATCACGAGACGAATCTTTTAAGCCTAGTTAATCCATGATTAGCCTTAAATGCTACAGTAACCTACATATGCTAATGATAGATTAATTATGCTTAATAGATTTGTATTGTAATTTTCAGACGAATTATGTTATTTGTTTTTTATTAGTTTCTAAAATTCTCTTCCGACATTCTTTCGACACATCTGATATGACATCCAAAAATTTTTTATCAACAATCTAAACAGGGCCTAAATAAGGCCAACGGCATTCATGATGATGCTCTGAACACGCACCAGCCTTTTCTAGGACTTTCACAACAGCTGTTTGGAAAGTGACCTGTCCTAATGTCAGGATAAGGTTTTTGCCTTGTTAGTTTAACAAAAAACCAAAAATTTTTCAAGATTTCTCGTCACACATATGCATAAAGCATTAAATATAAACAAAAATAAAAACTAATAGGATAGTTTGTCTGTAAATTACGAGATGAATCTTTTAAACCTAGTTACTCTATAATTGGACAATGTTTGTCAAATAAAAATGAAAGTGTTACGGTGTCAAAATATAAAATTTTTTTGGATATGGTGAGTGGTGTATAAGAGCTGGTGCCTGACTGCCTGGTGAGTGGTGTATAAGAGCTTGCGCTAAGGTATTTGGTTGGGTATTAAAGTTTAACAAGTACCGTAGTATTTCCGTTTTATTTGATAATTAATGTTTAATTATAGATTAATTGGCTAAAAAATTTATCTCACAAATTACTCTTTATCTGTGTTTTATTTTCGTAAATAGTCTATATTTAGTATTTCATGTAAGTATCTAAACATTCTTTACTGAGAGCAATCAAACTGGACAGTTTGGTTGAGAGTATTAAAGTTTAATAGATACTGTAACATTTTTGTTTTATTAGACAATTATTATCTAGGCTTAAAAGATTGGTCACGTAAATTACTCTCTAGCTATATTTTTAATTTTATAAATAATCTATATTTAATAATATATATCTAAACATTTAACGCGATAAGAGTTAAAATTTAACTCGCCAAACTAAACATACCTCAGTCTGTTCCCGGCCTAACGGTTTCTTTGATTTCTTGAGTGGCGAGTTTCGATTTCTTGAGTGGCGAGTCGCCTAACGGCCTAACCAACCACGGGTAGCTATCAGCTAAACCGTAGATAAAATGTACTCCTTTCGTTCTAAATTATAAATTAATTTAATTTTATTTAATTTATTCATTTTATTATATATCTTGACATATTATTTATATAAATACATAGTAAAATAAATGTATAAAAAAGTTAAAATAACTTATAATTTAAAATAGATGAAGTATACTGTAGCTAGTCCCTTTCACAGGACTTCTGCTCTCAGGCCTGCTGAGTTGATTTTCTTTTTAAAAATAAACTGAACAAGGACTTATTGCTCTTATACTGGATGTGTGTCGGAAACCGCACTATTCAGGAGGTTTTTTAAAGTTCAAGCTCAAAGCTAGATCCTAGCATATACTCAATCTATTTCAAATTATAAAATATTTAACTTTTTTATGTCAAATTCGATCACTCTCTTTATTTAAAATTTTATACAAAATATTACTTTTTTTTTGTCGTGGCTTGATTTATTAATAAAAGTTCTTCGAGAATGACTTAAATTTGACTATATTTGCACAAAATTTTTAAATAAGACGAATAGTCAAACTTGAGGTAAAAAAAAACTAAACATCTTATTAGGATGAAATGAGTATTTGCCAAAAGAATAGAGAACAAGCTAGACCATCCAAAACAAACAAACAAACGGTATGATAACAAATGAAATCGTTTGCAGTGTACATATGGATATCTTTCCTTTACAAGACAAATCTTTTGAGTCTAGTTGGTCTACAATTAGACATAAATACCAAATACAAACAAAAGTAATACAATAGCCAAAACCAAAATTTTTCCTCAACTAAATAAGGCCTAAGTAAAGAATTTCTAATTGGTATTTGTATTGTTAAATAGAGATTTTCTATACGAATAACATTGCTGCAAAATACTCCCTCCGTCCCTAAATAGCTGTCGTTTACGCTTCACGAGAAACAACTTTAATTATATATATATATATATTAAAAAATATTAATATTTATAGTATATAATTAATATCATTAGAAAGATATCTGAATCTAGTTTTTTAATAAATTTATTTAAAAATATAAATATTGTATATATATATTATACAAATCGAGTCAAACATATGCCATGCACACCAACAATGAAAAATCTGTATGCCCACTTATTTTCTGACTTCACCGATACACTATGGAAGGCGGCCTTATGCTTGAAGATCACGTACACAGATTTTCTGATTTAAAGTTACAATAATAACTGGACCTCCTCTTCGATCAAAGCCTTGTTTACTTCTCTAAATATTTTATAAAATATTTTAAATTTTCTGTTATATCAAATATTGGGACACATGCATGGAGCATTATATATGTATATATATATATATATATATAATTACATAGTTTGTATATAATTTGTGAGACGAATCTTTAAAACTTAACTAATCTATGATTAGACAATATTTATTAAATATTACAAACGAAAATGCTATAATACTGTTTTCCAAATTTTTTCGAAAGTAAACAAGGCTACACATTTTAGAAATTGCAGTTCGCGAAAAAAGAAACGAGGAGCTCCTTGCTCGACTTTTTCGCACCGCCATAAACACACCCGCGTGCGTAAGCAAGCAGCGGCTCCCCAACGGCACGTGCGCGGGCGCGGGCGCGCCAACACCTGTCCCCGTTGGCCCATCAGCGGCCCAGGCCCACCTCATCCGCGCCACGTGCCCCTCCCTCCCTCGCTCCGCCGACCACCGCCGCCAGCGAGGCAGCGACCCCGACTCCTCCTCCTCCGTCTCCCTCCGCTTCCTTCCCCACCCGCCCGCACCAGTCCCCGGTCCCCGACCCCCGTCGCTTCAACGGCCCCATCTCCCGTCCCATCGCCTTCCAGAACCTTCCTTTCCCGAAATAGCCAAATCCATACCCTACCCTACCCACCACCCACCATCCCAGAGCCCCATCTCCGCGCGCTCGTGACCGGCTGACCGCTCGCCACCCCCCGCCGCGGCTCCGGGCGACAGGAAAGCTCCCGTCCTGGTGAGGTCCCAAAAGCTCCCGCCTTTTCCGCTCAAATCTCTCCTCCCGGCGCGGAAGCTCAACTTCTTGCCGTGTTCGTCGTTTCAGGCACCCGGCTGGCGTGGTGCTCTCTGCCCCCACAGTTTGTCGGCTGCTTTCTACCTGTACTTGCAGAGCTGCAGGTGGATGGTGAGGTGTTCTTGCAAGGATAACACCTTATCCTGTTCCCCATCTCCGCGCTAGATGCGCGCCCGCCGCCCGCGTGTGTGTATGTCTTGATGTCGGTGCGTGTCATGTACTCCGGTGTGGCCGTGCGCTAGGGGCAGCTCCTTGTCATTCCTCTTGGTTGACACTTGACAGGGGAGTTTCACTGACATTGTCCAGCACACCATTCTATTCCGGGGTCTGAATAGAGATTCTAGCATCGTTTCTCGGTTAGGACTTAGGAGGGTAGAATTCAGAATATGGATCCAATGCTGAACCCGGTGAAGGAGGAGAGCCATGGGGATGGAGGAGATTTGCTGGCAGCAGGCACGGAGGAGACCGGGGACGGGCCGTCCGCTGCGGTCGCCGCGGCGCCAAGGCCGATGGAGGGTCTGCATGACCCTGGGCCGCCGCCGTTCCTCACCAAGACGTATGACATGGTTGACGACCCGTCCACCGACCCGGTTGTGTCGTGGAGCGCCACCAACAACAGCTTCGTGGTCTGGGATCCACACGCCTTCGCAACCGTGCTGCTGCCCAGGCACTTCAAGCACAACAACTTCTCCAGCTTCGTCCGCCAGCTCAACACCTATGTAAGCGCTTGTTTCCCCTATTATGATTCAGCCTATGTAACCGTTGAATGTTCAGCTCCCAAATGCATTGCTGTTGACTGTTTTTGCAAGTAGTTGGTGTTATCCTTGAAATTGGCCTGTTGTGTTTTGTGGTCAGTGATGAAACAGCAAAGTGACATATGTAGGCACTGAAGCTCCCAAATGCAACATTGTTGACTAGTCTGGTTTGAGTTGTGGGAATCTCATCTCTTATTTTTGACGATAAGAACGTTTGTCCTTCAGAACAAACATATAGATGATTAATTAAACTAGCAAGTTTAACTTACAGCGTATTCAGGTATGAATGTATAATAATGCAAGTTAATACTACAGCTGCATAGTACTCAAGCTTTGTGTACACGCGCATAGAAACCCCAGACAAGGTGATTTTAGTTATTATGAGGAACACGGTTCACTACATCTGCTCATGTTGTCCTTAAAGGAAGGAAATGAAGAAGATAATCTTGTTGGACTTTCTAAGAATATTACTGCTGTAGCAAACATTCATCTATAAAGGATAATAATAATATATATTTGAATTATTATTTTCGTTAAGCTATTCAACAGCAACATCGCCCTTCATGTAATCATGTGCTGTACTTCCCTGTTTTGATGCCAGGGCTCCTCCTGAATTAATAGCAGCTGGAGGACTTCTGCGTGCCCACTCTTTGAAGCTATTTGTAGTAATGTGCATGATTGAATAGTAACGCCTTAGGTCAGGTGTCAAAACTTCATGCTGTCCTTGCACTATGCATTATCCCCCTCATGGATTCTTCTCTCTATGTCTCTGTCCCTCTCTCTCAATGAAGTCAATATTTGTGAAGTGAAACAATGTTTCCATATTAACGATCTATTTTTTTTTATGCTTTATTTATTCTTTGCTTATTTGCTTTGGAATGATGCCGTAAATGATTGGTCATCTAAATCTAAACAGTAGAAAAGGATGGGTATTGATTTATTGAAGCAGAAAGTTAACCAATTAAATGAAGTAACTGAAAACAATGCAAACTAAAACCATGCAAAGTAAACTTGACCATATCCTAAAGATGTAATGTATGACATCTTTTGTTTGATTACAGTTTAGCTCTTATTGCTGATGTAATTAAAAATTAACCATTTTGTTCACTGCAAATACACCAGTCATATCTTCTTCCCTTGAGGTCTCTTGAAGCTTACCGGTGCCTGATATGTTGGTTGCTGGCATATCCAGGGTTTCAGGAAGGTGGATCCTGATCGGTGGGAATTTGCGAACGAGGGTTTTTTACGGGGACAGAGACAGCTCCTGAAGAACATCAGGCGTCGAAAACCTCCTGCTCAGAATGCCACAAACCAGCAGTCCCTTGGGCCATACCTTGAGGTGGGGCATTTTGGATTTGATGCAGAGATTGACAGGCTGAAGAGAGACAAGCAGTTATTGATGGCAGAAGTGGTGAAGCTAAGGCAGGAGCAGCAGAACACAAAGGCAAATCTCAAAGCCATGGAGGATAGGCTACAAGGGACTGAACAGAAGCAGCAGCAGATGATGGCATTCTTGGCACGTGTCATGCGGAATCCTGAATTCCTGAAGCACCTGATTTCCCAGAATGAGATGAGAAAGGAGCTCCAAGATGCTATTTCAAAGAAAAGAAGACGCCGCATCGATCAAGGCCCTGAACTTGATGACTTGGGAGCTGGTAGCAGCCTAGAGCAAGGTTCACCGGTCCTGTTTAACCCCCAGGATCCGGTTGAATTCCTTGTCGACGGAATCCCAACTGACCTTGAGAGTCCAGCTTTTGATGGCCAAAGCCTGATCGAGCCACAGGACATTGATATTGGCAGTACCTCTGAGCAGCAGCAGGATATGCCCCAGGAGGATTTGAATGACAACTTCTGGGAGCAATTGCTGAATGAAGGCCTTGGTGAAGAGAACGGTAGCCCTGTTATCGAGGATGATATGAATGTGCTGTCCGAGAAGATGGGATTTCTCAACTCAGATGGCCCAACATCTACCATTTAGTTTTCGTTGCCTTTTTTGTTGTTCTACCACAATCTGGAGCTCCTGAGTTGTGTCTACTGTCTCAGCAAGACTAGGTTGCTCGGTTTCCGTGGCTTCTGAATTCCTTGCCATTTGCCAAGGTTAGGGCTTGCTTCCAAGAAAATTGGCTGGCATTGGCCATGACGTCCAGGGAAAACTGCTAGGTGCATCTGATATGATCTAACTGTAGTGATTGCTGCCTGCCACATGAGAGTGGCTGTTTTAGGCAACACCAGCTTTTTGTTGGTTGTTTTTAGGACCCTGCCCGTCAGGAATTCAGTGTGTAGTTATGTACAGTGACAGCGACTCAGCGAGTAGTGCTGATGGTTATACATGTTTCCGTCAGTGGTGGTGTACTAACTCTGTTTTTGTAATTTCGTGCGGTGGCAACTTTGTTGTGTTGAGGTTCTGAATCACTAGTGCTTTTCAGTTCGAAGAGACGGATGGAAATTTTTTTTTCAAGAAGTGCCTCTCCCAATGCTGCTTTATTGAGGGTGCGAAATTCGGAAGACAATTCGTGGAAAGGACGGAGCTAGGGTTTTGATCCCGCCTCGCTGTCGCCGGCCAGGCTGTGCCGCATCGCCGCCAAAGCCATGGAGAGGGAGCTGCTGGAGACGTTCGATGCAGCCTAGGCTACGGTAGAACTCCTGATGCAAAGCAGCCAGCATCCGCTCCTAATAGTCCCCCAAAGCTTGCATCTCTTGTCAAATGCAATGATCCTACTCGAGGTAAAATCGGGGAACTACTTGCTGAAGCCTTTGCAAGGGTTTCCAAAGAGACTAGTAATGATGACCGAGATGAAGTGATAAACATCTTGGATGAAGTTGATGCATGCGAGTTGCTGTGACAGTAAGGTCTGCACTATTTGAGAGGCTCGGACGTTCCACTGGGGCTCAAAAGGCAAAGTACAGGTCAGTCATGTTCAACCTGAGGGCTGAAAACAACACTGGTTTCTGGAGAAGGGTTCTCATCGATGAAGTGACGCCAAAGAGGCTTCCTTCCTCAAAAAAAAAAAAAAGGACGCCAAAGAGGCTTCCAGTCATATCCCCCTGATGAGACGACTAGTGATGCAAGGAAGCAACTAGTGAATATGCAGACTGTCACGGCAACTCTGAATGACCAGCCTACTCGCATGCAGATAAATCATAGCTCTTCGGCACGTCATGGAAAACTGCAAGAATTAACAGTACAGTACATAGAGCTTAGCAGAATTAACAGTACATCTCCAGTTGCAGAACAGAGCAAGACTGTCTCTCTAAACAGCAAGAACTAAGCACTTCTGTTCCTCTGCTTCCACTAGTGTTTCGGCCTCCACGTAGGCTTTGTTCTGAAGCAATAAATCAGTCCTTTGGCCCAGAAATAGTGATAACAGCAGGTGAGGAGGTGATGGATAATGCTGTGTGGGCGGCTCCGGAAAATGTCCCCATCGCACGCCAACGACGAGGTGTCGTCACTCAGATTGTACTCCGGATAAATATGATATACTACTAATGTGTCACATGTACAAGCAAACCTACATGGCCGGATAATTAACTACTCGCTTTGTTTCATATTAGTTGTGATTCTAGATTTGTTGAAAGTCAAATCTTTATATCTTTGGCCATGAATTTCTATAAATTTATATAGTGGTTGCGGGCCTCGATCTCCCGCATCCTCGAGCGGGAAGGAGAACAGCTCCGTGCGTGCGAAGGAGAGGCGCCGTCGGTGTTGCCAAGCTCGATATGTATAGATGGCCATCGGGCCGGTCCAAAAGCACGCCGTGTCACCGTGCCACGATGGCTGGATGGGCCAGCAACAGGCTAGCTGGTGTATATTTTTTTTGAGAATTAGCAGGCTACATTTCTTACCAGGTCACTCAGGATGGCTAGATGGACTAGCAGGTCTATATTTTTTTTGAAAATTAGTAAGCTATATTTCTTACTAGGCCATTAACCACCGGACCGTCGGGCCGTGCCTAAGCCGTGCCATGGACCACAGTGGCGACCCAGACACGCCCCGGTGCCTCGGGCCATGCCGGCCCAGGCTAGGTAGCCACCGGGCCATGCCGGGCCACAGGCCGGGCCGACGAGCCACGAACTACATGGCCAACTATATCGATATGCACGCGTATCTTTTATTTTATGATTTACGCACACGTATCTTTAGTTTTTTACGCGATGGGAAGGAATATACGTCAAGTTGGGATAATTGCTAAGGTTCGCAAAATTTTTTTAAGATTCTTCGTCACATCGAATCTTTGGTCGCATGTATAGAGCATTAAATATAGACGAAAAATAAAACTAATTGTACAGTTTACCTGTAATTTGTGAGATGAATCCTTTGAGCCTAGTTACTCCGTGATTGGACAATGTTTGTCAAATAAAAATAAAATGCTACAGTAGCAAAAACCAAAATTTTTACAAACTAAACGAGGCCTAAGTTTGGTTGCAAACTGTTGGAGGCTTTTTTTTTTATGTTTTGGCAAAATTTTGTGGATGCCAAATTGATTTGTCATTTTGTTTCCCAACAATTAGTTTCGTAGCTATATATTTTGATCCAAAACGTACATAAAAACTAGCTCGTCCATCTGTACGTATGCTCGTACACGGAAAGCAGTTCTACTAGCATAGTACAAAATATTCCTACGAAGTTACTACTGCATATACATGCACTGGCATGCATCTAGATCTAGGCGTTGATGAACGGGGCGCCGGTGAGGTACTCAGTGAAGGCGAGCGCGACGAGTCCGAGCATGGCGAAGCGTCCGTTCCAGAGCTCGGCGTCGGCGCTCATGACGGCGCCGCTCCTGGCCTCGGCGCTGTCCCCCTTTAGCAGCGGCACGAGCGACGCAACGGAGAGCACGGCGGCCGTGGCCGCGAACCAGGTCAGCCCGGAGCCGCTGCCGGCCTGCGAGAGGAGACCCCCGCCGCGGGACGCCTCGACGGCGAGCGCGGACACGAAGCCCACCATGGCGAGGCGGCCGTTGATGCGCTCCGGCGCAGGCCCGCTGAACGCCAGCGCGTCCCACAGCCCCGCCCGGCTCGCCGCCTTCTTCGCCTTGGGCGTCGGGGTAGTGGCGGCCGCGGCCGGAGAAGGCGACGAGGAGGTGGTGGCCGCGGTCGTCTCCGTTGGCTCGACGTCCTCGCTCTGCGCCCTCACGACCATGACGCGCCGGCGCGGCGCGAGCGCAGCAGACGACGCCGGGAACGCGCCGGCACGACGCGCGCCGGCGGTGGCGGTGGCGAAGGCGAGGGAGGTCATGGAGGCCATCACGGTTGCTGCCATTGGAGTGTGGTGTGGAGATCGAGTCGTTGGCTCGTAGCGGCAGGCAAGCAAAGAGGATGGCTGGATGTAGGGTCGATGGCTTTTGTTGCTTTGCTTCACTTTTCTCGCTGTCGAGTGCTGCTGTGGGTGGTTTGCCATTGCCAGAGTGGGGGTGGCGGCTTTATAGGCATGGGGACTGAGCGAGCGAGGGGAGGTGGCTCAGCCGCCCGTGACGACGAGGTGGGCGGCCGCGGCGGGGGACACGTCGGCGGGAGATCCATGGCCGTAGGTTGTGGGTGATTGATCAGGCGCATGCACAGGCGCGCGACGTGGAGTGAGGCAGGATCACGGGCCAAGTGGGTGGGTGGATGGCGTCGCCATGCATCGCGACGTGGATGGCCAGGCCGCCGCGCAGGGTTGGCGAGGGCGAGGTGGCCGGCCGGAGCCCCGCTCCCGTCGCCCGAAAGGTGGCAGAAGATTCCAGAAAGAGCCGGACGGAGACGTGTAGGTTACGACTTACGAGGATAGATCAAAGTGAGGACATCGATCGGCCAAGCAGGAGAGGCACTGTTATCATGTGATATTTAGCAATAATGTGAGGTAGCATGTACATGCTCAACATGTGGTACTATCTACACCATCCAAAAGTGCTTTAAGATTCGTGCATTTTTACTCTCCCACTGCTACTTGACACTTCTCCACTGCTGCTTCACATTACTGATTTGGATTACACACATCTCAATGCAATATTGAAAGGTAAAGATAGCAAGTGTTGAACATGTATGCACCAAAAAAAACTGCGTTCTTTATTTAGCATAAGGTGCACCGTGCACGTACGTTCATTCATTCCTGTTTAACGAACGAGTGAACCCGATTAGGAGTGAGATTAAGGGCCTGCTTGAGTGCATGCACAAAAAAAAATTGCCATATGAAAGATTTGGGTGCGATAGTTGCCGACCGCTTTTGTACAACACTATTACACTATTTCGGCGGTATTTTTCAACAAAGGAACAATGTATTTCGCAACAAATCAGCATAACCATCAAAATAAATCAAATTTTAGCGAAGCGAACAAAGAGAGGGTAAAAAGAATAGTATTTTCTGTTTTTCTATCCAACGCAGATGTTTGGTTTTTTTTTTGAAATGTCAATATTATTACCATGCGTTGCTTGTAGTGGGCCCCACCTTTCTCGCTTTTTTTTTTACTTTTCTAAAAATGTGGTGAATCCTTAGCCAGCAATTTTGGACTACCCAACAAATTTATTGCATGATGTGGCAAAACACTGTACGTACGTTGGCTGTGTAGTAGTAGCTAGCGCGGAGGCATGAAAAGACGACAAAAGTTCAAATAAAGTCATTAGAGAGTCGTGTTATCTTCATTCCCACACGTAACGAAAGGAGTTCCAAAAATTGGAGATAATAATAAAGTCATTTGCAGAGTCGTGTTCATTTTCATCCCCACACGTAACAAACGGAGTTATATATTCCAAGGTTTTAAGCCGTATCCTCAGCAAGCAGATATTTGCACAGAGCAGTACTGTATATATGTCACATGGTACCGAGTTAGGCCTAGTTTAATTTCAATTTTTTTTAAAATCGATACGGTAGCCCTTTCGTTTTTATTTGACAAATATTGTCCAATTATAGAGTAATTAGGCTTAAAAGATCCGTCTCGCGATTTACAGATAAACTGTGTAATTAATTTTTATTTTTATCTATATTTAATGCTCCATACATATACCGTAAGATTCGATATGACGAGAAATTTTAAAAAGTTTTTGATTTTTTAGGTGAACTAAACAAGACCTTACTGACAATAGTTTGATCAAACTCGAGGACTGAGATTTCTAAGGCTTGACTCTCCCGACCAACCCGACACATCTTTTACAGTTCCTTCTCCCCTTTAAAGTTGTAAAGGTTAGTTAGAGGTCGCTTATGGTGAAACTTGTTCATCCAAATTTAAATTCTCGATGTATGCTTATACTTTTCTAAAAATATTCTAAATTTAACAACATTATTCTTTTAGATAATGACGCTGCAGCATGAACCATCAGAAAGGTGCACTAGTTAATCTTACAAAAATTAATGCTTGTTAAAACCTTACACAAATTAATGTCATTTTGGCATGACCACATTAATCAACCAGGAATCTTGTTTTGCTCCGAAAAATGCCAACGCGAATGTGTTCAGATGTCGTCTCTCCTCTGCCTCTCATGTGTGCCGTGAGCCCATACTCTGCATCATGTTAATCATAGGACTCAAAAGCGTCGTCCCGCTTCTTGTCTGCTTCCTCGATTATCTCTCCATTGGGTGTTGGGGGACGCCGGGACGGTATGGTGAACCGTTCTTCATGTTGATAACATTATTTTTTAATTAAAATGACAATATTAGATTACCCCATTACAATTACTGTATATAAGAGATATACTATCTTAATATTTACTCCCTTTGTTCCAAAAAATATATAAAAATTTAGAATTTGTTCAAATTTATATAAAAATGTACAAAATATATAATTCTATTTGTTATGAAATATATTTTATTTTATACTGTAATATACCTATTTGGAGTCATATATTTAGATCATGTTTTTTTATAAATCTAATAAAAACAATTATTTGGAGTAATCGTTGTAAAGTTTAATTTACTTTAGACTAATTTCTAGTCTCAGCCAATGGCTAGTCTCAGTTCAACCAAAACAAGTCCTTAGAATAAGAAGTAACATGCTATATCCAGCTTTTATATTGCGAAGTTTCTATTCGTTTGGATGATAAGTCATGATAAAAAGTATTGTTCGCTGATTTGTTATAAGTAGAAAACACTATTGAATGACTAGCAGCTAATAAACTTAAGCGAACACACTAGAAACTAAAGTTTGGTATGCGGATTTTGTACGCAGACAATACAATTTGTCAAACGAGTGTTGCAAGTCTCAAGTCTGCAAGTATCCGCTCTTAATATATCTTTTCAGAGACTCCTACAAAATACAGTAGTAATTTCCAAGCTACTGTAATTGCATGCATGTATATATAGTTGTATACATATACATACGCGTACACTAGTTCCTTTTACAAACGTACTACTACAACTGTACGGGCGGCTTATCTACACGTTGACGAAGGGCGCGCCGGTAAGATACTCGGTGACGGCGAGCGCGACGAGCCCTAGCATGGCGAGTCGGCCGTTCCAGAGCTCAGCGTCGGCGGTCATGAACCCGCCGCTCCTGCTCTCGGCGCTCTCCCCCTGGAGCACCGGCGCCAGCGACGCGGCGGAGAGGACGACGGCGGTGTACGCGAACCAGGCGAGCCCCGCGCCGTTCCCGGCCTGCGAGAGGAGGCCGTCGCCGCGTGTCGCCTCGACGGCGAGCGCCGACACGAAGCCCACCATCGCCAGCCGCCCGTTGATCCGCTCCGGCGCCGGCCCGCTGAACGCCAGCGCGTCCCAGAGCCCCGGCGCCTTCGGAGCAGGAGCAGCAGCCGCGGGCTTACCGTCCTCGGTCTGCTGGGCGGCCCTGACGAGCAGCGCGCGGCGGCGCGGCGCGACGACACGCCCGGCCGCCGCGGGAAGATGGGTGGTAGTGGTACTGGGGAAGCTGCCGGCGCTGGCGCGCGCGCCGGGGCCGAAGAAGGCGAGGGAGCTCGCGGTCGTGGTGGCCATCACCGTGGTCGCCATCGGAGGTGCACGTACGTAGGGTGGGTGAACTAGTATAGGTGGCCGGTCGGCCGGTCGTCGTCGTTCGGAGAAGAGGAGTGCTGGCGGCTAGCTAGTAGCTGTGGTCTGTGGCACACGGATGGATCGATGTAGCTGGTTTTGCTTCTGGCTTGTGCTGTGCCATGGCTTGGTTGTCGAGGCTTTTATATAGAGATGGTGGAGGGCGGATAGCGGCCGGTGACGAGGTTGGCCGTCGTGGACGCGGCGGGGGCCACGTCGGCGGGAGATTCACGGCCGTGAATTGTGCAGCTGGGGACGGCAAGCCGGCAAGTGATCGCGTCGCCGTCAACGTGGAAGGCCAGGGCGCCATGCATGGCGATCGATGATGCAGAGTTTGGCAGAGGAGGGGATAGACCGTCGCCGGCTAGGCGTGGCTCGCTCCTTCTCCAAAGAAGTGGGGAGAGGTTCCAGAACCACACGGGCGGGGTACACTACGGCACAGTACACACTGTTTGCGATAATTGTCTCGTGTGTAGTCGTACGCGTGTTAATTATCGTGTACAAGAGTGACATAGAAGGAGACGATTTGTGGCTGATAATTTGGGTTTTAACTACACCCTAGTAATTTTTAGGCTTTATCAGTGATCGGCTAGCGATGACGACGAGCTGTCGTCGATATATCTATCTGTCTAGAAAGGAGTAGAAATGACGGATGACCCAATAAGGGGGAAAACATAAAAGGACAAGGATGAAAAAAAAGCTAGAATTCAAGCCATGCCGGCTAGTTGTCCATCATTTGCACTGCCTGAGCGCAGCGACCTATATATTGCCTACAGCCACTAGTTGTATCTCTGTTAGTGCTTTGTTGTCATATACTCGTTGGCATCTTTCCTTCCAAATGTTCCATGTCGTATATGTGATGATTTGATTTCTATGTTCTGGATCAGCTGTTTGTGTTTCGCCCAATAGATCAGACCACCATATGCATATATAGTTTCAGATTGGTAACCGGTTGCCTTGGTTGAATGTTTAGGTGGCCGGTCTGCAGCGCTATGTGTTGCCAGAATCTTTTGGAGTAAGGGCAGTTTGCAACCATGTGTGTCTCACTGATTCATTACGTGTTCTGCACAACTGACAAATTGGGATTGATGTCCTCCGCGCTTAATTATTCTATCCGACATGAGCCATAGAATTCCTCCTAGATTAGCTATTTGAGAACCATTGGAGACGCCCTAAACAGACCCTGGTGGTATGACCCCATTGTCTCCTCAGTTCACTTGATGAAGAAAAATGGAATGACGCCAAAACGATTATTATTCTGGTTCGTAGCTTATTGATGATTACTATGAGCAACATCTTCGCTATATTCCCACACCTCATGAGAAGGATGCATTGACGATGCTGCTGGGTATCAAATGTGTGCGCTGCACCTATGTTTGGATCCAATGGAGATGTATTAAAATGTAGCATTTTTTGTGCTACATATATCTGTAGATCGAGTAAGTAGACGATTAGTCTACACACTTGCTATTTAGTGGTCATTCTGACTTTCTGAGTGCAAGTAAAATATTGATTTCATGGTTTGCAAAATGAATGCTCGATATTGTGTGTATCATAAGCTAAGAAAGAATTTAGTTGCTTCATTGTACCTGCTGTGCTGGTGATTGGAGTTTTAAGCCTCATGCAAAAATCAAACACATTTTTCGCCCACACATTTCTCAAATAATTCTGGATGTGCCGGAGGGCGCACGCCTTGTACTAGTACTACAAGGAAACCAGCTAGCTGAAGCCAAGCTCTCATGCACGTACATACCATGCATAGAATTGCTTAATATTTCTAACTTCTTGGCTGTGCTATGTTCTCGTAGGTTTGAGCAATATACATATATCACCAGGTTACACATCCATGAGATCTGAATGGACCATGCATAACCATCCAAGTGATCAAGTGTCTGGCCCATTAATTATCCATGGTCAACTCTATTCCATGAGACAAACATGGGAGCTCAATAAACACATGGGTCCGAGCGTTGGCTTGCAATATGGCCATCTGAGTCCATAACTGGAGTAGCTAAACTAGTTTGGCATATAGAATATGTTAAATTCCCCTAAAAATATATAGAAGATGTTAAATAGTCTTATGCCAAAATTTCATCGTCCACTCGCGGTATACATAATACAACCACCACACATCATACAACCTAGCCTACGTGGTTGTGCTCATTCTTGTCCGCCTTCGGCATTGCCCACTACCCATCACTGGCAATCGTCACTTGAAGCCATAGTCGCGATGAATCCCAAATCCTAACTGGCATGGTTGCCAAAATGATGATCAAGGAGCTTGCTGCACCCTTAGTCACCAATCACATGTAATTGTGTCTTTGACGCAGTCTCACACCACATCATATGCCGCTCTCTTGGTCACACCAGTTATTAATGCTATGGCTATATATGCTTGCGACACTAGGGGCACAACTCCATGAACACCAGCGAAACTAAAACTGGTAGGTGGCAGGCATTGCAAGTGTAACGAGAACGAAGAGAGTTGATTCACTAGAAATAAGTTACTAACCTTCATATATGGAATATAATAATATGTCTAGATTTCTAGAAGTGCATTATTCATTAGGTAGAGCGAGGGATGTACAAAATCATCATTTATTACTCATTTAAATGAAAGAGTCTGTTGCATAAACTTGCAATCTCGCCTACTAAATGCGAAGCGGTCATTCACTCTTTTCACCCCTTTGTGTGAACGACGACGTTCTCTCTAGCATATAAATACAATCTTCCCTCTTCTCATCCGTCATCACTCACCAATAATATCCTTGAGTTGTATCTTTGAGCGTTGAACTATATAGACACGTGCGCACGCACATGCCACACACACACACACACACACACAAGAAGTGGTTCATTTCTAGACTATTCACTTTCGTCATAATGCACGAAATTTTCATCATAAATTGCATTGTATGATGTTAGGGTTGACGAAAATGCATGCTCACATCGAAAAATGTGCATTGCAAAATACAATTTATGATGATTGCATCGTCATTCCGCCGCTAAGGATGACGATGTTGGGGCCGTTCTGATACCATGTCCTACTGGTGCCTGGCCTCATGGTGGGAGTGTCCCTTCTGGTGATCAATTTGAGGACGACACACCGTTCCCTCAAGAGTTTGTCGAAGAGCTGCAAGCTACCATGGACGCCACTGCCAATCTTGATAGCCAACTGTAGGGTGGCGCAACTAGTGGTGCCACTTCCATTGTAGATCGGTAGATGGTGTCGGGACATGACCTCTCTTGTTGGCGGGGAAGGTGGCATGATGAGTGTCTGGGACATGGGTGTTTTCATCATGGACAACACTGGGGATTTAATGTTTCGGCACCCGCACTACATGGGCAATAGCCTCGAGTAGTTCTTGCAGTGCATCAGGTCATCAATGCAAGATAACTTAGGGTTTCTAGCATGGGGGAGGAAAGGACTACTCTGAGTTTTCCCTCTCTAAAATAAGGATAACATTGACACGTTTGTCTAAATTGATAAATTGACACGTTTGTCTAAATTAAACTTATGTAAGATTTTTTAGCTTCATATATCATAGAGTGAAAATATGACAAGGTTATCTTACACATGACAAAGTGTGGCTCAGCCACACTTAAGCTTAGACAAGTTTGACAAAATAGCATGTTTTTGGTTGCCAAAAAACATAGGCAATATTTTGTATAGCTGCATGAAAAAAATCAAATCACGGATGTCAAAAAGCTGCATAGAAAACAATCAAATCATGGACATAAAAAACTAGGCTGCGAGGAGGCCTAGGCTGCGGAGCGGTGGGAAGGCAGATGTGACCAGAAAAAGTGGCATGACTTCTCCAGCGCGGAGCTTAGCAAGGCGGCGGTCGGGCAGGACAATTTGGCGCAAGGCGGCATCACAGGAGGTGCGGGGGAAGGGGGCGAGCGAGATGGTGAGCGCAAACGGTTGGGATGCGGGACGATTAGAGATCAAAATGAGCCATTATGGCCATATATAAATCCAATTTTCATAATTCGAAACAAAAACAAAACACGCTTAGGTGCATTTAAAGTTCACTATTTTATTATTTTCCAAACAAACTAGCTATTGCAGAAACTAATGCGTTGACCAACAAAAATCTCTTAGGTTTTCAGTCCACTCTGGAACTAGTTTAGTTGTATGCAGTCATGTTGCCACCTTGTAATTCGGTCTGTCTTCGTGTACACAGTACGCAAGGCGGCATGGACACAGTGCAGTCTGTTGGTGCAACTATCTGCCAGCAGAGTGTTTTGCGCGAGTCTACTAATTGCCGAAATTGGTAAGTGTTTGGTAGGCAATTAAACTTATGTATGTAAGCTTTATTTCGCTTCATACTCCCTCTGTTTTTTTGAGTATCGCATTTTGCTTTGGTGCATAGACCAAGGTAGAGATTAACTCTGAGTTAAGTCTTCTCGTTTCTGTACTTCATCTGATTATGCCATTTTTTGCACTGCGCTACACAATTACTCTTGCATGGCTCCATGCAAGCCACAAGCGCGTGCGCAGCACTTGCAAGCTTTCGCCCAGCACTTCGCATGGTAGTTCGCTGGCAACATGCAAGATAGCTCCTGCATGGCTGCTTGTAGGTTTAACTGTGCGTGGAAGGATCGAGGCGTTTTAACTCACAAGCTACAAATGAAACCACGAGGCCAGAATACGACATCTATTACCGACTTTTCTTAAAACCAAACGCGACACATAAAAAATGGAGAGAGTATATCATAGAGTCAAAATATGACAAAATTATCTTAGACATGACAAGTGTGGCTCAACCACACTTACGCTTAGACAAGTTTGACTAAATTAGCAGCTTTTTGGTTAAAAATAAACTTAGGTAATATTTTGTATATATAGCTGTATGGGAAAAAATCACGGACGAAAAAAAGCTCCATGGAAAAAATTCAAATCAGGGACGGAAAAGGAAACTGGCTACAAGAAGGCCGAGGTTGCGGAGCGGTGGGAAGACGGATGTGGCCAGGGAAGCGGCACGACGTCTCCAGCACAGGGAGGCATGGAGCTTAGTGAGGCGGAGGCGGCAATCGGGCAGGACCACTCGGCGCGAGGCGGCATTGCAGGATGTGCAGGAGAAGGGGGCGAGCAAGATGGTGAGCGCAAGCAGGTGGGACACGGGGCTGTTAGAGCTCAAAACTAGCCGTTATGGCAGTCTATGCAGCCAATTTCCATGATACAGAACAAAAACAAAACACATTTAGGTGCATTTAAAGTTCACTATTTTATTATTTTCCAAACAAAATAGCTCTCACCTGCAGAAACCGATGCAGTGACTAACAAAAACCGCTTAGGTTTTCAGCTCGCTCTGGAACTACTTTAGTTATATGCAGTCGTGTTGCCAAGTTGTAGTTGTGTTTATGTACACTGTATGAAAGGCGGCATGGACAGTCCACACAGTGCAGTCCGTGGTGCAACTACAGCTTCCAGTAAAGCATTCTGCGCGAGCCTACTGGTTGCCTAAATTGGTAACTGTTTACTGTTTAGTGGGCAATTAAACTTATGTAAGATATTTTTAGCTTCATACTCCCTCCGTTCTTTTTTGAAGTGTTTAGCTTTAGTGCACAGACCAAGATAGAGACTTAGTACTACTATGAGTTAACAAGTCTTCTCGTTTATGTGCTTCAGCTGATTATGCCATTTCATGCACAGTGCTACGCAATTAATCCTGCATGTCTCGGCGCAAGAAGGCCGAGGCTGTGGAGCAGTGGGAAGGCACATGTGGCCAGGGAAGCGGCACGATGTCTCCAGCGTGGGGAAGCACGGAGCTTAGCGGGGGCAGGACAACTCGGCGTGAGCCGCCATCACAGCAGGTGCGGGGGAAGAGGGTGAGCCAGATGGTGAGCGCAAACGGGTAGGACATGGGGCTATTAGAGCTCAAAATGAGCCATTATGGCCATCTATGAAGCCAATTTCGACGATTCAAAACAAAAACAAAACACGCTTAGGTGCATCTAAAGTTCACTATTTTATTATTTTCCAAACAAACTAGCTTTCACATGCAGAAACTAATGCGTTGACCAACAAAAACCTCTTAGGTTTTCAATCCACTCTGGAACTACTTTAGTTGTATCTAGTCATGTTGCCAACTTGTAATTTGGTCTGTCTCGTGTACACTGTATGTAAGGCAGCGTGAACAAAGTGCAGTCCGCGGTGCAACTACCTGCCAGTAGAGCGTTTTGCGCTAATCTACTAGTTGCCTAAATTGGTAAGTGCTTGGTGGGCAATTAAACTTACGTAAGATTTTATTTAGCTTCACACTCCTCCGTTTTTTTAAGTGTCGCATTTGGCTTTGGTGCATAGATCAAGGTAGAGATTACTCTAAGTCTTCTCATTTCTGTACTTCATCTGATTATGCCGTTTCTTGCACATCGCTATGCAATTACTCCTGCATGGCTCCACACAAGCCAAGCGTGTGCAGCACTTGCGAGCGTCGCGCCCGGCACTACTTTTATGGTAGTTCACGCTTAGGTGCATTTAATGTTCACTACTTTATGGTTTTCTAAACAAAACCTGCTTAGGTGGATTCAAAATTCACTACTTTATAATTTTCCACACAAATTAGGTGTCACATATAGAAACTGATATGTTGACGAACAAAACCTACTTAGGTTTTCAATTTGCTCCGAAACTTCAGCCATGTTGCCAACTTGTAATTCGTGTCTTCATGTACACTGTATGCAAGGCGCCTATGAAAATATATGATTAATACAAATCATAGTTACAGAGAGATAGACACACGTATACACAGGCACACACACGCGCGCACGGAAGTGCCACACACACACACACCACACACACATACATAGGGTGTGTTTTGGTTTGGTGGACAATCATGTCATGATTCTTTGGAACTAAGTTTGACCTGTTTGATTGGCTGTAGGTGGGCTAGGGTCTGACTATAGGTGGCCAACCATACATGCCTATCCTGGCCCTAGAAAAATGGAAATGGTGACCGTTTTTCTGGAGCCTGGCTTGGTCCAGGCAAGTTTGCATTCGCGTCACCTCCCTTCGTGTCGTCTCTATCCGCTCGCCCGTCTCCCTGCTCGCACCATGCTTGCCTCGCCAGTCGCCGGTTCTCCCTGCATGCCATGCTCGCACCAGCCGCGTGGTCTTCCCGATGATCCGCTCGCTGGAGCACGAGCTCGATCGGGGATGGCCGAATAGGGAGGGGCATGCCTATCCTTGCGGCGCTCGATGTTGTGCATGGCGAGGTGGAGCTCGATCGGCGGCGGTGAAGAGGAAGTGCATGGCTTGCACGGGGTGGAGCACCGCCACCGCCTCACGCATTGTCTCGAGGCACAATGTGTCTGCCATTTCTAGCACCAGCCTCATACCTTCCACCTTCGTCTGCATCTCACGTTTATCGCCATCGAGTCCAACCCATTGCCGCATGCGCGCTCCACCATCGTCGCCATTGTCAGTGCCTCCTGCACACACGACCCTTTTTTACCTTACTGGATATTTAATTTCGCAAAGGGAAAAAAGCACCGCTGTTTTTTTTCTTACTCACCTGTGTGCTCACGGTGGCAACCTCCTCCCTCGTGACGGTGTGGTGCTGTAACTGGAGGCTGCAGGTTGCTAGGGAGGAGGCGACTGTCGCGGATGACCCATCTCACGCATGGAGCACCCGCGGCTAGAGAGCACGTCCAATCAGCGGTGGAAACTTCCTTGAGGCCCACTAGGATGTTGAGCAGGACGTGTTGTGGAGCACCCTCAGGCGAGATGGCCACCGCCGCTCAGGCCTGGTGTCCAATGAAATATCTTAGAGGGTAACATTACTATAATAGAGAAGAGGTAATTGTATGCAATGTAAACCAAACAACCAAACACACCCAACACTGCTAGGCTTAGACAATGCATGCAACCAAATAACTAAAGAATGGCTTGATCCTAGTCAGGATACAAGTAGGCTAGGTAAAACCAAACACAACTATACAAACATACATATGTGTGTGTTTACATGAAATGAAATTTTTTTACTGCTTCATTACTCCTTTTGCAATTCAAAATTACTTACATAGATATATTTCTTTTTCTGACCTGCCCTGCAGAAAAACCAAGGTAGGATACCTATCGATAATGGCATTAAAGCACCCAAGGCCATGAATGGAAATGAATTGGGTGGGCAACGGGTGCACTGATGACTGCGTGCACTCTCCTCCCCGTTGTATGCCATGTGGAGCCCGATGGCATTGCACAGCAGCTGTGAAACATCAGTTTGCAATTGTTATTCCAAATCGGCAAACTGGTGCGAGGACCGCGGCTCAAACTCTAGATGACTGGTGCACGCAATGGTATTAGGCTCCACGCGGCGTCCATTGGGGAGGGGGCCGACACCACGTGGTGGTGGGAAGGTGGACGTGGCCAGGGAAGTGGCAGGGGCGAGCGTGATGGTGAGCACAAGAGGCTGGGATGGCGCAGGGTTGATTGGGGATGAAAAATTTTTGAGTGTCACATCGGATGTGTCGGAAAGATGTCGGGAGAGGTTTTTAAAAACTAATAAAAAAACAAATTACATAGCTCGTCAGAAAACTGCAAGACAAATCTATTAAGCATAATTAATCTGTCATTAGTACATGTGGGTTACTGTAGCACTTAAGGGTAATCATGGAGTAACTAGGCTTAAAAGATTCATTTCGCGATTTTCAACCAAACTGTGTAATTAGTTTATTTTTTTATCTACATTTAATGTTCCATGCATGTGTCTAAAGATTCGATGGGATGGATGAAAAAATTTTGGTAGGGAACTAAACACGGCCTAAAGCTCAAAACTAGCTGTTATGGTCGTCTATGCAGCTAATTTTCACTATGTGAAATAAAAACAAAACACACTTAGGTGCATTAAAGTTCACTACTTTATTATTTTTCAAACAAACTAGGTATAACACGCAGAAACTGATGCATTAACCAACAAAACTATGGATGGACCAACGGTTGTGCTCGGGTATTCCCGGGCATACCCTACATTTTTGGAAAAAAATAATAGGTATTTGAGGTATATACATGTATAATATATATAAGGTGTTAAAACTATGTTTTTCTGTATTTTTAGGCTATTTTATTCAGCAATTCACCTCTAACTCGAAAGCAGCCCATAAACCACGCGAATCCAGACGACCCATGGCGCATCTAACCTTCCCACTCACTTCTCCACTCCCCCAAAATCCCAAAACTATCAAGCCTGGTCCGTAGGGGTAGGGCAGCCGTGCACTGACGCGCAGGCAGGCGCTTTCGCAACTCTCGACCGCTCGTCGCCGCTTTCACCGCGCGCCGCCGCTCGTGATTTGCCACTGACGCGCAGGCAGGCGCTGTGGCCTGCGTGGACGCTCGTGTCGCCAGCGTCCCTGCGCTGCCGCTTCCGCGGCTCTGCTCCTCGGCGTCCGCTCCGCTCCCCGACATCGGGCGTCCCCGCGCCGCCGCGCGGCCAGTCGGCCACGACGCCCCCTTTGCTTGGACTCAGAGGTAATAAAACTCAAATCCCTTTCCTTTTTTCTTTGTTGGTTCTATTAAATGTCATTTTCAATTGCAAAATAAAATTTATAGATGTGCAATGCATTTGAGCTACATGTATCTTTTATCTAAGCAGATCTGAACATTTTGTGTTGTTCATTCAATTTTTTTTTACCATGGGCAAACCCTGCTCCCAATTCCTGGGTCCGCCACTGAACAAAACCCAATTAGGTTTTCAATCCGCTCTGGAATTTCTTCAGCCATGTTGCCAACTTGTAATTTGCGTTCTGTCTTTGTGTACATTATATGCAAGGCCCCTATGAAAATATATCCTTAGTACGAACCATATATACAGAGAGATAGACACACATACGCAGGCGCGCGCGCACACACACACGCTCACACACCCCACACGTGCATGTGCACTCAAACCACACCCGCCACATACACGCACACACATAGGGTGTGCTTGGTTAGGTGACCAATCTCTGTCCTGGTTGGGAACAAGTTTAGCATGTTTAGCTGGGAGGCCTGGGCCTACAAATGGCCAACCATACTTGCTCAACTTGGCCCTAGAAAAACGCCAGCAATGATCGTTTTTCTAGATCCTAGCTTGGCCAGTGTAAGTTTGCATTCTCGTCACCTCCCTCTGTGTCGTCTTTCATCCGCTCGCCGATCTCCCTACTCGCGCCATGCCTGCCTCGCGTCGGTCACTGGTCCTCCCTATTCGCTATGCTTGCACCGGCCGTGGGTCCTCCCTGCGGTCCGCTCGCTGGACCACGAGCTTAGGAATGGCCAAATGGGGAGGGGCGTGCCCGTCCTTGCGGTGCCCAAAGTCATGCACGGCGAGGTGGAGCTCGGCGGCAGCGAGGAGGAAGTGCACGCCTACACGAGATGGAGCAGCCCCACCACATCGTGCATCGTCTCAAGCCGTAGCATGTCCGCCATCTCCAGCACCCGCCTCATCCCCTCCGCCGTCGTCTGCATCTCCCAGTCCATCGCCCTCGAGTCCAGCCCGTCGCCGCCCACGAGCTCCGCCATCGTCGCCGTCACCAGCGCCTCCTGCACACACAGCCCTCGTTGACCTCACTAGATATTTAATTTCACGAAGGGGGAAAAAGAACCGGTGGTTTTTTCCTTTCTTACTCACCTGTGCGATTGCGACGGCTTCCTCGATCTCACACTCCCTCGTGATGTTGTGGCGCTGCGGCTGGACGCCCCAGGTCACCGGCCGGCGGGGAGGAGGCGACCATTGCAGACCCGGCTTGCGCATGGATCACCCGCGGGCATGCTGGTCCAACTGGAGGCGGCAGCGTCCCTGAGGCTTGTGAGGATGCTGAGCAGGACGATGTTGGCGAGCGTGCTCAGGCGAGGATGCTGACGATGACCAGATCCTAGTTAGGATAGAAGTAAGAACTAAACACACCTATATATACACACGTATGTGTGTGTGTGTGTGTTTTTACATGAAAATTTCTTAGTGCTTCATTAGTCCTTTTGCAATTCAAAATTACTTACACGAATATTTCTTTTCTAACCTACACTGCAGAAAAACTGAGGCAGGACACCAATTGACGACAATGGCGGGAAATCGCCCAAGGCCTTGAACAAAAATAAATTGGGTGGACGACGGGTGCACCGATGCCTGCATGCGCTCCTGGCATCGCACGACAGTTGTGAAACATCATTTTGCAGCAGTTACTCCAAATCGGAAAACCGACGCGAGGACCGTGACTCTAATTGCAGATGTGGCGCATGCGATGGTGTCAAGCTCCACGTGGCGTCCATTAGGGAGGAGAGCGCACGCAGCATCGGTGCGCCCGTTGCCCACCCAATTTATTCCTGCCATGAATGGCCAGCACCAGCCACATGAGTCTTTGTTCGTGCAATCCCCGCTTCAGATACTCGACGGCGCGGCCACCCTAAACATCAACACGAACGCTACCGGTGGTCCGGTGCCAAACCGAGCAGCATTGTTGTTGCCGCCTCTGCGGCCGGCACCAGCAACACTACCGCCCCAGCTAGTATAGGACCACGACCAGTGCGGCGGCAGTTGTTGGTGGCCACCAATAGGCCGCAATGGCTTCGGAAACACCACACCGCCAGTGGCACGAACAACCATGGTCGCCACTGTCGTAGAAGAGTCGTAGCTCTCCCAGGACAACCACCAGATGGAGCAGAAACGGCCGCCCCGCAATGTCATCGGCAACATCACACCGCGAGTAGCGGCAGGAGCAAATGTGGCTGCCATGAATGGCATCCGAGCGTTGATCATTGACAAAGACAACAAGTTCTTCAAATCGGTCAACATGGTACTACCCATCTTGAAATTCGAGGGTGCCTTGTACATTTTGGCAATCATGGTTTTTATGCCAAATCATTCGGCTAAAACGGCTCCAAACGGCTCTTCGTATACTAAACCATTTGGTAGGGCCCCTCTAGAAGCTGGAGCCGGATTCTAAGAGGAGCACTGCCAAAATGGGGCCTTATAATTTGAATGGATGGAGTATAATTAATTTAGTGCACCCTTGGTTCATCTAGTAAACTTTTACATATAAAGCTACTTTTAAAACAATAATAAAATGGCTAGACATGTGCTATGTCCTCATAGGTTTGAGCAATGTACGTAGCACATGTCTAGCCATTTTATTATTGTGTTGGCCCATGCATAGATCTGCATGGCCATGCATAACCATCCATGTGATCAAGTGTTTGGCCCGTTAATTATCCATGGTCAACTCTATTTTATGAGCAAAACGTGGAGCTCAATAAACAAAAGAGTCTGAGTGTTGGTTGCAATATTAAAGCTCACACACAAATGGCCAGCTGATCAGTCCACAACTAGAGTAGCTCAAATTACTTTGGCACATAGAAGATGTTATTTTAAACAATCTTATGCCAATTTCATCATACACTCGCGCTACACATACGCCTCATAGGACATGTGACATCCTTGTCTCCCCACTTCCCTACAACCACCACACATCATACAACCTAGCTAGCCTAAGTGGTCGTGCTCATTGTTGGCTACCTTCAGCATTGCCCCCACTACCGATAATTGGCAATCACTTGAAGCCATAGTAGTGGTAAATCCCAAATCCTAACTGGCATGGCTGCCAGAATGCTGATCAAGGAACTCGCCGCACCCTCATTCGCTAATCACATGTAACCGTATCTTTGATGCAGTCTCACTACACCATATGCCGCTTTCTTGGTTACACCAGTTATTAATGCTATGGCTATGCTTGCGACACTAGGGTGTGGCTCAATGAACACCAGCAAAATTAAAACAGGTAGGTAGCAGGCATCAGCGCATCGTAAGTCAACAAGAATGAAGGGAGTATATTCACTAGAAATGAAGTTACCAACCTTCAAATATGGAATATCATAATATGTCTAGATCACTAGAAGTGTGTAAGTCTTAAGAGATGGAGCAAGGGATGTCTGGAATCATCATTTACTCACTTATATGGGAGAGTCTACTGCATAGACTTGCAATCTCGCCTGCTAAATGACAAACAGCCATTCACTCTTTCACCCCTTTGTGTGAATAATGACGTTCTCTCTAGCCAATAAATACAACCTTGACATCTTATTGTCAGCCATTGCTCACCAATCAAATATCCTTGAGTTGTCTCAAATGGATCGAGATATGTGTGCCATGTTCCCGAATGGCATTTGAACATGGATCATTGACAATGACAACAAGTTACTCAAATCGGCCAAGAAAGTACTACCCATCTTGAACTTCGAAGGTATGTACATTCTGGCAATCACGGTTCTCAGAGCCAGATAATCAAGGTGAAACAATTTCTGTTGGCTTTACGCCACACTGTGTGTTATATATTTTAAATCGATTGTGAAGCATTATCACCACTTGGTTCTGGCAAAATCGGCAGTGAAAGCCCTGCTGCGAATGATTTTTGTTCTAGTGCAAGGCGCTGCATGCCACTGTTTGAGTTTGTCAAGTTCGTTTACTATATTCGCACACACTAAGTTTGAAAACCCCTATTTAGTATAGGTCTGCTTCACTAGTGAAACAGGGTTGTATGTGTGCGTGTGCACGTGTGTGTTTAAGCTCCACGAGTAGCCCTGCCAATGGAGCTAAAGCTGCTTTTGTGAATTGTTGACAAAACAACTCTACATGTGAAGTTTCTTAAAGCATGCTCTCACATGCCCCATGCAAGAGCCCATTGGACAGAATTGAAGTAGTTCATAAGCTGTGCAAACAGAGATATGAAATTGCTTACTTTTCCCAGCGTATACCTCTCTGCGTGCACACCTTGTCGCCATGGAATCCATGGTGAATCCGTGTTGAGTTCGTATTAAGGAAAACACATTCTGATGCATTTTGTTGCCATGCAATAAGGCCCACACGGCATGCACACCAGCGGCACCTATATGCTTGCTCTTGAAAATTGATTTGTCCGTTCCATGCATGTGAGTGGCGAAAATCATAGAAGAAAACGATAAGAATATAAGATATATATAGCACCGTCATTTTGGGACAACCATCTATGCTGCCATCATGTGTTTCTGAAAATACAGGTTTGGAAAGACTTCTAGCATGGGATCTTAACATTATTTTTTCAGAAATACTAAAACGCAAATGCGCATGACATGGGGCTTCAGCCCACACACCCCGACAGACAGCACACCCCACCCGTCCGCACACCTCTCTCTCTCCCCCTCCCTCCAATGACAACCTCATCGGCGAGCACCACCCTGGCAACCTCCTCCCTGCACTCCACTACCTCCCCACGCCTGTGCCCCACCGCCTCCCCGTACATGGCCATAGCGAATGCGGCGGCGGCGGATCCGCGCCAGGTAGGCATTCTCCTCCTCTCTTCTCTCTCCTCCTCCTCTTGCATATGCTTTCTAGGGTTCTGGAGAGCTCTCCCCTTATCTTCCCTAACTTCTGTGGGTGTAGAAGGGGTTGGCCGGGGGGAGGAAGGCTGTCCATGTGATGCGAATGGCCGACGGGCAGTTTAGGGAAGCTAGCGGTCAAGGAGAGAGCTCCAGCCATGGTGGCGTGGCAACCGTGGTGGCGAGAGAAAAGGTGGTGCTGCGAGTGAGCTATGGTTTCGTTGGAGCTCTATGGCCACGGCCCACAGTGGGGCAATGGCACGGCGGGGCTGAGGGCACCAGAGGTCGGGAAAACGTTGCTATTGTGTGTTTTCTTTTGTGACTAAAAACTGTTGTACAAGAAGGTGTGCCCTTATTTTTTCATCAAACCATGGTCATTTTTGGGGAATAATCTAACGAAAACAATTGTTCCCTTGTTTAATCTTTTACCACACACGCGCACACACACCACCCACCATACACGCGAGCGCACACCACACACGCGCATGCACACAGACCACACACGTGCACGCGCGCGCGCACACACGTACACACGTATGTGTGTGTTTACATGAAAATTTCTTCGTGCTCCAATCCTTTTGCAATTCAAAATTACTTACCAAGTATATTCCCTTTTTAACCTACACAGCAGAAAAACCGAGAGGCGGGACACCTATCGAGAATGGTGGGAAAACACCGTACCCACAAGGCCATGAATGGCCAGCGCCAGCCACATGCAGTTCATGCAGTAGTCCGTGCTCCGGACACTCGATGTGCCACCCAACAACCTCAACATCTACACGTACGAACGCTACCGGTGCTGAGCCGAGCAGCAATGCTTTGCTGCCTCTGCGGCTGGCGCCAGCAACACTACCGCTCTGGCAGTAGAGCCGCTCGGTGGGCACCAACAGCCTGCAACAGCTTTGAAAATACCACAATACCGCCTGTGGCACGAGCAACCATGGCACCATTGTCACAGAGGAGCCGCAGATCTACTAGGACAACCAGGAGCAGCAACGATGCCTGCAACGTCGTCGGCAACAACACACTGCCGGTAGTGGCAGGAGCAACCATGGCCGCCACGACGACATACAAGCCACAACACCGCACATCATACAACTAGCCTTAGTGGTTATGCTCATTGTTGGCCACCTTCAGCGTTGCCCACTACCCATCACTGGCAATCACTTGAATAGTCACGGTCAATCCCAAATCCTAACTGGCATGGCTGCCAAAATGCTGATCGAGGAGCTCGCCGCGCCCTTAGTCGCCAATCGCATGTAACTGTATCTTTGAAGATGTAGTCTCACCACACCATATGCCGCTCTCTTGGTCACACCAGTTATTAATGCTATGCTACGGTTACGACAGTAGGGACGTGGCTAGCTCGATGAACAACAGCGAAAATAAAATAGTTAGGTGGCAGATATCGCCAGTCAACAAGAACGAAGAGAGTATATTCACTAGAAAGAAAGTTGCCAACCTTTTTATATGGAATATATATAATAATATGTCTGCATTAGTCATTAGAGATAGAGCAAGGGATGTCTAGAATCATCATTTAGTCATTTATATGAGAGAGTCCACTACATAGACTTGCAATCTTGCCTGCTAAAAGAGAAACGGTCATTCACTCTTTCACCCATTTGTGTGAACAATAACGTTCTCTCTAGCCTATAAATACAACCTTCCCTCTTCTCATCAATCATTGCTCATCAATCAAATAAACTTGAGTTATCTCAAATGGACCTAGATATGTGTTTCGTGTCCCCAAATGGCATTCGAGCATTGATCATTGACAATGACAACAAGTTCCTCAAATCGGTCAAGATGGTACTACCCGTCTTGAATTTCGAGGGTACGTACATGTTGGCAATCATGGCTTTCAGGCCATATCATCCGGCTAAAATGGCTCCAAATATCTCTTCATATACTAAACCATTTGGAAGGACTCCTCTGAAGAAGCTGGAGCTAGAGTTCGAGACGAATCCTACCAAATGGGGCATTATAATTTCAATAGAGGGACTACAATTAATTCAGTGTACCCTTGGTTCATCTAGTAAACGTTGACATGCAAAGCTACTATATACGTATGTAGCACATGTCTAGCCATTTTATTATTGTTTGGCCCGTGCATAGATCTGAATGGGCCATGCATAACCATCCATATGATCAAGTGTTTGGCCCATTAATTATCCATGGTCATCCTATTTTATGATCCAAACATGGAGCTCAATAAACACATGGGTCCGAGTGTTGGCTTGCAATATTAAAGCCTCACACACAAATGGCCATCTGATCAATTCATAACTGGAGTAGCTCAAATTACTTTGGCATATAGAAGATGTTATGTTAACCAATCTTATGCCAATTCCATCGTACACTCGCGCTATACATACGCCTCATAGGACATGTGACATCCTTGTCTCCCTACTTCCCTATAACCACCACACATCATACAAACCTAGCTAGCCTCTAAGTGGTTGTGCACATTGTTGGCTGCCTTCGGTGTTGCTCACAACCCATAGCTGGCAATCACTTGAAGCCATAGTAGCGGTGAATCCCAAATCCTAACTGCCATGGCTGCCAAAATGCTGATCAATTCAAGGAGCTTGTTGCGCCCTCAGTCGCCAATCGCATGTAACTGTATCTTTGAAGATGTAGTCTCACCACACCATATGCCGCTCTCTTGGTTACACCAGTTATTAATGCTATATGGCTATGCTTGCGACACTAGGGGTGTGGCTTGATAAACACCAGCAAAATTAAAACAGGTAGGTGGCGGGCATCGCAAGTAAACAAGAACGAAGGGAGTATATTCACTAGAAATAAAGTTGCCAACCTTCAAATATGGAATATAATAATATGTCTAGATCTCTAGAAGTGCAATAGTCTTAAGAGATAGAGCAAGGGATGACTGAAATCATCATTTACTCACTTATATGGGAAAGTCTACTGCATAGACTTGCAATCTCACCTGCTAAATGAGAAGCGGCATTCACTCTTTAACCCCTTTGAGTGAGCAACGACGTTTTCTGTTGCCAATAAATACAACCTTTCCCTCCTCTCATCAGCTAGCCATTGCTCACCAATCAAATATCCTTGAGTTGTCTTAAATGGATCAAGATATGTGTGCCATGTTCCCGAATGGCATTTGAGCATTGATTGTTGACAATGACAACAAGTTCCTCAAATCAGGCAAGAAAGTACTACCCGTCTTGAATTTCAAAGGTACTATGTACATTCTGGAAATCACAATTTTCAATGATCGGTTGTCCGGTGGTGAAACAGTTTTTTTCCTAGAGAAAATCCCATTTTTAGAAGCTTCTAAAGAAGTTTTCACGAGCACAAATATTTTATTTGGTTTCTCGTGTCTCAATCTATCTCTATGACACGAGCTAAGGTTGTCAATTGGATTCCCCCATCCAACTGAAGACAATCTAAAGGTCTCGTTGATACAAAAGAAAAAGAAAAGAATGGTAGAAAAAGTTATTAGATAGGTAAGCGAAGTCTGCTGGTTAAGGAAAAAGATGGTAACCGGAGATTTTGTGTGGACCACACACATCTTAATGCTATTACAGTGAAAAACAAGGACCTTCCATAGTTGATGAGTTGATTGATGAGCTCCATTGCCAAATGCTTCTCCAAATTGGAAAACACGCCCTCCATTTTTACCATATCTTTAGACATGCATATGGTTTCTTTTTAGTAAGCAATTTAACAAGAAGAAAGCCAAAACAGAACACGTCACTCTTATGAGTCAACCTACCTATATTGTAGTACATTGGAAAAAATCTTAACTAACACATGGTGAGCAATCTATTCTACATGGGATTAATTCCTCAGATCACGGATGTCGTCAAAAAGATGCACAGAAAAAATCAAATCACGGAACAAAGAAAATTGGGCCGCGAGGAGGACAAGGCCCCAGAGCGATGGGAATAAGGCAGATGTTGCCAGGGAATCAGCACAACGTATCCAGCATGGGGAGACACAGCTTAGCGAGGCGGCGGTCACGTGCAACCACTCGACACAAAACAAAAACAAAACATGCTTAGGTGCATCTAAACTTCACTACTTCATCGTTTTCCAAACAAACTAGCTGTCACATGATGAAACTGATGTGTTGACAAACAAAATCCGCTTATTAGGTTTTCAGTCCGCTCTAGAACTTCTTTAGTTGCATGCTGTTGTGTTGCCAACTTGTAATACACAGTGCAGTCCATGGTGGACCTACCTACGAGTTGAGCATTCTGCGTGAGTCCGTTGGTGTAGATTCTGGAGACATCATTGTGTAACAAATTTATGTATTGATCGACTGCTTGGATCTATGCATCTTATTGTTGTTCATGCTTCTTTGATTGAGTGTTTGGCTAGTTAAAATGTAGATTTGTAGGATGAGATCTTAACATTATTGTAAACAAGTTTTCACAAGCACAAATATTTTATTTGGTTTTCTCGTGTCTCAATCTATCTCTTTGGTATGAACCGAGGTTGACAATTGGATTCCCTGATCCAACTAAAGACAATTCAAAGGTTTCATTGATACACAGAAAAAGGATGGTAGCTAGACTTTGTGTGGACTACACACATCTTAATGCTATTACACTAAAAACAAGGACCCTCTTCCGCTAGTTGATGAGTTGATTGATGAGCTCCATGGTGCCAAATGCTTCTCCTAATTGGAACACAAGCCCTCCATTTTTGCCATATCGATGGACAAATGGCTTCTTTTTAGTAAGCAGTTCAACAAGAAGAATGCCACAACAAAACACGTCATTTAACAGTCAACCAACCTGTGTTGTAGTACATTGGATAAAAAAATCTTGGCTAACACATGGCAAGCAATTTGTTCTACATGGGATTATTTCCTCATATCACGGACATCAAAAAGCTACATAGAAAAAAACAAATCATAGACCTAAAAAATTGGGTCGTAAGGAGGCCGAGGCCACGGAGCGGTGGGAAGGCGCACGTTGCTAGGGAAGTGGCATGACGTATCTAGCGCGGGGAGGCACGGAGCTTAGCGAGGCAGCGTTCGGGTAGGACCACTCAACATGAGGCGGCGTCACAGGAGGTGCGGGGAAAAGGGCGAGTCAGATGGTGAGCGCAAGCAGGTGGGACGTGGGGCCATTAGATTTCAAAATTAGCCATTATGGCCGTCTATGCTGCCAATTTACACAATATGAAACAAAAACAAAAAATGCTTAGGTGCATCTAAACTTCACTACTTCATTATTTTCCAAACAAACTAGCTGCCAAATGCAGAAACTGACGCGCTGACCAACAAAACCCTCTTAGGTTTTTGGTCCACTATGGAACTTCTTTAGTTGTATGATGTCGTGTTGCCAACTTGTAATTTGGTCTGTCTTCATGTACACAATGCAGTCCATGGTGCAACTACCTACGAGTGGATCCTTATGCGTGAGTCTTTTCGTGTACATGTTGGAGACATCGCTAGGTTAAGTTGATGTAAGGACCGATTGGATCTTATGCATATTATGGTTGTTCATGCTTCTTTGATTGAGTGTTTGGTGAGTTAAAATGTAGATTTATAGCATAAGATGTTAACATTGTTCTATAGAAGTTCTGATGAGCACAAATATTTGTTTGGTTTTCTTGTGTCTCAGTCTATCACTTTGATATGAGCCGAGGCTATCAATTGGATTCTCCCATCCAACTTAAGATAATTAAAAGGTTTTGTTGATACAAAGAAAAAGGAAAGAAGAGCAGAAAAAGTTATCAGATAGAGAAATGAAGTTTGCTGGTTAAGGAGAAAGATAGTACCACAGGCTTTGTGTGGACTACACACATATTTGTAAACATGGGACATGAAAAAAAAACATCGCTAACATATCACTTATGTCGTTATGATCGCAGAGCAATAAAAATAAATTATAATCCTACGTCACTTTTAATTATAAAATTAGAAGTATATGTTAATTAATTTAATAATCAACTATCTATAAAAAATATATGTGACATGAAAAACATTATTACTACTATGTAGAGCACATCGACATGAATTTAACGCAACTTAAACCACTCAAATCGGCTATTAAATGATTAAATGACGGAGATTAAAAGGCGTGGTGGCAAATCTGTAGTTACCAACATCTTCTTCCTTGGGTAGCAGATCGTGGCCTATTGGGAAAGCTAGCTGGGGACTTCGGCCGCAGGGCACTTGGCTGGGATTGGCTCCTCCGACTCATGGACGTTTGCTGCCTACTATCTAGGCACACCATCTTATTGCATTTGCTCATAATAGATGATAGGTCCATTTCGATCACCTCGACAAGTTCTTTGCAATGTTGCACTCTAATTTATCCATTGAGATACTTTTGTTTGGTGAAAAATTAAATAACCTGCAATACAAGTGAGAGCACTAAAACTTGTGGAACTAGTTAGAATCAAACCCCATAACTATATTTTTGTGATTGAATTGTGTATCAATATAGGTTATATTGAGGGTTTAAATTGATCATTAACTACCATCAATACTCCACTAAAGCAACATAAAAGGGTTATGATCTAAAACTTGACCAAGAGGGTGATAATGATGATGAATGTTCAGCGAGAGGTTGGACAATGGCAATGCAAGATGGGTGAAGATCTTGGATGGTATAGCTTGCTAACCAGTTAAGGACCATGTATCCATGATAGTAAGTCATGAACGTGCTTGTACAAACCGCTTGTCATGAATGGGGATGACAAGTACCTAATTGTGACTAGTCTCTGTACCTCTGGATCAGTGCAAAGGTGACACCGGGTAGATAAGATGTCATTACCTAGGTACCTCTCAAACTGTTCGTGGGCACTCATTGCTAGATTGGGGAAAGGTTGAGGCATCAAGGTATCCCTGATGTACCAATGGGTCACATGGGTGATATCTCTTGTCTTTGGTGGGATTAATGTGTACCCTACTATAGAGTTTCTTTATTCAAAAACTATAGGTTTTGTACTTCTAGATACATACTAGAGTTGAATTGAAGCAAAGACTCTAGAAGATCAAGATCCTAATGTTATACCTTGCAATCACATGAAGCCATAATCATGGTGAATCCCAAAACCTAACTAGCATGGTGGCCAAAATGCTGATCAAGGATCTCACCTTGCTCTTAGTCACCAATCACATGCAACTGTATCTTTGCCGCAATCTCACCACACCATACGCTGCCCTCTTGGTCACACCAGTCATTAATGTTATGGCTATGCTTGCGACACACCAGTGAAATTAGAAAAGGTAGGTGGCAGACATTGCTAGTCAACGAGAATGAAGGAAGTAGATTCCCTAGAAATAAAGTCATCAACATTCATATATGGAATATAATATTTTTGTAGATATCTAGGAGTGCATTAGACATTAGAGATAGAGTGAGAGATGTCTAAAATCATTGTTTATCATTTATATCAGAGACTCTATAGCATAGACTTGTAATCTTCACTTGTTAAATGAGAGAGTAAGGGAAGACATTCTCCCTAGCCTATAAATATAGCCTTTCCTCTTCTCATCGGTCATTACTCACCAATCATATAGTCTTGAGTTGTGTCAAATGGATCGTGATTTGTGTGCCATGTTCCCGAACGGCATTCGAGCGTTGATCATTGATGATGACAATAGGTTCGTCAAATTGGCCAAGATGGTACTACCCATCTTCAACTTCAAAGGTACATACATTCTGGCAATCTCTCTTTGCACTGCTATATCATCTAGCAATCTGGTGGTGAAATAATTTTATGTCGATTTTACACCTCACCTATGTGTTGTATATTTTCAAATCAATAATGAAGCATTTTCACCACTAGTTCTAGCCAAATCATCTGTGAAAACCTTTGTTGTGAAAATGATTTCTGTAGTAGCACATGACACTCCATGTCATTGTTTGAGTTTGTTTTACTAGATTCACACACACTACTACTTGTGTAGATATACCTATATCTGATTAAGCAATGTTTGGCAAAGATTTGCTTCACTAGTGAAGCAACTTTTTTTGTGTGTTTAAGCTCCAAGAGCAACTCTACATATGGAGCTGAAGCTGCTTTGGTGGAGTGTTGGCAAAATAGCTTTACATATGAAGTTTCTTAAAATATGCTCTTTTTTCTAGATCATGCAAAAGGTTTGTGTGTCTTTGTATTAAGGTAGAGAAAAAGCTTAGTACAACATTCCTTAGCAGTTCCCTAAGGGGTTAGAAGAATTGTACAATGATGCTCAAACCCACCCTAGTGTACTAAAATTTAAGGTGTTACATTGGGAATTAATCAACCCAAAAAGAGACATCAGCTAGAACACCTATGCCCATGGAGCCAAGCGGTGGTAGCGCCACTTGTGTGCACCCACATCATCATCCGATGGGAAACAACTCATGAAGTGCCTCCATGTGGTTGTGGGGTCAGGGTCACCTCCATAGATTTCTTCATACTCCTTCATGATCAATGTGGACGGAGTCGACATCTCGCTGATTAGTCCTATGTGCTTCAAGACAAGGTGCTCGCGTCACTTAGCCATCGAGATGTGGGATAGCCTTTGCGCCGCTATCCACCTCCTCCTCTTGGGGAGCGCAAGCAGTGGACATCTGTCGAGGGCTGAATCATTTTTGGGTTGCTCCAAGAGCTACAGCTGCCTCGCCTTCATGACTCACTTGATGAAACTCTTGAGGCAATATTTGATGGAGTCTATCTGAGAGGATAGAGTGTTGTTGATGACGTCTATGGTAGCCACCACTATCACATGCTCCTAAGGTGGTAGCTCTGACCAACGCTAGGTAAATGCATGTCATAGCATCTATGATGCTAGGTCCCTCTCTCCTCCCTAGCGATAGTGTGACCTATGGTGGGCCCTGCATGTGCGATGATAGAGGCGAGCCTATCTTCCACTATGTAGTCTTCACCATAGAGTGGGTATCTACCAGTGATGTGTCTACTTCCTGAGAGGCACCCTTTGGAGCAGTCGAGCACGCTCATGTTGGGGGCTCACCATGTGTGAGGTGCCAAACTCCTCTAGCATTGGCTCGATCTATGTGGGAGACCTCGAGTATGCCTGTAGTACCAATGCTAATAGATCTTGCTTGGGAGCAAGGCAGCAGCATTGTTATTCTAGTCGGTCGACACGCCCAAGCTGACGTCCCTCACTAGATTACTCTGGTGTCACCCACTGTCTATGTTGGTTTTTGCTAGCACCCCCATGAGACCCTTGCCCGAGCCATCATGGGGCCCATACAGGGGGGCTGTCGGGTTGCCACCAAGTGTCCTGGTTGGCCGCCATCCTTCGCCACTGATGCTACCACACGCTTGGGTCATTTGTAGTCTCTAGTAAGGTGGTGATAGCCATGGCAGCACAGGCAATGCCACGACAATCGGCAAGTCGCTACCTGATGCAAGTACTAGAGGCAATTGAAGCATTTGTCACCAAGCTTTCTTTGTGTCGTGGCAAGGCTCAGGTGAGGCAGTTGTGGGTTAAGTTTCTTGTTGAGGGAGGATCTCCTACCGCACATCCGCGTTGGGGGTAGAGATCTATCCATGGCGGTCAAGGAGCTAGCATGCTGGAATGCGGCTCTTCACTAGCCGAGCAAGCATGCCGCACACCAGCTATGGGCGCGGCCGACTATGTTTCCTCTACCTTCGCCCAGGACCTTGGTGGCTCACCACTGCTATGCCCTGGCCTGATCTAAGTTTGGGCATGTGACAGGGACACAATGACCAATTTTAGTGGGTGACAGGCAATGTCCAAGTAGCTAGCAGGGTGGTTGTTGTCAGACTCCTCGTCATTGGCATCTACCCACCCATGGCTCTTCATGTGCCCTCCTATGGGGACGTACCCATAGAGAGGGTGGGCAAGATAGGGGCGCTGATGGCGTAGGCAGCCTTCCCGCTACGGCGCAGAGATATGGGTGTTCACGCCACGGCTACCGAAGAGCCTGCATGCCCCAAAATAGCATTGGACTGCATGGCATGGCTCTGAGCGCCCCAACCCTAGCAACGGTGGATCCGTACATATGTTGTCACCATGGCTAACAAGAACAGATCGAGCGAAGGTGTTATGCAGTCGTCGTCCTCTACATCGACCATCACCATCATCGATAGACGAGCCCTAGGCTCAGCCACGTTGGACGGTAGGGCCATCCTGCTCACCGGCTTCGGCTCCCGCAGTGGGTGGCCGCCAGGGCACCACATCTGCACTGGAGCCAGGGTCGTGTTGCTATGGAAGGGGAGCACGTAGGGGAAGGAGAGGAGCAGGAGGGGAAGCGGAGGTGCTCGCTGCTGTCGGCGGCGTAGAGGTAAGGTGGCATCGACCGCCACCGGATGCGCACTGGAGACGCATGGCCATTGGGTGATGATAGGGGTGCTTCATTGTGCGCCCTAGCACCTAGACCCACACGAGGATGCACCTCAGAGGAGGGAGTAGAGGGGCGGCAGGTGCTGGCATCGGCACTACCGGCGGCATTAGGGTGAGGGTGTCTAAGTCACCTCATAGTGTGATGCAGTGCCTGTATCCGCATGAGGATTTTTTTTAGAGGGTGGTGGGGAGGGGGCGAGGGAGGGGTGGGTGCAGTGGTAGGCGCTTGCACCGTCGGTGCATAGGGGCTTGCCAAGAGCGGCTTGGGTTTTGGAGTGTCCATACATGGAGCTCATCACATCGAGTTGAAGCTAGGAGAAAGAGGTATTTTTAGCTTCATCTCACACCAATCCATTGTGAGAGCATGTTTTAAAGAGCTTGATCGGAAACAGCGACCAGAGAGGGGTGAATGGGAGCCTCAAACTTCTTCCGAAATATTTGGCCGCTGTCCTAAAACCCCAAGCACAAACGAAATTCTCGAAGTAAAAATACCTAGGCCAACTCCTGACAAGAGTACAAAAGGAATCCTTAGGAAGGTAGAAACCCAACGCAATAGACGAAACACGATTTGGAACTCAAACGATCAAACTGCGCTGGAGGTGGCGGACTGTCCGCTACAGTACTGCGCAGTCTGCTATAGTACCTACGGACTGTCTGCTATAGTACTCGTAGACTATCTGCAGTTCAAAATCCAGAAATGTGAACTTGTTGAACCAACTTTGAGTCTTGGCGAAAAATGAATGGTGGACTGTCCGTGAAAAATTTCCGGACTGTCCACAGTTTAAACACCCAGAAACACTCGAAACAACAAAGAACTGTCCAAAATGACAAAGAAGTGTCCTCGACACCTGGACTGTTCGTGGTTCACTAGCGGACTATCCGTGAATCACGAATTAGGAAGAATAGAGAGCTCTGAGAATCGTCTCCAACCAAAAATCCGATTGATGGGCTATCAAATCAAAACCAATCGTCATAAAATTTTAACCACATGGTCACAAGGCAATAGGTGAGCTACCTCTAGGAGATCATCACCCAATTTGAAGTCAACAACGGGAAATCAAAAGGGGAGGGGAAAAGGGGATTCTTGAAACCTAGCCACGAAATTGATCCAATCTATGAGCTCATGAGGAATTAGTTGATTTCCGTCGGTGGAAAGGCTCAACTCATGTCATAGCTCAAGCCAAGGCAAAAAGAACGAATCAAATCGGTCTCAAAACAGTGAATCGAGGCAATAACATGAGGGGTGAGAGCAAGAACGCGAAGAACACAAACGCGATTCACAAAAACTACTCACGAATCGAATCCCGGAGGAAACGAGGAGGTTAAGGCCTCCATTCCCGCTGCAAAATCTCAGTGCTTACACAAACTCTTAGATTTGTAGACCTCTCTCTCACTAGAACCCTATGGGGAGGGGAAACTAAGCAGAGATGAATGAAAATGGAGGAGGTAAGGGAGATGAGGGGCTTCCTCTGCTTATTTATCAGGCATATTACACATTCTCCATTTGCTCTTGGATATTTTGAGCGAACTAGCTAGCCACAGGGGCGTTCTAGTCCAACTCGATATAACCTAGATCCGACGGCCACCGCACCCTTCATGAGGTAGCTTAGCCTCAACGCTAACTCCTAGATGCTGCCACATGCCATCCGTTCCTCGGAACTTTCGCCCGAATTTTCAGGCCCAAACCTGTGAAACCTGCCGCAAGTAGCGTAGTCCATATGCATCCCCGCCACTCGACACGTGTCACTGCCGTCCTCAATCGGTTGGCCCGCCAAGTCCTCCTGAGCCTTGCTCGACTCGCACGTCCGCCGTCTTGACTTGGTCAACACAGTCACTTCCATGTACGCTTGCGCTCGTCGATGTCCCAGATGTCAGCCACTGCGGCTGGTCACCCGCCCTCTTGGCCCCTCGGTCCAAGCCTCACGTCCGCCCTTCACCGCTCCAGGTCCATCGGCACGACATGTCTCTACTTGACTTTCTCCTCGTCGTCGACCACCGCCTCAGAGCTCCACACCTACACACCACAAGGCAAGAGACATGTCACACACATAGCTTTCGCCATGGTAATGTTAGTCACCAACTCAACCTATTCGTGGATCATGTTGACAATTACTCATCACAAAACGAACTACAAGGGTACTTCTCGACCTTGTGTTCGTAGCTTCACAAGAATATCAAAACCTTCAAACAACTTGGGAAGCTGTTAGATTAACTGTGTTAAACGGAGATTTGAAATTCCTTATTTCAGGCGCATTCTGGCCTAGCTCTCTGCATGCACACATTACAATGTTTTTTTTTTGGGCCGCCATGCAAGAGCCTGCAGGGCATGCACACCTGCGGCAGTCGGCATCCATGCATATGCTTGCTCTTCAAAATGATTTGTTCCGTTCCATGCACGTGGGAGGAGAAAATCAAAGAACAAAACCAAAGTGCACAGGGAGAAATTATATGAAATGTGGTTTTAAAATCGAGCGTACCGTTTCAAAATCAGTTTGCACCATTAGCTACATTATTTGTTTCAACAAGAACTTCCAAACAACATCTCAATTATTAATGTGTTGATGATATTTTCTTTGTAGTACAGCGAACATATCCTTTGAGTGTATTTAATTTCACAAGGATCTTTTACCATGTCACTCACTGATCACTTGCCTCTCTTTGCCCTTGCATTGCAGTGGTCACATGCCCCCGCCTCCCCTATGCCCTCAAGGGCCTCTCAGATGGCAGGTTCAAAGACATCGACGTCGTCCTCGTCCAAGCTGCCAAGGTCGCCAAGTGCGGCTTCGACTTCCGCAGCATCATCGAGTCCGATCTCCGCATCCCCGTCGTCTACTGTGAGTACATACCGGTACCTACTCCATTGCAATGCATCGGATCGTGCATGCAGAAGTTTGATGGTTTGGTTTGGTGGTTGCAAGCAGACCTCGCGCCGGATCACAAGGCCACCGGCGATGAGGCAGACCAGCTGCTCCACACGCTGCAGGAGGCGACCTACATCATCAAGAAGCCGTTTGACGACGGCAAAGAACTAGGATCCACCCTCCCCATGGTCATCGCGTGGCGCAAGTGCGTCCTGGAGTCCCAGGCGAAAAGGGCGGTCGATGACGCCGTCGAGGCAGCTTCAGCTTTGCCCGGCTCTAGCTCTACCAACAATGTTGACGAAAAAGGCGAGAACGAAGAAGAAGGGCGAGTCCATTTCAAGGTCGTCAAGAGCACCGTGAGAAATCGGAAGAGGAAGAGCGGCAGTGGCTGCGACCCTAGTGCCTCCTCCTCCTCCTTGGCCGCCACCGGCGGCGGCGGCGCAGGTTGCTATTCGATCTCGTGCCCACCTTACACAACAGATGATTAATTTTGTGATAAATGAGAAGAGATATCCTTTGTTGTAGTGATTATTGTTAATAAGGCTGCTAGATTGAACGCATGCATGCATTTATTTTTGCTTCAACAAAGTTCTTCCATTCTCGAGCAGGAGGCGACCCCGCAGCAGCCAAGAGGCAGGAGCACCTGAACGTGGCAGCAGCAAGGCAGGAAAAGGACAACATGCCTAGCCAGCAGCAGGTGCTAATTTCTTCCAAATTTGCCAGCCTATAACAGCACTGCAACGTACACTTTGAAAGTTTTTATTACAGTATGGTACACTCTCGAACTGGAATTAGAGTATCGTTGTGACAGTTACCGATAAAAGTTGGCAATTTACTAGTCACTTTTTTCAGCTTTGTCTTACTACAGTTGATTCAGTGTACTCTTGGCCTGGTTCACTTACTGAACTTTTGCATGCAAAGCTATTTGAAATACTAAATAAAAGAAAATCAGTTTAGGTAAATGCAGCCAAACCAATGCCAAGAACCAACTCTAATTAATGGGACCTGCTTTGAATTTTAGTTTCCTTTCAGACGATGGTTATTGTATATGTTTTATAATAAAATTTTAGCTATAGTCATTACAATTTCGTAGGCACAATCTGTAATTTTCAGTTCTAAAAATGAAAACTCATTAGATAAAACCATAAACCTGACAAGACAATTAATACAGTTGTTTTTACAGTCTGTGGTGCAGCAAGACATGGTCGCACCACCAGTCGGCAATCATTTCACAGGCCTGATGACTGGAGGTGGTGACATGACTGTCGGAGCTTCCTCGTCTATAGCCGCCGATGCTTCACTTCTTCAACCTTCAGACCGTAGCTCACAACAATTTGACCAAGACATGATTGCAACCATGCTGGCCGTGTACGCCAGCCCGGATTACCCACCTGTGGAGCCCCAGCAGCATCACGTTGATGAAGCAGGCGAAGCAACAAACGAGGCAGCAATGGCATTGGCATCGCTGTACATGGACAACTTCATCAGCTACGACACCGTTGGATCACTCATCGCGCCTCATGATCGTCAGGTACTTGGCATGGACTCCAATGTGAACGAGCTGACAATGGCAGGAGGCGGCGGAGCATTTGACAGCAATGCTGCATCGTTCATGGATCTCGGCGTGGCGGCACCGCCAAACGATGATAAGCTACTGTCACCCGGAGCACAGGACAACGACGACGACGATGACTACATCTTTAGATCGCTCATGGGGTCGCAAGGCCCAGCTGACATGGCGGTGGATGGGAACGCTGGCCTCATGGCAGGAATGTTCCCTTATGATGATCAGTTTGAGGATGACACACCGTTCCCTCTTGAAGCACTTCTTGAAGAGACTGAAGCTGACATGGGCAACAATGCCGATCAAGATGACCAGCTGCAGGGTGGCGCATCTGGCGCCGGGGCTGCCGCCGCCGCCGATGTTGCAGGGACAACCTCGCTTGTCAACGGGGAAGGTGGTGGCATGATGAGTGTCTGGGACATGGGTGCTACTGCTACTGATGGCGCCAAAGAGCTGCAAGCTGCCATGTACAACAACGCCGATCAAGACGACCAGCTGCAGGGTGGAGCAACTGGTGGCGCCAGCGCTGCCAATGCTGCAGGGACAACCTCGCTTGTCAGCGGGGAAGGTGGTGTGATGAGTGACTGGGACTGGGACATGGGTGATTTCTTCATGGATAGCACTGGGGATTTCATGTTCCCGCACCCACACTACATGGACAGCCCCAAGTAGTTCTTGGAGTGCAGCAATGCAAGGTAAGCTGGAGTTTTTGGAGTTTTTAGCATGGGAGAGGAATGGACTACTATGAGTTTTTCCTCTCTGAAATAAGGATAATCCATTAACCAACTTTCATCTCCGAACGATCATGCATGCATGTGTTTATGCTGGAAACTGCTTTTTAAGTTGTGCTGATTAGGTTGTGTTACTATACCATACTTTGTAAACTGGTTTCGTCGTGGTTAAGATGATGGTTTTAAACTACCTATTTAAGTTAATATTTGTTTGTGTTTGAGTTTATGTTTCTGAGGCCACTATATCCTTTTAGGGTTTGTCTGGTTTGTAGTTCACATTTCACCTTAGACAAGTTTGACTAAATTGTTAAAGTGCTTCGTGGGAAATTAAATCTATGTAAGATTTTTTTTGTGCTTCATATGTCATAGAGTAAAAAAGTTATGACAATATTATCTTAGACATGGTAAAGTGTGGCTCCAATTTCTAACCACATTTCACCTTAGACAAGAAGTTTGGTCAAACTAATTAGCAAGTTTTTGGTTAGTAATAAACTTAGGTAATATTTTCTATAGCTCCACATGTCATAAAGTAAAAAAGGTATCGCAAGATTCTCTTATCATGGTGAAGCGTGGTTGTAAAATTTCTAGCCCCACATCTATCAAAGTTTAGTTGTGATAAATTATGGCACCAATGAAACAATCCCTCGGTGTAGCCTAACTGGCTACCCGTGGTTAAACTTATACACCTAACATAGTCGAGTTTGTGATTGGTGTATTTTTTGGTTAATTATTATTCAACGTGGACATTATGTATTCTTTTAAAAATAATATTATGATTCATACACCTATACAAGTGCAAAGTAGGCATGGAAAAGATGTTTGGATGCAAAGCGCCACTAGCATCAGTTACCTTCAAGTAGCTAGCATGCTTATTTTCATGCTTAACACTTAATTCACTTACACTTGGATCTATACGCCCCACGCAACGCTCTCCTCAAGGGCGTAGCAAGTTGGTGGCCCCTGACTCCCCCCAATCGAAGCACCTCATCTAGCATCGTTATCCTTGTATCACGGGGCAAGGATGGTTGGGGTAGGGATCTTCCCTCACTCCATCTCCCCAAGTGGTGGCTCCTAAGCTCGTGTTGAAGTCTACAAGAGGGCGATGGTCTAGCTCTAGCCTTTGTGCTACTAGGATCTGTCACCCTTGCAAATGGAGGTGACTGCTAGTAGTCGTTTGGTGGCAGCCACTCATAGTGGCGCGTGGAATACAATGGTGGCGTCGTGCGTGACATGTTTGAGCAGCAAGGTGTCGGCGATCCAGTTGTTCTAGACATGCAACGTCGAGGTTTGCAGGGCGTGGTAGGCCAACGACATGGAGTAAGCCCAACGGTGTGGTCGTGTTAGTGGTGGACCCGTGGTCATAGTGGGTGTGGAGGTTGCACGGTGGCACGATGTCATTGATGGTGGCATCGTCATGCGAGGTGGTGCGACATTGATGTTAGCATTGTCGTATGTGGTTTGGTTGTGATTGCTACCTTTTTGTTGTGTGTTTGGTGGCATTGTCTATGTTTCATATTGTTGTGTGTTTGGGCTTTGTGGATTTGGAGGAGCATTTGTGCTTCTTTTGTGTCCTGGCAGCTAGCGGGCGGTTATGTTTAGTGCACTACTAGACTGGATGTTTTTCCTAATGGCGAGAAACTATCAAGAAATACCAGAAAACCATCAGAAAATCCTGTTTGGCAGCCGTCAGAAAACAACCAACAAAAACAACTCGACAGGAAAGATGGTGGAGGTGCCCAGGAACCTTGGGGAGATGGTGACAGAGGATTTGCCTAGGAACGTAGCTTGTGCTTCCGCTATATCTGGATGAGTGGAAATCTCAAACAATCTATGAAAACAGAAAGGATAGTCTCCCAACCAACTGTCATGCCAAAATTTTGTAATCGGATAACGGTTGCTAAAACAAAATATTAATGACCAACAATTGGTCGCTATAAATTTCTAACGACTTATGCATCGTTCCTTATAACGTTATAGCGCTCGCCACTACAACTTATAGCGATCGATTTGAAATCGCTATAGATTGGTTGTGGTATAGTGAAGTCTGGCGCGTTGACTTATTTAGATTGTCGTTTGGATCGTATCCATACCTTTGGCTTGCCACAACTGCTCAAGCTTCTCTGTAGTCCATTGCGTCCGATTTTCACGCCAAAAGTGTGGCGAGGCTTTTGGTCACCAAACTTGCGGCATGGCCATGAGTGCGGTGTGGCAAAGGTGAGGTAACCAACCAAACAGAGCCATTCAATGTGCACTTTTCTATGTTTATATACATTCAGAATTCAATCGAAAATCAAAGCTTTTCAACCACTTATTCATAGCAGCACAAACAAATAAGGGGCATTAGATAACACGCCCTTCCCATTGGAGTCGGATTGCCCTTTGTAAATGAGAAATGGATTATTTGCCAGGGCTTAATTTCAAACAAAGTTTCAACCTTATCTGCCAGCCTGAATTTGCATGCGTTATAGAGAGCCCGTGGATTGTGTTTCAAAAATGAAAACCATTGAACCTTACAAAAAAAAAAATCCACATTTTCTCACCCAACTTTTACAAAAGTTTGCTTTTCCTTCTTAAACTCTAAATCCGGGTAAACCACCTTCTTAAACTTTTACGACCGTTCGTTTTACCTCCATGACCATAAGTGGTTTTTTAAAGGTGGTTTTTTTTCTTTTGTATTTATTTATTTATTTTCACTAAATTTTTGAAAAATCATCAAATAAAATTGTAAAATAGAAAATCTAATTTTGTTGGTTTAAATTTTTTCTATAGTTTGAGATTTATGTTTTTCTGTAATTAATTCATAGCTGCAGATTTCTATGGTTGATGAAATTTTTATGGTATACTGGTTATGGTATGCTTGAGTAGTAATAAATTCATACTTATCGTATTATATAAAACTTAGTTATATATTTATAAATACTTTTTAACAAACATACACAACTAAGTTATACCGAGAGGCGAGCGGAGGTGGCGTCGGCATCAAGGGAGGATCCGGAGGGGTCGCATCGGAGAAGAAAAGGGCAAGACGGTTGAGGAGGCCTTTTTTTAAGGAACCATATTTGCTCTTAGGCCTTGTTTAGTTCCCAAAAGAATTTGCAAAATTTTTCAAATTCCTCGTCACATCGAATCTTTAGACGTATGTATGGAGTATTAAATATAGTCAAAAATAAAAACTAATTACACAGTTTGCTCGAAAATAACGAGACGAATCTTTTGAGCCTAGTTAGTCCATAATTGGACAATATTTGTCAAATATAAACGAAAGTGCTAAACAAGGCCTTTTAACAACCTAAAATAGTTGCAGGCCTATTTATGGAGTGGGCCTTCCTCGGCTTGACATCCCGACCGTGATTAGAGATTGGACAAAGTCTGGGCCTTCGTATATACGAAGCCCAGCCCATTACGAGTTGAATTGACACCTCCATCAGTCCATCACTACTCTCTGCCACTGCGCATCAGCGCCGCCCCTTTCACACCGCCGGCCGGCGCCATGGCCTCCCCGTCCCCGTCCCCGTCCCCGTCCCCGTCCTCTCCCACTGCCCGCCGCCGCAGACACACCATCTACCACGGCCACCGCCGCGCCTCGCCGCACCGGCCCACAGTCCGCGGCGGCCTCTTCACCGACCTCCGCTTCCCCTCCCCAATACCCCGCCCTCCCCCCTCCCCCGCCACCGCAACCGCCTTCCGCCTCCGCGACTGGGATCCACACTCGCCCTATTCCCCGTCGTCCGCTCCCTCTCCCTCCGCCTCCGCTTCCTCCTCCACATCCGCCTCCGCGCGCCGCCTCTCCCCGCTCGCGCGCTTCCTCCTCGACGCGCTCCGCCGCCACCAGCGCTGGGGCCCGCCCGTCGTCGCCGACCTCTCCAAGCTCCGCCGCGTCCCGCCGTCCCTCGTCGCCGAGGTCCTCACCGCGCGCCCGCCCCCGCCGCCGCCGCTCGCGCTCCCGTTCTTCCTCTGGGCCGGCCGCCAGAAGGGCTTCCGCCACTGCTTCCCGGCCTTCCACGCCCTCGCCTCGCTGCTCTCCGCCGCGGGGCTCCCAGCCGCGGCCGACCAGCTCCCCGACCTCATGCGCGCGCACGGCAAGCCCGTCTCCCACTCGCAGCTCACCCTCCTCGTCCGCCTCCACACCGCCGCGCGGCGCCCCCTCCGCGCTCTCCACGCGCTCCGCCGCTTCCGCCACGAGTTCGACGTCCAGCCGCAGGTCCACGCGTGCAACCGCGTCCTTGGCGCGCTGGCTGCTGCGGGCCACGTGGAGGACGCGCTCAAGCTGTTCGATGAAATGTCGGAGGGTGGCGTGCAGCCTATCCCAGTGACGTTTGCCATCGTGGTTCGTGCACTAGCACACGCAGGGATGACTGATAGGCTTCTGGAAATGATTGGAAGGATGCGGAACGAGGTGTGCCGGCCTGATGTCTTTGTGTACACTGCGCTGGTGAAGACAATGGTGCGGAGGGGGTATATGGATGGCTGCATCAGGGTGTGGGAGGAAATGGAGAAGGATGGGGTGGAGCCAGACACAATGGCGTATGCTACAATGGTTGGGGGGTTCTGCAACACCGGGATGGTGGAGGAAGCAGCAGAATTGTTCAAGGAGATGAGGAGCAAGGGGTTACTGGTGGACAGGTCAGTGTATGCATCGCTCATTGATGGGTACGTTGCTGCTGGGAGGGTTGGCGATGGGTGTAGGTTGTTGAAGGAATTAGTTGATGCTGGCTACCGTGCTGACCTGGGGATATATAACACACTTATTAGTGGACTGTGTGGCATAGGTAGGGAGGATAAGGCTCATAACTTATTTCGGATTGTTCTTCAGGAGGAGCTTATGCCAAGTTCTGATACTGTTTCACCGTTGCTAGCTCGTTATGCCGAAAAGGGTGAAATGGTTACATTTTTTGGATTGGTCAACAAACTGGCAGAGCTGGGTTTGCCTGTTATTGAAATGTTAGTAGATTTTATGAAGCTCTTTGCAGGAAAGGATGGTAGGGAATTGAAGGCTATGGAAGTGTTTGATGCGTTGAAAGAAAAACAGTATTGTAGTGTCGGCATTTATAACATTCTTATTGAAAATCTGCTGAAGATCAAGGATAGGAAGAAATCACTTTTGCTGTTTGAAGAAATGCAAAGTTCAGTTAATTTTAAACCAGATTCATGTACATATAGTCATATGATCCCATGTTTCATGGATGAAGGAAATGTCGAAGAGGCCTGCTCATGCTACAACACCGTGATGAAGGAAAATTGGATACCAAGTATGTCAGCCTACTGTGCTCTTGTGAAAGGGCTTTGCAAGATGGGGGAGATCAACGCAGCCATATCACTTGTTAAAGATTGTCTTGGAAATGTAGAAAATGGGCCAACTGAATTTAAATACACCTTGACTATTCTCGAAGCCTGCAGATCAAAAAGCCCAGAGAAAGTCATTAATGTGGTGAATGAGATGATTGAAGTAGGCTGTTCAATGGAAGAAATTGTCTATTCTGCCATCATATATGGTTTCTGCAAGTATGCAAGTTCAACTGAGGCGAGGCAGGTGTTCACTATCATGAGAGATCGAAATATCTTATCGGAAGCCAATTTTATTGTCTACGAGGACATGCTGAATGAGCACTTGAAGAAGGCCACTGCAGACTTGGTGATATCTGGATTGAAGTTTTTTGACCTTGAGTCAAAATTGAAATGGAGAAGCAGAATTGATTGAAGAAACATTTATGCAGTTACTCGGTACAATCTTCTTCTCTTTACTTCAGATTTCAAATTTAACCGTTGGATACGCATGTATGTTATTAACTTAAAGTGTTTGCAAGTGTTTATATGCTTCCCCAATGGAAAAGGAATGAATCTTGAAGCAAACTCAAGTGTCAGCCTAATTGTGGTTATGGGTACATTACTCACTTCAGCTTTGGGACCCATGTCCCTAGCTCATTATCAGCTACATGAACTGTCAATTCGTTGTCATGATCCTCACATCTGGTTTCTCCCTGTGTTTGTGTCTGTCGGGGGTGGGGGGGTATCTTATTTGATTCAGTGGGCCACGGCACCGTTGTACCAAGCTTGCCTTCCAGGCCACAGAACCTCTCAACGTTTGGCAGGATGACTCCTTTGTAGTTGTGACCCTGTTATCTATTCCATGTGACGAAGTGGCAATATTATTGGAGTCTGTTAGAAAAGATGCCAAACATAAAAGGCTTTGGTTGGAATGAGTTCACATTGAGGATTCTCATGGGCAATATCTATGGACTTAGCCCAAAGAGTGTAAATGTGTCAGGTATTGGTTGGGAAGTTCGCTGCAATACGAGGTGCCAGCAATGACATCCCACTTAACCTAGTTGAGACATGGGGGCTGGGGAGTTATTATGGGGGAGGAAGGCGAGACCGCAAAAGAAGGGGAATTTTGGGCAGGTGTTAGGGCATTGATAGTTCTTGCCTCTGTGAATGGACTTCTCATCTGGCCTTAGAGGGCCTGAAAACTTGTGACTAGTCTGGCCAAAGGAGCACTTAGGCATTTCAAGGGTGCTTTGGGATCCTATCTCTCTCTCTCTCTCTCTCTCCAGGAAAGCATAGTAGTATTTGTCTGAAGAGTTTTTTTATTTTTGTGAAATAATATGATACATCATGTGATTTTAATGTTGCACTGTTTAGGAGGTAGAACCATTCAACTGCCTGTCTGTTCTCTTTATGGAAATTCATAAACCTGCTTATACCAGAATTCTTTGCAAGGAGCATGATGTGGCTAACTATAGTTGATGTCTGTATATTTATTTGCTCCTAGTTATGAGCTATTTGTATTTCATTCATAACACTTTTCTCAAGCTGATCTTCGTGATATAATCCAAGTCCTGGTGCAATGTTACTTAATAGAAAAAAGAACAATTAACTCTGCATTTATTTAAGAGATACCCTCTGTTTGATGTGGCATTTCTTATTGTTATTGATTTTAGTTTTTTATAAGGTAGAAAAGCTGAACTAATAAACTTAATAATTCATCAAGAAAACCGATTTTGTATGTGTTTGAAACATTTTTAATTTAAAAAAATCTGATTTTATTGGATCAATTATAGCTGCCTCATCTTTGTTTGGAGCTTCATCTTGTCACTAATTTAGTCATTTCTCTCTCTCTCTCTCTCTCTCTCTCTCTCTCTCTAAAACAGTTCTGTTATGGCCTTCTGGGCATCTTGTCTTTAATAAATTTTATAATTATTGTTTCATGCATTCGCTAGAACCACCTTTGGAAACCGTGGGGGCATCACAGATGAAAATACTGGAATTCAAATATAGGGGCACCACTAACCTTTGTATTGCGTGAACTACCATTCATCCTCAACCTCTTTCAGGATGCTGTTTGCCCTGAAAAGGAAGTCTTTCAGGATGCTTATGGTAGCGTTCGAAATATACTGGCAACATCAGGGCTTGGTCCTTCATTTTTCTGGCGAGGTTGAAATTGCAAAGGAGGGACATGAATTAAATCCATTTGGTAACATTCGCACAAAGGTATAACCTACAAACTTAATCAATGTTCAGTAATTGTAAGCATTGTTACAGTTCTTCATTCCCACATCGAGTAAATTTATGTCAGGTTGCTTGTTACAACAATCTCATCAGCTGGACGATGTGAAAGATCAATTCTGGCTGGTTGACACTTGACAGCAAAGCGGGATCCATGTCGTGCAACCTACAAGATCGATGCAGAGGTAATCTGCAATTTTCTGAAGAGACCCAGAACCTATATCTGTAGATGTGTCTTGTTTGAGATCTTTTACCCCTTGAAATGACTGAAGAACACAAACGACATGATCGGATGTACTACTGCAACAGTAGCTATAGCTTTTTGTGCTTGTTTTGTACAGTGATTGGTCATCATGCCCAATGTTTGTAGTCAGTCAAGCGGCTTATAACTCATTCTTTTATACAATCTATGTAAAAGAATGAGCTTTGCTTGCCCTCATCATATGTAACAGTTGACATGCCATTATTGATAGATAACCTTGCATGCTTGGTGACACCAATTCAATACTAAACGTCTGCCATGTTCTCTCACATAAGTGTGATTTATGTGCCCATTTTGGAGTGGAGGTTGGAGCCAATCCACTGCATGCAGGACATGGGCACAACTGTTGTCACATAGCGTTAGGTATAACCGTTAATGCATCCTGATGCTGATGGGTTCCTGCTGTGCATGTTTGCTTACATTCCTCTTGATTGTTTGCCAATAATTTGCGACATGGGCGTTGTGATGCGAGTTGTTGATCGTTAGCGGGACCCCTGGGTGACAAGTGTAAACCGTAATGGAGTTGTTCCCTGCCTCTTTGTTTTATTTAATTAATTTTACCTTTTGGATGGCATTTGGTGACAGGGTGATGCTGGCTTCCCCTGTGCGTGGTCTCTGGTTTGATGTCGGTTTCCACTGGCCAGATGGATGCAACCGATTGGGTGTAGCTTTAGAAGCAATACTGCATGGCTGGCTACCGGTGATGAGGACCTTGTGAGGTTGATCTATCCTTGTAGGTCCGTTCATTCATAAGCATATCATTTCCCTGCAGAGAAGATATCATCAGGCTGTCAGCTAACGCAGGGCAAGTAGCTATCATCATGCCAAAAGCAGAGAATGGAGGTTACGTAACAGGATCCTGCTGCCACAGTCATTGTGTCTGGTGGACTAATATCTCCCCAATGCAAAACTTGGATTCAGGTTAAAATATTTCTGAAATTTGGGTGACCTCTCTGAACCACGAAACTTCTGGAGTGCAACTAGTCCGAGTCCAGCTGCTAAACCATTCCAACGAGATCATCTGGCTGAACCATTTCTGAAATTTGGATGACCTCTGTCAACCACGAAATTTGGCCAAGCAGTATATATGCATGGAAGACAAAACTAGTGAAGTGATAAAACTTTAAGCTGATTAGCCCACTTGACAAAGTATGGCTACCACTTGATTGTGAAGACAATTATGCTTCACCTAGCTAATTAAGGCGTACCAGACACAAGGTGTGGCTTTTGGCTTTTTGTAAATACAAATGACGTCCTTGGACGTGAAATATTTCCATTAGCAAAATAAAGGCCGTTTGTTTTGAGGTTCAACAGTGGCTATTTAAGGAGCTTAACCTACAAGGCTTCAGTGGACAAGGTAGGGACAATATTTTTTTTTCCTCCTTTAGAACATTGCAGGAGAGCTACATGTCATTTCGTTTAAATTTAAAGAAGAATAAAGTTCTGTTAGGTTACAAGACTTTTTGAATCTTAGAGCCTAGTGTCATCCTTCTTTTCAGATAAAGGAAGCTTTATCGTCCCAAATACTATGAAATGAGATTAGCGATGAGCCGATGCAACCGATCGTCGTATTTCTAAATAAACAGTTGATCTGATGGCTCGATCAGCTTTGGTCATCACGTCCATCCATCAGCGTCAGGCTTACTGGCAGGCAAGGACTAAGCGTGCACTACTGATTGCCGCAAAGCTAGAAGATTTACTTACTAACCTGGAATGTTCTTGCTTGCTTGACCAGGCTACATGTATATATATGCTCGCTACGGATGAATGTCGTAAACGCAAGGATCGATGGAGCATGGGGAAAAAGGTCAGGTTCCAATATAGGGAAAAGTCAGGCATGCATTGCATGTTCCCATGACATTATATTGTAAGGTGTTGGACTCTCGTGTCACGATGCATGAAAGCAACGTCAAACTCAAGAGGCCGGCCCACATGTCGTACAGAAATACCTGTAAAGTTTGCATCTTAGAATATGCTTGTAATCGTTTTGAAAAAATAAGTGGAAGAAAGGTAGTGCTTCAAACAAACATGTCTTCATCATGCTGCATACGAGAGTGCCACTGCACACTGATGATGGTATATTATACCTAGGACTCTTGGTAACTAATGCTAAATTACCATTAAAACGTGAAGGTTCATAAGGAACATATAATTAAACTCTGGTACAAATCTGAAAAATGTTTTTAAAGAACACTACTGAATTTAAGGAACAAATGCAACCTGGAATAATTCTTAAATTCAGAAATAACAAACCCTTATAATTCGCTGGCCTTTTCTCTCAATACAGTATTCTTTTTCTCTTTGAATTTGATAAAAAAATATTAATAAAAAAACGTGCATGAGCAATCAATTTACTTGACTTGGACGATCGATTAAGACGCTACACAAATAATGGCAAGTCTAGAGTTATTGTAGCCGTATGCAGTACGTGAGCTACCGTTGCCACAATAATTAATTTTGTGCAGCAATCTTTTTATCAATCAGTGTTTGGATCTCCTCTCCATACATTTATATCTTTGTTTATCTGCACTACCAATCTGTCACGGATCTCCTTCACATGCCACTGATGAGAGGAGGAGGACTGGCATGCATTATGGGGATATTAAGAGCACACCCAACTTTCGGCTATAGTAGAAAGGGACAGAGAATCTAATGTTGTACACGCCAATCAACCGACTAATCAATCGATCTCAATTGTGTTTAATTATTAGGTCCTCTATTTAATTCAAAATGGCCAAGTTTTATGTGTGTGTGGCATTAATTAAATTAGTGGTGGTGTACTAGCTGATAGTGAAAGGAAAAAGGTGCAAATATTTTCAGGTAGTTACATTCATACACACACAATCACATATATATGCAGGCGGCGTGTAGTACAGGTATATATATAGTGCAAAGCTAGAAATTGCTTGACATCACAAAAGTGTGCATGCAAATATATATAGTTGGTGTATATATTTAATTTCTTCATGGTGTTTGTTCAAAAGAAATACTCCTTCAATTCATTGGCTAATGATCAGTTCTTCAGTTGTCAATTGAATATCCTTCCTGCTTGCATGATCAGTACGTGACGATCTCCATATCCATACTATTCCAAATGATGATAGCATGTACATATAGCTTCTTCAGAACAAGCCAATACACAAATGAACCACTGCTCACAAAACCTGCAAATCATATGGGCGATCGAGAAGCAAGGAAAGTAGATGGGGAAGCTAGTCATAATGCATATCAACATTGCAAGGCAAGAAGAAGGGATTCGAATTCGAATTCGAAATTGAAAAGTATCTAGCTACCTGTTCAATTCACCTTCAGTTCTTGAATTGTCGATTCGGTCCTCCCCAATTGAAGCTTTCTGCCACATCATTGGAACTGAACTCCAAGTTGAAATTATAGAAAAGCAATAAGGAATCAATCTGTACTGAGAAATTTACGAATTGAATTACCCTTGAACCTAATTAACGCTGGCCCAGTATCTGATGTGCATCCACGAGCAGATGAAACTGCACAGCATGATCTGATCGTTGATTTGTTGGGCCATCATGCTGTTAGCCTGTGACCAACTAGCAAATAAACCTCACCTCATCAGATCATGCTGGCAGCTTCAGCTACTAGAGGATGCACCACAACATTTAGAGAGAGAGAGAGAGAGCGAGAGAGGAGAGAGGAGAGAGCGAGAGAGAGAGAGAGAGAGAGAGAGGGATGCGAGGAGGAAGAAGGGTGAGATGGGTAGCATATATAGCCGTGGCACGAAATCATGTGATTGGCCAGGCTTTGATATTGGTGGTTATTATGTAGCTAGGAGCTAGAAGGGAAAGGATTGCTTAGTTTGCTCTAGCTAGTTTGATGTAACAACTAACTAACGTGGTGGTCCCAAACGGCAAATATATACATTGTGTCACCCTCAACACCCCCTAACCACCACCTTTTGTCTTAGACTTTGTGAAAAAAAATATATTTAACTATATGCACTAATGCACATAATCAACCTACACATGCATAAAAAAAAATTGGGTGCCTGCATTAGCTAGCTAGCTACTACCTTTGCTACAGCTCTAATGCGTCATAATCTGACTTATGGACAGCTTTCTGAGTTTCAGTTCCCAACTAACAGGTTCGTATGTAGTACCTATATATATTAATAATATACTACTGCTTAACTTTGTCAAACCAATATTTTTTTATAAATAAACAGTGAGTGTAGTGTCTAAAAAAAGTTTATGGCTATTATGAAAGGCCTTGGTGACATATATATAATAAATGGGCCAAAATTGTACTGCCTGGCCCATAGCTTGACAATTCTTTTTAAAGCTGTTATATATATGACTGCACAAATTAACCAAGGAACCAAGGTAGTAGTAAGTCCAAGAGAAAATAAGAAGAAGAAAAAATGTATATATAATCATATTACGCGTAGGGCTGAGAAATGTTGCAATTTTGTTTTACTGCACTTTTGTTTTACTGGATGGACAGGGTATTTATCACAATTCAAAGATTTAATTAAGGCCAAGAAAAAAAGTGAAATGTGTTGCCACAAGGGACTTATATTGAATTCAACAACTCTTGAAAAGAAACATGAAAAAATATGATGACGTAATAATATATAAGTAACTTATTTGGTGATCCAATAAGAAAATTTTGAGTAGCTAGCTAGGATATACTGGCCGGAGGCCCGGAGAGGATCGAGTTTGGTGGGGATGATGTTTTGCTTTAATTTCCTTTTTTTGACGCAAAGCTAGCCGCGGTGGTTTTTTATTGCTGGTCAGTGGTCACAATGCAAGCTAGCAAACAATTCAAGTAACCAGAAAGCGAGATGCACGCCTGTGAATTGAATTGTGTCGTCTGTATAATAGCTGGCATTGTACACATACATGATCTGTAATGATACGTACGTACATAAATACATAATACTCCTACTATATGTCATGCATGTTGCGAATAAAAGGTAATGTGGACACCTTTGTTTGTTGTGTGTACCTGTAGCTGTGGCAGTACAACTGGAGAGAGAGAGAGAGAGAGAGAGAGAGAGAGAGAGAGAGAGAGAGAGCTAGAGAGGGAGGTTGTACAATACATGTGCATGTGCGATGTACACGTACACGGCGTGCAAGCCCACAACTTTTTGGTTAGAAATCATTGGCCGTTGAAAAGTGATGATGTATCGTATCGTGGAGGACACCAACGTACAGAAAGTCATCAGCAACAAACCAAATGCATGCAGGGTTTAATTACTTGATCAGGTAGCTAACAGTGCATTTCGTCCCCCTTAAACTATGTATGTAATAGCCTCTGGGAGAGGTTAATTGACAGTGCACAGTGCAGTTCATTTAATTGATCTGTACAATTGTACTAACCAGGAACAAAAAAATGTGTTTGGTCGTTTCACAATTACCATGGTCGAGTGACACATGCATGTGCTTTGTTTATAGGACTATAGGAGCACCATGCATCATCGCATGCATGTGTGTATGTAAGTGTGTATCCCTGCTAGCTAGATATTCCTTGTCCTCCATATATATATCTCAGTAAACTAGTCGTCACGATGCCACCACAATTTTTGTGATGTAAAGGTCATATATATATATATATATATATATATATATATATATATATATATATATATATATATATATATATATATATATATATTCTACACCGCAAGTCAAAACTAAGCAGAAAAAATACTGAGCAATACTGAACAACGTTCGGTATCATCCAGTCGTACATCCAGGACCACAAAATACTGAATAATACTGAAACACGGGTACGGAACAATACTGAAATTGGTTCAATATAACATTTTGGTGTAGAATAGTATTTTACACCTAGGGTGTAGAATAGCACTTGTGTGTGTATATATGCCATGCGCTGATAGATCGACCACACAAAATCTGAACATTAATTTCTCACACATGCATGTAGAGATTTACACTGAAGATGTAACAACATTGCCTGGGGATATGATGCATGTCAGGTCGTTCATCAAAGACATATATATATCGTCCTTGTTTTTCAAACTTCCAGGCTACAAGAAAGTGACGCAGCGTTATGTTGTGACTTGTGAGAGAAAGAAGATGACAACTTGCCTGAGCGATATGGGAGAGGTGAGATAGCTAGCTAGGCAACCACGACATTCATATGCGAGACTTTAGCAAACGCATGATCAAAACCCTAAGAAACCGCATCCTATACATGACCTTAATTATAGTTAGTTCATACTCCTTGCTGGTGATCCTGCTGGTTCCTAATGGAGAGAGGCATGGATAGATAGATCTAGAATCATGATATGCATATAGCTATATAAATAAGTTTGCTAAATTATTATTCTTTATTGGTTCACAAGACCATATATATAGCAATATAATTAATTAATTCACAAAAAATATAGCAATATAATTATAGAAACACTACCCAATTTAGGCTACAAGACAATAGAATCGAACATAGATCCAAGAAGAACCACTACTAGTCCACAAATTAAAGGGTAGGTCATGTTGAGCATATTACAAAATTCAAATAACATTAGTTTGCAATTCCAAAGAACTAATGCTTCCAATGAAAAATTGAGAAGATGGATGATTTCAAACTTCAATAGGATCCACTATTTTTTGGTCAATAAAAACAAATTTAGTCTAAAGTTCGGTCTGATCCAGCCCATTTGCACCACCATTGTCATTCAAAACAATATTTCATTGGGTTGATCTCTCGTGACAAGATCAAGTGACCGAGTCTGAGCCCACCCATGTTCCCCTCCCCCCCCTCCCCTCGCCCTCGTTGCTCAACACTAAAATAAAAAAGGAAAGTCTAGCCAATAACATAAAACTGGTAATGTTTTTCGTGAGTTAGCCTCACATCGACACTCCTAATCCTAACCCAATTTAGAAGGTGTTAATAGTGATGGGAAGATCGTCGCCGCCATACATTGACGACCACATGTGGAGCATTGACCACAAGCACCACGTACCACGAGTCCACTTTGACTTCTTTGCCATGCCTACCTCAACCACGAATGGGACATCGGCGAGGATATCAACATCTTCTTCTACAAACAAAGGTCTAAGGAGCAGTTTGATGGTGCCGCATGTGGTTGCACTTGTGCGTTGGCATGAGGCGACCTAACGATGCCACACCACCTTCCTCGCGCACTTGTCCTCTCTGGCGTTAGCCTCTACCGTGGACGCGAACGTGAAAAGCAAAGCAAAGGGGAAATGAGTTTGGTCATCTAGTTGGCACTGACCTGTCTTAGTTGAGGTTGAGAAGACTTTGACTTTGGACTTTTTGTGTTAACAAGATTTGAGACAAAGTTGGAGGTAATCGGGCCATAAAATGGTTCAATTGTTGAGAGAAGACTATCATAGGAATGAGGTGTTGTAAGGATTTACTGAGACATAGTCTTGGTTTATACGGTGGGGATTGTGTACACAAATAAGAGAAGATGTGTGCATATATATACATAAGAGGAAACATATATAAGTTGGATGACATAGATTTGTGCTTCAGAGCAGTACGGTCATTTAGGCATGGAAAGGTTGTGCACAACTCCTAACAATGTGAAATGGTTCTCAGGGTCTATGAAAGCTCCTTAAAAATGATTTAAAAGGTATTTGAGACCTAGAATGCAAGAGTTTTTTTTTTGAGAGAAGCCATTTGGCGCACTTTATTAATCTCCAACAAAATTACATCATTCACCAAAGCTTTCTAGGATAATGCTAGGGGGTCCATCGACCCAATTACATGATACTTTCGATACCATTGCTTCTCTAGATATCTCATGTGCTTCTGTATTGACTTCCCGATGAATATGATCAATAGAAATCGATGCAAAATCTTGCCACACTTGGACGCATTCTTCATAAATTGGAGCACTAGCTGTTGCAGACATTCCCTGTTGTTTCATCGTATCGACCACTTCCATGCAAGAGTTGGATTGCTTGAACCATGCCTAAATTTGGATAATTTGACTTGGCCACAGAAGAGAGGACAAGTAGCTAGAACCTAGGAGTACCAACACTAGCAAGTTTAGGTGTGACATGAAATTACATGTAACAAAACATGACATCTGTTAAAAAAGGGTTGGAAAGTGGATGTGAATCATGAGGACAGATCGGTCAGGGGGATCCTCACAAAGGTACATTGGCAAGAAGGCTTGAGCATGCATGGAAATCAAGAATGGATAGAACACTTGCAAAGAAAAGCAACAAACTTAGAGTTAAGCTGACGGTTTATAGAAGAAGATGACAAGCTTATATGAATCCATGATAAAAAAGAGAGGCACATATTAGATGATAAAGGTTTTTTTCTAGAAAGGGTGTAGGAACACTTTGGAAGAGAAGACAGGTGTTAGGTCCAATGTAAGATAATGGTCTTCCTGAGGTTAGAGAAGGGAATGGATTTGAAAGGGGCACTACTGATGATAAGAAGGTGCATATGTGTTATTTCACAACAACTATGATGACAGTTCGCCTTGATGCCTACAAGCATTTATAAGATTACCCATGCTGCTTCAGCCCACATGGAGTTTGGGTTCTATCGTGGCACCGTTAGAGATATAATCATGTTGTTGTAGAGTGCACCACCAATGAACATATTATCAAAAGGGCTGATGCAAGGGAGGTTAGAAAAAAGGTTGTGAAAATGCATAAGAATAATGATAGATTGTGTAGGTTCATGCCATGGGCTTGGGCTTGTTAGGATAACTTGAGAAAAAGTGTATTTGGGCTACTAAATGAACTCAAATGAGAAAATTCTTAACTACAAAGTTTAAAATGTTGCCAAGTACTACAACTTTGGTATAGGATGTATCTCCATTAGAGATAGTTTAAAAAATTCAAAAAATTAAGTCTCAAAAGATTTGAATTTGAAACATATATTTGAGACATGACTTTAAATAAAAAACTTGTCAATATGAAATATATAGATCAGGTTGGCCACTAGACTTTTGTATTAACTATCTGAACAATTATCGTTTAGGAATTCTAAATTTTAAATTTCAAAATCTATAACTTTTGAACACATATTTGGGACACTAAACATTTCCAAATTAAAAACTTCTCAACTACGAAGTTATAGATACTAGTGCGGACTATAACTTTTATCCAGACCATGTCAACATCTAATATTGTTTGATAATTTTAAATTTTAAATTTTAAAATATGTGCAGTTACAAAAATATTTTGGGACCCTAAACAGTTTTAATTCAAAAACTTTTCAATTATAAAGTTGTAAATCTCATCGAGGGCTACAACTTTGATATAAAGTTTATCTACATCCGAGTTCATATGAAAAAGTTATAAATTATTTATAATACAACCATTAATTAATCAATTAATAGAGGTGATTGCCTTAAATGCTCATCTCAGTTAATAACAATTAATGGAGACGATTGGTTTACGTAGTCTCTTGGTTAATCCATTAATAGAGTCGGTTAGTTTAGAGCAACCATCTCGGTTAATGGATGATTATTCGAGACAGTTACATTACGTGGCCCACCTCCGTTAACTTATTACCGAAGCGGTTTTTGGGCCGACAACCCGGCTACGATTAACCGAGGCGGGCTGCTAGTCGAACTGCCTCTGAGGGGGGGTTTCAAAACGCCTCCTAAAAGTTTTTTTGGTAGTAGTGCATAATATTTTTGCATACTTAGCCATTATTGACAAATGATCGCCGAGCTAGACCTATGATAAATCACAATTGTTGCAGAACCAAGTAGCATCTTAAAATTCGTGGCCTACAATCATAGTCGTTAAAATCTTACCGCGTGATTTTAAAACCTTATGATCTCAGTTATCAGATTGATTATATTATTCTATTAATATAAGTAGAATCTATGATTTTACGATAGAATCATAACTAGTCTGGTCACAAAATTAAGAATTGTAACCTTAATATCAATGCTTTGGTCATGAACCAAACATAATTCAACTTTGGAATAGTCCACACCTTATAGCATCTAGGGGTGGAGCTGCGTTGCTCCTAGGGGGTGCAAATGCACCCCCAAAAAAATTCAAAAACAATAGATTTGATTAAAATTTCATCATATATGTATCCCCTACAACCTATCTTTATGCACCCACAAGATAAGTGTAACCCCTTCTAATTTGCTCTAACTTTGCCATTAGCATCCATGGTGTATAGTGCCCCAGGAAGTGTCGAAAGCTATGACAAATCACTTATCTAACAAAACTTCATGGAGTTGCTAATGCGGGTCCCATGGTACAATTTTTTTTTGTTTTCTTCTCCTCCTACCTATGCATACATGAGTATTTTTTTTTATTGCTAGAACCATATGCTCAGATAGGCATATCGATCTCTCAAGCTTTTTCTCATAGCACGTCCCTCACCTCTCAGGTGTACAACAGTGGTGCTAACTTAAAATTTTTTCCCTTTGCACCTTTGAAAAACTTACACTAGAGCTTCTCTTACAAGTACAACATATCCAGTTTGCATATTGAACTCGGATTGATCGAAAAAAAAAGATCAACATCTGTTGAGGAATCACTCCACCCTAGAATTTTTTTGCTACTAACATGTAGGAACACCGTACACATATTGGTTTCGTCGTCTCCAAGCGATGAGCTGATGACGATCGGATTCGAACTATCTATTTCTCTCTCTCCAGGGCACTTGACCGTCTCCTCGCTCGGGATTTCCGGATCGCGGCGACCGGGGCTCTGCCATCCTCCGTCCGCGGCCGGCGGCCGGTGGCGTTGGCTGGCTCGGCAGTGTCGGCCACGCGCCGCTCGTTGTGCCGCCCGCGCGTAGGGCGCCACAGCGGATCCGCTCGCGAATCGGATCTCACCGGCGCTTCGACAGGTCGTCGTGGCTCGGGATCGCGACCAGGCAGCAGGCGAAATCTATTTCGGATCACGTGCTTGACTCCTGCCTTCAGACACATACGATAAGAGGCTCTTCCTTCTTCATCCCTTTTCCCAGTTCTTTGTTCTTGGTTTTTTTTCTTTTTTGTAGCTTCATGGGGAGATGAGGCTAAAGAACAGACGCTTGACGTTAGCTCCTAACTCGCTCAAGGCGCTACGGTCTGTGCCGATCTCCGATGAAAAGGAGGAATCGAATGTTAAGCGCCAGGAGGCAGGTAGAGCTGCTCTGTCTAGGGTGATTGATTTTGTGGTGGACTCGACTCGTAAGCCTTCGCCGATTCATGCTGTTCAGGAGCATGCATCTCCAATCAAGTCTAAATTTTGGGCACAATGTAATGACCCTGATTTGGTTGATTTGGATGATGAAGATGTTCCATCGACACCTGAATTTATCAATCAGACTCAGGCGGAGGGTTTCACTTTACATCAGTTGATGGTTGCCGAAAAGGCGCTTGATTAGGGTAACTCGAATCCGAGTTCTAGTGATGTTCGGCTTGCAAATTCAATTGTATCCAAGTTAGTTCAAACAAAAACTGTTGGGTTACCATGGAAAGGTCCTTTGCCTCCTCCTAGAATTTCCCCACCGAGAACACTAGGAGATGCCATTGCAAAGGCTGTTGTGCACCAATCCTCATCAGGTTGCAATAGATTCTCTTACTCGATGAACTTTGGCTCATCTGGGTTGGGATCTATGCGCAATCCGGAGAGGGATGCTTCAAAGAATTTTGTCCCGGACCCAACTTCAAAGGGGCCGGAGGTTCACTTTCCCCCGCTATCCCCTGCGCACACTCCAGAACAAGGACGAACTAAGGGAAAGCCTAAGCCGCTGGCAGCAGTCCGTCTCGGGCCTGACAGGTGGTTCCGGCCCATGAAGGGTTTGTACGCGTTGTTCTCCCGAACAGGGACCAGACCGAGCCGCACGAGAACCCTTCCAGCGCCGTCACCCAAACCACTGCTCGCATCTCCATCCCAGACGTTCGCGGAAGTCGTGAGACGGGGGAGAACAATGGCGACTCCAGGCAACAGCGGCTCTGGGCGTGGGGGGAGAGGCTACGATGCAAGATACGATCCAGGTTTCCAACCTGGATTCAACCCGGGCGTGGTGGCCGCGGTGGTGGACGAGGTTTTGTTTCCCATCGTGGTCGCGGCGGATTCAGTGGATACTACAACCAAGGCACAAGGAATAGCGGTGCCCACTTCTATGGTGGCGCAAGAACATACGGAGGAGATCGAGGGAATGGTAGGCGCCGGGGTAGAGGGGGATGGTAGAATGCTACCTACCCAACCTAATTACCTGGCCCCTCGCTTTCCTCATGGAGGCTACGGCGAGGCAGACGGCTATCGGCAACCGCACACAGGCCATCAGCTTGCTGCTGGGTTGCCTCACCAAGGGGGTCTCCACTCGCGACCTGATGAAACCAGGCAGCTGCAGGGTGGCGCACAGCCTTCTTAGCAAGGCGTGGCTACCGGCCAGGGAGGGCCTGGAGGCAACAAGGCCATGGTCGCTGTGCACGGTGGCACCAGTGCCATGGTCGCTGCTCACCAGGTACCGCAACAGGTGAAGGGTGCAGAAGTTGTACCTGGAGGCGTCGAAACACCAGCGGCAAGAGAAGACTCGGCAACGGCGGCTGCTCCTGCCTCCACGAAGGCTCCAGAACCAACAAAGGCTGCTGAACAACAAGTTTCAGATGTCCCAGAGTCATCGGCGAAAGGTGCACATAAAAATAAAAATAAACCCTATTGCTGGAGATGTCGTACAAAGGGGCACACTATTCATGATTGTTCCATGGTGCTCTGCTGTGAGATGTGTTACGGCGATCATAACACTAAGGTATGCCCACATAATAAAAAATCAGCTATGGGTGCTATTCCTTGTGGTTATGCCGTGGAGGGCCTGGGATTTTATTTTATCCCAGTTCCTGCAAATCCTAGAGTGAATGTTCATGAAACTAGAGCGATGGTACGTGTTTTGGAAGGTTCTTTTACTGTCAATCAGTTGGCGGTGGAACTGGAAATGGAAAAATTCCGTCCAGACAAAAACCATAAATGGGAGATCCAAACAACTGGGACAGGTGCTTTTATTATAAACTTCCCCTCTGCTGAACTGTTAGATCAAGTGGTTAATTGGGGCCCTATGAATGCAAAGGGAGTAGAAGGAAAAATTCAGTTTGAAAAAGGAACTGATATTGAAGTTGACAAATATGAAATTGAGAAGGTGTGGGTGCAGTTCAGAGGATTACCCAGTGAGTTCAAGGAATTTCCCATAATATGGGCAGTTGGAACTATCCTGGGTGTGCCTCGGGCGATAGACACTATCTTCACTAAGAACACTGGGAGACCTAGGATGAAAATTGCTGTGCTGGACCCAAAGCTTATCCCAGATTTTGTGGATGTGGTTATTGGGGATTTTGTCTATGGGTTACAGTTTGCAGTCGAGGTAGAATCCCCTACTGGTGAGCCCCATCTAATTGATATGGACTCTACCAATGAGGGAGACCCTAAAGAAGATGATCCAAAAAAAGTGAACCCCCCAAGGGAGTAAACCCTGAGGAAAATATGGATGTAGATGGCAAAGATGCAGATCCTCAGGCTCCAGGTCTTGGCTATGGTGCGCCACCCTCTACAGGCCATCAGGTCACCAAAAATGGGACGGAACTGCTGGTGGGTGATGGGGCGTTTACCGCTGTCCAAGGCAAGGGTGCACAAAAGATCAGGCCTAAAGCCGTCCTATCTCATTCCGGTGGAATGTTGGGCGAAAATGGGACTTGGTCAGCCTCTGTGCTACCAACAAAGCATGACTCTGGGACATCTTTAAAAAAATTCAGCAGCGCTTCACCTTCATCAGTGAGATCTAGCAAGAGGCATGTTGGAACCATGGACTTGAACTCCACTGAGAAGGCAGCGAAGCTGAAAGCTAGGAAGAACTTGGACTCGCCAACAGAAGAAGGTAATTTGAAACAACCTTACTCTTTTATTTCTCGTGATGATGCCTCAATTTTATATGCTTCAAGGTCTTTAGGGGTTGTTTTAGGTGACAATGATAAAGCTGTTTTTAACTCATTAAAACGTTTGAAAGACCTAGAGTTTTCTAGGTTGGTGGAAAGTGAAAAGCTACGAAAACAAAGTTCTTTAGCTGTAGAAGCCGCTTCAACGGTTTGCTCTACTGAGGATAATTTAGATTTAGAGACTTTAAATCTAGTTTATTCAGAGATTGCTGAGGGGCTTGGTGATGGGGGTTGTGATCCGTTGATCTTACAAACACCTATATCACAAAAGGCAAGCGTCCAGCTCCGAAATAAAAAGAGAAATAAAAAGAAATATAGTTCAAGATGAAAGGGATATTCTGGAATTGTAATGGCTTTGCTGATTTTAAGAAATACAGATTTTTGTCAGATCTAACAAAGGAGAAGAGTCTAGACTTCATTGCACTATCAGAAACTGGTCGAGCTTCTTTCTCACCAAATATTCTTAGCACCATTTGTGCTGGTCGGGATTTTATCTGGCACTGTATGGCGCCGAGAGGCAGATCTGGTGGTATGATTCTAGGCATCCATTTGTTAACTTTTGACATAGGAGAAATTGAGGAGGGAGATTTTTTAATAAGGTTTAAATTAAGACACAAAGAGCATGATCTTAAATTTAATCTAATATCAGTTTATGGGCCTGCTCAAGTAGATCAAAAGGCAAATTTCTTGTTTGAATTGGTGCGGGTTTGTTCAAAGGACACTATACCTATTATTATAGGTGGTGACTTCAATATTATCCGTAGACCTGATGAGAAAAATAATGATAACTACAATGATAGATGGCCGTTTATGTTTAACGCAGTCATTGACAGCCTGAACCTCAGAGAGCTGGAGTTGGCAGGTAGAAAGTTCACTTGGGCAAATAATATGCCAAATCAAACCTTCAAAAAATTGGACAGAGTTCTAGTTTGCACAGATTTTGAGGAGCACTTCCCACATACCTCGGTACACGCTCTTAATAGAGAAATTTCTGACCATACACCCTTGTTAGTCTCCACAAATAATTCATCGACAACTTACCAGCCCCAGTTCAAGTTTGAATTAGGTTGGTTATTGAGAGATGGATTTTGAGAAATGGTGTCAGAGGTGTGGCAGAACACTGAGGTCTCAGGATCGCCTATCGAAAGGTGGCAGATAAAAATTAGAAGACTGAGACAACACCTTAGAGGTTGGGCAAAACACACTAGTGGAATTTATAAAAAAGAAAAAGCTTCTCTTCTAAATAAACTAGACGAGTTGGACAAAAAATCAGAGATTGTAGAGTTAAATGAGTCTGAAAGAAATTTAAAACATGTCCTAAATGAAAGACTTACGGAGCTGCTGAGAGAAGAGGAAATTAAATGGTACCAAAGGGCTAAAGTAAAGCATCTACTAGAAGGCGATGCTAATACAAAGTATTTCCATCTTTTAGCCAATGGTAGGCACAGGAAGACTCGTATTTTCTACCTTGAGGATGGGGAGAATATTATAACTGGTGATGCTCAACTTAAACAGCATATTACCAGTTATTATAGGAACCTGTTTGGTCCGGGTGAAACATCGCTATTTTTTTTAGATGAAACGCAGACGACAGACATACCACAGGTCTCGAATCTAGAAAATGAATTCTTAACTACCCCATTCACCGAGGAGGAAGTTAGAATAGCAATTTTCCAAATGGAACATAATAAGGCACCTGGACCAGATGGTTTCCCTCCAGAATTTTATCAAGTTTTTTGGGCTCTAATAAAAAACGATTTGATGGCTTTGTTCTCAGATTTCCATCAGGGAACCTTACCTCTAAATCGACTGAATTTTGGTAATATTATTTTATTGCCCAAGAAGTCGGATGCAAGAGTCATTCAACAATACATACCCATATGTTTGTTGAATGTATCTTTCAAGATTTTTACCAAGGTGGCAACAAATAGATTATCTACGATTGCTCAAAAACTGATAAGACCAACTCAAACAGCCTTCCTACCAGGGAGGAATATTATGGAGGGTGTTGTTATTCTGCATGAAACTATTCATGAGTTACACACCAAAAAGCAAGATGGAGTTATTTTTAAAATAGACTTTGAGAAAGCTTATGACAAAGTAAATTGGAACTTTTTACAGCAAACCTTAAGAATGAAAGGTTTCTCACAGAAATGGTGTCAATGGGTACAACACTTCACGCAAGGGGGTAATGTTAACATTAAAGTTAATGATCAGCTAGGCGCTTACTTTCAGACAAAGAAAGGTCTGAGACAGGGTGACCCCATGTCGCCAATACTATTCAATATAGTGGTAGATATGTTGGCCATACTAATAACGAGAGCAAAAGATGCAGGACAAGTAGAAGGGGTTATTCCTCACCTTATTTAGGATGGTTTATCCATCCTTCAGTATGCGGATGGTACAGTGATCTTTATGAGCCATGATGTTGACAAAGCTGTTAATATGAAATTATTGCTAAGCACTTTTGAACAATTATCAGGCTTAAAAATAAACTTTCACAAAAGCGAAATCTTTTGCTTCGGGAAAGCAAAAGATCATGAAGATTTCTATTCGCAACTATTTGGATGTGCCTTAGGAAAATACCCCTTTCGTTACTTGGGCCTACCTATGCATTTTAGAAAGCTGCTTAACAAAGATTGGAAACATATTGAGGAACGAATTGAGAAACGCCTTAGCGGCTCGAAAGGCAAGATGCTAACATCGGGTGGGCGTTTAGTACTTATAAACTCGGTGTTGTCTAGCTTGCCAATGTTTATGATGTCTTTCTTTGAGCTACCAAAAGGGGTACTAGAAAAGTTAGATGCCTTTAGGTCTCGTTTCTATTGGCAGAATGACCAACACAAAAAAAATACAGACTAGCTAAATGGAATATTATGTGCCAACCAAAAGACCAAGGTGGTTTGGGAATTCAAAATTTGGAAATACAAAACAAATGTTTGCTTAGTAAGTGGTTGTTTAAATTATTAAATGAAGACGGTCTGTGCCAAGAGTTGCTAAGAAATAAATATATTAAAGACAAAACTTTAGGAGGCTGTGAAAAAAGCCTATGGATTCGCATTTCTGGAAAAGTCTTATGAATGTAAAAGATAGTTTCTTTGGCATAGGACATTTCATTGTCAAAGATGGCACCCAAACAAGATTTTGGGCTGATACTTGGCTGGGCAATAAACCACTTAAAGACAAGTTCCCTGCATTGTTTAACATTGTAAGAAGAAAACAAGATTCAATTGCGACAGTGCTAAGTTCTCCTAATCTAAATATCTCCTTACGGAGAAATTTGACGGGAAGAAATTTAGAGAATTGGCAGCGAATTGTTGCTTCTTTACAACAGGTTAATTTAATGCAAGAACGAGATGTGTTTGTGTGGAATTTAAAGGCTTCAGGAACCTTTACAGTCAGGACATGTATGTTGCTTTGATTAATAATGGGGAGCGAGTTTCACAGGATATTTGGCAAACAAAGTTACCAATGAAGATAAAAATCTTTTTGTGGTACTTAAAGAGAGGAGTAACTTTAACAAAAGATAACTTAGCTAGGAGAAATTGGCATGGAGACAAGTCTTGTTGCCTATGTCATCTCCCAAAAACAATTCAGCATATTTTTTTTGATTGTTACTACGCCAAGTTCTTGTGGCGCTCCATTCATATTCTTTTTGGTATTGTCCCGCCTACTGGTATTAGAGACTTGTTTGAGTCTTGGTCCAAATTGAGTACTAAAAGATATAATACGTTGTTTAACAGCAGCATCAGCCTTATTGTGGGATATTTGGATAACACAGAATGAAATAGTTTTTGATAAAGGCAAACCTAAATCTCTTTTGCAGGTACTCTTCAGAGGAACTCACTGGCTACGCCAATGGGTGAACTTGCAGCGGCATGATGATCTCAAAGATCATCTTATCTCAGCAGCAGTCCACCTCGAGACATCGGCTTTAGCTTTTTTTAGTTCCAATGGATGGCTCGCACATAGACATGTTGGTTGCGTTTAGTCAAAAACTTTTTTTCCAGTGGTTTTGTGGGGCTGCTTCTTATACAGCTGAACTTACGACACTTGGTCGGTGTAATAATTGGCCTGATTCTATCTTCCTATAGATGAAGCCGTAAAAAAAATAACTCATCGCAAATTACTGTATGGATGGATGGAGGATGAGGAATAATAAATTAATAAAAAAATGTAAAAATAGAAAGGCAGATAGGCCAGGCCGGATTTGTCTACGGCCACGGCCCACGGCCCACGGGGCATGGTCGGCCCAACAGAGCGCACATGCACACCGTCACCACTCAGTAGAACCCTTGGCCTCCTCCCTCTCTTCCCCCGCACCTGCACAGAGCAGCACTTCACGCGCCCCCGCCCCCCCTCCCCTAGCCGCCGGCGCGGCTCATCGGTCCATCCTCCTGCCGCCACCTGCAACGGCGCCGGGCGGAGCCGGAGATCCATCCCGACTCGCCGGTAAGCTCTTCCAGTCTCGCTTGGGTCGCTCGAGACCAAATCCATGCCTAAACCCAACCTTTTTTTTTTCTTTTTTGCTTCTCTGTACAGTTTCCAATCCATCCGGATAGTACCCGGCTGGATTTGTTCGCTACGCTTGCATAGCACCAATCCGACCCATCCCTGTTTCGATTCCATTCGTTAGGGCTCGGTTCGAGATCGAGCCGCACTGTAGCCCTCGTACCCTAATGTTGTGGGAGTGCTATTGATAGGCAGTCGCTGTATTTCATTAGCTCCTTCCTGGTGACGCAAATCCGCCAGTGGACGAAGCTCTGGTTTGGGATTCTCATGTGTGCTAGTAGTCCATGCCACGCTTGAGGGATGTTGCTAAAGATTTCTCGTTTGTCACACCTGCAGGTGGGCAACCATGTCCAAGGTTAAGAATCCCCACGTTTTCATGGACATATCAATTGGTGGAAGCAGCGCCGAGAGGATCACATTCGAGGTTGTGAAGCTTGAAGCAGCATGCTTGATCTTTTTATTTTTTGTTTGCATAATGACTCACATTTTCAGCCGCGGAGGACATGGTGACATGCACCATATTAACTTTATGGTGATTGTTTTGCAGCTATTCGCAAATGTAGTTCCAAAGACCGCGGAGAACTTCAGAGCACTCTGTACTGGTAATTCTGGTTTCATTCTGTGGAACAGCCGTGTGCGTGTGCTTGTGTCGAGTTGTTCCTATAGCATATGTTCGAGTTCTAAGTCTTAGCCTCTACCCAACACGTAGGTGAAAGAGGCCTTGGAGCATCTACACAGAAACCACTCTATTATAAGGGAACAAATATCCATCGCATAGTTAAAGGCTTTGTTGCTCAGGTATTTAAAGATTGCTACTGATCTGGCTGTTGCGTATTTCTTATCTAGAGATGGTACATTGAAATCTTTTGTGGGATTGAAATACTGAGCTATATGGAATATACATGCAATTGACCTTCTTCTATTCATGCAGCTTTGCACTTTGACATCTTTTTCCATACAAACTAAACTTGTCACATTTCCTTCCTGCAGGGTGGTGATTTTTCAAGAGGAGATGGTATTGCTTCATTAGCCCAGGCTTCTTCTTTCAACTGACTTCTTGCTGTAGTGTACTTTATAAGCTCAACGTTGCATGCTATTTCCAGGACGTGGTGGAGAGAGCATTTATGGTGGAAAATTTCCAGGTTGCTAGATACATTGAAATTTGTTGTCAGTCACAAAATGTGTTTGTTAGCTATCAGTTACTGTCCTGTTAAGCTTGTACTGAAGTTTTCTTTCATTCCATCTGTTGTACAGATGAAAACTTCAGACTACTGCACGATCAGCCTGGTGTTCTGTCCATGGCAAATTCTGGACCAGACAGCAATGGGTCGCAGTTTTTTATTACATTCAAGGCTCTACCTCATCTTGATGGGTATTGCTTCTTGTTCTTCAGTCACTTGGCTTTATTAGACTCTCAGTTCTCTAATCACAACAAAAAACTAATATTTTGTCAGAAAATTTATGTTAATGACATCAAGTAATTATTTAAAGTGATGATGACAACCAACCTGGATCATGTATTGTGTTTACCTTTTTTTTTAAAAAAAAAATACACCGGAGAGCTGAGTATCATTGCAGTAAGTAGAAAGTTTTAGAAATGCACATTTACAACAGCCACACCCCTAGATAGTATACTGTCCTTTTGTTGACAGTATTCAATGCCATTAGTTCCATTTTTTTGAGGAAAGTGCCATTAGTTCCTAACTACCTGTGATGTCTTGTCTTACATTTCCTGCCTATTCTCCATGGTCCAGCAAAAATGAATTTCAAATTGTAATATTTGTAGCAAACATGTGGTCTTTGGGAAGGTGGTCAGTGGATTAGATTTGCTTAAAAAGCTTGAAGCAGTTGGCGGTGAAAGTGGAAATCCTTCTCGTCAAGTGAAAATTGTAGACTGTGGTGAAGTTCCCAACACGGATTCTCAAGATCTGCTAAAAGGAGAGAAAGGTATAAATAGACGAATACAATGTACAAGTGCAAATATTGTATGTTTTTGTTGCTTATCTTCCTCATTACCACTTTTCTTCTTTTTTTTTGCAGGAAAAAAACTAAGAATGGCAGATGGTAACTCCAATGCTGAAGGGAGAGCCAAATTAAAAAAAGCATCCGGCGATTATAAGCAACGAAAGAAGAGAAAACACTATTCGTCTGATTCATATAGCTCAGATACTTCAGACTCATTGTCCTATTCTTCAGATAGTGGCTCTGATTCAGAATCACACTCATCAATGGATACTAGCTCGTCCAGTGATCATAGGCGTAAGAGAAGAAAAGGATCTAAGAAGGATAAGCGCAAGCCCACAAAGAGGAAGGGTAAACATACAAGGAGTAAAAGAAAGAGTAGAGGATCCAAAAGGCGATCTAAACGGTATGATGTTAACGACCTGCATAATGTCGCTACTTTGTTAGCATGGGATGACTTCTTGCTGAAATTCCTCCTTTTTGGTGTGGTTTATCTTTAGGAGCTATGGGAGTTCAAGTGATGATTCAGTAAGCTCTAAGACAGATAACAGCAGTTCTGACAGTGAAAATGCCAGCCGTCGAACCAAGCGTTCCTTGCCGAAAGGTAGTAATCTAATTCCATTATATTTAATGTGTGTTATATATTTGCTGTCAACATATCCTAGTGGACTTCAGTTTGAGTGCATATATTTCTGGCCTGCTAAAACCAGTTCTCCAATGCTGGACAATTTCTGCTTGTGAGGTTGGTATGTCTAGCTAAAAAAGGGAGGCTGTGTTGGTTTTTTTTCTGGTGCTATTTGGTTTATTACATTGGTATAATACCTTTCTAGCATCAATTAAAAAAATAAATAAAGTTCTGACTGCCCTAGTGCCTTATTCATGTTATTATTAATCTTCACTGTTTATCGATGGTGATGTTTTTTTAACTAAACAAACTTTATATTTTTCTTTTTATACCAGTCATAGGTGAAATGGTGCACGTTCACATGAATGCCAAATTATCTGTTTTTTTTTCTATCTGAAAGCAACTGTTGATAACTTACTATGGCATATACTACAATATCTACTAATAGCTTGAAGTTTCATATATATAATATTATATTTATGTATAGTTTTTATATTATGTATAATTTATAAGTTTTTAGTATTCTGAGATCGCTTTGCCTTACTTTTTTGTCTTCAATTTTGAAGTAGTAATCATTTTCACCACTCTAGCAGATAAAGAGAGTACTAAAATGACGAATTCAGAACAAGGAAGATCTTTTCAAGATGCAGACAAAGGCAAACAAACAGTTACTACTGTCAACCGATCACAATCACCTGATGGAAGTAAACCCTCAAACAAAGATGACAACAGGGCTGATGACAGATATGGAAATTACAATTCAGAAGATAGGTATGCCTATTTCATGTTTTGATTCATCAACCATTCAACCACATGTTCCTTTTGGATTCCTATTACTACCGTTAACAGAGCAAAGTTTGTACTGTTCAACTTTGAGATGACTAGTTATTTTTGAGTGGCTAATGCACACCCTTTTTTTCTAAACACAGGAATGAACCAGGTGCAAGTTCCAGGATCAATCCCATCCAGGTTGATGTAAATTTAACGAAACCAGTAAATGGAGATGGCAACATTGGTGGTGATAATGCAGAGGCTGACATGCCTAGAGAAAGGCATCTGCCAAGCAATGAACCTGTGTCCACCAATGGTAAAGATTTAGCTGCGGGTTCTGCAGACAATGGGCAGCCTCAACGAATCAGGAAAGGGCGTGGTTTTACTCAGAAGTATGGGTATGCACGCCGATACAGGACGCCATCTCCTGAGCGCCCCCCTGTTCGACCCCGCTACGATGGAGGGAGAGATGATAGATGGAACAATTTCAATAGGTAATTTTGAAATTAGACTGTTTGGCAAACTTTGACAGATTTGGCATTTATACTGATTTCTCATCATGTTCAGGTATGGAAGAAATGGTCCTTACAGTAGACGCTCGCCAGTAAGGAGATACCGTGGCTCGCCAAGAGCCAATAGCCCATCCAGGTTGGTATTTCTTATGCGTTGAAGTGAGATTCTTGCAGGGCTTTACTAATCTCATTAAACTTGAGAGAAACAATCTTTTCTTCCCAACTATTATTTTATCCTTATGTATGCATTGTTTAATGCCATAGGGTATAATAGTATAAGTTTGTTTCTAGGAACCAATCTGCTCATTGTAAATAGTCAGTTGCAAGCAATTGCTAATTGGTTGTAATGCTTAAATTATTCAAACTATTATTACTCATGGGTAAAAAGAATAGCACCAACAAGTAAATAACATGATATTAAATGTTTTATCATATCCAATCTAGATGAACCTGCCATTACTGTAGGCTTTAACTGTCTCTCTTTCTCAACTTCTCTCTCTCCCCCCTTATGATGAAAACTGTGAAGGACATTTGTGCCTGGTAACAAAATAGTATGTTGTGTTCATTCCTTTCATAGTTTACCTGGTTTGATTAAATCCCCAAGTTTGTTGGTATTGTGGATACTGAACACTTGATTATATGATTATTAATTTTGATCTTCAGATATTATGTTGATTATTACATGTGCAAGCACCAGAACCATGCACAGCTTATATAGATCAAGCACCTTTTCCATTGCCATGATAAAAATAAAACTGTTTTCCTTTCAGTTTGCTATCTACCTTCCCTACCACCATTTTGTGTAAAGCCATGCTACTTTAGAAGTGGCTCAAAATTGTTAACTAACGTCCATGACTTTAGGTACCCAAGAAGAGGCCGAAGCAGGAGCAGGTCACGCAGCCCAGCAAGGCGTCATGACCGGGGAGGGTATCGTCGCCCCAGCCCAAGACGTAGCCGCAGCCCTGCAGAACAGAGACGGGATGTGAATGATAGGCCTCGATCAGGTCGTGGTGGAGGTGATCCAGACCACCGTGGCCACAGCCCCCCTGCCAACAGGTCCAGTCTTGACCACCGTGGCCACAGCCCCCCTCCCAACAGGTCCAGATCTCCTGATGCTGCCCCAGCCAAGAGGGAGAGCTCGAAATACAACCGCAGGCGCAGCAGCAGCTCAAGGTCTAGCAGCCCTGATGGAAACAAAGGCCTGGTTTCGTACTGAGATGTAACGGCACAACAATTTACAGCCTCCAAGAACTGTTGCTAGTTTAGCATTATGTACGTTTCTGTAATGTCATCTAAACTTAAACTGCTTTCAGTGTAGCTGTACATTTGGATGCCCTGTTAGACCTGAAATGTTTCTTATGCAAGGTATTTAGAACTACTTCTGAGTCAGTATCGCCAAGAGTTCAAGTTACTTAGTGCTATGTTTCTTATTTAGTACTATGCTTCTTATGTTTCTTATTCCTGCTTGCAAATCATATACTTCTGTGGCTATATAGGCGAAGTTGATGCCTCGAGCATGTGTGGTTTTGGTGCCATCTAACATTCTCATGGCTGGTCACGCATGCAGTTTGGCAACTAATACTAATCAGCAGTCTCAATCCCAATTGCATGCTCTGCTCCTGGTGCCATCTAACATTCTCACAATAAAACATGTTTGTTTGTGCTTATCTGCTGAATCTATTAGCTATTCAGCAGTGTTTTTCTCTTAAAAAAATCAGTAAACAGTGCTTAGCTTGGCTTATCAGCTAAGCGAACAGACTCATGCCCAATGTTATGACGCCTTGCAAACTGGCACAGATAAACAGCTAGTTCAGTTTAATAAGTTCACAGTAGTAGCGATGCACTGAACCGTTATACTGAGTTAATACATTGAACTTTGTTCCTTTGTATACTTGTTAATACATTGAACAGTTTAATTAGTTCACAGTATTTGAGTTAGTACTGAGTTAATACCATTATACTGAGTTCGGAACCATCTTTGAGCTGTAGCAGGTAGGATCACTAGTTCATTACCCGATCAAGTTTGGTGGTTCCTTTGTTCCAAATTGGGACAAATAGAATATTTTGCTGCTGAGATCTGCAAATAAAATGAAGCGTTCTTAGAAGAACAAAGTCCATCTTTGGTCCCTCATCTCTCTGTCAAGAAAAAACGAAAATTGTTTCTGAATCTGCTTCTGGCTTATGTCGCAAAATAGTCTCCATATATGGAAGATGCTTGCAATTCTGACAATTCTGCAAGCATCTTCCATATATGGTTCTTTCTTACCTGGAACACTTATATTGCCTTTTCTACAATAAAATTTGGTTTGTTTTAATTTAAATATATATTTCAGTTATAATTTGCAAATTTGAATGTTAGTGTAGCGTTAGCACGGGCACTGTACTAGTAGGTGTTAGGCACGTACAATGGAAACGACAACGGTTGTTTTCGTCGAGCATGCATGAATGTCCAGATTTCGAAATTTGGGACAGTTAGTAAGGCCTTGTTTGGCACAGCTCCACTTCACCAGTGAAGCTGTTTTTTTGGGCTTCAGCTTCATGAACAACTTTATCGGTGGAGCTGGAGCCATTTTGGTAAACCGTTTGGCAAAACAACTCTTTCTTTAAAATGTGCTCTCACAGAATGCCATGTAGAATGAGATGAAGCCAGGAGAAGCCACTATTTTTTGCTCCTTCACACTCCAAAGCTCTGTGAGAGCACGTTTTAAGGGGCTTCATTGGTGGAGCTATTCTATTTTACCCCGTTTGGCACAAAACGTCTCCAAACGACTCCTGAAGCCGCTGGAGAAGCCGTGCCAAACGGGGCCTAAGTTGAACACTGCACGTTAACTCGATAGCAGTTAGAAAATTGATTCTCTAGTTTCATGACACCTGCGCAGATTCTTCGACACGTTTGTGCATTTTGGGGAGTTTTAAAGCACATTTGTTAATTATAATTTCAAGTGTGAAAACTTATGTAACCTAGCGGGAAAAGTCTACATTACCTCCCTTAACTTTCATAAAATTTCGTTTTTTCTCCCTAAACTCTAAAACTAGACAAAACACCTCTCTCAATTTTTAAAACTGTTCATCTTATCTCCCAGTTCCTGGTCCTATTATAAGCAGTTTTGAAGTCGATTTTATCTTTTTTATTTTTATTTATTTTGGTTGAATATTTGAAAAAAATCATAGTAATCATAAAAAAAATTCTAAAATGAAAAATCTAATTTTGTTGGACTTTACATGAGTAAATCTACACAGTGAATATATAATATCGTATGTTCTAGTATAATTATGTGACTTTAGATCTATACTTGGCTGCAATTTTTATGGTCCAATTGTGATGAAATTGTTATGATGGACTAATTATTGTATGATTGAACTTTAGTAAAAATTTTATACTCATTGGATCATGTATAGCTTAGTATAGATTTTATTTAGGTTTACACTTGTTAAATATAAATAAATCCATGTGCGCCGGCTCATGCACAGTATGCAGCCACATTGTTGTTATAGCTACAATACGAATAAATTTGTTTTTTTAGCCAAAAAAAAGAGCTACAATTAGTGGACTCATCTTTATTTTGATTATTTGATATATCCCAACTTGCCGTATGCTTCAAGCTTCTCTTGATCAGTTATCGTGTCCGCGTGCCAATTGAATGCTACAAGTGCTTATGTTTAGAGACGGGAGGAGAAATTCAGATTCTGTATTGTCGATCTACTCTAGTACAATAAAATTCGAACTATTTATGGTCAAGCAAAAAAAAAAAGTTGGTTTTGAATTTCAAAAAACGCAGATGATCGTACACGTGTAATTTCGACCGCGCCATCTCCTTCGCGAGTGGACTGAGTGGGCCGACTGGCCGACACGCACGCACGACACTAGTGGGCCTCAACTTGCGGGCGCGGTTACGGTGGGGAATGGCCCAGACCTTGCAGTTACGGTAGAACGTGGCACCGCCCACTACTTCAAACGGAACGGACATCCCACAACACTCGCGAGTCGCGGCAGGCAGCGCTGCTCGGAGCGGGAAACGGAGGTGGCGGCGGAGATGGCGGGTGGTCCGGGCGCGGGCGGCGGCGGCGGCCACGGCCACGGGGAGAGGTACGTGCGTGCGCGGCGTCCTGCTCTACCCTGGTTTCGTGAGACGGCGGCCGAATGATTGATCCTGTCCTGATTCGAAATGCATTTCGTGGCAGGGTCCAGCGTCGCAGCCGTGGCCGAGGCGTGGTTGCGGGCGGCACAGGGGCGCCGCCGCGGGGCGTTCGACTTCGGGGGAGCGGAAGCGCGGACGCGGAGGCGGCGCGGGAGGGAGGCTCCGCGGGCGGACGAGCCGTGGTCGGCGGCGACCAAGGCGGCGGCAGCGGCGGGGCGAGGAGGTCAGAACCCTGTGCTCTTCCTACCCGTTTGTGATTGTTAGGGATTGGGGGTCGGGTCGACAAATGTGGGACAAATGACGGCTATTGTCGATCCAGTTTGGTAGATGTATTCCGGTGTTGTGGCGATTCTATTGCTCGTTAGGGTTTATTGTCAGGGGTTTGCAATTTTGCTTAACTGAATGTCGCCTTGCATTTTGTCTCTGGTAGGTTTTGCCGGGGATCTGTTCCATCTGAAAGGGCGCCGAAGCGTGGCGGTGTTAGTGCTTATGAGCAATCGTTGAAAGAATATGTTGACAGGATGTCCATCGTTGTTATTCGTCCATCAGTTGGCATGTCCTTTGACTCCCGTGCTGAGGCATATGATTTTTACAACTTGCATTCCTGGGAGCTGGGTTTTGGAATAAGATGCAATATGACTGTGGATAAAAGTGTTGTTAGTCAAGACATAGTCTGCAGCTGCGAGGTGATGAGGGGATGTTTCGCTTTTGTGTTTGTAACTCTGCATTATAATTCAGTATTTCAATTCCAGGATATGCAATGTGGCTTAATTCTGAAAATTGGCCGTGTGTTTTAGGGCAAACCAGAGCTGTCCAACACTGCCTCTGCGCAGACTGATTGCAAGGCTATGATCCGGCTACACAGGTCTGATGACAGTTGTTGGTACATTCAGGAGTTTCGAGGTGATCACAATCATCCGCTCTCTGGGATATGCAGTGAAAATTTCTGCTGGCCTTCTCACAACCACCTCAAGCCCTACACTAAGAATCTAGTCCGCCGTCTTAGGGATGATAATGTAGAACTCAGTAAGAAGTGCCAAAGCATTTATGAATACTTTTGGGGCATGGAGTGTAAGGATATATCATTGGATCTATCAGACATTGACTCTGACAAGACAATCGAGTTGTTTGATGACTTTGGTTCGTTGAGGAGGGATGACCCAAGCTTCATGTTCTGTGTTGAGTTGGATGACATTGACAACCAGTTTAATACAGTGTTATGGACTAATGGACGTAGCAGAACACAATATGCACATTTCGGTGATACTGTAACATTTGATACGACGTATAGGACTAACCTGTATGGCTTACCTTTCATCTTGTTTGTTGGTGTTAATAACCACCATCAAAGTATCCTACTAGGAGGAGCGCTGATGCGACGCAAGACAGTGGAAAGTTTCAAATGGCTGTTCCGTGAGTTTGTTATATTGATGGGTGGTAAAGCTCCAAGTACTATTCTCACAGGTACATGTTTTATTTCCAAACTTGATTATGCTTTCAGTTCATGGTTTAATGCTATCACAATTTTCCAACTGATATCAAATATATGGATTCTGCTAAATGTAGACCGGTGCCATGAAATGGAGGTGGCAATCCAGGAGGAGTTACCAGAAACAATTCACAGATGGTGCAAGATGCATGTGCTGAACAATGAACATGAATTCCTTGGGCCAATTTGTTTGAAGATGAGTGGATTTAAGGATGACTTCCAGAAGATTATTGATGGCATGTTGACTGTGAGAGAGTTTGAGTGTGCTTGGCAACATCTTCTTGATAAGTACAACTTGCATGACAATGCATTCCTTTCACAGATTTATGATTCTAGACACAAATGGGCCAACCCCTACTTGAAAGAAAAGTTCTGTACCAAGCAGACTAGTACCCAAAGAAATGAGAGTGCAGAAAACATGTTTAAGGGTTATGTACCACTGAATAGATCTATCAATATGTTTGTGCGACACTATAACAAGCTCCAATCTGATCTCAACTCAAAGGAAAGCTCCGAGGAGAATAGGAGCAGGAAGGTAATAGGTCTTGAAACACATCTTGCTGTCTGTCATACTTTTATAATTGGTAAGTCACACCCTGATTTGAATTTCTCTGTCCTGCAGAGACCCAGATTTATAAGCAAAGGACTTCCAATTATGGAGCATGCTGCAAAGATCTATACAAGGGCTATGTTTGAAATGTTTGAAGGAATGATTTCCCAGTCTGGTTCTTATGTGGTGCATGAGAAGGAGAAAGGGAAGGCATATTTGGCAAGGAACATTAGGAGCGACCAGCAGGAGAGCTGGTCTCAAGTGGAATTTGAGGTTATCATTAGAGCTGAAGATGGTGCAGTTGTTTGTGAGTGCGGATTTTGGGAGCACATGGGGATGCCTTGCTGCCATGCTGTGAAGGTACAGTTTCTGCTGTGTTTCAGACTGTTATGAAATTCTTTCTTGAATGCAATGGTTCCAAGTTTCAGATGTAAGAGAAGTGACATTTATGTTGATGCAGGTGATGATACACATGGGAATGCAGGAGATACCAGCTGGGAATATTGTGAAGCGCTGGACGATGGATGCTAGGGATACTGTGCCTGTTCATCTGATTGGGAATGATAGGGCTGCAGAAAATTCAAAGTCGTATAGAACGTCGGAGTTGTTCATTGCTGGGATCAAGTTTGTAAAGTCTGGTTCGAGGAGTGATCAGGCTTTTGAAGGAGCGATGGCGGTTTTGGATCAAATAAAGCAGGAACTTTCGGAACTCGGTGAAGACGAGGACGTTTCTGAGTTGTCTGAGCAGTCCAGCATTTCTGCTGCAACTACTGATGATGCTACCTCGACACTCAGCGGCTCAGAAACAGATTGAAACACAGGTGATCATGCGCCCAAGAATGTGGAGCGTCAGACAAAAGGGAGTGTGCACTGGCAATTCGCAAGGCGCCAACTTGGGCATTTGGGCTAAAGTGAGTTTGGTTTTGTATATATCGAAACAAGGTAGCAACTTAAAGTGAGTGTGCACTGGCAATTCGCAAGGCGGCAACTGCTCATCGACTACTTGCAGGAAGTGTTGTTAGTGGTTGTTCTCAAACTGTGTGTGGTCTAAAGCATGAGTGGTGTGCTTGTTTGTTAGTGTTACATTCTGCACTGGAAATTGCAGCTTGGGTTCTTGGCTGTTAGTTAGATAACTTATCTTTTGCTCAGTATGAAGTCGTGGTCTGGTCATTAGGAAGGTTTCTTTTGCTCAAGTCTTTAAATTTGGAAAGTCGTGGTATGGTCAGTAGGAACTCTTCTTTTGCTCAAGTCTTGTGCGCTTTCAGTGACGCTGAAATGTGACAGTTCCAATCAGCATGCCATGCCATGCTATCTTGTCATGCTTTCGTTTGGATAAGGTGCCGTCCACTTCCGATATGCACATTTCGCCATTTGGTACTGCAGACATGTGGTTTATGTAGGCTGCTGCCGTTATTTTTGTCGGATATCTATATGTCGTATTCCTCATAGGGCTCGTTCCCTGGAATGATTCATAGCCGGATTGCTTGGCTAATTTATATAGCCTTTGATCAGCTAGAATGATTCTGGGTGCATTCGGGGCTAACTGATCACTTGTCGGGTTTGAGTCAGAGTCTTGGGTCCTCATCACTTGTCGCCTTGTCGGGATTGAACTGTGTCCCAAGAATTCTGTAAAGATTATAATGCTCCAACCGGAGCCTACATAACACAATTACACAAATCCTAGAAGGTTAGTGCCACAATCTGGATATTTCAACCACCACTTAGCGATCCTGAGGACTGCGTATGCATCTTGGCCTTGCTCGTTTACAGAGGCAAGCAACCTGAGCTCTGAACTACAGAAGAGCAACAGGTACCTTGCAATGGGGAATCACCGAATGCTCTCTTGTCGCCTGTCAGTAGCCGTCGGACACCGCTTGGGTCGTCCGATCATCTGGAGCCTGCCTGACGTCGAACCCTGCTCCTGCTCCGTGGAACCACTTTCTGTATTCTTCCTTCTCGGGGAACAGCATCCACATAACACAACAGCGAAGAATTGGGACGATCAAGGGCTGGGTCAAAAAAAAAAAAAAAAAAAAACTGGGCCAATCAAACCGGCAACACCACAATAATCTCTGCTGGATAATAACATCATATTAGTAGTAGTGTTTCCAAATTGTAAATGGGTATCAGATTCAACTTAGGGATAGAAAAAAAAATACGTATCTATTGCTGTTAGATATTCTACTTTATTTTGGATAGGAATGCATTAAGTTTTCCTCAGGACAAATATTAATGACAGTAAAATGTAAAAAAATGTGTCATGATTTCAGCAGCAGGTCTGACAGAAAATAGACAATCATCGCCTAATTGGAGAATGAAATAAAGACGAAGTTCTCTCATAGTCAAAGAAGTGTTGACAGCCATTTCTCGATCTCTGTATGCAAACTCGGACCAAATAGACCAGTTTTAGTCTGCAACTAAAATTTGACATAACTCCTGCAGAAATCTTTGAGGTTTCTTGATACATCTGCAAGGAAGTATATAGAAGTTACATATCAGTGCACTTGTGAGGTGAGAAAGGTGGCCAACTCCTGGCCTTGATCACTATAGCTCTCAATGACCCAATCCTGGTACAATTTCGAGCCACAGAAACTTGAGACTTAGCAGCAGTCATGTTAACAAGCATCTCTCCGTATTATGTGATGTGTGTATGGGGAATTAGCCACTTGTTATCTTACATTGATTTTGCTGGTCCCATCCAAATACCACATCTAGGTCATTGGAAACACTACTCTTTCTTTCTCGTAAGTCGTAAAGTCATACTCTTTCTTTCTTTCTTTCTTTCTCTCTCTCTTGCTTTCTTGCTTTCTTGCTTGCTTTCTTGCTTTCTTGCTTGCTTTCTTGCTTTCTTGCTTTCTTTTCTTTCTTTCTTTCTTTCTTTCTTTCTTTCTGTCTCTCTTTCTGTCTCTCTTGCTTTCTTGCTTCCTTTCTTGCTTTCTTTCTTGCTTCCTTGCTTTCTTGCTTTCTTGCTTCCTTTCTTGCTTTCTCTCTTGCTTCCTTCCTTCCTTCCTTCCTTCCTTCCTTCCTTTCTCTCTTCCTTCCTCTCTTCCCTTCCTTCCTTCCTTCCTCTCTTCCTCCCTTCCTTCCTTTCCTTCTTTCTTTCTTTCCTTCTTTCTTTCCTTCCTTTCCTTCTTCCTTTCCTTCCTTTCCTTCTTTCCTTCTTTCCTTCTTTCTTTCCTTCTTTCTTTCCTTCCAAACTGCTTATCTCCACAGAGGATAACTTTCTAGATTTAGTAAGAGATTAATACACTAGGCTAAATTTACCAATTATTCAAAACAATAGGGTTTGCAGGGCATGGTTTGAGTTTTCATAATCTTAATCACCTAACAAAAAAAAATCTGTACCCCTATAGTTTATGTTCAGTTTCCTGATTCTACATTCATGGAGAACCCAAAGTTTCTGATCAACCAATGTCGCATATACAAATGTGCCAAGAGGACCAAGATTATAATTGCACGAACTCTTGTGAATGAGAACCATGTTCATTTGTAGCTTTGCCACTATTGTAGACATTTATACTAACCCAAGGATATTTCCTTTTTACATTCAGAAGGCATTGCCAATACAAAATCTGTAAATTTGGTTAGTAGGGGAGTCTATGCTGCCAGGTTGATTTTATATATAAGGTTAGAATGATACTGTTACAGGGCCATGGGCCAGTGTTCAAAGATTATTCCTCCAGACAGGCACAAACCATCAGCTCTGATCACATTTTTGTTCACACTGAGCTTGTAGCAGATCACCCCCGTAATTGTGTATTCAGGTAACCAGATTCAAGTATTCATATTCCTTCCTAAGAAACTTCAAGGCTAGCAGTTTTTGTTTCACTTTGTTGAGCTTGCTCTGCCTCAAGTTTCCTTAAAGCAGAAGAACTCAATTTTCCCCCCTCTACACCACCAGAAAGGAGATCAACAACCTCAACCTGAAATTTAGGTCATCCACATTTGAATCAGTTGCATAGCACATCGAGTAGTAGAATAAAATCAATTAAAGGAATTATAGAAGCAAGCACAAATGAACCTTCAACAGTGGGAACCCTTTCTCTTCTCTTTTTCTATTTACAGCAAGTCCACCATTTAATGTCTCCTTACTGAATACAAGCAGCATTGCTATATCAAATGATGTACAGTAGAAAGAGAAGTTCAAATATGAACATGAACTGTTTACACATTAGGAGACCACATATTTCAAAGTCCAATATTCTGAGAATCTTCAGATACCATTAGTACAGTTCTGAAGTTGGTAGAGTAATGATTTTTTACCTTTTGGTAAGGCCATAAGCACGAAGAACAAATGGAATAGTTATGGACAGCTAAATGCATGAAAAATGGTGCTATTGTTGATACCTGACAATAATGGCATCCAACTTTTCATCAGTGATGGATGGGCCATAAGGATCCTCAATAGGTTCCACTTGTACTATCAGTTCTGGCTTTATAGACTGCATATAACAACAAACCAATCACGGATTATTGTCAAACATCAAATGCTAGACAAAACACAGATACACAGGACACAGGCGTATTCTTCTTTTGTAGTTCCTTCCCCGTATTACCCAATGCAGAACCATGCAAGAACATAAAGAATTGGAGAAATGGAACTGATAACCCCTACACATTCAAAGCCACGTATCTCCAAAATTGAGAACATAGGGCTAATTTCCATTCCAGAAACTCCATCCAAAGTAAACCATGCTTAACAACTTTTCTTAGACAGATAAATAGGAACAAATCTCTAGCCACATAACAGTTTTTTTTTTTCGCGAACAATATAATCTACTTCTATTTCATCCACAAAACCGACGAATTTCCGAATCAAACAACTTGAAGCTTATGCACCTTCTCCTCTGCATATATATAGACACCTATCCCCAAATCCTTATAATTCCTTAGCAGCAGAAATCACATAGCACAAGAAAACAGGGTAGGTAACCATAACCACACCACAACCTTAATGTAATCCTCCACACCCTTGATGCGCTTGTCAACGGGCTCAATCAGCTCCGCATACTGCACCAACAGAATCCAGAAACCGACCATGAATCACCACAATTTCCAATAATCGGCAACGTAATCTTGAGAGGAAAAAGCTCAATCTTTGGGCAAAGGCGAGATGCCTGCCTCCTTCTTGGCGAGCATAGGCCCCGTGCAGACGCCGACCACGATCCGGTCCCTCGCCAAATCCGCGGAGGCCTGCCGAAACCCCGAAGAAAGCAAGATTCAATCGCAACTGTCAGGAGGAGGAACAAAAATCTATATATGCCTGTGGCAGCACCTTGAGAAGGCGGCGGTGGCCGTCATGGAGGCGGTCGAAGGTGCCGCCGAGGACCACCGAACCATACGCCGGCGTTCCCGCCTGCTCCTCCTCGTGAGCTCGCGGCGGCGCTCCAGCCGGTGTGTCGCCGGCATCGACCATTTTACGCCGTTGTCCCTTTCTTTGTTCTCTCTCTGCGGGCGAAGAAGGCTGTGCGGGTACGGCTTCTTGTTTTGCTCGGAGATGCAGAGGGCCCAGATTTACTGGCATCCCATCGATGACAGGGGCACTGACATCAGCATAATGATGACTACTCACAGAGCAGAGAGCATTCACGCCCGATCGCCATTGACACCGGCTGACTCGCTGACTGACTAGTGGCCGCGCGTCCCACCACAGGCAGCCAAAACTGCTTCCTCCGTCCCCACTATATAAAGAAAATAAATATATTATTTTTTATAATTATCTCATATAATTATTATTTATGTCATAAATATTAATATTTTCACCTATATGTTTGGTCAAATTTTAGACACTCTAACTAAAAGCATACCTAGAATTATATTTTAAAGGAATAATGTACGGTACGGTGGGCTGAATTTCGAAGGCTGAATTATATTGGCTGAACTGCTGAAGAGTCGCGATAAACAGCGGTTTCCGTTTCCAACTGATTATAGCTTTCTTAAAAGCGTTCGACAGTAAAACAGTAACTATTGTATATATCAATATGGAGCACAAAGGTACTGTAATGCAGCCTCCTCAAAAGTTTCCGAACAAAAGTCAAATATGGATAAGAATTTCCAGCATCTCTGAAGTTTCCAGCGACTACTATTTCTTCTTAATTGAAAAGTAAAGCTTCTGCCATTTATTTCAAAAAAACAAAAAAAGTGTCTGAACACACCAGAATCGAACAAGTGGCTTGCTGCAGAAATGGAGTTCCAAGTAACAAGCACCAATTTTATCTGACAAACATAATTACAGTTTGATTAAAAGAAAAATTTACATAACTTTTCAGTTAAACTGAAAAGTATGGTCCCTTGGGAGCATATAATAATAATAATATAAACAGAATTTCAACTTCAAGAGGGCACAGCACATGTTGAGTCCCTAAGTAATTTAATGACGTACTCAATCTTATCCCGTTACAATGATCAATGAATTAGGCCTTGTTTAGTTCACCCTGAAAACCAAGAAGTTTTCAAGATTTCCTGTCACATCAAATCTTGTGGCACATGCATGAAACATTAAATATAGACGAAAACAAAAAAATAATTACACAGTTTAGCTGTAAATCATGAGACGAATCTTTTGATCCTAGTTAGTCCATGATTGGATAATATTTGTCACAAACAAACGAAAGTGCTACAGTACCGAAAATTTTACACTTTTCGGAACTAAACAAGGCCTTACTACGAGTCTACGACAGTGACAATAGGGGCCACCTCTTGGTAGAATCTACAAAATGCAGACATCCAGTATGATGGCAACATCTACAGAAAGGGACCCAGAGCATCTGGTTTTCAGACTTCAGTGCATTGTCTCTTTCAGGGATCTCTTTCTCATAGAGTGGTGTTTATCCACTGCTCAGAAACCTGTGTTTTCACAGCATATGAGATTGAAACATCAGCAGCATCAATGCAAAACTAGTAAATTACTGTAAATAATTCACAGTTTACATTCATATTCAAGAAAAAAAATCAGCTTGGCTCTGACTTCTGAACCAAATAAAAACCTGACAAGATTGCCCTTGGGATATATCTGAAGCAGGAACTATAGATGGTGAATCATTTATAGTCACCAATGTACAGAATGATACCAAAGAAAAGATAAAATGAGTGAAATCATACAATTGATACTTCAGCTTCCTTTGAAGAAACTGATATTTCAAACTTGATTATCAACATGACTAATAAGTTTCGACGATAGCTTTACATTTAAAAGCCTCGTTTACTCCTAACAACAAAGTTTTGGTGGAGTACAACTATAGGTGAATTTCTCTGAACTCTTCTTTATATACAACACCATCAAGGTGGAAAACGGATGCTACAAGGCTGTGGAGATCTCTATGAGTTGGAGGTATTCCACAGTATAAAATAGCATATTAGTTTTTCAAAATTTTCAAATAGATAAGAGATGCCTCAACTGAAGCAAGTGCTCCTCATTTGAGATGTTGAGCGAGAGGCGCAGGTTTGTCAGTAGTGACTCTTGCTCCCATGTCAGGGGTCCTGCAGCATGGAAAGCTCTGACAGTGGATTGGTATGCTTGCAGCTCCAGCTCATGGACATTCAGAAATAAACCAGAGCCATAGGTGTTCTTAATCTCCTGCCCAGATTGACATGCAGACATAACATCATCAGGGAAACTATTGCCGATTCCAACTGATTGTTGGTTATCACTGGTACTGTACTCTGAATAATTTGCGCTGCAACTAGCCACTGAGCACTCATTCTCTTCTCTGACGCGCAAAGGTTTCTCAGACAAAGGAAGAAATTTGCAAACTGGTTTTATATCAGAAATGTTCTTGGTAAGATCATTGTATCTGCTACTTAAAGACCTATGAAAGTGATCTCCATCGATGGCATTCCTAGCAGACACCTTCAGAGGCAACTCATTCTTGGTTAACTGACGAAATTCATATGCAGCTACTTTCCGTTCCTTGCCTGTTCTTCTAACTAAATCATTAGGTGGAATCCTACTTGCTTCTAGTTTTCTCTTGACAGCTCTAGCACCAGTGGAAGCACAAATATTGGCTGCTTTCCTCTTAGCATAGTGATCAACCTCTTCATAGGCTTGATGGTCCTGTTCCATCACAAATTTTGAGTGATGAGAGGAGCAGTCAGCAAATCGGATTGGTTTATTCAGTTCAATGACCTGAAAAACGGAATGATACTGTTGAAATACTTTCTCAAAGAAAGGCAACAAAGAAATTACACTGGTAATGGGAGGATAGTACAGTCTATAGTAAAAAATGTTCAGTCTATAATAAGTTGAAGATAAGGGGATATTCAATCTTCAACTTTCAACAAGTGTTAATGCTTTCACAATAGACCAAATCAAACCATATAATGCAAAAAGCGGAAATATCTATCTGCACTTTGTCCATGATCTGCATCCAAATTCCTAACTTTTATTAAGCCCCGTTCGTTTCACCGGGAATCACTTCCCAGGAAGAATTCCAGCCGGAATCATTAGTCAATTTATATAAGTTTTCATTACTGGAAATGAAACATATCCATTTCATTCAAGAAAAAAAATTCATTTCATGAAGTACCTTTTCTGTCCAGGTGCGTTTTCTCATGTCGCAATAAAAAATTAGCAGCTTTTCACTTTTAGACAAAAATAATCCAGTGGTTTGAAGTTCAAACACATGTAATGGAACTATTTTCATTTGGACAATAATCAGAATATGAAACAAATATACTTCACAGATATTAACTAGAAATATAAATTCTAAACAGTATCTCACCCTGTCTCCTACAGTCAACTGCTTGCTATCATGTGGAATCCTCAAGCAAGATATGTGGAATTCTCTTGGTTGGATGCAACCTGCTAGCCTGATGACAAAACAGTCATTCTTCAGCACTTCTGTAATCTTCCCAAGTCTCCAAGAATTATGATCCAACACCTCGGTAACATCACCAAGAACCCATCTACTTCGTTTGACTTGAACTGGTCGACGAGTCTTGACATCTTCAGTCTGCATGTTCATGGCTGCAAACTTGGCTTGAGCGGTCAAATGTGGATGACCTGAGCCTGAATGGCAGTCTTCTGGCTCAACATCCTTGTAGAACAGCAGTCGTCTACTTTTTAGCTTCATCATATCCCACTAAAACCTGAGCCTGAAATGTATATGCACATAAAGGGTGGACCATAAATAAAAGTCAAAAGAAGCACTAGCACACAGAGAAGAATATGAAAACGGATAAGAATTTCTAGGTAAAACATACAAGTAGAATACAAAGTTCACCCTTATAATACATGATTTGACAGAAGAATGCCAAGGATATAAAGTCATCAGAGTAAATCAACAGTCTTATTTGTATGGTGTTATGCCTAATCAGATTAAAAGTAGGCTATCTGGACTACATATTGTACTAGGTGTTTGTTGACACCATAACAACAAGGCCAGTTATTGAGACACCAAGATAGCACTATGCATAAAAATTGGATGAGGAACACAGAAAAAAGCTGAAGGCAGAGTCCTATAATCTGGATGAGCAAATAAATGAAGGCAGAGTTCATAGTGTCCAACATTCAAGGTTGCCAACATGAGCCAAGAAATGTTTGGTAAACATGACTGAAAAAGATTATAGTGGCATTAGAAGCAAGATCTTGTCCCTCACTGTGAGATGCATTCTTAAAACTACTTGACTTACTATCAAAGATAGCCCAGGAGAAAAAGAAAATAAGGACTTGAACCTTCTTATATACCCCAGATATTAGAAGAGCACAAGCTATTCATCATATAAGCTCCACAAGCCCAGTCACAAAATTCAGAGTACGACCTTATATACAGGTTGAGCGCTGAGGGAGAATCAAATAGTCATGTAGGGAAAAAAATTAAAATCAATGAGCCTAAAAAATAGGTGAATCAACTAAGAATTTCTACGTAATATAAGGAAATCAGGTCCTACATGTGAAGCAACCTTTTTTTGGGGGTGGGGAGATTCAATCCCCTGCATGTTATTAGATGTGACACAAATTATCTAAACAGGATAACTAAAACCAAGCCTCCTGCTCTGACTTCAATCTAAGAGGCTGACGCAGGAGCAATTCCCCAGATGGGCAGATCCCAGAAACAGAAGATAATCCACTTGCAACCTGTTCGACAGTCCAGATGCCACAAAACATCAGCTAAAGCATGTCTTAAGTCCTAACCACAATCAAGATTCCTGATAGCAAAAGAAAAAGAACAGCACACAAGCTCAATCTGGAGTCGTGGATGCAAAAATTAAACATAGATCTAATCCTGTACCACACTGGAAAGGCAAAACAGGGACTCAAACGGAAGAAGAAATAAAGAGAGATAGGGGCAAGTTGCTTGTTCGAATCTTGATCCAAAAATGTGCACCAACTGACTAGAAGACTTGATTAAATCCTAATCTAACCAAACTACAACGTGGAAAGAAATTCCAATAAACTAACAACAAACTGATATGACCGTAAGCAAACCAAATACTGGGGCTTGCAGATCCGTGAGCACTAAATAAATCACCTCAAGAACTCAGTTTTTTACATAGATTTGGGGAAACAAAATCTGGAACGTCTAACTGAATTACTGAAAGGCAGACAAACAGCAGCAGCTCAAATTGAATTCAGAACAGAACTTACGGACATGCAAACTTTGAAGTCAAGGAATCCAAGAATCTGCTCTCAGCAGTTTCACCTGAAGCAAACCAACCCAAGTACCCAACCAACTCGCCTTGTCGATCTAGGAACTAAAAAGAAAAAGAAAGGAAAAAAAAAAGGAAAAAAAAAAGAGTTACTTCTGATGAACCGCGATTGGGCTGTTCTTCTTCCGACCAATCTGAGATGGATTACAAGGTCAGAATACGAGAACGGCAGCCAAGAAACAGAGGGAAAAGATTTATTTTTCCCAACTAAACTCCTAAAATAGAAATAAAATCGGATGAGAAGAAATTTAGAGCACCGAAGGAGACCAACCTTAGGGAAAGATTAATCCGGCGGCTAGCAAGCAATCGAGGCGCCTAATTCCGGGGCCAACCGTATGAGAAAACGGTGTGCTGGCTCGTTCTGTATATTGGCTGTTTCTTCCGGTTCTTGCTTTCCTGTTTCTTGCGTTTGTCATGGGGATTTCGTTTTTCAATTTAGTTTAGTTTAGCTCCATTTTTTTTTGTGAAGAAAATACATTTGATTGGTCACATGTTCTAATGTTCTTACTTGGAATGCATTTGGTAAGTTATTTTGTTTATTCTTTTATCTTTCATATTAGTTTTTTTTGTTATTTTATTACACGTTTATTATAATATTAGTGGCAGCCATAACTAATAAATAATATATTAATAAAGTTGATTTAACAAAACAAATCAGTCTATTCCACTTCTGGAGTCGTATTGAGATTTTCTCTTCCCCATCCCCCCACACCCACACATAAAGATGACAACATATACCCGAAATCCAAAACTCGATGGGTTTTTACCCTATTATGGCATGAGTTTGAGTCAATTTCTCTATCCACGGGTTTGTTAATGGGTAAAAAGCTAGACCCAATGAGTTTATGGGCATGGGTCTGGGAATGTAGTATCCAAACCCGTAAACCCATGGGTTTTATAAACGTAGTTTATATCTACCCACTTAATATATATATCACACATACTTTGTATAAATAAATTTTAGATAATAAGGTATGGAAACAATTTTGAGTTAGTATTAGAAAAGGTAGAGAAAAGAACAAAACACAAGTATCCATACATGATATATTTGCTTGAGGTGGTGTTGTCTACCTGGGTTTTAACAAGGAAAACGAGTCCACATGTGTTTGTTTTTAGTTATTACTCACAATATAATGTTTTTAGTCTCATATCGTCAACTAGAGGAGAGAGTGGTGGAATCTATACTATTTAGTGATATCTAGACACACAGTTAAAATCTATAATATTTTTCTCTTCTTAGATCAGAAAAAAAAATTGAACTACACGAGATATTTATATCTAATAAATATCTATGAAGTAAGTTTAAAATTTATTGATATCATGGGCGATCCGTAGGTACCCGTGACCGGTATGAGTTTAGGCACAAAACTAAACCCATGATAGGTCATGGGTTTTTAACGGGCAGATTTTATTTTCGTAGGCATAGATTTAAGATGGCAAAACCCAACGGATTTGTACCTGTTGCCATCTCTACCCACACACCACCACAAAGCACAAGGCACACACGCACACTCGATACGATAGTAAACCTAAGTTTAGGGTATTTCATTTCTTTGTGTTGTAGATAAAAATAAATTTGATTGGAGTTGCATCGGTAATATATTTATGATTTCTAACATAAATGCTCTTTGGACCGCGAAAACTTAACCTGAATCATATATAAATCTTACTTGAATCAATTTATTTTTTAAGAAAAAAATTCAAGTTTCAGGGAAAAAAAAATCTGGTTTCTAAAGAGGGTCTTATTTTTGTTTCTGCATAGAGAATAGAGAATGAGGTTTAGAGGATGTCACTTGTTGAATGCAATTTGATTTCAAGATCTTCTCTATTCAACGAGTAGGTAGGAAGCAAACCAATTAGTGTTCATTATGTGAGCTTTTGATATCTTTTTGAGAATATATATATATATATATATATATATATATATATATATATATATATATATATATATGAATTCCTATCTCTGTATTTACACTTATTTCTAATATGGATGCTAAAATAAATGTATCTAAATTTGTTTATCTTAACTTTTCTCTATCTGATTTCAAAGCCTATTAAAGATATCATGGAATATCCGATTGTTATCTATATACGTGAGGAATTTACACATGATGAAAATATTTAAAACTTATTTTTATGAAGACTAATGGTACTACTTTTAGTACAGCTAGTGATGTATCCATTTGAAATTATTTAAACGTTATCTCTATGACAAATGATTAATGACTAATGATATAAGTTTAATATTTGTATATAAATATTAAGTCTAATATAATAATATTTGATTTCATTTGATTCTTATATATTTAATGTTATAAAATATTTTTTAAATACATTATTTTATTTTATTGTTGAGTATTATTTTATATACTTAATTATTTAGTTTCCTTATAAACATTTTATGTATGATTGAAATAGTTATTTATTTATTTATATTTTTAACTTTTAGCAAAAAAATACTTGATGCAGATATTTTTCTTAGTTGCTACATGTGTTAGTCTTACTTTAATCTCTACTTGAATAATGATATTTTTTTTTCCAACACTATCGATGAAAGATAAATCCTTGATATAAACAAAACTTCACAAACATGGATTTAGAGGGAAACTTTAGAGGAGCTGATCTCACTTGGAAGTGGGTTCCAACTTAAGGACACTTAGGAGGGATGCTTATCGGCACTAAATAAGACTTAGTGGAGGTGACTCAGTACAATGCATGTCATTTTTACCAATCTTATTTGGAGGGAGAAGGAGATAATTTTGTTGGTTGTTGATGAATGTTTATGAGCTCAAATAGGTTTTTCTCAGAGAACTTAAATAAATAATTCTATATATGGTTGAACATAATTGTGGGAGCAGATCTCGATATGGTCATGGCAACAAATGAAAATTCAACTAGAAATATGAATAATAGAAGCATGATGCACCTAATTAATGAATTTGTTAGTGGTATTAGGCTGAGAGAGCTTCATAGACATGGAGGTAGTTTCACATGGACAAACAAATAGACAATCTTGTAATAAAGGTGTTGGACATGATTTTTGTATCAACAAACTAGGAGGCAAATTATCCCTTGTTTACATATTACAATATCTTGTTAGTAGAAACATATAGTATATTGGTCTAGCTTCTTTAGATTTGAGATAGCTTGGTTTTTAAATGAGGCTTTCAAAATGTAGTTATGGAATAAGTGGCCAGAGAGAAGAAATAGTTATGTTGTAGATAAGGCATTTAGCCAACTAAGTTGAGGTAGGGTTTCAACAAGTGAAGTTGGAATGGGAGGAGTGGCCGAAGAAACTAAAACAAAATTTTTTGCTAAGAATTAAGGTAATGGATGAGGAAGTAGAGGAGATAACTTTTTCGAGTTAGGAATGGAAAAATAAATATGACTTGGAGGAGGGGCTCAAGAAAATTTATGAGGCAGAGGAACTGATGTGGCAAAGAAGAGGAGGGCAAACCTGGACGCTCAAGTGTAATACCCGATTCTAAGAACAAAATCAGATATGCACCATATGTGGGTTTTAGAAGCCAAGACTTACATATAGCTACAAATAAGGGGTAATATCAGAAGACAATGCATAAATTATATAACGTACATATTAAATTAGAGATAACCTTAAGTAGCAAATAACAGAAGATAACTTCAACTTTGGGTATTAACTCCACTCTACAGGATCCAACTGACTGGTTGATCACAAGCCTAAACTTCTCCTAAGGTTTGAGGGAAATAGCAAGAGTGAGTCAATGTTGAACTCAACAAGTATAGCAACTAGATTGTATAGCCAACAATCTCATGATCAATGTGACATAAATAATGTAAAGCATTAAACAATAAGCAATGAGTATCTTAACACAACAAGAATCATCACCCTTAATGCAAGAATCCCCAAGGCCGCTCGTGACCGTGAGCACAACTAGTATACTAGTTTTAAACACTCTGCAGAGGTTGCACATCTTTACTCATGAGTCATGATTTACCCTTTCGCCCGAGGTGATCAGCCTCTTAACCCACTTCCAAGGAAGGTCGGCAGGGATCACTATGAAGCCTTTCAAAGGTTTTGTCTAACAAGTTAGGGCCATTAGATTCACTCGGCAGGCAGATATAGAGCCCCCCTTCCATGGCACATAACCCGCAGCCTATACACACGGACAGAGGCCACACTATACCCAACGTGTCTAGCCATTCTTACGCGATTTAAGGTAACCAAAAGGTCCTCATACTGAGCTAAAGCCAGAGCCATTATCCCTCATGGTTGCACTGTTGTCCCGGTTATCACTTACAGATAAATCATCAAGTGGCTAAAAAGTCATTTTTATTGTTTATTACTTAACATTAATCTAGTCACAGGATCATGGTCACAGAAATAAAATCCAAATGCTATACTTGCCTTAATCCAATTGCTCTTGCTGATCCTTTTGGTTCTGCTGGTCTTACTAGTTGTCTAAAGCTCTGATCTTGACCACCAAAAACTGCTCTCCATCTAAACTCGATCATCGATCACCAACACACAGCAATCGGAGACAACATACACGAAGCAAACAAAGCTACAATTAGAACAGTACACCAAACATGTAAAAACAATATGAAGAGTTTATAAAGTGATTCTACGCATCGCTACGATCTCGTAGATATAAAGATCACGAAAATCAGAGTTGAAACGGAGAAGATATGAATTTTCTAAGATTTTATATAGAAAAGTAATTAATTAAATAGGATCATGAAATTAAAAAGTTTCAAACTGAGTAAATAATATTACTAACATGTAGATCTTGTGATTACGAATCCAACGCAATTTGAATGGGTCAAATCAGAGTTAAATTGAGCATTTTATGACTAAAACAAAATCAGTGGCAAACTTGTAAATACTGAAAACGTATTTTGAATCAAGCTGACTTGAAGTACGCTTTTAAAGTCAGAAAACGTAAAGTGAGAAGGCGTGTTGGACTGCAGGTTTAAAACCTGGAAACCGCAGGGGCTCTTTAAGAAAAACACCAGCGAACCGGTATCTTCTAATCTCGCGCGTTGATTTGGGATCCGACGGTTCACAGCGATTCCAGAGGCTCCGGCCGCCGGCGGGGAGGTCGGGCACGGCAGACGCGATGGCCGCCACCCAGGAGCTCACCGGAGACACCGGTTTCGCGATTCCAAGCTTCTCTGGATGAAAGGAAACCACCAGAGGAGAGAGGAGCCTACCCCGAACTCGTTTAGGCGGTTGTCTCGGGCTAGAAAGGGTCGGGGGAAGCTCGCGACGATGGCGACTTGTCCTAGCAACTCGGCGAGATCCGCCTGGTTACAAAGAAATTGTTTGAAAACAAAGGGGATCCCAAAATGAAACTACATATTGACACTTGGAAAGATACAAGTCCGGTAACTAATGAAGAAAACCATGATTTAACAAAACCTTTTTCTACGGAGGAAGTACTAACTTAGATCAAACAAATTAGGCATATTTGTCTTTTGATTATCATTTACAAAGTGATCACCAAAATCTTGACTTTAGGATTAAACATGGTGGCATATAAAGTTATAAATGAAAACTATACAACTTCCATACCTGGTAAATACATTCTGGATGGAGTGTTTGTGTCCCATGAAGTGTTACATGAGTTGAGGTGTATGAAAAAACAAGGGATCATTCTCAAGTTTGATTTTGAGAAAGCCTAAAAGAAAGTGAACTATTTTTTTCTAAAAGTGGTGTTACATAGAAAATGTTTTGACAACAAGTGGATAGAGCGGGTCATAAAAGTAGTTGGTGGTGGGAGATTGGTTGTCAATATGAATGGGAAAACAAGGAATTACTTCATAAGTATAAAGGTTTTACACAGAAGGACCCTTTGTCCCTATTGTTACTTAATTTGGTAGTCGACAGGGGTGGACCCAGAATTGGCCAAAGAATAGGGCCACTACATTAGACATCCATGCTAATTATGCTTGACTATAGAAAAAATAATAATTTATCCACTACAATTAAGGGCTAAGACCCTAGTCTTAGCCTAGTGGCTCTAGTGTTGGGTCTGCCACTGGTAGTCGATGTACTATCAAATTGAACACATCCAGGCCTTAATTTGGTGGCTGATGAACAAGAGTGTTACGATCAACATGTGTTTCGTAACAATATTCACATTTGAGTTAGTCACAAGTTGATTGGCTTCAAAGATTTAGTTTGATGCTTGGAGTATGTGAAAGGTCCTAATATGGCTAGAGGGGGTGAATAGCCTATTTAAAAATTCTATAAACTCACTAGAGCAAGTGGTTAGTAAAAAACAAAGCGAAGCTTTTTCTCTAGCTCTAAAGGGGTGTTTGCAAGCCACCTACCCAACAATTCTAGTTGCTATAATCACTATGCACACAAGAACTAAGTCTCTACAAGTTACACTAGTGAACTATGCTACACAAGGCAAAGTAAGCAACTAAACTAATTACACTAGTTTGCGGTAAGTAAAGATAGGATGAGATATTTATACCGCCGTGTAGGGGATGAACCAATCACCAATATAAACAATCAAGCACCGGGAGAATGCCAATCAATCACAATTGAGACACCAATTTTTCTTCTGAGGTTCACGTGCTTGCTGACACGCTACGTCCCCGTTGTGTCGACCAACACTTGGTGGTTCGGTGGCTAAGAGGTGTAGCACGAACCTCGTCCTCACTAGGACACCATAGGAACCTACCCACAAGTGAGGTAACTCAATGACACGAGCACTTTACTAGAGTTATCTTTCGGCTCTCCGCGGGGTAGGTACAAGACCCCTCACAATCACCGAGAGATGGCCACGAACATCACTAACTCGTTCCAAAGCTCCTCCGCTGCTCCAAGCCGTCTAGGTGGCGGCAACCACCAAGAGTAACAAGAAAACCGCAGCCAAATCGATCCCCAAGTGCCACTAGATGCAATCACTCAAGCAAATGCACTTGGAATCACTCTCAATCTCACAAAGATGTTTAATCTATGAAGGAGATGAGTGGTAGGTGTTTGCTTAGGCTCACAAGGATGTCAAGTATGCTAGAATGCCCAGAGAGTAAGCCCTAAGCCGGCCAACAACTACTTATAAGCCCCTCAAGCAAATAGAGCCGTTGGCTCTTTTACTGGGCACCAGCTGAGGCCACCGGACGCTGAGCAGGAGGCACCGGACGCTCAACACCTGCGTCCGGTGCTCCAAAGTCAGCCACATGTCAGCCAAACGAACATCGCGCGTCGAACTCTAACGGTAACCTACAGAGCACCAGACGCACTCAAGTTTGCACCGGACGCGTCCGGTGCACACCGGTCTTAAACGCACAGAGGTTCACAAAACGCGTAGGGCACCGGACGCTGAGCACCGGACCGTCCGGTGCTCACCAGACTCAAACCCAGAGAGGAAAAACAAACGGACCTCACACTGGACTCGTACCACCGGACGCACAAGCCTGCGTCCGGTGCCTGGCGTCCGGTGCCTTACCCTAGCTGAGCCAGGCACTGACTACACCGGACGCACAGGCTCAGCGTCCGGTGCCTTAGTGGCCAGCGTCCGGTGAGTGTTTCTCAGCGAGAGACACTCCCGCGACTTCTCCAAATTTCCCACCAGCGCAATAGAAAATATGCACTTCATTTTCTCAAAAAGCGCCGACACCACAATGTGTAAACCAACATGTGCATGTGTGTTAGCATTTTCACAATCATTTTCTTCGAAGGAGTTAAGTTAGCTCACTAGGTTCTAAATGCATGCACATGAACAATGACACCTAGTGGCACTTGATAACCGCTTAGCCAAAGAATTCCTCTCTTTATAGTACGGCTATCTATCCTAAATGTGATCACACCCTCTATGGTGTCTTGATCACCAAAACCAAAACCCTAAGCAATACCTTTGCCTTGATCTCCATAGGGTTTTGTTTTTCTCTTTCTTCTTTTCCAAGTTGAGCACTTGATCATCTTATGGTCATCACCATCATTACCATGATCATCACTTGCTCCATCACTTGGCATGTACCAACCTCATTAAGTCTACACACTTGGTATAGAGGTTAGTACTAGGGTTTCATCAATTATCCAAAACCAAACTAGGGCTTTCAGTATGGCACAAAGGATGTCTGTAAAGACTATAAGTTACACTATAGAGCGAATGGAGGCTTGCTGCTTTGGCCATACTTTCGGGAGAAGGGGGGGTTCAAAGCATTCATCTTGAGGGAGTCAAAGCAAAAGCATTTGTATGCACAAAAGGCTAACTAATGGGGATATGGTTCATGATCTTTTGTTAGATGGTGATAAATAATGATTTGCGCAAAGAGTAACACACTGATCTAGCTTCAGACTATACCCAAACCCTATAACTAGGGATGCAAGTGGGTATCCAAACTAACTAATTATAGTCAAATGCCATTCTAGTTCATTTTTCCACTTCCCTTAGACTACAAAAATGCCATTTTAGTTCATTTGGTCAATTTTTTGGGTCGACCCAATGACCCAAAATAGTTTAAACTTGCATCCCTACCTGTAACCCTAACACCATGTCTCCTCTAGTTATCAATCATGTCATAGTATAGTTAACCTTGCTAAGAAGGCTAATCCCTACCTACATGTGAAACAAAGAACACAAGCAAGAACTTGAAAGTACAAAACTCAATCAAAGTTACAATTCATATTAATGATTAAGCACATGAAGTTGGGGTTTCACAGCTGATGATGGTGACTGTTTGAAGGCAGATTGATCTAAGCAATAGAGAAACACTAACTTGGGCATTGACGGTAGTGTTTGGGGGCATGCAAACTCTAGATGCTTTCTTAATGGGCTAAAAGATGATACAAAACCTAATGGACAAAAAGATAGTGGCGCAACATCCTAGCAGATTCTGGATACTAACTTGTTTCAATGATTCCTGTTGGATCTAGTGGAATTTGGAGGTGAAACTAACGCTATTGGTTAGATTTTGAAATTATCTTTTCATGCATATGTAGATCATAAAAAACATAGTCCTTATACATCTATTTTACTATAGGTTGGTTTTAGAGGCCGAGGTAGACTCAAACTCGAGTTAGACTAAGCTCTTGCTTGACTTGGATGTACTTGCTGGTCTTCTCCACCTCCATACCTCTCTCTAGGTACTTCATGACCCTCTTCAATATTGCTACGCATGATAACAACATTAGGTAGCAGTCTATTCACAAAACTATAAAAAGGATTGCTTAAGTACAAGCTTACCTATAGATTTAATTGTCACATTCGAGCTATAGTCATTGGACCTTGCATGGTGCTTGGAGGATCATTAGGTGAATTTGAAGGACTGATGTCCTCATCACTAACTCTTAGTCAAGATCATGATGGTAAGGACCCATTTAAGTGGCTTCAAGTCAAGGATATCAAAGAAGTTGAATTGGTCAAGATCAGACTTAATAGGCTGAAATATAGTGCCAGCGTATAAGTTGGACAATAGGGCTGAAACTCGTTGTGCCTTTGATAGGAAAGATTTTTATATCTATTCTTTTTAATAAATATTTTAATATTAATCCCCCCAAAAATATTTTGCATCAGATAGTCCCTTTGGTCGCGCCAGTCCTGCTGGCACGACCAAATAACATAGTCGTGCCACATGCATTGTCACGGTAAGATATGACACATTTGATGGTGTTTCTGACATGGAAAAACTTGTTGCACCACTCCCATTGGCGTGACAGTATTGTCTTGTCGTGCCACTAGGAGTGGTGTGATAAGACCAAACTTTCAAAAAATTATAACTCTCGACATGACATCGGATGAAGATAATTTTTATATAATAATTGTAGATATCAATGAGATCTATAACTTTTTAGTTTTAAGTTTTTTTATTTGATGGATTGCATAATGCTCAAAACAGGTCCAAATACTGCATTAGCTAGTATGCCAAATTTGGTCGTATTAGACAATGTAGTTCTGTACAAGCCGATGCACACATAAAAACCGAAATATTCGTTCTCATCTTCCATACCTCTACTAAATATATGAGACCACAACTAAAACATGGAGGTGACTACATGCAACAAAATGTAAACAAGCAAACACAATTTAATCAAATATGGCTTGCAGAACAACCAAACACCAAGGCACTAAATATGTTTATGCTGGCTTAAGTTACACCAAATAAGGTCTAAGCATAATGCAAGCAACCAATCAAACACTATTGGTTTACTGTATGAAGGGATACATCAAAGATTTGGCTTGATTACAAGCAAACTCTCTTTTGGGAAGGAGTTGGAAATGAAAACAAATATCATATGATAAAATGGGAAGCATTAGATAACAAGGTACTTTTGGAAAAGTGACCACACAATCGTTATTTCCAATTGTCAACAAAGAATGGTGCTATTTATTAATCACGTTTTGTTTTGGCCGTACTTAGAGGGCTCCTTAGCATTTCCCAACATCGTGCAGGGGACAAACATGCCTGAACTTATGATGGGGAAATATCTTACAGCACCTTACGGATTGATAATTATTTTTGTCTGATATCAAATATAGCATATCATCATATGCATTATCCCTGTCAGATGGTAACAGAAGTCTCCTCGCAAAAATAAAATATGGTAAAATAGTGTGGCTAATAAAGGTGGGATGCAAACCAAAACAGAGCTCTTGGAGATATCTTCGGCTGCCATCGTGATATGGACGAGAATGTGTCTTTGGCAGGATTACAGGAATGGGGTATTGGGGTACACTATGATTGGAAAATGGCTCAGGTTTACAGGCGGAAGTGCTCTTGAACCTTAGCTTTTGTGCACAGCACATGTTTCACAAGTATATATCAATCCAAAATTAAATAATCAGTGTGGTTTGGCACTAATAATAAAATATATTTTCTCATGACATACCTTGAGTTTAATTTGTCTCAATTCTTGAAGTAATTACCAGCTATGCGCATGATGGTAGAGGCCTGCAGGTTTCTTTCAGTAATTTTTAGCTTTGCTTTCCATCGTTTATGGCAACCACTAAAAAATGACTCAGCTACGAAAGTATTCTTACATGAACACTCGTCGATCACCTACTCTTTCTTCATGATTTTTTTTTGGAAAGGACGCGGCAGAAGCTTTGCCGCGATTTCTATTAGACCAAGAAAGAAAAAAAGGCAAGTGCCAACCCAGTTTTTTCACTGGAAACTGAGTCAGAAAAAACATATAACTGAGGGGAGTGCCATCCTCGATCCAAACAACTCTGGAGCAATTACCATGACCCACGCCACCACTTGCAGCGTGGTCGACAACTACGCAACTAAACTCCGCTACCGAATGCTCCGGTGAACAACACGGAGCCAACTACTCAACTTGGTCGAAACGCGACCCAAACTAGACAGCAAGAAAGGGGCAGGACTAGGCAGAAGACACCGACGTCGCACGAACAGGACCAGGCAGCAAGAAAGGGGCAGTACCGTGCAGCAAGAATGCCTCATGAAGCCTTCAAGAAGGACATAGCGCAGAAGACACCGACGTCGCAAGCCCACAAGGGAAGGTTTTCACCTACAAATCCAAGAAAAGACAGGGGAAGAGGTACAAGAAGGACGCCTCCAAAGAGGAAGCGACGTCCGCAGACGCTGTCGTCCAGGCTTTTGCCATGACCTCTCACTCCCGCACCACCACCAACCTCCGCGATGAAGACAGTCATGAAGGAAGGCGCCAGTGACGAATGCAGGCATCCCTGCCGACACACGACACCACCACGCATACCACAAGCGTCCTCGCAGCAAGCGCAGCCACATGACGATGCCCCGACCAATCATAGTGACGGGTCATGAAGAGCCAGGTGGAGCTGAAAACCAACCAGCCGAGAGAGAAGCCGGACGAAGCATGCCGAAGAGGAGAATCAATGCTAAAACCAGTCGGAGCCAGCCAGCAGTAAGCCAAACGAGGGCTGCGGCAAGGAAGAAGGGGATGATAGGGGAAGAAGGGGGCCAAGGAAGTGGAGGTAGAAGCCCCAACAACCCAACCCGCCAACCCTAGCCCCCCGGCCACAACCGACCGCCCCCCACGCGGCCCCATCCGTCGTACTTGTCCATCCAGTCGCTGGATTCAAGGATCCGACCGCCAGCCACCCGGGGCTACCACCCCCACGTGGAGATTGGCCACCACCACATCGCCATCTGCCAGAGCTTGTGCCATGCCAAAACCCTAGGGGCCACGCCAGAACCCTAGGCGCGCCTGCACGCCGCCAGAGCCAGGTCTAGCCAGTAGGGAGCCAGATCCACCCACGGGGAGGTCGGATCTGGGCCGCCAGCCACCACCATGAGGAACACGACGATGACACAAATCTTCACCGGGAGAGAGAGAGAGAGAGAGAGAGAGAGAGAGGAAGAGGGATGGAGAGGAAGGGAGATGCCCTACCACCGCTGTCCTTGCCCTCCACTGGAGCTCCGGCAGCGAGCTTTAGCAGCGGCCAAGATGGGAGGGGCAGAGGGAGGGCCTTGAGTGCAGGGGCGCCGCTGCCGCCTGAGTCGCCCTTGGGGAGGAGCAACACGGGGTCGAAAATACTCTTTCTTCACGATTTATAACTGTATTTATTTACTTGCTCCCTCAGAATGAATAGTATATATATAGATGCTACTGATGTGAAATGAGACGAAGAAAATTAGCACATGAAGTCCCTTTTATGGTTGATATATATTGGTTCGTGGACAAGAAGTCTTGGAAGGTTGTGCTCAGTTTGGGTTTCTGCTTTACTTCTTGCATTGCATGCCACATATATGCATGCTTTGAAGAATATAAGGCATATATATTATGGTTGTCTACCACAATACCATTGTGTACGTGCTTACGTATGGAAAGCACCAGGAAAACACAGTAAAGATTAGGACGATGTGAGCCTTTTACATTTTACATGCTGGCCAAACAGTTCTCAAATTTTGATCTGCTTCGGCTGATAGAGTGCGAAGCAATCGGGAGAAAAGAGACGTGAATGCTAACAATGTGAGACCAGACATGTGGTGACAAAGGGCTGATGTGAAGACGTATGCATGATCAGGATGGCATACATCAAGTTCCATTTGGCGCTGAATGGCGTGAAAGAGATGACTGCTTGTCAAATGCACCAATAGTGCGCGTGTATGTACATCCTGTGATTTCACCCGGTCTGACCTCACTCCTTTAGAGGCATCATGATTCACGCATGCCATCATATACATACATATGTAAAATCAAATATAATGTTTCTTTGCAGCTCGTAGGTGTATATTAGCCACTACCCCAGACCAGGATATCACTGTTGGTTCAAAAAACCAGCCTCCACTAGCGGATTTTGAATCAACATTGATAATACCGACAGTGATGGGAGGCTCACATCACTATCGATACTTTGAACCGGTACTTCGAACCACCAGTGTTGAGCACCAAACACTGTTGGTTCCTAGCATCACCCAACAGTATCAAGTTGAACCAACACTGCTATTATGTGGCTCGAGCCAACTATGATGCGCAAGCCAACACTACTGGTTCTTGACTCCAGCTGACAGTGATGGTTAACACAACACTCGCGGTTGGTGGCTCAAGCCGGTTGTGTTGGTCAAGACAACACTGTTGCTTGGTGGCCCAAACCGGTTGTGTTGGTCAAGCCACCACTGTCGGCTGGTGGCTCGAGCAAGCTATGTTGCTTAAGGGAATACTACTTGCTAGTGGCTCAAGTCGACAGTGATAGCTTTAACAACACTGCCGGTTTGTTTGTGGAGCCGGCAGTGATGTCTTGAGCAACACAGCTGGCTTGTGGCACATAAAAATGGAGACACTATTTTTTTAAAAAAAACTAACATGAGAGACTTGATCATGAACAACAATGTACCTCCAAACAATGTGTTGGTAGGTGACACATGGATTATAATTTTCTCATCAAAATTGTAAAAGAATCTACTCTACTCTTAACAAGAACTATGTATAGCATCACATATATACTAACAATCATCAAAACCACCATGTAACTAACTAGGAATTTAATTTAAATGGGTTCATAGACACCAATCTTTTGGATGATGGTTTCTTCATAATTTGCTTGAAAGCCTTGCACAATGTCCAATTGAAAGTGCTCTCTAGAATGGAAAAAGAACTCGAATGAGAATCAAGCAATATAGCCATCAAAACAACGCTAATTAAGCAACAAAATCAAAAGAGTGGATGCTTGTTACTAACTTTAAAGCAAAAAGATCAAACCATTCATCAAATCCAAGGGCTAGCTTCATGGTGAAGAACAGCCACAACAATGGTGGGAAGGGCCCAAACACGTGCCTCTGTACTCGGGATGGAAGAGAGGAGGAAGGAGAGGACGGCTGCATCCTTTTTGTACTGTCAGTTTATCACCGTCAGTTTTTGGTAGAACGGACAGTAGCACCAAATCTCTGTTAGTTCTTGGTTAGAACCGGATGTGATAAGTGGCCGTCAAGTCATTGCCGGTGCCAACGACAAATCAATAGTGATGTGGTCTTTCACCACCGGTTTTGACTCACCCCAAGCATTTTCTGATTTTCAAGCTCAGAACCGACAGTGAAAGTACATCATTGCCGGTTCACCCAAATCCGGCAGTGATGAGGCCGACCGTGATGCCCAAATTTGTAGTAGTGAGCTCTAGTAATAGTATTTTACTGCTTGTTAGGGTAGTGGACTTAAATCTCTGTTTGCTTGTGCTTCACATATCAGGATACTTGTAACACCCAGCCCAGAGCTTAATAGGATTAATAGGAGATTCATACCAATAAGTTGCAACTTCTTTTCCGGAAGCCCATCTCGAAAGAACTCTAAAGTTAAGCGTGCTTGGCCTAGAGCAATTTAGGGATAGGTGACCGACCGGGAAGTACTTCCTGGGTGCGCGCGAGTGAGGACAAAGTGTGCAGAAAAGACGAAGTGTTAGTCTGTGGGGACTGACTATATTCTAGAAAAGCTGCCAGATGTAAGCGGGCCTGGCCTCGTGGAGGCGGGACGTTACAGAATGGTATCAGAGCCGACTCTCGCGGTTTCACGGGCGCGTGTGTCGCAGCTGCGCAGGCATGGTGTGCATGGCTGGTGTGGACCTAGAGTGGTCACACAGCATGGCACATGCACTGGCACTGGATGCACGGACGTGGCCAAGAGGGGACGTTCCTGGCTTGGGGTTGATCGACGAGGACGTCGATCTCTTAAGGGGTGAGGATGTAACACCCAGCCCAGGGCTTAATAGGATTAATAGGAGACTCATACCAACAAGTTGTAACTTTTTTCCGGAAGCCCATCTCCAAAGAACTCTAAAATTAAGCGTGCTTGGCCTAGAGCAATTTAGGGATGGGTGACCGACCGGAAAGTACTTCCTGGGTGCGCACGAGTGAGGACAAAGTGTGCAGAAAAGACTAGTGTTGGTCTGTGGAGACTGACTATGTCTTAGAAAAGCTGCTAGATGTAAGCGGGCCCGGCCTCGTGGAGTGTGCAGAAAAGACTAGTTGGTCTGTGGGGACTGACTATGTCTTAGAAAAGCTGCTAGATGTAAGCGGGTCCGGCCTCATGGAGGCGGGACGTTACAATAGTGAACAAACTGGGCTCTCTCCCCTCCATTATATTGTCCAAGCAGTTTTTAGAAGCATTAAGCTCTAACCATCAGTACAACAAAAACAATATAGGCAACCAGCTTATTAGGTTTGTTCCAAAACGACTGACGTATGCTGATCGATTAATGACTGGAAGTAGTATCATGGAACATGAATTAATACTCGCACAGTTACACAGTAGCATCACTTGTCATCAAAGCACCATCCACAGTCAGACTCCGGCTGAGAATTAGCTTCTTATTTTCACTGCTTATTCATGCACCAATAATGTATATAATTCACAAGCTGGCTTGGTCATAACTTCCATTAGGGTTGAATCAATGCAAAAAGGCAAGGAGATACACTGCTCTAGCATGGGCTTATTTTGTCAATTGCTTTATTTATTGAATCCTCCCAAGTCTGAAGCCTCTTTCAGTGTGATAAGCTCATCAGCTGCCGCTTGGAACTGTCCCAAAGGGTAGCAATTAGCCTCTTACATCCGTGTGCACCTTCATGCAGTGGCGAGATATATAGAATGTTGTGGGTGCAGATGGACCCACGAAAATATAGAGCACCATTGAGTAGATCAATTTTTCACCATGTTTATGGCTCAAGTATAAGCATCTATATATAACACAGGCGCACCCCCGTCCGATTTGCTGATCTAGATTCTCCACTGCCTTCCTGGTTGTACTCCAACGGCAGGCAGCTCGATATATTTCGTTCTTGCTTGGATGCAGGCTTCATCAGATCAGACTGAAGATGGACATGGATAATTGGTGTTGGCTGCGACATGATCTTCTCCCTAGCTATCCTTTATCTAGCGAAACTACCACGGAATGGAATTTCCTTGGCGGCCAAAAACCATATCCAAGGAATATAGGAAACCCGCCAAGAAAATGTTTGTTGGTGGTGCACCGTCAAGCATGATGAACCGCCAAGTTTGGATGGCGCGGCTAGCCCTCAAGCAAAAATTTCTTGACTGCCAACCCGCCAAGGAAAACATGGACACACGACACATTGCCAAGCAGACAAGAAAATGAGTTGGCAATCAAAGAAATTTATTTTCTTGGGGCTGACTAACCACCAAGTAAATAGATTTTGTTGAGGGTAATTTGTTGGTCTGTGTTGGGGGCATTAGGTGTGTTGGGGCGGCGGCACAGGGGGGATTTATGGTCTGTGCTGGATGGGTAAGGGGCAGCGGCAGGTCTAGGGTTTATCCTTCATGGCAGGAGTTTGCCAATTTTTTCGCTTATTTGGTCACACGGGAGAACAAGGCGGGACTTGGCCAATTTTGGCGTGGATGAGTCATGGCACTCACAACATTTCCATGGCTGCCAGCCGCCAGGAAATTGTATTTGCTTGCAATTTTTAAGAAACTGCTAAGAAAATATCTATATTCCTTGGCTGATCTTACCAACCTTAAAGAAATGTATATTTCCTTGACTGTTTTCTATCACCACCAAGGAAATACCATATTCCTTGGCGGTTTCAATTTGGCCTTCAAGGAAATTCATGTCCCTCAAGAAATTTCGGTTTTGTGGTAGTGCAAGTAGCCAACATCACCCTCCGCCCTGATGGTCTACGCTGCTGATTTAGTTATGTTCCAGTAGATCAACGGAAATGTAGGTAAAGGATTGGTTGGAGACAACAGCATGTGTTCATTTACTTTCTATGACATGATCCCTCTTGGTTGACTTTTGCGTGGTTGATATTCAATACTAGCTGCTACAATGGAAAATCATAGAGAAGTGTAGCACATTCCTTTCTTTTCCCATCAATAATAGCTTAATCTCCACTAGAATGCAATAAATCGTGCTTCTTGAATTATTCTGTCTGATTTAGATCGAAACTTCTTAAAGCATGTGGCATGATGAATTCGGGTTATCATTGAGTCCAAGATGGCCATGATACACTAAACTTTGCATTTTCTGGTAGTTTTTTCTATTTTAATGATTAAGTAGCATGATTATTGTAGTCTAGTGGAGCTTAAGCTACTTCTCACCTTGTTGGTTTTCCAGTTGTGTAGCGGCTAGTATATTAAAAATCAACCACACACACATGTGAACCAATAGAGTGCATGTCATAGAAAACAAATAAAGCATACATATTTGGTTAGCTATCTGAACTTTGGAGTGTTTTGTTTTATAACAAGTGATGCTCGGAAATGCAGTTTTCCTGTTACTACCATTATTGAGATTATGCAAGGATCACATATTTCTTGCCCAAAGAAAAAGGACATAGGAATTAAGGAACCAAACATACCCTAAGGTCTTGTTACTTGTTTTGAACTGTTGTTCAATTTTTTCCTTATTGAAAAATCTGAATATGAATCTATTATCTGTTGTTAGTTACTATTTGTTCAAGTTGAAGATCTAGCTAATTGAAATCTAAGCAGATTATTAGTATTACCAGTGATTACCAAACAAGGCAAATAATCTTCGCATCTTCTATCAATCGGATGCTAGATGATTTAAAGCTACTTCACATCTTAACGGTGTACATGGCAACTTAGTACAAACCGCACATAGAATACACAGATACTCATGCCTAAAGCTACTTCACATCTTAACGGTGGTGTACATGTACACGGCAATGTACTAAAGTACAAACCGCACATAGAATACACAGATACTCATGCCTACAACTCCGAATTAATCTTTCAAGTCCTACTACCACCTTTCAGGTGTATGGGCTTCTGAGACAAGCCTCCTTGTGAATTCTACTCTCTACTTACCCAAGTCACCATCATTAACAGCAAACCTGTGGAAGTCCAGGGACAATATGTAGAATATAAGATATCATGTCTAAATTGCTGTGAAGCCAATGATGAGCAAGCTAGGCATACTTACATTTTTTGGTTATTTTCAGCTTCTATGTGGCTGCCCTGCCGGTCTGCCAGAACCAGATTGGCCCATCTAAACAAAGGAATAAGAACAACAATTATTATTGATCAAGTTCTCGACATAAATGAAACATGAATCAGAATAAATGGAATAAGAGGTAGCAGTTCATATAAGTTAATTGAATCAATTTTCCTCTTGAAATAGTCTCATTTGCTTAAAGAAAAAGCTGTGAACACATGATGAGAAGGTTTACCTGACTTCTTCCCGATGGTCCGGCCAGTCCACCACGGCTCAAATCTGATAGCAAGAGCAGCACATCATAAATAATTTTGAACATCACCAGATGACAGTCAGATTAGCACAAGATAGCAGGCTGCAAGACGTATTACCTGGTGCTGGCAGATACATGCTGTTTCCATTAATATGATACATGGGGATATAATATCCAGCTGGCATAGCAACAACAGGCCGCACAACATAGCTGATGAGACACAAGATGCAAATAAAGTTAGAAAAGAGAATAAAATATATTACTCGATCTGAAATGTAAAACATTATATATGTGTCGATAGCTTAGAAATTGATCGAGATAAACTTGAAGCTGGAAGAGCATAAGTGTTATTCTCGTGCCTAGCATGCTGGTCCCAGCTTGTGAAATAAGAAGAATGAACAGCCTGCATGCGGTAGACACGATTAAACCTACTACAACAAAATCAATTAGTAATTTTATACTAGTGCAGTATATATAGCTTACTGGAGAAAGTTGTTGTCTCTGTTCATACATGCGGTTATAGTCTTCAACAATAGGATCTCCTGCAATAGGGATAAAAACATGAATAATTGAAAATTTTAAAGGTTGATGGATTTTGATTGGAAACAGTACGTAGTTATTGTGGCGAAGAACGAAATAATTTTTGGTTAGTGCCCGAAGCGAGGAGTATATGTTCAAATGACCATGCATGACATAAAAGATAAATCCGCATATAGTACTAAGGGGCAGAATTTGTAGCCAATACTAACCCAAAATAAGAAGATGTACGACTGTCAGAATTACTTAATGATGAAAGGCATTACTTAATGATGAAAGGCAGAACCATCCAATAATATTACCATTTGCAAATCACACTCATTTGCATGTTATTGGCAAACAGCTGAAAGAAGGGCTTCAGACTTAATACAGAAAATTAACTATCTAGGGTGGATCAGAAAAAAATAATTCACATCAGGGCCACTGACATTAGAGACACCAATCATTAAATATCTAAAAATCCTATACATCTGACACTTTGTTGCAGCATAGTTAATTTGTCGCATAAGACTATTGTAATATACAAAAAGTCATCGGACACCATTTAGGAGATTATATTCTACTATATGCTTGTTATTTACTCCAATGTTGTTCATCCTTTAAATGAAAATACAACCCTAGCTAGCTAGTGAAATAGATGCCACAAAAACTATGTAGCCTTTACTTTTATCACAAAGAAAATAGGGGAAAATTATGCAGAGCGATAAATGAAATCAGTTTTGAAGATGAAGAAAGATGGACAAAGAAAATTATTCAATAAATTAAATATTGATGCCCTGTGTATCAAACCCTAATTATTCAATCAGTTTTGAAGATGAAGAAAGATAGACAAACGAAATATGTAGAGCGATAAATTAAATCAACATCAGATCTGCGACTTAAAAAAAAAAAACAGGACTGCTACACATATACAGACCAGCTACACATATATATAGCACATGCATGTAATGTGACCAAGAACAATAATAAAAAGATGGTGGCTATATACTTACATGGCTAGATCATTGTGTTAAACAGAAATAGTAGACGATATGATTGAGATGGATAAACTATAAGTAATGCAGAAACTCCTAAATACGAAATTAATGAATAACAAGATGGTTGGAATTTTGAAGATAATTTACTCACTTCGAGCAATCTTATTAGCCTTTTCATTCCCCTCAGGAAGAGCAACTCGACACGCCTTCCCACAGATCTGATTATGGTGTGTTTAAGTAAACAAGGTTAACAGTCAATATTCATGGAGCATCGAGGAGATCGATCAGAAAGGCAAATAAAGCTCAATAATAATTCACTGGACAAGAATGTATATATCATGGGTATGCCATGTTAACGTAGTCATATATCCAGGGCGTGTACATATGGAACCATATTTTACATTTTTTTTTTTACAAAGGGGCTACATTTCACAAGAACTACCATTTTTCGGTCAAGGAGAGAAATAAGGGTGAAATTTCACCAATAACAAGTATCCGATACAGCACGAAGACTACCAAGAGGTACAATTAATAGACTAAAATGATCAAGTCGGTAAAGTTAACTAGCTCATTATACAGATAAGTAGTCAATCAATCACATGAAAGTGAAATGAAATTAAAGATGTTAGAATGGCTGGAATTTCTTATGTCCATTATTCCATATTAACGATTAAAATTCAAAAGGGCGCAAAATCAATCATATATCCTGATCTATCTATGCATGGTGTGAATGTGATATCTGCTGGTTACCATAAAATGGGTAGTAGATTAGGCACAGCACGGCGTACACATAGAGTTGATGCATGAGCGGGAAGTGCACAGTAATATAATGAACCTATATCCTATATATGCATCCAGTCAAATATGTCAAGAAATTAAAAACAAATTAAAAGAATTCATCCAAGCAATGCAATTTAATTTGGGGTAAGCACAAGCACACGAGACCTTCACATTGCCGAACTCAGCGACGGCCTTGCTGGCCATGGCGGCGTCACGGTAGGCCACGAAGCAGTAGCCTTTGTTCTTCCCCGTCGTTCTATCCCTGATGATGCGGACCTCGGTGATCTCACCTGCCGCCGAGAGAGCCGCCCTGACGTCCTCTTGCGTGGCGTCCCTGCCAAGCCCGCCGACGAACACCTCCCTCATCCTCTTCCGCTCCGCAGCAGACATTTCTGTCGTCGCAGCCTTACCCTCCCTCGCCGCCACCACATCCGTGCTCAGCACCACCGGAGGGACGGCACGACGATGAGCATCGCTGCCCGTCGCGGCGGGCTCCCCGCCGGCTATGTTCTTGGCTTCTTCCCCCGCCGCCGCCACCATCTCCTCCTTGCCCAGAAAGGATCCATGGGCAGCAGGAGGATCCGCATCGCAGCCGGCGGCCGGCTTCTCCTGCGGAATCTCGCCCGGTTCTAGCTCCTCATCGTCGTCCCCCAGCTGCAGCATCGGCGACGGTCCGTCGGCAGGCGAAGCCATACCTCCGCCGCTTTGGTCTCCTTTCGAGCTGCCGGCGACGGTGTTGCCTTGGGGACAAGCGGCTTTCTTACAACCTTCAGCACTTGCATCGGTGGCGGCGTGGCCATGGTCCGTGGACATGGACGACGGGTTCTGGAGGTCCACGGCCCGAGGAGAAAGCGGCGGCGCGTCGTCGTAGAGTTTCTCGTTGTCCTCGTCCGCGGCGGCCGAGGACAGCGGCGGGGAGGAGGAGGAGGAGGAGGAGGCAAGTTTCTCGCCCGCGGGAACGGGAGCGGGAGCGCGAGGAAACGCGGCTTCCGCTTCCGCGTCGGCTTGAGACACGACGGTGTGGGCTAGGAGCATGAGGTAATCGGCATCGGCAGCCCCGGCGACGGGTGGGGGCGGCGGGATCTGCAGGCGGCGGGGGGCGGATGGGGCTGGGGCTGGGGCTGGGAGAGCGGCCGGACGGGGGACGACGACGGCGGGGATGGTGGCGGCCTGCCTGGGTCTACGCGGGGTCCGGCGCCTCCTCAGGGGCACCGGCACAGCCAACGGCAGCTGCAGCTCCCGCGGCGTCGGCGTCGGCCGGGCTTGGTGGTGGTCCATCGACGACGACGACGGAGAGGCTGCAGCCTGCAGGGGGGGATCGGAGGAGGGGGGCTGCGCGGACGCGGAGTGAGCGAGTGGGGGGGGCGGACTGCGTGCGTGAGCGTGACGACGGAGTGTGCTCTTGCTCTGGAATGGAAAGGGGACGAGATCAGGAGCCGCGTCTCGCCTCGCGTTACAGAAGGGGCCGGCCGGCCGGGGTGAGGCCGAGACTGCGGAGCGAGGACAGGACGGGGGCGGTGGTGGGGCCCGCGCGCCCGACATTTGTCCTCGCCTCAGGTGGAGGACGTGGGTCCTGGCGAAGCAACCTCGAGAGCCGTGCCTCGGTCGTCATGCCCTCGGTGCCGGTGGTCACCAGGGACCAGGGCCGTTGCGGCGGACTTTGCGGTTGCAGCCCTAGCACACAGGGACGCACAGCAGCAAAAACGGCGCTGTCTGCCATGGCCCATGGTTTTGTGTCTCCACCGCTCTGTAGCACCCCAGACCAGACCCCACCCTCCCTGGTTCAGTTCTCCCGCGCCGGCGACCAACGACAACGTATTAATAAATAAGATATTTCGAAAAATTTGAAAATTTCAAACTAAATTTAAATATGTTTAAATTGATTTTTTTTTTAAAAAAAAATTAGTGTTATTTCGCTAAAAATAAACTTCTAATCTATCATCACTCATCACAAATTTATGTAATATCAACGCAATAACACAATATATATCATTGCGGTAAGCCGGTAATACAGCGGGCTGATAGTAGTGGGCGAGCTGTATATGCTAGTGCCATGGAATGTGTGAGTGAGAAAGTTAAATAAATGTGAAGAAATATAGGGCTTTAATAAGACTAGGAGATATGGTGGGTCATTTTAGTGTGGTTTGAAGTAATTTCGGAGCTAAAAATGAATTTGATCGAAAAATTTGATCGATATAATTTTTTTCGGAGCTCAGCGAAAAATACGAAATTTTGGAAATTGTGGCGAAATTTCGCTGAAAAGAAAACCCTTCATAGACCATGGCGTCACGCCACCAGCAAATAAAGTTGTGCCCGACAATTTAGGATTGTTGTCACTACGAGAACAAAGGAAAAAAACCGGCCTCGGATCGCTCAACATAGCGAAAGGTTAAATTCATCTATATACCTAATATTAAATAAAGAGCCAAAAACCCATTTTATTCTTCATCCACCTCTCCCTGGCTACCCCAGACAAAGAAAAGTTCTTGGGCCTGGCCTGCTTTTTTTTACTTCTCAAACTGTAGCACACTCCCTCCGTGTTTTATACGTGTGACCCGGACTCATGACCATGACTATATGAGTTAGAACAATTTGCGGCTACCGATGATCAATAGAAAGTCTGATTCTTTGATATATTGGGTTGTGCCCTCCGTGTAACCCAGACTCATGATTCGTGCTCGTAGATGGTGAGCAACACGTCAGATGCCCATGTTGCCTCCACATTTCAATTCCAGACTCACGATCCTGCTCAAGTCACCATCGGGGGTGGGCAGCCTATGCCTGTCACGCCGCCTTGGTGTGCCAGGACGCGAGTGGATGTCGTGCCACCAGCCATAAGGGAGGAAGAAAGGCTTACGCCGTTGTCCACAGGGAAGAGGAAGAGGAGCTCACGGTACCGACCATGGGGAAGAGGAAGAGGAGGTTGCCAGCCATGGGAAAGAGAGCGCGCGCCCACCGCCGCTCACTCTCAGGGAAGAGGCTCAATATAGGGTCCAATTCCACTCAATACGAAGGGGTCAAGCTCTGTATTGGGACGTGCCCCTTCCAGTTATAGTTCAATACCAAGGAATTGGGTCTTCAATGCCAAATCTAAATTCCATGTACATCCAAACAACATCATTGAGGAAACATGATTACAATTCCAATGTCTGATCTCCAATATCTACATCCAAGCAAGGTCTAAAATATTTTACGGGGTACAACATTTTACATCACTAGCAAGTATGCAAAAATTAAACTCTGTATTATCGCTAGACTACCTCCCCCACCCCAGCAGCCACGAGAAGGCCACACATGGGCGCACATGCACAATCGCACGGTATCCCATCTAGGAGGTGTGGGTGCACAGGCTCCCCACCCCTAGAGGTGGCCTCCCCCACACTCGCACAGATGGAGAGCAGAATGTCAGATGCTCGCGTTGCCTCAATATTTCAATTCCATTCTTTTGCACCCAAACAGAAAATGGATTTCAGCTACTATTGCTAGTCCAAAAGCTAATTCAATGGTCATCCAAACAATAGTATTCGAATATGGCCATTTCAATACCATGGCTACTTTGGTATTGAACCCAATTCAGTTCTAGCTCCCCCAATATCTACATCCAAATGGACTCTAAATGAGTTTGTTGTAGTTTTTAGTAGCACTCTCTTGTCTCACGCATCGATGTCAACAATAATGGAAGTGACCTAGTCCATGGTAGTCAAAGGATCACAAAGAAATCCAAATGCTACTAGTTTCTTTAGGATGATGTTATGCGAGGTAGGAAAGTAGTAATCATTGCCCCTTGATGAGCAACAAGTTTCGGCAGTGTTCACTCTCTACTCTAAAGCTCTTGTTTGTTAGGACTTCACCTTAGCTTTGGCTTCATGACATGATACTATTGTAGAAGCCACCAACATAAAACACCTCCAAAGTAGCCAAAAAATACTAAAAGAAAGTGAAAGCCATATGGGTTCCCCATCATGAGGCCTTTGGCTGCGGTATCTACACATAGTGTGGTTATTGTGTTGTGATGCAATGCATGTAGCATTGCTCCATAGCAAATGTGACATGCATGGTTTTAGGTCTCAGTCTGATACCCCAATAATGCACATGTTTAGGGAGTTTGGGTGGAGTCATTCAATTTCTTCATCCCCTTTAACCTAGTGGCTTATTAAGCATGGGGTGTCCTCTTTCTCTCCTTTTGGTAGGAGAGAGTGCCCTCATTAGCTAGACCCTAGCTTCGGATCTTTATGTGATTCCTGCTCTTATCATTATGAAGCTGGTGTTACCATCCAATTATCTTAGGCATATTCCCTCATGGCATTCCTAGCCCCTGTCTCGGCCTTTTGTTTAACAGAGCAACCACTCGGTTACCACCACATCCGTGGGTGCCCACTCATGGTCTTTGGACTAGTCCTCTTGCATTGTATGCATTAGTGCATATATGTGTGGTGAACTCTAGTTAATTCAGACTTGGTGCTTTGACGTGTCAACAAAAAAGTATGATTTGGGGACTATAGACTTGCCCTCGGCCTAGGTACTTCATATAGAAGTGAAATTATCCATTATACTCCATAGAAAATCATCGTCTTCCATGTGTGTGTTTTGTGAGGAGTTGCTTGAGTGAGGGCCATAGCCTGTTGTTGTTTCAATGGGTCTATCATGGTCCCTAGTAGGAGGGCAAGAGATTTTATGTTCCTTCTATGGAGGAATATCTCATGCATATTTGGAATCCATCTAGCATTTTGACCATATGTGGATATCTGATCTTTCATTCCCTATGGATGGAACTATTAGGAAATCTTGGTCTGACACAATAATAGTAGCTAGGCCTAGAGTCAAGATCAACTCTAGATGGCTTCATGTAAGTGGATACAAAGAGAGGTACATCTCTAGATATATTTTAATTGAATATATCTAACCTACCTCATTATGGTTGAAGTGGGGGTATCTATAGGATGCCATTCTAGTGATCTTGATGGACATGTACCATTATACCCTACCTTCTAGATAATAAATAGTCTTTGCACCAGTAAACCTTGCAATAGTGGTAGAGTCTAGAGTCCTAGCTTGGACTAATGTTGTTCCTACAATGTTGTTGACACAGAAAGAGTCTTGGTTTCCATCTTCTGCCCTCTTTGTGGTAAGGAGTTCCATGAAACCTATAGAATTTTGCATAGTTAGTTGGATTGTATTCATTTGTGTGTTCTCCTTTCATCTGGCCAAGATCCCTAGGACTACTCATTTAGGGTTCTCTGAGATAGCTACAATGGCCCTTTGGTATATTTGTTTCTTTATTTTTAATTTGAGAATTTAACTACCATGCGATATGAAAAGTGATGAAACAAGAGAAACTTTTCATAGGACACCAAGTTTAGTCCTAATTATTTCTTGAGGATGTTACTACCAACCCACTCAAGATTTCCTTTTCTGCATTTCCCACAAGGCTTCAAAGACCTGTATTATGTTCAGGAAAATATCAAACTCATGTCCACAAGATTAAATAATGAGTACGTCAAGTGACATCATGACACATATGCCACCCAAAATCATGCCTTATATCCTTCAAGACTGTAGTTGATATTGTTTTGGTATTATGGATATTATTTGTGCTCAATGTATTTTAAAGCATATAAAGATAATTATTCTTTTAACACTCTTCAATGCATTCATCTAAGTAGTGTAGAAATTGGAATGTTATGCTAAACTCTAGTAGCTAAACCATAGACTAAACTTTAGTTATTGGATGTTTGGTTTGGGTGACCAAAAGAAGCCTTTTAGTTTTTTCAGTCAGGGTGTTTGGCTAAATGGGACTAAAAGGTTCGGTTTAGCTCCATCTAGTTCGGTTTAGCTCCATCTATTTCAGTTTAGCTCCGCCTTGGTGACGAAACTTTAGCTCCTCTTTTATTCCCATTTAATTCATGTGTTTGGTAAAAAATGACTTAATGGACTAAAGTTAACTAACTAAAACTTTAGCCACCCAAACCAAATAGGCCCTGTCGGTCAGCTTTATAAGGTGCATACGTGTATCAAGATTCAAATTTCACAATCTTAGACATTTTTAGTTATTGCAACACAAACTTGATATGATCATTAGTTTTGTAATCAAATGCAGTATCCAATAAGTCTATAATAGTTATAAGCAATATTATTACAAATAAATGAATGGTCAAAATGCCACTTAGGAGATTGTGTCATGTCAAACACTGTGCCTTTTAAACAGGATGGTGGGAGTAGCTAGCAAACTAGTTGTATTGTTGAGAGTGCCCTAGGTACGGTGCAGTGGCAGATTTACTTGACTAACAACTTTATATATGTCAATTCTATTGATCTATCTGAAAAATTCTATAGTTGCACTTATTATAGGATGGAACTAAGTTTTTTTATTGCAGAAATAGCATTTAGTGCCTTTGCATATATATGAGTTATACATTAAATAATATCCAGGGAGTAATTAACTAATCACAAGTTTGCATAGAGGATGGACGAGAACAAGTGTATATATGTAGAATGTTTCGATTTACTGCCTTTGCATATATGAGTTATACATTAAATATCCACTATTACAAGCAGGGGCAGATCCAAAGGGGGGCTGGGTGGGCTCCAGCCCCCTGAGTGTCTGATTTTGTCCATTAAATTAGTATTTAATTAATTTTAAATCTTTATTAATCTCTAGCTTTAATCCTAAATGATCACTATTTAGCCCCCCTCCCTTTATTCCCATCCTGAATCTGCCACTGATTACAAGTACCATAGTAATTAGTAATTAATAACAAGTTTGCATAGAGGAGGATGGATGAGAACAAGCCCTTGTATATATGTAGGCAGAGAGCTAGGATGGATGAGAACAAGATAGGTGTAGAATATCATCCGATCCTGCACACTACTGGTCTTCGCATCAAGCGGATATATATATGATGGCAAAGATGATGGGCAGCTCTAGTAGGAAGTCGACCTTGATCCTCCTACTGATCGTCGTCCTCATCGCCTCACGTAAGTACAGTTTATATGTATAGTTGATCGATCTGGTCATCATCATCTCGGCAATAATGTAGCTTCACAGCTTGCAACTTGCATGCATCCATCTTCGCCATCCTGCTTAGATCCTCTTCTCCTATATGTATAACTAGCAAACATGTCCGTGTGTTACAATAAGATTTATATCTTGTGTCATTTTGTTCTAATTAATAACTTTAGAACCAGACTCCGTTTGTTGGCTGGTCGACATCGCAATCTAAGTCACATGAGTACGGTTCATGAGTTCAAGACAATTAAGTTGTTTGAATTTAAATCTCGTACTTAAGAAAGATAGATGACTTATAATTAGCAACATAGCAGTGGTTTAATTGCCAATCCTTAATAAATCCAATGCTACCTATTTCAGTTTTCAACGTAGCCCTCTCTTTGAAAAAAAGAGACAAAGATATGACAGAGAATTCCCCCACTCTACCTCATATATATTTATATATGAAAATTACAATAAAAAAGATTATAAGTGCATGTGAATTAATAAATAATCAGGGGTAGAGATGTTTGTGCAACTTGCAAATTATGCTTTTTTTAATAAAAAAAAGGTGTGTTGTTTGATGCAAATCGCGGTAACTCCAATATATAGCAGTAGTAAATACAATCTTCATCAAAGGAAAAGGAAAATCAAATACAATATATTTCCCTACCGACAAAAAACAATGCTTAGCGGAGAACTGCTGGCACATAATGTTTTTTTTTTCTACTCTAGAACCGGCTGGCCTGGTGGGAATACGTGAGCTGTAGGCTTGAGTGTTACTCCGTCATGAGCCAGAATAGAGACCTCGTTGGCCCATATAATCCCAAAAAAAAAAATCATGAAAGAAAAAAGAGGTGGACATGAAGATGGAAAAACATAAACGATAACCGAGTCGATCTCCTTTTTTTAGCAAAAATTTTGGTTCTTTATTATTAAGGAAAAGATAGATTAGGTCATAATATATGATGCTCTAGTAGTCTAATTTCCATATATATATATATATATATATATATATATATATATATATATATATATATATATATATATATATATATATATATATATATATATATATATATATATATATATATATATATATATATATATAATTCCATCGCGCTACGACTAATTCGGTATTACGATGCATATATATGCAGAGGATGAGGCGAGCATTGGAGTGGACGCTGCTTGCAACAACCTTCCAATTAACTGCTATATAAAGTGCCTGCGGCCGGGCGCATGCAACAGGTGCTGCAAGCAAAGTCACTTCGTCCGTGGAGAGTGCATTGGCTGGGACTGCTGGTGCTGCAGAAGCTAGACCTCTTCTGATCTGACCAAGGAGATATCTTGTAATAATAATAAAATTATTATTATTATTATCTGTGGGTACCAGCATCGATGATATACTTGTAATAGTAATAATAATAAAATAATTATTATTATTATCTATGGGTACCTGTCAACGATCGATCCCTTGGTTTGGGTACTCAGAGATGGATCGATCCATTCCTTGCGTGCAGCCTCCCAGAATGATACATATCTAACTCCAATAGTTTGCTAAAACTCAATTGGCAAATCTATAGTTTTGCCAAGTCTTAAAACCAAATGCCAAGTAAAAAAAGAGGCCTTCTCCAACAATTTGCTATTTGAGCTTGGCAAAAGAACTTGGCATTCTAGGATTTTTGCCAAAATCACAAAATTGAGTCTCCAACAAATTGGCAAAACTAGTTGTCAAATTGGGATACACATGATGCCAAGTGATGGAGGACTTGGCATATTTGCCAAGTGAAGGGGGAATTTTGCCAAGCTCACAAAATTACCAAGTAGTTTTGCCAACTTGTTGGAGGCTGTTTTTTGTGGTTTTGGTAAAAATCCTATGATGCCAAGTACTTTTAGCAAACAGTTGGAGTTGGGGAAATTAACAAATTAATTTACTCAACCGAAAGAACTTCAACAGAAAAAATAGCTCAACTAATATAATATGTCAACTAAAGAAACATGATCAAGTACAATTTTTTTTGAGATACATATATACCCGCAGCACATCCAGTTAAGAAAAAATGTTACACCCAAAAAAACTTCGAAATTGTAACGCTAGATTATTAGAAACTTGAAAAGGACACAAACTTAGGTAAAAATCTAGTTATAAGAAAACCAAAGCAGGGATCAACAATTGACTGTTTGCTATATGTTTGGTAGAGAGAGTGATGTTACCACTCCTTTTGCTCCTCACCACCGCGCGCTGTTGCTACTGTCTAGGGGCTTTTCTCCTTCTCCGGCAAAGTCTACCGGTGGCAAGGAGAGGGGACTCCTCTCTTTTTATGGCAGTTTTTATATGTCCAGTTTGCATAGGGTTTTAGCCCAAATAAATCTACAATCTAGATTTCTCAAAAAAAAATCTACAATCTAAATCAGAAGATTTTCAGTGGGAATCTTGTTACATGAGATGACTTTGATAATTGTCACAATAAAATGGCTATTTCCTTTGTAAAGATACAGTGTTTCCAAGAGTGTGCAGGTACATGCAAGTTCTAGCATCTCCATCAGGCCAAGTCCCACTCTATATCTGAGTAGTGGAGTAATAAAATTGCCTTCACTTTTTCATTGGCTATCCAAATCCTTCCTGCACTGCTCATTCCCATGGGGTCAAGTAGGGTGCCTCTGCTTTTTTATTAGATCGTTTTCCACCTGAAAGGATCAAGATGTCTTTCGTGAGTTATTGTTTTAACGTTAGGTAATTTTAGTTATATGGGTCTAATCCTACAATTTTAGTTATTTGATATATAAATATATATATAGGCTGGAGTTATAGTTATTACATTTGATAGTTTGGTGTTACAGTTTATCCAGTGAAAGCGAGAGAGGCAGCATATATCCGATAAACTAAAGTGTAATAAAAACTTAAAGAACTGTGGATACACAGAATCTTTGTACCACACAAAGAATAAAGTGTAATAAAAGAACATAAAATAATCATTAAAATTTGCATCAAAATTACATATACTTATCATTTTTAAAAATAGCAAAGTATATATGCTTCTAAATTATCACTGTTGCACAAAGGGCTTTTTGTCCCGGTTGAAACAGGCCTTTAGTCCCGGGCTATAAGCCGGGACAAAGGTTTCGGGACTAAATGTCCCACCTTTAGTTCCGGTTCGCAGGCCCGGGACTAAAGGGGCCTTTAGTCCCGATTGATAATACTAACCGGGACAAAAGGGCTCACCAAAGTTTTTTTTCTTTTTCCTTTTTCTTTTCAATTCATTATTGATTTGGTTTTCAGTTATATTATTTTCCAATTTATTCTTCGCTGCTATTATCTGTATACGTTGCACCTATACGCGAGCGTTATTATTGCACACAAATAAAGTATGAAACTATATATATATATATATATATATATATATATATATATATATATATATATATTATAGAGCTATACATATATATATATACACATTACATTTACAATAATATACAAGTAATCAAGTGTTCGGCCGCCGGTTAAAGGTTATACAAATGTTTGCCCGCCACTCAAAGCTCATACAGGTGTTCGTCCTTGTTTGCACTATTCAATCTCAACCTAGGGTTGTAGTGGAACTCGGCGTCTTTCGTGATGACATGATCGTTGATGAAACCTGCGATGCGACGAGTATTGTGTGGTTGAACACTTTTTCTTTCAATTCCCACTCCTTCCATTTGCATTAATTAAAGGAAAATATATTAATATATATAAGATTTATTTAGTTTCAACAAATAAATAAGATATGAATTTAATGTATACACATGTTACTTACTTTGAGCATCTGTTTAGAAGGTGTAAATTTGGTATACCGCATGTACTTGCAAATGTAGTATCCACATAAATTGGTACCATATGGCTGCCTGGGCATCCACCTATGTAGAATAGGAGCGGGAAGTGGTGTTTTCAGATCTGTATGATATCTTTGTACGAACCAAAGCCCAAGCCCTGCCAAATAAGTCGGTCGTTGATTAGGTATAGCATAGTAAAGTAAAAGAGCATGCATCGATATTTAAAGAATGATATAACTTACCTCTAGATCATGTCTATCATGTCTTGGTATATTGTCAGCTCTTTTCTCATTGAGTCCCAGACACATATACATTGGTCCTTAATCTTAATCTCAATGAGTATCCAGTGATCCCTGCATTTGTTTATGGAGTCAACATATATATTGTGTTAGTTGCAACTGTTTGAGGCAGCCTCACATGGTGCCTCCCATGGTTGCAAGTCACACAATTTTCACATGAAATGCACTTGTGTGTGTGTGGCCTCCCACAAATAATAAATTGGGCCCAAAAACTAGCAAAAGAACAATTTGAACCTATGGAGCCGCCTAGGCAGCCTCAAACAGTTGCAACTAACACAATTTTTCGCGCAAAATGTACAGGTGCGGCCATGGGGTTTCAAACTGCAACCTCAGGCCTTGTGTATACCTACCCTGACCACTACACCACCAAAGGCACTAGCCATTAAAGGGTAGAAACATTGTCCCCTATTCACTTTACTCAATTTCAAAATGAGTATTTGAGACCTTAAATGAATTCAATAAAAAAGGTTTCAACTACAAAGTTGAAGATATCGTTGAGTACTTTAGCTTTGGTTTTGATTGTTTCTTCATTTGAGATCATTTGAAAAAATTAAGTTTCAAAATGTTAGAAATTCGAATAGAATTTTACTTAGATAAATGATTTCAAATAGAAAAGTTGGTAACTACAAAGTTGTAGAGCTCTTCGAGATATTCAACTTTGATATAAACTTTATCTATCCGACTTTATTTGACAAAGTTATAAATTTTACTGTGTTGTACTCCCTCCATCACGAAAGAGTCAATTTCTAGAGTTGTTCTAAGTCAAATTTTTTAAACTTTGACCAAATTTTTAGAAAAAAATGTTAAGATTTATTGTATCAAATTAATATCATTAGATTCATCATAAAATATATTTTCATTGATGCACATTTTATGTCATAGATGTTGTTACTCTTTTCTATAAAGTTAGTTAAACTTAAAAAAGTTTGACTAGCGTGGATTCTAGGAATTGATTCTTTCGTGGACGGATGAAACCTATTTATAGCAGCGGCTCTAGATCCCGCCGTCTCTAGAAAAAAACATTTGTAGAGGATGGCTAGATCTAGAGCCGCTTCTAAACACAATGGCATTTTTAGAGGCAGCTGAAAATAACAACTGCCCCTACAAATATATTTCTAGAGGCGCTCGTTTTGCAAACCAATAGAGGCGCGGTTGAAAATAACAGCTGCCCCTACAAATATATTTCTAGAGGCGCTCGCGGTTTTAGTCAGAGCCACCACTGTTTAAAAAGGAGGCGCCTATACAAATGGTTGTAGTAGTGAGAGGTGTGTGTGGCAATTATGAGGGAAACAATGAATGGGTATGCAGAGTATATAGAGTAATTGTTAACTGAAGTCTATCACAACTAAATAAAGATAAGAAAATATCTATAGGACTACTATGTTAGAGCATGGAGAAAATTGGAGAGGGCATAGGTAAGCAATTTTAAATTTTTTTAGAACACAGACCTTAGTCCTGCTTATATTGAAAGCAAATGAGTTTTGCTGGGGATACCAGCTTTACACAGCAACATCAAAAGAGCAACAGTCCAGAAAAAAACAAGACACCACCAGGATACCAGCTCCTAGAAAAGAGAAACAAAAGAACTACTTTGTAGCCAACAGCTGTACTACTTTCACCTCTTGCTCAAAACACCTCTAAGCCAAAAAGAGCCTGACTCAAGCGCCAAACAGCTGCACCCAGAAAAACTCAGAAAGTCACAGTCACCAAGCATTTAGGCCTTCCTTCAACTTCGCGATGACGTCCTTCATCTTCAGACTGTCCTCCGGCTTCAAGAACTTCATTCACTGTGAAAGAAATCCCATGATCATGTAAGCGATCACTTTTGGGGATTTAACTAATACATCATTAAAGACCCAGTTGTTTCTTGTCTTCCACAGACTCCAGGAAACACTGGCTAGAATGAAAAAGGATGACAGATTATTAATATTGCCAGAACCAATCTCCATCATATCTCATGCTAACTCTAACCCAAACCCAAATTACTTGGGCAATATTGCAATTGAAAAAAAGATGATTCCTAGTTTCTAGTCTGCCACAGTATTTGCAATTCTCACAGCCTTTGCCTTTCCTAATTTTGTACTGATCACCAGTGAGTACCCTATTGTGCCAAAGCATCCAAAGAAAGATTTTAACTTTCAAAGGCAACTTCGTTTGCCACAGCTCAGTCATTCTAGTATCCACCTCTCCAGAATTTTTGATCATCCTATATATAGATTTTGAAGTGAACTTCCCAGAAGGGGTTATCGTTTGCCGCAGTATTTGCAATTCTCACAGCCTTTGCCTCTCCAGAATTTTTAATTAGATGCAAGCCTAAGATTATCTATGAATTTCTAACACTTATATCACTTTTGTAGTGTTTGTACAAACCTTTTGTTGATAGACTAGTATAACAAGTAGTATTAATCAATTACAGATTTAATAATTGTTGCAACCTTTTTCTAAAAGAGTAAAGAGACACCGCCTAAACATTATCATTCATGTTGCGTGGATGGTGTAATTAATTACCTTATAGATATTTGACTAAACTAACTTTACTGCACATGCTTAACTAGGTACCTCATTGTGATTGATGATGTCTGGACCGTACGAGCATGGGAGGCAATCCAGTCTAAGTTGCCAGAGAATAACGAGGGGAGTAGAGTCATCGTGACCACTAGGATACAAACAGTGGCCAGTGCATGCAGTCATGATTGTGCTAGTGGCCATTGCATTCATAAAATGCAACCGCTCAAGCTTGAATACTCCAAGAAGTTGTTCCTCAGCAGTGTTTGGCTCCACGGATGCATCCTACCCCAAGGAGTTTGAAGGTGTAATGGGCGACATCTTGAAAAATGTGGTGGGCTGCCATTGGCCATTGTCAGCATTGCTAGTGTTTTGGTTGGGTACAAATCACTGGGAAGCAAAGATAAGTGGGATATAATATGCAAATCAATTGGCTCTCAGATGGAGAGACACCCTACCCTTGAAGGGATCGATGAATCATATAGTCACACTTAGCTACAATCACCTCCCACATGAGCTCAAGGGTTGCATGATGTACTTTAGCATTTTTCCAGAGGACTATGTATGTGATCAGAAAGGACAGACTATTGAACAGATGGATGGCTGAAGGATTGGTTCATCAAAAGCGGGGTTGACTTTATGGGAGGTTTGCAGAGTCTTACTTGGACGAACTCTTGAGTAGGAAAAATGATTGAAGAAGCAGACCATTTTGGTGGCTATGCCTGGAGGGAGCAAACATACAGTGCATGACATGCTTCTTGAGGTCATGGTATACGTCCAAGTCGTTGGAAGCTAACTAATTTCTTAGCCTGCATGGAGGGCAGTATAAAGGGATGTTGTATGATAAGATCCGTCGCCTCTCCATCCATGCTGACGTAGAAAGTGTAGATTCTGAAGGAAAGAGAAATTTTGAAGGCCGCCAAGGCGAGGATAATTTGAACATACAACATGTTCGATCACTGAGCATGTTCCAGCTCCATGGGAAACACAAGCTCCTGAAAAAGCTAGGCAACTTCGTCCTCTTGAGGGTGCTTGACCTAGAAGACTGCAAGGGAGTAACAAACAAGCATGTGAGGTACGCCTGCAATCTGTACCAACTTAGGTTCCTGAGCTTGAGGGGCACAAAAATAAGCAAGGTGCCTCGACAGAATCTAGAGCACTTACAAATACTCGATTTAGAAAAAACACTGCTTACTGGGCTACCAAAAACTGTCACAAAGCTAGAGAGAATTGAGTACATACGATTCTCCAGCAAGGATGATTATTGGGGTACTATGTGGACTATGCTCCAAGGAATTAACAAAATGAAGGCCTTACTTATGTCTTGGGAATTAATGATTCTAAAGTTGCCCAAGAGGTAGGTGAACTTGAGCAACTGGAAGAGTTAGTCTTGTCAATCTACAACAAGGCCATTGGTGAGGAGGTTCTCAAACAGCTTGCTCTATCCATCAGTATAGGAAGTCATGGAAGTAGTCATGATGGTGGGAAGATACTGAACTTTCTCCATCACCAACCAACACCACCGCGACTCCTCCGAACCCTTTGGATCAGAGGTGACATCGTCGATGGGTTGCCTAGGTGGATCAGATCACTCACACATCTTGTTAGTTTTACTGCGGCGACGACAACCCTTATTGATGATGAGCTCTTTGGCGTCTTGTGTATGCTGCCCAACCTCAAGACATTGTACGTGACTTGGGATTGCTACAGGGGTGATGAGCTGGTTGCAAGGACCAGCCACAAATTTCCGATGCTCAGACACCTGAAACTTGGAGGTTATCTACTCGCAGTTATCCAATCGAGGAAGGATCCATGGCAATGCTTGAGATGCTTGACCTGGACTTTAACCACAGGTCCATATACGTGGCGGAGAGGAGCATCCTTGGCATTGAACACTTGACCAACCTGAAAAAGGTTACGCTCAAATGTCGTGGCGACTATCATGCACCAATCAACACAGTACTTGAGCAGCTAAAGGCTGAGAATGATAGGCCCTCCAGGTCCACCAAATTCCAAATTTCAGTGAAATATCTGTAATTGTTTCATCGCCTTTTTTTTATTTTTCAGAACATCAAAACTGGTTCTTCATGTCTGTTTGTACCTAGTACTGCTGCTTTATTTCCCTCGTGAATGTATCTTCGCTTTAAAAAAGTCAAACATCTTATAATTTGGAATGGAGGGAGTATGTACCTCCTGCAATGTGAATTTAAGGGACTGGATGATGTCCGGATCACCACCAGAGCTCCTCCGGACCATTTGCACCTCGACCTTATCCACGATCTCCCATCACCCTTCCTGCATTATCTCCCGTGTCACAGGAGGAGGTTCTTCTCGGCCGGGCATGGGCGGCTCGCAAAAAACGGTACCTGGTGGGTGGCTGCAGGAATGCGCAGCGGCTGGGCATGGGTCAATGACTCAATGCGCAGGAATGCTGCCATCCCAGGATTGCAGGGCAGGTCGCCGCACAATCAACTCTAACTCCAAGCCACACGTTGACTTAAGCAAGTATAATAATACTAGGTTGTAAGCACGCTAAATGCTGGAGTGGAGATAGGAGAGGAGATAGAAGAACCGGACTATAAACTTATAACTGACTTAGAGATAAGAACTGAGAAACTTGTAATAGAGACAAGTGAGTCATATATTAATGTTGAATAGCTAACTAATATATATAGATAGCCTGAGAGGGTATGCTGCAAAGATCGTAGTTGCTAGTAGTCGGATGTATTATTAGCTAGCCTTGCTCTGAGAGAGCAGGTGGTGCAGCCTATTGTTCCTACAAGACGATCAAAGAGGGCCTCCTGGCGCCCAAGTTGCAGAGAGGGCCTGCCTGATACGCATGTAGGGGAGTATGAGATCTACTATCCTTTAGGTGCCTCAATTTTTTCATTTCTTTTGAGGCGATCGATCTCAGTCGTTGGATCTTGATCTAACACCCCAGCAGACCCTATGCCTATTCATCTCCTTCCTAGGATCGTCGTCTTCCATCCTTCCTCCTGCGTTCTCTAGCTCATTCTCGAACACCTCTGCCTCCCGCCGGCCTCCTCTAGTACTCTAGCCCATTCTCAGACGCCCTGTCTCCTGACTGCTTCCTCCAGCCGCGACGGCATTCCCACCGCCAGGGCTGCTGGCCGAGCTAAATACAAGGAAAACGTTGAAGTTTGTTGCCATCATCTGTATCCTAAGTCTTGTCATCTAGTTGTCTGGCCCCACCTACTCGACAGCGCTCCACTGGCCCAACCTACCACTACCGTCGAGTCTACCTGCCTCCCAGGCCCTTGCTTCTAAACTCAAAGGAAGAAGCCGTCGCCTGAATACTCTCCTCAATCTCAGGCGATTGAGATGTAGGTATCTACGGTAAGATCTCAGGCCTTCGCCAACTGCATGGGGAGATGTTTACCATTGCCCAAAAGGATTATCCTATTCTGGTAACAGAGTTAAGCAATGAACGCGAAGATGGGCCACGGCAAGGAAGCCGCACCATAGTGCCTAACTCACACACTACCAAGCTAGGGTCGTGTCCTCACTTGGAGTAAAGTCCACCACCGGTCCCTAAACTTTTACTGCCGTGTCATCCCAGTCCCTAAACTCACAATCGATCGTTTAGGTCCTTGAACTTGTTCGTCTGTGTCATCTCGGTCCCTACACTTGTTCAGTTGTGTCAACCCGGTCCCTAAACTTAGAAATTAGAAATCACCCGTTTAGGTCCTCAAATTTGTTCAGCTGTGTCATCCCAGTGCCTAAACTTGGTTTTAAATCTCATCAGGGTCAAAACAAAGCGAAAAACTCTATATCAAAAAATAATTCATAATTTTTTCATATGAACTCGAATGAAGACAAACTTTATACCAAAGTTATAGTCCTCAGCATAATCTACAACTTTGTAGTTGAAATTTTTTTTTATTTGAAGTCGTTTAGTGTTATAAATTTAATTTCAAATTTTAAATTTCAAAATCTATAAACTTATAAAAATATTTTGGGACCCTAAACGATTTTAATTTAGAAACTTTTCAACTGCAAAGTTGTACATCGCGTTGCTGCCTACAATTTTGATATAAAGTTTATCTTCATTTGAGTTCATATGAAAAAGTTATGAGTTTTTTTTCAATATAGAGTTTTTAGATTCGTCCTGTTTTAACCCAGATGAGACTTAAAAACAAGTTTAGGGACCAGGATGAAACAACTGAACAAGTTTGAGAACCTATATGGGAGATTTTTAAGTTTAGGGACCAAGATGACACAACCGAACAAGTTTAGGTACCTAAACGGTCGTTTTGCGAGTTTAAGGACCTGGATGACACATCCAAACCACTGATGGACTTTACTCCCTCACTTGCATAGAATAATTCACACATTAGAATTTGTTTGGATGCATCGATGTCTACCTCAATTTAACTGTGTTGAAGTGCATTGTGATAGACACAACCAACTCACCATGACATCTAATCCCTTAGTGCTGCCTCCGATGGTACTTCATGCCGACCATAACATCTCTCCTCTCCTTCAGGAAGAGCTCATCCTCGAGCGCAAATGCTGGACAGCGCTGTTGAAAAGACTCCACGTCCTCCCAACTTGCCTCACTCGCCGGCAGGCCTTCCCAGCGAACCAGAACTTGCCACTGTCCCCTAGCTAAACGGCTCCGTAGAATCGACACCGGAATAGGCAGCATGTTCCCATGGAGCATTGGTGGAAGTGAAGGTGCCGTCGCTGGGACCGACCCACTGAATCCCTGAGTGGCTTGAAGGAAGTCGTCACGCTCTTGAACTTGGCATGCTGAAGAATTTTTTTTTTAGCAGCAGAAAGTTGGATAGAGGAGTGAGATGGGTGACTATGGATTCGAGTCAAATAATCAGAATTGAATGACAAGGTTTTTGAAGTTTTTAAGGACATCTACTCACTTTGGGCAATCTTTGTTTTGCTTTTCTGTCTACTAATAATTCTCGTGTCTTCTTTCTTCTGCTTGCCTTTTCGAACAGGTTTATCCAGTGAGACTTTAATATTCACCTAGCATGGATCACTAATAATGTTAAAATTATATTAACCAAATAACCAGTTTAGCCAAGTATGAGAAGAGACCTTTGAGCCATTCCCAGTCAATTCTTCCTTGTCAAACAATTCAAGACACAAGATTGCAGCCTCATGAGTAGTATAGTGAACAAATGCAAAGTCACTCCTTTTAGCTGACTGTATATCATGTGATAGAACAGTACGTTGGATCACTCCATATTTACTGAAGATTTCTGTCAACTTTAAATTATCCCAGGACTCAGGGATACCTTCCACGAAAATTGATTTAACCTAAACAAAATAAAGAATTCATCAGGCTACTTAGACTTCTTCTAGGAGTAGTTACTAATCACTGAAAGAAAAATCATGTCTTATTATATATTCAAATCAACCTGATTCATCAAGGTATTTGGGTACATCAATCATATAGGACCAGACGTGTGTGTGTATATATATAAACCTTCAGCATATCGAAAAGTCAGCATGGATATTTACAAAGACGACTCTGCACCTACAAATAGCAAATGTTGGTTTCCAGCCTAGAATCGAAAGCAGTTCAGATAGAATCAGGAAATCCCTCTGATCCCCTGAACTGATAAGGCAACAATAGGTGTCCAACCAAGTTCAAATAGATTAAGGAGTTGTCAAATATGGAAATACATGTGGTACGAAGATTATAACAAAAAGGATTTCGTGTGATTTATGAATAAACTGCAGGATCGTCAATGAGCGCAACCCAGCAGAAGTCACAAGATAAAGTAATGATCGGACAAAATGGGGCATTCATCTGCTGCATGATTTTCAGGGATGAATAACGATTAGTGGCAAAAACAGTGTGTGAGTGTGAGAAAGGGAGAGAATGAGACCTGCTGCATTTCTTCATCTCGATCACTCATTGCTTTAGCCCATGCAACTGTTATATTTAGACATCTGCGGAAAACACCTTTCCTTGAAAGCTTTATGTATGCCATCCATGCATCTCTTTCAGTCTCAAGTTCAAGAAAAGCATACCCACAATTATAGCCTGGGTTGTCACAGTCAGCCATGAGTGTTACTTTATCAATGTTCTCAACTCCAGTTTTGTGTAGTAGCTTCATAATCTGCTTTGAAGAGAATTAGGTGATATAAGCAGACAGACAACAACGGAGCCAAATATCCAATCAGGTTATTCACAGAAATACAGAATAAAGAAAATGGTAGCTAGGGGTGCAATTGTACTCACATCTTCTTTCTTCCATTTCTTGTCAATATTTTCAAGAACAATTTTATCATTCCCATCCACAGCTTCAACTTGACAAAGCTTCCAACAGATCTTGTAATGGAGTTTCAAATAACAGTATAATAAATTAATAATCAATATGGAGAAAGAGGAGGGGAACAATATATGGAGGCAGAGAAACATAAGCCACACATTCGACTTAGCCAATACATGTAACTATAGCCAAAGGTCACGAATTACGAACCCACAATTTTTTCCCTGTACTAAAAAAAACTAGGGCGACAAGATACTACACCATAGGTTCCAACATAGTAACTTTAATACACATAGCACTTAGGAACATTCATTTTTCTGTACTAATGTTATATTGATTTATGATGTTTCATTTTGTCTATAGCACATACACTATGTATGGTACAGAAAGTAGAAACTTTCATCAATATCTACCTATCCTACATTTTATTTTCTACAGAAAGCAAACTTTAGGTTACAACTTACAACAAATGCACAATGTTTCTTAATACAAAGAGATGCAGATCTCCTGCGTTTTTCGAAAAAAAAAACAAATGCACAATGTTCGATTGTATAATGATGATATGTTCAGAAATTAATATATAATGAAACTTAACAGTAAAGCAATGGCATGACACAAGCATGCAATTTGGCCCTAATATGCTTCCTGTAAATGGCAACAAATAATTGGCACCATATCAGGTGTCCAAGCATGGCAACCAATCAAATAGAAGTTTAGATGTAATCAACACTGCGTACATTCTAAAATTTTAAAGGCGTTTTTTTTAAAATAAACATTATCTCAGGCAAAATGAACAGGGCAATGGATAAAGATGTAATCTGAGAAATGAAATAAAGGCAAAAGCTTCTGCAACAAAATGTGCAGCCAGCTGGAAATTTGAGTTCGAGCATTAGAAGCTGACTTTGAATTCATCCCAGTGAGTTGAAACAACCTTCCATTTGCAGAACTCCGCGACAACCTTCTTAGCCTGTGAGGGCTCACGGTAACGCACAAAGCAGTACCCTTTGCTCTTCCACGTCCTCGCATCCATTGCCATCCGAACCTGGGTGATCTCTCCTGCCCACCCAAACACTGACCTCACGTCTTCCTCTTTCATGCTCCCGTCGAGCCCGCAGACAAATACCTCTGTCATCCTCCTCCTTTGCCTCTCTGACATCCCAAATCCCCGCTTTCCTATGCCCGCACTCGCCAATTCCTCTATCTCACAGGCATCACAATCAGTATTTGCCGCTGGCTTACTGATTAAGGTTCCTCCCCCCACAGCCTCCTCAGCCAACAATGTTTTTTTAGCAGATCCCAACAATGTTTCATCCACATCAACGGCATTGAAACCACTAGGCAGCTTCTGAACTTCAATTTCACTCGCATTCTGCTCCTCAACTAGAGAAGCATTTCTATGACTCGAAGGTTTGTCGGGCGCACATCCCTTCCCCGCCGGTAATGCTAAGATGGACGCCGCCGCGGTGGCCTTCCCAACAGCGAGCGCGCCCTCGGGGACAGGGTTTCTGATCATGGTGACCTTCCTTTTCATCTTGCGAGCCTCCCCTGCGAGCACCGGCCTCGTGGCGGCAGACGGCGTGGAGGGTTCCTCGTCCGCGGCCGGAGGCGACGGCGTGGAGGGTTTCTCGTCAGCGGCCGGAGGCGGCGCCGTGGGGGAATCCACGTACGCAGGCTCCGTAGTCGTGTCCCCTTGAGGCAGCGAGTACGGGCTCAGGAACGTGGCGGCGGGAGCGGAGGTTGCGAGAGCCGGTGCGGGCGGCGGGACTGGGGTGGCCGTCTTGGGCGGGAAAGGCGAGACGCGGCGCTTCTTTGAGGACGCCTGCGCCGACGGCAGTGGAAGAGCCCGCGGAGCTTGGTGGCGCGGCGGCGGAGAGGGCGGCGGGAGCGCGGCGGAGGCCGCGGGCGGCGCGAGGCGGCGGAGCTTCATGACGATTCCGGCTTGGTCGAGAGAGTTGTCTCCCTCTGAACAGTGAACACCAGCACTCCAGAATGAAGAGCTCATCCAGATGACAGAAAGGTCGAATCATATGAATCCGGTAAAAAAGAGAATCACAACTTTATTTCATTAAATTTTTAAACTCTAAAAATCCAAGTTAAAATATTTTTAAAACCTAGACCATTTATTATTTAAGAGTCTGTCCGTCTGAAAAGTTAAAAGTATTCCGTTTATCTGAAAAGTTAAAAGTATTGTTTGTTGATTTATTATGAATAAAACAATGCAGATTCGGCAGATAAACTCAAACGAACAGACTCTTACTAGGTTCTAGGTTTTTTTTTTCTATCTAGACACTTTGGTAGAGCTTCCATCTAACTCTTGCTCCTTACCACTTCCACCCCGATCACTCTTGAGTGAGACTCATGAATGTTTGGTGGGGCTTCTGTATATATTAGCTCCTGCTCCTAGATCTAAATGAGCTCACTCATGCTTCTGCTCCCTCGTCGTTTGTGCGGCGAGGCAGGGGGTGTGGTGGTGAAGGCAGAGAAAGTTGTGGAGGAGGGTGCGACGTAGTGGAAGAGGGTGCAACGCATTGGAGAAGGGCACGTCAGCAACAGAGACATAGGAGGGTGTGTGTGATGGTGGAGGTGGTCGAGGGCGCGTTCGTGGAGGTAGAAGGCGCATAGGAGGCGGAGTAGGGCATAACAGAGACGGACTAGGATGGCTGCCTAGAGGCGAGGACTTGCGCGAGGAAGACGAGGAAGAAAGTTTTTTTTTCACTCCCCACTCAACGTGCAATTTCAAGGGGGCGCTTCCCTGCGCAGTAGCCCAGAGATGGGTTGTTTAGCAGTTCACATGGGGAGCGGAGTGGCGGGAGCGTTGTTAAAGGCACCCTTAAATTCACGACAATTACTGTGTGTTCCTGTATTAGTTAAAAAGTTATAGCTAAATTTAAAGTGAGAAGATTAAGTATTTTGGAACAAATTTTAAATCCTATAAGGTTATCTATTTTAGGATGGAAAGAGTAATTAATTCAATTTACCAAAAAAAGATTGAAAAAAGATCACGTTATAAGTTTTGAGTTAAATTTTTGAAGAAATTTTCTTCATTGAACATGACAGGCCGTTAGCAATTGATAATTCAAAGACAAAACGAAGGGACGAGGGAAAGCTATATCTTCTACAATACAACTAAAAAGAGCAAAACGTGGACATTTTTTGGTGCGACATTCTAATGTGGGACCATAGTTCCGCCTGCTGCGTTCCCACACCCCTCTCCTCCTACACCCGTCCCTTGGGACAAAATTCTTGACCGCACATAAGGAAGGGAAACAAACGTTCCTGCAAGTAAATTCTTGATCGCAGGGAAGGAGAGGAAAAGATGTTCATGCAAGTAATAAAAGGAAACAATAATCATGCATGTTCCCCGTGATTCCTGACCAACACGGAATGAAGGAAAAAAACGTGCATGGAAGGAAAGAAACAATAATCAAACCATGCATTGAAGAAAACAATCATGTGGAGCTCTCGCTCAGTGGCTGCAGAAAAGGGGAAATATCATTGTTACCCAGACACAAATATATTTCATCTCCACCTAAACCACATTCTGGAATCTGGACCAATACCAGGCCAACATTGATGCACTCTTCCCGTCCTTCCCGTGGTGCGCTCCCACACTCACAGGAGCCGCCACCACCACACGCCAGGCCCTCGTCGACAAAGCCAGACGCCACCCTGGCCTGCTAACAATGTCGTAACACCCCCTCCTTGTCCAACAGCCACGCCGTCGATGCCGACCGCCGGACACCAGGGGACAAACGAGTGCGAAAAGGCCCTCAACAATACTGGCTAATAGTCAAGGTGAATATAAGTCGTGGTTTATGATTTCATCCTATTCTGGATGATAGATTTTTTTTCTTCAATTTCCTTACTTAGCGAATGATTTTATGTTAATTGAATAAGCATGAGAAACACTACTATAAGATGATTGTTGCATCAAAAAAAAGATTATGCAGATTTTGTTTAATTATGTTCCTATGCGAATATTGGAACCTGCTCATATGACTGCATCCTACCATGCCTTGCACCATTTTCAGGCTTGCATCTCCATATTCATAGGTGAGATAATTTCTGGAATTAATTCTTTGTGTGTTTTTTAATTAATCTTCAGATCCTTGAGGTTTGACTCTTTTTTTTACAACAAAGGTTTGAGTCAAGCACTCTCTTAAGCTAGAGTTGGGATTGAACACCCGGAAACAAATATTCATGCCATCAAGATAGAATGAGTAATGCGGCACTGGCATCTCGATTTTCTATGTAGCCAAACAATATCTCAAAAATGCATTTGGGCCTTGTTTACTTCCACCCAAAAATCCAAAATTTTCCAAGATTTTATGTCACATCGAATCTTTAGACGCATGCATGGAGTATTAAATATAGACAAAAATAAAAAATAAATAATTATACAGTTTTGTCAAAATTTACAAGACGAATCTTTTGAGCCTAGTTAGTCCATGATTAGATAATAACTACCACAAATAAACGAAAGTGCTACAGTATCCCGAAATTATTTCGTTGAGGAACTAAACACGGCCTTGTTCAATATCCTGGAACTTGAATGCCGAACTAATTCATATCAGTCTACATAAGACAAATACTATGCATATAATACATTTTTTCATTCAATTTATATTGTACAAATATTATTTCACTAACGCCACATTTGTTATTGTTCCTGTATACACACTACATGCCAACTAAAAAATCATCCGTACATCTTAGGTTTACATTTGAAGAACAGTGTCATGTAATGTAATACATTTATATAAAATAGACTTTGTAAGCCTACAATGCCGCGCTCTCTAATGTTGGTATTTAATTTTTACAATATTATTATTTTATCATACGATTCATGTATTTTTAGTATAAAATATTTTTATTCCGTAGCAACGCACGGGTACACTACCTACTACTGAGATAAATAACGAAAAGATGAGAGGATATAATAATCACATCAAAACACACCGATACAAACTGGTTATAACCTCCCCTCCCGCACTCACTGCCCTCTGGGCCCCCCACAAAGACAAGCGTTTCAGTCACACCTATAAAGCAGCAGGAAAAACTAGTAGATTATAAGGATAGATACAGGGTCTGCATGTCGGTAGCAGAGTATATATGTTGACAGAAACTTCCATAGTGTTCAGACTGGTTCTGATCAGCTGGTTCGGATTCCCGAAGGCTACTTGCTCTTGCACCGTTTCACCTGGGAACTTGATTTATCTGAAACTGCAGTTCCTGCTGCCATCCAGTGACAACTTCTTGGTACTACATAGGTGCAGCGTGCTTATAGAAATATGGGAAACCTACCAGTATTATCAATGAACATCAGTTCACAGCAGCCAATTACTTGCATCTCCTTCGGATGTTATGCACATAGCACCACTTGCTGCAAGGGGGAGGTATAAAAGGCAAAAGCAAGGTCCCTCCCCCACAACTGTATGATACATTGATACACAGATTAACCAACCTAACTCCCAACTCCTTCCACTTCTACATATACACATCTGTGGGCTTCTGAGACAAGCCCAGGACGAAGTCCTCCTGACTGCTGAGTAGCAGAACAATCATCTTTAGCTGCAGCTAGTCTATGGAAATCCCTGAAACAACATGCAGAATACCAGATATCAAGGTTTAATCGTCACACAATTACTTAGTGTCTCATGTAATCTAAGTTCTTGTATACGTGTTTGTGGTACTTCTTGCGGTAATCAGTGGATTACTGGGTAAGGCTTTGTTGTGAACTCTTCTCCACTGCTTAATGAAATACATGCAGCACATGTTCTAAAAAAAAAGGGAAATGGTACAGCTGCTCTTACATCTCTATTAGTGCCAGCTGTCATGTGACATCCCTGATTTGCGAGAACAGGCTTGCCTCATCTGAACCAAGGGAGGCCAATGATCAGGTTTGATGACCATGAAATCTCAATAAAAAAGAAACAAAACAGGGGAATGCTTGACACACTAGCTGTATCATTTTCCACCAAATTAGTACCAATGCAATTCCCTGTATCATTTGCTTAAAAAAAGGTGAGCACGAAGAACTCATGATGGAACAACATACCTGAATCCCATCCCATGGTTCTGTTAGTACAGAATCTGAATCTGAAAGCAAAAAATAGCACATCATAAATGGAACACCAGATGACAAAGAGACAGATTAACACGAGATGGGCCTAAAGGACATACCTAGTAGACATATCCTGCTTTCATGATGATATGGAGGAGAATACCGGATGACAGCAGGGGGCGATGCACTATAGCTGAGATGCGATACAAATTGAGAAGAAAGTTATTACTCTGTGCTGACATAAGCACTGATGATTAAGTGGTGATCGCTTAGAAATTAAGATAACCTTGAAGTTGATGTAGCATAGGGATTCCTCTCATGCCCTGCATGAGGGTTGCGGCTCAAGCAATAAGAATCAATGCCCTGGAGTAAGCAAGATTAAAACCAATACAACAAAATCAACAAGTAAATGTTTCATGCCTATATGGTATAGCTTACAAGTGCTGAGAAAGGCCGCTTCTCTCCTGACAATATGCGGGGATAATTTTGAGTAAAACTTCCTGCTACTTATAGAGATGAAAACATCAACAATTGGGATTTTAAAGTTGATAGCTTCAAAATAGTGGTCATAAAGCATCAAAATATCTGCTGAATGCTAGAAAACTCTATATGTTCAATGTTAAATGCATCTTGTATGTCGTAGATGTACATAGCAAAAGTTGTATACAAGACCAATTGCCAAAAGAAGAGGTGCAGCCAAGATTGGTTTTTAGCTATGGAACCCTCCAATATTACTATTTGCAATCATTTGCATATTAGCAAACAGATCAGGGCTTCAAAATTAAACCAGAAAATTAACTAGGTCAAAGAAAAATGGAACATAAATCCTAATGCGACATTGGAAAGCCAGCTAGTTTGTTGAGTAACATTATTAAAAATAACAAATAGGAAAAAGTTATTGACTCCATTTATAAATAACAAATCCTAATGCGACATTGGAAAACCAGCTAGTTTTTTAAAAATAAATGTAACATGCAAGTTATTGACTCCATTTAAATGAATAGTTATCAACTTTATATATCCTTATTAGTGAAGGTTTTGTTTCATCTAGGGGGTGGACAATGTTTATCCCTTCATGAAAGCTTTCCAAGGTAGAGATAAAATAAGTCACTGGTCTTATTAAAATACTCATACGAGATTGCCAATTAACCTGATGCAGAATCTTACAGTTTTCAACTGGCCACATGAAACTAACCTAAACCAGTATGTTCATGTCTCCAGGGAGCCAGCTCCCTAAGAACCTGAACCAAGCCATGATCTGTTGATGACTTCTTATCCCCTGTGATTGGAACCACTCTGGAACTGGAAGGCAATATATGCAGTGAAGACAGCCCAAGTATTCCTTCACCTAGTGAAATTGATAACATGGTTGACAGAAATTCAGAAAAAGCACTTAATTGTTCATGAGCAAAATAACTTTCAAAAATAGACTGAATTCATCTTATTAAGGCATGCCACCCTTAGCTCATTGCAATCAATCTAAAAATGAAAAAGAGGATAACAGGCAATATATGTAGATATATAACTCAGCATGACGCCTGCAAATTGAGATCACTGGATTACTACAGAAACTAACTAACCACATACCAGACATTGTGACCAAGAACAGCAAAGCAGTTATATACTTATATATATACGGTATACTATGACTAGAATATTTTGTACACAGAGAAACAGTAGTTAACAGAGGAGAAATGGACCAGAAAGGGGACAGGGATTCGAAAGGAATTAACTCACTTTTAGCAGTCTTTGTTTTATCTTTCTCACTAATACAAAATTTATGATCTTCCATATTCTTCTTGCCCTTTTGGACAGATTTAGCAAGAGTGGCTCTAATATTAACCTGGCATGAATGAAACACTAAAAATGTGAGCATCATGTTGAAAAAACCCCTCCAACTTAGACTAAGATACTACAAGGGACCTTCCAACTGTTTCCCATCAAATGATTCAAGACACAAGATAGCAGCCTCATGAGTAGTGTAGTTAATGAATGCAAAGTCATTCCTTTTAGCTGGATGCATATCACGTGATAGAGCTACAAGTTCGATGTTTCCATATTTCTTGAAAATATCTGTCATCTTAGCTTGGTCCCAAGAATTCAATACACCTTCCACAAAGACTGCTTACACCTAAATGTTACATGCAACTCTTTGAGAATTTGTGACTAGACACTGAAAGCACAATCAAGTATGATGTTCAACTGTGACAAGGACAATGGAAAAAGATTGAACCATTGATATAAAGACATACAGTAGTCTAAGTACTTCCGAAATCAAATTGTTACAGGTGCTAAATGTCATAGCCATATGTACTTCTAAAATCAGAATCGTAGCAGCTATATGAAGTTTCCTGTCCTATTTGAGCCGGTACAGGACAAATGTGTTAATATCTTCAGGAAATGGATACCAAAAAAAGTTACAGATCACAAACAGCCTATGTATGTGTTCGTCCATGAATGTGCCTTGTTCTGTGCGTGCGTGTGGTGTGTGTGTGTGTGTGTGAGAGAGAGAGAGAGAGAGAGAGAGAGACCTTCTGCATCTGTTTTTCATCTCGACCATTCAATGGTTCGGCCCATGCAACTGTTATATTTAAACCCTTGCCAAAAACATCTTTCCTTGAAAGCTTTTTGTATGCTATCTGTGCATCTTTATAAGTCTCCAGTTCAAGGAATGCAAATCCACGATTATATCCTGGATTATTAGAGTCAGCCAGAAGGGTAACAACATCAATGTTCTCAACTCCAATTTTGAGTAGTAGTTTCATGATCTGCTACAAAGAAAAACAGGGGAGTAAGCAGCCAATTATTTAGGAGAGAATATCGATGAAAGCTGTTCGCAAGAAAGAAATAGTAGCTACAAGTGCATTTATGCTCACATCTTCTTTCTTCCATTTCTTATCAATGTTCCCAAGAAAGATTTTATCATTCCCATCCAGAGCTGCAACTCGACACTGCTTTCCACAAATCTAGTGATAGGGTTTCAGAGAACAAGGAAACAATCAATATGGAGAAAGACAAAAGAAAGGAAAACATCGAGGCAATGAAACATAAGCCACTTTCAACTTGGCTAGTAGACACAACTGTAGTATCACGAAGTCCCAATGGCTTTTCATACAACCAACAGTCACAAAAATATGCATGCATAGATTCTAACAAAGCAAAATATGTATGGCACACAAAGTAAAATTCCCCATTGATGTCTGTCTCTTTTACATTGCATTTGCTACCGAAAGCAGACATTAGTGTACATCTTAATACATAGTGTTCAATAAGATAATGCTAGGTATGTTAGACATGATTAACCTTTACCAGATCAATGGTGCTATCCCAAGGAAGTTCAGATTTGTAAAAACAAGTACAGAATGAACCAAGCACCTAATGTGCCCACAACATTATGTAATTGACAAGTATCGGCACCATATGTTCATATCACCATATCAGGCATCTGTCATGTCAACATATCTAGGAGTACTGTATGCACCTAAGGTCTGCACATACTACAAGTTTCATAAAGTGGTTGCCCTTCCCAAGTACCATTGGCTCAATCATGGAAAAGGTGCACTGGATAACGATGTACTCAGATATACCAAACAAATTTAGAAGGTTGTGCCAGGAGATGTGATCAGTAGACTAAGATCATGTTAAAATAGTTCAGTAGCTATGTTGGACCATGAACTGGAACACATGACTGGGTAAAATAATTTTGACATCATGCACATGAGTTGATCCATGGCAAGTGCAGTGATGAATTCATTAATGTTATGCTCTTATGTAACTAGCACAGTGCAGCTTGCCCAAAACCCCGCGAGTGTGTCATGCAGTGGTATTTCAAACAAAATGTTCAAGTGGGCATCCTGTCCCCTTTTGATTATGAAACAAAAAGTAATCAATTTATCCATGTGGGTCAAGTACAACCTTAACATTGCTGAACTTTGCAATGGCCTTCCTTGCCTGTGCAGGCTCACGGTAGCGCACAAAGCAGTAGCCTTTGTTCTTCTTCGTCGTTGCTTCCATTATCATGCGAACTTCTGTGATCTCCCCGGCGACCGAAAGCACTGCCCTCACATCCTCCTCCTTTGCGTCCCTATTGAGCCCACCAACAAACACCTCCGTCATCCTCTTCCTCTGCCGCTCCGACATTACCACTTCAGCTCTGTCCGCACTCCTGCTCCCCAATTTCTTATCCACCTCATGCTCACCACCAATACCCATTGCCGGCCCACTGGCTAGTGTTCCTCCCCCCACCGTCCCCTTACCCAGCGTCTCACACACAGCCGCCCTCTTACCCAATAGTGTTTCACACACAGCCATGGGATTGCAGGTAGTGGCCGGCTTCTCAGTTGTGTTTTCCCCAAAACTCTGCTCCTTCTGCACCCTGTGCTCCTTCTCCACCACTTCTTCTGCCGCGGCAGCATTTCGACAGGAGTTGTCCGGCGCGTGTCCCTTCCCAGGCTGTACCCCTCCGTTGGCAGCTGAAGCCGCCTCCGCCGCAGCCTTCCCGGCCGCGATCGTGCCTTTGGGGACCTTTTTTCTGATCGTCCGTACCTTTCGTGTGATCTTCCGCGGCTTTGTTGCGGGAGCCGGTTCCACGGCTGCGTCGGTCGGAGGCTGTGCGGAGGGTTTCTCGTCCGCAGCGGAAGGAGGAGGAGGAGGAGGAGGCAGCGGCGGCAAGGAGGGGTGTTCCACTGCCGAAGGTGGCGGCGGCGAAGAGGGTTTTTCCGCGGGTGGAGGCGGTGGCGGACGCGACGAGGGTTTTTCCGCGGATGGAGGTGGCTGTGGCGGCGGCGAGGAGGGTTTTTCCGCTGGTGGAGGAGGAGGAGGCGGCGGCGGTGAAGAGGTTTTTTCCGCTGGCGGAGGCGGCGGCGGAGGCGAAGAGGGTTTTTCCGCGGGTGGCGACGGCGAGGGTTTTTGGGCCGGAAACAGAGGGGACTCTGCTTGGACCGCCTGGGGCGGTGGTGTGGGGGCTGGGACCGCGACCGCGACGGGGACGGGTGGGGGAGGAGGAGGGAAAGGGGTGGTGGCCTTGGGCGGGGTCCGCAAGACCCGGCGCTTCTTCGGGGGCACCAGCGCCGACGGCAGCGGTACTCCGGCGGCCGGAGCGGTGGCGGGGCGGCTCGGTTGCTCGGGGATGGCGGTGGAGGTGGCGCGGGCGTCGGGGAGGCGGCGGCCGGCGGCGTGGGGCTGGGGCGGCGGAGGACATGGGTAGTGGTGAGTGGCTGCATGACGAATCGCTCGCGAACGCGAACGCGAACTCACCAAACGGGCGGAGAAAGTGGACAACTGCCTCTGCCTGCTGTGAAAAGGTTTGGGTGGAGTGGAAGCAGAAGCACGCGGCGAGGCGACATGTTTCGGTGGGGTCCACGACAACGTTTACTCCTGCTCCTGGGTAGATGTAGGATTTGAAGGATGTATGATTTGATTTGATTTGATTTGATTTGAAATGAATTTCGAGAAGTTTCATTGATGACTCCTGAAACTACCACGCTTGTACTGGATTTTAAATTTTTTTAATAGATCATTTATACGCAGTACAGTGCACTACAGTCTACTTCAGGCTCATCTGGACTCACATGTCTTCCGAAGGGGTGATATATAAATATCTTCGAAGATGAATGAAACATAGAGCGAGTAATTTTGGTTGTTATTTGCTTCTCGCGAGGCATTCGTTTCGAAAGGCCAATGTTATGTTTGAATTTTGGAGAAAAAGAGTTAGCATCCTCATTTTTTTTTACTATAGCCGACTATATGTATATTGGTTTAGGTTTGGGAGGCAGCGGGAGCAGATTACATGGTGCTTCTGTGATCTCATCCGAGGGCTAGAGAGAATGGTGTCTCGTGCTTAACAGTGCTGACCAGCTCGTACCTCATTTAACAGCAGGATTCTTCTATGTCTCAAATTAAAGACACATATATGTACAAGTTTACTTGAGGCCTTGTTTAGTTGGGGTTAAAAAATATTGTTTAGTATTTTTAGTATCTTAATTAACCATGGTTATCTTTGTCTATTTATGAAGAGAGGCAAAATGGTCATCTCAGTGCAAAACAATATTTTTACACTATAGTTCTCATCATGTAGAGTGTAAAAAAATTTATTGTATAATTTTCTAGCACTTATATGATTTTATATCTATTTTGTAATAATGTTTGATTAGACGTAGTGTCCGCCAGCAAATTTGATAAGAAACAAAGTGTCTTTGAGCAATCTAATTTTTCCTAGTGTCCGCTGGCAAATGGCCACCATTCTGTATGCCCTCAGCCAATTCCCCAAATGAACAGATTAAAGAGGCACATGTCACTTTCCAATGTTGTAGCCAGTAGGTAAGCATGCATGGTGCTATATATAGAGCAAGTCACTTATTTGGTTTAGTTGCATAATTGTCATGAGGCCAGCAGTGTAGTGTACCAGTAATGGATTACGTAACAGTGTATTTCCTCTTTTTGAAACAAAAACACCATGCTTTTTGAACGAGGAAAAAGTACAGCATTTTCTTGCTTTGTTCTTTTGATCAACTACATCTTCTCCCATCTGAAGATTTACATACCGGGCCAAACGTGGTATATGCCCGGCTGGTTCATACGTGAGTCACAGAGAGATCTTGAACATGTTGCTCATATGGCTAACAAAATTTCAGAACCACCTAGTAGCCCCATAATCCCAAGAAAAACAATATTTTATCAGCCTTCTCCCACATATGAGTGAACCAATGCAAGAATACACCTACATGCCACCACCAGTCTCAACACACTGGCAGTCTTTTTCTCGCAAAAAATTGCAGCGTGCTAGCTCCACTGGGGATCAAATCTACTCCCAGTTACCATAAGAGATCTTTCATGTTTTACATGCACATTGCTACATCTGCAGCCAATTTAGCACATATGTACTCATGATCCGATAGTTAAAATCACTTGGATGAATACCTTATAATATAAATGCATTGAAAGCTTTGGAAGCACACAGTTGTACTGGATTTTACTGAAACATTTAGGCCTTGTTCAATTCGCGAAAATTTTTGACTTTGGCTACTGTAGCACTTTTGTTTGTATATAAAAATTATTATCTAATTATGGACTAATTAGGCTCAAAAGATTTGTCTCGCAAATTACAGGCAAACTGTGCAATTAGTTTTTATTTTCATCTAAATTTAATGCTTCATGCATGTGTATAAAGATTCGATGTGATGGGGAATCTCGATAATTTTTGGAAACTAAACAAGGCCACGCGAAGCACGCTACCCTTTCTTGCCCAACTGACTTCCATAATAACACATATTTATGTTGTCATGTGGTGTTTTCTCAAGCTCATTGTTAACCTACCTCTTCCATACAAGTCATTGACTCATTTGGTTCCTATCCTCCATGGGCTGATATATAAATGTCTTGGAACGTCAATAAAATATGAGTTAAATATATTTCTGACTCAGCTCCATGAGGGTGAATATATACAAAGGTGGATGGGTGGGGTGGGGCAAAGGCCACAAGTATAGCTCTCTGTGCACTGCATTGCTTGTGTCATTGTCTTGGGTTTGGGAGGCAACAGGATAAAATCATCCAGAGTCAGGAGCCCTGGAGGTTCAGCCCCCAGAATGGTTATTAGTTAGCTACTGGTCTCATGAGACAGGTAATAATGAATGCTCCCATACTTACAGGCACACAACTACAGCTAGTTATGTTTCTCCATATCTCGGATCCAAGGCATGGGGTGAATGGTTGCTCAGAGCAAACCTTGCAGCATTGAGCATACATTCAACCATCTTTTTTGAGCGCCTTATTAAATAGGCTTAACAAAATGCATGGTAAACTGTTTAAATAGTACCAAACGAGAATATCACCGCAAAGAAACTTCAACACAATTAACACGCCACTCCTTTCTATGATCAAGGAAGAAGCTCAAGGAGGACAATTGGGCTCTCATGGGTGCCTTAAGAGTCTTAATATTTTAATTTTAAATCTTTTTCCCCACATGGGACAACTTTGTTAAAAACTCTTCTCTACTCAATGGAATTGACACTTTCTTGTGCCATGCCCAATGATCGAAAGACGATCAAGCTAGTTATAACTCTTCATTCCCCTTCCATTTTTTATCTGATGCAATCTTAATTTGGGCATATAATGTACTATATCACTCGTAATCATTCAACTATTGGATTTGTCATGTCAATGAGTAGGGAGCATGTCAAAGATAGGAACACAATGATCGGTGAAGGCAACAACCTATGGAGTCATCAATTTAAGGAACATAACATAGCCAAAAAAATAACCTTCTTATCGGCTTAGAACCTAAGTCTATCCACACACCACACAAAATTTTATCCACCAAACAAATGTTGCGTTTTCCCCGTGCATGACTGTCTTCTCCAACACGTGTCACAACTTGGATCCACCATGCCCTGTCGTGTGGTGCTTGGGAAGTTTGACAACACTAGGCTAGTGCGGTAGGATCTGAGTATTTGTGAGGACAAGCATGGGCTCATCATCGCCCCATCTAGCTTGCAACCTTACCAATAACCAAAGCAATCCAGAGCATGATGTGGCACATGGGACAACCCAATTCAACATGGAGAGAGAAGTAGAGAGCACGAAGGCACACAGACTAGAGTTGCCAGATGACCGAAATGAGGAGAACTCGAAGTCAGGGCATTTGAGACCAATCTTGTAGCATCATCTGAAAATTTAATAGACTAGCATTTTTCAAAACGTTGGAAACATTTCATGATGCTATTTCACGATGGCAAGCTCTTTTGGTGGGATTTTACAAATATAGGTGGTTTCTCCTTACAAGCACCACCACCTCACTCCTGGTCGGGCTATGAGGAGTTGTAGCAATACATCAAATCACTTAAACTAAAGGAACTAAGAAAGAGATGAGACCTGACCACAAAGAGCACCAACCAACTAAACCAATGTAATCTATCCTAGCCCAACACCATGACCTAGACATACTGTGCGGGCCACATGCTCCCACCAAGCACCAAAGGTGATATTCGTTTCTGAACTCTTCAAGCATCCTGGTGAAGCAGGGGTGAGACCCTTAAAAAATGCGAGCATTTCTGTGCTTCCAAAGGATCCAAGAATCTAGAATGGTCATTGTGAGAGAGAGGATTGCATTGTGCTCCCATAATTGAAAATACTCAAGAGACTGACCAGTGAGAGACCCCCACTGATGTCAGCAGGCCAAGCATGATCCTGTAAGGTGTCGGCCACCGTGCTCTGTTTGCGAGTGTGAGATGGGACTGCAACAACCACCGTTGGTGCCAAGTCCTCCAAACAACAGCCCATGCGCCACTTATCCTCCCAAAATAGAGTATTTCTTCCATTACCGACGACCTTAGATCCCAATGCAATGTTGAAAAGAGATACAACATTTGGATGAATATGAATATCATCAAGGCCAACCAATGCTTGGTTAGGGTATATTTTCTTGAACCATACCAATGGATTTGAAGCACCCAACTCATGAACTCAAGGTTCAGTATCCCTAGTCCACCCAATCAAGGGTTCATTGGACTTTATCCCAAGCAACCAAGCAAGCTCCACCATTCACTTGCTCTCTTCCTTTCCAAACAAAGGCTCTCCTTAAACACCATTTGGGTACCTTGATCGCTATCAAGACATAAATAGGAATAGCTAAAAGGAAGAAGCGGACCCAAGTAACTTTTCTAGCCATGTTCATGAGAGCGACACTTATCATTAACCTTCTCAATCCATTTGAGTAGCTCTGCCTTTCCTATTTTCATGTGGTTGAGACTGGCAAACCCAAATAATTGTAGGGGAAGTTTGCCGCCGCGCATGGAAGTGTAGATGTCACAAGCTCTATTTGTGTTGACTCACATCAAATAGGTATAACACAACTTTTTTGCAAATTTGTCTGAAGACCAGATGCCTCCCCAAACTTGTCTAGAATGCTCACAGTGAGGTTCATCTCTACCTCTTGTAGCCGAATGAATAGGACAACATCGTCAGCATATAAAGAGATTTCCTCTAGATAGTGGTTGTAGCAGCTCCAAATCTCCTGCTTTAGTGAATAAACTATTGGGCACGTCCATTACGAGGATGAACAACATCGAGGAGATGGGATCTCCTTGTTAGAGACCTCGCTGGTGCGTGATTTCTAGACCTGATTCACCAGTAAGTTAGCTACCAGGTTACACCAAATTTGATCAAAACCCAAGTGAGTGGAGTGAGGACCTCCTGTAAAAAGGGCCAAGATACTGAGTCGAAAGCCTTAAAAATATCCAACTTCAAAAAGAGGCTCGGGACTTGTCGACAATGGAGGAGCTTGATCGTTTGCTGCACCAAAATGTAGTTGTCATGAATACATTATCCACGAACGAAAGCACTTTGGTTAGTAGCAACCAAATCATTTAGTAGAGGAGCCAAACAGTTTCCCATGATTTTTGTCACTAGCTTCGTGAAACTATGAATGAGGCTTATTGAACGAAAGTCCTCTGGATGTAGTGCCTCAGCCTTCTTTGGAATAAGAGTGAGATATGCTGAATTAAGTAACCATAATTTCCTTGCATATCTCTGCTGCAGTACCATGATGGCTGCCATGAAATCAGCCTTTATCAACTGCCAACATGATTTAAAGAGCTGACCTATATATCCATCCGGACTAGGAGCTCTATCCGCCAACAAAGATTTTATTGTATCCCACACTTCCTCTTCTGAAATCGATGTCCCATGCCGAAAGATCAACTCCCTCCCTATGGAAAAAATTGATGTCAAGAGTATAAGCATGGGGCAAGGCAGAACCTAACAGGCCATCGAAAATAGTCAAACATGACATTCTGCTTGTCCTCTTACCTAGTGATGACCTAATCTTCACACATGAGCTTCAAAATATATTTTTCCTTTTGCTGAATCCTACTTGCCCTTGGAAGAGACTTGTGTTGGCATCTCCATCATTCAAGAACCAGATGTGTGACTGAAGGCGAGCGATCGTCCTTGTTAGAACCAGTGATGTCCACAAAGTTCTTGATCTTGGAGCTGACTTGAAGCCGACCGGGCTCGCTACCGCGAGCTTGCGCTCCACACATCCAAGGTCCACCGGAGCTGACAACATATAAGGCCTTGGGCCCAATTCAACTCAAAAGACTAGCCTGATAGGTGAGGACTCCCCCACCTTATATGTTGTGCTCCCCCACTATCGCTACATGATGTGGGACTAAACCCCAACAATCTCTCTCTTAGTCACACATCGTGGTGGTACTTGCCACCTGTGACCTTTCTGAGGATTGGATGGAGTTTTGCTCCCCTGGTTTAGATTTTTGACCTCTGGTAGTGGCTCTGATACCAATTGTTAGAACCAATGATGTCTACCGAGTTCTCAATCTTGGAGCTGGCTTGAAGCTGGCCGGGCTTGCAACCACGAGCCTACGCTCCACACATCTCAGGTCCACCGAAGCTGACAACATATAAGGCCTTAGACCCAATTTAACCCAAAAGACTAGCCTGATAGGTGAGGACTTCCCCTATCTTATATGTTGTGCTCTCCCACCATCACTACACGATGTAGGACTAAACCCCAACAGTCCTCTCAAGGGAGGCCAGCACGAGACACTATATCTCAACTAGTTCTCCTCTCTATTTAATTATTGACGGTCCTGTGCAATCTCAAGACGATGGAGTATCTCTCGAGCGATGGCATGCTCTGATATGGCCTACCTGTTGTTGGCTCCTGGATTGGAGGGCACGAGTAAAGCACTTGAGTTTGATGGATATACACTCCAAAGCATAGATAGAAGGGACTAATTCATTCCAGGAAGCTTCGACTACGTCAAAAAAGCCTGGTAGCTTTCCAGTAACTCTCAAAATGGAAGTGACGCTTGCTGCAAATACCATCTTTTGAGATCGAGCACCAATGGGCAATGATTAGAGATTTCAGAAGCTTGGCTCTGCAAGATACACTTTAGAAAGAGTGCTTCCCAATCCGTAGTACGTAGGAGCTGATCAAGTTTGACCAAAGTGGGTGCTTCCCTCTCATTCACCAGGTGTAGCGTCATCCCAATAACATGATTTCCTTGAGTTTGAAATCATTGACAAAGCCAAAAACTCCCCATCATGGCCCTGTTCAAGTTCTCATTGTTTTTGTCTTAAGAAGAGTAAATCATGTTGAAGTCCCCAACAAGTAACCACGGTCCTGTGCATAGAAATCTCACTTCCCGGAGTTCTTCAAGAAAAGCAACCTTTTCAGCATCTTGTTGTGGACCATAAACATAAACTCCTGTAAACCACCAATTTCTGGCATCATCTGTTGTGAAACAGACAGACACAGAGTGTCGATGTACTCACCAATGGGCAGAATCAAGAGCTCCATCTCGTTCCATTTCACCTCACTTGGCTGAGCCCTTAAGGCCTTAAGGCCTCAATTGCTAAATCTCCTTCCCTGTATTCTTGGGTGTGTTCGTCATCCTCATGTGGCTGTTAGACTAGCTGCTGCAAGGTGCATCACATCTATGGCGAAGTCATTGACCGATGATGTGATGGTACTGGTGATAGAAAATGTCATCCCAATGTTGTCCGATTTATCTTCTGTCTGTGCAAGACAAGGAGCTGGGATTCTTTTGAGCCTTCTTGTTCAGGGTTTGGCTGTGGAGTTGGTTCCTTATGCACCTTTCCTTGTTGTTCCTCTTCTGAAGTGTATGAGTGACCCAGATGGTTCTGTTAGGCAGACTGTGACTCACAGTTTTGCTGCTCTTGTTCCTTTGCTGCCATTATCAAGGGGTGCTTCATTACCAGGTGGACTAAGTGAACGCTTATCTAGCAGTGCTGAAGATGGGCAGTTTCTGGAACAGCTCCTTGACAACACCCAAATTGATGATTTCAAGCTTAATATTGATCTTAGCGTTGAATTACGAAGGTATCAGCAGGAAGGGATCAACTGGCTCGCATTCCTTCGTCGGTTTAAATTACATGGAATTTTATGTGATGGCATGGGGCTCGGTAAGACGCTCCAAGCATCTGCTATTGTAGCATGCCACTAAAATGCCCCCACGGGTTCCTTGTGCTGGGAGGTCCACAAAATGCCGGAAATCACGACCCAAGATGGAAAGCACGTCGCATTCAGAAATAACAGATAGTTTAGTTTCATGTAAGCAAATAATTAAGAGACGAGCGACAGGAGTCCACCACTTTGCGAACAGTATCCCTTCGACCTCGATCACCTCTGCTGCATCTTCAAGCGAGATAGCCGGACTGGCATTGATCGAGGTGATGATGACGACTGCACGCTGCAGCTCAGCCTCCGCACGCTCAACGCGATCAGACCAATCAATGATACATGGACGCACAGGGGCCGGAGGAGCACCCTCCGCCCGATCTGTAGGATGTGGCAGGGTATCCCTGCCGTTGCTCCCATTGCCCGCAGGCGGCTGACCAGCACCACCACCATTTGGGCGACGGTGCCGACGGGGCCAACGACGACGGCGCCCGCGACGCAGAGCTGGGACGGGGCTCAGCACCACTGTCACCCTGTCGGATCATCCATTGGAGCAGAGGCCGAGGCGTCGACCGGGGCAGCCGAGGAGACGTCAGCCGGAGTTGTAGACGCCGACGTGATCCGCCACCACACAGTACGCCGATCACCACCTTGTCCCGAGGCCCGCTCCCAACTACCACCGCTACGCGCCAGCCGGGCAGGAGTAGGAGCGATGATGGCCTAAGGCATGGCAGTGAAAACACCTCAGTGAAGACTTGCACAGGACAGCACGATGAGCCACTTATTTGACTCCGCCAACAGAACTCATCCTACTTTAAAAAGTCATTTTCTAGAGGACTTCACTCGAGTTACATCTATATTAATGTGTGTACGAGTTGTTATTGCCTTAAATGAAACATATGTTGGTTCTTATCCTCTCCTGGATGATATATTTATAAATGTTGTGAAAGATGAAAAAAAAATGTAAAAGGAAGTTAAACAGAAACAGAAGGATGAAGGTGTGTGGCGTGCTATGGTGCATTGCTTTTGAAAGATCATGCATATTCTTATACACTATAGGTTTAGGTCTGGGAGGCAATCGGATAAATTGGGTTAAACTGTGCTCGTGATCCTCAGCATGCTAGTTTGTTTTTTGCGCACTTTGCTTTAGATTCGCAGCTTGCTTCAATACATAGTCCTGCTGCATATTGGCATCCACCTTCTGCTTCCAAGCAGCCTCATCTTGAGGCATGAGTATCACATCTGTACAGATACGCTGCAGTGCTTAGATACGGGATCCCTGTGACGGTATCAACAACAAAGATCACTCCCCTCATCTGATGACGCACCTTTGGCTAGCATATGATATACTTTGAGTGCAGGTTGAGTTGGGCCTGGCGCTTGGGCCGCCATAATCTCTGTGAAGGTTTCCACAATCACGGTCTCCGGAAGGTTTCTGCAGTAGCTCTTCAGCAGCTGAAACTGCACATGGTCAGCTGAATTTATCTTAAAAAAACATAATCCTGCTGCTCCAATCCTTTTCAGCAGTTATGTCATCTACTGTAGTATCATTTAGGGACGATGAGAACTTGGACTTTCCCAGGTGCTTTAGGAATGTAGTATCACCTTAATGGTAAGGGTTTTGTTGGTGATGCGTCCATGCCCAACGGTGGAACACACGATCGAGCGAACCCTAGGAAAATACTACGCCCTGCTTATGTCTTATTAATTACGGATAGCCCTATATGAATATACTACGGCCTTATGCCTTAATTAAGAAGAAATGAAGCGCCCTTATTATGTCTCATCAGCTGAAACTACGCCCTTATGTCTTAACTACGGAGAGCCCTAGGAATATACTTAGTAAATATCATGTAATAGGTGAAGGGCAATACTATACAAGGAAAAATATTAACTGTACCCTGAAAAAAGAGGAGCCCAGACGACAATAAGAGGGAGAATTAATTGATCAACAACCTTCAGCTCCATGCCTCAATATCTGTGTATCTTTATGCATGTAATTGACTCATTTTGCGTCCTATACTCCAAGAGGTGATATTATATATGTGTGTGTCTTGAAAGGTGAATATATAGAGGAAGGCAAATTCTGCTTGTTCACAATGCAAGGCATTGGTCTCGAAAGATCACCCGTTATGATTTGGAAGAAAAGGGCATACCTGTTTTATTACAAATGACCATGTATATTGGTTTAGGCTTGGAAGGCAGCCGGAGCAGACAACATGGATACAATACACAGCTAAGGTGGGCCATTATATTGGAATATACAGTAGACCGTGGACGTAGAGTAGTTGCCCTACCTAACTGGCAACCAATAACATCCCTTTGTCCACCATTTTTTTTTGTATGACATCTGAGCTCTGCAGACAACATCCTTGTGTTGGTAGAACATAAGAACACATGTCGCTACCTGTGGGGATATAGTCAGCCTGCACAAATTGGCGACAAATGATCCTTTTATTACTAATTTTCTACAACATCCCATGACCATGTTGACAAACCAAGTGTATCCAATTTGAGCCTTTTTAGTACTGATTCATTAGGTGCTTGGCCCCCAAAACCAAATTTGTGCAATAGAATGTCGAATGATTGTCTCCATGACTTTACCTTTTTTCTATATTGAGAAGTCAAGGAGTGTTTTGTAGGACTTGATTTTGAAAAGGTTAAGAACATGTTTCACATCATGAAAAACACCAAGATAAAATCTCCCTAAGCCTCCTAGAACTCGTAGATGGGCTTAGTGTTTCACTAGGTGTGGTGGAATCTTTTGTTACTATGTTCTCCATATTTTCAGAGCGGTTGGCTTAGGCCCGCATTCAGAAATCGAATCTAGGAAGTTCCTTCTTGCCTTTGGAAACCACCCCGAAACATTCATGTAGGGGCAGTGAACAGAACACCTCTGAGAATTATTTTGTCCCACATTTGGGAATCAGTTTTGTAAGGCCTTTGTTTAGTTCACCCAAAAATCAAAAACTTTTCAAGATTTTCTGTCATATCGAATCTTGCGGCACTTGCATGGAGCATTAAATATAGATGAAAACAAAAACTAATTGCACAGTTTGCCTATAAATCGCGAGATGAATCTTTTGAGCTTAGTTAGTTCATGATTGGACAATATTTAACAAATAAAAACGAAAGTGCTACAGTACCCGAAACCAAAATTTTTTGGGAACTGAACAAGGCCTAAGTAGCTTGTGTGTACCCTGCTTTTACATTACTGCTCATCTGACTTCATGATACTGAACCTACTAAATAATAACACATTTTCTAGAGGTCCTAACTCGATATACACTTCACCAATTAATGTGTACCAGCTAGTATTGCCTTAAATCATATTGGTTCTTATCCTCCACAGAATGATATAAATGCTGTCGAGCATGAAGAATGGTAAACGAACTTAAAAAGAAGATAAAAGGATTCCAAGGTGTCGTGCCATGGTGCATTTGCTTTTGAAAAATCATGTTGTAGCATGTTTGGAATGCGGGATAAAAGTTCTTGTACTACATAGGTTTAGGTTTGGGAGGTAACAGGAAAATATTGTGTTGAGCCATACTCTAGAAAAGGCTATCCATTTGAGCAGCTAGTTGCTCTGTGTGCGGCACGCACGCTCTGCATAAACACAAACAAAAGAGTATGCTGTAGTTATCACCCCTACTGATCCAATCGATTTCGGAACTTTGCATGAGCTCTGCTTCTACACTGCCCAGCCAAATTCAATATAACTCAAGCTCTTAATTAAGCCTTGAGACTTGAGAGTCATGCATACCCTCACTCTTCTATACAAGCTGTATTTGTTTCTTATCCTCCACAAGATAGTGTCCTTGCTTGCAGTGTTGTGCTGTGCTTGTGTCAACCTCTAGGTTTGGGAGGCAACAGGAAAAAATCATCCAGGAACAACATACCCAATTAAGCCATGGGAACGGTCATTTTTAATTAGCTGCTGGTCTCATGCACAGTGCTGCCGCTGCATACTTACGAATACACAGGACAATTGCGTGCATCTCTAGCACCATGCGACTATATATGACTTGTGTCCTTTGAGCACATTAAACAGCACAGTTCAACTGAACTACACATACCATCTTTTGTCAACAAAGGAGCCATGCATGCATGAAACAGTTAATGGAACCAACATTTTTTTTGATGAACCAAGATTTATTGACAAACGATCTGGCATCGTCCTCTACCACTACTAGAGAACAGACCTTTCGTCGATGTGCCAAATGAGCTTTAGTCCCGGCATTTTTGGCGCCCGGGATAAAAGAAATCTTTAGTCCCGGTTGGTAAAGCCAACCGGGACTAACGGTCCCTCCCCAACGGCTCTGATGTCGGGCGCTGTCGGAGAGGGACCTTTAGTCCTGGTTGGTGTTACCAACCGGAAGTAAATACCAACCTTTAGCCCCGGTTTGTGACACTAACCGGGACTAAAGCTTTTGTCCCGGTCGTTGGCACCAACCGGGGCTAAAGGTAGGTATTTACTCCCGGTTGGTAACACCAACCGGGACTAAACCCTCCCCGCTATAAATTGAATCTCCCTCCTCCCTTCTTCCTCTCCCTGCCCGAGCTCGAGGTGCTTTGTTCTTGCTTGTTCTTCCATTGTTCTTGCTTGTTAGTGCTCTCATCTCCCACGATCGATCCATTTCAACGCTTCTACGCCGTCGTCGATTTGTTTGAAAGGTTGCTAGCTTCATCCTCCTATGTTTCTCACCGCCATATGTAATTTCATATTGGACATATGTCTATTTTGATTATTTCATGTTGCCATCTCTCCAATCATCGTCTTCTCATGTTTGAATTTTTTTGAACGATGATAAGTGTGTGCCCGCTAAAAACTAGTATACACAAATCATTACTACTATGTATACACGAATCATGTTAAGTTCTATTATAGATATTATAGGATATTTTCTGCTTTAATATGTTCATGTTCTTATTTTAAAATATTAATAATATAATTTTTGTTGTAATTGTTAAATAAATTGTTTTTCACTTTAAAAATTATTGAAATTAATTTTCTTTACTGATAAAATTATAGCTTTTAATAGAAAAATTACAATTCCATGATAATGTAGATAATGGCACGCCATTGGATGTACAATGCTGATCGCCGCTCCAACGAGTTCATTGAGGGCGTGCGAGAATTCCGCAGAGTGGCGGAGCAAAATAAGCGGGATGGTTTTATGTGCTGCCCATGTGCCGTGTGTAAGAATTTGAAGGAATTTTCAAACTCAAGAGAAATTCACTTGCACTTGTTCACGAATGGTTTCATGCCAAACTATATTTGTTGGACGAAACACGGAGAGTCTGGGGTTATGATGGAAGAAGATGAAGAAGAGCAAGCGTACCCTGACGATGTTTTTGCTCAATACTGCGACTTCGCAGTAGAGGACGAAGGTGATGAAGACGGGGATGCAGGAAACAGTATCGTTGATGATGACGATGCTCTTGGTGATGTCATTCGCGACGTACAGAGAGATTGCGAAAGTGCAAAGGAGAAGGCTAAATTTGACCAAATGCTAGAGGATCACAAGAAGCAACTCTACCTGTCGGCCGAAGAGGGACAGAAAAAGCTAGGAACGACACTGGAGTTGTTACAGTGGAAGGCAGAGAATGGTATTTCTGACAAGGCATTTGGAAAATTACTGAAGATCCAAAAAAAGATGCTTCCGAAGCCTAATGAGTTACCCACCACTACATACGAAGCAAAAAAGATCGTCTGCCCTTTGGGATTACAAATCGAGAAGATACATGGATGCCCTAATGACATTCATATGTTGGAGGAAACGGTACATCATTATTCCTGGGGTGCCGCCGCCACAACCGAACCCTAGCAGGTGCGGATTATTGTGGACGCTACTGCTTTTTCTATAATTATATACTGTATCAAATTACATTTAGTCATGTATACATATACCTTATTTTTTTTCTTCATATCCAGGGCCTCCCCCCACCGAAGTCCGTCTGTCCATTCACCGCATGACCATAGTGCCGTGGGACACGACGACGACGACGACGTACAAGAGAAGGCCGCATCCCCACCACCGGCCGTCGCATCTCCTCCACGAAGGAATCCAACGCCGCCCGCGGTCGAATCTCCTCCACAACAACAAGCTCCACCTGTGCCACTGCCTCCGCCAATGCCGATGACAACGGCCGCCGCCTCATCGGCACCGGCTGGTGCTGCATCGAGGAGGAAGAGGTCGTCCGCCGAGACACAGAGATCACTCCAACCACCTGCGGCAAAGAGGAAAGCTTTGAACACGAAGATCCCGAAGACGACCAAGCTTCCATATGAGAAGACCGATGAGGAAGTGCTTGCTGCAAGCAAAGCGGAAGTCAAAGCATTCTTTGAAAAATGCAAAGCTAACAGAAAAGCAGAGCAAGAGCCGCCATACCTAATGTATCCTCGTTCAAAGCTACGTCAAGTGGTGCAGAAAATGACAGACGCAAACCGTGCTGCGAGTAAACAACCAGGGTCAACAATATCAGACTACGACCGTACTGTCCTAAAGAAAATCAAGGCAGACAAAAGAAAAGTCCAGCAAAAAGTTGCACAGCTCGGCGAACAAGCGCAACAATCAGTTCAGCCACTAGTGGTTGCGAATGAGTACGGTTCAAATGCCAACTTGCTGGCAATGACTATACCTGCTAATGTGGACTTAGATGAGCTCGGAAATTGGATGGAAGAAACTGGGCTGCCCCTAGAAGCACTTCTAGGGCGTACCGATGCGCCAATCCACGGAGGTGTCGATGAATATCAGAGTCGGTACATTTACGGCAGGAGTATGTGCCACCCTGAGAAGGTACGAGGACTTGGTACGCAAATATACAAGCTGCACGAGTACTACTTGAGAGTCAGCTCAGAACATATACAAGAAGAATTGATTGCCGTCCGAGTCCGCGACCGACACTACTTCCGTGGAGATGACGTCATATGGATAGATTTTAGTGAAGTACACCAACTTCTCCATATGAATGCTCTCGACAAATCTCTCATGAGCTGCTACTGTCTGTAAGTGATTTTTCCTTTCAATCATTAATCCCATTATAGCATATGTATGTATTCGTAATAACTACGCTCACGATGTGCAGACACATGATGAGAGAACAAAGATTGAAAAAAGACAATCGAATTGGTTTCATCGATCCATATGTCTTGTACAAGGACACTAAAACTAAAGATCCATTGAATCTAAAGCCTAAGGAAATGGAGAAGAACCTCCGGAGGTTCTTTTATAACCAAAGGCATACGGAGAAGATACTCTTCCCTTACAATATGGGGTAAGTGTTGTGTTATATCATGTCTTAGTTAATCCGGCATTAAGATATACATATATAAGTTGACTCTAAACAAATGCAGAGATCATTGGATACTCATTGAGATTAAGATCACAGAACAAAGAATACATGTGTGGGACTCAATGAAAAAAGACCTGGCACTCTATCAAGACATAATAGACATGATCCAGAGGTAAGTATATATCATACTTTAAATATCGATGCGTGCTCCTTTACTTTATTATGCTAGCTATACCTAATCAACGAGCGTCTTATTGGGCAGGGCTTGGGCTTGGCTACAACAAAAATATCGTACGGATCTGAATCTGTCACTTCCTCCTCCTGTTCTACTCCCTTGGGTGCCCACACAGCCGTTTGGAACGAATCTATGTGGATACTATGTTTGTGAATTTATGCGGTGCACCCTATTTAAACCTGCTCAAAGTGTTCTAAAAGTAAGTAACATGCATGTGTATACAGTAAATTCATATCTTATTTATTTGTTGAAACTAAATAGATTTTATGTATATTAATATCTTTTCTAACTAATGCAAATGGAAGGAGTGGAATATGAAAGATAAAGTGTTCGAGTACACATTACTCCTTGGAGTCCAGGAGACGATCGCCGGATTTATCAACGATCATGTCATTCCGGAAGACGGTGAGTTCCACTTATACCCGCAGGGCTTCAAGCCCATTCCAAACAAGGACGAACACTTGTATGAGCTTTGAGTGGGCGGGCAAACATTATGTAATCATTAACCGGTGGCGGCACACTTGATTATTACTTGTACATAATATTATTATTGTAAATGTAATGTGTATGTACGTATGTGTATAGCTATATAATATATATAGATATATATATATATATATATTATACGGATAATATATATGTAGTTTCATACTTTATTTGTGTGCAATAATAATGACGCTCTCGTATAGGTGCAACGTATACGGATAATTGCGGCGTATACGATTAAATTGGAGAACATATACAATTGAAAACCAAAATCAATAAAGAAATGAAAAGGAAAAAGGAAAAAAACAAAAACAAAAAAAAAACCTTTAGTCCCGGTTGGTAATACCAACCGGGACTAAAAGGAGTGGCCAGGGGTGGCGCCACGTCACTGCGTGGTGCCCCCTGTAGTCCCGGTTTGTGTTACCAACCGGGACTAAAGGTCCCCATTTAGTCCCGGGTCTGAGAGCCGGGACTAAAGGTGGGACTTTTAGTCCCGATCCCTTAGTCCCGGCTCGCCACCCGGGAATACAAGTGGTTTTCGACCGGGACTAAAGGCCTGTCCTGTACTAGTACGATATATGAGCCAATGGAACAGTCGGTAGAAGTTTGTGTGATTTGATAGACTATCCATCCACGATAATCTATTATCTTAGTATTTGATTGGCAAAATAAACCTTCAAGTCAATTCTTAAGACCAAGGAACTGCCAATTTGAATTTTGACTATTTATCCACCATCACTATCGTCACATAAAAACTAATCTTAAATAATGCTTTTGTGGAAATTTATGTCTTATCCACCTAGCTATATATTATGTTACTGTTAAAGACAACAAAGACAACATAACTATCTTTGTTGCACCTTATACATTTATTTAAAAGTTCAAAGTTGACTTAAAAAAATTCTGAATGATTTTTTCCACTATACAGAATTTTCAGCAACGGGAGCTTTTTTGTGCAGAGGACGCTCAACTTCTAGCCGCCACTACAGTGACGACCGAACTAATTAAGCTGCCTCTAGAAATACATTTATATAGGTGACTCTATTTCTAGCCGCCTCTAAAAATCAATTTTTTAGAGGCGACTCTATTTCTAGCCAGCTCTATTTAGGGAATTAATTCATGGGGCGATGATTGAGGTGTGGATCTTGGTCTCTTGGAGTGGTGAGATGAAGAGGAACAGGGAAAGCAATTGGCACCATGGCGAAGAATATCTCATTGATTTTGGCTTGGTTTATGCTGCTTCCTTACCCAGAAAGAGACACACAAATGGTATGCATGCTACTGGCACCAATAGGCAATAGAGACCATCGTCACAGGAAGCATGTTCTTTGCATGGCCCGTGTTCGCTGAACAGGTCGATCAAGCGTTCGATTGTGATGACCTTCCATCGGCTACCGCAGACCGGCTGCCCAACAATTTGAGCACTAATAATAATAATAACACTCTTCTAATTGGTGGGCACACCTTGAATACATGTTTACCTGTCATGGATAAACGTACTCTTTGGCTGTGTTGGTTAATAAATTAAAGCAGGGGAAACCTTTTGTCTAAAAACACACATTCTAATTAATAGTACCAGTGTAGTAGCTCAACTTGTTGTGGAAGTACTGTTACACATAAAGAGTTATTATGTTGGTCCCTGTTCCTGCTTTTACTTTGCCCAGTTGACTTCAATATAACTGGATCTCTTCCCAGTCTAGCTCTTCAGTCACACTTCTACTCTTCTGCACACCACACCAGCCAAGTTGTTTCCTGACGGCCAGTCCCGTAAGGAAAAGTTCCGAAAACCGTCTGAAAGACCATCCGTGACGGTTACCATCAGTGATACGCCGTCAGGGAAAAACGAGAGGGAAACTGACGGATAACCGTCACAGACCATTCCTGACGGCTGCCACTGTCAGGGAAGGGTAACAACGTCGCTTCCTAAGCCTCTCGTCAGGAAAAATGTTCCTGACGGCCGTCACCGTCATGGATAGTGTTAAGTTTCCCTGTCGGTTGCTGAACCCTCAGCGGAATTTTAAACTTTCAGTGTCGGCTCCTGTACCGTCAGGCATGACAATTTTTTCCATTGACCATCAGGCCTAACATAATTCCTGACGGTTCACCTCCGTCAGGGAAAATATTTCCACTTAATTGGCTGTCCAAATTCATTGGTCAGCAAGTGATTAGCCATTAAAAACAATATTACAGCATCTGATGTAACCATGCATCACACTAAAGTAATAAATATTACATTTAAATCAGAACATCATTCAAGTTGTTCATGAATACAATATATATATCAATTGGTGCCTCCCAGTCAGCCTTCTACTTAGGTACCTAATTAAGGGAGCACAAGTTAAAAGTGCTAACTGACAGCTAGGTGCTATCTATTTTCCAACATAACTACAGGTAGCTAGCTGCTATCCATGACAGTATGCAGCCACTTCTGCACAAGATAGCCAAAAAAGCGCCATTCCTTGACCCAGGAAGTATGCAAGTAGTAGCAAGTTGCTCTTTGATGGCAGTATGCACCCACTTCTGCACAAGCACTCGTGCAGTAAATAGAGCATCTATAACAAAATTAGTCACTGGAAAATGGAAGGAAGGGATCACAAGGGCTTCATCATCACAATTGGATCAATTGGATGCTCAGTCTTCAGTAGTTGCCAAGTGTGATTCGTTTATGGCTGAGTTTCTGGATTGAGACTTGGGGGTAAACCTGTTTTGTTTTCTTTGCATCGCGCTTGTGCGTTGAAACTCTGTATGAACTCGAAGTTTTGCTTTTTGAAATACAAAAGCAGGGGAAACCTTTCATCTAAAAAAATAAGTCACTGAAAACTTGTCTTATATGTCTAAATTTGTGCAAACTAGAGCAGCAAAATTTATTGACAGGTGACTTAATCTGTATATTTAGAGCAGCAAAAATAGTCAATGGACAACAATCAATAGTACATCTAGATGCAAGCTTTGAAAGAACTGGAAGCAAAATCTTTCGGTCAGTACTACCACCAAACTTTGATATTGCAATATTGGTGCAGGGATCACAGCAGCTAGCAGGCAGATAGCAGTTAATTCACCACAGCTAGTCTAGCGCAGATCAAGAATTATTGGGGATCTAAAGATGGAAAATAAATCAAGGAAAGAGGAGCATGTCGACAGCGGAGGGGGCTGCTGCCCTTCAGTTCGGTGTGCAGCACCACAAGGCGGCAGGTGGGGTTGCTGGTGGCTGGGTGCAGGCACTGCAGCCGCCGGCACTCTGGTGGTTGGCGGAGCCCTGGTGGACGGCGGCGTCGCGGCCGGTGGTGTCGCAACAGGAGGCAATGGTGGCTGGGGATGGGGCTGTTCGCGGCAAGCAGCAACCGTGGCTAGGGCGGTGCCGCGGCAGGCCGCCGCTGGTGGATGCGCACGGCCGCTATGCGCCTGGGCGACGACCCGAGCTGGACGCGGGTGGGAGAACGGATAAGGTCGAAAGATAGGCCGAGGCTGTTTGGAGGGGCGAGAGCACGGCCAAATAATTTCGCTCGACTCCTCGGCACGCGCTTGTCTCTTTTCGGCGGGCGAGAGCGCGCGTGAGGCTAGCTGTTTCTGCGCGCCAAAGCCTTTGGAGGAGCGCGCGGCAGCCTGTTTCTGGACGTGGAAGGCCCAAAAAAACTCTTCGTGACGGCAGGTACTGATGGGAGAGAACTCTCCACTCTCCAGATAGGTTTAGCTGTAACGTGGGGGAAGTTTGTGCGCTACTGACGGAGGACCGCAGCCGGCGGGAGAGCTCTCAGCCGACAGGAGAAAAGTGATCTGGGGTGGTGGCACGAGTTAAATATTTGTGTTCTTATCCTCCACAAGACCACAAGGGGTGAACATATATAGACATCATGGAAAGGAAAACGAAGAGGATGAGGAAGAGAGGGGGGAGGCCACAAGTGTACCCTCGCAGTGCACTGCATTGCTTGTGTCATTGTCTAGGTTTGGGAGGCAAATGGAGAAAATCATCCAGACTCATTAATTTGCTGCTGGTCTCATCAGATAAAGAGTGGTGCCTCTTGATACATACAAGCACACAACACAATTCTTGTGTGTATCGTCTCTAGCGTGTCTCCACTCCATGGCATGAGTTGGGAGGAATACAAGTGGTCTCCGTCAAGGCAACCTCTAGCTAGCTGCAGCTTGGAACATGTTGGTTAACTAGTAGGAGTACGAAACTATCCTCTTTGCAAAGAATCTTCCAAGACAATGCAAGGAGCTCACCATGAATGAAGTCCTTGCTAATATCGAGGAAGAAGGTTCGGTAGGTGGTGTCCTTTTAGCGGATATGTGCCTTGCAGACTTGATACGTTAATTGTAAGGCTTTTGATTTTTGACCCCTTGGGCCTTGGGGCTTTGTTAAACCTCTTATCTATATCCAATAAAATTGGCACACTACAGGAGACAGTTGCTTTGCCGAGTGCCTGCGGCACTCGGCAAAGGCACTATTGCTCTCGGCAAAGGCTTTGCCGAGTGCCGCACTCGGCAAAGGCCTCTCGGCAAATTTTAGGTCGGCAAAGGGTTCTTTGTCGAGTGCCTTTTATCGGGACATTCGGCAAAGAAAAGTTACCGTTATGACGGGTTATAAACTAACGGTTGCTTTGCCGAGTGTCTAGCCAGGAGGCACTCGGCAAAGAAATTCAGGATTTTTTAAAAAAAATTATTTGCCGAGTGTCTTCAGGTTGGACACTCGGCAAAGAAATTAATTTTTTTATTTAAAAAATTCTTTGCCGAGTGCCCTGCCAGGAGGCACTCGGCAAAGAAATTCGGGATTTTTTAAAAAAAATTCTTTGCCGAGTGTCTCCAGGCAGGACACTCGGCAAAGAAATTAATTTTTTTATTTAAAAAACTCTTTGCCGAGTGCTCAGCCTGGATGCACTCGGCAAAAAAATTAATTTTTTTTTTTAAAAAACTGAAATGTCGCATCTAAACAAATTCACAGGTACAAATCCACAAGTTCATCTAAACAAATCTGTAAGTCCATCACAAGTCTAAATTAGTAACAGGCGATTTATGTAAAGGCATGTTACAAATAAGTTTACCAGCAAATCTGCATCATACATGTAAAGGCATGTTACAAGGGTACACATTACTAGGTGACACCAAGCTGCCAGCCTAGCATTTCCTGGAAAACTGCATACAGTTCTATGAAGCCTCATAGTTTACTGGAAGAAAATAAGTAACATGAAGATGGCTCTTAGAAAGAAGCTCACATATATCTTTCGAAGTAAAATTTCCTCCAATCAACAATGTTGTTTACCTGAAAGGAGATTGAAATCCATCATATTAAAAATATTGGCAAAATAAAGAGTGAAAAGTAAAGTCTGTAAATGCTTGTATTCTACACTAACATGCACATACAGTGCTGTGTTCAGCGTGCTAAGTAGCAGCTTCCCATCAGTACTTAATACAATATGCATACATGATACATGAGGCAACGGTGTTTCTGTTTCAACATAATTATATCCCTACAGGCTTGAAGCACGGGAGAATAAAGCTTAAAAGGTTGGTAACTTGGTACCATAAGCAAGTAAACAACCAACTAGATTTTGCAGAAGTGGTAAGAGAAGGAGATGAAACACTTCTATGTTACAGTTGAAGCTAGCTACCATCCTAGCCCTAATTTATGAATCATGGTACTTTTAACATTTTTCAATGGCTGTCTATGTCTAAGCTACATATTTGCATTAACTACAAGGTTTACTAATACAAATAATTCATACATAGTGTGTTTTAGTACCTCACTGCTTGATAAACCCTGTAAGGAATCAGTCAGACCATTACCTGTTGAAACAGAAAGGTTATTCTAGAAAAAGGATATGCTTAAGCAGTCATAGATCATCCATCATTATATTTTTCTTATGGTGAAATAACATGGGGCTATGTTAAAAATGAGAACAGCTTATATCTTTTATATGTGGTCTCTTCATCTATCATAATATTCCCATACTGCAAGTCATTATGACAAAATCCTACTGACTGTTCGACCCCCGAGAGCGTCTTCTCCAGCACTGCAATCTCATCGCCTAGCTTATCTAGCTGATATTGGTTAGACTCTTCTTCAGAACAACTACCACGAGCCTCCTCAAGCCACCGCCTGATTCATACAACACGAAGCAAAGCAATCAGATTCGAATCAGAATTCAAGCACATTTCTCACCGAAATCAGAACAGCAGCAGTGAGAACAAATCATACCTGAGTCTCTGCCACAATGACACGTCCCTGGGTCCAGGCATGTCGAGATCGTGAAACTCGCGCAGCTTCTTGGCAATCAGCACGGATATCTCCGGGTCGCGCAGATCCGCCGTGGAGAGCGTCTGACAAAGCGAGGACTTGAGCGACGCGACCGGCGGGGGCGTCCTCGGGCGGGCGCTGCCAGCGGGCCAGCACGGCGCGGGCGCGGTTGGATGGAGCGGCGCGGCGCGTCGGGCGGGCGTGGCCGGGCGGCGCGGCCGGGCGCGGCGCGGATGCGGCAGGGCGCTCCGCGGGCGCGGCCGGCGTGGGCGCCGTGGCGCGGCGGCCGGCGGCGGCGCGGGCGCGGTTGGCAGATGCGGCCGGGAGTCGGGCGTCGAGCGTGGGAGTTTGCGTGTTAGGCTAGCTTGGCCCCTGGCAGTCAGCGCTTTTGAGTGGATACGGTTTTTTCCTTTGCCGAGAGCCACCAGATCTGGCTCTCGGCAAAGTTTCTTTTTCTTTTTTTTCTAAATTTTTTACTTTTCGGTTTTCAATTAAAAAAATATATATTTCCCTTTGCCGAGAGCCGCCCGATATGGCTCTCGGCAAAGTTTTTTTTGAAAAATATTTAATTTCTGTTTTTATTTTTTTAAAAAAATGTGCTATTTTTTTATTAATAAACCTTTACACTAATCGTAGTTTTTTTAAAAAAAATATTTATTCTTTGCCGAGTGTCAGCTGCTAGGGCACTCGGCAAAGCAACTATGTACTTTATTTTTTTTTGTCTCTAGACTTTTTTTGCAGACTTTGTACTTTATTTTCAAAGCTATGTTAAAATTTATCACAATTCTTGATATTATATATATATAATTTATTTTGATTAAATATATTACTTCTAAAAATACAATATTGAACTACAGGTGCATCCAATCATAGAATACGATGATTGTAAAAATGATATTCACAATATTTATTATAGTTTGAGAACATTTCTTTAAACACGTTCAAATTTTCAAACGTCTTATACATAAAATATGGCGATAAAGTTGCATGTGAGAAGTGTGGGTTTATAACTAACGTACGTAATAACTTTTGTGAAACATTCCCTAATTTTTATCATAGCATCTACATGTGATGTAAAGACATGTCGTCAAGTTTTAAGATTTTTGGACTTTATTTGCAAATTATATAATTAAAATGCATTTCTCCCGCAACTTTGTCGCCATATTTCGTGTATAAGACGTTCGAAATTCCGGGTGTGCTCTTGGAAATGGTCTCAAACTATAGTAAGTATTGTGAATATCATTTTTCCAACCAACTAATTCTATGATTGGATGCACCTGTAGTTCAATATTGTATTTTCGGAAGAAATACGTTTAAGCGAAATAAATTAAATATATATATGAAATATATTGAGAATTGTGCCAAATTTTATCTTAGGCTTCAAAATAAAGTGTAAAGTTAGTAGAAAAAAATTGGAGATAAAAAACCAAAAAAAAAAACTTTGCCGAGTGCCAAAATCCTGGCACTCGGCAAAGACCATCTGTGTCGAGTGTCCGACTTCTGGCGCTCGGCAAAGACTAACGGTGTGCACCACCGTCAGCCTTTGCCGAGTGTCATGCTTTGCCGAGTGTCCGACACTCGGCAAAGACCATCTGTGCCGAGTGCCGTGCTGTGCCGAGTGTTTGGCACTCGGCAAAGAGCTCTTTGCCGAGAGCCGTGCTTTGCCGAGTGCGGCACTCGGCAAAGAAGCTCTTTGCCGAGTGCCCGACTTTTGGCACTCGGCAAAGCATTTAACACTCGGCAAAGCTCGGCTCTCCTGTAGTGGCACTTTCTCATGAAGGTTTGTTTTTTGTGAAAGAAAAAAAAACTCTACGTGCTTGTTCTAGCTTTCCCTCAGCCCATATGGCTGCCTCCCTCTCTTTCATCTTTTTCTGTTTCCACTCCCTCCTGTGGTCGCCACGTATCCAATGGCGAAGATACGATCAAAGAAGCCATGCATTTGCAAGAGCCCTTCATATCCCTTCCATTGCTGATCCTATTCGATATTAATTTGGGCATGCACGTACGTACTATATCGCTCCCAGTCGTTCGACTTGGATTGTGCTTTATTTCCCTTGTCAATCATGAGTGGGCATGGCCAAATTGGGAACACCCGGCGATCTGCCAGTGAAGGCAACGCCCCGCGCCTCGCATGGAGAGGCACAAGGTGTACTCTGATCCGAGCAAACGGGTTGCGAATTCATGATCTCTTGAAGGCCTCCACTGACGATTCGACAGCTGCAAGGATTGTGATGGTACATGGTGCCTAGCTCCACACCTCGTGTCCATTAAACAGCAATACAAGTGTACACAACTAAACTAGACTCCAAGTCAATACCGTGAAATGTTCATGAGCCGGTGTCTCCCGAATCAGCAGAAATTATTGGTTATACATGCTAGTATAAATATGTTCACCTGGTATCACAAATGCAACGCTAGGATTGAATGTCTTGGTACTCAAAGCATGCGCCTGAGTTACCCTCCAGGACGACCATGAATTATGTTACCATGACTCGCAGCCGAAGATTAGCCAAGGAGGCCATGGAAGAAGACACAACATGATTACCAAAAGTGATTGCATATTCCCCACGCCTTGCATTCTCATCAGGGAATATTTTGGCATGTTCAACAATACCACAGATGGTAGACATCAGAATTCATGTCATCTTTATTGTTGTGTGGAGGAGGGAGAGAATCACACTTTCAGTAGAGTTTTCTTATTATGCGAACCATCCTTGAAAATGTGCATTGTAGTGTCACACCCAATCAAAAAACGACTTTCAGGCATGCTCTGAAAATAGATGCCAAACAAATAAATCCATAAACTTTTCAAATGTAAAGCCGGGCAAGAAGACAAATATTATATCAAAATCATAGATATTGACAAGATTTAAAACTTTTTTGTTGACCATTTAAATTCTGATCATTTAGGACCCAAATATACATTTTAAGTTCTTAGAATTGAAATTCAAATTTTCAAATAAGCTCTCAGATGAAAATACGCCATGTAGAAAAGTTCTAGTACTTGATGAGATCTAAAAATTTATAGCTATTTTTTATTTGAGATTATCTTAGGTGCCAAAATATTGGATGTAAGATTTGCAAAAGTAAACAAAAATATAGCATCTTATACATGTTCATCAGAAGCCACTGTGTGGCTCTACAGTCTACACTGCATGCCCTAGCCCCTAGTCTGTACACTACGAGATCGTTTCAGTTGCACACAGTATCTACTTGATGTAGATGCCCTCAGTGGCAAATTTTTCTTTCTCGTAGATGCCCGGCTTCTGGACTACCTTCTCCAGAGATGCCATACTTGATGACAGGCACTGAAACCCCTGCACTCTTCTCACCAGCCAATAGATGACAGGCACCGAATGAGGAGTTTAAGATGTTCATTGCTTGCTTTGATGGATTGATTGGGCAGCATGTCTATACACAAGATCATCCCAAACTGGCTGGATGCCAAGTTCCAGGTACCAGCGTTCAAGGTGATTGGGGAGGAGTACATGTTCGAGTCCCCATGGTTTGAGACTGCCATGCAATGCGCACAGGGGTATCACCTTCGTCCTTCGGCATCTTCAGGCTGGACCTGATGATCACCTACACCCCGGAGGAGGGCCACTTCGTGCAGGATCGGCTCATGGAGCTGCTTGATGACGGCAAATAATGTCTCTGCACTAAAGATGTCGGCTATGATTTTTGGACACATCCCTGAATGGCTCTATGCTACATGACACATGATTACAACGGGTACAAAGTACCAAAAAACATAGTGGACAACAGGCATATTAGCCTTTCAAGATGTCTCCTATTCCCTAATGTCGTCGACTATGTTTTTTGGACACATGAATGGAAAGAACTATCGATGAACAAGTCTGTTGCTCATGCCGATATATATAAGTTTGGTAGGACATTCAATTATGAATTCATTATTCATTACACCTTGTCATAATCACTCGCATATGGATGCAATACGAGTTGCTATGTGAATGAATGGATTTCATTCCATTATTACATATCCTACTATCCTAGTCATGGGTAGGTTTAAGTTCTTGTGAGAACCTAGCTACCAACATTGACGTTAAGGACAGGCCGTAAGTAGTTCGCAGTGCACTTGAAGACTTGATGCGTTAATTGTAAGTTTTTTATTTTTAGCCCCTTGGTATTCTGTTAAACTCTTCACTATTCAATAAAATTGGTACTTGCACATGCCGGTTTGTGTTTTTCTAAAAGAAACCTCTCTGTGATTGTTCTAGCTTTCCCTCAGGACCCTGTGCCCCATGTGTAGCACACGGTTAGTGAATTCCTGAACTCGCTAAGTCATCGACTAACTGGACAGACGACAGCCACGAGGATCTTGATGGCCCGAAGTGCCTACCTCCATGCATCATGCCCACTAAACAGCACAGGTCAACTGAGCTAGGTGCTAACTTTTGTTTGAATCTGGCTTCAGGAACACGAGCCAGAAACAGTTAATGGAACAGCCATTTTTAGATGAACCAGTATTTATCAATACAGATCTGGCGTCATCTGCAATGAACCAATGGAACTAAAGTCTTTAAAAATTGGTGTAATAGTTATCTGTCCGAAATATATGTCATCTTAGTATTTGATCAACAAATAAAGTAAACCTGGAAATTGCCAATTTAAATGTTGAGTAATTATCCACAACAAGTTCTTAGTAACACCTGTTAAACCTCCGCCGCCAGCGCTACGGCGCTTTTGTAAAAAAAAACTTTGCTCTACTTAATACAAAGATACGCAAACCTTTTACGTATTCGAGAAAAAAAAATTATCCACAACAATCATTAGACAAAAATAATATAAAATGCACGTGTGTTTCAACTTCCAATTATATGTTACGCACCTATATATATGCCATTGTTAAAGACATAACAAAGATGTATCGTTGTTGCACTTTATACATTTATTTAGGAGTTCAAGGTTGACTTCAAAAAGTTTCTAAATGATCTTTTCATATATCATCTATAATATCAAAATTAGAAACAAGTTCCCAAAGGTGGCTAGAAATATGTACATATCAAAAAGGTAGCAGTAATTAAGATCCGGTATACAAGATACTGATCAATCTATTCATATCATGGAAAAATTACAAATGTCTTGCTTTAGAAAAAAAATGAACAAAACTCATTCTCTCTTTCTCCAGGATGATATATGGGCTATCAATTTCACTAGCTAGTGATGCTGCTAGCTCAATAACAACTCTGATCCTTTTGGTTGAATGTATCATGAGATGTAACTTCTATGGATTATGAACAGCCCAAATTGTTGACAAACAATCCATTTTTACTCATTTTCTACAACAGCCCATTAAAAAATTAACAAAAAAAAGTACCCAATTGGAGCATCGTCATGTGGATCTGAAGAACTTGTTAGTACTGATCCATCAGGTGCTTGGCCACAAGTACCCAATTTGCATAATAGAATGTCGAATGTGTCTCCATGACTTTACCTTTTCCTACATTGAAACAAAGTGTTCTTAGGATTTAATTTTGACAAGATTAATAACAGGTTTCACATAACGAAAAAACAGAAGATAATTTGTTTCTAAGCCTCTTGGAAAACATAGATTTTCTTACTGTTTCAGTATGTTTTGTTACTTTGTTCTACATATTTTTAGAGGTGATCGGCTTAGGTGACCCACATCTGAAAATCGTTTCTGTGGAATTCCTTTGCAAACCACCCCATCTCCAGACAAATTCATATATATAGGTGGTAGAAAATACATCTGAAAATTATTTTCTCCCACCTCTACAAATCAATTTTGTAACTAGTGTTTCCTGCTTTTAAATTACCGCTCATCTGAGTTTATTATAACACAACCTACTTTAATAAGGCATTTTGTAGAGGTCCTTTTGAGCAGCTAGTTGCTCTTGATCTCAAGAGTATGCTGCAATGTCTACTGATCCAATCCTTTTTGGCACTTTCCACGAGCATTATCTCAGTCACATGCTTGTCTTTAGATATATCACTTCCCTTGACTTAAAACACATTTCATTAGTGTTTACTGATTCATCCAATCTTTTTTATCAGCCATTTATATATATGCTGGGAAGGCAGTGAGCTGATATATTGGTTGAGATGACAGAACTGTTTTGACTGGCGTCTCCCTAGCTACCCGCCTTTGTGAAACATTTCCCTTTCCAACCAGGTAGTCTTGCACCGAATTTATCTATGAGCGGTTGGAATCGATTATCCTCTCGCTTCCATGTATGCAATGGCAGCCCCACATACTTTCCTGGGAATGAAGAAATCTTACTAAGGAAACGAGTTATATATGATGTCTTCAAGCTCTGATTGCCAAGATCTTGATTTGGACATGTTGACCATGAGTCCTGAGCATGAAAAATTCAAGTATTCTTGCCAAAGCCTGCAATTCAGGTGCCTCTAGCCTAGCAAAAACGCCTGCATCATCAGCGTATAAAGAACAATATGCAAAAGTGCCGCTTTCGGGAGCACCGGTTTTAGAATACCGCTTGAAGATGCCAATTCTATGATTTTTTTTTTGCACCGCGGATCAATTGCCAATATGAACCCCATTTACTATTACCCATGAGGATGAAGTTGCTAGAATTGCACAGATCCATTCTCTCCATCTCTGCCCAAAAACTAAGTGCATGCAGGCAAGTCTTTGATATCAAGGCATGCACCACGCAGGAAATCATTCAACAGATTGCAAATGGTGTACATATGCTGCAGATGGAGCAAGAAGAGTATTGATAGCTAGTCACTATATTATGCAGTTTTATTTTTACTTTTTTCTCAACCATTTGTCAATATACAAACTTTGCCTTCCTACTGAATGAAAAGGCAGTGCACCTGCCAATTATGTTCAAAAAAACAAACTAAGTGCATGCAACACCTCTAGCAGGTAAGACCAATGTAAGGTATCAAAGGCTTTTGATATATCAAGTTTTTTAAAGAGTGCCTGACTTTCTCTGCAATGTAGGGACCTTATCACATTTTGCACATAAAGAAAATTGTCATGTAGGCGCCACTTTTTGACAAAGGCATTTTGGGAAGTCAAAACTAGTTCATTTAGTCTCGGCGCTAATCTGCTCGCCAGGATCTTTGTAATGATCTTCATAATGCTATTAATAAGGCCGATTGGACGATATTCTCCCAGTGTACGTGCATCAGTTTTCTTGGAAGCAGTGCAATATATATTTGCATTGTTGATCAAATGTAGTTTTGCGGTCCTTAGGCTGTAACAACCTATTGCTTCCAATAGATCGTTTTTTTAGGGAATGAGTGAGTAGCTCGTTTGGTCAGCATCGCGAGCCGCAAGCTCGGCCACCCAGGTTCAGACCCGGTGCCCATCGTATCTGCTCAAAAAGAGTGGGAATGGGGAAGCTCCCTGGTTCAACAAAAAAGATCATTTTTTTATTATATCCCAACATGTTTTGTAGAACGCCCCAATTATATCCGTCCGGGCTGGGTGCCCTTTGTGAGGGAAGACCTTTGGCGATATTAAATACTTCCATTTCTGTGAAAGGAAATTCCAAATTCTCCAAATTTGTGCCCTCATATCCTAGAGCTTCTTCCCAATTCAAAGCACCCTCTCTCGTAGCTGTTTTGCCCAAAATTTCTTTGAAGTGTTCTTTTTTCCAAACGAGGCCATAAACCATTTTCCATTACTGATTAATGGAAATTCTTTGAAGTATTCATGGACTATTTTTTTAATTTTTCTTCCTGGTTGGCAGCTATGCCATTTCCGTGTTGGATAGTTCCAATGAATTGTTTCCTTTCTTCTTCCACTGTGGCATGCATGTGGAAGAAACGAGACCCAAGTTTTTAGTGTAGAATCGATTTTCCATGACAGGCGACTTAGGTGGTACGCTCTGGAAATCATTGGCAGAGGCAGTTGGTTGCCTGGAAACCAACCCATCATTTCTAGAGATATTGATGCAGAGTGGCTGAAAAGATGTTCCTTTTTCACAAACTCTAAAATTCAATGTTGTACTAGTTTTCCCTGCTTTCGCATGACTTCCATATATGTCAACCTACTTTAAGGCATTTTATTATAGAGGTGTGAACACGAGTTACAGTTCAGTTATTATTTAATGTGTAAGAGTCAGTATGGCCTTAAAAGATGTTGGTTCTTATCCTCCACAGTCCACAGGATGATATGATATATAAACTAGAGTTTGCTTTTCAAATATCATGTTGTGTTTGAAAATTTAGGAGAAAAGTTCTTATACTACTCCGTGTATATAGGTTTAGGTTTGGGAGACAATAGGGAGAGATTGAGTTGAGCCATGTTTCATGAAAGGCTACCCTTTTGAGCAGCTAGTTGCTGTTGAGGGAGTTGGGTCTTGGTCTCTAGGAGAGGTGAGAGGAAGATGAAAGAATAGGGAAAGCAGTTGGCACTATACTTGCAAACGGCGATGGGCACGCCACCAGCCCGCCGGGCTGCCTGCACCGCAGGCCATGCCGCAAGCCCACATACCCGAAGCGGGTTTATGCGGCTAATACGCATTGTCCAGCGGCATCGCAAACCCGCCGGCCGGCTGCACCACAGCATCAATCATGCCGCCAGCTGCCGCGCACCATGACTACGCTCATGATAGCATCGATCTGTGCACTACTGGAATCACACGCTTTGCCTAATGCCGAGGGCACTCGGCGAACAACAAAAAACACTCGGCAAACCGTTTGCCGAGTGCAACACTCGGCAAAGCGGAGATGGCAAAAAAAAATAACGGTAAAGCAGGCTTTGCCGAGTGTTGTTTTCGGGCACTCGGCAAAGCCTTTGCCGAGTGCCTATTTGACACTCGGCAAACAAAAGTAGCTGTCACGGCCAACCTAACGGAGGATCACGGTTTGCCGAGTGTCTAAAGCCCAACACTCGGCAAAGTACCAAGTTTGCCTAGTGTCGACACTCGGCAAAGCCATCAGGTTTGTCTAGTGTCCTAGCCTAGACACTCGGCAAACTATTTTTCTCAGGTGTCTAGTGCAGTCCTTTGCCGAGTGTTATGGCCAAAACACTCGGCAAAGAGTGCCTGTGTCGAGTGCAACACTCGGCAAAATGACCAAAAATATTCTTTTTATTTGTTTTTTCCATTCCATCCAAAACAAATAAAAAATATGCATAGCAGGCATCACATACATGATATATATCACAAACATCACATACATACCACAAACATCACATAAGTCATAGTATATCACAATAAGTTCACAAGTAATCCAAGTGCTCCATCATTCACCATAAGAAGTGCAAATAAAAGTACCATTAACAACTACAAGTATCATGACTGAACGTTAGTCACCGTTGGCCACCGTTGTGTGAGACGGAACACTAGGCAAAATTATCACTTTGCCGAGTGTGAGACGAAACACTCGGCAAAGCCTAACTGCACGTTAGCCACCATTGGCTGACCAGTGCCTTTGCACTAGGCAAACTGTCGATTTACCGTGTGCTTCCATTTGCCGAGGGTGACACTCGGCAAAATACTTTGCCGAGTGCCCGATAAATTGCACTAGGCGAAGTGTGCGACACTAGGCAAAGAACGAATCTCCGGTAGTGGTGGCTCTGTGGCTTGCTGATTGACGTATGCCCCGACGAGGCTGTGCAATCAATGGTGACAGTCGTGGTCATCGTCCATGACGGGAATCAGCTTGCGCTCGCCGCCGGAGGTGCCGGAGCTGGTGAGGAGCTCGAGACGGGGTAGCACAGCTGGAGAGATCGCGGGCAGTGCAGCACCTTCCGCATCCGCTGTTCTTGGACGGACCATACCTGCTCGTCTTGCCACGGATGCCACCGAAAGCCGGCGAAGGTGACGATGAGCGCTGGGATAGGAGAGGCACGAGCGCGGTGGTGGCGTGGCGGCGATGGTCAGACGGAGCCGCGGAGGCCACATCCCCATGGTCACGTGACACAGCACACAGATGCGAGAAAAAATGCGGGCACAACGTGTTAAGCGGACAAAACTGCGGGCCGCCGCAGACGCCGCAATCTTAACACGGCGGAAAACAGGCCGCCGCGCATGCCCACGTTGGAGGAAGCGGCGAGTGCGGACGTGGGATGGGCTGTCCGCAGCCGCACCGTTTGCATGTTTAGTTGGCACCAAGGGAAAGAATATCTAGTTGACTTTGGCTTGATGGTTTTTGCTTCTTTCTTCTCCAGAAAGAGACGTGCAGGTGGGATGATGATAATACTGGCACCAATAGGCAATAGCGATCATCACAAGAATGATGTTCTTTGCATGGCTCGTGTTCGCTGAACAGATCGATGAAGCTAGCAAACAGTAGACTGTTAGACCTTGTTTTTGTAATGGCCCAGCGAGGCTCTTCACTTGCTCAGCTCCTCCGCAAAATCGCTGATGCGAACTCGGTAGTGCTACTGATACCACTTTGTGCGTCTTCTGTTGCCAAGAAAGATGATGTGCTGGGTCTGTCCGGCTGCCCCTATATATATAGAGCATTCGGCTGTGAAGACTTTCCATCAGCTACTGCAGACCACCCAACAATTTGAGCACTAATAATAGAAGACACTCTTCTAATTGGCTGGCATAGCGAACAGACTCTAGGCCACCTGGTTTAGCGCTCTCAGTAGGCACCCTCGCGATGTGGGTTCGAGCCCCAGGTGTGGCACACTTGCGCATTTGTTTACGGAGATTTTGGCCAGTTCATCTCAGCTGTGGTGGCATTGTGTATGCAGTGTGACAGAGGTTTGGGGATTTTCTTGATCTGTGTGATAAGATTTTTTTCTTAAGCCGGAATACCTAGGGACTGTCTCAGCCACCGCGGATTGTGTTTTTTAATTGGCAGGCATACCTTGAATACGTGTTTACTTGCCATGGATAAACGTACTCTTTATACTTTGTTGGCTAATAAAGCGGGGGGAAACATGTAGTCTAAAAAACACTTTCTAATAGTACCTACGTACTAGTGTAATAGCTGATCGAATTCGTTCTTAAAGTACTCTTACACATGAAGAGTTATTATGTTGGATCCTTTTCCTACTTTAACATTGCTCAGCTGACTCAATATAATAACTGACCATCTCTTCTCAGACTAGCTCTTTATTTAGTCACAATCTCTGTCTTCTGCACGAGTCAAATATTTTTGTACCTCGCAAGACCACAAGGATGAGGAAACCATAGAGACATGAGGATGAGGATGAGGGGGGGGGGGCAAAGGCCACAAGTGTACCTCACATTGCTTGTGACATTGTCTAGGTTTGGGAGGCAATTGGAGGAAATCATCCAGAAGAAAAAGTCCACGTGGTTCAACCCCTGGGAGGGTCATCAATTTGCTGCTGGTCTCACGAGACAAAGAGTGCTCCCGATGCCGACTTACAAGTAAGCAGCACATTTGCATGTATCTCTAACGTGTCTCCAGTCCATGGCTTGAGTTGGGAAGGCTACAACTGGTCCGTCAAGGCAATCCAGCTCCAGCTATTGGAACAAGTTGATTAATTAGCTAGTACCAAACTAGCCTCGCTGGAAATGATCTTCCAACACAAGCAACTCTCCTTGAATGCATTGCTTGCTGATATTGTGGAAGAAGGGATGATTCCTGTTTCCGCGGGTGCTTTTGGATATCTGCGCTGTTAATTGTAATAAGGCTTTTGATTTTTGGCCCCTGGATCGCTGCATTGAACTCTTCACTCTTTAATAAAATTGTCACTTTATCTCATGCCAGTTTGTGTTTTCTATTAAAAAAAATCCTCTCTGTGCTAATTTCCCTCAGCCCCTACGGGCTACTGTTGCCTCTCTCTCCCCCTCTGCTTCATATGATATATGGTCATCTTAGTTCTGATGTCTGATCCACTCCCTCTTGCCGTTGTCAAGCCAATGGTGGACAGACAATTGAGCAAACTCATGCTTCAGCTGTTTATTATTCTCTTCCATTGTAATACCCGATTTTAAGGACAAAACCAGATATGCACTATATGTGAGTATTAAAAGCCAAATCTCACATATAGCTACAAATAAGGGTAATATCAAAAGACAATGCATAAAATATATAACGTACTTAGAATAAAAGAGATAACCTTTAAGCAAACAGCGGATAGACAACTCCAAACTTCGGGTATTAACTTCACTCTACAAAATCCAACTGACTGGTTGATCACAAGCCTAAACTTCTCCTGAGGTTTGGGAGAAATAGCAAGAGTGAGTCCATATCGAACTCCACAAGTATAGCAACTAGATTGTATGGATCCCACAATCTCATGATCAATATGACATAAATAATGTAGAGCATTAAATAATAAATAATGAACATATTTAACACACAAGAATCATCATCGTCGATGCAAGAATCCCCAAGGCCGCTCTTGACCGTGAGCACGGCTAGTATACCAGTTTTACACTCTGCAGAGGTTTTACATCTTTACCCATGAGTCATGATTTACCCTTTCGCCCGAGGTGATCAGCCTCTTAACCCACTTCCAAGGAAGGTCGGCAGGGATCACTATGAAGCCTTTCAAAAGTTCGTCTAACATGTTAGGGCCGCAAGGTTTTCTTTGCGCGCAGATATAGAGCCCCCCTTCCGATGGCACAATGACTCGCAGCCTATACACATACAGACAGAGGCCACACTATACCCAAAACGGTTCAGCCCCTCCGCCCTTTCGGGTAACCTCTAACAAGTTAGAAAAGGTCTTCATACTGAGCTAAAGCCAGAGCCATTATAGCCCTCATGGTTGCACTGTTGTCCCGGTTATCACTTACAGATAAATCATCAAGTGGCTAAAAAGTTATTTTTATCATTTATTACTTAACATTAATCTAGTCACAGGATCACGGGTCACAGAAATAAAATCCAAATGCTATACTTGCCTTGATCCAAATGCTCTTGCTTATCCTTTTGGTTCTGCTGGTCTTTACTTGTTGCCAAAGCTCTTATCTTGATCACCAAAAACTGCTCTCCGTCTAAACTCGATCATCGATCAACCACACACAAACAATCGAAGACAAACATACACAAAGCAAACAAAGCTATAATTAGAACAGTACAACAATCATATAAAAACAGTATGAAAAGTTTATAAAATGATTCTACGCATCGCTACGATCTCACAAACGTAAAGATCACGAAAATCGAAATTAAAACGTAGAAGTTATGAATTTTCTAAGTTTTCTTATAGATAAATAAATAATTAAAAGCTACTGCGAAAATAAAAAGTTTCAAAACAGAGAAATAATACTTGTAACATGTAGAGCTCGTGAATACGAATCTAACGAAATTTGAATGGATTAAATCGGATTTAAAATAAATATTTTATGAGCAAAACAGTTTCAGTGGCAAACTTGTAAATACCAGAAAACGTATTTTCTTTTAAACCAGCACAGAGTACGTCTTTGAAACAGCAAAGCGCCTTTCTAACTTTACGCCATAGACCGCGGGTTGAACCTTAGATCTTCCAGGGGCTCTTTAGCAAAACTCCAATTGAAGGGGTATGAGCCAATCTTGACCGTTGGATCTGAAACAGAGGGACGGGATTAGCTCAGGGGAAATAATAGGCAGCTGCCGGCCGGCTACAGTGCCAGCGCGGTGGCGCCATTGCCGGAGCTTCGCCGGAGTCCGTGAAAAGGCGATTGGATGCACGATTCAATGAACCAAAAGCACGGGAACAAAGAGGGGAACAAGGGGAACTCACCCCGGCTGAAGACGAAGGCGAGGAGGGCTCGGGATTAGTCGGCCACGTGAATTGGCGGACGACGGACTTCCTGAGCACTTCGGCGAAGGTAAACACCGCGTAGACCACAAGAGAGAACGGAAGAAGGGAATTGGAAGCTTCGTAGGAGCGATGCGAAGCCTGGCACGTGGTTGCAAGTGGCCTTTGAGCACAACAGGATGCGGACCACGGCGGCGGGTGTGTTCCGTCTCTGAAGATCCAAACAGCGGCCACCGGGCGGTGCTAGGGCAGGGTGGCGGCTCGAGGGGCAATAAAGGGGCGCGGGGGAGGGCGCCTGGGACTTATAGGAGCAAGGAACTTTCCCACAGCAAATCCCGTAGAAATCGGGAAGGAAAACATGGCCTGAGCTCGAGTCCGGCTCGGCCATGCGAGGGAGAAGAAGGAAAGAGGGAGGTGACACTGACGCGCGGGCCCGGTTGACCAGTGACAGAGAGAAAAGGAGAAGGGAAAGGCGCGGGGCTGGGCCGCGGGGTCTGCTGGGCCGGGGGAAAAGAAAATTGGGCCGAGCGCGAGGGAGGAAGATAGGGGGGAGGGGGTTGGGCCTTCGGGCCAGAGTCAGGAAGAGGGAGTGTTTTCGTTTTTCTTTTGTTTTTTTTTTCTTTTATCCCAAAGCCATTTCAAATCCATTTAAAAATCTATTTGAAATATTTTGACTTTGCTCAAAACCGCACATTGAATAAGACATGTTGCTAAGCCTATGGTAAATATTAGTTAAATGAAAAAATATTATTTTCCTATGTTTCATGAGCTCAAAAATTCATAATTAAATCATTTTCACCTATTTCAAAAAGGAGTAAATTTTAGGGTGTTACATCCATTGCCCATCCAATTCGATCTTAATTAATATGAGAACTGCTCCAGTACTCCTCTTTTAAAAAATTTCACAGATCTTAAAGCAACCAATAATCTGATTTTTTTTTCATTAAATGTTTTTGTTAATTTTTGTCGTATGGGTCCGTCCGCCCTGAACCACCATACCGGTTCCCTTGGGAAGCCGCTGCAGCCTCTGGCCTGTCATACCGGCCATACACTACTGGAAAGAGCAACACTACCGAGGGCTTTCTGTTTTGCCGAGGGCCAGATCTCGGACACCCGGCAAAGGCAATCTTTGCCGAGGGCCGGCCCTCGGCAACGAGGGACCCTCGGCAAACGCTTCTTCGCCGAGAGCCGGGCCCTCGGCAAAGAAAGACCCTCGGTCCAAGCCCATCGGGGCTCTCGGCAGGTGGGCCCAGCGTAACGGCGGCTCTGGGCGTTAGGCTTTGCCGAGGGCCCGGCGTTAAGCCCTCGACAAAGCACTGCCGTAGGCCCACCTTTGCCGAGGGTCTAGCGTGGGCCCTCGGCAAAGATTTTTTTTCTTTTTTGATCTAATTTTTTTTTCTGTGGGACACCTACACTATTTTAAACTACATGCCAAAGTTTGGTTCATTTTGAAATAACTTTGGTATATTTTTTGGATTTTTTAAATTTATTGAATTTCTCGACAAATTTCAAATTTAAACTACAGGTGCATTAAATAATATTATTTAATTATTTTAATCTTGACATTCATGATTGTTAGTGCATTTCCAGGCCGTATGCAGAAAGCCATATGAAATATCGAACGTTTACCCCTCGCAACATGTTGACCAAGTTGCGGCAAAATGGTTTTTTAAATATATAAAATAAAAACAAACTCAGAAAATCATGAAACTTGGCGACATATCATGCTATCAGATGTGGAGGCTATGATAAAAATTTCAAAAAAATCTGAGTCTGTGGTAACGTCCGGTGCACAAAACTCAGACATCTCACATGTGATCACCTTGACCATAGCCCTCGGCAAAGAATTTCTCAGAAAAAATAAAAAACATGTCTTTGCCGAGGGCTATGGTCAAGACCCTCGGCAAAGAATTTCTCAGAAAAAATAAAAAAAAGATACTTTGCCGAAGGTCGGCTTGGGAGCCCTCGGTAAAGAAATTAGTGAAAAAAAAATTTAAAAGTCTTTTCCGAGGGCCGGCCTGGGAGCCCTCGGCAAAGAAATTACCCAAAAAAAATTTAAAAATTCTTTGCCGAGTGCCGACCGTTGGGCCCTCGGCAAAGACGTCGTCAGTTGCAGCACGTGGCCTAACGGTAACTTTTTTTTTGCCGACGGCTGGCGTCAGCCCTCGGCAAAATCTTTGCCGAGTGCCCGACAAATGGCCCTCGGCAAAGATCCCTTTCCCGACGGAAAATTTCCCGAGGGCTCTTTGCCGAGGGCCATATAGCCTTTGCCGAAGGCCTGAGGCCCTCAACAAAGATCCATAGTGATAGGATTGTGTATAGCTGATCATAGCAATGAACCTATAGGCATTGCCATCCTTGCACTGAAACGCGATGAACCTGTAGGCATTGCCATCCTCTCGCCGCTTGCGCCGAAGAGGAGCGTCGGAGTATCGGCATCGGTGTCATTGAGGACGAATGCGGGGGACTTGGCAAGACCATGAGAGGAGCGGCATCATCTCGATCAGCATCGGCTCGCGGCACCGTGGAGTGCTGCACAAGTGACAAGCCTAGGCGACATACAGGCACTGTTCTCGCAGGCTTTTGCCGTTAGATGGTGTGCCTCGTCGGTGACGCCTGTGGACCTCCTCTCAAGTAATTGAACGGCAACCGCTGAGGCAAAAATGGATTAGCACTAAATAAAAGCAACCGGAGGATGATGGAGGTGCTGCTGTAAGTGACCAATCGAGAGGAGGGAGATGAAGGAAATGGAAGAGTGCCCGGGATCTGGAGGCCAGAGGAAGACGGATGGAGACTCGGAACAAAAGCGGACCTAGAGGATACAAATTCTGACGGGGCACTTTTTGGGCATGGAAGAGCCGGGCCCATGCAGGAATATAATTAAGAAAAAGTATTTAGTTAATTATCTGCTTTGAGATACGTATAATTTTAATAGGAGTTGCCAATTAATATAATTTGGGCATGCACGTACCATATCGCTTGCAGTCATTTGACTTCGATTTTGCTTTCCCTTGTCAATCATGACCGGGCCGGGCACGGCGAAATTGGGAACACATGGTGATCAGTGAAGCAACACCCGCCGCCCCACATGGAGGAACTAGTTGTACTCGAGCCGAGCAAACGAGTGTTGTGAATTCCTGGTCAATTGGTCATGGTACGCGGTGCCTAGCTAGCTCCACGCTTCATGTCACTCAGTCCATTTAAACAGCACAATACAGAGAGATTTTACAACTGAACCAGAAACCATGCCAGTACCGTGAACTGTTGATGAGCCGGAGTCTCCCAAATTCAGAAGTTATATATCGGTTACACTATGTAAAAAAAGGAAATCACAGACGCGCGATTGCATAACTGGAAGTTAACACGCGTCTGTAATAGATCGTTACAGACGTCTGTTACTGTTGCGGTGTTAAAACGCGTCTGTACAGACGCGCGCCATGTATGAGCGTCTGTAGTTTAGCACAGACGTTTATTGTCAACACTCGTCTGTAACTATGGAGTCTGAAGTACGTAATTCCTCTAGGTGATTCTAGCTGGGCCGTTTGGCCGTCCGAAAATTGGCCTGTTAAGCCGCCAGAATGTGGCTCGACAATATTAATTGGGCCGTTTTAATTTCTTTTGGGAAGAAAGTCATCTTTTTTAAGGTTTTGCCGCAAAAGACGTACGTGCATGTTTTAACAATATGTAGACTAGCAAATTTTCTCAATAAATTAACTTCATACAAACAGATAGAGGAAAAAGGCACCTAAAGATTTGGATGGCTACTGTTAAAGACGATACAATAAATCAACAATAAGTATAAAACCACGTATATGAAAAGCTCTCGCTAAACTTGTCCATATATATTTTAAATTACTAACAACTTGGCATAAAAGGCCACATGCACAATTTTACTAAATGTGCTCCACATCGTATACATGCCTTCATGGGTGACTGGCACAAATAATAACCTTGATGCATATGACATGAATATCATGCAACGCAAAAAATGAAAGACTTAAACCATCAAAAGTGATACTAACCAAGCACCGTAACATGTCCTTACAACCATTAAGTTCGAACTAACAATCACACATACTTCATCACAATAGACTTACATAACTGGGCCTTGTTTAGTTCCGAAAACTGAAAAGTTTTCGGAACTGTAGCACTTTCGTTTTTATTTGACAAATATTATCCAATCATAGAGTAACTAAGCTTAAAAGATTTATCTCGTGATTTACAGGTAAACTGTGCAATTAGTTTTTATTTTTGTCTATATTTAATATTTCATGTATGTACCGCAAGATTCGATGTGACGGGGAATCTTGAAAAGATTTTGGTTTTTGGGATGAACTAAACAAGGCCCTGGAATATAAATAGAAAGGAGTCCAAGGTCCATACATAAATATCTTCGATAAAAGAGACGATCACAAAAGTTCTCCCCCTGTGGCGTCAAGCGCCAAAAAAGAAATATGTCGGCAAAGAACATGCCTCACTTGTCATCAGCAACATTGTCGTCCTCTTGGATCCCATCGGTATCCTGGTTGCCAAAGTCCGAAGGGCCGCTGGCGGGGAAGAGAGTGTCGAACGCAGGGTCGAAGAAGTAACTTGCTAACCCATAGGTAGCATCAGCCCATCTAGAGGACGAGCTGGCAGCTACACCCTGGTGTGCACCGGACGAGGACTGGGGCTGCTCAGACGTCTGAAAAGACTGGGGCTGCACAAAAGACTGCTGAAACTGTGGGTGGAACCAAGCGGGCTGTGGAGGAGCTGGAGGAAGAGAGCGAACCGGAGACAGGGGCACACCAGCCTGCACAGCTATCGCCTTTCGCTGAACCTCAGCACGGTGGAGCTCCTCCTCGACGGTGCGCTGGTGTTCTCTATTAGCCTCATGGATGGCCATGCACATCCCAAACACAGATCGAAGAGCCCTCATGACAAGACCCTAGTCGGCCTGAGTAGTAGCTGCTGCATTGGTTTGGATCTATAATTCTCTGCACAATGGTACTGAATCTACTAGTAAGAATCTTGGAAAAAATCTTAAAGCTACAATTGAGCAAGCTAATAGGTATAAATTGCTTCATATTTGAAGCATCTCCTACTTTTGGGATCAAGGTGACAAGAGCACAATTTAATCTAAACAAGTCAAGTTTACCTTTTTGGAAATCATCAAACAAATGTACTAGATCGTTTAACTAAATTCCAAAACTTTTGGTAAAAAAGGAAAGGGAGTCCATCAGGACCTGGAGCCCCTTCAGCATAACAACTAAAAACTGCTTCTTTATTTCTGCTTCCAGAAAAGGAGCTAACAAACTCTCATTCTCCTCAGAAGGAACCATATCTTGGGGCTCCCCTAAAAATTCTCATCTAGCTTAACAAAGGAATTGTTTTCCTTAGCAAACAACATTTTATAAAAATCTACAGCTATTTGCATCATTAGCGCTGTCCATTGATCAATGAGAGGGGAGTAGCTTTTCTTGGCCCTTAACAGAAGCAACCTCCATTCTTCCTTAAAGTTCTGATAAGCTGACTGTAAAGTGGGATTGATTCCCCTGAAGATTAAGTCATTTCTCGATTTCTAAATAGTCCAGGTCAAGATGACGATGATTTCCATGAAGAATGACACTGCCAGCTGTTCCCTGAAGCTATGCAGTAGCTGAAATGGACTCATATTGTGGTCGATCTGAATATTAATCAAGCCCCAGCAGTGGACTGCAAAAGGACACTCTAGCAATAGATGGGCCAGAGACTCTTCCACTGCACTATTGCACAAGACAGGTATAATCTTGTAGTTGCATATTCTTTCTTCTCAGGAGCTCTCTAGTGCTGATTCTGTCCTTTAGGACCAGCCAGAAGAAGACTTTATGTTTGCACTGACATGAAGATGCCAAAAGCAAATTGTAAGCTTGATGAACGATGTTGTGCCCACTTAGATGTTTGTAGGCTTTTTTGACTGAGAATTTTGAGCTATTTCAGATGTAGCTCCACTTATCCTGCTCCTCGGAGATATTCACTGATTGTATCTTCTATTGTAAAATTAGCAACTGGGAATGTGCTTGGAGTGAGAGAGGTAGGTGGAACAAGGAGTACAGGGGAGTCCTGATTGATCGATTGTGCAAGAGTCAAGTGCTTATTTTTTGCAAACGATAACAATTCAGGGAATTTCTGACTGGGTACTTCCCCAGTTCCCCTTCCCACAGGTCATTCCAAAGGAGGCAAGTAGTTCCATTGCTAATATTAACTTGGGCCATACCCTTGTATTTGCCTAGAAGCTTTAGAATGTCCCTCCACCAGAATGAGCTTTTTTTTTGAAGTTCCAGAAAGTTTGCCATTGCCATAATGTTTTTCCCATGAACTGGAATTGGCTACTCCAATACAGCAGCAGAAACATTAAGTTTTGTCCGTCCTCTTACTGTTGTAACATCAATAAGTATTTTTTGTTATTATATGATAACTTTTCTTACTTTGGACTGCATCTGTGAGCACGACTTTCTGTGAAAAAAAGGTTTAATTTGTTTCAGTTAATTTTGAACAATCAAATATCATTGCTTATTTTTGAGAACTCAACCAAATATCATTAATATTGACGTTACGTTACAACCCTGACATAAGAGATGCAAACATAAAAATATCTAATTCCGATCAAACTGACACGCACCGTCATATTATAGTGAAAAAACATACTTTTGAGAGTCGGGCCAAAAAATATTTTTTGACACAGCTACGATGGTTAGCTTCATTTAAACTTGTGTTGCTTGGACTGGAGCAGCTGTTTCTTCCTTGATGACATCTACTACTTGCTCAGTTCTCTTTGCCCAAAGAACACAATAGAGACCTCCAACCATGATGATTCCACCTAAGACACTACAGAATTGATGACAAATTTCTGGTTAAAAGTTGTGAAGCATTCATCGTTGTTAGCAGAAAATCGAAGACAATAGTAGACTGGGAAGCAGAAGGAAATAAAGGCACCTTCCCAGGGTAACTGCTTCGCCAAGAAATGAAGACAGAACTATTGTGACAAGCAGAGTTATCGGCATTGTCATGGCCAAGAAAACCGGTCCACTCTTATCAATCACCCATACTTGCATGTAATATCCAATTCCTGAAACAAGTATGCCCTGTACCATTTTCAGAAGTTTCAGAGAAGTCAGCATCATATATATTCTTATTGTTTCATACCAAGGATCCCTCTGGCAAGTGGAAACACAAGAAAACATATGAAAATGAACACTTAAGTATGTTTTTATTGTTAGATTCTGAGAATAGCCTTTTCGAGTTTTCAAGATCTAGTAGTAGACATGCAGCCTTGAGGTTTCCTTTGAAATAATCAAAGATAAATTGGTTTAAAAACTCTGACATAGAACGAATTTATTTCCCATGAGAGTTGAACTATCCCGTGCAATATATGTTCTAATCCGCCAAGATGGAGCAATATATTTGATGAATGTAAAGTTCTGACGGCCCTAAAAGATTTGCTGTGACTTAAAGCTAGAGTTAGTTCTAATTGAAATTCAATACGACCCGATTGGCACATCAGGATAAACAGGTGCAAGTTATCATCCCCATCAGATGCATCTAGCAGAAAATCTCATCTAGACATTTCATATATCAGGTAACAACTGACTGTTGCCAGACACAAACAGCACACAGGCCGACACAATAGGCAAGACTTATTTCGCTTACAGAGTAAAGCACGGCAATAAGACTTATATCCAGCTTTAGCTTCCACCGTGAAAAATCTCTCTCGACCGCAAGGGCAATGAAGAAGCTCTGTGTAGCTGCAAAAACCATCTGGAGAGTTGTGTTGAGAAGCTTGGATGGATAAGCGTCCAACATAGGCCCCTGAGAACAAAGTAGTTAATGTGATACAAACAGAATGCACGACCTCAGAGTACTGCTGCATTTTCTGTTATGAGATTAGTACCTGTAGTACTGTCCAAAGAGCCCAAAATACAGTGCCTAATGTCATTAGGAAAATTCCTAATAACCAACTTCTTACTGTAGGAGCAGTAACTTCAGCATGGGAGTTACTTATGTGGTGAAGAAGACGGTGGTGGTTGAAAGATTTCAGTTCAGGCCCCTGGTAAAATGCAAGTTCAATGACGCCAGCAAGGCAAAGCACTATACCAGTAAGTTTTGCAATTCCTTGGAATCTCTTCACATTCAAAGACTCAATCCTACAAGATACAGAACAGGGGACATGAAAATTT